>NW_027658693.1:0-1385538 GCF_041902795.1 Electrophorus electricus | reverse complement strand
AAGTTCACAAAGCCAAAGCCCTTGGACTTGCCGCTCTCGTCGGTCATGACGCGAGTGCTCAGCGTTTGGCCAAACTTGCTGAAGATCTCCTTCAGCTTGTCGTCGTCCATGTCCTCTCCAAAGTTCTTGACGTACACATTGGTGAACTTTTTGGCCCTGGCCCCCATCTCAGCCTCTCGCTCCTTGCGAGACTTGAAGTGGCCAATGAACACTTTGCGGTCATTGAGCAACATGCCATTAAGTCTCTCAATTGCTCTCTCCGCAGCCTCACGGGTCTCAAAGTGCACAAAGCCGTAGCCCTTAGAGCCATTCTCGTCACACACCACCTTGCTGGAAAGGATGTTCCCAAAGGCAGAGAATGTGTCGTAAAGAGCTTTGCTGTCAATAGACTTGTCAAGGTTCTTGATGAAGATGTTGCCAACTCCACTCTTCCTCAGAGAGGGGTCTCTCTTGGACCACATAATTCGCACAGGTCTGCCTTTGATGATGTTAAAGTTCATAGTGTCCAAAGCACGCTCAGCATCTGCCTGCTGCTGAAAGTTCACGTATGCGTATCCAAGTGAGCGGAGGGTCATCGCGTCCCTGCAAATCCGTACGGAGACTATTGCGCCAGCAGGACTGAATTTCTCGTATAGCATTTCCTCGGTAATATCTGAAGGTCTCCGACGTACAACGAGGCCATCGGATAACTTGGAGCACATTCATCTTCGTGAGCCAAATGATCTAACTACACGAATTATAAAACAGTTTTTCAAAATGAACCAGCATTCAACAGTGCCAAAATGTTTAATGGAAGAATTTAGCTTCATAATGGAGATCAACCACAACTTGCTTTTTATGTAACAGTGGACGTTATTTTAAAAAACAATTAACCGAACGCGTTAATAGCGTGAATGCGAGGCTTGGGTCTGTTTTAGTCTATTAACTATACTAGGCTTTAACAACGCCTAACATTTAAATATATTAGCTAGTTAAAGCATTTTTCGAAAATCGTCCATATGCTGGTCACACTGGATCATTAAATAAATACTAATAGTTTTATAAACGCAGCAACCTTCATTTTCATTAGCCTAATGCTAGGCAACATAAATCGCATTAACGTTAGTTATTGAATGTATCAAAAGTAAACATTTAGAAGGCCTAAAAAATCTAATATGTAAATCATAACTAAATATTTTATTTAAAGTACGTGCGAAATATTGAAAATTTATAAATTTGTTTTTGCTTTACCCCCCCGCCCCCGACCATCGGAGGACTTTTATATATATATAAACTTATCGGAGGAACTATATATATATATATATATATATATATATATATATATATATATATATATATATATATATATATATATATATTATATATATATATATATATATATATATATCTTATAGCTAGATAATAAAAGGCTACCACATTAACTTTTCAAATGCAAGCCTTCTTTTACAGTAAAAAAAAAAAGATTCAAATATTTTTCTAATTATGCATACTATCCCTTCTATTAGAACAAATTAGAGCTGCATCTAAAGATAATTTTCATTTTTTATTCTGTTGATTTTTAATGCAAATTAAATCATTACTGGCTATTTCACACAGCACTAGTAGTATGTGTTAAGTGCTAAGATACCTCTTTACTCTGTGCACTTCACTGTTTCCTTCCCTTTATAGGCTTATAGACTACCACACCGCTGTGGAACTCACAATAACTAACGCGCCTTTTATCGGTGCGACTTCCTCTTTAAATTTTACACAATCAATATTCTTATGTGTTTCCCTACTTTGGCACAGGTGTCTGTTCTTGAATGGTGAGTATTGTGTGAGTAATGGTGAGTATTTTGAATTGTGTGTTTTTGCTCTGCATTTTGTTCATCAGGATGTGCATTTCTTAAACATGCCGTTGAATATTTGCATATAAACATGTCTAGCATGCATATAACTGGCAGTTCATAACGGACTAGACAATGACATTGTATTGTTGTTTTAGCTTTATGCTCTTTAACATTAGAATATAGATGAAACGGTAAATACGAGATCAAGTCTAGAATGTCAGTCTTAATTGGAGTGTATATAGAACTCTCGCTATACTGGGTAAACCATACAGTCATCAGTCCATTTGTTTAAATTGTTCTTTGATGTGAAGCTCATATTATTTTTCTCCCACTTAGGCAGAACTTGACTGTGAAAATGTCTGTTGGAAGAATACAACAGGGGAACTCTCAGTTGTACTTCACATCACTGACACTCTGTAGACTTTAACTAATGTACAGTTGTGTAGATTTACAGTTGTGTACAATTAGAGCAAGTGACCTAAGCAACATGTATTGCATACTCAGTTTGCTTTAACCAACCTATCACTTCATTATGGTCAGAATATTTGCTATAGATACATGTAATGCTTCAGCAGTGCTACTAGTTCTAATACACTCAAACTAGTGCACCAGAGTGGGTGATGTTAATGGTACTGTTAGAAGCAAACCTATATGACTGGGGTTGGGCTTTTTTCAGAAAATAAAAAGCAGAAAACGTAAAACCCGATGTAAAACTAGGGGACTACTATATACATGTAGACTTTGCAAACAAGGTCATTGGGTTGTGTCTATATTTTAAATAAGGTAATAAACAAAGTATATTTAATGAACTATGACTCGTTCCTAAATAAATAAGATCTGAAAAACAATTACATTAAAAATTAACTTTAATACAACTTCCAACACCAAAAAAAAAATAATTTACAAAACAGAGATTTACAATTTACAAAACAATTACAAAACAGGGAAAAATATATACAAAATTACAGTCCAGGGTCCACAGCACTTCAGACCGAGAAACCCATCTCTGCAGCCAGATCCAGAATGCCAGGAATCCCCTCCAGCAGGCCTAGAATTTGGTCGGAGAAGAACACTTCTCCTTCTTTATTAACAACTGCATCACACACCAGTGGCTCCTCACCGAAAAGGTTCTCGCGTGGCCTTTTGCTTGGAGGTTGGCCCTCATCAGCATATGCCTCCGACTCTGAGCTGGAGTGAGAGAATGATCCGTCATCTCCAGAGAAGGCCTTCCTCTTTCTCTTCCGCAGCTGCGGTGGTGGAGTCGGCGGCTTTTGCTTGGCTATGTTCTGCAGGTGGTTCTGGTGGCAGGCCATATGCCATTGCTGCAGGCTGGACAGGTGAGAATAGTACGTCTGCCTGTACCACTCCCAGTAGACCTGCTGCCAGTAGAGCTCCTGGTTGGTATAATATGCTCCAATGTTTCCAGGCAGCCGAGGGGACTCGCTGGTATGGAGACCGTCATTCTGCATACAGAAGGGCATCGGCGTCGAGTGCCAGTGGCTTGCACCTGCTGTGGACACATATGGCATGAAACTGAAGACTGCTTGCTTCCATTACTGTACACCAGGGATGATAATGATCTGTTTATGATTTCCCCAGCTACATAGAGTACTAAAAATCTAGAGTATCTTACGTATGGATGGACTGGCAGTCAGCACATGTGGAGAAGGCTGATGGCTGTGTACCTCCACCAGGCCTTAAAAACATCAATTTAATTAGCTTTTTCTTTTTTCCCCTCTTTATCATACATAGCAAATTGGTAAGGAGCACACCTGTGGGATGCTGAAAGATCTTTATGGGCGGTGCCTCTACAGCACCACTAACATGGCCGACCACATGCGAGGGTGCCACAGCGATTCCGCAAGGGAAGGGTGCCGGCCCATAGGAGTCCACACACATCACTGTCTCGTGGGGGGCGCGGGAGACGACACAAAACAATTAATTCGAGTCAAATATGGTTGATTTAAACAGTAAACAAATGAAACAATGAAATGTTAAAAATGAATGAAAGGAGCAAATTTACATTATAAGGAAGACAAAATATTAAAGTTGAACTAAAATGACAGAAACGGATGTACACTGTTTCAAATACATTCTGCAATCTATGAAAATAGACAGTTATGGATGAAGAACCCACCCGCAGGCTGGAGGTAGACTGGATTCATCTGCCTTGGAAGCTGCCCATTAGCATGGGCTCGGGCAAAGTGCCTCTGCCTCTCCTGGCCATGGCCTGAATGAAAACCGCAAAACGGGTGCCCAGAGGAAGCATAAATGTGTCCTGTGTTCATAGTTAATATGAAAAATTGACAGCTTCTTAAAAGTAAATTGCAGAGCAAAATCAAGGTTTGACCAGATCTGTGCTTTTCAAGACTCAAACTGAGCTCCAAACATTCGAAACCAAACATTCCGCAGTTGCTTAGTACACACGTGATGTCACCATTTCTTCATTTTTGAACAAAAACACTACATTAAACAGGCTGCTTCAATAACCTCCATCAGCTTGCTCCATAGAGACTGGTTTGGTTGGAGTCATTCTTCTTTGTTTAGTTTGTCTAGATTGAAATAATACAAATGTCATTAACTCTGGATGTTTTTTGCAGTATTTTTGACTATACACTCAGGATTCTAGACACTATGTCTTCTCAATAAAAACACAAGACAGATAGTATGTGAATGCAGTGCAGATCATGGAGGCCTTATTCTGAGCCATCCATCCTGCCATCACCAATAGCATGTGTGAATGTGAAAAGGGAAACACCCACTCTCTTATACATCTTTATGAAACTCTTCTTGTATACTCACGCCCCTTTTTAAGTCAGTTATTGCAGTTTCTGTGGACAAGTAAGACATCCTCCCTTTGCATCACAGTAAAGCCCACAGTAAATCCAACTCATCCTTTGGCCTGTTGTCACTTCATTCGGCTGCACCCAAAGGCTGGATACATCCGCATGTGTTACTGCTATTAAGGGCTTACTTAAAGACAATTTTAATAATACCTGTAAATGTTTTACTTCTGTTCAAGTCACGTAGCTTCTGTTTGTTAACTCTTGTTATATAACGCTTCTTGTTTTTGGATTTTGTTATTTCTTTCTCATTTTTCTTCCTCTCCCCCTTCTCTACAAGTGTCTTCAGGTAGTTACAAATAAGAATTAGTTCTTACTTTCCAATTTTAAGATCCTTTCGAATCTATTTGTACACCTCCACCTTACCACCTGTGACGAATGCCTGAGTGCCGAAGGGCCTGGAGCAGGACGCACAGACTCCCGTGACTGTGAAATTCATTTATTAACACGCAACGTAACTGTGGCACTCACATATAACAGTAACGGATAACATGACTTCTACAGTTAACACGGACAAGTCACACGTAACCGAAGACAATATACATAGACAGAACAGCTAAACAAACATTAACAAGGGCTACATGAACGTGGACATTGACATTAAGCACAGGCGCTAACAAACAATGACCAACAGTGAGGGGAGCACCGACAGGGGTTTAAATAGCCCAACGAACACTGACGCTAAACCCTGTACAGGTGCGTGCCCTCACGGGGGTGTGGCCACAAACAAAAGTAAACACCCCTGCACGCGGCAGGCCGGACCACGTGACTTGTGGGGGGCAGCGTCCCGTGATAACACTAGTTATCTAAAGTTTTACATATAGCACAAAGACCCTTCAGGATGTAAATTAATGTAGACACTTGGGAAAAGGCACTCATTTACATCCAGGCTTTTCTTTCCATCATTTAGGCTCCAATTGGTAACATGAAGCATACGGGGAAAAAAGCTAACAAAAATGCCTTTTATTTTGGGGTTATCCAACGTGGATGTGGATGCTGGGGATGCAAAATCAGTAATTCAATACATTTCCTGATTCACCAGGGTCTTGTAAAACAAAACGCAAATAATACATCCAAAATGTAAAAACGTACACAAAACCTTTCCAGCACTACACTGGACTTCAAAGTCTTATAGAGGAAACAGTTCATAAATGCTTTAAACACGTCCACAGCAGTGCGCCCGTTAGCCAGCACAATTGCAAACACTATGCATGCAATGTGCTGTTAGCACCTCCTACGATGTGGACGAGGGGTTGGATTTTAGGAGGCAAAAATAGAACACAGCAAACCTATAAAAAAACAACAACCTCAAAGTATTTACAAATCTGTGCCAATATGTAATGTCCCTAAGCGCACTTCTGATCATGCATCTATGCAGAGTGGAACACTGCAAAATCTGCACATGAACATTGTTCTCATCTTGCAGTGCAAACATGTCCTCCTCCCATGTGAGGCTTTATGTCGCACGTCAGTGGTATGCACTGATGGCTTCATACCGCTCCTCAGCCACAGAAGGAGGAAACACGTGGCTACGCAAGTGATCCTTCCTCCACAGGTCCCCAATAGCCGAAGGCTTCGCCAGTCCAAGATAGATCTTTATGCTGAGATGAAGAAGCATTTCATCAGCATTTCATCCATCCATGGCCTCTTCATGTCATCCCCTTTTCTCCGAGCTGCAAATCGGTTGGTATTGCTGCATAGGGTTTGGATCACCTCTTGAATGAAGAACAGCTGGAAGATGTTAGAAGGGCTGTAGACTGTCTGAAAATCCATGTGAACTCCTGGGATAAAAATTCAATGGGGCAGGCTGCTCATCTTCCTCCCAGGTGTCGCACCATCTGTCCTCCTGTGCAGTAGCTGGTGGTGACGCTGTGCTCTTTCCCCCGGAGCTGATCTTGTCTTCCTTGCTCTGGCATGCGTTTGTTGCCCAGCTAAGGTGTGGAAGGTGTTGCCGGGTGTCGGAGGTGACGGTATGGACACTCCTTTCTTTGCTTGGGGTTGGCTCGTGCTTCTGCTGCCTTTGTGACTAGCCAGTCTTCCAGCAGACCATAGATTGCGGGACGGTAGAAGTTGATTGTTGCTCTGGGAGTGGGTTAGAAAAGGTGTGAAACATTCCATGTGGGGTAGGCTAGGATTGATCTGCTTCACTGCAAGACAAAGACAGCATAACATAGCCAAATGAGTACAATATGTACCATGAAAATAAACACAAACATCAAATTGTCATGAGAAATAAGGCTAAATTATTATATGTAGTAGTTACACTTACATTACTATTTATTGCATATTACTTACAACTATAGTACACTGGCTAAATCATATTGGCGTAACAGGCTACAATATTATGCTACGCACCATAACTACTTGCTAAACGATATTAGATTCAGTGCCAATAGGCTAAAAGATTATGTTGGGGTAAATATATAGTATGCATTCTCTCAAGCCAACCCAACAATCTCGCAAAAGTGAATGATATACTTACGGCATATCGAGCACGGCGTCGATTCCATGGACAAACGCGACTTCGCCCTCTGAGTCCATGCTTGCAGCCATGGAAGCGTCATCACTCTCACTTTCCTCATCACTAAATCTAAACGAAGTTCTCATCAACTTCAGCCAGTGTAAGTCGTTTCCATTCCATGGTTGTGATAAAGATATCCACTAAAACGTTTTATCAAAAGCAAAAACAAAATCACGAAGTAAACTGCCCAAAAACCGAGCAACTGAAGTGCACTCTGCAATAGCAACAGGTAAACAGCACGCGCGCAACAGGGCTCGTTAATGTGTTCCGCGTGGCCCGCCCCGTCTCTGTAGTGACCATTCATGGCAAATGAGCTGTCGAGATTTTCGTCTGCCTGAATGCTATTTGTTGAAAATGGTGTCAAACATTTTGGATTCGATGGCCCATTACTGTAAGCTTTTTTTTCTTCCTTTCCCCATTTTCTACAAGTGTCTTCTGGTACTTACATTTATATTTATGCCATTTACTTGCAAATAAGAATTAGTTCTTAATGTACAAATTATGCAAGGAGTACATTCAAAAATTGCATAGTACAGGACATGTGGTTCGTTTTTTTCTGAAGATAAAAAGCAGAAAGAGTAAAACCCGATGTAAAACTAGGGGACTGCAATATACGTGTAGACTTTGCAAACAAGGTCATTGGGTTGCGTGTATATTTTAAATAAGGTAATAAACAAAGTATATTTAATGAACTATGACTAAATAAATAAGATCTGAAAAACAATTACATTAAAAATAAACTTTAATACAACTTCCAACACCAAAAAAAAAAATTTACAAAACAGAGATTTACAATTTACAAAACAATTACAAAACAGGGGAAAATATATACAAAATTACAGTCCAGGGTCCACAGCACTTCAGACCGAGAAGCCCATCTCTGCAGCGAGATCCAGAATGCCAAGAATCCCCTCCAGCAGGCCTAGGATTTGGTCGGAGAAGAACACTTCTCCTTCTTTATTAACAACTGCATCACACACCAGTGGCTTCTCAACAAAAAGGTTCTCGAGTGGCCTTTTGCTGGGAGGTTGGCCCTCATCAGCATGTGCCTCCGACTCTGAGCTGGAGTGAGAGAATGATCCCTCATCTCCAGAGAAGGCCTTCCTCTTTCTCTTCCACAGCTACGGTGGTGGAGTCGTCCTCTTTTGCTTGGCCATGTTCTGCATGTGGTTCTGGTGGCAGGCCATATGCCATTGCTGCAGGCTGGAGAGGTGAGAGTAGTAGGTCTGCATGTACCACTCCCAGTAGACCTGCTGCCAGTAGAGCTCCTGGTTGGTATAATATGCTCCAATGTTGCCAGGCAGCTGAGGAGACTCGCTGGTATGGAGACCGGCATTCCGCATACAGAAGGGCATCGGCGTAGAGTGCCAGTGGCTTGCACCTGCTCTGGACACATATGGCATGAAACTGAAGACTGCTTGCTTCCATTACTGTACACCAGGGATGATAATGACTTGTTTATGATTTTCCCAGCTACAAAGAGTACTAAAAATCTAGAGTATCTTACGTATGGATGGATTGGCAGTCAGCACATGTGGAGAAGGCTGATGGCTGTGTACCTCCACCAGGCCTTAAAAACATCCATTTAATTAGCTTTTTCTTTTTTCCCCTTTTTATCATACATAGCAAATTGGTAAGGAGCACACCTGTGGGATGCTGGAAGATCTTTATGGGCGGTGCCTCTACAGCACCACTAACATGGCCGACCACATGCGAGGGTGCCACAGCGATTCCGCAAGGGAAGGGTGCCGGCCCATAGGAGTCCACACACATCACTGTTTCGTGGGGGGCGCGGGAGACGACACAAAACAATTAAATCAAGTCAAATATGGTTGATTTAAACAGTAAACAAATGAAACAATGAAATGTTAAAAATGAATGAAAAGAGCAAATTTACATTATAAGGAAGACAAAATATTAAAGTTGAACTTAAATGCCAGAAACGGATGTACATTGTTTCAAATACATTCTGCAATCTATGAAAATAGACAGTTATGGATGAAGAACCCACCCGCAGGCTGGAGGTAGACTGGATTCATCTGCCTTGGAAGCTGCCCATTAGCATGGGCTCGGGCAAAGTGCCTCTGCCTCTCCTTTGCCATCAGAGCTACAGAGTTTTAAGAGGAGAAGAAGAGCATTCATAATATGCAAACTTTATATACTACATGCTTTAACACTACACTGCCAAAGGAGTTAGCTGACAGATGTTTCATCATTCCCCATTCGATAGTTCACTGAAAGAGTTCACTGTTAGAAAGCTCTTAACATGTCATGTCAGTTACGATGCCCTGGATTGGGGAGGATGAACAAACCAAACCATGTGGGCCTTTGTGTCGCTTGAGAAGACTCGCACACAGATACCATATGAAAGCTTGAGACTTATTTTTTGTGTCCTGAATCCTTCCTGAAGTAGCTAAGAAGCTTTGCTTCTATCCTGAATCGCTCAGTTAGTAGAGCATCAGACTTTTAATCTGAGGTCCCTGTTCAAGTGAAAATATTGTTACTTTGCCACTAACATGTGCTTGAGAAGTTTCTTGAAATACCTCTAGATCAACCTAAGTCAAGGGACAGGACCCTGTTGCCTTGAGCCTTGCCAATTAAACTGACATGTCACATCTGTTTCCCCCAGCTGTGATTCTGTGCATTGGCTGTTATCCCAGGTTAGGCTAGCTAGTTCTCCTGGCAAGGATGAAAACTCAAAATCCTTCCTACTTTAAAAAATCAACACTTCTGAGCCTATTCTTTTTGAGTTCATTACTGAGATCATTCTCATAGCAAGTTCATTACACTTTGTGCACTTATTGTAGTGCGGTGAGCAGTTTCTCTATTAGAGTAGACTTGTTCAAGTCACAGAATCCATTTACACTTGAATGAAAGTTGAACATTAACACTTGTGCACGTGTGCCGGCTATTAGCTAATGCATAAGGGAAGTCATTTCGGAACAAACCTGTGAGGCAATTGTCTTTCAGGCAAAGTGTCTGTATTCAGGCAAGGACATGTGCATGTTCAAGTCCTTGCCCTGTACTTCATTCTCTGCAGTTTACTGAGAAAGACCTGACAGCAGTTGAATACCTTTGGTTGTTGTCTGCTACCTCGTCTCTGTCTCTCTCTGTGTTCGTATGATAGGCACCACTGCATGCCATGCACCAGGCCGCCTTTCTTGTGGGGCTGTCTCTCACGACAGCTATGGAGTGCATAATTGAAGACAAGGTAAAAGGATTCCCTTAGGATTTGCATACATTTGGTTTTTGTCTGGTACATCGCCTCTGTCTCTCTTTGTGTTAAATGGAGCCTGCTCAGATGATGGTGTTGACAGCTTCTAGGTTTTTCACTAGATCCAAAGCAGTGTCAAACCTGTTTTTACATTTAAATGTTTTAACCTGGTTTTGTTCACAAAATAAGAACAATACACATTATAAATGTTAGGTAGCTACATATTTATACTTCTTGTACAAACTAAGAAAATAATAGAACACTAATTTAGTTGTTTGACATATTGACACCTGAGCAAGACATGAGTGAGGGATAAAAAGGCAGGATATTAGTCACACAAAGTACTGCCAAAAAGGTTTAAAAACACAGATGTGGGGAAGCCCATGAAGCCCACTATATAGCTTTGCTGTTACTGTAAAAAGGCCAGTTGAAATATAACCACAGACAGTTATGGACTGTAATTAATATGAAACTACATGATGATATTGGAGCTATATAACTTACTTCTTTAATATAGTATTCTCTAAAATAATGTAAATACATTGAATATATGAATAAAAGTGTAGTAAAATCATCCAGTGTTGTACTATATTATTTTCAAAGCAGGACCTTAGGTACTTATAGCCAAGGACCTGTGTCAAATCAATTTGCCCTATTACGATTGAACGTTTACTATTACTATTACAGTTGTAACGTGAATAATGTGATACAAATAGAGCTAATGAAGTACAAACTCATATAACTCACAAGTAGCTGCTACTTTGTTAAAAGTTATAAATGTCAATTAATTATTCATATTGTTGTTTGTGGGGAATTCAGTAGGTTGACTAATTCAAGCAACTCTCAAAGTATCTGCATAACCTGAACCATACATTATGAACACATCCATTAAAATAAAGTTGAATTCATGGAATATTAGGCAAGGAATGAAAGGAAGAATTAAGTAGGTCCAGCAACTAAGGGAATCCTCTCACCTTGTCGTCAACTGCACACTTCTTAGGGGTCACAAGAGATGCTCTCACTGGAAAGCAATCCTGGTGCGTAGCATGTGGCGGTCCCTGCCATGCGAACACAGAGAGAGACAGAGACGAGGTACCAGAAAAAACCCCCAAATGTATTCAGCTGCCAACAGAATCCTCTCACTTGTCTACAATCGTGTACTCCGCAGCTGTCACGAGAGATGTCCTCACTGGAAAGGTGTCCTGTTGCGTAGGCTCTGCCGTATCCTGCCGTACAAACACAAAGAGAGACGGGGGGGACAAGGTACCAGAAAATAACCAAATGTATTCAGCTGCTAAGGGAATCCTCTCACCTAGTCTTATGCACTCTGTAGGTATCACAAAAGACATCCTCAATGGAAAGGCATCCTGGTGCACAGCATACAGTAGCCACTTCTCATTGACAAGATGTCACGGCCCCTGGACCCGCCCCACGACTGTCCGCTTGCTTGTGTTCTTAACCCAGCCAACCAGGCTGAGAACAAGTCGTTTCCGCTCGGTGAACTGGGAGAAAGGGACAGTGTGTGGAAGCCCAACCCCAGTCATGTAGGTTTGCTTCTAACAGTACCATTACCAACACCCACTCTGGTGCACTAGTTTGAGTGTATTAGAACTAGTAGCACTGCTGAAGCATTACATGTATCTATAGCAAATATCTATAGCAAATATTCTGACCATGATGAAGTGATAGGTTGGTTAAGGCAAACTGAGTATGCAATACATGTTGCTTAGGTCACTTGCTCTAATTGTACACAACTGTAAATCTACACAACTGTACATTAGTTAAAGTCTACACAGTGTCAGTGATGTGAAGTACAACTGAGAGTTCGCCTGTTGTATTCTTCCAACAGACATTTTCACAGTCAAGTTCTGCGTAAGTGGGGGAAAAATAATATGAGCTTCACATCAAAGAACATTTTAAACAAATGGACTGATGACTGTATGGCTTACCCAGTATAGCGAGAGTTCTATATACACTCCAATTAAGACTGACATTCTAGACTTGATCTCGTATTTACCGTTTCATCTATATTCTAATGTTAAAGAGCATAAAGCTAAAACAACAATACAATGTCATTGTCTAGTCCGTTATGAACTGCCAGTTATATGCATGCTAGACATGTTTATATGCAAATATTCAACAGCATGTTTAAGAACTGCACATCCTGATGAACAAAATGCAGAGCAAAAACACACAATTCAAAATACTCACCATTACTCACACAATACTCACCATTCAAGAACAGACACCTGTGCCAAA
Organism: Electrophorus electricus; assembly: GCF_041902795.1. NCBI lineage: Eukaryota > Metazoa > Chordata > Actinopteri > Gymnotiformes > Gymnotidae > Electrophorus > Electrophorus electricus. The sequence continues at coordinate 1,372,872 of NW_027658693.1, read as the reverse complement.
GTAGGGAAACACATAAGAATATTGATTGTGTAAAATTTAAAGAGGAAGTCGCACCGATAAAAGGCGCGTTAGTTATTGTGAGTTCCACAGCGGTGTGGTAGTCTATAAGCCTATAAAGGGAAGGAAACAGTGAAGTGCACAGAGTAAAGAGGTATCTTAGCACTTAACACATACTACTAGGGCTGTGTGAAATAGCCAGTAATTATTTAATTTGCATTAAAAATCAACAGAATAAAAAATGAAAATTATCTTTAGATGCAGCTCTAATTTGTTCTAATAGAAGGGATAGTATGCATAATTAGAAAAATATTTGAATCTTTTTTTTTTACTGTAAAAGAAGGCTTGCATTTGAAAAGTTAATGTGGTGGCCTTTTATTATCTAGCTATAAGATATATACATATATATACATATATATATATATATATATATATATATATATATATATATATATATATACATATATATATATATATATATATATATATATATATAAAGTTCCTCCGATAAGTTTATATATATATATAAAAGTCCTCCGATGGTCGGGGGCGGGGGGGTAAAGCAAAAACAAATTTATAAATTTTCAATATTTCGCACGTACTTTAAATAAAATATTTAGTTATGATTTACATATTAGATTTTTTAGGCCTTCTAAATGTTTACTTTTGATACATTCAATAACTAACGTTAATGCGATTTATGTTGCCTAGCATTAGGCTAATGAAAATGAAGGTTGCTGCGTTTATCAAACTATTAGTATTTATTTAATGATCCAGTGTGACCAGCATATGGACGATTTTCGAAAAATGCTTTAACTAGCTAATATATTGAAATATTAGGCGTTGTTAAAGCCTAGTATAGTTAATAGACTAAAACAGACCCAAGCCTCGCATTCACGCTATTAACGCGTTCGGTTAAATGTTTTTTAAAAGAACGTCCACTGTTACATAAAAAGCAAGTTGTGGTTGATCTCCATTATGAAGCTAAATTCTTCCATTAAACATTTTGGCACTGTTGAATGCTGGTTCATTTTGAAAAACTGTTTTATAATTCGTGTAGTTAGATCATTTGGCTCACGAAGATGAATCCATGTGCTCCAAGTTATCCGATGGCCTCGTTGTACGTCGGAGACCTTCAGATATTACCGAGGAAATGCTATACGAGAAATTCAGTCCTGCTGGCCCAATAGTCTCCGTACGGATTTGCAGGGACGCGATGACCCTCCGCTCACTTGGATACGCATACGTGAACTTTCAGCAGCAGGCAGATGCTGAGCGTGCTTTGGACACTATGAACTTTAACATCATCAAAGGCAGACCTGTGCAAATTATGTGGTCCCAGAGAGACCCCTCTCTGAGGAAGAGTGGAGTTGGCAACATCTTCATCAAGAACCTTGACAAGTCTATTGACAGCAAAGCTCTTTACGACACATTCTCTGCCTTTGGGAACATCCTTTCCAGCAAGGTGGTGTGTGACGAGAATGGCTCTAAGGGCTACGGCTTTGTGCACTTTGAGACCCGTGAGGCTGCGGAGAGAGCAATTGAGAGACTTAATGGCATGTTGCTCAATGACCGCAAAGTGTTCATTGGCCACTTCAAGTCTCGCAAGGAGCGTGAGGCTGAGATGGCGGCCAGGGCCAAAAAGTTCACCAATGTGTACGTCAAGAACTTTGGAGAGGACATGGACGACGACAAGCTGAAGGAGATCTTCAGCAAGTTTGGCCAAACGCTGAGCACTCGCGTCATGACCGACGAGAGCGGCAAGTCCAAGGGCTTTGGCTTTGTGAACTTCGAGAGGCACGAGGATGCCCAGAGGGCTGTGGATGAGATAAATGGGAAGGAGCTGAATGGGAAGAAGGTGTATGTGGGTTATGCCCAGAAGAAAGGCGAGAGGCAGACAGGGCTGAAACGAAAGTTTGAGCAGATGAAGCAGGACGGTATGACTCGCTACCAGGGAGACAACCTGTACGTCAAGAACCTAGACGACGGTCTGGACGACGCGCGTCTACGTAAGGAGTTCTCTCCGTTCGGGACCATCACAAGTGCCAAGGTGATGATGGAGGGCGGCCGCTCCAAAGGGTTTGGCTTCGTGTGTTTCTCCTCGCCGGAGGAGGCCGCCACGGCCATGACGGAGATGAATGGGCGCGTTGTAGGCACCAAGCCGCTGTACGTGGCTCTGGCGCAGCGCAAGGAGGAGCGGCAGGCCCACCTCTCCAACAAGTACATGAAGCGCACGGCCAGCGTGAGTGCCTTGCCCAACCTCGTGCTCAACCCCTACCAGCCTGCCCCGCCCTCCGGCTACAACATGGAAGCCATTCCACAAGCTCAGAACTGGCCTGCCTACTGCGCAAGCAGCCAGCTGGCACAACTCCTCCCCAGCCCTTGCTGGGCCATGCAGTGCGTCCACCCACAGCAAGTCCAGGATATGCCGAGTGCCATCGGTCCAGCCGCATCCTGCCCGCAGGCCTTCAGCGCCATCAGACCAACCACCGCCTGCCAGGTCCCACGCACGATGGCCTATCAGACCATGGCATCTGAGGCTCCGGGGACAGGGATGGCCAGCGCGGAAGCTGCCAACAAGGCGTCGCTGGTGAGAGCAGTACCACAGTACAAAACCACCTCAGGCGTTCACAGCCCACAGCAACACCTGGGCACACAGCCCTTAGATATAAATGTCGAACTTACCATTTATCAGTCAAATCAATTATAAAACATTTATGTTTCTCAACCCACAGCAGCACCTGGGGGCAGAGCTCCAGGTGCCCGTGCAGCTGGCTGCGGTCCATGTGCAGGGTCAGGAACCTCTCAGTGCCTCCATGCTGGCTGCTGCACCTCCACAGGAGCAGAAGCAGATACTGGGTGAGCGTCTGTTTCCCCTGATCCAGAACATGCAGCCCACCCTTGCAGGGAAGATCACGGGTCTGTTCCTGGAACTGGACAACTCGGAGCTACTGCATATGCTGGAGTCTCCTGAGTCTCTGCACCCTAAGGTGGATGAGGCAGTCGCTGTGCTCCAGGACCAGTGCGCGCAGGAAGCCGCTCAAAAACTTTAACCAGTGCTGCGCTTCTGGCTGTCTAATGGAAGAATAAGCAGTAAAAAAAATTAACATTTTAACTGAAAAAAATAAACATTGAAACTGAAATGCATTGAACATTGAAATATTTTTGCCATGTCTGTAGACATCAAGCCTGTAAGGGTTGGCACCAGGCCGAGGCCCCCTCGACCAGAGGGAGGCGTCGAGTCAACCACGCCACTGATCAGGATCAACACCCAACAGCTGGGCTAGACCTTATATAAGCCCAGTGACCCAATCATTCAGTGCTGGGTTTTTGATAAAGTTTTGAGCCAAGCTCCTAGCCGGTAACTCTGGGTATTGAGGTCTGTGAGCCCTTGTGCTATGCCTCTTTTCTGTTCTGCGAGGGTGTCAGTGTTTTTACACGTCCCCTCCCTTCTCCAGTTTTCCCCTCTCGAGTCTGTCTCTCTCCTGAGGCTTCCCTTAGCCATTCAAGTTTCTCCCCGTTTTCTGGTTTTGTTTGGGAACTTTTAGTTCGAGTTTTCCCCAGTGCATCGGGGTTGCCATTTCTTTCCGTGGCGTTCTTTGTTCTCCCCTTTTCCACGCTCACCGAGGTGTTTCGTTTTTTCCTCTTGTTTTGCTTGATCCAAGCTCTAACTGTTCTGCACACGAGCCCACCATTGTTAGAGTGTGGCTGCTTACCCAGTAAGCTATTGGTGTCCTCACCTAGCTGACCTGGATTCAAAACCACCTTACAAAGTCCAGGCCTTGGTTATTCTAAGCTTAAAATGAAAACGACAGAAAAAGGTAAAATCATTTCAAGTTTGGTTTATTTGTCGCATACATAGTCATACACAGTATAACTCACAGTGAAATGGTTGAGTGCTCTGTCCAATCTGAGGAAAAAGAAAAACAGGGGTGCATAGAGAAATATATTCTATATATATACAAAAATATATTAATAGTGCATGTACAATATATATATATATATATATATTATGTTTATATGTACAATGTATATATGGATATTTATATATGTATGTACAGAATGTACAGTCCCATCTTGCAATTGACATATTTACAGTTATATGTTACATGGTGGTAATTGAACATATTACAGTTATATTGAACATATTACAGTTATTTCTATTACATATTACAGATTTTGACATGAACAGCTGATCATTTTTTTGTTTTTATTCCTCTTAAAGTTTGAATGTTCAGATTGTCAGTTCTTACAGGTCATAGCTGATCATTAGATAAGTGTATTGGGTTGCATTAATATAAATGTAAAGATCAAAAAAACAAAACCCCACAGTGTAGCTTAAAATAGAGAATAATTCTGTAATATTCCTTTATGTACAACACAATTTCAAATGACCTTATTAACAAACCAGTAAAGACAGGACGAGAAGCAAAGGTCACTTACACGTATTAAATCTTGAAGCAAACAAACTGCAGCTGCAAGTGCCACACTGCCATCCAGTTCCACTCTCTGGTCTGGCGACGGTCATATTACAGGAGCAACGAGAGGCTGCCAACAGTTTCTTTTAGCTTGTCTACTGAGACGGTGAAACTGGCCAACCAGGTGAAAAGCATTGTGAAGGAGAAACGACTTCGACTGCCGACGTGGGAAAGTAGCAGTCAGAGCAGGTCTATTGGAGCAGTGCGATGGACTCTGCCCAACAATGGGCTGCAAGCCCACATCTCTGCACATAGCAACAGTATGTGGTTCCTAGGTGCCCAGTCGGCTAGTTTTAAAGTTCAATTCAAATATTAAATAAAAATGCAGACTTCAGAATTGGTTAAATAGCATAACTGTGCACGTACTTTATTGTAGGTTAACATTAACACGCATTATTGAGGCACCCTCTGGAGAATGTCTAAAAATCAGAGAACCCACATTTTCATACATTTTTCAGTAGTGGTTATGTATTCACCCCACATTCCTTTACATATTTGCGTTTGTCTTCACGTCCATTGCATCCAAACCATACATTTGTCAATATATGCAAAGTAATATAAAACACCCACACCAGTTGGAACCTGTTAACACCACATTCCAAGAGATTTCTCTTGACCTTATCCTAAAGAGATGGTCCTGAGCCTGATGGAAATAATATCTCATACTTGGGAGGACATGGACGACAACAAGCTAAATGAGATCTTCAGCAAGTTCGGCCCAACGCTGAGCCGTCGCGTCATGACAGACGAGAGCGGCAAGTCCAAGGGCTTTGGCTTTGTGAGCTTCGAGAGGCACGAGGATGCCAAAAGGGCTGTGGATGAGATGAACGGGAAGAAGTTGAATGGGAAGCAGCTGTATGTGGCTCGTGCCCAGAAGAAAGGCGAGAGGCAGACAGAGCTCAAACGCAAGTTTGAGCAGATGAAGCAGGACGGCACGACTCGCTACCAGGGAGTGAACCTGTACGTTAAAAACCTAGACGACAGTCTGGACGACGAGCGTCTGCGTAAAGAGTTCTCTCTATTCGGGACAATCACGAGTGCCAAGGTGATGACGGAGGGCGGCCGCTCCAAAGGGTTCGGCTTTGTGTGTTTCTCCTCGCCGGAGGAGGCCACCGAGGCAATGAAGGAGATGAACGGGTGCATCGTAGGCACCAAGCCGCTGTACGTGGCCCTGGCGCAGCGCAAGGAGGAGCGGCAGGCCCACCTCACCCACCAGTACATGCAGCGCATGGCCAGCGTGAGTGCCGTGCGCAACCCAGTGCTCAACCCCTACCAGCCCGCCCCGCCCTCCGGCTACTTCATGATGGCCATTCCACAGGCTCAGAACTGGGCTACCTGCTACCCGAGCAGGCAACTGGCACAGCTCCACCCCAGCACCCGCTGGGCTACGCACAGCATTCAGCCACAGCATTTCCAATACATGCCGAGTACCATCAGGCCCGCTGCAGACCAATCTCTGGGCCAGGAACCTCTCACTGCCTCCGTGCTGGATCTGGAACCTCCGCAGGAGCAGAAGCAGATGTTGGGTGATCGATGGTCTGTTTCCCGTGATCCAGAACATGCACCCCAACCTTGCAGGGACGGGTTTGCTCCTGGAGATCGACAACTTGGAGCTTCTGCTTATGCTGGAGTCTCCTGAGTCTCATTGAAACATTGAAACTGAAAAAATAAAAACGCATTAAAAATTGAAATATTTTTGCCTGGTCCATAGACTCCAGTTTCAGGCCTTGATTACAGTAAACTAAAACAACATGTAAAAAGGCTAAATGATTGACACGTGTACAGTCGGTGACTCCTTTCTTTTTGTTCCTCTTACTGTTCGAATGCTCAGAATGTCAGTTTTTGCAGTTGACAGCTGAGCATTAGGCATGTGTATTGGACTGTATTAATAATACAATTGAGGATTCATTGCTGTTCAGGGACCCAGCAGTGGTAACTTGGCAGTGGTAGGGCTTGAACTAGCAACATTCTGATTACTAGTCAAGTAACCTCTGAATAGTATTATTATGATTAATATTATTAATATATCTTACACTGAGGTCTGCTGAAGCTTACCCAGGATCCTTTGCAGCAGCCTGCCATATGCACAAATCATTACGAAAGGACACAGAATCTCTAAACTCCCTTGTTTTATGTTATTAGTTTGTCTAATTCAATGTTAAAGCACTTTCCCCTGTAAACACTCTTTTTATGACCTCATTTCACCGTTTCATGACTTTATGCCACGAACCAACCAACTATTCTTTTATACAACTCTTTTCAAACACTTCAACCATTGTGGGTAACTACACTATTATACACCTGTAATTCTTGTTATGCTATTTATTTTATTGGTACTGTCGATACATCGATGTTAGGAGAAATACCTCATGAATACTTTAAATGAATCCTTAAAATGACACCTATTCCATTTACTAATGCTAAGCTTGCTACAGTCTGAACTTCTAGCAAGTCAAGAGAAGTCTCATGCAGTTTCTGTATTTTCTATAATTGCTTAATATATGGATGGTTTTAAACTCAATAACATACGCACTTGCAAAATATGTGAATATAAAGGAACAAAAATAAATTAACATAACCACATACCTAAACATCATCTGGTACCATCACCCCATCACCCCTCAATGCAGTATGAGGATGGTCAGATTGTTGTATTTACTAATAGTTACCACTAGTATTAAAATAACAGTAAGCCCAAACTGTTCGACTATGTCCTCTTAAACAAACCTGTGATTTTTTAAATATTTGGACCACATCCTCCTGCAGAATAAAACAATCAGGAAATACAGTTGAGTTGGCCCATACCGCCCTCACATCAGTGTGATTTCCGTCAATGACGTGTTATGGCTCTGGGTAAGGAACAATGTTATATTGTTCAATAAACTTTTCACAGGATGCATATTTTTCATTGTTTTAGCAAAGTTTTCGCTACCTCTATACAGCAAACACCAGAATCGACAAGGTTTACATTAATTATAGTCAGTAGAATTAAAGGGAAGAGGCCATATAAAAGGCTGGGATCTACGTTTAGCAGACTCGGCACTGTGTTACTAGATATTGCCCACATTCCAGTAATTTTATTAAGTCCTCTTTAAACAGAAAATAAAGATGCAGACTCAAGAATTAATTGAAGAGAGTAGTAGGTCCATTATTTATTTTGAGCTCAGCGTTACATACAAACGAGGCATAGTCCAGAATATGTCTAATAATCACACAAGGAACACACATTTTTATCCAGTGTTCACAACTGATTATGTGATTGCCACACCTTCTCTACATACTGGTGTTTGAAATCTCCACCACTGTGTTCAACCATACATTATTCAATATATGCAAATTGAGATCTATCATTGTACAAATTGAAGCTTGACCCCAGTATATCCTATTGGAAGATTTTCCTGTTTTTTTTTTTTGTTGTTGTTTTTTTTGTTTTTAACAAAGATGATCTCAACTCATACCATCAAACACCTGCAAGATGATGTTGCAGGTCAGTATCACCCTGCTCTTATGGTAAGATAATGAACCTTGCTTAGCCACAGAACTCTCGAAGAGGCTTTCACGTCTTTTAAAAGCCGGGATCTTTCCCAATACTTAGGAAGCTATTTCTCACGGGAACAGTCCAGAGTCATCTGCCGTAGACTTCCACAGAGGCCTTGAAACCACCTGCATCAGAGCCTCTGCTCTGCACTTACAGACCCAAAAAGGCCTTAAGATACCCCAGAAACATTATTCCTCTTTATGCTTTCAAACACAGTCTTGCACCACTCTGCACCTGTTGCAGAGAGCTTCAAAGCCTATTATAATTAGATCACAGATCGCCTCATGAAAATACCTTTACCCCAAAACATTTTATTACCTCAGGTGGAACAGTGTGTATAGGCCTAGACCTCTTTAGATGTAACTTAGAACCGCCGGTGACCGCTGTATGCGTTTCTTTGGTTGTACAAGCTCTACTGGAGGACTCGATGAATAGTTGATGATGGAAGAGGGGTATATCAGATTCACCCCTTCTGCCTCCATGTGACAAATTAACACACTGCATAAACTTTTAGAAATAAATCACTTTTAACAAATGGTAAACATTCTCTAGAAAAGATTATCTTGTAACAATTCATTGAGTATATGAACTGTTTTTGTGTCCTTATATCTATAAATGAAAAGTAATAAAACATTATAGATGATAAATAAATTACATAAAATGTATAAAAGTTCACAAATAAGAAAGTACCTGAGTCTGCACTTTTCTCCACAGATTCAAGAAACTCGTGAAAGTTGGAAGCTATAGAAACACATAGTACAGAATTATAGACTGACTGAGGTGTGAGCAGAAAGATCGCCATGATGTCCTTATATCTAAAGCACTCAAAGCATTGATGTTATGTAAATAAACTGTGATCCGATTGGTTCAATCTAAGTAAATAGATTCACCTACTTTGAAGTTAAAGTTTTTCTCAAAAGGTTAGAACTGGTTGACTATACTTTGCCGTGTTCTGTAATAGAAAATGTAAACATTTATATCTAAAATATTGCACGACAGAAATCAATTCAAGACTAACCTCTAATGACCGCTAGATGGGGGAAGATATTAAGTAATAAATGAGTCCAGATCCTCCTGCCCGACAATACGGTGAGACTCTGTTTTTACGTGTGATGGAAAATGATACGAAACTATGTATTATGTGATTCATATAAAATCACACTGATCCTTTTGTTCTTAAATTAATAATGCTGTTTGCACATTTGTATCCGCCTGTTGCTGATTAAGTTGAACATGTATCAGGAACTGTTAACATCAAGGTCAACTTGACACACAACCCACACTGTTTGGAGACAGTTTGGGTTGGTTTGTGGAAAAAACCAAGCTGAGAGCTGATTGGCTTATAGCCACAGCAACAAAGGAAAGAAGAGCTGCTTAAGAAAAGATGATTGGTTAAAGACAGCACAGGAGTAGTATAACTAGCCACGGTTTTGTATACTCGGGGCTCCCTACCTGAGGAGAGCCAAACATTTATTTTATTCTTTTTCTTATTAAATTACTCTCTTAATCACGTCTGACTTGCTGTTTGTTCAAAATTCCACAACAAATGTCATTACTACGCCGCACAAAAAAGACCGCCATATTTGTAGTTCCAAAATGTGAAAAGGCGTCATTTTCTATGCAAACGAATGAATAAACACCATGCCATGCCTTGCTGTATCCCCTCTTTGCAACGCTGGACAGACACACTCATGACACTCTACTCATCAAAAGCAGCACCAGAGACGCACTGAGTCATATCCCGCTACACACCTCTCAGGCCAGCTTGTTTGCACGTTTTGTCATAAAACTCAAAATGTCATTTGTTGCCATTATATATAAAATTACCTATTTAAAAAAAACAAATAAATCAAAAAGTACTTGTGGCTAGAGAGACACGTGGCTAATCACCTACAAGAAATAATGTCAGTGATGTTTGGGGCAGGTGTTTCAAACTTGCCCAGACTCTTGAGAAGCACCTAAACGCTCACACAAGGGTGTCCGCTTGCCATAGTGCTGCAAATACTGCAGGAAGGGCTTTGGTGAAACAGGCCACATGGAGGAGCAGAAGACAATCCACACAACTGAAGAAGCCCATAGCTGCCCAGTATGTCAGAATCCACACGCGAGAAGAACCCTGTAGCTGCCCAGTATGTCAGAAGCAATTTGTGCAGCTGGGTAATGAACCATATTTGTACCCATTCGTATGTTGGGAGCAAATCAGTTGAAGACTTGAACAGTATGTTAACAATCAGTTAAAATTACTGTTGATGACAAGAAAACAATGGCTAATATGTTCCTTCACAGCTATGTCATTGGTTGATCTATTTTTGTCAGATTTAGTGCTTGTTTGGGCAAGTGTGTTAAAGTCTTCCTTTGTTTTTGGTTTTGTTCCTTTTCATATAGTTGTTTATTCCTTTTTGTCTAGTGATGTCCATTATCCATTTAAAATCTGTCAAATTAAACAAATGTGAAACGAATTCCATAGTATTCAGATTTGATTGCAAAAGAGACCAACCACTCCCCGTATTTTGAATTTTGCATATACAGTATATGTGCAGTTCCAGCCTAGTCCACTGATCCAAAATCTGGCCCAGATGTATCTGTTGACTGCAAATTTGAATGATTTCTGTGCTCTGCAGCAAAGGAGCGTTTGGTTACTATCTGATGGATTAAAATAGGCTTGTTGGTAGCAAAGACATCACTAAAGTGTACAGAGCAAAGGTACTCCAGGACCAGGATGGGTAAGTAGCAGCTTGATCAGTGGAATCTTCTGTGAGACGTAACAGGACGTCGGTCTTAAATGTAATGTTAGATCAAATGAAAAACTTTAGTGGATTGAAATACAGATAAATAAATCCACTAAAAGTGCATCTGCATCATTGGTTAAAAAGTTGTTCTGCTAGTTGTCTGATTTTGTTCCAGTAATCTAATGTTTCCTGGCACTAGGTGGTTCAAGATTATATTGGTGTTTGCTTTATTTCTGTGTTTTTTTTAACCATAGTCTGCTTGTTTATACTGTCTAACAAATGCAATACTGAGTAGTGAAACACTGACACAATCCCTTTTGGCGTCAGACATTTGTAATAATTTCAATAATCTACAGTTGTAAGTCAAGAGGGCAGCACCATTTTAAAGTCTAGTTTCCTTTCTCTGTCTCACTTTCTGGAATTTTTCCGTCTGTGTTTTTATTAAAGTTAAAAATGGATAGGGTATTAAAACTCCCTTTCACTGACATCTCTTCCACTGAACTTGTAGAGAAAGTGATGATATGAAGATGATTATGTTTATCACATTCACTCAGAGATCATTGTCTGAGGGTCATGTTGTACAGTTCACGATGCCCCGGGTTGCAATCAGGAGGTTTAACAGTGATGTGCCACAGTTGTCTGTGGTGTTCTATATGATCATCACAGAACATCACACATAACTGGTCAAATTGTATCTCGAGTAGTATATTTGTGTATTATACTATATATTAGCAGCATAACTTTATGATGCAATTAAAAACATTCCCCATCCCCCTGAATACCAATCATATTACATATCTGGGTACTAAATTCTCTTCCCAGTTGTCTGTTATTCAAAATAAATAGTCATCCAATTATTAAAACAATATGCGACGAACTTCATTGATGGACAAATTTGCCCCTTATGCTCTTCGGACAAACTGCAATAATTAAAATGAGAATATTACCTAAACGAAATTGTTTGTTTTCAATTATTCCAGTGCCACCAACCTGTCTAAAATCTTTGGACAACATCATAACTTGATTCTACTGGAAAAATAAATCACATAGAATCAAACTCACAACATTACAGAACTGTAGTTGATTATTGCAAATCAACTACAATATGGAATAAAATGGATAAAACCTAGTATATCAGACAGAATATGGATAGACATAGAGCAAACATTATGCAAAGATCTAAAAGTCAGACTTACCATTTATCAGTCAAATCAATTAAAGAACATTCATGATCAACAATTTGTGGGTGGCCATGATACTAACAGCCTGGTGGAAATTCCACAAGATATCAAACTCCACACTAACATAAACATAACACTGCTTTCATGTCACTTCCACAAGTAGCCCAAACATAAGATATAGAAAGCAGGTAAGAGCAACTATCAGTTCAGAGACATTAAACTCACCTGCATCCATATCAGTATTATAAACATTCCTAATACAAAAAAACTATCACATAAGATATACAAAATAATAATGAAATCAAATCGCATAATTACTCTCCCATCGAGACAATGGGAGGAAGATTTATTACTAGCCCCCGACGCCACAGTCTGGATTAAAATGTATAATAATAATTACCACATGACAGCAACACTAACCTACAATGCATTCAGTACAAAATAATACATAGATTACATTATACTACACATTGGATGTTTAAAATTGGTTTCACAAGCTCAGCAATCTGTACATACTTTACTCCAAACACAGCTGACGATTACATTCACATCGTGTGACAGAGCACACCTATCAAGTAATTTTGGCAATAGGTCATCACACACATGTCCCATGATTTAAATAACCCTATCCATCCAACACCATCTTTATGTCTCCTAGGAGACATGTCATCAACCAATGTGTCAATAGAAAAAAAACAGGATAATATATATATAACATTATTAATTGCAAATACAAACATACTCATGAATTGGAAAACAAAAAATAATATTAGTGTCACCGAATGGAAAAATCTATTGATAGACTACATATCAAAGGAAAAAATCTCAGAATGAATCAATAAGAACCAATAACCTAGACTGGACGCCTTTGATAAAAAGTTTACAGAGCTAATCCATAAATGATAAATATAGCAATCTAGTACGTGTACATATACAGTGCACTCGCACATAGCCTCTCTCTCTCACACACACACACACACACACACACACACACACACACACACACACACACACACACATTCCCGTAATGGTGCAGGTGGCTAATACTTAAAATACTCTATCTGCATTTCCCGTTTGTCTGTTTCGTCTCTGTTCGTCTTATTTTTCCTCTCTCCCCTATTCCCGTTTCCCCCACGTTATTTATGTCTGTTCATACGTTTTATACACCCGATATAGTTGGACACAGTGAGAAGTTAGAAATAAATAATGAATAAATAATAAAGTTCTAAAGGTCCTCCGATGGGCGGAAATCAATTGATATATTTATTTCTCCAGATTTCTAACTCGGAGAGAAAAAGACGTCCTTTTACAAATCGCACCTCGTTGTGGAACTCTACTAAGGTTTACAATCCAGGCGATGATTTTTAACCTCAAAGAACATAGGCCTGCTCCAAGGCAAACTGATTTCATCCCATTAATTAACTTTAATGCGATGTTTTTTGCCGAGCATTAGGCTAAAGAAAATGAATGTTGCTGCGTTTATCAAACTAAAAGTATTTATTCTGAGCCATGCGGTAAATGATTCAGTGTGAGCAGCATATGGACGATTTTTGGAAAATGCTGTGACTAGGTAATATTTTGAAATATAAGGCGTTGTTAAAGCCCCTCATTCACGCTATTAACGTTATAAGTTAAAATAATTGAATAATTCATAAATAAATAAATAGCGTTTGTATAATATTTAAAAATAAACATTTACGTAAAAGCACTCTTACGTAACAACCAAGTTGTCATGTATTTGAATCTAAAGCTAAAGTGTTGCTTTGATCGCTTTGGTCGGTCGACACTTGCCTGGCTCTGTTGAATTGCTGTTTCAAACTGTTTTATAATTCGTGCAGTTAGATCATTTGGTTAAATCATTTACGATTTTATTTTATTCATTTACTACTTTCGACTACGATTTCCAGAAAGGTTGACCGACGATCCTCACGAAAATGAATCCAAGTGCTCCAAGTTCGCCGATGACTTCGTTGTACGTGGGTGACCTTCATCCAGACGTTACCGAGGCCATGCTATACGAGAAATTCAGTCCTGCTGGCGCAATAGTCTCCGTACGCATTTGCAGGGACGCGATGACCCTCCGCTCACTTGGATACGCATACGTGAACTTTCAGCAGCAGGCAGATGCTGAGCGTGCTTTGGACACTATGAACTTTAACATCATCAAAGGCAGACCTGTGCGAATTATGTGGTCCCAGAGAGACCCCTCTCTGAGGAAGAGTGGAGTTGGCAACATCTTCATCAAGAACCTTGACAAGTCTATTGACAGCGAAGCTCTTTACGACACATTCTCTGCCTTTGGGAACATCCTTTCCAGCAAGGTGGTGTGTGACGAGAATGGCTCTAAGGGCTACGGCTTTGTGCACTTTGAGACGCGTGAGGCTGCGGAGAGAGCAATTGAGAGACTTAATGGCATGTTGCTCAATGACCGCAAAGTGTTCATTGGCCACTTCAAGTCTCGCAAGGAGCGAGAGGCTGAGATGGGGGCCAGGGCCAAAAAGTTCACCAATGTGTACGTCAAGAACTTTGGAGAGGACATGGACGACGACAAGCTGAAGGAGATCTTCAGCAAGTTTGGCCAAACGCTGAGCACTCGCGTCATGACCGACGAGAGCGGCAAGTCCAAGGGCTTTGGCTTTGTGAACTTCGAGAGGCACGAGGATGCCCAGAGGGCTGTGGATGAGATAAATGGGAAGGAGCTGAATGGGAAGAAGGTGTATGTGGGTTATGCCCAGAAGAAAGGCGAGAGGCAGACAGGGCTGAAACGAAAGTTTGAGCAGATGAAGCAGGACGGTATGACTCGCTACCAGGGAGACAACCTGTACGTCAAGAACCTAGACGACGGTCTGGACGACGCGCGTCTACGTAAGGAGTTCTCTCCGTTCGGGACCATCACAAGTGCCAAGGTGATGATGGAGGGCGGCCGCTCCAAAGGGTTCGGCTTCGTGTGTTTCTCCTCGCCGGAGGAGGACGCCACGGCCATGACGGAGATGAATGGGCGCGTTGTAGGCACCAAGCCGCTGTACGTGGCTCTGGCGCAGCGCAAGGAGGAGCGGCAGGCCCACCTCTCCAACAAGTACATGAAGCGCACGGCCAGCGTGAGTGCCTTGCCCAACCTCGTGCTCAACCCCTACCAGCCTGCCCCGCCCTCCGGCTACAACATGGAAGCCATTCCACAAGCTCAGAACTGGCCTGCCTACTGCGCAAGCAGCCAGCTGGCACAACTCCTCCCCAGCCCTTGCTGGGCCATGCAGTGCGTCCACCCACAGCAAGTCCAGGATATGCCGAGTGCCATCGGTCCAGCCGCATCCTGCCCGCAGGCCTTCAGCGCCATCCGACCAACCACCGCCTGCCAGGTCCCACGCACGATGGCCTATCAGACCATGGCATCTGAGGCTCCGGGGACAGGGATGGCCAGCGCGGAAGCTGCCAACAAGGCGTCGCTGGTGAGAGCAGTACCACAGTACAAAACCACCTCAGGCGTTCACAGCCCACAGCAACACCTGGGCACACAGCCCTTAGATATAAATGTCGAACTTACCATTTATCAGTCAAATCAATTATAAAACATTTATGTTTCTCAACCCACAGCAGCACCTGGGGGCAGAGCTCCAGGTGCCCGTGCAGCTGGCTGCGGTCCATGTGCAGGGTCAGGAACCTCTCAGTGCCTCCATGCTGGCTGCTGCACCTCCACAGGAGCAGAAGCAGATACTGGGTGAGCGTCTGTTTCCCCTGATCCAGAACATGCAGCCCACCCTTGCAGGGAAGATCACGGGTCTGTTCCTGGAACTGGACAACTCGGAGCTACTGCATATGCTGGAGTCTCCTGAGTCTCTGCACCCTAAGGTGGATGAGGCAGTCGCTGTGCTCCAGGACCAGTGCGCGCAGGAAGCCGCTCAAAAACTTTAACCAGTGCTGCGCTTCTGGCTGTCTAATGGAAGAATAAGCAGTAAAAAAAAATAACATTTTAACTGAAAAAAATAAACATTGAAACTGAAATGCATTGAACATTGAAATATTTTTGCCATGTCTGTAGACATCAAGCCTGTAAGGGTTGGCACCAGGCCGAGGCCCCCTCGACCAGAGGGAGGCGTCGAGTCAACCACGCCACTGATCAGGATCAACACCCAACAGCTGGGCTAGACCTTATATAAGCCCAGTGACCCAATCATTCAGTGCTGGGTTTTTGATAAAGTTTTGAGCCAAGCTCCTAGCCGGTAACTCTGGGTATTGAGGTCTGTGAGCCCTTGTGCTATGCCTCTTTTCTGTTCTGCGAGGGTGTCAGTGTTTTTACACGTCCCCTGCCTTCTCCAGTTTTCCCCTCTCGAGTCTGTCTCTCTCCTGAGGCTTCCCTTAGCCATTCAAGTTTCTCCCCGTTTTCTGGTTTTGTTTGGGAGCTTTTAGTTCGAGTTTTCCCCAGTGCATCGGGGTTGCCATTTCTTTCCGTGGCGTTTTTTGTTCTCCCCTTTTCCACGCTCACCGAGGTGTTTCGTTTTTTCCTCTTGTTTTGCTTGATCCAAGCTCTAACTGTTCTGCACACGAGCCCACCATTGTTAGAGTGTGGCTGCTTACCCAGTAAGCTATTGGTGTCCTCACCTAGCTGACCTGGATTCAAAACCACCTTACAAAGTCCAGGCCTTGGTTATTCTAAGCTTAAAATGAAAACGACAGAAAAAGGTAAAATCATTTCAAGTTTGGTTTATTTGTCGCATACATAGTCATACACAGTATAACTCACAGTGAAATGGTTGAGTGCTCTGTCCAATCTGAGGAAAAAGAAAAACAGGGGTGCATGGAGAAATATATTCTATATATATACAAAAATATATTAATAGTGCATGTACAATATATATATATATATATATATATATATATATATATATATATATATATATATATATATATATATAATGTTTATATGTACAATGTATATATGGATATTTATATATGTATGTACAGAATGTACAGTCCCATCTTGCAATTGACATATTTACAGTTATATGTTACATGGTGGTAATTGAACATATTACAGTTATATTGAACATATTACAGTTATTTCTATTACATATTACAGATTTTGACATGAACAGCTGATCATTTTTTTGTTTTTATTCCTCTTAAAGTTTGAATGTTCAGATTGTCAGTTCTTACAGGTCATAGCTGATCATTAGATAAGTGTATTGGGTTGCATTAATATAAATGTAAAGATCAAAAAAACAAAACCCCACAGTGTAGCTTAAAATAGAGAATAATTCTGTAATATTCCTTTATGTACAACACAATTTCAAATGACCTTATTAACAAACCAGTAAAGACAGGACGAGAAGCAAAGGTCACTTACACGTATTAAATCTTGAAGCAAACAAACTGCAGCTGCAAGTGCCACACTGCCATCCAGTTCCACTCTCTGGTCTGGCGACGGTCATATTACAGGAGCAACGAGAGGCTGCCAACAGTTTCTTTTAGCTTGTCTACTGAGACGGTGAAACTGGCCAACCAGGTGAAAAGCATTGTGAAGGAGAAACGACTTCGACTGCCGACGTGGGAAAGTAGCAGTCAGAGCAGGTCTATTGGAGCAGTGCGATGGACTCTGCCCAACAATGGGCTGCAAGCCCACATCTCTGCACATAGCAACAGTATGTGGTTCCTAGGTGCCCAGTCGGCTAGTTTTAAAGTTCAATTCAAATATTAAATAAAAATGCAGACTTCAGAATTGGTTAAATAGCATAACTGTGCACGTACTTTATTGTAGGTTAACATTAACACGCATTATTGAGGCACCCTCTGGAGAATGTCTAAAAATCAGAGAACCCACATTTTCATACATTTTTCAGTAGTGGTTATGTATTCACCCCACATTCCTTTACATATTTGCGTTTGTCTTCACGTCCATTGCATCCAAACCATACATTTGTCAATATATGCAAAGTAATATAAAACACCCACACCAGTTGGAACCTGTTAACACCACATTCCAAGAGATTTCTCTTGACCTTATCCTAAAGAGATGGTCCTGAGCCTGATGGAAATAATATCTCATACTTGGGAGGACATGGACGACAACAAGCTAAATGAGATCTTCAGCAAGTTCGGCCCAACGCTGAGCCGTCGCGTCATGACAGACGAGAGCGGCAAGTCCAAGGGCTTTGGCTTTGTGAGCTTCGAGAGGCACGAGGATGCCAAAAGGGCTGTGGATGAGATGAACGGGAAGAAGTTGAATGGGAAGCAGCTGTATGTGGCTCGTGCCCAGAAGAAAGGCGAGAGGCAGACAGAGCTCAAACGCAAGTTTGAGCAGATGAAGCAGGACGGCACGACTCGCTACCAGGGAGTGAACCTGTACGTTAAAAACCTAGACGACAGTCTGGACGACGAGCGTCTGCGTAAAGAGTTCTCTCTATTCGGGACAATCACGAGTGCCAAGGTGATGACGGAGGGCGGCCGCTCCAAAGGGTTCGGCTTTGTGTGTTTCTCCTCGCCGGAGGAGGCCACCGAGGCAATGAAGGAGATGAACAGGTGCATCGTAGGCACCAAGCCGCTGTACGTGGCCCTGGCGCAGCGCAAGGAGGAGCGGCAGGCCCACCTCACCCACCAGTACATGCAGCGCATGGCCAGCGTGAGTGCCGTGCGCAACCCAGTGCTCAACCCCTACCAGCCCGCCCCGCCCTCCGGCTACTTCATGATGGCCATTCCACAGGCTCAGAACTGGGCTACCTGCTACCCGAGCAGGCAACTGGCACAGCTCCACCCCAGCACCCGCTGGGCTACGCACAGCATTCAGCCACAGCATTTCCAATACATGCCGAGTACCATCAGGCCCGCTGCAGACCAATCTCTGGGCCAGGAACCTCTCACTGCCTCCGTGCTGGATCTGGAACCTCCGCAGGAGCAGAAGCAGATGTTGGGTGATCGATGGTCTGTTTCCCGTGATCCAGAACATGCACCCCAACCTTGCAGGGACGGGTTTGCTCCTGGAGATCGACAACTTGGAGCTTCTGCTTATGCTGGAGTCTCCTGAGTCTCATTGAAACGTTGAAACTGAAAAAATAAAAACGCATTAAAAATTGAAATATTTTTGCCTGGTCCATAAACTCCAGTTTCAGGCCTTGATTACAGTAAACTAAAACAACATGTAAAAAGGCTAAATGATTGACACGTGTACAGTCGATGACTCCTTTCTTTTTGTTCCTCTTACTGTTCGAATGCTCAGAATGTCAGTTTTTGCAGTTGACAGCTGAGCATTAGGCATGTGTATTGGATTGTATTAATAATACAATTGAGGATTCATTGCTGTTCAGGGACCCAGCAGTGGTAACTTGGCAGTGGTAGGGCTTGAACTAGCAACATTCTGATTACTAGTCAAGTAACCTCTGAATAGTATTATTATGATTAATATTATTAATATATCTTACACTGAGGTCTGCTGAAGCTTACCCAGGATAAAATAAATATAAATAGTCATCCAATTATTAAAACAATAAGCGACGAACTTCATTGATGGACAAATTTGCCCCTTATGCTCTTTGGACAAACTGCAATAATTAAAATGAGAATATTACCTAAACGAAATTATTTGTTTTCAATTATTCCAGCGCCACCAACCTGTCTAAAATCTTTGGACAACATCATAACTTGATTCTACTGGAAAAATAAATCACATAGAATCAAACTCACAACATTACAGAACTGTAGTTGATTATTGCAAATCAACTATAATATGGTATAAAATGGATAAAACTTAGTATATCAGACAGAATATGGATAGACATATAGCAAACATTATGCAAAGATCTAAAAGTCAGACTTACCATTTATCAGTCAAATCAATTAAAGAACATTCATGATCAACAATTTGTGGGTGGCCATGATACTAACAGCCTGGTGGAAATTTCACAAGATATCAAACTCCAGACTCACATAAACATAACACTGCTTTCATGTCACTTCCACAAGTAGCCCAAACATAAGATATAGAAAGCAGGTAAGAGCAACTATCAGTTCAGAGACATTAAACTCACCTGCATCCATATCAGTATTATAAACATTCCTAATACAAAAAAACTATCACATAAGATATACAAACTAATAATGAAATCAAATCGCATAATTACTCTCCCATCGAGACAATGGGAGGAAGATTTATTACTAGCTCCCGACGCCACAGTTTGGATTAAAATGTGTAATAATAATTACCACATGACAGCAACACTAACCTACAATGCATTCAGTACAAAATAATACATAGATTACATTATACTACACATTGGATGTTTAAAATTGGTTTCACAAGCTCAGCAATCTGTACATACTTTACTCCAAAGACAGCTGACGATTACATTCACATCGTGTGGCAGAGCACACCTATCAAGCAATTTTGGCAATAAGTAATCACACACATGTCCCATGATTTAAATAACCCTATCCATCCAACACCATCTTTATGTCTCCTAGGAGACATGTCATCAACCAATGTGACAATAGAAAAAAAACAGGATAATATATATATAACATTATTAATTGCAAATACAAACATACTCATGAATTGGAAAACAAAAAATAATATTAGTGTCACCGAATGGAAAAATCTATTGATAGACTACATATCAATGGAAAAAAATCTCAGAATGAATCAATAAGAACCAATAACCTAGACTGGACTCCTTTGATAAAAAGTTTACAGAGCTAATCCATAAATGATAAATATCCCAATCTAGTACGTGTACATATACAGTGCACTCGCACATAGCCTCTCTCTCTCTCTCTCACACACACACACAGGCAGACGCACACAAGCAGTCACACACGAACACACACACACACACACACACACACACACACACACACACACATTCCCGTAATGGTGCAGGTGGCTAATACTTAAAATACTCTATCTGCATTTCCCGTTTGTCTGTTTCGTCTCTGTTCGTCTTATTTTTCCTCTCTCCCCTATTCCCGTTTCCCCCACGTTATTTATGTCTGTTCATACGTTTTATACACCCGATATAGTTGGACACAGTGAGAAGTTAGAAATAAATAATGAATAAATAATAAAGTTCTAAAGGTCCTCCGATGGGCGGAAATCAATTGATATATTTATTTCTCCAGATTTCTAACTCGGAGAGAAAAAGACGTCCTTTTACAAATCGCACCTCGTTGTGGAACTCTACTAAGGTTTACAATCCAGGCGATTATTTTTAACCTCAAAGAACATAGGCCTGCTCCAAGGCAAACTGATTTCATCCCATTAATTAACTTTAATGCGATGTTTTTTGCCGAGCATTAGGCTAAAGAAAATGAATGTTGCTGCGTTTATCAAACTAAAAGTATTTATTCTGAGCCATGCGGTAAATGATTCAGTGTGAGCAGCATATGGACGATTTTTGGAAAATGCTGTGACTAGGTAATATTTTGAAATATAAGGCGTTGTTAAAGCCTCTCATTCACGCTATTAACGTTATAAGTTAAAATAATTGAATAATTCATAAATAAATAAATAGCGTTTGTATAATATTTAAAAATAAACATTTACGTAAAAGCACTCTTACGTAACAACCAAGTTGTCATGTATTTGAATCTAAAGCTAAAGTGTTGCTTTGATCGCTTTGGTCGGTCGACACTTGCCTGGCTCTGTTGAATTGCTGTTTCAAACTGTTTTATAATTCGTGCAGTTAGATCATTTGGTTAAATCATTTACGATTTTATTTTATTCATTTACTACTTTCGACTACGATTTCCAGAAAGGTTGACCGACGATCCTCACGAAAATGAATCCAAGTGCTCCAAGTTCGCCGATGACTTCGTTGTACGTGGGTGACCTTCATCCAGACGTTACCGAGGCCATGCTATACGAGAAATTCAGTCCTGCTGGCGCAATAGTCTCCGTACGCATTTGCAGGGACGCGATGACCCTCCGCTCACTTGGATACGCATACGTGAACTTTCAGCAGCAGGCAGATGCTGAGCGTGCTTTGGACACTATGAACTTTAACATCATCAAAGGCAGACCTGTGCGAATTATGTGGTCCCAGAGAGACCCCTCTCTGAGGAAGAGTGGAGTTGGCAACATCTTCATCAAGAACCTTGACAAGTCTATTGACAGCGAAGCTCTTTACGACACATTCTCTGCCTTTGGGAACATCCTTTCCAGCAAGGTGGTGTGTGACGAGAATGGCTCTAAGGGCTACGGCTTTGTGCACTTTGAGACGCGTGAGGCTGCGGAGAGAGCAATTGAGAGACTTAATGGCATGTTGCTCAATGACCGCAAAGTGTTCATTGGCCACTTCAAGTCTCGCAAGGAGCGAGAGGCTGAGATGGGGGCCAGGGCCAAAAAGTTCACCAATGTGTACGTCAAGAACTTTGGAGAGGACATGGACGACGACAAGCTGAAGGAGATCTTCAGCAAGTTTGGCCAAACGCTGAGCACTCGCGTCATGACCGACGAGAGCGGCAAGTCCAAGGGCTTTGGCTTTGTGAACTACGAGAGGCACGAGGATGCCCAGAGGGCTGTGGATGAGATAAATGGGAAGGAGCTGAATGGGAAGAAGGTGTATGTGGGTTATGCCCAGAAGAAAGGCGAGAGGCAGACAGGGCTGAAACGAAAGTTTGAGCAGATGAAGCAGGACGGTATGACTCGCTACCAGGGAGACAACCTGTACGTCAAGAACCTAGACGACGGTCTGGACGACGCGCGTCTACGTAAGGAGTTCTCTCCGTTCGGGACCATCACAAGTGCCAAGGTGATGATGGAGGGCGGCCGCTCCAAAGGGTTCGGCTTCGTGTGTTTCTCCTCGCCGGAGGAGGCCGCCACGGCCATGACGGAGATGAATGGGCGCGTTGTAGGCACCAAGCCGCTGTACGTGGCTCTGGCGCAGCGCAAGGAGGAGCGGCAGGCCCACCTCTCCAACAAGTACATGAAGCGCACGGCCAGCGTGAGTGCCTTGCCCAACCTCGTGCTCAACCCCTACCAGCCTGCCCCGCCCTCCGGCTACAACATGGAAGCCATTCCACAAGCTCAGAACTGGCCTGCCTACTGCGCAAGCAGCCAGCTGGCACAACTCCTCCCCAGCCCTTGCTGGGCCATGCATTGCGTCCACCCACAGCAAGTCCAGGATATGCCGAGTGCCATCGGTCCAGCCGCATCCTGCCCGCAGGCCTTCAGCGCCATCCGACCAACCACCGCCTGCCAGGTCCCACGCACGATGGCCTATCAGACCATGGCATCTGAGGCTCCGGGGACAGGGATGGCCAGCGCGGAAGCTGCCAACAAGGCGTCGCTGGTGAGAGCAGTACCACAGTACAAAACCACCTCAGGCGTTCACAGCCCACAGCAACACCTGGGCACACAGCCCTTAGATATAAATGTCGAACTTACCATTTATCAGTCAAATCAATTATAAAACATTTATGTTTCTCAACCCACAGCAGCACCTGGGGGCAGAGCTCCAGGTGCCCGTGCAGCTGGCTGCGGTCCATGTGCAGGGTCAGGAACCTCTCAGTGCCTCCATGCTGGCTGCTGCACCTCCACAGGAGCAGAAGCAGATACTGGGTGAGCGTCTGTTTCCCCTGATCCAGAACATGCAGCCCACCCTTGCAGGGAAGATCACGGGTCTGTTCCTGGAACTGGACAACTCGGAGCTACTGCATATGCTGGAGTCTCCTGAGTCTCTGCACCCTAAGGTGGATGAGGCAGTCGCTGTGCTCCAGGACCAGTGCGCGCAGGAAGCCGCTCAAAAACTTTAACCAGTGCTGCGCTTCTGGCTGTCTAATGGAAGAATAAGCAGTAAAAAAAAATAACATTTTAACTGAAAAAAATAAACATTGAAACTGAAATGCATTGAACATTGAAATATTTTTGCCATGTCTGTAGACATCAAGCCTGTAAGGGTTGGCACCAGGCCGAGGCCCCCTCGACCAGAGGGAGGCGTCGAGTCAACCACGCCACTGATCAGGATCAACACCCAACAGCTGGGCTAGACCTTATATAAGCCCAGTGACCCAATCATTCAGTGCTGGGTTTTTGATAAAGTTTTGAGCCAAGCTCCTAGCCGGTAACTCTGGGTATTGAGGTCTGTGAGCCCTTGTGCTATGCCTCTTTTCTGTTCTGCGAGGGTGTCAGTGTTTTTACACGTCCCCTCCCTTCTCCAGTTTTCCCCTCTCGAGTCTGTCTCTCTCCTGAGGCTTCCCTTAGCCATTCAAGTTTCTCCCCGTTTTCTGGTTTTGTTTGGGAACTTTTAGTTCGAGTTTTCCCCAGTGCATCGGGGTTGCCATTTCTTTCCGTGGCGTTCTTTGTTCTCCCCTTTTCCACGCTCACCGAGGTGTTTCGTTTTTTCCTCTTGTTTTGCTTGATCCAAGCTCTAACTGTTCTGCACACGAGCCCACCATTGTTAGAGTGTGGCTGCTTACCCAGTAAGCTATTGGTGTCCTCACCTAGCTGACCTGGATTCAAAACCACCTTACAAAGTCCAGGCCTTGGTTATTCTAAGCTTAAAATGAAAACGACAGAAAAAGGTAAAATCATTTCAAGTTTGGTTTATTTGTCGCATACATAGTCATACACAGTATAACTCACAGTGAAATGGTTGAGTGCTCTGTCCAATCTGAGGAAAAAGAAAAACAGGGGTGCATGGAGAAATATATTCTATATATATACAAAAATATATTAATAGTGCATGTACAATATATATATATATATATATATATATATATATATATATATATATATATATATATATATATAATGTTTATATGTACAATGTATATATGGATATTTATATATGTATGTACAGAATGTACAGTCCCATCTTGCAATTGACATATTTACAGTTATATGTTACATGGTGGTAATTGAACATATTACAGTTATATTGAACATATTACAGTTATTTCTATTACATATTACAGATTTTGACATGAACAGCTGATCATTTTTTTGTTTTTATTCCTCTTAAAGTTTGAATGTTCAGATTGTCAGTTCTTACAGGTCATAGCTGATCATTAGATAAGTGTATTGGGTTGCATTAATATAAATGTAAAGATCAAAAAAACAAAACCCCACAGTGTAGCTTAAAATAGAGAATAATTCTGTAATATTCCTTTATGTACAACACAATTTCAAATGACCTTATTAACAAACCAGTAAAGACAGGACGAGAAGCAAAGGTCACTTACACGTATTAAATCTTGAAGCAAACAAACTGCAGCTGCAAGTGCCACACTGCCATCCAGTTCCACTCTCTGGTCTGGCGACGGTCATATTACAGGAGCAACGAGAGGCTGCCAACAGTTTCTTTTAGCTTGTCTACTGAGACGGTGAAACTGGCCAACCAGGTGAAAAGCATTGTGAAGGAGAAACGACTTCGACTGCCGACGTGGGAAAGTAGCAGTCAGAGCAGGTCTATTGGAGCAGTGCGATGGACTCTGCCCAACAATGGGCTGCAAGCCCACATCTCTGCACATAGCAACAGTATGTGGTTCCTAGGTGCCCAGTCGGCTAGTTTTAAAGTTCAATTCAAATATTAAATAAAAATGCAGACTTCAGAATTGGTTAAAGAGCATAACTGTGCACGTACTTTATTGTAGGTTAACATTAACACGCATTATTGAGGCACCCTCTGGAGAATGTCTAAAAATCAGAGAACCCACATTTTCATACATTTTTCAGTAGTGGTTATGTATTCACCCCACATTCCTTTACATATTTGCATTTGTCTTCACGTCCATTGCATCCAAACCATACATTTGTCAATATATGCAAAGTAATATAAAACACCCACACCAGTTGGAACCTGTTAACACCACATTCCAAGAGATTTCTCTTGACCTTATCCTAAAGAGATGGTCCTGAGCCTGATGGAAATAATATCTCATACTTGGGAGGACATGGACGACAACAAGCTAAATGAGATCTTCAGCAAGTTCGGCCCAACGCTGAGCCTTCGCGTCATGACAGACGAGAGCGGCAAGTCCAAGGGCTTTGGCTTTGTGAGCTTCGAGAGGCAAGAGGATGCCAAAAGGGCTGTGGATGAGATGAACGGGAAGAAGTTGAATGGGAAGCAGCTGTATGTGGCTCGTGCCCAGAAGAAAGGCGAGAGGCAGACAGAGCTCAAACGCAAGTTTGAGCAGATGAAGCAGGACGGCACGACTCGCTACCAGGGAGTGAACCTGTACGTTAAAAACCTAGACGACAGTCTGGACGACGAGCGTCTGCGTAAAGAGTTCTCTCTATTCGGGACAATCACGAGTGCCAAGGTGATGACGGAGGGCGGCCGCTCCAAAGGGTTCGGCTTTGTGTGTTTCTCCTCGCCGGAGGAGGCCACCGAGGCAATGAAGGAGATGAACGGGTGCATCGTAGGCACCAAGCCGCTGTACGTGGCCCTGGCGCAGCGCAAGGAGGAGCGGCAGGCCCACCTCACCCACCAGTACATGCAGCGCATGGCCAGCGTGAGTGCCGTGCGCAACCCAGTGCTCAACCCCTACCAGCCCGCCCCGCCCTCCGGCTACTTCATGATGGCCATTCCACAGTCTCAGAACTGGGCTACCTGCTACCCGAGCAGGCAACTGGCACAGCTCCACCCCAGCACCCGCTGGGCTACGCACAGCATTCAGCCACAGCATTTCCAATACATGCCGAGTACCATCAGGCCCGCTGCAGACCAATCTCTGGGCCAGGAACCTCTCACTGCCTCCGTGCTGGATCTGGAACCTCCGCAGGAGCAGAAGCAGATGTTGGGTGATCTATGGTCTGTTTCCCGTGATCCAGAACATGCACCCCAACCTTGCAGGGACGGGTTTGCTCCTGGAGATCGACAACTTGGAGCTTCCGCTTATGCTGGCTGAAAAAATAAAAACGCATTAAATATTGAAATATTTTTGCCTGGTCCATAGACTCCAGTTTCAGGCCTTGATTACAGTAAACTAAAACAACATGTAAAAAGGCTAAATGATTGACACGTGTACAGTCGGTGACTCCTTTCTTTTTGTTCCTCTTACTGTTCGAATGCTCAGAATGTCAGTTTTTGCAGTTGACAGCTGAGCATTAGGCATGTGTATTGGATTGTATTAATAATACAATTGAGGATTCATTGCTGTTCAGGGACCCAGCAGTGGTAACTTGGCAGTGGTAGGGCTTGAACTAGCAACATTCTGATTACTAGTCAAGTAACCTCTGAATAGTATTATTATGATTAATATTATTAATATATCTTACACTGAGGTCTGCTGAAGCTTACCCAGGATAAAATAAATATAAATAGTCATCCAATTATTAAAACAATAAGCGACGAACTTCATTGATGGACAAATTTGCCCCTTATGCTCTTTGGACAAACTGCAATAATTAAAATGAGAATATTACCTAAACGAAATTATTTGTTTTCAATTATTCCAGCGCCACCAACCTGTCTAAAATCTTTGGACAACATCATAACTTGATTCTACTGGAAAAATAAATCACATAGAATCAAACTCACAACATTACAGAACTGTAGTTGATTATTGCAAATCAACTATAATATGGTATAAAATGGATAAAACTTAGTATATCAGACAGAATATGGATAGACATATAGCAAACATTATGCAAAGATCTAAAAGTCAGACTTACCATTTATCAGTCAAATCAATTAAAGAACATTCATGATCAACAATTTGTGGGTGGCCATGATACTAACAGCCTGGTGGAAATTTCACAAGATATCAAACTCCAGACTCACATAAACATAACACTGCTTTCATGTCACTTCCACAAGTAGCCCAAACATAAGATATAGAAAGCAGGTAAGAGCAACTATCAGTTCAGAGACATTAAACTCACCTGCATCCATATCAGTATTATAAACATTCCTAATACAAAAAAACTATCACATAAGATATACAAACTAATAATGAAATCAAATCGCATAATTACTCTCCCATCGAGACAATGGGAGGAAGATTTATTACTAGCTCCCGACGCCACAGTTTGGATTAAAATGTGTAATAATAATTACCACATGACAGCAACACTAACCTACAATGCATTCAGTACAAAATAATACATAGATTACATTATACTACACATTGGATGTTTAAAATTGGTTTCACAAGCTCAGCAATCTGTACATACTTTACTCCAAAGACAGCTGACGATTACATTCACATCGTGTGGCAGAGCACACCTATCAAGCAATTTTGGCAATAAGTAATCACACACATGTCCCATGATTTAAATAACCCTATCCATCCAACACCATCTTTATGTCTCCTAGGAGACATGTCATCAACCAATGTGACAATAGAAAAAAAACAGGATAATATATATATAACATTATTAATTGCAAATACAAACATACTCATGAATTGGAAAACAAAAAATAATATTAGTGTCACCGAATGGAAAAATCTATTGATAGACTACATATCAATGGAAAAAAATCTCAGAATGAATCAATAAGAACCAATAACCTAGACTGGACTCCTTTGATAAAAAGTTTACAGAGCTAATCCATAAATGATAAATATCCCAATCTAGTACGTGTACATATACAGTGCACTCGCACATAGCCTCTCTCTCTCTCTCTCACACACACACACAGGCAGACGCACACAAGCAGTCACACACGAACACACACACACACACACACACACACACACACACACACACACACACACACACACACACACACACACACACACACACACACACACACATTCCCGTAATGGTGCAGGTGGCTAATACTTAAAATACTCTATCTGCATTTCCCGTTTGTCTGTTTCGTCTCTGTTCGTCTTATTTTTCCTCTCTCCCCTATTCCCGTTTCCCCCACGTTATTTATGTCTGTTCATACGTTTTATACACCCGATATAGTTGGACACAGTGAGAAGTTAGAAATAAATAATGAATAAATAATAAAGTTCTAAAGGTCCTCCGATGGGCGGAAATCAATTGATATATT
Organism: Electrophorus electricus; assembly: GCF_041902795.1. NCBI lineage: Eukaryota > Metazoa > Chordata > Actinopteri > Gymnotiformes > Gymnotidae > Electrophorus > Electrophorus electricus. The sequence continues at coordinate 1,344,021 of NW_027658693.1, read as the reverse complement.
TATTTCTCCAGATTTCTAACTCGGAGAGAAAAAGACGTCCTTTTACAAATCGCACCTCGTTGTGGAACTCTACTAAGGTTTACAATCCAGGCGATTATTTTTAACCTCAAAGAACATAGGCCTGCTCCAAGGCAAACTGATTTCATCCCATTAATTAACTTTAATGCGATGTTTTTTGCCGAGCATTAGGCTAAAGAAAATGAATGTTGCTGCGTTTATCAAACTAAAAGTATTTATTCTGAGCCATGCGGTAAATGATTCAGTGTGAGCAGCATATGGACGATTTTTGGAAAATGCTGTGACTAGGTAATATTTTGAAATATAAGGCGTTGTTAAAGCCTCTCATTCACGCTATTAACGTTATAAGTTAAAATAATTGAATAATTCATAAATAAATAAATAGCGTTTGTATAATATTTAAAAATAAACATTTACGTAAAAGCACTCTTACGTAACAACCAAGTTGTCATGTATTTGAATCTAAAGCTAAAGTGTTGCTTTGATCGCTTTGGTCGGTCGACACTTGCCTGGCTCTGTTGAATTGCTGTTTCAAACTGTTTTATAATTCGTGCAGTTAGATCATTTGGTTAAATCATTTACGATTTTATTTTATTCATTTACTACTTTCGACTACGATTTCCAGAAAGGTTGACCGACGATCCTCACGAAAATGAATCCAAGTGCTCCAAGTTCGCCGATGACTTCGTTGTACGTGGGTGACCTTCATCCAGACGTTACCGAGGCCATGCTATACGAGAAATTCAGTCCTGCTGGCGCAATAGTCTCCGTACGCATTTGCAGGGACGCGATGACCCTCCGCTCACTTGGATACGCATACGTGAACTTTCAGCAGCAGGCAGATGCTGAGCGTGCTTTGGACACTATGAACTTTAACATCATCAAAGGCAGACCTGTGCGAATTATGTGGTCCCAGAGAGACCCCTCTCTGAGGAAGAGTGGAGTTGGCAACATCTTCATCAAGAACCTTGACAAGTCTATTGACAGCGAAGCTCTTTACGACACATTCTCTGCCTTTGGGAACATCCTTTCCAGCAAGGTGGTGTGTGACGAGAATGGCTCTAAGGGCTACGGCTTTGTGCACTTTGAGACGCGTGAGGCTGCGGAGAGAGCAATTGAGAGACTTAATGGCATGTTGCTCAATGACCGCAAAGTGTTCATTGGCCACTTCAAGTCTCGCAAGGAGCGAGAGGCTGAGATGGGGGCCAGGGCCAAAAAGTTCACCAATGTGTACGTCAAGAACTTTGGAGAGGACATGGACGACGACAAGCTGAAGGAGATCTTCAGCAAGTTTGGCCAAACGCTGAGCACTCGCGTCATGACCGACGAGAGCGGCAAGTCCAAGGGCTTTGGCTTTGTGAACTACGAGAGGCACGAGGATGCCCAGAGGGCTGTGGATGAGATAAATGGGAAGGAGCTGAATGGGAAGAAGGTGTATGTGGGTTATGCCCAGAAGAAAGGCGAGAGGCAGACAGGGCTGAAACGAAAGTTTGAGCAGATGAAGCAGGACGGTATGACTCGCTACCAGGGAGACAACCTGTACGTCAAGAACCTAGACGACGGTCTGGACGACGCGCGTCTACGTAAGGAGTTCTCTCCGTTCGGGACCATCACAAGTGCCAAGGTGATGATGGAGGGCGGCCGCTCCAAAGGGTTCGGCTTCGTGTGTTTCTCCTCGCCGGAGGAGGCCGCCACGGCCATGACGGAGATGAATGGGCGCGTTGTAGGCACCAAGCCGCTGTACGTGGCTCTGGCGCAGCGCAAGGAGGAGCGGCAGGCCCACCTCTCCAACAAGTACATGAAGCGCACGGCCAGCGTGAGTGCCTTGCCCAACCTCGTGCTCAACCCCTACCAGCCTGCCCCGCCCTCCGGCTACAACATGGAAGCCATTCCACAAGCTCAGAACTGGCCTGCCTACTGCGCAAGCAGCCAGCTGGCACAACTCCTCCCCAGCCCTTGCTGGGCCATGCATTGCGTCCACCCACAGCAAGTCCAGGATATGCCGAGTGCCATCGGTCCAGCCGCATCCTGCCCGCAGGCCTTCAGCGCCATCCGACCAACCACCGCCTGCCAGGTCCCACGCACGATGGCCTATCAGACCATGGCATCTGAGGCTCCGGGGACAGGGATGGCCAGCGCGGAAGCTGCCAACAAGGCGTCGCTGGTGAGAGCAGTACCACAGTACAAAACCACCTCAGGCGTTCACAGCCCACAGCAACACCTGGGCACACAGCCCTTAGATATAAATGTCGAACTTACCATTTATCAGTCAAATCAATTATAAAACATTTATGTTTCTCAACCCACAGCAGCACCTGGGGGCAGAGCTCCAGGTGCCCGTGCAGCTGGCTGCGGTCCATGTGCAGGGTCAGGAACCTCTCAGTGCCTCCATGCTGGCTGCTGCACCTCCACAGGAGCAGAAGCAGATACTGGGTGAGCGTCTGTTTCCCCTGATCCAGAACATGCAGCCCACCCTTGCAGGGAAGATCACGGGTCTGTTCCTGGAACTGGACAACTCGGAGCTACTGCATATGCTGGAGTCTCCTGAGTCTCTGCACCCTAAGGTGGATGAGGCAGTCGCTGTGCTCCAGGACCAGTGCGCGCAGGAAGCCGCTCAAAAACTTTAACCAGTGCTGCGCTTCTGGCTGTCTAATGGAAGAATAAGCAGTAAAAAAAAATAACATTTTAACTGAAAAAAATAAACATTGAAACTGAAATGCATTGAACATTGAAATATTTTTGCCATGTCTGTAGACATCAAGCCTGTAAGGGTTGGCACCAGGCCGAGGCCCCCTCGACCAGAGGGAGGCGTCGAGTCAACCACGCCACTGATCAGGATCAACACCCAACAGCTGGGCTAGACCTTATATAAGCCCAGTGACCCAATCATTCAGTGCTGGGTTTTTGATAAAGTTTTGAGCCAAGCTCCTAGCCGGTAACTCTGGGTATTGAGGTCTGTGAGCCCTTGTGCTATGCCTCTTTTCTGTTCTGCGAGGGTGTCAGTGTTTTTACACGTCCCCTCCCTTCTCCAGTTTTCCCCTCTCGAGTCTGTCTCTCTCCTGAGGCTTCCCTTAGCCATTCAAGTTTCTCCCCGTTTTCTGGTTTTGTTTGGGAGCTTTTAGTTCGAGTTTTCCCCAGTGCATCGGGGTTGCCATTTCTTTCCGTGGCGTTCTTTGTTCTCCCCTTTTCCACGCTCACCGAGGTGTTTCGTTTTTTCCTCTTGTTTTGCTTGATCCAAGCTCTAACTGTTCTGCACACGAGCCCACCATTGTTAGAGTGTGGCTGCTTACCCAGTAAGCTATTGGTGTCCTCACCTAGCTGACCTGGATTCAAAACCACCTTTCAAAGTCCAGGCCTTGGTTATTCTAAGCTTAAAATGAAAACGACAGAAAAAGGTAAAATCATTTCAAGTTTGGTTTATTTGTCGCATACATAGTCATACACAGTATAACTCACAGTGAAATGGTTGAGTGCTCTGTCCAATCTGAGGAAAAAGAAAAACAGGGGTGCATAGAGAAATATATTCTATATATATACAAAAATATATTAATAGTGCATGTACAATATATATATATATATATATATATATATATATATATATATATATATATATATATATATATATATATATATAATGTTTATATGTACAATGTATATATGGATATTTATATATGTATGTACAGAATGTACAGTCCCATCTTGCAATTGACATATTTACAGTTATATGTTACATGGTGGTAATTGAACATATTACAGTTATATTGAACATATTACAGTTATTTCTATTACATATTACAGATTTTGACATGAACAGCTGATCATTTTTTTGTTTTTATTCCTCTTAAAGTTTGAATGTTCAGATTGTCAGTTCTTACAGGTCATAGCTGATCATTAGATAAGTGTATTGGGTTGCATTAATATAAATGTAAAGATCAAAAAAACAAAACCCCACAGTGTAGCTTAAAATAGAGAATAATTCTGTAATATTCCTTTATGTACAACACAATTTCAAATGACCTTATTAACAAACCAGTAAAGACAGGACGAGAAGCAAAGGTCACTTACACGTATTAAATCTTGAAGCAAACAAACTGCAGCTGCAAGTGCCACACTGCCATCCAGTTCCACTCTCTGGTCTGGCGACGGTCATATTACAGGAGCAACGAGAGGCTGCCAACAGTTTCTTTTAGCTTGTCTACTGAGACGGTGAAAGTGGCCAACCAGGTGAAAAGCATTGTGAAGGAGAAACGACTTCGACTGCCGACGTGGGAAAGTAGCAGTCAGAGCAGGTCTATTGGAGCAGTGCGATGGACTCTGCCCAACAATGGGCTGCAAGCCCACATCTCTGCACATAGCAACAGTATGTGGTTCCTAGGTGCCCAGTCGGCTAGTTTTAAAGTTCAATTCAAATATTAAATAAAAATGCAGACTTCAGAATTGGTTAAAGAGCATAACTGTGCACGTACTTTATTGTAGGTTAACATTAACACGCATTATTGAGGCACCCTCTGGAGAATGTCTAAAAATCAGAGAACCCACATTTTCATACATTTTTCAGTAGTGGTTATGTATTCACCCCACATTCCTTTACATATTTGCATTTGTCTTCACGTCCATTGCATCCAAACCATACATTTGTCAATATATGCAAAGTAATATAAAACACCCACACCAGTTGGAACCTGTTAACACCACATTCCAAGAGATTTCTCTTGACCTTATCCTAAAGAGATGGTCCTGAGCCTGATGGAAATAATATCTCATACTTGGGAGGACATGGACGACAACAAGCTAAATGAGATCTTCAGCAAGTTCGGCCCAACGCTGAGCCTTCGCGTCATGACAGACGAGAGCGGCAAGTCCAAGGGCTTTGGCTTTGTGAGCTTCGAGAGGCAAGAGGATGCCAAAAGGGCTGTGGATGAGATGAACGGGAAGAAGTTGAATGGGAAGCAGCTGTATGTGGCTCGTGCCCAGAAGAAAGGCGAGAGGCAGACAGAGCTCAAACGCAAGTTTGAGCAGATGAAGCAGGACGGCACGACTCGCTACCAGGGAGTGAACCTGTACGTTAAAAACCTAGACGACAGTCTGGACGACGAGCGTCTGCGTAAAGAGTTCTCTCTATTCGGGACAATCACGAGTGCCAAGGTGATGACGGAGGGCGGCCGCTCCAAAGGGTTCAGCTTTGTGTGTTTCTCCTCGCCGGAGGAGGCCACCGAGGCAATGAAGGAGATGAACGGGTGCATCGTAGGCACCAAGCCGCTGTACGTGGCCCTGGCGCAGCGCAAGGAGGAGCGGCAGGCCCACCTCACCCACCAGTACATGCAGCGCATGGCCAGCGTGAGTGCCGTGCGCAACCCAGTGCTCAACCCCTACCAGCCCGCCCCGCCCTCCGGCTACTTCATGATGGCCATTCCACAGGCTCAGAACTGGGCTACCTGCTACCCGAGCAGGCAACTGGCACAGCTCCACCCCAGCACCCGCTGGGCTACGCACAGCATTCAGCCACAGCATTTCCAATACATGCCGAGTACCATCAGGCCCGCTGCAGACCAATCTCTGGGCCAGGAACCTCTCACTGCCTCCGTGCTGGATCTGGAACCTCCGCAGGAGCAGAAGCAGATGTTGGGTGATCGATGGTCTGTTTCCCGTGATCCAGAACATGCACCCCAACCTTGCAGGGACGGGTTTGCTCCTGGAGATCGACAACTTGGAGCTTCTGCTTATGCTGGAGTCTCCTGAGTCTCATTGAAACATTGAAACTGAAAAAATAAAAACGCATTAAAAATTGAAATATTTTTGCCTGGTCCATAGACTCCAGTTTCAGGCCTTGATTACAGTAAACTAAAACAACATGTAAAAAGGCTAAATGATTGACACGTGTACAGTCGGTGACTCCTTTCTTTTTGTTCCTCTTACTGTTCGAATGCTCAGAATGTCAGTTTTTGCAGTTGACAGCTGAGCATTAGGCATGTGTATTGGATTGTATTAATAATACAATTGAGGATTCATTGCTGTTCAGGGACCCAGCAGTGGTAACTTGGCAGTGGTAGGGCTTGAACTAGCAACATTCTGATTACTAGTCAAGTAACCTCTGAATAGTATTATTATGATTAATATTATTAATATATCTTACACTGAGGTCTGCTGAAGCTTACCCAGGATCCTTTGCAGCAGCCTGCCATATGCACAAATCATTACGAAAGGACACAGAATCTCTAAACTCCCTTGTTTTATGTTATTAGTTTGTCTAATTCAATGTTAAAGCACTTTCCCCTGTAAACACTCTTTTTATGACCTCATTTCACCGTTTCATGACTTTATGCCACGAACCAACCAACTATTCTTTTATACAACTCTTTTCAAACACTTCAACCATTGTGGGTAACTACACTATTATACACCTGTAATTCTTGTTATGCTATTTATTTTATTGGTACTGTCGATACATCGATGTTAGGAGAAATACCTCATGAATACTTTAAATGAATCCTTAAAATGACACCTATTCCATTTACTAATGCTAAGCTTGCTACAGTCTGAACTTCTAGCAAGTCAAGAGAAGTCTCATGCAGTTTCTGTATTTTCTATAATTGCTTAATATATGGATGGTTTTAAACTCAATAACATACGCACTTGCAAAATATGTGAATATAAAGGAACAAAAATAAATTAACATAACCACATACCTAAACATCATCTGGTACCATCACCCCATCACCCCTCAATGCAGTATGAGGATGGTCAGATTGTTGTATTTACTAATAGTTACCACTAGTATTAAAATAACAGTAAGCCCAAACTGTTCGACTATGTCCTCTTAAACAAACCTGTGATTTTTAAAATATTTGGACCACATCCTCCTGCAGAATAAAACAATCAGGAAATACAGTTGAGTTGGCTCATACCGCCCTCACATCAGTGTGATTTCCATCAATGACGTGTTATGGCTCTGGGTAAGGAACAATGTTATATTGTTCAATAAACTTTTCACAGGATGCATATTTTTCATTGTTTTAGCAAAGTTTTCGCTACCTCTATACAGCAAACACCAGAATCGACAAGGTTTACATTAATTATAGTCAGTAGAATTAAAGGGAAGAGGCCATATAAAAGGCTGGGATCTACGTTTAGCAGACTCGGCACTGTGTTACTAGATATTGCCCACATTCCAGTAATTTTATTAAGTCCTCTTTAAACAGAAAATAAAGATGCAGACTCAAGAATTAATTGAAGAGAGTAGTAGGTCCATTATTTATTTTGAGCTCAGCGTTACATACAAACGAGGCATAGTCCAGAATATGTCTAATAATCACACAAGGAACACACATTTTTATCCAGTTTTCACAACTGATTATGTGATTGCCACACCTTCTCTACATACTGGTGTTTGAAATCTCCACCACTGTGTTCAACCATACATTATTCAATATATGCAAATTGAGATCTATCATTGTACAAATTGAAGCTTGACCCCAGTATATCCTATTGGAAGATTTTCCTGTTTTTTTTTTTTGTTGTTGTTTTTTTTGTTTTTAACAAAGATGATCTCAACTCATACCATCAAACACCTGCAAGATGATGTTGCAGGTCAGTATCACCCTGCTCTTATGGTAAGATAATGAACCTTGCTTAGCCACAGAACTCTCGAAGAGGCTTTCACGTCTTTTAAAAGCCAGGATCTTTCCCAATACTTAGGAAGCTATTTCTCACGGGAACAGTCCAGAGTCATCTGCCGTAGACTTCCACAGAGGCCTTGAAACCACCTGCATCAGAGCCTCTGCTCTGCACTTACAGACCCAAAAAGGCCTTAAGATACCCCAGAAACATTATTCCTCTTTATGCTTTCAAACACAGTCTTGCACCACTCTGCACCTGTTGCAGAGAGCTTCAAAGCCTATTATAATTAGATCACAGATCGCCTCATGAAAATACCTTTACCCCAAAACATTTTATTACCTCAGGTGGAACAGTGTGTATAGGCCTAGACCTCTTTAGATGTAACTTAGAACCGCCGGTGACCGCTGTATGCGTTTCTTTGGTTGTACAAGCTCTACTGGAGGACTCGATGAATAGTTGATGATGGAAGAGGGGTATATCAGATTCACCCCTTCTGCCTCCATGTGACAAATTAACACACTGCATAAACTTTTAGAAATAAATCAGTCTTTTAACAAATGGTAAACATTCTCTAGAAAAGATTATCTTGTAACAATTCATTGAGTATATGAACTGTTTTTGTGTCCTTATATCTATAAATGAAAAGTAATAAAACATTATAGATGATAAATAAATTACATAAAATGTATAAAAGTTCACAAATAAGAAAGTACCTGAGTCTGCACTTTTCTCCACAGATTCAAGAAACTCGTGAAAGTTGGAAGCTATAGAAACACATAGTACAGAATTATAGACTGACTGAGGTGTGAGCAGAAAGATCGCCATGATGTCCTTATATCTAAAGCACTCAAAGCATTGATGTTATGTAAATAAACTGTGATCCGATTGGTTCAATCTAAGTAAATAGATTCACCTACTTTGAAGTTAAAGTTTTTCTCAAAAGGTTAGAACTGGTTGACTATACTTTGCCGTGTTCTGTAATAGAAAATGTAAACATTTATATCTAAAATATTGCACGACAGAAATCAATTCAAGACTAACCTCTAATGACCGCTAGATGGGGGAAGATATTAAGTAATAAATGAGTCCAGATCCTCCTGCCCGACAATACGGTGAGACTCTGTTTTTACGTGTGATGGAAAATGATACGAAACTATGTATTATGTGATTCATATAAAATCACACTGATCCTTTTGTTCTTAAATTAATAATGCTGTTTGCACATTTGTATCCGCCTGTTGCTGATTAAGTTGAACATGTATCAGGAACTGTTAACATCAAGGTCAACTTGACACACAACCCACACTGTTTGGAGTCAGTTTGGGTTGGTTTGTGGAAAAAACCAAGCTGAGAGCTGATTGGCTTATAGCCACAGCAACAAAGGAAAGAAGAGCTGCTTAAGAAAAGATGATTGGTTAAAGACAGCACAGGAGTAGTATAACTAGCCACGGTTTTGTATACTCGGGGCTCCCTACCTGAGGAGAGCCAAACATTTATTTTATTCTTTTTCTTATTAAATTACTCTCTTAATCACGTCTGACTTGCTGTTTGTTCAAAATTCCACAACATATGTCATTACTACGCCGCACAAAAAAGACCGCCATATTTGTACTTCCACAATGTGAAAAGGCGTCATTTTCTATGCAAACGAATGAATAAACACCATGCCATGCCTTGCTGTATCCCCTCTTTGCACCGCTGGACAGACACACTCATGACACTGTACTCATCAAAAGCAGCACCAGAGACGCACTGAGTCATATCCCGCTACACACCTCTCAGGCCAGCTTGTTTGCACGTTTTGTCATAAAACTCAAAATGTCATTTGTTGCCATTATATATAAAATTACCTATTTAAAAAAAAACAAATAAATCAAAAAGTACTTGTGGCTAGAGAGACACGTGGCTAATCACCTACAAGAAATAATGTCAGTGATGTTTGGGGCAGGTGTTTCAAACTTGCCCAGACTCTTGAGAAGCACCTAAACGCTCACACAAGGGTGTCCGCTTGCCATAGTGCTGCAAATACTGCAGGAAGGGCTTTGGTGAAACAGGCCACATGGAGGAGCAGAAGACAATCCACACAACTGAAGAAGCCCATAGCTGCCCAGTATGTCAGAATCCACACGCGAGAAGAACCCTGTAGCTGCCCAGTATGTCAGAAGCAATTTGTGCAGGTGGGTAATGAACCATATTTGTACCCATTCGTATGTAGGGAGCAAATCAGTTGAAGACTTGAACAGTATGTTAACAATCAGTTAAAATTACTGTTGATGACAAGAAAACAATGGCTAATATGTTCCTTCACAGCTATGTCATTGGTTGATCTATTTTTGTCAGATTTAGTGCTTGTTTGGGCAAGTGTGTTAAAGTCTTCCTTTGTTTTTGGTTTTGTTCCTTTTCATATAGTTGTTTATTCCTTTTTGTCTAGTGATGTCCATTATCCATTTAAAATCTGTCAAATTAAACAAATGTGAAACGAATTCCATAGTATTCAGATTTGATTGCAAAAGAGACCAACCACTCCCCGTATTTTGAATTTTGCATATACAGTATATGTGCAGTTCCAGCCTAGTCCACTGATCCAAAATCTGGCCCAGATGTATCTGTTGACTGCAAATTTGAATGATTTCTGTGCTCTGCAGCAAAGGAGCGTTTGGTTACTATCTGATGGATTAAAATAGGCTTGTTGGTAGCAAAGACATCACTAAAGTGTACAGAGCAAAGGTACTCCAGGACCAGGATGGGTAAGTAGCAGCTTGATCAGTGGAATCTTCTGTGAGACGTAACAGGACGTCGGTCTTAAATGTAATGTTAGATCAAATGAAAAACTTTAGTGGATTGAAATACAGATAAATAAATCCACTAAAAGTGCATCTGCATCATTGGTTAAAAAGTTGTTCTGCTAGTTGTCTGATTTTGTTCCAGTAATCTAATGTTTCCTGGCACTAGGTGGTTCAAGATTATATTGGTGTTTGCTTTATTTCTGTTTTTTTTAACCATAGTCTGCTTGTTTATACTGTCTACCAAATGCAATACTGAGTAGTGAAACACTGACACAATCCCTTTTGGAAGTCAGACATTTGTAATAATTTCAATAATCTACAGTTGTAAGTCAAGAGGGCAGCACCATTTTAAAGTCTAGTTTCCTTTCTCTGTCTCACTTTCTGGAATTTTTCCGTCTGTGTTTTTATTAAAGTTAAAAATGGATAGGGTATTAAAACTCCCTTTCACTGACGTCTCTTCCACTGAACTTGTAGAGAAAGTGATGATATGAAGATGATTATGTTTATCACATTCACTCAGAGATCATTGTCTGAGGGTCATGTTGTACAGTTCACGATGCCCCGGGTTGCAATCAGGAGGTTTAACAGTGATGTGCCAAACAGTTGTCTGTGGTGTTCTATATGATCTAAAAGTCAGACTTACCATTTATCAGTCAAATCAATTAAAGAACATTCATGATCAACAATTTGTGGGTGGCCATGATACTAACAGCGTGGTGGAAATTCCACAAGATATCAAACTCCACACTAACATAAACATAACACTGCTTTCATGTCACTTCCACAAGTAGCCCAAACATAAGATATAGAAAGCAGGTAAGAGCGGAGCAGTCAATGTGCCTAATATGACTGCAAAAGCCTGGCAGGACAGGAGGTATTCCTGCTTCTGCTAATCAGCAAAAGGAAGCTCCTGGCAAAGTGACGTGGACTGCAAAAAAATCACCAGGAAGGTCAAGCTACAAATGCCAGAGAGGAGCAGGGAGCACCAAAAGTTCCATAGCATCCTGCGGAAAGAGTACCACATAAGCATGGAAACAGTACAGCAACCCATGGTATGAGCATGGACAGATGAGGAAGAGCTGCTAGAACAGTACGTCCCCAATAAGCAGGCAGGATGTGGATCCGTCTCACTATTTCATCGGCAGAAATGCAGGAGCAGGTGATAATACTCCTGGGCCCAGCACTCTTCAACCTGGGTACTTTAAGGAGAACACGGCAGCCTCCCAAAAGTGATACAAAGTCCCAAAATGGCTATTACCTGTGCTGAATAACAGTATGAAGGACAAATCTACCCCTGTCCAAAGTTTAATTGATTTAACTGAATGCCAACTATACTACCACCATCAATCTGTGTAAGGTGTACTTGCAAGTGCCTTTAGCACCAAAAGCAAAAGAACTCAGTGTTTTCAACACATTTCATCCAAGCATCATGTGAAATGTTGTTCTTTTCGGAAATTCTTCATCTAAATATGGTTGTGTTGCTAATGAGATCATATTATTTGTTACTCTTTAAACCTTATTATTCCTTTAAGATTCAAAGTCTACTGTGTTAGGAAACCTATGTGAGAATATAAAATCAGCAGTTTCTGCATGCTTGTGTGATGAATACAGAAAGTGATCTCTTATACCTGCGGAATTAAGGCTTCAAATGTCTTGGTGTTCAGACGATATGGAGAGGCTCTGGGAATCTGGAAGGATAAACGTTTGTTTCATTTTCAGGGACTGTTGATCATTTATTTGTCCATTCATTTATTACACTATTAAGGGATTATTAATGTGCACTGGGAGAACAGTATAAAGTTATCAGTCTTCTTTATCAGTCTTCTAACTAAATAGCCTGGTCTTGTAAGGTAACCACATCCACACCTTTCCCTCAGTGATGGCAAGGAGTGGTTTAAACTCACCATGTCATCTGTGATTCTGAGTGTGAGTGCTCCTGCATTTTTCTACACAAAGCCTGCTGAGTTGGCAGTGAAGGCAGAGATGCCCATATACAGCATGTTGCTTTCATCAGGTGGCAGTGAAAATGGTGTCGGGGCAAAAGCGGGTTTCTTGTGCACTCCAATGTTGTAAAACTCCCCCTATATAGAGAGCAATGCAGAGATTAACTTATTCTTTTACAGCTCCTGGGTCTTGATTCTTCGTTCAGATTTAACTGTTTTATCAGTGTAACCTTTGTGTAACCTTTTTTTCCTACAAAAGCCCAAGAGTGCTTTCTGGATACACTTAGGCACAGTTTTGCAAGTGCTCCTGTTATTCCTTGTTAATTCAGATCTTTGGCTCAGAAAGGCTTTCTTATGATCATTATGGTCATTATTCTTATGCTTTGACAACTTGTGCCTTTTTTAACTTGTGCCTGAAAACCCCTTTACCTATGCCAATGATAAAACACTGATGAACTCCTGCAAACAAGTTGTAGTTTATTAATTAGTGCATTAATCTTAGTTTGGGATCTTTAATGACCATCTTAATCTGTGTATATTATTTGATTGTTGGTTCTTTCATAGCTGAATGTAACTTCCTCTCACAGTAGTGTACAACTTCCAAGCTTATCAAAGGATAGTGTTGTAGTCAGGACCATTAAAAAAATCAATCAAGCAAAGACCAAGATTTTGTAGTGTTTGAATCTGAGACAAGAATGAGACTTATTTAACAATGATTTTTACTTTAATTATACCACTCACTGATAATGTATTGTAAATTGTCATTGTCATAAATAATTGTCATTATAAAGGCAGCTGAATATAAACAAATACAAAGCAAAAAGGTTAATATGGTCATTTTTATTATTAAATTAAAACATAGTAATAATTAAATAATTGCTATCTGCCCTTGGGTCAATCATTGAAAGGATTAACTAGATGTGTTCTGTAATGTGTTAAATCCTCTTGATAAATGCATAGCTTTAGCTATATCATAAAACATATGATGAGTCCTTTTCTCATTATTACTTGTGTACAACAAAAGTTTGTGTGACAAGCAGCAACATGTATATTTGCCAATTTATGAAAACGGGAGTATGCGCAGTGGGAGAGTAAATATCTTTTAAAATGACTCTCAATTAATGGCAATGCATTTACAATAAGTCTCTTGCCACAATAACAACACTGTCTGGATTTGCCATCAGCTGGTTGATTGTAGCATCATGCAGCCTGCAGCCTAGCATTTGTTTGCAGGGGAACATACACTGCCATAATTATTACCATAATGAATTTTTTAAGGAGAAAGAATAGTCTGTACATTAATGTTAAAAATTCCAGATCCAGATAGCAGTGTTTATGTATGTCAGTGGCTGTGCACCAGTACTTGTGAATGTACACACACAAACCTCACCCTTTGGGTCTTCCCCGAGTCCCCTGTCCTGTTCACACTACTAGCTAAGAGCAACCAGCTAACTTGATAGCAGTGTGACTCAATAATAATAATAATAATAATAATAATAATAATAATAGTAATAATAATAATAATAATAATGATAATAATATGGCGCTTCCATGCACATCAGCAAGCAAATAGGAACACTAGCACTTGCATGAAATTAAGCATATTAGCATTTCAGAAGGCAGATTATTTAGCCTGCTAAAATAGCAGGTGTGGCAGCAAATGTCTGTTCAAAACACTGTCACAGGTATGAGTATCATGTATTTGCTATAGTATGATTGTTCATGTTTGTAAATTTAAAGCTTACAAATGCTGTATTTACAGTGTATTGCAGGTTATTAAAAAGTGGCAGTAATTATTAGGATATAGAGAATTGTAGTGTTTAAACAAATCATTATGTCAGAAGTATGTTTAGGGGAGAATACACCCTGACCCACCCAGAGTTAACACACACTTACCTTACATTATTGATCATAAACTTGAATAGCTACAATACTGTCTGCTAATCATGCAGTTTGAAGTTTGCAAAGTGTGTACCCAGACAAAATCTGTGTTAAAACTTTCCTTTAACACGAGTCATACATGAGTCAGACATGATTCTGAATAAATGAATGAATGAAAAAATGAAAAGCCTTATTTCATTTCAAACTGCACTTCAGGAACACTGAGCTCAAGTTCTGAGGAAACTTCCCTGCATATTTTCAGGGGTTTTCTGCCTCACCATGCCTGAATCACCTCATAATGAGCTTGATAATGAGGAGACAGGGTGACTGAGGCAGTGAACACTCCTCACTGAGCATACTGGCTTCCAAGAGCTGGAGCTGGGAAGACCTATAGGTCTGTGACACACACTCCCACCCAGTCCTGATACTAAGAAGGTGGAACCTACAGGCTAATATGCAGCTGCCTGTGCATCAATAGGCGTCTGGGGTGTCCATCACTCAGGGAGGCGTGGCTGAAGGCGTGGCCTTGCAGACTCTGAGAGCTGGCTGAGGTAATCTCTAAAGGAGAGAGTAGTCACCAATAATCATGGAAATGTAGCCACAACTGTACAGTATATTTCACAGCCATGTATATTACATATCACAGACCAGGCTTACCAGAATAAATATTCCACACATACAGCTCATATATATCTGTGTGTGTGTGTGTGTGTGTGTGTGTGTGTGTGTGTGTGTGTGTGTGTGTAAAAACATGCTCCTGTTTTAGTCTCAACACAGACAGATATACATGTAGGAGTAGCAAACTGAAGTAAGAGCTCACCTTCACCAGTACATAGTCTCCAGCTTTAACAGTGACAGGTAAGAATTGATGTGCGTAGACAACTACACAGGGTGGCCGGAAGCGTGGCCAACAAAACGGGAAGACAGTGCTTCAGTGGTAAAGTTCCTGGTGAACCAGTACATTCCTCACCATGGGTTTCAGAGAAAGGTGAGATCAGATAATGGCACTCATTTTACAGCGCGCAATTTGCAGGAGTTAGAGAAAATGCTGGGTCTGAAACATTCATTTGGGGCAGTGTATCATCCTCAGTCTCAAGGTAAGGTGGAAAGGATGAATCTAAATGCGAAAAACAAAGTGGCCAAAATCTGTGCACAGACAAAATTAAATTGGGTTGATGCCTTACCTTTGGCATTAATGCAAATTAGATGTTCAGTAAATGCAACAACTGGTTTTACCCCTTTTGAATTGCAGACAGGTTGAGGATTTCCAGGACCCCAGGGACCCTTAACAATAAATGAGAAAAGAAAAACATCTCACACACACATCATACTTTAATGAATTGCAAAGTATCGTTTCAGCTTTCTCCACGCAGGAGGGGGACCGAACGGGGAGCAGACAAACACAGACGATACCCGTTACGGACTGGGGGCTGCTGAGAGTCATCAAGAGAAAATGGAGTGAGCCGAGGTGGACAGGTCCATTCCAGGTGACAGAAAGAACCAGCCACGCCGTACGCCTGAAGGGTAAAGGGGAAACGTGGTTTCATCTGAGCCAGTGCGCCGCCGCAGAGTCACCGCAGAGGAGTCTGCAAGAGACAGCGAGGGACCTTGCTGAAACATCACCTAACTCACCTGACCCGGAAGGGGCAGAATAATCCCCGGGAGCAAAAGGGTCAAGGTAGTCCACCCTTAGACCCCGAAGTAAGAAGAACAGAACACCAGTGATGACTTCTGGACAATTGTGTTGTTTGATTATTTGTTGGTGTATTGTGTTGTGTGTTTCCATTTACAGTTTGGTCACGCTTGGGTTAAATAATAGCATGGCAGTAGGAAAGGATTAAAACATTAACAACAAGACGGTGAAGAAGAATGGGGGTAGAGATTGGTGGATGTGTAGCATGTGCAGCCGCAAGACCCAGACTTATAACCATCCCGGCACCCCTATTCCCACAAAAAGACCCCAAGGGTTATGTGTGCATGATTGGCCTGACTAAGGAAAGAAACCCTAAGAATTGTGACACTTTGAGCGTTATTTTCCCCCCCATCAGTAACAGAACCAGGACAGGACTATTTTCACCCGAAAAGGGGGAGGGGAACTACACGTGCTTCGTTAGAAGTTCAAGCACACCTCAAGTACGCTTGGCGCACATCCCGGCGGAATGGTGTAACCGCACGGTCACTGGGAACGAGTCTGTGGGTTCATGGGCACGAGCAGGATTGTATGATTATTGTGGAAGGATGACTTTGGTTGTTAACATGCCAGAGAATTCGGAGGCGACATGCGCCATGGTCAGGTTAGCAGCTCCTTTATTACTGATAGGCAAAAAACTACACAGGGACCCGGTAACTGATGCAGCAAGACAGTAGCGAGAGGCATACCATTTTGATTTAACAAGGAATACCCCCACATACATAGATGCAATAGGAATACCTCGCGGAGTTCCGGACAGATATAAGTTAGTAGACCAGATAGCAGGGGGATTTGAGAATATTCCGATACTTTCTGCATTATTCCCCATTACTCCAAATAAAAATGTGGATCGGATTAACTATGTACATTATAATGTCCTCAGGCTAGCCAACCTGACTAGGGATGCAGTGGAAGGACTTAGAGATCAGCTGGGACCAACCTCACTGATGGCGGTGCAAAATCGTATGGCATTAGACATGTTGTTGGCGGAAAAGGGGGGTGTCTGCGCTATGCTTGAGGATGTGTGTTGTACATTCATTGCTAATAATACCGCTCCGGATGGGTCGGTTAGTAGAGCATTGGATGGTTTGAAGACCCTATCAGAGGAAATGCATGAGAATTCAGGCATAAACAACCAGTTGGAATCCTGAATGGTGAGCCGGTTCGGTCAGTGGAAAGACTTAATTGTGTCATTGATGGTTTCATTAGCCACATTCACGGGAATTGCTGTGACATGCGGGTGCTGCTGTATTCCATGTATTAGGGCGTTAATGGTTAGACTAATTTCAGCTATGATAGAAAGGAAAGATGTGCATGAGGGTACCACGATGATGCCACTGATACAGGGGGAAAGGGACGTAGAGACAGGAGATGCCAGAATAAAGGAGTGTGATTGGTGATCTCTTTGTAGAGATCAAAAGGGGGAATTGTGGAGTTTCAGAAATTAAATGAATGCTAAGCTTACACTAGTAGAGAATAATGTGCAGAATGGAATAGGACTAATGCTTGAATAAATAAAATAATTACTGTATGTCCAGACATAACAGGAAATGCCCTAGACGTGCATATGTGTGATTATGCAAGAAGACATGTGTACGAGACGGTCAAACAGAGGTGACGGCTGAGATGGAAAAACACAAAAGCAGAAGTGGCACAAGGCGAGAGAAATATGTCTGTCTGTTGCAAAGTTATGCTTTAGATCTCACTCGCACTGTGTTGTGAAGTGATATCTCCAGAGCTCTGCATTAATAAAAGGCCACAGGGTAACACACTGTTTCCTGTCTCTTCTTTCCTGCATCAACGGACATGACACTAACTAATGATATAACAGAATCTGGCCCTTAGCTATTTTATTAGCTTTTTATCAGGGCACGCTTAGTAAAATGTCACATCTCTACATCAACTTTTTAAAAAAATTAACAGGCAATCAAATTATTTTGGCTATACTAAAACCTGTCCTGGAGCAATGCCTAGCTAGCTGGATAGCTAACACTAACATGCAAGACTGGGTTTGTTTTGCAGAAGTAGCAGATGCTAAATAGCTGCCTTGTAAAAGAGGTTTGCATTGGGGACTGTTTGTATTTGATGCATGCACTTTAGGTATTATTGCATAACGCTATTTGTGATGTATTTTTGTTTTTCAATCAGTCACATTCCGAGCCAAACTTCTCTTAGGTATCTTGTATCAGTGGAGAACTACTTTTGAAGGCATTGTTACTAGCTAACTGTTAGCTAGCAAGGTAACAAGGTAACTCTTTTTAAACAACAAAAAGAAAAAACACTTTAATGTGATTAACAACTATGAATTTACTAAGTTGTGATTGTTTCATAGAAGGTCTGATTAGCTAGCCTAGCTAAAGCTATGTTTGATACGTTTTGATATGTCTAACGACACTAGCATTTTTGGACAAGAGTAGCTTTATAGTTGCTTAGCTAATGTCACATAATTAAAAGTAGAATCAGAGGGAAATGTTGAATATTGTGTCATTGCACCAGCCATGAGGCATTAAAGTGTCTGGACAAGAACATAGCTAGCTAGCTAACTGGCTTAGATCACTACTGCAGCTCTCACACCTCGGTTTATTACATCATAATAGGTAATGTGGAATTTTTAAGGACCATTGTTGCGTCTGATAACCCGTTCAGAAAAGGTGTTCTTCAGCTGAATGAACAGATACTGAAACGAACACTAAAAAGATCATCCAACATTCAAGATATTTCAGTAGACACACTAGTGGAAGAGCTGCTGAGGTTCCTGAGCCATGAATGTCCGGCCTCCAGCATCTACTCTGGACAGGTATGTCACCGCCTTGCACCAGGACGCAGAGATCCGTGAGCATGACTGAGATGTAATTATAACTATATACACCTCATTAGTCTGATGCTAATGAGCACACATGCACACCTGCCGTCCAGTTCTTTAACATCCATATCCATCACCTTGATTTATCTTAGTAAGTTGCTGCTGAAGCTCTGTCTCTCTTTCTCTCTTTCCCCATGCCTCCTTCCCTTCCTGTAGGAGTGTGGATACACCACTGGCGTTGTTGCCTGATGCACCTCCTTTGGAAGAGGACACGGTCC
Source organism: Electrophorus electricus (assembly GCF_041902795.1). NCBI lineage: Eukaryota > Metazoa > Chordata > Actinopteri > Gymnotiformes > Gymnotidae > Electrophorus > Electrophorus electricus. Next base: position 1,325,005 of record NW_027658693.1, on the reverse strand, counting down.
ACTGTCAGAACTGGCAGGAGACAGTGGAGCCGCACACACTCGCCTCTCTCGGCTCCCGGGAGATCGAACGGCAGGCTGTCATATATGGTAAAACAGCAAATGTGGTGCACAGCAACTGACTATAAAAGACAACTCCCAGTACACAGTTAACATGTAAAATGAAAACAATTATTTACTGATCTAACTTAAACTAAATAGCTACTAAATCTTTTGAACATACAGTATTCTATTTATTATGCACATATGATAATTCTATCCTGACTCATGAAAATGTGGAATTCTGAATTGTGTAACGTTTGTAAGAAATTGTAGTGACTTTGCTATATCCTCTTCCTCAGAGCTGTTCACAACGGAAGCATCTCACTTGCGGACTCTCAGGGTTCTCGATCAGGTGTTCTTCCAGAAGATGAGGAACCTTTTGACCGTCGAAGAACTTTCCTGTATCTTCCCCAACCTGCCCCAGGTCTACAGTCTTCATGGTCAGTCTCTCTGTGTGCGAGCGTGTGTGTGTGCGTGCAAATCCGCTCCATTTGTCTTAGTGTGTTTTCAAACCTAAATTTCTGAAGCCTACTTGGTGTCTAAATCATAATCAAGATTAAAGAAGTGTAAAACCCACCCAAACTGAGAATTTAATGACAGAACAATATCAGCTATCGGCACCATGCCATTACTGTGAGCAGGTATGGACTGGAGGCTGTACATGTTGTTTCTGCGGTGGCCTTCATGACACAAGTAGAGTTCTGTTGCCCACTGACACAACTTTCTAACAAACCACATATACACTGGCTCGCTTAAACAGATTCTGTTTTGTGGTGTTGCATTTGTGTTTCAGCGAATCTGTGTGAGTCCATGAAGAGGCTGAGGGACTCTTCTATAGTTCAAGGCATCGGAGACATCATGGTGTCTAGAGTGAGAGCTGGCTAGTGTTACTCCCTTTCTAGTTCACATCATCTTTTGGTGCTGTCTAAAATGAAGGGGTTGTTCTGTGTAGTGTGGGATATACTTGTTGCTTTACTTGATATGTCAGTAGCTCATGTGTTTGTGTGTGTGCGTGATAGTTTGAAGACGCTGCAGGAGAGGAGTTCCAGGAGCAGGTGTCTCACCTGTGCAGTCAGCAGAGTCAGGCACTGGAGCTCATTAAAAATAAATGCAAAGACCCGCGTTTCGCGCACCTTATACAGGTAACACTTTTTAGAGGTATAAAGCCTTTGGACAAACCTACAAACACTAGAGCTTCTGCCATATTTGTTAGTGGGCTGGGTTGTGAATTGGTTGACCCATACTTTGAATTGGAGACTATCCAGTCTTTTATATTTGACTTTTATTGCAGCACATAACTTCTAGTGATGCTGTTTTAGGTATAAATTGGTGTTGCAGTCAACAGAATCCACATTTGGACTTAGATGTCCTTGGCTCATTCGTGTGTGTGTGTGTGTGTGTGTTAGGAATGTGAAGCCAGCCCTCACTGCCGCCGACTACAATTAAAGGACCTTCTAGTGTCTGAGATGCAGAGACTCACCAAATACCCCTTGCTGCTGGATAACATCATCAGACACACAGAAGGCATGTATAGAAACACTCACACACAATGTATTGAACCATGAAAACACTTCAGTATACACACACATACCAGTTTACCAAGGAGGCAAGCACACACACCCTTTCTCCTGGATTAACACTAGTATGTGCCCCCACAACAGCTGGTTCTCCAGACCTGCAGACATTGGTGAGGGCACAGGCGTGCTGCCGTGGGATACTACGAGCTGTCAATGAGGTCGTCAGGGAGACGGAGCACCGGCGACTGCTCAGCCGTTATCAGCGCAGGCTAGACTTGTCCCCTCTGGAGAGGCAGGCCAGTCCTGTCGCTGCTCAGTTCAAGGTACGGCCTTACTATGTATCCACCATCTGCCTTCCAAACAGCTTCTCTGGTCTTGGAGCACCTGATCCAGAGTATGAATTATTAACTATATTCTTTTTCTATGTAGAATCTGGACCTGACCACTAAGAAAATGATCCACGAAGGACCGTTGACTTGGAAAGTTAGTAAAGATAAAGCTATAGGTAAGAGATCATCACAGCTGAACAAATCACTGTTCACTCTGGGGAATGCAGCTATTGAGAGCATGGTGCTATGCTGACTTGGAGTTATTTGGTTCCCTGCTACCTCACACATGACATGGTCTGAATAACTGTGTGTGTGTGTGTGTGTGTGTGCACCTGCATCTGCCTGTATGCTCATACGTGTGTATGCACATGTTTCAAGGACTTTTAATGTGAATGGATGCTTTCAGTGATCTGTGTACAAGCTTGCATACATTTTTGTTTTTCCTCTTGCAAATGATTACTTGACAGGTCCATTCTCACTCTGTGTGTGTGTGTGTGTTCCAGACATTCATGCTCTGCTTCTCTCAGACCTGTTGGTGCTACTCCAAAGGGGTCCAGGTGACCGTTTGATCTTGCGATGTCCAGCGCGCTCACTGGGTGGGGTTTGGGGTGGGAACACGCACCTCAAAACCACCTTTTGCCCCGTTGTTCGCTTGGATTCATCTCTTGTCAGATCTGTGGCTACAGGTATATTTGTAGTTATTCTTACAGCTATGAATAGCCAGAATAGATGAATGGGTCTGGAATAACTATGTCTTTATTTTATTTTTAAAAAATTAAGAAGCCAGTTAGAAATTGCATGTGGGTTACTTTGAATACATTGTTTGACAACCTGCTCTTCTCTATCAGATAACAAGGCCTTGTATGTGATCAGTACATCAGAGAGACAGATATACGAGCTGGTGGCTGGGACTTCCTCTGAGAAAAACACGTGAGTTTGTTTTTTTTCCTCTCTCTGACCCACCATCTTGTCATCAAGGTCAACCAGTCAGCACTGCTGTGTCTGTATTGTGATTACATTTATGGTGTCGGGCCATTTATGGTTTAAATGACAAACCAGGCACCCAGAAGTATAGAAACCAAGCCTTAAGTGAAGTAGATATTGTGCATGAATGGATAACCATTTGAATTTTCCGCAAAATCAGCTCAGAAATATGGCAAGTATTTCTTTGAATACTATGCCCATATGTTCAGATGATTTTAACAACATTGTGCTGTTGTAGAAATTGGGACCTGATGGCTTTAGCGATGTTTCCACAGATGGAAGAACCTGTTAGAAAAGACCATCTCCTCGGCCTCTGGAGGCATTGAAGCCACCGAGCAAGGATCAACAGCTCCGTAAGTACTCAGGATTTTGAAAGTTTTCTAATGCTGCTGTAATGCTGTTAAGAGAAGGCAGAATTTCAAAGATGCACTTACAATGATTGGACTCCTGACATCTCCTCTAGGTCTGCGGTTCTACGGTTGCATGGTAATCATGTCGGTCGTCTAGGTAAGCCCATGTTTGTTTTTGTTTGTATACAATGTCATAGGATTTGCTCTCTGTGGTACTTATGGCTGATGCCTTTGGTCCCTAGATGGCTCCCTAACAGAAGAGTCTGGTTCTATAGAGAGAGATTCACAGAGTGATGATGAAAATGTTCTCACACCTACTATCCCAATTGACCAATCAGAAGCCTACATGCATACTGGTGGGCAGGGTTATGTGGGAGGACAAGCTAAAGTGGCTGATGCTGCTTTTCAAGATGGTAAGAATTTGTTACACTCCGTTACACAGTCATTGTTGCACTATGATCGTTAAACAGTATATTTCTGGTGGTGGTGGTGTTTTTATAAATAGAATTTTAGCAGGCTCAGATATTTACCAACTTTTTTGCACCCTTTGTGTTCTGCCAGTCAGGACACTAAGACTGTTGATCCTTGGATCCTTGGATCCTTTAGAGGCTGCCAGTCAGAAGCAGAAAGTGACATCATTGTCCTCACAGCAAGAAGGGCAGGAGATGCCTTGCAAGTCACCAAAAGGCCGTTCACACCTGGAGATGCTGAGGCATGAAACGAGGCCCTGCCAATCACGAGCAAGCATACGGCAGCGCATGATAAAAAATGTGGATGGAATCTTCCAAAGAATGGAGGGACTGATGAAAAACCTGCATCAGCTTAGGGTAAAGTGGATATATTACTCACTCTCTCTCAAACACACACACACACACACACACACACACACACAAACACACACACTATCATTGCAGCTAGCTAGCACTTTCATGTTATGTTTTAAAAGAATGGCTTTGTGCACTTGTGAGATCCTGGTTAACTCCTTGTTTTCATTTTCATAGGAGATTGAAGCAGACCAGTGTAGACTGCTCACAATGGTGAGAAAAAAGTCACCTGTCAGTCAGTTCAGATGACACCATCCATGGGTCTTCCTCCATTATCAGGACACCATCTATTTATCTTGGGTCCAGCGATGGTAAGTGTGTCAAAGAAGCAATTTATAAATACTGGGGCTAAACCTGTTTAATGCTGTAGCATAATTCTTTTTGATTGTACCAAACAAAAAGAACTAATCTGGAATCACTGGGATAATTTGGGGTTGAGTTTAAATGGAGCACACAGTTGAATATTAAAACATCACCGCAGAGCTTGGGTTTTGCTATTGCCAGACTGAAAACTGGCCTTCAAACCTGTAGCAATTCCTAATTTCAACTTTAAGAATTTTATGTATGTATTTGAATAATGTTTAGTATTGATTTTGGAGTTGATGTAATTATGTTGCTTATGGTGTACTACCCCTGCAGACTGTGACAATTGTATGGTCATCTTTCCAACCTGTTTAGGTAACAAAGAAGGGCCAACAGAACCAGCTCAGCCCGAGATCCATTCTACAGGATTCTGATTTATTACACGAGACATTGTAAAGAGTTTTACTTACACATTTGAAACATGAACACACACAATAAGGGTGTGGCATTCCTGCCATTTCATACATCCGGTGTAGCTCTTTACTAGAATCCCAGCATGCCTTTCTCCTGGGAGAAACCTGCAAATATTGTATTGTCTGCAACTGAGAAGAGAGAGACAGGACAGACGAACCTTCAGCACATGCACCGAGTTGGAATAAAAAGCATTCAAATGAAAGTCCAGATATGTGAGGTGTTTTTTTTTATCAGGTAAAGCTAAAGTTGGAACAAGGGAACTGAGGTGACAGTTTAAAAAAAAAATTAGTCAGTGAAGATGAAGAAATGGAACTAAAATGAGACTGAAAATGTATGGCTGAGGAAATGAATCTGCCCACTAAAGGGACCCCCCCCCCCAAGCACTTTGCCCAATACATGTATGTTAATACTCACTCACGCCATCAGTGACAAACTGGCAATCCAACAGGTGCCATTTTGCTCGAGAACCCATAATGTGCCCATGTCAACTTGAGGCAAGATGGTGGTCTTCATCTCTCTTCGCCTTATGGAATGTGTGGATGGGTGACTTAAACAAATTCAGGTTCTTTTGCACTGGGACCCCTGCAAGACACATGGGCTCCAAGAGGGTATTTTGCATTAATATCATCATATGTCTATGTTGTATCCTTTATTTTATAAATTAACACTATGCGAGAGCAAAGAATAAAGAGTGTGGAAGGAGTTTATTTTATTTCTTTAAGCGTTCTACAGAATAGAAAATAAAGGTTTGGCCTCTCTTTACGCACAATGGATAAGGCAGGGCTTACTGGGATTGCCATTGTGTTGTGGCAAGACATCATCTTCACTGCTCATTACTGTATACTTATTTGTGCAGCCCTGTTCTGGACTGACTCCTGTCAACATTGCAGGGGACAAAAAGGAACATATTTGTTGTCTGATATCATGTCATTATCGATGAAGAGGCACATTCTGTGTAGTGTAAATACTGTGAAGCTCGTCCCTCACCTCTTGAAATGGCTCAGTGATGCCAGGGTTGGTTTTTGACATATGAAAGGATTTATACTTTGATCTGTTAAGATGTTGGTAGAAGTGGCTCCTTTACACTGACTCCAGTTTGGCCTTTGTTGTATAATGGCTAATGTTATGGTTCAAAAAAGAATGAAATAGTCTAAGATCAGTGTTAAGGACTAAGGATTATGGTACTAATGTTTTAATTTAGGATTAGTGAAGAAATCAGTATTTGGTGGAATATCTCAGATTTTGATTGCAGCTTGTTCATGCATCTTGAGGTGTTCTCCACCAGTCTTTCACATTGCTTGTTAAATAAGCTTTGATTACCTAATCAGAATCTCATTAAATACAAAGAGCTGTACATGTGGTGGAATTCAACAGACTGTGGAATTGAAATCATTGCCAAACGCAGAGATACTAATTTGGACTGATCTCTTAATTTTCTTCGAGAGTTATGTTTTTATATATGAGTTTTTATTTTAAACTTTATCATAAAATGTATGGGGTTATGGTCCCATTCTATTCTGTTCAAATGTAGGCCTACTGTTTTTACAATTCCTGTGAGAAGCGTGTGTGTGTGTGTGTGTGTGTGTGTGTGTGTGTGTGTGTGTGTGTGTGTGTGTGTGTGAGAGAGAATCCAAGAGCCCCTATTTGAGATTGATGAGTGGCATGTGTTGGGAGTCTGCCCTCGACAAATAGTATCCTTGACTGTATTATCAGTTTTGTAAACAATCCCTGACAAGTGGGTGAGTGAGAAATGCATGCACATAGACACAGCAGAAAGAGGAGGTCTGTGTTTTTGGCTTCCTAATCAAGTTTGCGTTCCCTTCATATACAGCCAATCAGAGAGAAAGGGACAGACATTTAGAAATAGAAAGTGAGGAAAGTTGTGGTTCTTCATTAAAGGAATTGGATTAAGAGTCACTATTCTTAAGAATGTGTTTAGTACCTACTCAGGCACACACAACAGCTCCTTCAATGACAGTTGCTGCTGTTATTTTAGAGCTGACCACACACACACAGACCCAGGTAAACATACAAACAGCTCACTGACATATTTTTGCTCTCCCCAGAAATAGGGTTGTGTGGTTAAAGGTCATGTAACCATAGAAACGTAGCCCCCACACTGTTCACTGCTCCTGTACCCCCTTATTCATTGCCTTGGTAAGAGCCAAGCTTGGTAACCCTGGAGATGATGGGAGATGGCTGGGGAATGTGTGTGTGTGTGTGTGTGTGTGTGTGTGTGTGTGTGTGTGTGTGTGTGTGTGATGAGACCTTGTGGTGAGTGTGAGAATTGTGAAAGCACTGATTCACAAAGTTGTTGAATGATGGGCCTGTTTTTGTAAATTGCTTCCTTAGGGTGAAACACATTTAATACCTTGAAGGTGAAGTAGTGTGTAATGCTATTTTCTGGTTTGTTCATTATTCTTGCACAGTTCAATTAATAGATGAAGACTACAACCTTTGTTTGAATTTTCAGTGTGTATTCAAGATGTTCATTTTCAAAATGTGACTTAATTTTATACTATCACTGTTCCAGGACATTAATGGATTCATTGAAATATATAAAAAGAGATCTTTATAGATCTCTACATATTATGGTGTTGCTCTGATTTTATATGCACTTGTTCATTCTGAATGAGAACAGATTGTAATGAAATTGTGGGCACTTGTAGCTCACCTTTAAGAGCAGATAGAGCTTTGTGCTGACACCACCAGTCTTTGGTTTGATTAACAGGGAGCGTGTTCACTCTGAGATGTGTTGCTCTGGATTATGGTATTTGCTTTAAAGGTATACTTATTTCTCTTCCTCCCTCAGGTTAGTCCTCCTCCTCTTCAGCCTTCAAAATAGATTCTCTCAGGAGTAAGGTTGAACTGCTGCAGCTGCCGCTGGCTCTATCCTCTAAATCTATCTCAGAGCGCAAAACTCAACTGCGCAGAGCAACAGAACGTTCCAGGGGCGGAGCTGAGGTCCACAAACCCCAGGCACTGGCCCCAGACATGGACAACGAGTCACAGTACTCAGGCTACTCCTACAAGTCCTCCCATTCCCGTAGCTCTCGCAAGCACAGGTGCGTATGCCATTTCCCGACATTCTTCCCTTTTGCCTAAATGTGGGCGGGCATTGATGTTTTGTCTAGAACATACAAATGTGAATGTACACTACTGCAAACACTGAGGGTACCACCGTATCGTTATTTAACGATTATCCATTTTATGTTGCTTTATGTACCAACTTGGAGTATACTGTGTATATAAATGTTTATATACATCTGTGTGCGCGTGCGTGTGTGGTGGTGTTTCAGGGATCGGAGAGACAGGCACCGCTCTAAGAGCAGGGACAGCAGAGGGGACAAATCGGTCACTATCCAGGCTCCTGGAGAGGCCCTGCTGGACACAGAGTCCACACGTGGAGATGATCGAGTCCGTGTTTTCACTTCATACCTCGTCCAGCCTGGAAAACCATTCCACTATAGCTTCAGACCATAAAAAGTCTATAGTGCTTCAAAATATGAATGATTGACTTTTTTTTTTTTTTTTTTTTACTGAAATGTTGGACTGAGCATCTCATGTCTCCTCATGCAGTGTCAGAAATTTTGCTCTAAAATCTCGCAGTACACATATACGCAACACGCGTATAAAAACAACCAATAGGAAACAGCCTGCCATAGCTCACATGCCAACTACAAATAACAGCGGTATAGCGAAATGAGCATGAAGTATGTGGGACACAAAAATATTTTGTGCAGTTGTGGCAGCAGATAGAATGCCTTTTTGATTTCACATTTGTTGTGACAAAAGCACAATATCTTAATGATCTAGCATGATAGTTTCCAGAAAATCTGTAGTCCAATATTGAGAACAACTATCGATGGAGCACTGTGCCATGGAGTTTGGTCAAGGTTTCAGATGCATCGTCTTGTACAGTTTGAAATGCAAAACAATGTTTAAGACTGCTGGAATTGCACAGTGCAAAGGCAGGTTGGGGTGAGTACCAATGTTAGCTGGCATGCTTTTGTTGTAGACTTGATGGCCAATTCATTGTCTTTTTTCCAAGTCAAGCTTCCACACATTCACGCTTGACACTGTAACCTCATCAGCATGGTATGTTACTCTACAAGTCAAGTTTTCAGAACCAGGTGAATGACATCTCAAAACTATTCTTGAACGTCCTTTTTCAGATTTGAATTCCTTACTGAGAAGTTTTAAAGAACTTAGGAGTCATTGTTGAGTTACGAAAAAATGTGTCTGGAGTGTGAATGGCCATCATAACTTGCGTTATTCATCGGAGCCTTGCTCACTAAAGCTGTTATTTTAACTAAGCCTACTCGCTAATTGAGTTACCTAGAGAGGCAAGCTTGTTAAGGTTTAATTCCCGAAGTTTGGGCCCTGCTGTCAGCTTGTATGTCAACACGTAGCCCCCAAGAGAGAGAGTTTCGCCTGGTTTGGGTTCCTACGTGACAGCAAGGATTGTATTTTGCACTCGAAAACTGGAATCAGATTGTGAGCTAAGAAAGGGGGAGAGAGACAAGTACTCATGCATGTGAGCACACAGCTAGACAACATGGAAAAAAGACACCCAACATGCAGCAGGAGTGGCTAAAGCCATACAGAAAACAAGAGTACATGAGAAAGTGTTTTTCATGAATATAGTGGAGTGTTCTGATAACAATTTGGTTTGTTTATTTCATAGAGCTTCAAATATTGCATTGATGGAACCAAATAGACATTTAGGAGGAATTAGCCATACTTGCCATAGGTCCTTCGCCATATGCATTCTTGCATTTTTCTCTTTGCTGTTTTCTGTTATAGTCATAAATTCTACATATATTTATTGAGAAAATCCTTTAAAGAGGCGCATGTCCATCATCACGTTTTATTTGTTTGGCTTTTTTTTTTTGGTTTTACTATTGGAAACAAAATTACTTTTTTTGCATTTGATGTTGATATCATTATGGCAGGCTTTAGTGGAGGTACTGGTGTCTATATTAGATGATTAAATACACAGCACCAGCAGTTCTGAATCTTTGTGTTAAATAATCTATGCTGATTGTCACGATCAGTCCCTTCCATGTTCCGTGTTTTCCATGTCTTGTGTTTTGTTCCGTTCCACGGTTTCATTTTGTCCTCACACTGATTGCGTACACCTGTCCCTCGTTTCTAGTTCATGTATTTAAACCCTGCTGTGTGCCTTGGTCGTGGCTGCCTGTACACGGGCATCTCGTCGTTCCCGGAAGAAGCAGGCTCACGTTTATTTTGATAACGACGAGATCCCAGGTAAGCGTCTACCCGTCTTGACCAACGCTGCAGGGGGGAGCGGCCTGCAGCGCAAGACGTGAAACCACGGAAAGAGGGAGTCCAGGAGGGTGGCCAATCTTGACATTATTACACTCAGGAATTAAAAACTATATATTTTGTAGCATCCCATGAAATGTGATCTTTCACACATAATGAGAGAGGTTGGCAAAGAACTAAAACTCAATTAAATATATCAACTTCCCCTTAAGCCTCTCATATACTCCACATTTAGGAGCAAGCCTACTCCTACACAATAAGCAGTGCGGTATATGAAAAGAGTAGGCGTATCAAATAAACAGAGCAACATGGTTAAGGTCCAGCCAGATATGTAAATGTTTGCCAGAACATCCAGTGTGTGTCTGCCGTTCGGTCAAAACTGGATCAGTCCAGAGGCCGCCCCGTCAGATCTCTTTTGAACAAAACAGTGGTCGAAATGCTGTTGAGAACAGTTTTACAGTTACAACAACAGAAAAAAGACTCAAATATATGCTGGATGGTTTATTCATTAAGGGAGAAAGCTGTCTCTCTTGTGGAGGATTTGCCACAGAGACCTGGGCATGTGGTATGGTCTCTGCACGGTGCCGTCATTACGCTCCAGACCCTCCACTAGAGGAGACAGAAACATCACAGTGGAAATAAAAACAATATAGTCCTGATGATTGGCATATGTGTAGTAGCTTGAGAGTGAAATGTGTGTGTGAGTGTGTGTGAAGGATTACTCCATATATCCCTTTATGTGCTCGACTGTTTCATTAACGGAAGCGAATCCAGGGAGAGAGAAGTCTGGAGGAACGTCCTGCCAGTCAAAGCTAGGCAGACATCTCCCTAGTTCTGGGTGGAGGGAGAGACAGAAAATAATATGACTAACAATTAAACCTGCTGACTTATCACTGCAGGTATAAGTACTTTCCTGGTGGTTTGGTTATGTTTTGGTACATAGCATAGTCAAACTGTTACAAAACAGAATGGACAAATTAACAGGTAGTTGTGTAATCCTGCTGTCTTTACCTGGTTTACTTGGCGTGTAGAAATATGGACAAAGCTCTTGATTGAGGATGTCTTGGACACTCTGTAGTGGAAATGCATGTGAAAATCTCATTAACATGCAGAATGCTATGTATGCACAAATGCTATGTATGCGTGAGTGGCTAAGCCAATGCATGAATTACATGTACAAAGAGTTGCATATTGCAAAGACTTTTGATACGACAAATTCTGTTCTGTCAAGAGTGAGGTGAGGGTTTATTTCTCAGAGATGAAGCTGGTTACATTGCTTATTTGCAGTGTGAGGTTTTACCAATGTGGTTTGGGCGAGGTCAAGTCTAGGGTCACAATACTGCTGCTGAAAGAAGTCTTTAGGCAGGGCATTTGGGGCATACGCCTCTGGGGGCAACTTCCAGAACTCTGAAGGGCATTTTTTAACACAGACCTGCAAACCAACGCACAAACACACAGAGTGAAGGAGATCTTATTTGAGTAGCTAAACACAGTGTTGCTTTTTATATTTCTATCTACACTATTTACACATTGTTCATTGCATGATAGAGCAAAAGGCTCCCAAACCAAGCAGCAAAAGGAGACCCAAGCCCCCAGACTTACAAACTGGCATTCACATACTACATGCTAAACTGTTTTGTAATAAATGAGTCTCATGTGCATATTTCTAAAAGGCTACTGACATACGTGTTTGGTTTCTGTACAATGTCAACAGGACATTTGTGTGGAAATCTCACTTGAGTGGTTGGACACTGGAGACCCTCTAGAATGGCGTCCATTTCTGTCGTTGCTCTGGCACACTTCAGAAGGTCAAAGTAGAGGACGTTTGGTTTGTCACTGAAACACGAGAGGATGCAGGAAACAAATGCAGCTTGACACATGAATATTAGCCAATTAAATAAACAATTTTTATTCAATTTTTTGAGTATGTGTATCAGGATTCAGTGCTGGAGAGTCACACCACTACCCAGCTAAGTGTTCTTTCTTCGAGGGTGAATTGGACTGGGGTAACCAATAAACTCTGCAGTGTTGTGACACTCCTAGACCTGAGTTTGGACCCCTTGGTTTAGAGACAATCATTAAACACAAGTGATTTGATTGGTTCCACTTGTTGCTGTGCAGTGCCAATCATGAAAATCTTAAAGCTAAAGTCTAACCCATCTTGTCTTGTTGATGTTTCATGTTTCCACATGATTTGCACCTGCACAGCTCCATTGTAACCCTAGTCCGACTCACTAAAGTCCATTCGAAAGAATACTGACGGTGTTCCTTACATACTGGGTGTGCTGTTTTGGTATTCCTGTGAAGATATAAATACTTATCCAGTATGTGAGGGACTTACACATTGACTCCAGCTCCACAAAACATCCCAGTGGAGTTCTGGGGCAACACGACATGACGAGAGTCTCCAAGCAGCCACGCTGTGTTAGAACCTCCGTTAGAAGGATATCTCACAAGCCATACATGGGTAAAAGACCTTCCGCTTGAGCCCACAATAATAATGATTTTTTTTCCCCCATGAAAGTGTAGTTGGAAATGTTTCTTACCCAGGGAGCGAATAAGAATATAGGTGACAATGGCAGCCACAAAAATAATACAGCAGATAATGTCTGCACATCTCCTGAACAAAAACAAGAAATATTATTACACATTGCATGATTTAAATTATGTATTAAAGTTATTTAGCTAAGTGAAATAACTTTATAGTCTTAGTCTAGATCTATGGCCTTAGTATAGTTCTTGTATAGCGTTAATAACAGACATTCTGTGATCCATGATGTGTAGAGCTTTAAATGGTTTTTTAAAGTCAGCTGATGTGGAGGAGTAAATCGGAGAAGCACTGAGAGATTGCCGGACTCGCCTCTTGTTAACTGGTCGCCTGAAAATGGGCTCATACGGAGGAGGTTCCCCTGAGAAGATAGAATTGAAGAATATATATATTCTATAAATTCTAAGTATATACCATTACATTAGAATGAATTTAAACCTTTGAAAAACATATATTCAGTCACGCGTGTCTGAACCTTTGACCGGTACGCTATATTTTGTCTAACACATTTTATATACAGTTGTCATGGAACGCTCCCCTTCACACTAGCCATGTGGTACGGCCCGCCGCGTGCAGTGGGAGTTCATAGTCTTGTTTGTAACCACGCCTGTGTAATTAACGCGCAACTGCACATGGTTTAGTCTTGTAACGTCTGTGTGTTTAAACCGCTGTGGGAGTGTGCATCTTAGTCGGTCAATGCCCATGTTCGTGTTCACATAGTTCGTTATCTGTATTCGTGTTTTATGTTCACTGTTTATGTTGCATATGAGCGCCGGTGTCTTTATCGTGTGTTAATACACGTCTGTCCGTCCTGCTCCTTGTCCAGCGACACTAGGGCCGTTACAACACTTTTCTTTTTTTTTTATGACACCTTCTGCACACATACGCTTTCGATCTGATACACAGTTACAGATCGTACACTATATAAATGTTTTTAATATAAGGTAGACCTACCAAGTACGTAAGAACATTTATTATTTTAACATGAAATGTACAAGCTAGTTTTGTACATTTTTTTTCTTTTTTAACCATTGTATTTGACGTATGGGTTCTCATAAAATCTTTGGCATATGGCTATATCTGGAAAAAACAACAACAACAAAACTCACCGCAATAATCTGGCATGCTGACTACAGTACACTCCCTTGCACTTTCGATAAGCGCCATCACACAGAGTCCGCAATGTGTAATGTTTCAGTAAAAAATAATCTTGCATTCGATAATCTATTCTTATGACGCATCATTCCAGGTTATTGACACATTGTGATGTTGGAAGTCACAGCACGTTCTCGTTCTTAGCTCATCAACAAAGGCAGCTTGGTCACGAGCACCTGCTTTCCATGCTATGGGATGCTCGCGCTCAATTCTCCATGTCCTGTATCGAATATTTAGGCCTATACGATTAAACTGTCCGTGGTTACTGTGCTTTTAACGTACAAAAAAAGCTACACAAATAATAAAATAATCTTTACATAATAATGTAACCTTAGGCTTATCGCCAAGATGTAACCTGTGAGGCTAAGTGACAACGTCTCCCGTCCCCTACCTAAACTACGTCTACACTGACTATGAGAATAGTAGTATAGTATAGTAGTTCAAGAGTATAGTAGTGATATGTGATAACAATTTGATTTGTTTATTTTAAAGACTTTCTAAAGTTGCATGTATATAACCAAACAGGCAATTTACATGAGTTTGCCATCCCAATACTTTAAATTTTTACAGTAAATATATTCAACATTATATTATGGGTACAAGGAAAAGTGATATGTAGTGAACCAAATAGATATTTAACAGGCTTTTGCCATCCTATTACTCCAAATTCCTACAGTAAAAATGACTGAAAGTCATTCATGAGTACAAGAGAAACTGTATTTCAAGAATTTAATGAAGTGATTTGATAACAATTTGATTTGTGCATTTCACTCAGCTTCATGTAGTGATATATAGTGAACTGAATAGACATTTCACAGGATATTGCCATCCTATTACTCTAAATTCCTACTGTAAAAATGACTGAAAGTCATACCACAGGTACATAAGATAGTGTATATCAAGAATTTAGTGGAGTGATCTGATAACAATTTGATTTGATTTATTTATAGAGCTTCAATTATTACATATATGGAACTGAATAGACATTCGACAGAATTTTGCTACTCCATTATTCCAAATTCCTGCAGTAAAAATGACTGAAAGTCATATCATGGGTACAGGAGGAAGTTTATTTCAAGTACGTAGTGGAGTGATTTTATAACAATTTGAATTGTGTATTTTATAGATCTTCGAGTAGTGATATATGTTGAACTGAACAGATGTTTAAGAGGATTTTGCCATCCTATTACTCAAGCTTCCTACAGTAAAACACTTGAAAGTCATACCATGGGTACATGAGAAAGTGGATTTCATGAATATTGTGGAGGGATCTGATAACAATTTGACTAGTTTGTTTTCTAGAGTTTCAAAAACTGATTATATAGTGGAACGAATACATGTTTATGAGGATTTTGCCATCCTTTTACTCCAAATTAAAGTAAAAACATTGGAACGTAATAGTATGGATACACAAGAAAGTGTATTTCAAGAATATATTGGAAGGATTTGATAACAATATGAATTGTGTATTTTATAGTGCTTCAACTATTGCATATATGGAACAGAATAGGCATGAACAGGATTTTGCCATCCTATTATTCCAAATTCCTACAGTAAAAATGAGTTATACCATGAGTACATGAGAAAGTGTTTTTCATGAATATAGTGGAGTGTTCTGATAACAATTTGGTTTGTTTATTTCATAGAGCTTCAAATATTGCATTGATGGAACCATATAGACATTTAGGAGGAATTTGCCATACTTGCCATACGTCCTTCGCCATATGCATTCTTGCATTTTTCTCTTTGCTGTTTTCTGTTATAGTCATAAATTCTACATATATTTATTGAGAAAATCCTTTAAAGAGGCGCATGTCCATCATCACGTTTTATTTGTTTGGCTTTTTTTTTTGGTTTTACTATTGAAAACAAAATTACTTTTTTTGCATTTGATGTTGATATCATTATGGCAGGCTTTAGTGGAGGTACTGGTGTCTATATTAGATGATTAAATACACAGCACCAGCAGTTCTGAATCTTTGTGTTAAATAATCTATGCTGATTGTCACGATCAGTCCCTTCCATGTTCCGTGTTTTCCATGTCTTGTGTTTTGTTCCGTTCCACGGTTTCATTTTGTCCTCACACTGATTGCGTACACCTGTCCCTCGTTTCTAGTTCATGTATTTAAACCCTGCTGTGTGCCTTGGTCGTGGCTGCCTGTACACGGGCATCTCGTCGTTCCCGGAAGAAGCAGGCTCACGTTTATTTTGATAACGACGAGATCCCAGGTAAGCGTCTACCCGTCTT
Source organism: Electrophorus electricus (assembly GCF_041902795.1). Taxonomy (NCBI): domain Eukaryota; kingdom Metazoa; phylum Chordata; class Actinopteri; order Gymnotiformes; family Gymnotidae; genus Electrophorus; species Electrophorus electricus. The sequence goes on along the minus strand of NW_027658693.1, from coordinate 1,308,945 downwards.
GACCAACGCTGCAGGGGGGAGCGGCCTGCAGCTCAAGACGTGAAACCACGGAAAGAGGGAGTCCAGGAGGGTGGCCAATCTTGACATTATTACACTCAGGAATTAAAAACTATATATTTTGTAGCATCCCATGAAATGTGATCTTTCACACATAATGAGAGAGGTTGGCAAAGAACTAAAACTCAATTAAATATATCAACTTCCCCTTAAGCCTCTCATATACTCCACATTTAGGAGCAAGCCTACTCCTACACAATAAGCAGTGCGGTATATGAAAAGAGTAGGCGTATCAAATAAACAGAGCAACATGGTTAAGGTCCAGCCAGATATGTAAATGTTTGCCAGAACATCCAGTGTGTGTCTGCCGTTCGGTCAAAACTGGATCAGTCCAGAGGCCGCCCCGTCAGATCTCTTTTGAACAAAACAGTGGTCGAAATGCTGTTGAGAACAGTTTTACAGTTACAACAACAGAAAAAAGACTCAAATATATGCTGGATGGTTTATTCATTAAGGGAGAAAGCTGTCTCTCTTGTGGAGGATTTGCCACAGAGACCTGGGCATGTGGTATGGTCTCTGCACGGTGCCGTCATTACGCTCCAGACCCTCCACTAGAGGAGACAGAAACATCACAGTGGAAATAAAAACAATATAGTCCTGATGATTGGCATATGTGTAGTAGCTTGAGAGTGAAATGTGTGTGTGAGTGTGTGTGAAGGATTACTCCATATATCCCTTTATGTGCTCGACTGTTTCATTAACGGAAGCGAATCCAGGGAGAGAGAAGTCTGGAGGAACGTCCTGCCAGTCAAAGCTAGGCAGACATCTCCCTAGTTCTGGGTGGAGGGAGAGACAGAAAATAATATGACTAACAATTAAACCTGCTGACTTATCACTGCAGGTATAAGTACTTTCCTGGTGGTTTGGTTATGTTTTGGTACATAGCATAGTCAAACTGTTACAAAACAGAATGGACAAATTAACAGGTAGTTGTGTAATCCTGCTGTCTTTACCTGGTTTACTTGGCGTGTAGAAATATGGACAAAGCTCTTGATTGAGGATGTCTTGGACACTCTGTAGTGGAAATGCATGTGAAAATCTCATTAACATGCAGAATGCTATGTATGCACAAATGCTATGTATGCGTGAGTGGCTAAGCCAATGCATGAATTACATGTACAAAGAGTTGCATATTGCAAAGACTTTTGATACGACAAATTCTGTTCTGTCAAGAGTGAGGTGAGGGTTTATTTCTCAGAGATGAAGCTGGTTACATTGCTTATTTGCAGTGTGAGGTTTTACCAATGTGGTTTGGGCGAGGTCAAGTCTAGGGTCACAATACTGCTGCTGAAAGAAGTCTTTAGGCAGGGCATTTGGGGCATACGCCTCTGGGGGCAACTTCCAGAACTCTGAAGGGCATTTTTTAACACAGACCTGCAAACCAACGCACAAACACACAGAGTGAAGGAGATCTTATTTGAGTAGCTAAACACAGTGTTGCTTTTTATATTTCTATCTACACTATTTACACATTGTTCATTGCATGATAGAGCAAAAGGCTCCCAAACCAAGCAGCAAAAGGAGACCCAAGCCCCCAGACTTACAAACTGGCATTCACATACTACATGCTAAACTGTTTTGTAATAAATGAGTCTCATGTGCATATTTCTAAAAGGCTACTGACATACGTGTTTGGTTTCTGTACAATGTCAACAGGACATTTGTGTGGAAATCTCACTTGAGTGGTTGGACACTGGAGACCCTCTAGAATGGCGTCCATTTCTGTCGTTGCTCTGGCACACTTCAGAAGGTCAAAGTAGAGGACGTTTGGTTTGTCACTGAAACACGAGAGGATGCAGGAAACAAATGCAGCTTGACACATGAATATTAGCCAATTAAATAAACAATTTTTATTCAATTTTTTGAGTATGTGTATCAGGATTCAGTGCTGGAGAGTCACACCACTACCCAGCTAAGTGTTCTTTCTTCGAGGGTGAATTGGACTGGGGTAACCAATAAACTCTGCAGTGTTGTGACACTCCTAGACCTGAGTTTGGACCCCTTGGTTTAGAGACAATCATTAAACACAAGTGATTTGATTGGTTCCACTTGTTGCTGTGCAGTGCCAATCATGAAAATCTTAAAGCTAAAGTCTAACCCATCTTGTCTTGTTGATGTTTCATGTTTCCACATGATTTGCACCTGCACAGCTCCATTGTAACCCTAGTCCGACTCACTAAAGTCCATTCGAAAGAATACTGACGGTGTTCCTTACATACTGGGTGTGCTGTTTTGGTATTCCTGTGAAGATATAAATACTTATCCAGTATGTGAGGGACTTACACATTGACTCCAGCTCCACAAAACATCCCAGTGGAGTTCTGGGGCAACACGACATGACGAGAGTCTCCAAGCAGCCACGCTGTGTTAGAACCTCCGTTAGAAGGATATCTCACAAGCCATACATGGGTAAAAGACCTTCCGCTTGAGCCCACAATAATAATGATTTTTTTTCCCCCATGAAAGTGTAGTTGGAAATGTTTCTTACCCAGGGAGCGAATAAGAATATAGGTGACAATGGCAGCCACAAAAATAATACAGCAGATAATGTCTGCACATCTCCTGAACAAAAACAAGAAATATTATTACACATTGCATGATTTAAATTATGTATTAAAGTTATTTAGCTAAGTGAAATAACTTTATAGTCTTAGTCTAGATCTATGGCCTTAGTATAGTTCTTGTATAGCGTTAATAACAGACATTCTGTGATCCATGATGTGTAGAGCTTTAAATGGTTTTTTAAAGTCAGCTGATGTGGAGGAGTAAATCGGAGAAGCACTGAGAGATTGCCGGACTCGCCTCTTGTTAACTGGTCGCCTGAAAATGGGCTCATACGGAGGAGGTTCCCCTGAGAAGATAGAATTGAAGAATATATATATTCTATAAATTCTAAGTATATACCATTACATTAGAATGAATTTAAACCTTTGAAAAACATATATTCAGTCACGCGTGTCTGAACCTTTGACCGGTACGCTATATTTTGTCTAACACATTTTATATACAGTTGTCATGGAACGCTCCCCTTCACACTAGCCATGTGGTACGGCCCGCCGCGTGCAGTGGGAGTTCATAGTCTTGTTTGTAACCACGCCTGAGTAATTAACGCGCAACTGCACATGGTTTAGTCTTGTAACGTCTGTGTGTTTAAACCGCTGTGGGAGTGTGCATCTTAGTCGGTCAATGCCCATGTTCGTGTTCACATAGTTCGTTATCTGTATTCGTGTTTTATGTTCACTGTTTATGTTGCATATGAGCGCCGGTGTCTTTATCGTGTGTTAATACACGTCTGTCCGTCCTGCTCCTTGTCCAGCGACACTAGGGCCGTTACAACACTTTTCTTTTTTTTTTATGACACCTTCTGCACACATACGCTTTCGATCTGATACACAGTTACAGATCGTACACTATATAAATGTTTTTAATATAAGGTAGACCTACCAAGTACGTAAGAACATTTATTATTTTAACATGAAATGTACAAGCTAGTTTTGTACATTTTTTTTCTTTTTTAACCATTGTATTTGACGTATGGGTTCTCATAAAATCTTTGGCATATGGCTATATCTGGAAAAAACAACAACAACAAAACTCACCGCAATAATCTGGCATGCTGACTACAGTACACTCCCTTGCACTTTCGATAAGCGCCATCACACAGAGTCCGCAATGTGTAATGTTTCAGTAAAAAATAATCTTGCATTCGATAATCTATTCTTATGACGCATCATTCCAGGTTATTGACACATTGTGATGTTGGAAGTCACAGCACGTTCTCGTTCTTAGCTCATCAACAAAGGCAGCTTGGTCACGAGCACCTGCTTTCCATGCTATGGGATGCTCGCGCTCAATTTTCCATGTCCTGTATCGAATATTTAGGCCTATACGATTAAACTGTCCGTGGTTACTGTGCTTTTAACGTACAAAAAAAGCTACACAAATAATAAAATAATCTTTACATAATAATGTAACCTTAGGCTTATCGCCAAGATGTAACCTGTGAGGCTAAGTGACAACGTCTCCCGTCCCCTACCTAAACTACGTCTACACTGACTATGAGAATAGTAGTATAGTATAGTAGTTCAAGAGTATAGTAGTGATATGTGATAACAATTTGATTTGTTTATTTTAAAGACTTTCTAAAGTTGCATGTATATAACCAAACAGGCAATTTACATGAGTTTGCCATCCCAATACTTTAAATTTTTACAGTAAATATATTCAACATTATATTATGGGTACAAGGAAAAGTGATATGTAGTGAACCAAATAGATATTTAACAGGCTTTTGCCATCCTATTACTCCAAATTCCTACAGTAAAAATGACTGAAAGTCATTCATGAGTACAAGAGAAACTGTATTTCAAGAATTTAATGAAGTGATTTGATAACAATTTGATTTGTGCATTTCACTCAGCTTCATGTAGTGATATATAGTGAACTGAATAGACATTTCACAGGATATTGCCATCCTATTACTCTAAATTCCTACTGTAAAAATGACTGAAAGTCATACCACAGGTACATAAGATAGTGTATATCAAGAATTTAGTGGAGTGATCTGATAACAATTTGATTTGATTTATTTATAGAGCTTCAATTATTACATATATGGAACTGAATAGACATTCGACAGAATTTTGCTACTCCATTATTCCAAATTCCTGCAGTAAAAATGACTGAAAGTCATATCATGGGTACAGGAGGAAGTTTATTTCAAGTACGTAGTGGAGTGATTTTATAACAATTTGAATTGTGTATTTTATAGATCTTCGAGTAGTGATATATGTTGAACTGAACAGATGTTTAAGAGGATTTTGCCATCCTATTACTCAAGCTTCCTACAGTAAAACACTTGAAAGTCATACCATGGGTACATGAGAAAGTGGATTTCATGAATATTGTGGAGGGATCTGATAACAATTTGACTAGTTTGTTTTCTAGAGTTTCAAAAACTGATTATATAGTGGAACGAATACATGTTTATGAGGATTTTGCCATCCTTTTACTCCAAATTAAAGTAAAAACATTGGAACGTAATAGTATGGATACACAAGAAAGTGTATTTCAAGAATATATTGGAAGGATTTGATAACAATATGAATTGTGTATTTTATAGTGCTTCAACTATTGCATATATGGAACAGAATAGGCATGAACAGGATTTTGCCATCCTATTATTCCAAATTCCTACAGTAAAAATGAGTTATACCATGAGTACATGAGAAAGTGTTTTTCATGAATATAGTGGAGTGTTCTGATAACAATTTGGTTTGTTTATTTCATAGAGCTTCAAATATTGCATTGATGGAACCATATAGACATTTAGGAGGAATTTGCCATACTTGCCATACGTCCTTCGCCATATGCATTCTTGCATTTTTCTCTTTGCTGTTTTCTGTTATAGTCATAAATTCTACATATATTTATTGAGAAAATCCTTTAAAGAGGCGCATGTCCATCATCACGTTTTATTTGTTTGGCTTTTTTTTTTTGGTTTTACTATTGGAAACAAAATTACTTTTTTTGCATTTGATGTTGATATCATTATGGCAGGCTTTAGTGGAGGTACTGGTGTCTATATTAGATGATTAAATACACAGCACCAGCAGTTCTGAATCTTTGTGTTAAATAATCTATGCTGATTGTCACGATCAGTCCCTTCCATGTTCCGTGTTTTCCATGTCTTGTGTTTTGTTCCGTTCCACGGTTTCATTTTGTCCTCACACTGATTGCGTACACCTGTCCCTCGTTTCTAGTTCATGTATTTAAACCCTGCTGTGTGCCTTGGTCGTGGCTGCCTGTACACGGGCATCTCGTCGTTCCCGGAAGAAGCAGGCTCACGTTTATTTTGATAACGACGAGATCCCAGGTAAGCGTCTACCCGTCTTGACCAACGCTGCAGGGGGGAGCGGCCTGCAGCGCAAGACGTGAAACCACGGAAAGAGGGAGTCCAGGAGGGTGGCCAATCTTGACATTATTACCCTCAGGAATTAAAAACTATATATTTTGTAGCATCCCATGAAATGTGATCTTTCACACATAATGAGAGAGGTTGGCAAAGAACTAAAACTCAATTAAATATATCAACTTCCCCTTAAGCCTCTCATATACTCCACATTTAGGAGCAAGCCTACTCCTACACAATAAGCAGTGCGGTATATGAAAAGAGTAGGCGTATCAAATAAACAGAGCAACATGGTTAAGGTCCAGCCAGATATGTAAATGTTTGCCAGAACATCCAGTGTGTGTCTGCCGTTCGGTCAAAACTGGATCAGTCCAGAGGCCGCCCCGTCAGATCTCTTTTGAACAAAACAGTGGTCGAAATGCTGTTGAGAACAGTTTTACAGTTACAACAACAGAAAAAAGACTCAAATATATGCTGGATGGTTTATTCATTAAGGGAGAAAGCTGTCTCTCTTGTGGAGGATTTGCCACAGAGACCTGGGCATGTGGTATGGTCTCTGCACGGTGCCGTCATTACGCTCCAGACCCTCCACTAGAGGAGACAGAAACATCACAGTGGAAATAAAAACAATATAGTCCTGATGATTGGCATATGTGTAGTAGCTTGAGAGTGAAATGTGTGTGTGAGTGTGTGTGAAGGATTACTCCATATATCCCTTTATGTGCTCGACTGTTTCATTAACGGAAGCGAATCCAGGGAGAGAGAAGTCTGGAGGAACGTCCTGCCAGTCAAAGCTAGGCAGACATCTCCCTAGTTCTGGGTGGAGGGAGAGACAGAAAATAATATGACTAACAATTAAACCTGCTGACTTATCACTGCAGGTATAAGTACTTTCCTGGTGGTTTGGTTATGTTTTGGTACATAGCATAGTCAAACTGTTACAAAACAGAATGGACAAATTAACAGGTAGTTGTGTAATCCTGCTGTCTTTACCTGGTTTACTTGGCGTGTAGAAATATGGACAAAGCTCTTGATTGAGGATGTCTTGGACACTCTGTAGTGGAAATGCATGTGAAAATCTCATTAACATGCAGAATGCTATGTATGCACAAATGCTATGTATGCGTGAGTGGCTAAGCCAATGCATGAATTACATGTACAAAGAGTTGCATATTGCAAAGACTTTTGATACGACAAATTCTGTTCTGTCAAGAGTGAGGTGAGGGTTTATTTCTCAGAGATGAAGCTGGTTACATTGCTTATTTGCAGTGTGAGGTTTTACCAATGTGGTTTGGGCGAGGTCAAGTCTAGGGTCACAATACTGCTGCTGAAAGAAGTCTTTAGGCAGGGCATTTGGGGCATACGCCTCTGGGGGCAACTTCCAGAACTCTGAAGGGCATTTTTTAACACAGACCTGCAAACCAACGCACAAACACACAGAGTGAAGGAGATCTTATTTGAGTAGCTAAACACAGTGTTGCTTTTTATATTTCTATCTACACTATTTACACATTGTTCATTGCATGATAGAGCAAAAGGCTCCCAAACCAAGCAGCAAAAGGAGACCCAAGCCCCCAGACTTACAAACTGGCATTCACATACTACATGCTAAACTGTTTTGTAATAAATGAGTCTCATGTGCATATTTCTAAAAGGCTACTGACATACGTGTTTGGTTTCTGTACAATGTCAACAGGACATTTGTGTGGAAATCTCACTTGAGTGGTTGGACACTGGAGACCCTCTAGAATGGCGTCCATTTCTGTCGTTGCTCTGGCACACTTCAGAAGGTCAAAGTAGAGGACGTTTGGTTTGTCACTGAAACACGAGAGGATGCAGGAAACAAATGCAGCTTGACACATGAATATTAGCCAATTAAATAAACAATTTTTATTCAATTTTTTGAGTATGTGTATCAGGATTCAGTGCTGGAGAGTCACACCACTACCCAGCTAAGTGTTCTTTCTTTGAGGGTGAATTGGACTGGGGTAACCAATAAACTCTGCAGTGTTGTGACACTCCTAGACCTGAGTTTGGACCCCTTGGTTTAGAGACAATCATTAAACACAAGTGATTTGATTGGTTCCACTTGTTGCTGTGCAGTGCCAATCATGAAAATCTTAAAGCTAAAGTCTAACCCATCTTGTCTTGTTGATGTTTCATGTTTCCACATGATTTGCACCTGCACAGCTCCATTGTAACCCTAGTCCGACTCACTAAAGTCCATTCGAAAGAATACTGACGGTGTTCCTTACATACTGGGTGTGCTGTTTTGGTATTCCTGTGAAGATATAAATACTTATCCAGTATGTGAGGGACTTACACATTGACTCCAGCTCCACAAAACATCCCAGTGGAGTTCTGGGGCAACACGACATGACGAGAGTCTCCAAGCAGCCACGCTGTGTTAGAACCTCCGTTAGAAGGATATCTCACAAGCCATACATGGGTAAAAGACCTTCCGCTTGAGCCCACAATAATAATGATTTTTTTTTCCCCCATGAAAGTGTAGTTGGAAATGTTTCTTACCCAGGGAGCGAATAAGAATATAGGTGACAATGGCAGCCACAAAAATAATACAGCAGATAATGTCTGCACATCTCCTGAACAAAAACAAGAAATATTATTACACATTGCATGATTTAAATTATGTATTAAAGTTATTTAGCTAAGTGAAATAACTTTATAGTCTTAGTCTAGATCTATGGCCTTAGTATAGTTCTTGTATAGCGTTAATAACAGACATTCTGTGATCCATGATGTGTAGAGCTTTAAATGGTTTTTTAAAGTCAGCTGATGTGGAGGAGTAAATCGGAGAAGCACTGAGAGATTGCCGGACTCGCCTCTTGTTAACTGGTCGCCTGAAAATGGGCTCATACGGAGGAGGTTCCCCTGAGAAGATAGAATTGAAGAATATATATATTCTATAAATTCTAAGTATATACCATTACATTAGAATGAATTTAAACCTTTGAAAAACATATATTCAGTCACGCGTGTCTGAACCTTTGACCGGTACGCTATATTTTGTCTAACACATTTTATATACAGTTGTCATGGAACGCTCCCCTTCACACTAGCCATGTGGTACGGCCCGCCGCGTGCAGTGGGAGTTCATAGTCTTGTTTGTAACCACGCCTGTGTAATTAACGCGCAACTGCACATGGTTTAGTCTTGTAACGTCTGTGTGTTTAAACCGCTGTGGGAGTGTGCATCTTAGTCGGTCAATGCCCATGTTCGTGTTCACATAGTTCGTTATCTGTATTCGTGTTTTATGTTCACTGTTTATGTTGCATATGAGCGCCGGTGTCTTTATCGTGTGTTAATACACGTCTGTCCGTCCTGCTCCTTGTCCAGCGACACTAGGGCCGTTACAACACTTTTCTTTTTTTTTTATGACACCTTCTGCACACATACGCTTTCGATCTGATACACAGTTACAGATCGTACACTATATAAATGTTTTTAATATAAGGTAGACCTACCAAGTACGTAAGAACATTTATTATTTTAACATGAAATGTACAAGCTAGTTTTGTACATTTTTTTTTCTTTTTTAACCATTGTATTTGACGTATGGGTTCTCATAAAATCTTTGGCATATGGCTATATCTGGAAAAAACAACAACAACAAAACTCACCGCAATAATCTGGCATGCTGACTACAGTACACTCCCTTGCACTTTCGATAAGCGCCATCACACAGAGTCCGCAATGTGTAATGTTTCAGTAAAAAATAATCTTGCATTCGATAATCTATTCTTATGACGCATCATTCCAGGTTATTGACACATTGTGATGTTGGAAGTCACAGCACGTTCTCGTTCTTAGCTCATCAACAAAGGCAGCTTGGTCACGAGCGCCTGCTTTCCATGCTATGGGATGCTCGCGCTCAATTTTCCATGTCCTGTATCGAATATTTAGGCCTATACGATTAAACTGTCCGTGGTTACTGTGCTTTTAACGTACAAAAAAAGCTACACAAATAATAAAATAATCTTTACATAATAATGTAACCTTAGGCTTATCGCCAAGATGTAACCTGTGAGGCTAAGTGACAACGTCTCCCGTCCCCTACCTAAACTACGTCTACACTGACTATGAGAATAGTAGTATAGTATAGTAGTTCAAGAGTATAGTAGTGATATGTGATAACAATTTGATTTGTTTATTTTAAAGACTTTCTAAAGTTGCATGTATATAACCAAACAGGCAATTTACATGAGTTTGCCATCCCAATACTTTAAATTTTTACAGTAAATATATTCAACATTATATTATGGGTACAAGGAAAAGTGATATGTAGTGAACCAAATAGATATTTAACAGGCTTTTGCCATCCTATTACTCCAAATTCCTACAGTAAAAATGACTGAAAGTCATTCATGAGTACAAGAGAAACTGTATTTCAAGAATTTAATGAAGTGATTTGATAACAATTTGATTTGTGCATTTCACTCAGCTTCATGTAGTGATATATAGTGAACTGAATAGACATTTCACAGGATATTGCCATCCTATTACTCTAAATTCCTACTGTAAAAATGACTGAAAGTCATACCACAGGTACATAAGATAGTGTATATCAAGAATTTAGTGGAGTGATCTGATAACAATTTGATTTGATTTATTTATAGAGCTTCAATTATTACATATATGGAACTGAATAGACATTCGACAGAATTTTGCTACTCCATTATTCCAAATTCCTGCAGTAAAAATGACTGAAAGTCATATCATGGGTACAGGAGGAAGTTTATTTCAAGTACGTAGTGGAGTGATTTTATAACAATTTGAATTGTGTATTTTATAGATCTTCGAGTAGTGATATATGTTGAACTGAACAGATGTTTAAGAGGATTTTGCCATCCTATTACTCAAGCTTCCTACAGTAAAACACTTGAAAGTCATACCATGGGTACATGAGAAAGTGGATTTCATGAATATTGTGGAGGGATCTGATAACAATTTGACTAGTTTGTTTTCTAGAGTTTCAAAAACTGATTATATAGTGGAACGAATACATGTTTATGAGGATTTTGCCATCCTTTTACTCCAAATTAAAGTAAAAACATTGGAACGTAATAGTATGGATACACAAGAAAGTGTATTTCAAGAATATATTGGAAGGATTTGATAACAATATGAATTGTGTATTTTATAGTGCTTCAACTATTGCATATATGGAACAGAATAGGCATGAACAGGATTTTGCCATCCTATTATTCCAAATTCCTACAGTAAAAATGAGTTATACCATGAGTACATGAGAAAGTGTTTTTCATGAATATAGTGGAGTGTTCTGATAACAATTTGGTTTGTTTATTTCATAGAGCTTCAAATATTGCATTGATGGAACCATATAGACATTTAGGAGGAATTTGCCATACTTGCCATACGTCCTTCGCCATATGCATTCTTGCATTTTTCTCTTTGCTGTTTTCTGTTATAGTCATAAATTCTACATATATTTATTGAGAAAATCCTTTAAAGAGGCGCATGTCCATCATCACGTTTTATTTGTTTGGCTTTTTTTTTTGGTTTTACTATTGGAAACAAAATTACTTTTTTTGCATTTGATGTTGATATCATTATGGCAGGCTTTAGTGGAGGTACTGGTGTCTATATTAGATGATTAAATACACAGCACCAGCAGTTCTGAATCTTTGTGTTAAATAATCTATGCTGATTGTCACGATCAGTCCCTTCCATGTTCCGTGTTTTCCATGTCTTGTGTTTTGTTCCGTTCCACGGTTTCATTTTGTCCTCACACTGATTGCGTACACCTGTCCCTCGTTTCTAGTTCATGTATTTAAACCCTGCTGTGTGCCTTGGTCGTGGCTGCCTGTACACGGGCATCTCGTCGTTCCCGGAAGAAGCAGGCTCACGTTTATTTTGATAACGACGAGATCCCAGGTAAGCGTCTACCCGTCTTGACCAACGCTGCAGGGGGGAGCGGCCTGCAGCGCAAGACGTGAAACCACGGAAAGAGGGAGTCCAGGAGGGTGGCCAATCTTGACATTATTACACTCAGGAATTAAAAACTATATATTTTGTAGCATCCCATGAAATGTGATCTTTCACACATAATGAGAGAGGTTGGCAAAGAACTAAAACTCAATTAAATATATCAACTTCCCCTTAAGCCTCTCATATACTCCACATTTAGGAGCAAGCCTACTCCTACACAATAAGCAGTGCGGTATATGAAAAGAGTAGGCGTATCAAATAAACAGAGCAACATGGTTAAGGTCCAGCCAGATATGTAAATGTTTGCCAGAACATCCAGTGTGTGTCTGCCGTTCGGTCAAAACTGGATCAGTCCAGAGGCCGCCCCGTCAGATCTCTTTTGAACAAAACAGTGGTCGAAATGCTGTTGAGAACAGTTTTACAGTTACAACAACAGAAAAAAGACTCAAATATATGCTGGATGGTTTATTCATTAAGGGAGAAAGCTGTCTCTCTTGTGGAGGATTTGCCACAGAGACCTGGGCATGTGGTATGGTCTCTGCACGGTGCCGTCATTACGCTCCAGACCCTCCACTAGAGGAGACAGAAACATCACAGTGGAAATAAAAACAATATAGTCCTGATGATTGGCATATGTGTAGTAGCTTGAGAGTGAAATGTGTGTGTGAGTGTGTGTGAAGGATTACTCCATATATCCCTTTATGTGCTCGACTGTTTCATTAACGGAAGCGAATCCAGGGAGAGAGAAGTCTGGAGGAACGTCCTGCCAGTCAAAGCTAGGCAGACATCTCCCTAGTTCTGGGTGGAGGGAGAGACAGAAAATAATATGACTAACAATTAAACCTGCTGACTTATCACTGCAGGTATAAGTACTTTCCTGGTGGTTTGGTTATGTTTTGGTACATAGCATAGTCAAACTGTTACAAAACAGAATGGACAAATTAACAGGTAGTTGTGTAATCCTGCTGTCTTTACCTGGTTTACTTGGCGTGTAGAAATATGGACAAAGCTCTTGATTGAGGATGTCTTGGACACTCTGTAGTGGAAATGCATGTGAAAATCTCATTAACATGCAGAATGCTATGTATGCACAAATGCTATGTATGCGTGAGTGGCTAAGCCAATGCATGAATTACATGTACAAAGAGTTGCATATTGCAAAGACTTTTGATACGACAAATTCTGTTCTGTCAAGAGTGAGGTGAGGGTTTATTTCTCAGAGATGAAGCTGGTTACATTGCTTATTTGCAGTGTGAGGTTTTACCAATGTGGTTTGGGCGAGGTCAAGTCTAGGGTCACAATACTGCTGCTGAAAGAAGTCTTTAGGCAGGGCATTTGGGGCATACGCCTCTGGGGGCAACTTCCAGAACTCTGAAGGGCATTTTTTAACACAGACCTGCAAACCAACGCACAAACACACAGAGTGAAGGAGATCTTATTTGAGTAGCTAAACACAGTGTTGCTTTTTATATTTCTATCTACACTATTTACACATTGTTCATTGCATGATAGAGCAAAAGGCTTCCAAACCAAGCAGCAAAAGGAGACCCAAGCCCCCAGACTTACAAACTGGCATTCACATACTACATGCTAAACTGTTTTGTAATAAATGAGTCTCATGTGCATATTTCTAAAAGGCTACTGACATACGTGTTTGGTTTCTGTACAATGTCAACAGGACATTTGTGTGGAAAAATCACTTGAGTGGTTGGACACTGGAGACCCTCTAGAATGGCGTCCATTTCTGTCGTTGCTCTGGCACACTTCAGAAGGTCAAAGTAGAGGACGTTTGGTTTGTCACTGAAACACGAGAGGATGCAGGAAACAAATGCAGCTTGACACATGAATATTAGCCAATTAAATAAACAATTTTTATTCAATTTTTTGAGTATGTGTATCAGGATTCAGTGCTGGAGAGTCACACCACTACCCAGCTAAGTGTTCTTTCTTCGAGGGTGAATTGGACTGGGGTAACCAATAAACTCTGCAGTGTTGTGACACTCCTAGACCTGAGTTTGGACCCCTTGGTTTAGAGACAATCATTAAACACAAGTGATTTGATTGGTTCCACTTGTTGCTGTGCAGTGCCAATCATGAAAATCTTAAAGCTAAAGTCTAACCCATCTTGTCTTGTTGATGTTTCATGTTTCCACATGATTTGCACCTGCACAGCTCCATTGTAACCCTAGTCCGACTCACTAAAGTCCATTCGAAAGAATACTGACGGTGTTCCTTACATACTGGGTGTGCTGTTTTGGTATTCCTGTGAAGATATAAATACTTATCCAGTATGTGAGGGACTTACACATTGACTCCAGCTCCACAAAACATCCCAGTGGAGTTCTGGGGCAACACGACATGACGAGAGTCTCCAAGCAGCCACGCTGTGTTAGAACCTCCGTTAGAAGGATATCTCACAAGCCATACATGGGTAAAAGACCTTCCGCTTGAGCCCACAATAATAATGATTTTTTTTCCCCCATGAAAGTGTAGTTGGAAATGTTTCTTACCCAGGGAGCGAATAAGAATATAGGTGACAATGGCAGCCACAAAAATAATACAGCAGATAATGTCTGCACATCTCCTGAACAAAAACAAGAAATATTATTACACATTGCATGATTTAAATTATGTATTAAAGTTATTTAGCTAAGTGAAATAACTTTATAGTCTTAGTCTAGATCTATGGCCTTAGTATAGTTCTTGTATAGCGTTAATAACAGACATTCTGTGATCCATGATGTGTAGAGCTTTAAATGGTTTTTTAAAGTCAGCTGATGTGGAGGAGTAAATCGGAGAAGCACTGAGAGATTGCCGGACTCGCCTCTTGTTAACTGGTCGCCTGAAAATGGGCTCATACGGAGGAGGTTCCCCTGAGAAGATAGAAATGAAGAATATATATATTCTATAAATTCTAAGTATATACCATTACATTAGAATGAATTTAAACCTATGAAAAACATATATTCAGTCACGCGTGTCTGAACCTTTGACCGGTACGCTATATTTTGTCTAACACATTTTATATACAGTTGTCAAGGAACGCTCCCCTTCACACTAGCCATGTGGTACGGCCCGCCGGGTGCAGTGGGAGTTCATAGTCTTGTTTGTAACCACGCCTGTGTAATTAACGCGCAACTGCACATGGTTTAGTCTTGTAACGTCTGTGTGTTTAAACCGCTGTGGGAGTGTGCATCTTAGTCGGTCAATGCCCATGTTCGTGTTCACATAGTTCGTTATCTGTATTCGTGTTTTATGTTCACTGTTTATGTTGCATATGAGCGCCGGTGTCTTTATCGTGTGTTAATACACGTCTGTCCGTCCTGCTCCTTGTCCAGCGACACTAGGGCCGTTACAACACTTTTCTTTTTTTTTATGACACCTTCTGCACACATACGCTTTCGATCTGATACACAGTTACAGATCGTACACTATATAAATGTTTTTAATATAAGGTAGACCTACCAAGTACGTAAGAACATTTATTATTTTAACATGAAATGTACAAGCTAGTTTTGTACATTTTTTTTCTTTTTTAACCATTGTATTTGACGTATGGGTTCTCATAAAATCTTTGGCATATGGCTATATCTGGAAAAAACAACAACAACAAAACTCACCGCAATAATCTGGCATGCTGACTACAGTACACTCCCTTGCACTTTCGATAAGCGCCATCACACAGAGTCCGCAATGTGTAATGTTTCAGTAAAAAATAATCTTGCATTCGATAATCTATTCTTATGACGCATCATTCCAGGTTATTGACACATTGTGATGTTGGAAGTCACAGCACGTTCTCGTTCTTAGCTCATCAACAAAGGCAGCTTGGTCACGAGCACCTGCTTTCCATGCTATGGGATGCTCGCGCTCAATTTTCCATGTCCTGTATCGAATATTTAGGCCTATACGATTAAACTGTCCGTGGTTACTGTGCTTTTAACGTACAAAAAAAGCTACACAAATAATAAAATAATCTTTACATAATAATGTAACCTTAGGCTTATCGCCAAGATGTAACCTGTGAGGCTAAGTGACAACGTCTCCCGTCCCCTACCTAAACTACGTCTACACTGACTATGAGAATAGTAGTATAGTATAGTAGTTCAAGAGTATAGTAGTGATATGTGATAACAATTTGATTTGTTTATTTTAAAGACTTTCTAAAGTTGCATGTATATAACCAAACAGGCAATTTACATGAGTTTGCCATCCCAATACTTTAAATTTTTACAGTAAATATATTCAACATTATATTATGGGTACAAGGAAAAGTGATATGTAGTGAACCAAATAGATATTTAACAGGCTTTTGCCATCCTATTACTCCAAATTCCTACAGTAAAAATGACTGAAAGTCATTCATGAGTACAAGAGAAACTGTATTTCAAGAATTTAATGAAGTGATTTGATAACAATTTGATTTGTGCATTTCACTCAGCTTCATGTAGTGATATATAGTGAACTGAATAGACATTTCACAGGATATTGCCATCCTATTACTCTAAATTCCTACTGTAAAAATGACTGAAAGTCATACCACAGGTACATAAGATAGTGTATATCAAGAATTTAGTGGAGTGATCTGATAACAATTTGATTTGATTTATTTATAGAGCTTCAATTATTACATATATGGAACTGAATAGACATTCGACAGAATTTTGCTACTCCATTATTCCAAATTCCTGCAGTAAAAATGACTGAAAGTCATATCATGGGTACAGGAGGAAGTTTATTTCAAGTACGTAGTGGAGTGATTTTATAACAATTTGAATTGTGTATTTTATAGATCTTCGAGTAGTGATATATGTTGAACTGAACAGATGTTTAAGAGGATTTTGCCATCCTATTACTCAAGCTTCCTACAGTAAAACACTTGAAAGTCATACCATGGGTACATGAGAAAGTGGATTTCATGAATATTGTGGAGGGATCTGATAACAATTTGACTAGTTTGTTTTCTAGAGTTTCAAAAACTGATTATATAGTGGAACGAATACATGTTTATGAGGATTTTGCCATCCTTTTACTCCAAATTAAAGTAAAAACATTGGAACGTAATAGTATGGATACACAAGAAAGTGTATTTCAAGAATATATTGGAAGGATTTGATAACAATATGAATTGTGTATTTTATAGTGCTTCAACTATTGCATATATGGAACAGAATAGGCATGAACAGGATTTTGCCATCCTATTATTCCAAATTCCTACAGTAAAAATGAGTTATACCATGAGTACATGAGAAAGTGTTTTTCATGAATATAGTGGAGTGTTCTGATAACAATTTGGTTTGTTTATTTCATAGAGCTTCAAATATTGCATTGATGGAACCATATAGACATTTAGGAGGAATTTGCCATACTTGCCATACGTCCTTCGCCATATGCATTCTTGCATTTTTCTCTTTGCTGTTTTCTGTTATAGTCATAAATTCTACATATATTTATTGAGAAAATCCTTTAAAGAGGCGCATGTCCATCATCACGTTTTATTTGTTTGGCTTTCTTTTTTGGTTTTACTATTGGAAACAAAATTACTTTTTTTGCATTTGATGTTGATATCATTATGGCAGGCTTTAGTGGAGGTACTGGTGTCTATATTAGATGATTAAATACACAGCACCAGCAGTTCTGAATCTTTGTGTTAAATAATCTATGCTGATTGTCACGATCAGTCCCTTCCATGTTCCGTGTTTTCCATGTCTTGTGTTTTGTTCCGTTCCACGGTTTCATTTTGTCCTCACACTGATTGCGTACACCTGTCCCTCGTTTCTAGTTCATGTATTTAAACCCTGCTGTGTGCCTTGGTCGTGGCTGCCTGTACACGGGCATCTCGTCGTTCCCGGAAGAAGCAGGCTCACGTTTATTTTGATAACGACGAGATCCCAGGTAAGCGTCTACCCGTCTTGACCAACGCTGCAGGGGGGAGCGGCCTGCAGCGCAAGACGTGAAACCACGGAAAGAGGGAGTCCAGGAGGGTGGCCAATCTTGACATTATTACACTCAGGAATTAAAAACTATATATTTTGTAGCATCCCATGAAATGTGATCTTTCACACATAATGAGAGAGGTTGGCAAAGAACTAAAACTCAATTAAATATATCAACTTCCCCTTAAGCCTCTCATATACTCCACATTTAGGAGCAAGCCTACTCCTACACAATAAGCAGTGCGGTATATGAAAAGAGTAGGCGTATCAAATAAACAGAGCAACATGGTTAAGGTCCAGCCAGATATGTAAATGTTTGCCAGAACATCCAGTGTGTGTCTGCCGTTCGGTCAAAACTGGATCAGTCCAGAGGCCGCCCCGTCAGATCTCTTTTGAACAAAACAGTGGTCGAAATGCTGTTGAGAACAGTTTTACAGTTACAACAACAGAAAAAAGACTCAAATATATGCTGGATGGTTTATTCATTAAGGGAGAAAGCTGTCTCTCTTGTGGAGGATTTGCCACAGAGACCTGGGCATGTGGTATGGTCTCTGCACGGTGCCGTCATTACGCTCCAGACCCTCCACTAGAGGAGACAGAAACATCACAGTGGAAATAAAAACAATATAGTCCTGATGATTGGCATATGTGTAGTAGCTTGAGAGTGAAATGTGTGTGTGAGTGTGTGTGAAGGATTACTCCATATATCCCTTTATGTGCTCGACTGTTTCATTAACGGAAGCGAATCCAGGGAGAGAGAAGTCTGGAGGAACGTCCTGCCAGTCAAAGCTAGGCAGACATCTCCCTAGTTCTGGGTGGAGGGAGAGACAGAAAATAATATGACTAACAATTAAACCTGCTGACTTATCACTGCAGGTATAAGTACTTTCCTGGTGGTTTGGTTATGTTTTGGTACATAGCATAGTCAAACTGTTACAAAACAGAATGGACAAATTAACAGGTAGTTGTGTAATCCTGCTGTCTTTACCTGGTTTACTTGGCGTGTAGAAATATGGACAAAGCTCTTGATTGAGGATGTCTTGGACACTCTGTAGTGGAAATGCATGTGAAAATCTCATTAACATGCAGAATGCTATGTATGCACAAATGCTATGTATGCGTGAGTGGCTAAGCCAATGCATGAATTACATGTACAAAGAGTTGCATATTGCAAAGACTTTTGATACGACAAATTCTGTTCTGTCAAGAGTGAGGTGAGGGTTTATTTCTCAGAGATGAAGCTGGTTACATTGCTTATTTGTAGTGTGAGGTTTTACCAATGTGGTTTGGGCGAGGTCAAGTCTAGGGTCACAATACTGCTGCTGAAAGAAGTCTTTAGGCAGGGCATTTGGGGCATACGCCTCTGGGGGCAACTTCCAGAACTCTGAAGGGCATTTTTTAACACAGACCTGCAAACCAACGCACAAACACACAGAGTGAAGGAGATCTTATTTGAGTAGCTAAACACAGTGTTGCTTTTTATATTTCTATCTACACTATTTACACATTGTTCATTGCATGATAGAGCAAAAGGCTCCCAAACCAAGCAGCAAAAGGAGACCCAAGCCCCCAGACTTACAAACTGGCATTCACATACTACATGCTAAACTGTTTTGTAATAAATGAGTCTCATGTGCATATTTCTAAAAGGCTACTGACATACGTGTTTGGTTTCTGTACAATGTCAACAGGACATTTGTGTGGAAATCTCACTTGAGTGGTTGGACACTGGAGACCCTCTAGAATGGCGTCCATTTCTGTCGTTGCTCTGGCACACTTCAGAAGGTCAAAGTAGAGGACGTTTGGTTTGTCACTGAAACACGAGAGGATGCAGGAAACAAATGCAGCTTGACACATGAATATTAGCCAATTAAATAAACAATTTTTATTCAATTTTTTGAGTATGTGTATCAGGATTCAGTGCTGGAGAGTCACACCACTACCCAGCTAAGTGTTCTTTCTTCGAGGGTGAATTGGACTGGGGTAACCAATAAACTCTGCAGTGTTGTGACACTCCTAGACCTGAGTTTGGACCCCTTGGTTTAGAGACAATCATTAAACACAAGTGATTTGATTGGTTCCACTTGTTGCTGTGCAGTGCCAATCATGAAAATCTTAAAGCTAAAGTCTAACCCATCTTGTCTTGTTGATGTTTCATGTTTCCACATGATTTGCACCTGCACAGCTCCATTGTAACCCTAGTCCGACTCACTAAAGTCCATTCGAAAGAATACTGACGGTGTTCCTTACATACTGGGTGTGCTGTTTTGGTATTCCTGTGAAGATATAAATACTTATCCAGTATGTGAGGGACTTACACATTGACTCCAGCTCCACAAAACATCCCAGTGGAGTTCTGGGGCAACACGACATGACGAGAGTCTCCAAGCAGCCACGCTGTGTTAGAACCTCCGTTAGAAGGATATCTCACAAGCCATACATGGGTAAAAGACCTTCCGCTTGAGCCCACAATAATAATGATTTTTTTTCCCCCATGAAAGTGTAGTTGGAAATGTTTCTTACCCAGGGAGCGAATAAGAATATAGGTGACAATGGCAGCCACAAAAATAATACAGCAGATAATGTCTGCACATCTCCTGAACAAAAACAAGAAATATTATTACACATTGCATGATTTAAATTATGTATTAAAGTTATTTAGCTAAGTGAAATAACTTTATAGTCTTAGTCTAGATCTATGGCCTTAGTATAGTTCTTGTATAGCGTTAATAACAGACATTCTGTGATCCATGATGTGTAGAGCTTTAAATGGTTTTTTAAAGTCAGCTGATGTGGAGGAGTAAATCGGAGAAGCACTGAGAGATTGCCGGACTCGCCTCTTGTTAACTGGTCGCCTGAAAATGGGCTCATACGGAGGAGGTTCCCCTGAGAAGATAGAATTGAAGAATATATATATTCTATAAATTCTAAGTATATACCATTACATTAGAATGAATTTAAACCTTTGAAAAACATATATTCAGTCACGCGTGTCTGAACCTTTGACCGGTACGCTATATTTTGTCTAACACATTTTATATACAGTTGTCATGGAACGCTCCCCTTCACACTAGCCATGTGGTACGGCCCGCCGCGTGCAGTGGGAGTTCATAGTCTTGTTTGTAACCACGCCTGTGTAATTAACGCGCAACTGCACATGGTTTAGTCTTGTAACGTCTGTGTGTTTAAACCGCTGTGGGAGTGTGCATCTTAGTCGGTCAATGCCCATGTTCGTGTTCACATAGTTCGTTATCTGTATTCGTGTTTTATGTTCACTGTTTATGTTGCATATGAGCGCCGGTGTCTTTATCGTGTGTTAATACACGTCTGTCCGTCCTGCTCCTTGTCCAGCGACACTAGGGCCGTTACAACACTTTTCTTTTTTTTTTATGACACCTTCTGCACACATACGCTTTCGATCTGATACACAGTTACAGATCGTACACTATATAAATGTTTTTAATATAAGGTAGACCTACCAAGTACGTAAGAACATTTATTATTTTAACATGAAATGTACAAGCTAGTTTTGTACATTTTTTTTCTTTTTTAACCATTGTATTTGACGTATGGGTTCTCATAAAATCTTTGGCATATGGCTATATCTGGAAAAAACAACAACAACAAAACTCACCGCAATAATCTGGCATGCTGACTACAGTACACTCCCTTGCACTTTCGATAAGCGCCATCACACAGAGTCCGCAATGTGTAATGTTTCAGTAAAAAATAATCTTGCATTCGATAATCTATTCTTATGACGCATCATTCCAGGTTATTGACACATTGTGATGTTGGAAGTCACAGCACGTTCTCGTTCTTAGCTCATCAACAAAGGCAGCTTGGTCACGAGCACCTGCTTTCCATGCTATGGGATGCTCGCGCTCAATTTTCCATGTCCTGTATCGAATATTTAGGCCTATACGATTAAACTGTCCGTGGTTACTGTGCTTTTAACGTACAAAAAAAGCTACACAAATAATAAAATAATCTTTACATAATAATGTAACCTTAGGCTTATCGTCAAGATGTAACCTGTGAGGCTAAGTGACAACGTCTCCCGTCCCCTACCTAAACTACGTCTACACTGACTATGAGAATAGTAGTATAGTATAGTAGTTCAAGAGTATAGTAGTGATATGTGATAACAATTTGATTTGTTTATTTTAAAGACTTTCTAAAGTTGCATGTATATAACCAAACAGGCAATTTACATGAGTTTGCCATCCCAATACTTTAAATTTTTACAGTAAATATATTCAACATTATATTATGGGTACAAGGAAAAGTGATATGTAGTGAACCAAATAGATATTTAACAGGCTTTTGCCATCCTATTACTCCAAATTCCTACAGTAAAAATGACTGAAAGTCATTCATGAGTACAAGAGAAACTGTATTTCAAGAATTTAATGAAGTGATTTGATAACAATTTGATTTGTGCATTTCACTCAGCTTCATGTAGTGATATATAGTGAACTGAATAGACATTTCACAGGATATTGCCATCCTATTACTCTAAATTCCTACTGTAAAAATGACTGAAAGTCATACCACAGGTACATAAGATAGTGTATATCAAGAATTTAGTGGAGTGATCTGATAACAATTTGATTTGATTTATTTATAGAGCTTCAATTATTACATATATGGAACTGAATAGACATTCGACAGAATTTTGCTACTCCATTATTCCAAATTCCTGCAGTAAAAATGACTGAAAGTCATATCATGGGTACAGGAGGAAGTTTATTTCAAGTACGTAGTGGAGTGATTTTATAACAATTTGAATTGTGTATTTTATAGATCTTCGAGTAGTGATATATGTTGAACTGAACAGATGTTTAAGAGGATTTTGCCATCCTATTACTCAAGCTTCCTACAGTAAAACACTTGAAAGTCATACCATGGGTACATGAGAAAGTGGATTTCATGAATATTGTGGAGGGATCTGATAACAATTTGACTAGTTTGTTTTCTAGAGTTTCAAAAACTGATTATATAGTGGAACGAATACATGTTTATGAGGATTTTGCCATCCTTTTACTCCAAATTAAAGTAAAAACATTGGAACGTAATAGTATGGATACACAAGAAAGTGTATTTCAAGAATATATTGGAAGGATTTGATAACAATATGAATTGTGTATTTTATAGTGCTTCAACTATTGCATATATGGAACAGAATAGGCATGAACAGGATTTTGCCATCCTATTATTCCAAATTCCTACAGTAAAAATGAGTTATACCATGAGTACATGAGAAAGTGTTTTTCATGAATATAGTGGAGTGTTCTGATAACAATTTGGTTTGTTTATTTCATAGAGCTTCAAATATTGCATTGATGGAACCATATAGACATTTAGGAGGAATTTGCCATACTTGCCATACGTCCTTCGCCATATGCATTCTTGCATTTTTCTCTTTGCTGTATTCTGTTATAGTCATAAATTCTACATATATTTATTGAGAAAATCCTTTAAAGAGGCGCATGTCCATCATCACGTTTTATTTGTTTGGCTTTTTTTTTTGGTTTTACTATTGGAAACAAAATTACTTTTTTTGCATTTGATGTTGATATCATTATGGCAGGCTTTAGTGGAGGTACTGGTGTCTATATTAGATGATTAAATACACAGCACCAGCAGTTCTGAATCTTTGTGTTAAATAATCTATGCTGATTGTCACGATCAGTCCCTTCCATGTTCCGTGTTTTCCATGTCTTGTGTTTTGTTCCGTTCCACGGTTTCATTTTGTCCTCACTGATTGCGTACACCTGTCCCTCGTTTCTAGTTCATGTATTTAAACCCTGCTGTGTGCCTTGGTCGTGGCCGCCTGTACACGGGCATCTCGTCGGTCCCGGAAGAAGCAGGCTCACGTTTATTTTGATAACGACGAGATCCCAGGTAAGCGTCTACCCGTCTTGACCAACGCTGCAGGGGGGAGCGGCCTGCAGCGCAAGACGTGAAACCACGGAAAGAGGGAGTCCAGGAGGGTGGCCAATCTTGACATTATTACACTCAGGAATTAAAAAATATATATTGTAGCATCCCATGAAATGTGATCTTTCACACATAATGAGAGAGGTTGGCAAAGAACTAAAACTCAATTAAATATATCAACTTCCCCTTAAGCCTCTCATATACTCCACATTTAGGAGCAAGCCTACTCCTACACAATAAGCAGTGCGGTATATGAAAAGAGTAGGCGTATCAAATAAACAGAGCAACATGGTTAAGGTCCAGCCAGATATGTAAATGTTTGCCAGAACATCCAGTGTGTGTCTGCCGTTCGGTCAAAACTGGATCAGTCCAGAGGCCGCCCCGTCAGATCTCTTTTGAACAAAACAGTGGTCGAAATGCTGTTGAGAACAGTTTTACAGTTACAACAACAGAAAAAAGACTCAAATATATGCTGGATGGTTTATTCATTAAGGGAGAAAGCTGTCTCTCTTGTGGAGGATTTGCCACAGAGACCTGGGCATGTGGTATGGTCTCTGCACGGTGCCGTCATTACGCTCCAGACCCTCCACTAGAGGAGACAGAAACATCACAGTGGAAATAAAAACAATATAGTCCTGATGATTGGCATATGTGTAGTAGCTTGAGAGTGAAATGTGTGTGTGAGTGTGTGTGAAGGATTACTCCATATATCCCTTTATGTGCTCGACTGTTTCATTAACGGAAGCGAATCCAGGGAGAGAGAAGTCTGGAGGAACGTCCTGCCAGTCAAAGCTAGGCAGACATCTCCCTAGTTCTGGGTGGAGGGAGAGACAGAAAATAATATGACTAACAATTAAACCTGCTGACTTATCACTGCAGGTATAAGTACTTTCCTGGTGGTTTGGTTATGTTTTGGTACATAGCATAGTCAAACTGTTACAAAACAGAATGGACAAATTAACAGGTAGTTGTGTAATCCTGCTGTCTTTACCTGGTTTAATTGGCGTGTAGAAATATGGACAAAGCTCTTGATTGAGGATGTCTTGGACACTCTGTAGTGGAAATGCATGTGAAAATCTCATTAACATGCAGAATGCTATGTATGCACAAATGCTATGTATGCGTGAGTGGCTAAGCCAATGCATGAATTACATGTACAAAGAGTTGCATATTGCAAAGACTTTTGATACGACAAATTCTGTTCTGTCAAGAGTGAGGTGAGGGTTTATTTCTCAGAGATGAAGCTGGTTACATTGCTTATTTGCAGTGTGAGGTTTTACCAATGTGGTTTGGGCGAGGTCAAGTCTAGGGTCACAATACTGCTGCTGAAAGAAGTCTTTAGGCAGGGCATTTGGGGCATACGCCTCTGGGGGCAACTTCCAGAACTCTGAAGGGCATTTTTTAACACAGACCTGCAAACCAACGCACAAACACACAGAGTGAAGGAGATCTTATTTGAGTAGCTAAACACAGTGTTGCTTTTTATATTTCTATCTACACTATTTACACATTGTTCATTGCATGATAGAGCAAAAGGCTCCCAAACCAAGCAGCAAAAGGAGACCCAAGCCCCCAGACTTACAAACTGGCATTCACATACTACATGCTAAACTGTTTTGTAATAAATGAGTCTCATGTGCATATTTCTAAAAGGCTACTGACATACGTGTTTGGTTTCTGTACAATGTCAACAGGACATTTGTGTGGAAATCTCACTTGAGTGGTTGGACACTGGAGACCCTCTAGAATGGCGTCCATTTCTGTCGTTGCTCTGGCACACTTCAGAAGGTCAAAGTAGAGGACGTTTGGTTTGTCACTGAAACACGAGAGGATGCAGGAAACAAATGCAGCTTGACACATGAATATTAGCCAATTAAATAAACAATTTTTATTCAATTTTTTGAGTATGTGTATCAGGATTCAGTGCTGGAGAGTCACACCACTACCCAGCTAAGTGTTCTTTCTTCGAGGGTGAATTTGACTGGGGTAACCAATAAACTCTGCAGTGTTGTGACACTCCTAGACCTGAGTTTGGACCCCTTGGTTTAGAGACAATCATTAAACACAAGTGATTTGATTGGTTCCACTTGTTGCTGTGCAGTGCCAATCATGAAAATCTTAAAGCTAAAGTCTAACCCATCTTGTCTTGTTGATGTTTCATGTTTCCACATGATTTGCACCTGCACAGCTCCATTGTAACCCTAGTCCGACTCACTAAAGTCCATTCGAAAGAATACTGACGGTGTTCCTTACATACTGGGTGTGCTGTTTTGGTATTCCTGTGAAGATATAAATACTTATCCAGTATGTGAGGGACTTACACATTGACTCCAGCTCCACAAAACATCCCAGTGGAGTTCTGGGGCAACACGACATGACGAGAGTCTCCAAGCAGCCACGCTGTGTTAGAACCTCCGTTAGAAGGATATCTCACAAGCCATACATGGGTAAAAGACCTTCCGCTTGAGCCCACAATAATAATGATTTTTTTTCCCCCATGAAAGTGTAGTTGGAAATGTTTCTTACCCAGGGAGCGAATAAGAATATAGGTGACAATGGCAGCCACAAAAATAATACAGCAGATAATGTCTGCACATCTCCTGAACAAAAACAAGAAATATTATTACACATTGCATGATTTAAATTATGTATTAAAGTTATTTAGCTAAGTGAAATAACTTTATAGTCTTAGTCTAGATCTATGGCCTTAGTATAGTTCTTGTATAGCGTTAATAACAGACATTCTGTGATCCATGATGTGTAGAGCTTTAAATGGTTTTTTAAAGTCAGCTGATGTGGAGGAGTAAATCGGAGAAGCAATGAGAGATTGCCGGACTCGCCTCTTGTTAACTGGTCTCCTGAAAATGGGCTCATACGGAGGAGGTTCCCCTGAGAAGATAGAATTGAAGAATATATATATTCTATAAATTCTAAGTATATACCATTACATTAGAATGAATTGAAACCTTTGAAAAACATATATTCAGTCCCGCGTGTCTGAACCTTTGACCGGTACGCTATATTTTGTCTAACACATTTTATATACAGTTGTCATGGAACGCTCCCCTTCACACTAGCCATGTGGTACGGCCCGCCGCGTGCAGTGGGAGTTCATAGTGTTGTTTCTAACCACGCCTGTGTAATTAACGCGCAACTGCACATGGTTTAGTCTTGTAACGTCTGTGTGTTTAAACCGCTGTGGGAGTGTGCATCTTAGTCGGTCAATGCCCATGTTCGTGTTCACATAGTTCGTTATCTGTATTCGTGTTTTATGTTCACTGTTTATGTTGCATATGAGCGCCGGTCTCTTTATCGTGTGTTAATACACGTCTGTCCGTCCTGCTCCTTGTCCAGCGACACTAGGGCTGTTACAACACTTTTCTTTTTTTTTTATGACACCTTCTGCACACATACGCTTTCGATCTGATACACAGTTACAGATCGTACACTATATAAATGTTTTTAATATAAGGTAGACCTACCAAGTACGTAAGAACATTTATTATTTTAACATGAAATGTACAAGCTAGTTTTGTACATTTTTTTTCTTTTTTAACCATTGTATTTGACGTATGGGTTCTCATAAAATCTTTGGCATATGGCTATATCTGGAAAAAACAACAACAACAAAACTCACCGCAATAATCTGGCATGCTGACTACAGTACACTCCCTTGCACTTTCGATAAGCGCCATCACACAGAGTCCGCAATGTGTAATGTTTCAGTAAAAAATAATCTTGCATTCGATAATCTATTCTTATGACGCATCATTCCAGGTTATTGACACATTGTGACGTTGGAAGTCACAGCACGTTCTGGTTCTTAGCTCATCAACAAAGGCAGCTTGGTCACGAGCACCTGCTTTCCATGCTATGGGATGCTCGCGCTCAATTTTCCATGTCCTGTATCGAATATTTAGGCCTATACGATTAAACTGTCCGTGGTTACTGTGCTTTTAACGTACAAAAAAAGCTACACAAATAATAAAATAATCTTTACATAATAATGTAACCTTAGGCTTATCGCCAAGATGTAACCTGTGAGGCTAAGTGACAACGTCTCCCGTCCCCTACCTAAACTACGTCTACACTGACTATGAGAATAGTAGTATAGTATAGTAGTTCAAGAGTATAGTAGTGATATGTGATAACAATTTGATTTGTTTATTTTAAAGACTTTCTAAAGTTGCATGTATATAACCAAACAGGCAATTTACATGAGTTTGCCATCCCAATACTTTAAATTTTTACAGTAAATATATTCAACATTATATTATGGGTACAAGGAAAAGTGATATGTAGTGAACCAAATAGATATTTAACAGGCTTTTGCCATCCTATTACTCCAAATTCCTACAGTAAAAATGACTGAAAGTCATTCATGAGTACAAGAGAAACTGTATTTCAAGAATTTAATGAAGTGATTTGATAACAATTTGATTTGTGCATTTCACTCAGCTTCATGTAGTGATATATAGTGAACTGAATAGACATTTCACAGGATATTGCTATCCTATTACTCTAAATTCCTACTGTAAAAATGACTGAAAGTCATACCACAGGTACATAAGATAGTGTATATCAAGAATTTAGTGGAGTGATCTGATAACAATTTGATTTGATTTATTTATAGAGCTTCAATTATTACATATATGGAACTGAATAGACATTCGACAGAATTTTGCTACTCCATTATTCCAAATTCCTGCAGTAAAAATGACTGAAAGTCATATCATGGGTACAGGAGGAAGTTTATTTCAAGTACGTAGTGGAGTGATTTTATAACAATTTGAATTGTGTATTTTATAGAGCTTCGAGTAGTGATATATGTTGAACTGAACAGATGTTTAAGAGGATTTTGCCATCCTATTACTCAAGCTTCCTACAGTAAAACACTTGAAAGTCATACCATGGGTACATGAGAAAGTGGATTTCATGAATATTGTGGAGGGATCTGATAACAATTTGACTAGTTTGTTTTCTAGAGTTTCAAAAACTGATTATATAGTGGAACGAATACATGTTTATGAGGATTTTGCCATCCTTTTACTCCAAATTAAAGTAAAAACATTGGAACGTAATAGTATGGATACACAAGAAAGTGTATTTCAAGAATATATTGGAAGGATTTGATAACAATATGAATTGTGTATTTTATAGTGCTTCAACTATTGCATATATGGAACAGAATAGGCATGAACAGGATTTTGCCATCTTATTATTCCAAATTCCTACAGTAAAAATGAGTTATACCATGAGTACATGAGAAAGTGTTTTTCATGAATATAGTGGAGTGTTCTGATAACAATTTGGTTTGTTTATTTCATAGAGCTTCAAATATTGCATTGATGGAACCATATAGACATTTAGGAGGAATTTGCCATACTTGCCATACGTCCTTCGCCATATGCATTCTTGCATTTTTCTCTTTGCTGTTTTCTGTTATAGTCATAAATTCTACATATATTTGAGAAAATCCTTTAAAGAGGCGCATGTCCATCATCACGTTTTATTTGTTTGGCTTTTTTTTTTGGTTTTACTATTGGAAACAAAATTACTTTTTTTGCATTTGATGTTGATATCATTATGGCAGGCTTTAGTGGAGGTACTGGTGTCTATATTAGATGATTAAATACACAGCACCAGCAGTTCTGAATCTTTGTGTTAAATAATCTATGCTGATTGTCACGATCAGTCCCTTCCATGTTCCGTGTTTTCCATGTCTTGTGTTTTGTTCCGTTCCACGGTTTCATTTTGTCCTCACTGATTGCGTACACCTGTCCCTCGTTTCTAGTTCATGTATTTAAACCCTGCTGTGTGCCTTGGTCGTGGCCGCCTGTACACGGGCATCTCGTCGGTCCCGGAAGAAGCAGGCTCACGTTTATTTTGATAACGACGAGATCCCAGGTAAGCGTCTACCCGTCTTGACCAACGCTGCAGGGGGGAGCGGCCTGCAGCGCAAGACGTGAAACCACGGAAAGAGGGAGTCCAGGAGGGTGGCCAATCTTGACATTATTACACTCAGGAATTAAAAAATATATATTGTAGCATCCCATGAAATGTGATCTTTCACACATAATGAGAGAGGTTGGCAAAGAACTAAAACTCAATTAAATATATCAACTTCCCCTTAAGCCTCTCATATACTCCACATTTAGGAGCAAGCCTACTCCTACACAATAAGCAGTGCGGTATATGAAAAGAGTAGGCGTATCAAATAAACAGAGCAACATGGTTAAGGTCCAGCCAGATATGTAAATGTTTGCCAGAACATCCAGTGTGTGTCTGCCGTTCGGTCAAAACTGGATCAGTCCAGAGGCCGCCCCGTCAGATCTCTTTTGAACAAAACAGTGGTCGAAATGCTGTTGAGAACAGTTTTACAGTTACAACAACAGAAAAAAGACTCAAATATATGCTGGATGGTTTATTCATTAAGGGAGAAAGCTGTCTCTCTTGTGGAGGATTTGCCACAGAGACCTGGGCATGTGGTATGGTCTCTGCACGGTGCCGTCATTACGCTCCAGACCCTCCACTAGAGGAGACAGAAACATCACAGTGGAAATAAAAACAATATAGTCCTAATGATTGGCATATGTGTAGTAGCTTGAGAGTGAAATGTGTGTGTGAGTGTGTGTGAAGGATTACTCCATATATCCCTTTATGTGCTCGACTGTTTCATTAACGGAAGCGAATCCAGGGAGAGAGAAGTCTGGAGGAACGTCCTGCCAGTCAAAGCTAGGCAGACATCTCCCTAGTTCTGGGTGGAGGGAGAGACAGAAAATAATATGACTAACAATTAAACCTGCTGACTTATCACTGCAGGTATAAGTACTTTCCTGGTGGTTTGGTTATGTTTTGGTACATAGCATAGTCAAACTGTTACAAAACAGAATGGACAAATTAACAGGTAGTTGTGTAATCCTGCTGTCTTTACCTGGTTTACTTGGCGTGTAGAAATATGGACAAAGCTCTTGATTGAGGATGTCTTGGACACTCTGTAGTGGAAATGCATGTGAAAATCTCATTAACATGCAGAATGCTATGTATGCACAAATGCTATGTATGCGTGAGTGGCTAAGCCAATGCATGAATTACATGTACAAAGAGTTGCATATTGCAAAGACTTTTGATACGACAAATTCTGTTCTGTCAAGAGTGAGGTGAGGGTTTATTTCTCAGAGATGAAGCTGGTTACATTGCTTATTTGCAGTGTGAGGTTTTACCAATGTGGTTTGGGCGAGGTCAAGTCTAGGGTCACAATACTGCTGCTGAAAGAAGTCTTTAGGCAGGGCATTTGGGGCATACGCCTCTGGGGGCAACTTCCAGAACTCTGAAGGGCATTTTTTAACACAGACCTGCAAACCAACGCACAAACACACAGAGTGAAGGAGATCTTATTTGAGTAGCTAAACACAGTGTTGCTTTTTATATTTCTATCTACACTATTTACACATTGTTCATTGCATGATAGAGCAAAAGGCTCCCAAACCAAGCAGCAAAAGGAGACCCAAGCCCCCAGACTTACAAACTGGCATTCACATACTACATGCTAAACTGTTTTGTAATAAATGAGTCTCATGTGCATATTTCTAAAAGGCTACTGACATACGTGTTTGGTTTCTGTACAATGTCAACAGGACATTTGTGTGGAAATCTCACTTGAGTGGTTGGACACTGGAGACCCTCTAGAATGGCGTCCATTTCTGTCGTTGCTCTGGCACACTTCAGAAGGTCAAAGTAGAGGACGTTTGGTTTGTCACTGAAACACGAGAGGATGCAGGAAACAAATGCAGCTTGACACATGAATATTAGCCAATTAAATAAACAATTTTTATTCAATTTTTTGAGTATGTGTATCAGGATTCAGTGCTGGAGAGTCACACCACTACCCAGCTAAGTGTTCTTTCTTCGAGGGTGAATTGAACTGGGGTAACCAATAAACTCTGCAGTGTTGTGACACTCCTAGACCTGAGTTTGGACCCCTTGGTTTAGAGACAATCATTAAACACAAGTGATTTGATTGGTTCCACTTGTTGCTGTGCAGTGCCAATCATGAAAATCTTAAAGCTAAAGTCTAACCCATCTTGTCTTGTTGATGTTTCATGTTTCCACATGATTTGCACCTGCACAGCTCCATTGTAACCCTAGTCCGACTCACTAAAGTCCATTCGAAAGAATACTGACGGTGTTCCTTACATACTGGGTGTGCTGTTTTGGTATTCCTGTGAAGATATAAATACTTATCCAATATGTGAGGGACTTACACATTGACTCCAGCTCCACAAAACATCCCAGTGGAGTTCTGGGGCAACACGACATGACGAGAGTCTCCAAGCAGCCACGCTGTGTTAGAACCTCCGTTAGAAGGATATCTCACAAGCCATACATGGGTAAAAGACCTTCCGCTTGAGCCCACAATAATAATGATTTTTTTTCCCCCATGAAAGTGTAGTTGGAAATGTTTCTTACCCAGGGAGCGAATAAGAATATAGGTGACAATGGCAGCCACAAAAATAATACAGCAGATAATGTCTGCACATCTCCTGAACAAAAACAAGAAATATTATTACACATTGCATGATTTAAATTATGTATTAAAGTTATTTAGCTAAGTGAAATAACTTTATAGTCTTAGTCTAGATCTATGGCCTTAGTATAGTTCTTGTATAGCGTTAATAACAGACATTCTGTGATCCATGATGTGTAGAGCTTTAAATGGTTTTTTAAAGTCAGCTGATGTGGAGGAGTAAATCGGAGAAGCACTGAGAGATTGCCGGACTCGCCTCTTGTTAACTGGTCGCCTGAAAATGGGCTCATACGGAGGAGGTTCCCCTGAGAAGATAGAAATGAAGAATATATATATTCTATAAATTCTAAGTATATACCATTACATTAGAATGAATTTAAACCTATGAAAAACATATATTCAGTCACGCGTGTCTGAACCTTTGACCGGTACGCTATATTTTGTCTAACACATTTTATATACAGTTGTCATGGAACGCTCCCCTTCACACTAGCCATGTGGTACGGCCCGCCGCGTGCAGTGGGAGTTCATAGTCTTGTTTGTAACCACGCCTGAGTAATTAACGCGCAACTGCACATGGTTTAGTCTTGTAACGTCTGTGTGTTTAAACCGCTGTGGGAGTGTGCATCTTAGTCGGTCAATGCCCATGTTCGTGTTCACATAGTTCGTTATCTGTATTCGTGTTTTATGTTCACTGTTTATGTTGCATATGAGCGCCGGTGTCTTTATCGTGTGTTAATACACGTCTGTCCGTCCTGCTCCTTGTCCAGCGACACTAGGGCCGTTACAACACTTTTCTTTTTTTTTTTATGACACCTTCTGCACACATACGCTTTCGATCTGATACACAGTTACAGATCGTACACTATATAAATGTTTTTAATATAAGGTAGACCTACCAAGTACGTAAGAACATTTATTATTTTAACATGAAATGTACAAGCTAGTTTTGTACATTTTTTTTCTTTTTTAACCATTGTATTTGACGTATGGGTTCTCATAAAATCTTTGGCATATGGCTATATCTGGAAAAAACAACAACAACAAAACTCACCGCAATAATCTGGCATGCTGACTACAGTACACTCCCTTGCACTTTCGATAAGCGCCATCACACAGAGTCCGCAATGTGTAATGTTTCAGTAAAAAATAATCTTGCATTCGATAATCTATTCTTATGACGCATCATTCCAGGTTATTGACACATTGTGACGTTGGAAGTCACAGCACGTTCTCGTTCTTAGCTCTTCAACAAAGGCAGCTTGGTCACGAGCACCTGCTTTCCATGCTATGGGATGCTCGCGCTCAATTTTCCATGTCCTGTATCGAATATTTAGGCCTATACGATTAAACTGTCCGTGGTTACTGTGCTTTTAACGTACAAAAAAAGCTACACAAATAATAAAATAATCTTTACATAATAATGTAACCTTAGGCTTATCGCCAAGATGTAACCTGTGAGGCTAAGTGACAACGTCTCCCGTCCCCTACCTAAACTACGTCTACACTGACTATGAGAATAGTAGTATAGTATAGTAGTTCAAGAGTATAGTAGTGATATGTGATAACAATTTGATTTGTTTATTTTAAAGACTTTCTAAAGTTGCATGTATATAACCAAACAGGCAATTTACATGAGTTTGCCATCCCAATACTTTAAATTTTTACAGTAAATATATTCAACATTATATTATGGGTACAAGGAAAAGTGATATGTAGTGAACCAAATAGATATTTAACAGGCTTTTGCCATCCTATTACTCCAAATTCCTACAGTAAAAATGACTGAAAGTCATTCATGAGTACAAGAGAAACTGTATTTCAAGAATTTAATGAAGTGATTTGATAACAATTTGATTTGTGCATTTCACTCAGCTTCATGTAGTGATATATAGTGAACTGAATAGACATTTCACAGGATATTGCCATCCTATTACTCTAAATTCCTACTGTAAAAATGACTGAAAGTCATACCACAGGTACATAAGATAGTGTATATCAAGAATTTAGTGGAGTGATCTGATAACAATTTGATTTGATTTATTTATAGAGCTTCAATTATTACATATATGGAACTGAATAGACATTCGACAGAATTTTGCTACTCCATTATTCCAAATTCCTGCAGTAAAAATGACTGAAAGTCATATCATGGGTACAGGAGGAAGTTTATTTCAAGTACGTAGTGGAGTGATTTTATAACAATTTGAATTGTGTATTTTATAGATCTTCGAGTAGTGATATATGTTGAACTGAACAGATGTTTAAGAGGATTTTGCCATCCTATTACTCAAGCTTCCTACAGTAAAACACTTGAAAGTCATACCATGGGTACATGAGAAAGTGGATTTCATGAATATTGTGGAGGGATCTGATAACAATTTGACTAGTTTGTTTTCTAGAGTTTCAAAAACTGATTATATAGTGGAACGAATACATGTTTATGAGGATTTTGCCATCCTTTTACTCCAAATTAAAGTAAAAACATTGGAACGTAATAGTATGGATACACAAGAAAGTGTATTTCAAGAATATATTGGAAGGATTTGATAACAATATGAATTGTGTATTTTATAGTGCTTCAACTATTGCATATATGGAACAGAATAGGCATGAACAGGATTTTGCCATCCTATTATTCCAAATTCCTACAGTAAAAATGAGTTATACCATGAGTACATGAGAAAGTGTTTTTCATGAATATAGTGGAGTGTTCTGATAACAATTTGGTTTGTTTATTTCATAGAGCTTCAAATATTGCATTGATGGAACCATATAGACATTTAGGAGGAATTTGCCATACTTGCCATACGTCCTTCGCCATATGCATTCTTGCATTTTTCTCTTTGCTGTATTCTGTTATAGTCATAAATTCTACATATATTTATTGAGAAAATCCTTTAAAGAGGCGCATGTCCATCATCACGTTTTATTTGTTTGGCTTTTTTTTTTTGGTTTTACTATTGGAAACAAAATTACTTTTTTTGCATTTGATGTTGATATCATTATGGCAGGCTTTAGTGGAGGTACTGGTGTCTATATTAGATGATTAAATACACAGCACCAGCAGTTCTGAATCTTTGTGTTAAATAATCTATGCTGATTGTCACGATCAGTCCCTTCCATGTTCCGTGTTTTCCATGTCTTGTGTTTTGTTCCGTTCCACGGTTTCATTTTGTCCTCACACTGATTGCGTACACCTGTCCCTCGTTTCTAGTTCATGTATTTAAACCCTGCTGTGTGCCTTGGTCGTGGCCGCCTGTACACGGGCATCTCGTCGTTCCCGGAAGAAGCAGGCTCACGTTTATTTTGATAACGACGAGATCCCAGGTAAGCGTCTACCCGTCTTGACCAACGCTGCAGGGGGGAGCGGCCTGCAGCGCAAGCCGTGAAACCACGGAAAGAGGGAGTCCAGGAGGGTGGCCAATCTTGACATTATTACACTCAGGAATTAAAAAAAATATATTGTAGCATCCCATGAAATGTGATCTTTCACACATAATGAGAGAGGTTGGCAAAGAACTAAAACTCAATTAAATATATCAACTTCCCCTTAAGCCTCTCATATACTCCACATTTAGGAGCAAGCCTACTCCTACACAATAAGCAGTGCGGTATATGAAAAGAGTAGGCGTATCAAATAAACAGAGCAACATGGTTAAGGTCCAGCCAGATATGTAAATGTTTGCCAGAACATCCAGTGTGTGTCTGCCGTTCGGTCAAAACTGGATCAGTCCAGAGGCCGCCCCGTCAGATCTCTTTTGAACAAAACAGTGGTCGAAATGCTGTTGAGAACAGTTTTACAGTTACAACAACAGAAAAAAGACTCAAATATATGCTGGATGGTTTATTCATTAAGGGAGAAAGCTGTCTCTCTTGTGGAGGATTTGCCACAGAGACCTGGGCATGTGGTATGGTCTCTGCACGGTGCCGTCATTACGCTCCAGACCCTCCACTAGAGGAGACAGAAACATCACAGTGGAAATAAAAACAATATAGTCCTGATGATTGGCATATGTGTAGTAGCTTGAGAGTGAAATGTGTGTGTGAGTGTGTGTGAAGGATTACTCCATATATCCCTTTATGTGCTCGACTGTTTCATTAACGGAAGCGAATCCAGGGAGAGAGAAGTCTGGAGGAACGTCCTGCCAGTCAAAGCTAGGCAGACATCTCCCTAGTTCTGGGTGGAGGGAGAGACAGAAAATAATATGACTAACAATTAAACCTGCTGACTTATCACTGCAGGTATAAGTACTTTCCTGGTGGTTTGGTTATGTTTTGGTACATAGCATAGTCAAACTGTTACAAAACAGAATGGACAAATTAACAGGTAGTTGTGTAATCCTGCTGTCTTTACCTGGTTTACTTGGCGTGTAGAAATATGGACAAAGCTCTTGATTGAGGATGTCTTGGACACTCTGTAGTGGAAATGCATGTGAAAATCTCATTAACATGCAGAATGCTATGTATGCACAAATGCTGTGTATGCGTGAGTGGCTAAGCCAATGCATGAATTACATGTACAAAGAGTTGCATATTGCAAAGACTTTTGATACGACAAATTCTGTTCTGTCAAGAGTGAGGTGAGGGTTTATTTCTCAGAGATGAAGCTGGTTACATTGCTTATTTGCAGTGTGAGGTTTTACCAATGTGGTTTGGGCGAGGTCAAGTCTAGGGTCACAATACTGCTGCTGAAAGAAGTCTTTAGGCAGGGCATTTGGGGCATACGCCTCTGGGGGCAACTTCCAGAACTCTGAAGGGCATTTTTTAACACAGACCTGCAAACCAACGCACAAACACACAGAGTGAAGGAGATCTTATTTGAGTAGCTAAACACAGTGTTGCTTTTTATATTTCTATCTACACTATTTACACATTGTTCATTGCATGATAGAGCAAAAGGCTCCCAAACCAAGCAGCAAAAGGAGACCCAAGCCCCCAGACTTACAAACTGGCATTCACATACTACATGCTAAACTGTTTTGTAATAAATGAGTCTCATGTGCATATTTCTAAAAGGCTACTGACATACGTGTTTGGTTTCTGTACAATGTCAACAGGACATTTGTGTGGAAATCTCACTTGAGTGGTTGGACACTGGAGACCCTCTAGAATGGCGTCCATTTCTGTCGTTGCTCTGGCACACTTCAGAAGGTCAAAGTAGAGGACGTTTGGTTTGTCACTGAAACACGAGAGGATGCAGGAAACAAATGCAGCTTGACACATGAATATTAACCAATTAAATAAACAATTTTTATTCAATTTTTTGAGTATGTGTATCAGGATTCAGTGCTGGAGAGTCACACCACTACCCAGCTAAGTGTTCTTTCTTCGAGGGTGAATTTGACTGGGGTAACCAATAAACTCTGCAGTGTTGTGACACTCCTAGACCTGAGTTTGGACCCCTTGGTTTAGAGACAATCATTAAACACAAGTGATTTGATTGGTTCCACTTGTTGCTGTGCAGTGCCAATCATGAAAATCTTAAAGCTAAAGTCTAACCCATCTTGTCTTGTTGATGTTTCATGTTTCCACATGATTTGCACCTGCACAGCTCCATTGTAACCCTAGTCCGACTCACTAAAGTCCATTCGAAAGAATACTGACGGTGTTCCTTACATACTGGGTGTGCTGTTTTGGTATTCCTGTGAAGATATAAATATTTATCCAGTATGTGAGGGACTTACACATTGACTCCAGCTCCACAAAACATCCCAGTGGAGTTCTGGGGCAACACGACATGACGAGAGTCTCCAAGCAGCCACGCTGTGTTAGAACCTCCGTTAGAAGGATATCTCACAAGCCATACATGGGTAAAAGACCTTCCGCTTGAGCCCACAATTATAATGATTTTTTTTCCCCATGAAAGTGTAGTTGGAAATGTTTCTTACCCAGGGAGCGAATAAGAATATAGGTGACAATGGCAGCCACAAAAATAATACAGCAGATAATGTCTGCACATCTCCTGAACAAAAACAAGAAATATTATTACACATTGCATGATTTAAATTATGTATTAAAGTTATTTAGCTAAGTGAAATGACTTTATAGTCTTAGTCTAGATCTATGGGTTTAGTATAGTTCTTGTATAGCGTTAATAACAGACATTCTGTGATCCATGATGTGTAGAGCTTTAAATGTTTTTTTAAAGTCAGCTGATGTGGAGGAGTAAATCGGAGGTATGGTCTCTGCACGGTGCCGTCGTTACGCTCCAGATCCTCCACTAGAGGAGACAGAAACATCATAGTGGAAATAAAACCAATATAGTCCTCATGATTGGCATATGTGTAGTAGCTTGAGAGTGAAATGTGAGCTAATAATGTTTTTTATAATTCTATTCTCCCTGAAGTAAAGGGACGAGACCATACAAGCTTTCGACTGTGTGTGCCCAATGTCATTATGAACTGCTGGAATGAAGAGAGAGAGAGAGAGAGAGAGAGAGAGAGAGTGTGTGTGTGTGTGTGTGTGTGTGTGTGTGTGTGTGTGTGTGTGTGTGTGTGTAGCTTACAGAAGCATAGGAAAAGGGTGTCCACACACATGCTGTACACTAAATAAGCCCTGCGCGATGAAATAAGCTCCCACAATCACCGTCTAAAAAAACAGCAGTAGTAGATATACATGCTGGGCCTTCAGTATTATGAGAGGAACTGCTGTCCAGAATAAATGTGTAAATCATGGTTATTTACAAACAAAGTGACTTTACAATCACTGTCAATAAGCATTTTGGAATCTAAAAAAGAAAGAACCATTTCTTCAGTGTACTGAATATGCTGATGTTTTGTTCTCACACAGAAGCAATTGTCACCACTTGAGCTTTTCTGAGGTTACAATACGTACAATAACGGGCAACCAGTAATAATGCAGCAGCTGAAGCTGGAAATTGTCAGATGGCAGCCTGATTCTCCCAGAGAAGAAGAAGAAAGCCAGCAGACCTTACAGGGAATGTAGAAAAACCCTCAGAGTTACCTATTAAAGTGTGTTGCCATGTGCCATCATGGTCAGAATGTGATGAAGT
This sequence comes from Electrophorus electricus, assembly GCF_041902795.1. Lineage (NCBI taxonomy): Eukaryota > Metazoa > Chordata > Actinopteri > Gymnotiformes > Gymnotidae > Electrophorus > Electrophorus electricus. The sequence goes on along the minus strand of NW_027658693.1, from coordinate 1,269,586 downwards.
GTAGTATGGGTAATATACACATGACTTCACTCTATATTTCTCACCTACAAATCCGACCACTAGCACCTTGCAGGAAAACAGCAGCGTGTCTGTAACACGGTCCAACACCACCACCCTGTGGACAGAGGGACATGGTCAAGGACAACGTGCTAAATATGAGCTAGAACAACCAGACACAAAAATGACTGATCAAAATAGCTAATGTCAACAAATATGTATACAAATTAAAGTCATATTCATATGAATATGTAATGATAAATTCCAACATTTAATATTTTTGCCTTAAAAAATGGAAATGGAAGTAATTTGTTCCACAACAGTAAGATTACATCATTTATATACACACAAACCCAGATTGTGTTTTAGACTAAAATGTAATTCATGATAAGTAGAATCTTTACATTGCAACTCTCTTCTTTACCTTTAAACACATTGAAACAGCGTTTCAAAGCATTGTAATCGCGCTAAACACTGTTTCAGGGCAAGAGATTGTGTTTTAGACTAAAATGTAATGCATTATAAATGGAATCTTTACATTGCTACTCTGTTCTTTACCTTTTAAACATTGAAACAGCATTTTAATCGCCCTAAACACTGTTTTACGGCAAGAGATTGTGTTTTAGACTAAAATGTAATGCATTATAAATGGAATCTTTACATTGCTACTCTGTTCTTTACCTTTTAAACATTGAAACAGCATTTTAATCGCCCTAAACACTGTTTTACGGCAAGAGATTGTGTTTTAGACTAAAATGTAAAGCATTATAAATGGTATCTTTACATTGCTACTCTGTTCTTTACCTTTTAAACATATTGAAACAGCATTGTAATCGCCCTAAACACTGTTTCAGGGCAAGAGATTGTGTTAAAGACTAAAATGTAATGCATTATAAATGGTATCTTTACATTGCTACTCTGTTCTTTACCTTTTAAACACATTGAAACAGCATTGTAATCGCCCAACAACACTGTTTCAGGGTAAGAGATTTTGTTTTAGACTAAAATGTAATGCATTATAAATGGTATCTTTACATTGCTACTTTGTTCTTTACCTTTTAAACACATTGAAACAGCATTGCAATCGCCCTAAACACTGTTTCAAGGCAAGAGTTTGTGTTTTAGACTAAAATGTAATGCATTATAAATGGAATCTTTACATTGCTACTCTGTTCTTTACCTTTTAAACATATTGAAACAGCATTGTAATCGCCCTAAACACTGTTTCAGGGCAAGAGATTGTGTCAAAGACTAAAATGTAATGCATTATAAATGGTATCTTTACATTGCTACTCTGTTCTTTACCTTTTAAATACATTGAAACATTTTTCATCAGCTTACACTAATGGTCTTTGTAATGATGAGCATTAATGATTAGAGGGGGTATCTCCCTCAATTATAGAGCGGATGAACTCTTGTTATGCAATTGATTAATTGACAGAGGTGCTGCAAGTTCAGGAGCCTCTCAGTTGGAAAGGTGTAGGAAATACTGCAGTCAGCAAGGTATCAGCAAGCACTTAGAGTGCCAGAGAGTCTAAGAATAGAAGCTGTTTTTTTCTTGGCCTTCTGTTTTTCAGTGTGGCAGCATCGCTGAAAGGTCAAGATGTTGTTTTAGCACACAGAACCACCTTTGAGTAACGCAAGACAAAGAACTTGTCTTTTCTGAGAAGCGTGTAAAGAGAAAGCAATCACTTGCTAAAGCCTGCCCAAAAAACAATGGCATCGATCAGGGCTCTGCTCTGCTTCAGACAGAAATATTCAAAATTAAAACTAAAACAGCAGTAGATGTTTTAAAAAAAATCAAAGCTCTGTGATTTAGCTAATTTAGCTAATTGATGGTTATTATGGCACATCACATTCAGCCTCAAAGAACAAACAATCTCTCTTGTTCATTTGGTTAGTAGTCCTGTTTTCATCTTTCCATAATGGTATATTCTCTTGCCCTTCAGATTCCTTCAGTGGGATCTCCCACTCCAAGAAGGTTAAATTTGAGAATCCTGCGCGGGGCGGGAGCCCTGGCCCTCGGATTCGGGCGGGGACACCCTGGCCCTCGGATCCGGGGTTCAATTCAATCGATGGCTTACCTGCCATGGTCTTTTCCCCCTCTGGAGCCTCGGACGAGGCTTCGTCGTCGTCTTCCTCCTCTTCCAGCTGGCAGGGCGGAGACGAGGCATTGACCTCGCGGCGTGCTGACGGCTATCAGAAGCGGGGCAGCCTCAAGAGGAAGAGAGAGGAGGCACACAGCAGCAACAGTGTACAGATCCTGGAGGAGCTCTCCTCCCCTGGGTTGTCCAAGCGTGTGGCCAGGGGCAGCGATTGCGAGTACCAACTGGTGCAGAACGAGATCCTCCGCTCCGTCTCCAACAGCTACGAGGTTTTGGAGTCCCTGGGCCGTGGAACCTTTGGCCAGGTCGCCAAGTGCTGGAAGCGGGGCACCAGTGAAGTAGTCGCAATCAAGATCCTGAAAAGTCATCCGTCCTATGCTCGACAGGGCCAGAACGAGGTGGGAAAGTTGTGCCTGCTTTAAATGAGCTATTGATATGGCCTAGAATCAGCTGTAGCCCTGATTCTGTTATTGTTTGTTTCAGTTTTTACAACATATGTTCTGTTGGTGTCAGATGTGCTAACGCACACTGTGGAATTTGTATACAGCCAGGGTAGCACAGAAATACTTGTTTGGCACACTAGTTCTAATTTTCACTAGTTCAGTAGGAACTAGTTCGGATAACACACGGACAGCTTGAAGCTTACTCTAAAAAGAAGATTTAGCTTCAGTTGTGTAAGCCATACCTGTTTGGATGTGCATTAAAAATGTTATTGTTATGAAAGAGCATTAATCTGCATTGTTTGAGTACCAAAAGCAAGTTCATGGGTTCATTTCCAAGGGACCACTTCCATAATTGCATCTCCCAAATCCTGTAGAAGTAAATGGTTGAAGGGAAGTACACAAAGTGCTTGATGCTATTGAAAATAAGTAGGCTATTTGTCAGCAGTATCAAACTTTGAAGCTGTGACCACGTAGCTTCGGCTTAACGCGTATTCCGTCTTCCCTCCTTTGCTCCTCCTCAGGTGAGCATCCTGAGCCGGCTGAGCAGGGAGAACGCCGACGAGTTCAACTTCGTGCGCGCGTACGAGTGCTTCCAGCACAAGAAGCACATATGCCTGGTGTTCGAGATGCTGGGGCAGAGCCTCTACGACTTCCTCAAGCGCAGCAAGTTCAGCCCACTGCTGCTGAAATGCATCCGGCCCGTGCTGCAGCAGGTCGCCAAAGCGCTCATGAAACTGAAGAGCCTGGGCTTGATCCACACCGACCTCAAGCCCGACAACATCATGCTGGTGGACCCCATCAGGCAGCCGTACCGCGTCAAGGTCATCGACTTCGGCTCAGCTAGCCACTTCTCCAAGGCCCCCAGCTACCTGCAGTCCAGATACTACCGGTGAGGGACACGTGCTGAGGCGTGTTAGAAATAAGTGTGCACTTGTTGCACTCGAGTGTGCTTTAGAGTAGAGCTGCATGTTGTGGACAGTTGTAATAACCCTGCTACACATTAAAAGCCTATGATGAGCATTACAGTTAACTGGAGCACGATTGATTTATAAGTGGTTTATTTTTATTGGGTCATGTGAGTGCTGTTATTTAGCAAAAACACCTAATGAACCGTCTTCGGTGTCTGAGATTAGTTAGGATGCGCTGAACTGCAGGCTTTGGTAATATCAGTATTTAGCGAGTCTGTACAAAACCGCTATTACATTGTAGCTACACTGTTAATTAACAGTGTAATATACTGAGTAACGGGTGTTTAACTGCATTGGTACTCTGTATTTACTTAATGCAAAACAGAACATTATTGTAGTGTTGGTGCATTGTAGTGTTGGTTCCATGTTACACTAGAATAGTGGGTGTGTAATGTCTAGGAACACAAACACCCCCCCACGGAATTATCAGCCGAGGCTGATTTCATGATGGCGATCTCTGTGTTTTTGGTCCAGATCGCCTGAGCTCATCCTGGGTCTCCCATTCTGTGAGGCCATCGATATGTGGTCCCTGGGCTGTGTCATTGCTGAGCTGTTCCTGGGCTGGCCCCTGTATCCCGGAGCCTCCGAATATGATCAGGTAAGCACATGGTCCTTTGAGCTGTGCCTTAACGCCCGTACAGCATCAGTGGTGCAGACCTGTAGTGGTTTTGTGGCTGTAGTGATATGTGTGTGTGTGTGTGTGTGTGTGTGTGTGTGTGTGTGTGTGTGTGTGTGTGTGTGTGTGTGTAGTTTGACCTTTTAGCTGCTTTGTCGGCCCGCTCATTTTTAGGATTAATATAAATGAGTTTCTATGGCCTGTTTTTTTAGACATGCACTTTGAAAATGAAAGGATTAACTCAAAATAAAGTCATAATCCTTTTGCCGTATGGTGTCTCTGCAGATCCGTTACATCTCCGAGACGCAGGGCCTACCAGCAGAGTGCATGTTGAGCGCAGCGACCAAGACGCACTACTATTTCTACTGCTACCCCCTGTGGAGACTCAAGGTTTGCCTGTCTTCAAATGCCAAATGCCATGTGTTTTTTATAAGGGACGTAACTTAATGACTTCATGTAACTTAATGGTGGAGCTGAATGGTTTGTTTTTTCTTTCCTTTCTCCAGACACCTTCGGAGCATGAGGCGGAGCGTGGCATCAAGTCCAAAGAGACTCGGAAGTACATTTTAAACTGCCTTGACGACATGATGCAGGTTATTTGGGCTTTTGTGCGCGTAACTATACGCATTTCTTTTAGTGTTGCGATGTGAAATTGAAGAACGTGACAAAGGGCTCCCGCAGCTCACATTATAGAGCAGGTAGAACAAGGTGCTAGCTGAAAGGTCGAGCGTTTCTGCTGTCATAATGAGTAGCGCATGTAAGTCGCTCTGGAGAACGGCATCTGCGAAGGGCAGAGCAGTGCGTAGAAATTTGCTGCAGAACTTCGTTCGTATTGGGTGCATTGCCGCCCTCTGCTGGTGAATAATATGACTCACCCATGGGTCTCTCTCGCAGGTCAATATGACCAGTCTGAAAGGCACCGACGTCTTGGCGGAGAAGGCCGACCGGCGGGAGTTCATCGACCTACTAAAGAAGATGCTCACGCTAGACGCTCACAAAAGGATCACGCCAGTGAAGACCGTGAACCACCTGTTTCTGACCATGACCCACCTCCTCCACTTCCCTCAGAGTGCACAGTGAGTTGCTCCAGGCCTTCCAATCTACATGTCAGTGTTTCAAAAACATTTTAAGGAACACCGTGTTAATTTAGAAATCCAAATAGCATCAGAGTTTCTCTGCTAGTACTGTAACCCCCCCCCCACCTGTGTGTGTGTGTGTGTGTGTGTGTGTGTGTGTGTGTGTGTGTGTGTGTGTGTGTGTGTGTGTGTGTGTGTGTGTGTGTGTCTCTCGCTGCAGTGTGAAATCTTGCTTGCAGAACATGGAGATCTGCAAGCGGCAGTGCACAGGCTTCGACAGCAGCAAGACCCTGTTTGATGGTAAATCTGATGCCCACTTTGGTGCTTCTTTTAAATGTTACATTAGGGTTGGCTTTTTGTTTGTTTGTTATTCTTCAAGTAGATTTAAAACATCACCAAACTGGCCTCCGATTCCACCTATAAAAGAAGACAAAAATGGTTTCAAATGCAAGTGTTCTACCAAATCATGTTACTGCTCAAATGTGATCCACAAATGGTGAATCAGGTTGTTGCCTAGTATTCGAGTAGCCGATAAAGAGGCCCCTCTACCGTAGTTCAAAACGAAATTCCGTTGAATCCAAACTTCATTGTGTAATTGTTGATCATTGTAGCTGAGGTTTTTGTGTCTCTCGTTCTATAAGACCAACACTATGCTTTCTTCTATGGTTCTTGTATGTGTATTTGTGGAAAATTCAATTCTACTTGTGTTTTTGCAGTACACAGTACTTAAGCAGACCGAGAACTCTTCTTGGTTTTTCAAGGGTTGCGACTTGTGCAATATTCAGCACATTTAAATAAATGTTTCTTTCTTTTCCTAGACGTTTTCCAAACACTTGATTCTTTATGACATTATGAAAATTTCTTTCTTTCCTCGAGTACAAACTCGAGTCCATCATTCATTGGCTGATATGTTACTATCATACATGTATACATGCAGACTCAAGCAAGGAGTTTGTAATGGTGGTACAACTGTGTTCAGGTCATTTGATACTTTTTATTGATAAAGATGTTCTTTTCCAGACTCAGTAGGGTTTTGTTGTTTTGTTTTGTTTTTTGTACCTCTATGAACATTATTGAATAATATGCCTTATAAGGGAATCTCTAATTAAGAGAATCATGTGTTTACATTTGGAATAAATTACATTCTGATAATACCCTAGCACCTGAGTCATACACGTTTTCTTTAATGAAAGGGGTTCAAACCTCTCCTGTACACCAAAGCATCCCAAGCCAAGTCTTGGAGGATTTGTCTGTCAGTCATTAAAATATCAGTTCACAGAAAGATGGATGAAACATGTTTTACTTTGATGAACTTTTTACCTTGGAGTACTTTGTTTAGTGTGAGAAGCTGTAAATGTGTCCAGTCCTTAAAGCATTATTCTGATTTTTCTTGTCCCCTCCATCATTTTCATGCTCTCCTTGTAAGGGCTGTGAAGATGCTCAGCAGAAAATGAGCTGCTCAGCTGCAGAAGAGCACTTCAGCCTACATTTCAAGCCAATTCAAATTTGAACTCCTACACTGTCTTCTCACATCCATTTCTTTTTGAATGTCAGTTAGGACATCAAGATGAATTAAGCACACTAAGCCCAATACTAAGAGACTGGTAGAGTGGATGAGCCACACAGCAGGACACAGCACTATTTTTGCTTCAGCCAGTGCTAACTTGATGCAGTCTTGCTGCTTGGGGATTTTGCAGGCTTTGACTTCTTGGGTGTGTGATGAGGATTTTGCTTAAATTAAACTCCTCATAAACACGTATGACCAACCTGTGCCTATGCTCTACCAGGACCTCATCGCGTACTTCTCTTTCAGTAACTCGGAGCCTGTGTTTTTTTGTTTTGCTATTTCTGACATGATTGGGCAACATTTTCCTTTTAATGTATATGTGGAATCCACAAAAAATATACCCACTTAAGTGTGCTTCAGCATAAATAAGCAGACACTGCAGTTTGGATTATTTCTAGGGAAACAGGAAAATATAGTATCTTTAATTCGCTGCATAACAGTTTACATTAATTATTAATCATTCGTATGTGTTGACAGTTGCAATAAACAGATTAAGAAAACATGCCGTGAAAATGCTGCCGTGTCCGTATTATAACAGAAATAATGCAGCTTCACTGAGCAGATCATCCATAAAACTTGCTCTATATGGATTTTATGAATAGTATGTTAATTTTGTTTAAAAAGACGATGAGGCCTAATGGGAAAGGCTAAAGTGTCAAGTCGGACTTGAATTCAACGACTCAGGTAACATTGGGCTCTCTAGCTAGGTTAGCTAACAGACAAGCTGTCTATTTGAGATGGTTAACTTAGCTAGTTCACACATTACTTATGCACATCTCTTGCGGCAACAGATTCTAATTTTCATGGCGATGGAGCACGTTAGTTAACTAGCAGATTAACTGCCAACTATTTACTGTAGCTGCGATTAACGTTATTATCTAGCATTGGCTCGCTAACCGTCGGATTGCTCTAAAAGAGCTGTGACAGCTGCATGTCAGTCCTCGGTCGCTGAACTGTCTTCATGTCTAAGCACGGATACCTGTCGATAATGGGATCATTTGGGGGAGAATGAAGTGTGAACTAGCTAGGATAATTAGCTACTATGGCTAGGTACCTGTCTGCCAACGATGTGGCAAATTTAAAATACTGCAGTTCTTTCGTATAAAGGGAAGCTTAAAATTGTGACATGTGACCTTTTATCTTGGCTGCTGGCTAGCTATTGTAATTAAGTTGAATTTCAGCTTGGACACCTTTATAGTAATTGATGGTTATTATGACACATCACATTCAGCCTCAAAGAACAATCTCTCTCATTCGTTTGGTTAGTGGTCAGTTTTCATCTTTCTCTAAAGGTATATTCTCTTCCCCTTCAGTTTCTTCCAGTGGGATCTCCCTCTCCAAGAAGGTCAAATTTGAGAATCACGCGTCTGGCGGGAGCCCTGGCCCTCGGGTTCGGGCGGGGTCGCCCTGGCCCTCGGATTCAGGGTTCAACTTGTTCTATGGTTCACCTGGCCTGGGCTTTTCCACCTCTGTAGGCTGTGACTTGGGTAATATTCAACACATTTTTAAAAATGTTTGACAGTTGCAATCAACAGATTAAGAACACATTTTGCAGGTTAATTACTATAGTGGTAGTGTTTTTTAAAATCTACTTCTATTTTAGCTTTAATTTTGAATAAAGCCCATAACTAGATCTGCATGGCTTGCGGCTATTGTAATCAAGTTGAAATTGAGCAGAGCTAAATTATTTAAATAAAGCACTTTCAGGGTGATGTGGAGGCAAAACAACATGGAAGATTGTGATTTACATCCGCTTGGTTTTCTTGAGCCTTCTTTCTGCAAGATTAAGGGTGGGAAAATCAACAGAGAGTAAGTTATGAAGTTAACTAGCTGGCGTTAGATAAATCACAGAATTGTGGTTGTGTTTTTTAAAATCTACTTCTGTTTTAGTTTTAATTTTGAATAAAGCCCATAACTAGATCTGCATGGCTTGCGGCTATTGTAATCAAGTTGAATTTCAGCTTGGACACCAATATAGTAATTGAAGGTTATTATGGCACATCCCATTCAGCCTCGAAAAACAAACAGTCTCATTTGTTTGATTCGTGTTCCTTTTTTCATCTTTCCCTAAAGGTATGGCATCGCAGCTCCAGGCATCCTCTTCCGCTTTCAATTAACTCTAGTTAATTGCTTCAAGAAGATCAAATTCGAGCGTCATGCGTCTGGCGGGGACGCCCTGGCCCTTGGATTCGGGCTCCAATTCAACCTATGGCTCACCTGGCCTGGTCTTTTCCACCTCTGGAGGCTCTGAGATGTGCAATATTCAATACATTTAAATAAATGTTTCATTCACATTATGGAAATTTCTTATTTCCTGTAGTATCTTCAACGGTTCAGTTTTGCCAGCATGCTCTATGTACCTCTTTGAACATAATTGAATAATATGCCTTGCAAGGGACTGTTTTAATTAAAAGAATTAAGATAATCATGTGTCATACACGTTTTCTTTAATAAACGGTTGGTGGTGCTGTGCCAGTTTCACTAATTACTTAAATCACTCAGGCAAGGTTGAAGCTGCTGTAAATGATTTTGAAGTTATCAACTTCTGCTGTACCACTGAAGGAGTCCACCCCCTCCCTTTAGAGCATCTGTTTTTTTAATGGATATAAATCTGGAAAATTACAGACTTGACAGATTAAAAAGCTAACAACAACAAAAATAATCAGAGATGACTTTTATAAGCCGTCACCTTAAAAAGGCACATTTAAAAAGTGGATCCAGTGCTCCAGCTTGCATGGAGTAGGCTGGAACATGTTCCTAATTAGGAATCACAACATGGCTGCTCAGGAAATCTGAATGCCAGACAGACAAAAACAAGGGCTTCAAACCTTTCCTGTAACACCAAAGCAACGCAAGCCAAGTCTTAGAGGATTTGTCTGTCAGTCATCAGCTATGGCTGTGTCACCTGACTGAGAAACACCTGGGTTACCTCTGACCCATGGGGTGGTAAATGGTCTACCAAAAACGACCTCAAATAGTGACAATTTGGTGGTGGCACTGGGCATCATTCTGATCTCACACAACACTGCTGGCAGTAGATTGAGGTAATAAAAGCAGTATGGGCATCCGGTGATATGGAAGAGGATCGCCTTTTAAATAAAATGCAAGTAGCTCAGGTTGAACATAATGGTACCAAGAACCGGTTGGTGTAAATATTGAATATTAATATGCATACATTGAATAATGTATGGTTTGGAGAACAATAGTGGAACCTGAACAAGTATTATTAAAAATTTAAATTGTGTATTGAGTGTTTTAAAGTGTGTATTGAGTTAACAGTCTTGAACTTAGGAAGACCTAGGAAGGACAAGATCTATCCATTTCTTTCCTGTTTTCCATCATGGCCTTTGTTTCAATGTATAATTCATTTTGTCAACAATGCCAGATGACTGAGGATGGTAAGGGATGTGAAACTTCCAGTCAATAGTTAGGTAGGTGCATAGTTTCTGAGTTACCATAGAAATGAAACAGGGTCCCTGATCTGAATCTATTACCCGAGGCGCACCGTACCTCGGTATTATGTCCTTGGCTAGGATTTTAACCACAGCGCGGGCATCTTCCTTAGAACAAGGAAACGCCTCAGTCCACTTGGAAAACCTGTCTAGAATCACTAGCAAATACTTCAACTGACCACAAGGTGGCAGGTGCGTTTTGTCTAGCTGTAGATACTGAGAGGGATCTGCTCTAGTAGAAAGTGCCATTATTGTTGGTGATTTCAATATTCACTTTGATAGTGCCCAACACCCTCTGAACTTGGCCTTTAGTTCTATATTAGAATCAATTGGTTTCAATGTACAAAGAGAACCCACACACTCTGGTGGACATACTTACCCTGCTCTCATATTGACTGACTAAATTAGTACTTATTGTAGGGTATTGTTTATTACAATGATGTTGATTAACAAACTCTATCACTTATTGTTTATTGCACTTATCATTGTTTAAGATAGACCTTATGTGTTTTGTACTTCTAGGTATCAGCATTGATCCCAGTATTCTACAGTATTCTAGTTCACTGGTATGTTGGACTCTAACCTACTGTACTGTACTAGGATATATTCTATGAGTAAATGACAAAGCACTTTTGTAAGTCGCTATGGATAACAGTGTACTGCTAAATGCTGTAAATGTAAATGTAAACATACGCTTGACTTAGTACTGCCATACGGTGTAGACATGGAGAAGGTAGTTATACTACCCCAGTCAGGTGCCATCGCAGGCCATTCCCTAATTTCATTTAAACTATGCATGAGCCACACTATCGTAACCTCGCCTCGCTATCATACCAGACACACGATCACATCGTCCACTGCACCTGGATTTATTGGGAATCTCCCAGACTAAAAATTTGCGCCTAGGATTCCCTCAAACCCAAAGGAACTTGATCAAATTACTGAATGCTTAGAATCAGTATTCTGCTGTGCACCTAATGATGTTGCTCCATTTAAGAATAAAAAAATTAGCTACAAAAATGTAGTACCTTGGTATAATGATCTCATTCGCAATTTAAAACAAAACACTCAAAGAATAGAACATAAATGGCACCGCACTAAGCTCGTAGTCTTCCAGCTTGCATGGAAGGAGAGCCTACTCACCTATAGAAAAACACTTATTACTGCTCGAACAGCTTATCTCTTGAGCCCAATAGAAAATAACAAAAATAATCCTAGATTTCTTTTTAGTATCTGTACAGTCAGGTATTTTATTAACTACTTCCCATCTTGGGGGTCCATGGGTTTTGAGAGTTATGATAAACTGGGATGTTATGATGCTGTCACTTCACCTCTCTTCTGTCACTCGAGTGTGTTGACTGAGAGCGGCGGAGTGCTGATGTTCCAGGGTGCCCTCGTGCCTGTGTTTCCTTCTGGCTCTTTCCTTTTAGCTGTGCTGCCATAGCTAGATCTGCCGGAGCCCATCTTTGCACATTATAGTTCCCTAATTTACACACCCTTGTACCTGGACATGCCTAATAATCTAGTCTCTCTTTCTGCCGAGGTACACCTACTCCTGATGTCATGATGTTACTGAGCCTCAACCCGTCTCAGCTGCCATGGCTCTTCCCACCACCCCCTGATGTGCCCTGCTGTAGGCCACCACAGCTCCACCCTAGCCAACTGCTTCTCCCTTGCCCTTAATGGATGCTCTCTTGTGGGATGGGCTTTGGACACATGCACACCATCGCGTCAAGACTAGGGCCTCTAGCAAATTGGACTGGACATTAACTGCTTATTTTTTCATTTTTTATTTATTTCTCTCTTAAAATTGATATTATTGTGGTGAGCGTTGCCAGGCAAAGGAGGATGGGCTTCCCCTTTGGGTCTTGGTTGCTCTCAAGGTTTCTTCCTCATGCTCTAGGGAGTTCTTCCTCGCCACTGTCGCCCTTGACTTGCTCACTGGGGGCTTGGACTTGGACATTTGTAAAACTGCTTTGTGACAACATCTGCAGTAAAAAGCGATATATAAATACATAAGGATAGTGATATTAAATGCAACCGCAGAAAAATGAACCAATAACATCATTCTTGCACAAAGAATTGTCCATCCCACTACCAATGTTACAATGTATTCACCAAATCTACTTTTACATATTGTTATTTGCATTCGGCACTATTAGATACAAACCATACATTAATCAATATGTTCCAACACATTCCAAGAGAAGGCTTCTCTTGACCTTATCCTAAAGAAGATTGTTTTTCTATATGGTCTTGAGCCTGGTGGAGAGGTCATATATCTTACCCTGAGGTCCACCAAAGCCTACCTAGGATCCTTTGCTTAAGCCTGCAGATGCCTCTGCCCTGTACGCAAATCAATCTGAAAGGACACAGAATCTTTATACTCCCTTATGTTTTATGTTATTAATATGTCTAATGCATTGTTCGGTCTCTTTTGCCTGTAAACACTCCTTATTACCTCAAGGGCATGCCACTGTGTGAGTCCTCAGCCCGCCCGAACCAACACCACTGCTACGACCACCTCCGTCGTCGGGCCACGGCCGTCGATCTTCTTTTCTGATTCATCAAAAAGTCTTTTGTAGGGCTGAAAGAAGATCGATATGTATTACATGTTTTAAAATTCAAATTCTTATATGTTGTGTCTTGTTTTGTACATTGTTGTATGTCAGTAGATAATGTTGTTTTTAGTTTATAGATTTGTAAAAAAATAAAAATAAAAATCTCAATACTATCTTAATAGGTTTCCAACAGTCCCATGGTAGGCAGTAGTTCACCTGGGTGCTGGGAATATTGACATGCCTATCGATATCTTGTTGCCATTTTTTTTTTGCCTTGGCTCCTGCCACAGTTCCAGCAGTCTGTGATGTCATCCTACGATAGGTCAGGAAGCGGCTCCGTTCTTCACCACCGGCCCGCAGCCTACTCGCTCGGCCGGAGGAAAGTCAACTGGTACCCTTACCTGTGAGAGGAAGAGGAACAGCGACAGACAGGAGGGATTCCTGCATTGAACATCAGATGGATTATTGAAGTTGATTATTGTAGTAAAAAAAAATATCTGAAACTTTAAAAGGGCTGGCAATTAATATGATTCATGTTTCAACAGAAATATAAAACACATTTTAGGACTTGCAGATGCTTTATTTTCGTTAAAACTATTTGTAGATTATGTTGTGAACTATGCCCTAATTTGTTGTTTGTTGTTTGGGACCAGTCTGTGATGATCTGTAACCAACACAGCAGCATAACCAAATTTGAACTTCTGCTGTATTGCAAAACAATATCAAATGTAAAAATATGATAATTATGGCCACATTACATCTCTATCACTTATTGTTTATTGCACTTATCATTGTTTAAGATAGACCTTATGTGTTTTGTACTTCTAGGTATCAGCATTGATCCCTGTATTCTACAGTATTCTAGTTCACTGGTATGTTGGACTCTAACCTACTGTACTGTACTAGGATATATTCTATGAGTAAAGGACAAAGCACTTTTGTAAGACGCTCTGGATAAGAGCATCTGCTAAATGCTGTAAATGTAAATGTAAATGTAATCAAAAACCAGCCATTTTTGCACATTTTCAGCAAATTGATGTTTCAGGCTTTATTGATGATTTGAGCGTTGCCTTGTAAAGAACGATAACATCCTCGTGAAACGTGACGAGATGGGGGAAACATCTTCACTACCTATCATAAGACAAAAAAGTTATTGATTTTTAAAAAATGGATATAACTGTGATATTCTGTCTAACAACTAAATTGTCATATGTGTTTCTAGCAATATGTTCTTACCTGTAGTTGCAGCAGCAGCTACAGTGTTAGGGTGCTCCTTGCTTTTCTTTTTGAGTTTCTAACAAAAACAAAACAATGATTTAGTAGAAAAATATCAGAGCATAAGTAAATTTATAACTAAAAGTACAGATACAAACCAGTAATAATGCAACAGAATATAATTTAGAACAAATTATGTCATTTATGCAAAGTGATATATACACATTCAGTGTGAAATGAAATTCAAATATGCACTACTTTAAAAATTAATAATGTAACAAAATCTAAATAAGAAATAAGTCAAATGTTTTACCTTTAAGTTCTTTGAGACCTTACTGAAGGGGAATAGGAAATGCAATCTCCCCTTCTGGGCTTTCATGGTTTTGCTCTGATTGTCCAGAGAAGGCTCAGTACATGGTGACCTAGCAGACATCTCAGACTGTAGTGATGGAGAGCTATGTATATCGATGCTGAACAGGGAAGACCAGTCATTGTGTACACTGGGGGACTCTTGAGCCTTCTTCACAGAGGGTGGGACAACCAACTCCATAACTTGGCTTGCCATGACGTCGGAGGAGGTGTTCCTACTATCTGTGCATAGCTCTGATGATGCCTGTGATGATTTCAAGTCATCCTGCTCTAGGTAGATTGGCATGACCATACCACAGAGCTCACAAGATGAGACCCCTTCAAGGTCAGGATTTATTAAATGACGGGACAAAAAATGTGTCCTTCCTTTTATGCGGGGATTGATGTCTTGCGACAGTTCAGCAAATTCCTCCATCTCATCATCAAAGCGCTGAAGCATATCCGAAACCGGAGAGCCAGCTATAGGAATGGTACTTATAGGTCTAGATGTACCATCGTCATGGACATCTGAGGATAACGATGTCAAACTCTCAGTATCTCCTATCAGAAGCTCACTCATTGCTTCTGAATTTGTATCTTCCATAGTCGAGTGGAATTTCATCACAATTTGGTCTCTCTCATGGTCATCCAGGCAACTGCGATGCGTATCAATAACTGCAGTCCTAACATCTCTGCTTAGAGAGTCTATATGAGCTGTCCCCTCCTTCACGTGGACTGAAGCTGAATGATTTATCTCACAAGATCTGGTACGGAAAGCATTCAGCAAATCTGCAGTTTCCTTCTTGGAATTTGCAAGCAACACTGATCTTAGATCAACATCTAACATTTCTTCCAGAGATGAAAGAAGACCCATCACAGTTACTTCACTGACAATGTCGGCAATGAATGAACCCATATGAGAGATCATGACCTTTGTCTCCTGTGAAAGAAAGGAGAGATAACATAGAAAGGCGAACATTGAAAATTGCTCCAAAATGGTTTTGGTTGTTTGGTTTAGAATTAATATGAATCCCATTTAAAATATGATGATGTGTAAGCAATGTAGTATGACTTACTGGACTAGGGATTGCTTTCCGGATAGATGTCCACTGCCTAAAAGAATGTGAATAAAAGCATTCTTTAGAACTACAATTAATATTTATTCTAAAAATCTCATACATTCAAAAGTATACCAAAAATAAAAATGATAAATTGAAGAAGAAGAAGAAGAAGAAGAAGAAGAAGAAGAAGAAGAAGAAGAAGAAGAAGAAGAAGAAAAGGTTTAAAAATGGCATACTCATTAGTCAGATCCATCACAAAATGGGTCAAGATTGGTGCAATATCGAGCTTCTCCAAGTCTGGGATGATTTTTTTGGCTCTATCAAGGAGCATTTTGCTGTCATTCCTCACAGGTTTATTCTCGTCTTGTCTTGTGCTTTTTGACTTGCTCTTGTTTTGAGAACCATAGAAGAGGTTGAATAAAAAGAAATTAAATATCAGGATAACATAACAACTGTGCTGACATCTCACTTATTAGCAACAATTCGATTTTCTGATGAAAAACAAATTTGGCCATTTTAAACTCACCTTTTTAAATACTGAAGAAGCCCGTGCCACTTTTGGAGGTGAAGGAATTTTACTATGGAAACAACAAAAATATATAAGGAAATGTTGTTCGTTTGTTATTCTTCAAACATCAACAGCCTGAACTAAAATCCATGATCAAATTATTTTGAGAGAGCTTGTGTCTAAGTTTATAGATTGTTATTCTTATTCTCTATTTAATGGATGAATCACTCATAGAGCTCAGGTCCATGTTGTATTTTGTTAATTGCACAATACAATCAAAATTATTTTATTCTACTTTAGCACATTATAAGGAAAATAAGACTAATTCCTTTAACATTACTTCCTAATCTTTTAAAATAACAAGGCTGATGAAACATGTTTCATCTGTTTCATGTTTCATCGTTCCGATACTTTGGAATAGTCCAGAAAGTATTTAGAGTGCAAGCTCTATTGGTGTTTAATACAGATTAAAGAGTGGCTTGTTTAGCTTGATCTAATTGTTCAGCTTGTTTAGCTGGTTTAATTTAAATTCTGTTTCAATTAATTTCATTTTCTACATTTATATTTTGTGACTTTTAACTGTTTTATTTGATCAATGTTTTATTACTGAATACTGTTCGTTCATTGCAGTGTAAAGCACCTTGAGATTTTGGGTTCTATAAGGAATATGCTATATAAATAAGAATCATTTTAAATTAATATTGTTATTCTAAGATTTTTTAACATTGTAGTGCAAAGGCCTTACATCTTCCTGCCAAAAAGACGCTTCTGTTTCTCCATTTGTCCTGGTCCAAGTTTTCTTAGGACTCTCCTGGAATACTTTGTTCTGAAAAGGCGATATGAAGTCAAAAGCATAAATCATTTTTACAGTTTGGTGGACAGACAGCAATCTAACATGTAAGCAGGCAGGCTTGAGGATCAGAAGGCAGACAGTTATACATGTGAATGGCAGTCAGTTCAGAAAGACTGTCAGTATGCAGACCAACACTCATGGAGGACAGAAAACAGGCAAGAAAGCAATCAGAATGGCAGCACACCTTTACAGGCAAATTTCAACAGGCAAGCAGCTGGGTATGCATATCCCTAAACCATTAGTTCCAAAGGCTAAATCTTACTGCATTGAATACAAAAAGTTTATGAATGGTTTAAACTGATTTTATTAGTGGTTAATAATTAGGTCACAAACAACTTAAACATCATTAAGTAAACAGTCATGACACATACACAAAAGGGGCAGCAGGAATGTGTCGACCTGTAGAATGTGTTGGTGGGTATATGGAAGTAACTTATTAGCTAACAAATATCTGACCCCACGTAATGGTGACTGTTGGAGAAGGCAAACTAAGATAAGTAACCAGTCAGGTTAGCGGTACATATGAAGGTGAGCTAACTAGCCCATATGGCAAGCAACAGGTCAGCTGCTCTTTTTACGCATTTAAACTGTTCATTTATAGCCATTAACAAGGTACTGTTAAACTCTAGACTTTGGAACTCTCAAATGGAACTCTCTTTTGAGTTAAGGGCCAAAAGATTTGCTCATAACATAAAACCCGTTTTCGCTTCACTGCTTCAAGTAATAAGTCCTTTTTTTTTTGATAATTCTATTACATATATTTTTTTTCCGTTTCAGACAACGGGACGAGTATGACAGCGACTGAAACGCACCCATTAACACTAGCTTACGTGTTAACCAACAGTCACTTCCAAATATTCAACCTGTGGCTCGGCACCGCTAAAATGATTTTATAACCGTGAGGGCATCTGACAGAATCAACACATAACCGACAACTGCTGTGAAAGTTAGAAAGCACAGAATACATACATTGTTTTTGCTCACACAGCGCACAAAGTGTTAATGGTCAAAATTATCAAATTAAATTGTTTATATTAAGCAGATTCTCTCTAGTGAGTGAACAGAGGTAGACGCAGAGAGAGGGGCGTTACTGTGGATCGACTCTTCTCTGCTAAGTAGAGCTGTTCGTCTCAAACTGTCCGCACTTAGGAACGTTATACGCACCTGCAGCGTGGACGTACCACATCGAAATACGTCACCAATTGTGGGCAGACGAGAAAGGGCGGGTATGGTGATGAAATTTGGTTTAATCACTTATATTACTTGTCTTGTACCTTTAAAACAGCAAAATCTAAATAGCATAAAAAGCAGTCGCTTATGCTTGACATAAAGCCTTGTGTGAGAAAACAGGTGGAACGTCAATGCATTCCATAACTATATAAAACTACAGCAGACAGACCGTTCATCATAAAATTAGAAAAGCTCTAGCTATAGTAGCTAAGCGGACATTTAGACAGACAGACAGATACATACACATACAATTAGATGGAAAATAGCCTTCTGTAATTACAAAATTGACTTATTCAACCGTACCTTGTTCTGGAAAGTTGACCTACGATTAGGTTTAATTCACTCTATTGTCTTCCAACTTTATAACTGCTGAAATCTGTCAAGTGAAATGACATATAAATGCTTGCGCTCACCTTTATATACTTGTAGTGACGTCAAAGCTGTTGTGATGTCATATGCATTGTGACATTTCTAGAATGCTGCACTGACATTTTGGTTATTGGGAAAATAAGTCAATAGTTCAAAAAATATTTGAAATCCCTATTTTTAGCAGCAGCCGAGTAAGTAGCTGATAGATGGGTACTGGTAGATGGGTACATCTTTCTTCAAAAGAACCCTTATATGACTTTCAACTTTTTTTTCGTATAGAGACCCTTTTGTGTGTAACAAAAAATAATGTGATTTGTCAAACATCCAGTTTCAAACAATATTTGCCCCAAAAAAGGCCAAACCAAAGACATAAAGAATAATCATTGTGACATTGTGACAATTGTGACATTTCTAGAATGCTGCACTGACATTTTGGTTATTGGGAAAATAAGTCAATAGTTCAAAAAATATTTGAAATCCCTATTTTTAGCAGCAGCCGAGTAAGTAGCTGATAGATGGGTACTGATAGATGGGTACATCTTTCTTCAAAAGAAGCCTTATATGACTTTCAACTTTTTTTTCGTATAGAGACCCTTTTGTGTGTAACAAAAAATAATGTGATTTGTCAAACATCCAGTTTCGAACAATATTTGCCCCCAAAAAGTCCAAACCAAAGACATAAAGAATAATCATAATAAATTAATTCTCTGCAAAGTTTACAAAGATTTGTACTGCAAAGAATGACATTTACTGTTTGTGAACAAGTCAGTAACAATATTATCCAGTAAAGTGGTGGTATATTTCAGAGAAAAGTTACATATTAAACTTATTTTCCTCAAAATCTTCATTTTGATTAACATTTGAGGTATGAAACCTAATATTTAAGCAGTTCCTGAAACATTGGTTGTACATGCACTTGCATAAAGTGATCAATCGGTCTGGCTACAAACCGGCACATTCTACAGAAATGGCCCTCATAGCATGTGACGGAAAAACTTGCTGCTAAAGCTGCCAAACTGTCATGTGTTTTGATTCTTCTAGTCCTTTCAGCAGCCTTTGACATTCTTCTCTAATCTAACACGGTCTTGCAGATTTCTCCTTTGTAACATACGAAGGATTCGGCCCGTTCTCTCACAGGAAGCTACCCAGGTGCTTGTGCAGTCTCTTGTAATCTCAAGGCTAGACTAATGCAACTCGCTACTTGCTGGTCTTCCTCCGAGACATCAGACCTCTACAATTTGTCCAAAACACATCAGCAAGACTGGTCTCGACTGGTTTCCCTTTATTGGCTTCCAATAGCTGCACACATCAGATTAAAACCTGAATGTTTGCCTACAAAGCCAAAAATGTCCCTCAATATTTGATGTCAATGGTAAAAGCCCGATCTGTACCTTGAGTACGTCGAACCTCAAGTATGGCTTGGCTTGAAACACCATGCTTCAAGTCTCATGGAAGACAAGTATCGAGAGTATTCTCTATCTTGGATCCTAGATGGTGGAACAAATGTCTGCTTACTGTCTGGACAGCAGAGTCCCTTGTGGTCTTCAAATGCAGACTGAAGACCCATCTATTTGTGGAATATTTAAATGAGCACTGATCCTACACCTATGTTGAGTAACTGAACCTCTGGTACTTATTCTAGAGTATTGTTTTCCGAACTTATCGATATCTGTTATAGAGTATTTTGCACTTCTAGGCATCAGCACTGATCCCTGTATTTCAACAGTATTCTAGTTCAATGGTATCTTGGACTCTAACTTACTGCACTGGCTAGGATGTATTCATTCCTTGAGTAAATGATAAAGCACTTTTGTAAGTCACTCTGGATAAAAAAAATCTGCTAAATATCGTGAATGGAAATGTAAATAAGCCTAGAAAAGAATGGAATTAATAACAACATGACATACAAAAAAATAAACTTGGTAAAAAAAAAGCAAGAAAACAGACAAAATCTTTCATAGGTACTGAAAACAAAAAGAAATTTTACACATCAATATGAAATTAACAATAAGTCTCTAACATATGTTACTTATACTGAAACTTGCTAATGTGGTTGGAAATATTTCCAAGAGGAACCTGTGGATACCCAATGTCCTCCTCATGATACATTCCATAATTGAAGCATTCCGAGGGATTCGCCTTTGGAATCAGACTCTGTTTGGACTGCTGACACCTCTAAACCGATCACACAAGTTAAAGACGGGATGCAGGGCTTTTGGGCAGCTGGACATCAACTTATTCTCACAATTTTTCTTCATCTGAAGTTGAACTGAGTGAATTGAGTGAAGTAACCTCATGTACCACAGAAACTATTCAGCCTCCTCTCAACGGCTGCCAACGCTTTTCTCATCTTCATAGTTTCTACATCCTCCAGAGCATCTTTGAAATGGAATTTCATTGCTCCTGCAAACCTGGTGTACATGTAAATGGAGTACTGTATCTGCTTTTACCTCCTGTAATTATACTGTTTATAAACAGAGAAAGAAATGATGCTCATGAAAGAGAAAATGTAGACGTATGGCTTGATCCTCATGGCTGGTGGATTGTTTCTATGGTACCTCTTAAGCAGCTGTGGTGTTACTCACGACTCATTTTGCCTTTAGGTTTGCTTTAAATGCAATTGTGAATGGAACAGCTACAAGCAGCACTACGATACACTCCTCTCTGAGACAACCAACAGCATTTTGTTGCAGGAAATGAAGAAAATTGCCAGGGAAAAAGCAGACATAGCGTATTCAAAATACACAACACCAATCATGAGGAATGAATTGGAAGTAGCTGTAAGGCTGCAAAGACCAAATGATGTTGAGAGTGCATACAGGGCAATCTCTGAGCATACCTACAAGGTACAGGAAATGGAGGAGCAAAGACTCAGTTCTGCAGAACCACAACCAGCACGGCAACCAGCACTCCAACCAGGACAGCAACAACAATGGCAACCAGCACGGCAACAGGAATGGCAACCAGCACATCGACCAGCACAGCAACAAGAACAGCGTCAAGCATGGCAACAAGAAAAGCAACCAGCATGGCAACAAGAACGGCCAACAGCATGGCAACAAGAAGAGCAACCAGCATGGCAACCAGCATGGCACCCAGGACAGCAAGAAGAACAGCAACCAGCATGGCAACCAGGACAGCAAGAAGAACATTAGCATTATATGACTAATAGAATATCCTAAATTTCAGCAAAAGCTCAGTAAATATGTTTTGCTGAAAAACCCAATTAAAACTCAAAGGTTAATGCAGAAATGATTATATAATTTGGGAGCACTGGACTTACTGTGTGGTAGGAGGGACTTGCTCCCAAAGTCCTAAAGAGGAACATTGCTGGGATCATGCAGGCAGTCTGTGCTTTCGCAAGGCAATCAGCATGTGGAGTCTGGTGTTTTCTGCTGAGGTTAGGTGTGATGTGAGCTGTTCCTTGAGCGCTGATCCACACTGCAGACGTCATGGACAAATACAGAGCGCTCTGGACGGGCCTGCTAAAGCGCACCATCGTCACTAGAGTGCACTTTACACACTTTCATCATTGCTAGAGTGAGCCTTACACACTTTAATTGCCGCAAAAGTGCGCTTTACTCACACACTTTCAGACTCTTATATGGATTTGGTCCAACCACATTCTTCCAATCGAGAGCCCTCCGGTTGGATTTCTGTGCCATATATTTGAACATCCTGCTCTTCCAGGCATGTCTACACACACCAGCACACATGTCCGTTCAGAACCAGAGGCTTCACATGGGTCTAAATGAACAGTTTAATCATGAGTGCTTAAGGAGGTGCTGTGAAGCTCAGAGATATAAACCACTTGGTCTCCCTGTTGCTGGGTGTAGATGTTTTGCAGATCTGCAGCAGGCCCGCCTCACCAGTCGGAGCACAAAGCAGAAGGTTCAGCTCCTGGGAGCCCTGCTTGAGTGTGTTTCAGCCCGCTGCCCTGCATTTGAAGAAGATTATGATCATGTCCAGTTAAACGGCCCCCTCAGCCATTCAGAACACCTCAGAACCTCACGCAGTACCCTGCAGGAACTGAACACGGGCACCTTTGTTTTTTCACTGCTGTTGAAGTCCAGGAGCAAAGCCTCCTCTGATGTTCTCCTGTGCTGTCCTCCAAAGGATGCCCATGAGTTCCTGAGTTACTGCAGCTGAAAGAGGAGGAAGAGAGGCTCGGGGCCTCTTTCTTCTCTTACATCTGCCCTGCGGAAAACTTTTGAGTTTCATATCAAGTCTGTGCTCACATGCACCAGGTAATTATGTATCACTGTTCCATATCTCATTTGTGTTAATGGACTGGTCTTAACCAGTCTTAACGTGTTTGTTTAAAGTGTACATTTTCTCACCGAGAGCAGGCGCTTTCTCCGGACATCTGTTTAAAGTGTTCATGAAAGTTTCATAACATACATAACTTAAATGTGAACATTTAAAATGCTCACCAGTTCAGCTTCTATTCATCACATAACTTTCAAATCCCAGAGTGTGTGAGTTTGGGAAAACATAACTGACATGGACTGAGCATTCTACGTGCTCTGCTGGCTTTGCATTAGTGTACATGTTTACTGTTTTGATGCTCCACATTAGATAAGCTGTTATCTACTAGTAAAACATACACAAGCATATTAGCATGTGATAACTCACACACTGTATAAGGGATGCAGCAAGTTATTTCTGTGCAAATGTTTTAATATTTCTGTTCTCCATTTTGTGAAAGCTGTGGACAGCAGAGCTGCAGAGTGGATGTCTACAACTACCTCTCTGTTAATCTGAGCCCTACTATGACCGACAGTCTACACACTTACTTTAAGGTCTGTCACGTCACACACCCTCTTTGGATAACGCTTCATTACTGTGTTGTAAAGGAGAGAATACAGTTATGACATGCTGCCATTTTGATTTTATCACTCTCAATGAAAGGGTCTCTTTCTTTTTTCAGCCAACACTACTTGAGCGTTTTTGTGTGTGAAGTAGGCTGCAAGGCAACTGAAGAGGTGGAGTTTTTCACACTGCCACAGTGAGTCTCGTCTGACGTAGATGACCTTAAAGAATGAGTTTTAAACCAGTCCAACACACACACCCTCCTCCACTCACACACACTTCCAGTCCTTAAGTCACTTTTCCTCTTGGAACAGTATTCTCATCCTCCATATTAAGCGGTTTGACATGCTGGGCCAAAAGCTCTCAGACGTGATGGACGTCCCGTCCGAGCTGGATCTCTCTGCCCTTCCTGGGGTGGCTTCTCTCAGACAGCAGTCGAGGTGAGCTCGTACCATTAACCCGTGCCCACATACTTCTCTGTCCACCCATTCCCATTTAGCTACAAAATGCTGACTGAATGGCTTTGTGGTTTGTCCTCAGTGGAGCAGCGGGAACCCAGGAAAAACCCCAAGAAAAGCAAAATGATAAACTGGGGGAAAACTCCAGTCCCCAGCCAGGTAGAGTTGTGCCATTTTCTTTCAGTGGAGTGATAATATGGCTGTGTATAAGTATCTGCCATAATGACTAAGTTCTTTTAATCCATCAGTAGTAAATGAGAGAGGAGAAGGACAGGGAGCTAGAAGACAGCACGTAAGCCCACCGGTGAGGAGAGAGAGAGACCAAAAAGAAGAGAGATACAGGCTGAGAGAGACACAGAGACAGAATGAGAGAGAATGAAAGAGGCCTGTTAATACAGAGATGGGGTTTCAACGATCCATGATGCATTTTCAGTTAATCGTATGAAAAAAACACATGTAGTTGTTGGTTGCAGGAATGTGCACCCACCTACAGACTCCTGGCTGTGGTTTCTCATTTAGGTGACAGCATTTAGGTGGTCTTGCTCTAAGAGCCATCAGACCTCTACAACTTGTCCAGAATGCAGCAGCATGACTGGTCTTCAGTCTTCAAAGGTTCACACATTACTCCATTGCTGCGCTCCCTTCACTGGCTTCCAGTAGCTGCCTGCATCAGATTTACAAACTTAATGTTAACCTACAAAGCCAAAAATGGACCAGTCCCTCAATACATGATGTCAATGGTAAAAGCCTGATCTGTACCTCGAGTACTTCGAACCTCAAGTACAGCTCGCCTTGAAACACCATGCTTCAAGTCTCATGGAAGAGAAGCATGGAGACTATTCTCTGTCCTGTATCCTAGATGGTGGAACAAATGTCCGCTTGCTCTCTGGACAGCAGAGTCCCTTGCAATCTTCAAACGCAGACTGAAGACCCATCTATTTGTGGAATATTTAAATGAACACTTTCCATGCTCCTATGCTGACTAACTGAAACTCTAGTACTTATTATAGGGTATTGTTTTTTGCACTGATGCTGACTAAAGGAAGCTCTAGTGCTTATTGTTTATTGCACCGATTGTTGTCTGAGAGAGATTATATGTATTTTGCACTTCTAGGCATCACATTAATATACTGTATTCTACTGTATGCTAATATACTGTATTCTAGTTCATTGGTATCTAACCTACTATACTGGCTAGAATGTTTTCATTCTATGAGTAAACGACAACAGTACTTTTGTAAGTCGTTCTCGATAATAGCCTCCGCCAAATGCCATAAATATACACACGACTGTCTCGTTTTATCGTGATTAAAATATGCTACTTACGGGACTGGGTTACGGATGTTTTGCTCTATAGCCAAGTTATAAATATCTTGCTTTCTCTCAAGGGCAGGGCTTAAATTATGTCCACATAAAGCGCCAGTTTTCGGTCGATTTCTATTACCTACGGAGCGGTGCAACCACGCGTTAACACACAGGTACATCAATCACCATCAGGTCAGGTTTCTGGTGGACCCGCGTAGTTCTTTTCGATGTTGTGCTTAACCATAACATAAAAAGTAAAATGACATTTCGACAAAACAGGATACATCGAATAACCAGAATACTGGTTACCTTTTCGTTAATATTGATGTTAAACTGAACCACACGCCAGCAGTTCGACCCTCCTCACATTGTGGGCCAAGCCAGTAATAAAGCTATAACATTACTTCGCCCACGTCTTCTTAATACTTCTGTGTTCATTTGGCCAGTGACATGTTAATTACTTAAAATTAAACTAATCGTATTATTTATTTATCTTAAACAAACTAAACTAACGTTAACTAATTAATATATCGTAATGTGAAGGTAACCTAAATTTCACCGTAGCCTATGCTGCTTTCCTCCTGTTATAACTACATTAACCGATTAGCCTTCAGTTAGCTAACGGTAGGTGGCTAAAACTTGCCATGATACAAAATCGTCAGAAATGGCACTAAAACACAATGTAAACATAGAAAATTCCAGTAATGGCGAGGCTATTCTGTCCCCTTTTATTAACAAGGGTCACCAATATGATTAATTATTTTTCAATGATTCATGTGAAAATCCATTTTTGTTCTGCTTTGTTTCTTTCTGTTAGATCACTGCCTTTGGCCTAGCGTTAGCTAGGCTAGCCAGCTAGCTAATTATTCAACGAAACTTTGAGTACACAAACGCTATGGTAAAAACCTGTGGTAAAAATGCCAAAACGTGAAGTAAAATGTTAACTGGAGATGGTAAATGTCATTAATGCATCAAACTGTATGACCGAAGGATAAACTTGTAGCTATGTCGTTATGACCAGCTGTATGTCAAATGACCCAGTATGAACCAGAATTAGCTAGCTAGGTTAACTCTATATCTTGCTAGCTAGCTGATTTTGTGTATCGTTTAATTGAGGGGCAAGTCTGCAAAAATGAATGTTAGGCAAGACTGTAGTCACAATCCATATTGTGAGAGACACATCCCCCCCAGATATTCAGATATGCTCAAATTAGCCCCCCCCCCCCTTTTTATCGAGGTAATACATTTAAATATTCCACTCACCAGCTGTGTTAGGATGCATCAGTGTTCTCATCTGCTAATGATTCACTTTTTATTATAACACTCACTATTACTGACTATCTAACGCTTGATTTGCAGGAAAAGGCAACCTTAACGTCAATACGGCCTTTCGCGCTGAAACTGTAGTTGTAGAAATAAATATTTTACTTAAAAGTGTCAGTAATTGTGTTAAGTGGAAACAGACATTTTTGGTGAGAATGGGTCAGTTTGTAAATGCGAAATCAATCAACCATTACTACTGACTTTAGCTTATCATGTCTAAGTTTCCTGGAAAGTTAAATAGTCACACATTCATGCAGTGTTCATCAATGGTCTCGGTCATATTCAGACAACGTTAATGTTTTTAGATTTCGTTCTATACTTTTTATTTCCTGTTCACTCTGGTTCATTCAGAAAGTATGAGGATGTTGACAGGTCAGGGAGAGTGGGTGATATGGATGTGAGTGAGAAAAGGAGCAAATATTGATGGTTAAGACCAAGTAATGATGGTAAGGAGAAGGTAAAAGCTGCTCGTTGCCTGGACAGAACTTTGGAAACCAGTCGTCGTTCTGAGAAAAACATAGCAAGTTACAAATTTGTCCAGTAGAAAGAAATTAAACAATAAGAAATATGTGTCTATGTGTGTTAGAGGAGCAGTGGTTAATAAAAAGATCAAATATGTAGACACATTTCTACATTTGTACTGGGGGCCCTCTTGAGGTAATAAAATGATATTGTATCAGAAAAGTGTGGATGGTCCGGAATAAACTGGTTTCATAGAGGAAAGACCTCTCTAGGCCTCAGCATAAATTATGTCTTTAAATTTGTGTATTTGATATTCGGGGAAATGAGGAGGAGCATGGAGGCTACATGATGGCTTTTTCGCTTTTATGGTTTTATTTATTTTTTCTTGTTTTTTGTTTTGTTATCATTTCTTTACTGTTTGACTACATGATGACTTTCTTTGTTTTAGTCTTCTTCTATTTGATTGACATTAGGTCATTTTTGTTTAAGGTAGAGGCTGGATAAAATGTTTAGCATGACCATTCATGGTGATGCAGTAGATTTCGTTCTAAATTAGAGCGATGGTAATACTGTCTTGTCTTGCTGGGTAAGGATATAAATTCAGCTCCTACTTGATGGCAGTTTATGTTTTTATTTTATTTTATCCAATTTTGTTTTTTGTTCCTACTTATCTCGCATTTCCCAGTTACTTTTGTTGTTTTCTTTTACTTTGCTTTATACATTATGTCTAATCATCCAGTGTACCGAATCAGCACAGCAAGAGAACCTTCCTGACTTCCTAGATGGTTAGGAATGTATTAGTGAGCTCACATACAGTAGTTCATATCAATAGGTTACAGTTACTCACAGTATTAGTAAAATTATGAAGTGTAATATCTTAGTAGAAGGAACAACTCAACTATCCTGCCCCATGCCTGATGATGATTAGATAGGGTCTCTGCTGGCAGAGATAGCCACCTTGGACACAACGTATAGGTAAGAAGGAATGAAAGGTTGGGGATAGTCAATTAACCAATTGAGTTATATTAAGTATATAAACAAACTATTAAAACACTATCAATAAAAAAATATATCATCGATAGATTGCAAACAAAAACGCTGACTATAATGGGTTCATGACAAAAGTCATGAAAGAGGGGAAATGAGGTAATAAAGATATCTTAAGCGGAGAAATACACTGGTAGAAACAATATGGACATCACCGGAAGAACCAATATGGGCATCCGGTGATATAGAATAGGATCGCCTTTAAAAAAAAAAAAAAAGTAGTTCAGGTAGAACATAATGGTACCAAGAACTGGTTGGTGTAAGTATTGAATATCAATTTGCAAACACCGAATAATGTATGGTTTGGAGAACAATATTGGAACCTGGACAAGTATTATGAAAAAATAAAAATGGTTATGTAAGGGTCCTTGAAGAAAATGTATAAAAGATGTGCCCACCTGAGACTATTAGACATTCTCCTGTCAATGCCTCATTTGTAACATTGAGCTCAGAATAAAGACAGGACCAGCAGTTCTCTTCAATTATTTCAAAGTCTGGATCTTTATTTCTATTGAATTGAATTGTGTATTGACTAAACAGTGTTGAACTTAGGAAGCTCTAGGAACAAAACTTTCTTTAGTCATCCTACAGGAAACAGGTGGATAGAAAAGGACAGAAACAGCAATATCACAGGCTGACTAATTTACTGATTATATTTAAAATTGCATTCATTCAAAATTTCTCCTCCCAAAGTAAAAGAATGGTGTCTCCAATCCTTAGAGTTCTGAATGTCAGAGGTTGGTGAACAAGTGCTCAACCATGGATGACATTGGAAGGCTCCCCCCATTGGCAATGCACAAAAGCTGCTTCCAGCAGGGTTGGGTTGAAGTAACAGCAAAATGTAATAAAAACGCAAATGAACGTAAATGAACTTGATTCTTTAGTGCTCTGGTGAAGCAATTTTTAATCTATTGATGCAAGGTCCCTTGTGCTGTCATTGTACATTGTGTATATAATCATAATATGCATATATTGTACATACATTGTTAATATATTTTTGTACATACATAGAATATATATATTTATCTGTATATATATTTTTTTCTCTATGCACCCCTGGTTCTCTTCCTCAGTTTGGACAGAGCACTCTCCACCATTTCACTGCGTGTTATACTGTGTATGACTATGTATGTGACGAATAAACCGAACTTGAACTTGAACTTGTCTGTGGTCCCACCTGGTCAGACCCACGATTCCTTCTGCCTAGCCAACTGCCTACGAACAACAGACAAAGAGAAACATTTCCTACACCCACCTCACACACTCCCGCCCATCTAATATGCATAGGGGGGGCATGGACCCGCCGAAATATTACAGCTTGAAACAATGAGTCTAGAAACAGGTCCGATATTTTATACTCCAACAATGAACTCATGACAATAAAGTGGCTCTTGCAGGTGTGAATGACAGTGAGAGCGGACCCGCTGAAACAAGCTTTAGTGAAAACATGAATAACAATGAAACCGATGGGTGCATCAACCCACCGGTGCTAGCAGTCGTCGTTCGAGCTGTGATCAGGAATCTGATGTATATAATTATTGATGAAGATATGAGAGAAAACTGTCACGGCTGTGCTATTGACCATCCTAGTCAGCGTCAGCACACATGCCTGTACGATCCGGATGAATCCTATTTCAGCCTCAACGCACCTAAGCTGATACAATAAACTGTTCAAGCCGTGGTTCATACATACTCTAGCCAGAGCTTTGAAGCTGTGTGGCATTCAGATACCTCCATCCTCTAGCAAGATTCAGGCAATCACTGAGGTAGTGGTAACCGACCTGCAGGAAGAACAGAATATCAAATCCACTCTCAAAGAGTTCATAGTAAAAAACAATAGCGTGTGCGGGGAGCAGGTACAAGACGACGTCATGGACTATTGGAAGCTGCATGAAAACCTGAACAATGAAAACGATAGCGTGCGGGGAGCAGGTATACGACAATGTCGAATACTACTAGAAGCTGCACACAAGCCTGAACCCTGGTACTTGAGCCAAATGGGAATCTGCATGGACACCAGCGCTGGTCCTTTAACCGAGAAAAAAAAAAGAGTGCTGAGGACGAAGTTGATCACGCTGTTCTGTAAAACCCTTGAAAATAGAGTCAGAACCGTAAACTGATAATATCAAATCCGCATATAATTTGGAAAAGCTGATGTGTGTAGTATGTGAGTCTAGTCAGTGGAGTTCTCTAGTATCGGAAGCCAATAATACATGTTATCCTTTACACATATGTATATGTATATATATATATATATATATATATGTCATGTTATTTCACATATGTTTGAAAACCCGATGAATGTAAAAACGGGCATACATTATATATCTATATTCACATATGTAATAGATGTATGTGTTTTGAAACTAAGTAACGATGAAAAGGTTGATGTATATAAAACCTTTGATTGCATGCTTTCATTTTTAATTGAATGTAACGTAAACATAACCTCTTTTGCTGAAAAGATGCTAATAAAACCATAATCCAATCTAGCACTCTTTTCATTGTATTTCAATCATTTCGCCATGACTGAACATCTGCTGAAAAATATTTACTACACTCCTTCAAACCCAGGATCCTATGGAGGGGTCAAGAGTCTGCAAAGTTCCGTGGTGGATGAAATCGGTAAACGGATTGATGATAAGGAAATCAAAAACTGGTTAGCAGCTCAGGATGCATACATGCTACATAAACCAATCTCTGTGAAATTTAAAAGAAACAGAGTCATTGTAAAAAAACACAGATGAACAATGCCAGGCCGATTTGTTGGACATGACCAACATAACGGGAACATGAAATTTATGCTAACGTGTATAGATATACTTTCCAAGTATGCTTGGGTATGCATGATGAAAAACAAGACAGGTGCTGAGGTTACCAAAGCCTTTGTTTCAATTCTAAAAGAAGGCAGAGTTCCTAAAAAACTTCAGACTGATGAAGGGAAAGAATTTTTTAATAAAAGTTTCAAAACATTAATGAAAAAAACAACGTCAATCAATTTGCTACTGGGACGGGACAAAAAGCATCAGTGTGTGAACGGTTCAACAGGATGTTGAAAACCAGAATGTGGAGATACTTCACAGCCATCAATACGAGAAAATACATCGATGTGGTACAAGAATTGGTTCATGCTTATAACAACAGCTTTCACAGAAGCATTCAAATGAAACCCGTTGAAGTGAACGAAGGAAATTCCTTCACAGTGTTTAAAACCTTGTATGGGTTGTTTCAACCGAAAAAGGTGGAAAAACTAAGATTGAAGTTTAGACTCGGTGATACCATCAGAATGTCACGATTAAAAAGACATTTTGAGAAAGGGTACGAGCAGGATGAATCACTTTATGGATGAATATTTTACCGTTTCTGAATGTCTAAGGAGAGACCCTCCTGTATACAAATTACGGGATTTTGATGGGGAAAATATAGATGGGATCTTTTATGAAGAGGAGCTGCAAAAGACTTTAGTGGCCTTTAAAACTGAAAAAAATTGTAACTCGGGTTTATTTTGTTCATCAGCTCATCATACAGAGGTTGCCAACATGTATAACACCATACAATGTTATCAGGAACAAGGAACTCGTGATCGTGTGAACCTATGGAGATACATAAAATAGAATTATAAACCGTGAGCATAAAAAGATCATCATGATGGTATCTTCTTTACCAGAACAAATAGATGTTACATCATTTAATGATTCATTTAAGTAAATAGAATTACCTACTTCGAAGTTAAAGTTTTTCTGTATAGCTAGCCATGAGAATAAGAATAGCCATCGAGTTTCAGTCAATCAAAATGTTTAACGTACTCTAAAACACAATGGTCATATTTGATATTGATCAAAAATAATCAGAATAAAGATAATATCCTTTCCTAGCTCGCAAAAAGAATAGATACGTACATAATGTACATAATATGTAATGATCGTTTGTTAAGATGTATGTTTTATCTAGACCTAAAAATTAATTATGACGCTAAGCCCTACCGAGTTAAATCATACAGTGCATGATAAATTATTTCAACCATTAGCTAAATAAATAACTAGATACACTTTAGCCTTTTTAGTAACTTATACTAATATAAAGTATAGCATGAATTAGTTAAGCATTACTGAATTGCTTACCTGTTCAAAACGGATGAGCCATGTCCATGTTCGTTCAGAGGTCTTGACAAAAGTTTTTAGATGTATCGCTTACAATTACGACTGTGAACTAAAGGAGTGAAGTACCGTAAAACACGGCTTTAAGAAAGAAGTGTAGGTGTGAAAAAAAGAAATGGTTTTCAGATAAAAGCTGTAAATTACAATCCACCCCTCCCCAACACCACTCTCAGATGTGGAATGCACTGAAAAGTGTTAAGGGCCCAAAGTGTGATAACGGACAAGAACCTAGTGTGATAAAACTTGTAAAGTAACCACATCCTGCTTTTTCCGTGAACGACGAGATGCCCGTGTACCTGCAGTGCCAGGGGATTTACTGTCTCTGGTTCGGTGGCGCTGAGACGTAGTGAACTCGGACTGTGCAGAAACAACTGGAGTTTTTTCCAAGCCTACCGTATCAGGAATGGCTTTGCTATTCCTCGACTAGTTTTGGCCAAGGGCGAGCGAGGGACTGCGGGTTGCATGACTGCACATTCCTTGACCAATGCATTGTTAATGATCCATTTTATTTCTGTTTGTTCATTCATACCACATCAAAGCCAGTTCACGTAATTTTCAAAGCCAGTGTGCGTGCCCTAAAAGTATGCAAACTGTTCAAAACATATGCCTTAAATTAGAAAATTATATGTTACTGATCACTGAAATAACCAACTTTCTGGAGAAGCAGATCCAGTCTGGTTAGCAGTGGCTCGCACTGCTGTCTGTGCAAACAGTTATACTGTGTATGACTATGTATGTGACGAATAAACCAAACTTGAACTTGAACAGTGTGCACTTAAAAAAGGGATCTTCGCGATTCTTTTCCAGCTGTTTGTCTTGGTTTTATTTGATAATGTTTCTCTCATCAATTATGCAAAATATATGTATTGAATTCTGTTAAAATTATTATAATAAATGCATTTATCTATTATATTTACACATTTGTTCTGTGTCTGAACAGGCAGGGTATGGATACATATACTTTGACATTTCCCAGATCTATAAACAAATCTCACATACAAGACTGCACCTTTTGCAAAATTGTATACTTGTTTTTGTATCTGGAGTAAGCAGAATTAATGCCGTAGGTCACAGAAGACCTGTCTTTTTTGTGTGTTTGCTTTAACAGAGACCTCTTGTGGTGACTTGTCACAACTACGGCAAGAGGCAGTCGCAGACGAGCTCTTGGGACGCCAAAGATCACAATAGCTTGGACTTTCATGTTCTATTTGTGCTTTATTATGCGTACAGTAGTTGTGGCATGTTTTATTTTTCCTTTCATAGCATCTCACAACATAGTAAAGTGAACAGTGGGAAAGTGGAACAAAAGAAAGGCATTAACATTGGGTCCCATGATAGTGTTGCAGTAAAGAAAGGAAAATAGGACATAGCTCACATTTCTTTTCAAGTAGCTCTATCTATCTATCTATCTATCTATCTATCTATCTATCTATCTATCTATCTATCTATCTATCTATCTATCTATCTATCTATCTATCTATCTATCTATCTATCTATCTATCTATCTATCTATCTATCTATCTATCTATCTATCTATCTATCTATCTATCTATCTATCTATCTATCTATCTCTTGCTGTCCCAGACAAATTGGGACACACATCTGTGCTACTGGTTTAGGGTTAGGATTAGGGTTTGGTTAGCGTACAGTTAGGGTTAGGGTTAGTTCTTTTTTGTTTTTTTTTAACAATACCCATATTTTTATACATTATATATTTTATATATTTTAATGTTGATTGTTTTGGTTCTGTATAAATTAAAAAAGTTTTTATGCTGCATTTGGCCTCAATTGATGTATTTTAAACATATTAGATGTGAGTCCTTGACCAGCATGTCAATAAAGCTACATCCAGTTGCTCTTATCACAGTGTGTTCAGTTCTTCTTAAAAGGGTAACATCGCAATTCTAAATTGTATTACAGTAAAGCAAAACATTAAAGATTATTTGGTTGTACTATTCTATTGATCCTATAGTCAGTGGCTATCAACAAGAAATGATCAAGCACAGTTTTATTGGGTGTGTGTCTGGAAAGAGAACTACAGCTCCCGGTGAGATTTTTGGTTCAAGATTAATCATCATGCAAATGATTGTGATTAACGCTTTGTCTGTTTAATGAAACTATTATACTATAAACCTAATATTTTAACAGGGCTGGCAACTTTCTAGATCTGATTACTACACGTGTGTGAAGTACAGGTGCTGTAGCTTTACAAAATAGAAAATGTCCACAGTAGCCTAATTATAATATATACATCCAAAATAAACACCAGAAGCCTGGACTAATGCTAATGTACATAAGTGCATTAAATCTATGTAGGACTGCTCGATAGGTAGGATAACAAAACACTTGT
The DNA here is from genome assembly GCF_041902795.1 of Electrophorus electricus. Lineage (NCBI taxonomy): Eukaryota > Metazoa > Chordata > Actinopteri > Gymnotiformes > Gymnotidae > Electrophorus > Electrophorus electricus. The sequence continues at coordinate 1,235,303 of NW_027658693.1, read as the reverse complement.
CCCGCCATATAAAAGAAATGAGAGCGTGATAAGGACTCCAAGTCGCCACCAGATGGCGCCCGAAACCGCTTAAATGTATTCCAGTCGGAGATGCCTTTTACCTTAACATGCCAGGATACACACTCACTGGATGTTTAATCTTTCGAATGGGTAAGCTATATTTTTATAGTCAGGAAAGATTTTTTATTATTATTAATCAGTTAAGTAATTCAAGCTGTTGCATTTTGCTGAGTTGAGGGAATATTGCATAACCCTGTACTAGCCAAATAATTCGATTTGATGTGCTATTTTGTGGATTAATACCATACCAGGTATGGTGGCAACTTCCATCGAACTACTTTATCATCACAAACTACATCTAAGGAACTACCAGAAACGTAAGTAACGTTAACATTTAGCTTTTTGCAACATGTTTATTCTTCGTCGTTAGCGATAGTTTTATCTGTGAGAAGTGTAGTTGAATTGCTAGTCTGACGGAGAAGACTCAAGCGCTAGAAGTGCTCTGGTTATAGGGGACTTTATTTTGCGACACGTGAAATTAGCAGGCCTTTAGGGAGACCAGCAGCAACAGTTGGCTGTATAGCAGGTGCCAGGGCGCCAGATGTTGCAGGTAGTGTTAAGGTTTTAGGCAAGCATGGGTTTTCTAAGATAGTTATTCACGTAGGAGCTAACGATATACGCCTTCGTCAGTCAGAGATTACTAAAAATAATATTGAAGAGGTGTGTCAATTAGCGAAGGCGATGTCCGATGCTGTAGTATGCTCTTAATAACATAATTAGTATTAAAGTAACTGATTCACAGAAAACTCCTTTTATCTAAAGCTGGGTTTGCTAAATGTTAGATCATCAGCGTCTAAAATGCTCATGATAACTGAAATACTAACAGATCATAGATGTAATGTACTTTTCCTAACAGAAACCTGGATCAAGCCAAACGAGTACATAGCTTTAAATGCAGCGTGTCCTTCTGGCTACAGCTATGTACACCACCCTCGTCTAACTAGCCGTGGAGGTGACATTGCAGTTATTTCTATTGACACATTAAGCATAAACCAGAAAGCCTTTGAAATTATTTTTACTAGCATAAATCATGTAGCCAGCGATAAAAAGCCCACCCAGCCTCTTCCAGGCATCTACAGGCCACCAGGACGCTACTCAGAATTTATTAAGGAATTTGCAGATTTCCTTTACATTTTTGTTGGTGATTTCAACAATATTCACTTTGATAGTGGCCAAGACCCTCTGATGGGCCTTTAGTTCTATATTAGAATCAGTTCGTTTTACCCAATGTATAACAGAACCCATACACTCTGGTGGACATACGCCTGACTTAGTACTGAGCTATGGTGTAGATGTAGTTATACTACTCCATCTCAGACCATTCCTTAATTTCATTTGAACTATGTACGCACAATCACATCAGCCACTGCACCTGGTTTTATTGGCAAACTACCAGACATATAATTTGCGACTAGGATGCCCTCACACCCTACAGAACTTGGTCAAATAACTGAATGCTTAGAATCAGTATTCTGCTGCACACAACTCCGAGGACTGGAAATCATTATACCAGTCACGGTAGTCGGACGTAGTCCCTTGTGACTCCTCCACTTCCGTCCCAGGACCACACTCCCGTATTGTGGGAGTCAGCAGGGTAGCCAAGAACACGGGGGAATTGCATGCACGAGCTGGGGAAGTGTGTCTACTCCCCTTCCTCCCCTTCTTCCTACCCTTCCCAGGCATCCTTCTTCGGTTGGTGTTTCTGTAACGTCTCGAGGTAAACAGGATGCGGGGAAGAGGCACGATTAACCAGACGTTTATTACACACACGAATGATACATAAAACAACCCACATGCTCTGTACACCTTAAACATCAACAAACACACTACGACACAGGAGATGTATATACATTAAAGACGATTACACATAATGCAGAACAGGTGGACAACACGAGAGGACATGGCAACACGGATGAACACACACAAACCAAGACGTTTGAGGAGGGGGTGGGGCCATAACATGACATTGGCAGTCTCCCAGACATACTATTTGTGACTAGGATGCCCTCAAACGCCACAGAACTTCATCAAATAACTGAATGCTTAGAATCAGTATTCTGCTGCACACTTAATGATGTTGCCCCACTTAAGAATAAAAACATTAGGGACAAAAAATTGGTACCTTGGTATAATGACCACATTTGCAATTTAAATCAAAACACTTTCACATTTTAAATAAAAAATTGAATGTAAATGGCACCACACTAAGCTTGTAGTCTTCCGGCTTGCATGGAAGGAGAACCTTCTCAAGTTTAGAAAAGCACTTATTACCGCTCGAACAGCTTATCTCTCAAACCAAATAGAAAAAGAAAAAAATAATCCTAGATTTCATTTTAGTACAATTGCCCATCTAACTAAGAATAAGATTGACACCAATGCTCAGATTACATCACCACCATAGTAGTAAGGAGTTCATGAATTTCTACAATGAGAAAATAAAGCACATTAGAGATAACGTTAAGAGCATTAATATGACATCGGGCAACTACTTAGGTACAACCAAGAACAACCAAGCCAAAAATGACTTTTGAATCCTTTACACCTATCCAAGAGCCAGAAATTGCATATCTGATGTCGCGCTCAAAGTCCTCCAGTGCTTACTAGATTCACTGCCCACACACTTTCTTAAAGAAATTCTACCTGAAGTTATTGAACCTTTACTAAATTTAATAAACTAATCCTTAAATATTGGCTACGTTACTAAATCATTCAAATTTGAAGTAATCAGACCACTTCTCAAAAAATCTAACCTCAACCCATGTCAGCTGTCAAACTACAGACCGATCTCAAACCTACCATTTATTTCCAAGATCCTAGAAAAAGCTGTAGTTCAGCAGCTAAGCGCATATCTGAATCAGAACCGAATGCATAAAGGATGTTGAGAAACTTTCTCTCACTTAATCCTGACAAAACAGAGGTGCTTCTATTAGACACAGAGACAGCTAGATCCTCTAATTACTCAATGAACCTCAGTGAAATCACAGTCACATCTTCCCTAACAGATAAAGATCTTGGAGGTATCATGGATCCCAGTCTCTCGTTCGAAGCTCATGTAAATAATATTTCTAGGAAGGCCTTTCTCCACTTTAGGAACATTTCTAAGATTAGAAACATGCTCTCCTCACATGATGCAGAAAAGCTAGTCCATGCATTTATTACTTCAAGATTGGACTATTGTAATGCCCTACTATTAGGCTGTACTACAAAGTGGTTAAACAAGCTCCAGCTAGTTCAAAATGCAGCAGGCAGAGTGCTCACTAGAACGACAAAATCTGAATCCATCACGGCTATCTAAGATACTTTACATTGGCTCCCAATAAAATTTCATATTGATTATAAAATACTTCTAATTACCTACAAAGCATTGAATGGTCTTGCTCCACAGTTCCTTAGAGAACTCTTAGTTCATTATAAACCACCATGTCTGCTTAGATCGAAAGGTGCAGGTTCTTTACTTGTACCAAGACACTTTACTTGTTTTTTCATTTTATAATGATATTTTTCTCTTTAAATTGTTATTATTGTGGTGACTGTTGTCAGCCAGAGGAGGATGGGCCCACCGTTTAGTTTTAGTTCCTCTCAAGGTTTCTTCCTCATGCTCTAGTGGGGTTTTTCTTGCCACTGTCAGCCTTGGCTTGCTCACTGGTGGCTTGGACTTGGACATTTGTAAAGGTGCTTTGTGACATCTGTTCTAAAAAGCGCTATATAAATAACTTTTGATTTTGATTTTTGATTTGATCTCCTGAGGAAAAGCCAGAGTAGCTCCCACTCTGAGGCAGATGCTTCCTCTGTGAGCCATTTCCCACCACTGGATGAGCCCCAGAGAGAGCGAAGGATCCGCGGCCCACAGGCTGCTGTCAGAGAAGAGCGGCCCCACTTCAGGCAGGTGGCAAAGAGCTATAATTACAGAGCATACCTAAAAATACACAAATGGCATGCTTTGGAAAAATAAATATAAAAATTAGTGAGGGTCACCCTGACAGCGAATACATTTGTTTCTGTGTTTTTAAAAGTTTATTTTATTAATGAAACCTGTTTAGCATTACCGATATCATAACACCAGGTATGTACACCGTGTTCTAACGCTGTTTTAGGGAGAAGAAGAAGGGGAGCTTGACTCTGGTGCAGTCTCTGGCCCAGAACCACACCGACATCCTGCTTCCCAAGCTCCACGATGTGTGCCTGACTGTGGTCCAGAGGGGCCCTCTCAGGGACAAAAGATTCTCTAATCAAATCATATAAACAATGGCCCAAAAAGGAGCTTCGCATTTTGCTGTCCGAGCTGGAATTGCTCTGTTTTGTGACCAAAATGGTTCTAACTTGATGAAGAGTCAATTTGGAATGTTCTAGCGAGGAATATCTTGTCCTTAAACATGGTAGGTAGTACAAACTGATGCTTTTCCTTCTCTGACACACCAAGTAAATCTGCCACATATCGGATGAGTCCGATCGGCGTGTTTAAACAGGCACATCCCCATGGAGTGCCTGAACACCTGAGCCCCATGTCCACTGTCTCAGTTGAAGAATCTGAGCTCCATGGTGTCGCGTGCTTCCATGACAACACTGGCGCACATGTCCACCGACCTGTGGAGGGCCATGGACGCCAAGGCGGAGTTGGTTGCCTGCATGCTGCCGCACAAGGCGGGCGAAAGCAACCTCTTCATCAGGGAGGACAAGGACCTTGCGCTCGGTGCCATGGTGCAGAGCTGCTCGCCCACTCAGGTCATTCATGCTCTGCTGGCCGGGGAACTCAGGAAGGATCACCTCACCAACACCTCTATAAATTTGTTTTGAAAACGGTCATGCAGCCATTTGACCAAAATAAATTACACTGCCAAAAGAGACTTTTAGTAGAAGACAGAAACACATTTATAGTACAGCAGAGCCCTGCTACTACGAGGCAGTAATAGTGGAATCTAGACGCTATAATAGGTTCATAATAATTACACGCTATAATAGGTTTCCAATGTTGGGCAGTAGTTTAGCTGGGGCCTGGGAATATTGACATACCTATCGATATCTTGGTGCCCTTTTTTTTGTTTTGGCTCCTCCTACAGGTCCAGCAGTCTGTGATGTCATCCCACGATAGATCAGGAAGCAGCTCCCTTCGTCACCAGCTCCCTGACCAGCCCTACCATTGGCCCGTGGCCTACTCGCTCGGCCAGAGGAAAGCCTGTATCCTTACCTCCTTACCACGGAGAGACATGAGGGATTCGGACATTGAACATCAGCTCGATTATTGAACTTGATTATTGTAGTTTCTGGGCTTATTGTTTGTTTTAATGCCTTCATTTTTTTAAAAAAATAGTGTTTTTTACAAACAGACTAACAAACTGTATTAAATGTATCTCAAATGCAATGTGTGATTAATGTGTTTAACAAGTTGATTGTTGTATTTTGAATTCCATGGGAGGTATAACTATAAAAAATAGTTCTTTGGAACTTAGTGGCAGTATTTGTTCAAAACACATGTAACATCAAGCTCTTATGTAACCTTTATAGGATCTTCACCTCAGACTTTGAATTTTGGCTTAATTTAAAGGGATATTGTAGGCTAATTGGAGCTAATTCTATAACTATAGTAGTGAACTGTATTACTACAGAGAAATCTTTTTTGGGATTGTGTGTGTTTAAAATAGAAAACAAAAATTGAAACGGGTAATTTATGAGGTTTCAGATTTCCTGTTCTGCTGGACTGAGGGCATGTTGCTATATTGACAAAATCCAAGTAACTGCAAAATCTTTAATTGTACAATATATAAACACAGGCAGTGGTAGTTCAGCAGTTAAGGTACTTGACTTGTTCTCGGAAGGTTGCTGGTTCACTGCCACGTTGCCACTGTTGGGCCCCCGCGCAAAACCCTTAACCCTCAATTGCTCAAATCGTACTCAGTCATAATTGTCGCTTTGAATAAAAGTGTCAGCTAAATGACATAAATGTAATCAGCACAGTCAAAGATTGATTAAACACACTAAGTCCAATACTAAGAGACTGGTACAGTGGATGAGGCACAGAGCAGGATACAGCACTATTTTTTTGCTTTCCATCAGCAAGTGCTACCTGGATGCAGTCTTGCTACTTGGGGATTTTGCAGGCTTTGACTCCTTGGGTGTGTGATGAGGATTTTGCTTCAGTTAAACTCCTCATGAACATGTCTGACAAACTTGCACGTATGTTCTACCAGGACCTCATTTAATACTTCTCTTTCAGTAACTTGGAGCCTGTGGTTTTTGTTTGCTATTTCTGACATAACTGGGCAACATTTTACATTGAATGTATATATGGAATCCACAGAATCTATACCATAATACTGTAAAGAAATAGTATACTTTATACATTGTAGCTAGTCCATGCTAGAAGCTCCCAAACAACTCCACATAAACTTCAGCTCAAATAAGCCTCTTCCTTTCCATGATGTCCAAAAGTATTGGCGTTCAAATCATTCTTATAATAAATGGGAAGCTGATTGACAGCACGCGGACCTTTAAACGGTTAAAAGGAGAACTAAATAAGACAAGTGAAGGGTCTACGTTTTCATCTAAACCTCCTCCATTTGTTGAAACACCTGCCAATCACGCCACTTGCCCAGGAAACATATGAAGTAAATAATAGTCACCCACCCCACTTTTTATGTAATTGAATTTTCTTTGACAAAATCTGAAGTTATCTTATACTGGAAGCATGTTTTAAAATGCCATTTAAAATGACAGGCACGATTGTTGTGGAAATTTACCAGAAAAGCACGAAATATTTAGCGTGGGATTCTGGAGAACGGATGCATGTAGACGGCTGAAATCGGTAAGCAGGTAGATGTATTAGTCCTAAGAAATGTTATGTTGATAAATGTAGTACTTAATATTCGATGCTATCAAGTGATTTATATGAGTCTGCCAGTTTGGGCCCGTAGGTGCAGCAGGCGGACAAGCAGACACTAGTTTTGATTATGTCTGGACAAAGAGTAAAATAAATGTGAGCTTTTATCTTGTCTACTGGCGAGGTTCAATACGTGCACTTGAAATTCCATTTTATGACGTTACACCTGTCCATGTCACCTTGTTGCCATGGAACGAAGAGTCCGTAGAGTAGCGAATTGATATTTGGTGGAAATCTTCTCACTCCGGTCGATATAGCGTGCTAATAATTTCAATTCTTTAAATTAAGAACCACAGCACAACATGGATGATCATGAATTATATCCGTTCGGTTTTCTTGAGCCTTCTTTCCGTAAGGTTAAAGGTGGGAAAATAATCAACACTGAGGGTAAGTTATGAAGTTAACTAGCGGTTAGCGTTAGCGTTAGCTAGCTAGCGTTAGCTAAATCATAGATCGTGTTTTGTTGTTGTTGTTTTTTAATCTGCTGTTTTAGTTTTAATTTTGAATATAGCCCCTAACTAGATCTGCATAGCATTCCTTTGGTTAGTGGCCCTGTTTTCATCTTTCCCTAAAGGAATATTCTCTTCCCCTTCAGATTCCTCCAGTGGGATCGCCAAGAAAGTAAAATTCGAGAGCAATTACTACCTGCGGAGTCCTGGTCCTCGGATTCGGCCGGGGACGCCCTGGCCCTCGGATCCAGGGTTCAGTTCAACCGATGGCTTACCTGCCCTGGTCTTTTCCCCCTCTGGAGCCTCAGACAAGGCTGCGTCGTCGTCCAGCCAGCGGGGAGAAGACGCCCGTCAGAAGCGGTGCAGCCTGAAGAGGAAGAGAGAAGGGGAACACAGCAGCGACAGCGTACAGATCCTGGAGGATCTCTACACCCCTTCATTGTCCAAGCGCGTGGCCAGGAGCGGAACAACCACCTCTTCCACCCAGTCCATTGCGTACTCCGGTTGTACCGCAGATAGCAGCAAATCGATAAGTGATTGCGAATACCAGCTGGTGCAGAATGAAATCCTCTGCTCTGCCTCCAACAGCTACGAGGTTCTGCACTACCTTGGTTGTGGAAGTTTTGGCCAGGTGGCCAAATGCTCCTAGAAGGACACCAATGAAATGGTTGCCATCAAGATACTGAAAAACCATCCATTCTTTGCTCGACAGGGTCAGATCGAGGTGGGAAAGTTTTGCCTGCTTTTTTGGAGCTTTTGATATGGAATCAGCTGTAGCCCCGATTCTGTTTGTTGGTATCAGATGTGCTAACTCACACTGTGGAATCTGTATACAGCCAGGGTAGCACAAAAACACTTGTGTTTGGTATCAGCACACTAGTTCTAATTTTCAAAGCATCAGTAGGAACTAGTTCAGATAACACATCGACAGCTTGAAGCTTACTATAAAAAGAAGGCTTAGCTACAATTGCATAAGCCATACCTGTTTGGATGTGTATTAAAAAAAAAAGTGCAGAAAAATTAAATCTGTCTTTCCTCATTTGCTCCTCCTCAGGTGAGCATCCTGAGACGGCTGAGCAGGGAGAACGCAGACGAGTTCAACTTCGTGCGTGCGTATGAGTGCTTCCAGCACAAGAAGCACATGTGCCTGGTGTTCGAGATGCTGGGGCAGAGCCTCTACGACTTCCTGAAGGACAGCATGTTCAGCCCGCTTCTGTTGAAGTGCGTCCGGCCCGTGCTGCAGCAGGTCGCCAAAGCGCTCATGAAGCTGAAGAGCCTGGGCCTGATCCACACCGACCTCAAGCCCGAAAACATCATGCTGGTGGACCCCGTCAGGCAGCCGTACAGGGTCAAAGTCATCGACTTCGGCTCAGCTAGCCACGTCTCCGAGGCCGTGTGCTCCAGCTACCTGCAGACCAGATACTACCGGTGAGAGACACGTGCTGAGGCGTGTTAGAAATAAGTGTGCACTTGTTGCACTCGAGTGTGCTTTAGAGTAGAGCTGCACATTTTGGCAGTTGCGATGACCCTGCTACACATTAAAATCGTGATAAGCATTACAGTTAACTGGAGCACGACTGATTCATATTTGATTTATAAGTGATTTAATTTTAGTGATTCATGTGAGTGCTGTTATTTAGCAAAATACCTGATGAACCCTCTTCAGTGTCTGAGATTAGTTAGGATGCTCCGAGTTGCAGGCTTTGGTAATATTAGTATTGGTCATGTCTATACAAAACTGCTGTTGCATTGTAGCTATACCATTAATTAACAGTGTTGTTTACTGAGTAACAGTGTTTAACTGCATTGATACTCTGTATTTACTTAATGGAAAACAGAACATCATTGTAGTGTCAGTGCATTTTTGCATATAGTTCCATGTTAGAATAGTGGGTGTGTAATGTAAAGTGGTGTGTAGGGGGGAAAAAAAAACCTGGACTCATCAACAAAATACTATTTAAATCTTTTACATTTTCATGAATGAATTCAGCACCCTTTGTGTTAAAGCAATTGCCGCCGAATCACCACAAACTAGGGAATCAGCCGAGACTGATTTCATGATGGCGATATCTGTGTTTTTGGTCTAGGTCACCTGAGATCATCCTGGGTCTCCCTTTCTGCGAGGCCGTGGATATGTGGTCGCTGGGCTGTGTCATCGCCGAGCTGTTTCTGGGCTCCCCCCTGTATCCGGGAGCCTCTGAATATGATCAGGTAAGCACACGGGCCTTTGAGCTGTGCCTAGTCTTTTTCACGCATCTTGGGCTTGGATTCACGGAGCTCTGTAGAATTTCGCTGATTTGGGGTCGGTTCTTTCACTTTCTTTTCACACTTTTCTCACTGTGTGATGAAGACGTAAATCTTGTTTGTGAAAAGAGTGGCGTAGTGTTGCTAATGGAAATGGCCGTTCTTCTAACTATGCAGTTTGTTAGGGAGTCCATAATGGCTAGCAAGGAAGAGAGTGAATGTATGGTTTGAGCTTTTAGCTACTGCTTTGGCTAGCTTATTTTTAGGAATAATATAAATAAGAGTTTCTATGGCCTGTTTTTCTTTTCTTTTTTTTTTTATACATGCATTTTGAAAATGGAAGGATGAACACAAAATAAAGTCGTAATCCTCTTGCCGTGTGGTGTCTCTGCAGATCCGTTACATCTCCCAGACGCAGGGCCTACCAGCAGAGTACCTGCTGAGCGCAGGGACCAAGAGCAACTATTATTTCCACAGGAGCCCTGACTCCAGCTGCCCCCTGTGGAGACTCAAGGTTTGCCAGTCTTTAAATGCCAAATACCATGTGTTTGTTTCATAAGGGATGTAACTTAATGATGTCATGTAACTTTATGGTGGAGCTGAATGGTTGATTTTTTTTCTTTCCTTTCTCCAGACGCCTTCAGAGCATGAGGCAGAGCATGGCATCAAGTCCAAAGAGACACGGAAGTACATTTTCACCTGTCTTGACGACATGATGCAGGTTATTTTGGCTTTTGTGCACATAACTGTACGCATTGCTTTACTGTTGTGATGTGAATTTGAAGAACGTGAGAAACAGCTTCCACGGCTCACGTTGTAGAGCAGGTTGAGCAAGGTGCTAGCTCAAAGGTCGAGCGTTCGTGCCGTTATAATGAGGAACGCACATGAATCGCTCTGGAGAACGGCATCTACGAAAGGCAGAGCAATGCATAGTAACTTGCTGCAGAACTTGCTGCGTCTTAGGTGGATCGGTGCCCTCTGCTGGTGTTTAATATGACTCACCCCTGGGTCTCTCACGCAGGTCAATGCGACCAGTCTGGAAGGCGCAGACGTCTCGGCGGAGAAGGCAGACCGGCGGGAGTTCATCGACCTGCTGAACAAGATGCTCACGCTGGACGCTGACAAACGGATCACGCCGATGAAGGCCCTGAAGCACCCGTTTGTCACCATGAGCCACCTCCTCCAGTTCCCTCAAAGTGCCCAGTGAGTTGTTCCAGGCCTTCCAATCTACATGTCACAGTTTTTAAAAAAAATTAAGGAACACCATCTTAATTTACAAATCCAAATGGTAGTACTGTAACTTGCCCCCCGCCCATGTCTCTCTCTCTCTCTCTCTCTCTCTCGCTGCAGTGTGAAATCTTGCTTCCAGAAAATGGAGATCTGCAATCGGCAGTGCACAGGGTGTGATGGCAGCAAGAGCCTGTTTGGCAGTGGGGGTGGGGCGGGGGGCGGGGCCAGCACAGCTGCCAACCTCAATGACACCTTCAGCAGCTGGCTCGCCCAGCACAGCCAGGTGGGACAACCGGCACAGCAGGGCGGGTTCAAGAGGTCAAAAGATCGCCAAGCAGAGAGCCGGGCTAGGTACTCCCTGCTTCTTATTGCACTTTTTAATGGTTGGCATTAGCGCTAAAACTCCACACTAATTCAGTGCAAGGGAACCCTAGAACAGGACTCGAGACCTACTGGTCTAGTGTGTGGGTCTGCATAGTGGGTACAACTGTTGTAACAAGTGCTGGATGGCTCTGTGCCATCACACTTTGGTGATAGGTTGTGTGTGTTCACTCGAGTGTGCAGTGTGTGTTGAGAGTGTTGACGTGCTCCTCTGACCCTGTGCCAGACCTGTGTCCTCCCCCGTGCATGGCATGGGCGACGCATCGGAGCCCATTATCATCTCTGACACGCCCAGCCCAGCTATGAGCGTCATCATCATCTCCAGCGACTCGGAGGACGAAGATGACACCAAAGTCCAGCCCACCAGGTGCCCTCGCCTCGTCTTTTTAAAGCCATTATGAAATCCTTCCTAACACTTTCCTTGCCGTCACTCATCTTGTTGTTTAACCCTTCCTTCCCTTCCTTGGCCCCAACTCCCAGCTGCGGCGGGCGAACGTCATGAGCTGCGTGACGGCGCAGCACTCCGACATGTCCACATACATCCCGCTCAGCCCCAAGTGTCTGCCCAAGTTCGTGTAGAGCGCCACCAACCTGCCCAAGTGTTTTTTTGTTTTTGTTTTTTTTTACTTTGAATAAAAAACTTTGAATTGAAGTCGCTGACTGTGCCATGCCTTTCTGTGGGAGGCCCCATTTTTAACATTTTTTTTAACAATACCCATATTTTTATACATTTATATTTTGATGTTGATGGTTTTGGTTCTGTGTGAAGTTAAAATATTTTTTTATGCTGCACTTGGCCTCAATTAATGTATTTTAAACATATTGGATGTGAGTCCTTGACCAGCATGTCAATAAAGCTTCATCCAGTTGCTCTTGTCACAATGTGTTCAGTTCTTCTTAAAAGGGTAACATCGCAATTCTAAATTGTATTACAGTAAAGCAAAACATTAAAGGTTATTTGGTTGTACTATTCTATTGATCCTATAGTCAGTGGCTATCAATAAGAAATGATCAAGCACAGTTTTATTGGGTGTGTGTCTGGAAAGAGAACTACAGCTCCCGGCGAGATTTTTGGTTCAAGATTAATCATCATGCAAATTATTGTGATTAACGCTTTGTCTGTTTAATGAAACTATTATACTATAAACCTAATGTTTTAATAGGGCTGGCAACTTTCTAGATCTGATTACTACACGTGTGTGAAGTACAGGTGCTGTAGCTATACAAAATACAAATGTCCACAGTAGCCTAATTATAATATATGCATCCAAAATAAACACCAGAAGCCTGGACTAATGCTAATGTACATAAGTGCATTAAATCTAGGTAGGACTGCTCGATAGGTAGGATAACAAAACATTTGTCCCGCCATACAAAAGAAATGAGAGCGTGATAAGGACTCCAAGTCGCCACCAGATGGCGCCCGAAACCGCTTAAATGTATTCCAGTCGGAGACGCCTTTTACCTTAACATGCCAGGATACACACTCACTGGATGTTTAATCTTTCGAATGGGTCAGCTATGTTTTTATAGTCCGGAAAGATTTTTTATTATTATTAATCAGTTAAGTAATTCAAGCTGTTGCATTTTGCTGAGTTGAGGGAATATTGCATAACCCTGTACTAGCCAAATAATTAGATTTGATGTGCTATTTTGTGGATTAATACCATACCTGGCATGGTTTTAATGGCACATGGTCAATACTTGCTGTCAAAATACAGAGGTTCATAAGAACCTCCTTCCTTCATAAGGAGACTCCTGTTTTTGAAACTGTTTCGCGCTAACACCACTGTTTCTGCATACTAGCTCTTACTGCTTTTTTGCAACATGTTTATTCTTCGCCATTAGCGATAGTTTTATCTGTGAGAAGTGTAGATGAATTGCTGTTCTGTGACGTGGGAGACAAGGCAGGATGCAAAGACGAGCCGTGGTTCACATGGGACAGATGTTTATTAACACACAAAACAAAATGAAACCAAACACGAAGAACATTAAGCACTAACATCGGAGGCTCGTCGCTTTCAGAGTCCTCTGACCCGGTCTATAAACCACAGGAAGGATCCTCATGGCGGGCCTCCTCCACCTCCACTGATGGATCCTCAGAGCGGTTGGATTCGGTGTCTGACCTGAGGCCGACGTCAACATACTCCTCACTCCTGCTGTAATCCTCCTGGTAGTCCGTGGGGGGATAGTAGGACCCTGCAGAGTCTGTCCCTGGATATTGGTAGTCGTAATCGTACGGGTCCCGGTAATCCAGTGAAGGTAGGCAGGACTCTGCAGCATCTGATCCTGGACCACCACCAGGGCCCCCCCAAAATCCTCCAGAGATACTCTCCCCTGATGTGATGACAGGGAGTGTTCCCACAAGTATGGAGGATTCTCCTGCATGGGTTGGGTAGAAGCAGCTACACTGCTTCTTCCCCTTTTTCTTCTTTCCCTTGGCTCGAGGCAACCTTCAACGGTCGGTGTTCCTGTGACGTGAAGCCGGATGCAAAGATGAGCTGCGGTTCAGATGCCACAGACGTTTATTATCATACAGAACAAGACAAAACCAAACACGAAGAACATTAAGCATTAACACTACTTAGAACATAACAGGCAGTCTTAAAACACAACAAAGCAGCATACATGGGGTCAAACACTGACAAACAACAACAAAACAAGGGTTTAAATATGTGTGCTCACAATTAAAAGAACTATAGACAGATGCTGGTTCACTCCTAACATCTGCAAATTAAAATACAAGTTGGTTATTTCTCAAAAAGGACTGAAGCTCTTCCTCCGTCAGTGAAGCACCCTGGTAGTGTTCTCATATGTGGCGATGGAAGTGACGTCCATGTAAATAGGTGTTTAATCACTGCCATGTGCTACTTGGAAAATAAATTAATCTTTTAGTATGAACAATGTTGGGGATAAAGAAAGGGGACTTGTACATCTCCAATAGCGATTAGAAGACAATAACTGACACTAGGACACCTCATCTAAATATGTTGACTTGACAAGTATAGTATTATTCATGTTATACATCTATGGGTTAAAAATATGGAAAAAGTGTTTTAACAAGAACGCCAGAGGGGGCATTTACTATTTTGTGGAGAATAAAAAATGGCTCATTTTAATGTGTTAAAATTTTTTAAATTCTTTTGCAGAGAGGGAAGGGTGAAAGGACTGAGAAAGAAGGTTAGCACCTGCCAACCGGTGCTGGGAGTAGGCCTCACTCACCTGTCATGCACAAGAGACCTGCAGTCCCAGGGCACAGTAAAGGCTAATTTACTCCCTACATATATAAGCTTGTAAAACTTGTTTCTGTTAGAGTGCTCCTAGACTGAGGTACCTACATTCCTAAGTCTGAAAGGTGAGATTCTACCTGTGCACGTAGAAAATCAGGTAGGCTGTTTTTGTCCTGCTCTTCAGGATGGCTGGCTCAGTGCTTCTTGATACTTTTAAGTCACTGAATGACAACCAGCTCTGTCCTTCTCCCTCAGCTGTGTCACTGATATAGTGGCCTGTCGGAGTAGTCGGTGGTCCTTAGTCATTTAATAGTTTCTACTGCACGTGTATAAATAATGTCAGATTACTCACCATGGTCCATGCTGTCACCTAAATGAGAAACCACCGCCTGGAGTCTGTAGGTGCCAGTGGGTGCACATTCCTGCAACAAACAAATACATCTTTTTTTTCATACGATTAACTGAAAACGCATCACGGATCGAACGCCATCTCTGTATTAACAGGCCTCTTTCATTCTCTCTCATTCTGTCTCTGTGTCTCTCTCAGCTTGCATCTCTCTTCTTTTTGGTCTCTCTCTCTCCTCACCGGTAGGCTTACTTGCTGTCCTCTAGCTCCCTGTCCTTCTCCTCTCTCATTTACTACTGATGGGTTAAAAGAACTTAGTCATTATGGCAGATACTAATACACAGCCATATTATCACTCCACTGTAAGAAAATGGCACAGCTCTACCTGGCTGGGGACTGGAGTTTTCCCCCAGTTTATCATTTTGCATTTCTTGCGGTTTGTCCTGGGTTCCCGCTGCTCCACTGAGGACAAACCACAAAGCCATTCAGTCGGCATTTTGTAGCTAAATGGGAATGGGTGGACAGAGAAGTATGTGGGCACGGGTTGATGGTACGAGCTCACCTCGACTGCTGCCTGAGAGAAGCCACCCCAGGAAGGGCAGAGAGATCCAGCTCGGACGGGACGTCCATCACGTCTGAGAGCTTTTGGCCCAGCATGTCAAACCGCTTAAGGTGGAGGACGAAAATACTGTTCCAAGAGGAAAAGTGACTTAAGGACTGGAAGTGTGTGTGAGTGGAGGAGGGTGTGTGTGTTGGACTGGTTTAAAACTCATTCTTTAAGGTCATCTACGTCAGACGAGACTCACCGTGGCAGTGTGAAAAACTCCACCTCTTCAGTTGCCTCGCAGCCTGCTTCACACTCACAAAAACGCTCCAGTAGTGTTGGCTGAAAAAAGAAAGAGGCCCTTTCATTGAGAGTGATAAAATCAAAATGGTAGCATGTCATAACTGTATTCTCTCCTTTACAACAGGGTAATGAAGCCTTATCCAAAGAGGGTGTGTGAGGTGACCGACCTTAAAGTAAGTGTGTAGGCTGTCAGTCGTAGCAGGGCTCAGATTTACAGAGAGGTGGTTGTAAACATCCACTCTGCAGCTCTGCTTTCCACAGCTTTCACAAAATGGAGAACAGAAATGTTACAACATTTGCACAGAAATAATCTCCTGCATCCCTTATACAGTGTGAGTTATCACATGCTAATATGCTCAGTTTTACAAGTAGATAACATCTTATCTAATGTGAAGCATCAGAGCAGAAAACATTTAGAATGCTCAGTCCATGTCTGTTGTTTTCCCAAACTCACACACTCTCTGAGATTTGAAAGCTATGTGATGAATACAAGCTGAACTTGTGAGCATTTTAAATGTTCATATTTAAGTTATGTATGTTATGAAACTTTCATGAATACTTTAAACAGAGATGTCCGGAGAAAGCGCCTACTCTCTGTGAGAAAATGTACTTTAAACAAACACGTTAAGACTGGTTAAGACCAGTCCATTAACACAAAGGAGATATGCAACAGTGATACCTAATTACCTGGTGCATGTGAGCACAGACTTGATATGAAACTCAAAGTTTGCCACAGGGCAGATGTAAGAGAAGAAAGAGGCCCTGAGTCTCTCTCCCTCCTCTTTCAGCTGCAGTAAGCAGAGCATCAGGAACTCATGAGCATCCTGTGGAGGACAGCACAGGAGAACATCAGAGGAGGATTTGCTCCTGGACTTCAACAGCAGCACGGTGAGAAAACAAAGGTGGCCGTGTGCAGTTCCTGCAGGGTACTGCGTGAGGTTCTGATGTGTTCTGAATGGCTGAGGGGGCCATTTAGCTGGACCTGTTCATAGTCCTCTTCGAATGCAGGGCAGCGGGCTGAAACACACTCAAGCAGGGCTCCCAGGAGCTGCACCTTCTGCTTTGTGCTGCAAGTGGTGAGCCGGGCCTGCTGCAGATCTGAAAAACATCTACACACAGCAACAGGGAGACCAAGTGGTTTATATCTCTGAGCATCACAGCACCTCCTTAAGCACTCATGATTAAACAGTTCATTTAGACCCATGTGAAGCCTCTGGTTCTGAACGGGTACCTGAGCATCTGGCAACTAGAAGGATCCGTCAAGCAGGATGACTGAGCTCTGATGGGTCTCCAGAAGCAGGAGATACTCAGTAGGCACTGCAGAGTGGCGTTCATATAGCAGCTGTTCCCAATGTTGGGAAACCTAACAGGTCATCCATGTTAAAAATAGATTTAGTGCACAAGCTCTGAAACATCCAGGCCACTACATGTCAGTATAATGGCTGTTTCATAATGTGAAGAAGAACTGCTAAATGACTTACTGCTCATTTAATTACAATATGTTTGTATTTGTATAGGAGAAAAAGACTGAGCTTCACCTGTGTAAACTGTAAAATCATCTACTCTTAATAGGCTGTGTAGTAAAACGCGGTGTGTATTCTCGTCTTTACCCGAGCTGCCGAATGTTGAGGTGTTCGACAGCGGAATGGATGGGGGTGTGGCCTTGGCCCTCACCCTGACCAATCTGACGCCTCCTTTTACTCCTGAGGACGTGCAGCAGCTGTCCCAATAAATTCTGCGGCTGAACACGAGTGTCTGCTTGCATCAGAACAGCCGGAAACCTGAGAGACAGAAAAGAAGGGAGAGATGAATACACAGTGGCCAGTTATGCACAAAATGTTCACATAACAACCCTTAGACAGATAAAGGTGTGAAGAATGAAAAATACAATGATGTTTTTTCTCGTTTTATGCCCCAAGGAAGTTACAATGGCAGTGCCATTGGGTAACCACCATGCCACACTTTTCTCTGCCACGAAGATTAATTTTGATAATGTACCCACCTCTCAATGCGCACGGAGTCCACATCTTTATCTGCAGCCTCTGTATAGAGAACAGAAACTTGGAGTAAATGTCCTTAACCAAAAACAGACTATGCATTTGAACAACATGATCAAATCTGCTGAGCTCTAACCAGGAACAATCACTGCTGTAGTCCTGAGCGACTCATATGAGGAGGAGGAGGAGGCTTGACCAGGAAGGCACGACTGGGTAGAAGAGGCATTGTGGGATATGTCCACAGGTGAAAAGGAAGAAGCAGTACTGAAGATCAGGGACCCCTCAGAGGAAGAGGGGCAAGAAGTGGAGGTGGTCACATTCGCGGCGTGACCATCTAATGCCACGCAGGAGTCAGACACTTTGGAGGATGAGATTATGTGTCTCCACCAACTTCTATTCGTTTTCTCCTTCTTCTTTTTCTGTAGAAAAGCATTGTAGAAACGTATTGATTTGTATATGAAGTATTATCGCGACTTAGCGATATCTCGGTATTCTTACAAGAATCTCATTTTGATTTAAAAAACAAAACAAAACAAAACTTTTTAATCATCTGCATTTGCGCTAGTTTTTTTAACAGGAAAATGCTAATTAGTTACGCACTGTAACGGCCCGAGTGCCGCTGGTCAAGGAACAGGACGTACAGACTCGCTCCACGGAGACGTTTATTAACGATTATTAACATACGATACAGACACCGGCACTCACGTATAACACAAACTGTGACCGTGAACACGAACATGATCAACGACTGACAATAAGGCACACACTAACAAGGGTTTAAATACATACAAACATGACAAGAGTAAACCGATGCAGGTGTGTGCTGAACAACATAGGCAAGGTTACGCACGAGACAGTCAACGAAGAACTCCCAGTGCACGCGGCGGGCCATACCACGTGACCAGTGGAAGCGTTCCGTGACATGCACAATAAATCTTAATCCTTTTCAGATTATCGTATTTAAAATCGTTCCCAAAGTGTAGGAAAAAACATACATACCTTCATACACGAGCAAACACAGCCCATCCTGTTCGAATCTGTGATCTACTCGATTAGAGAATTAAGTAAAATATCAAATATGGTTTTTACAGGTCCTTTAACTGATATTCGCGATACAGCGCACCTCATTGTTTTGTTTTAAAACGGAGTTTTGACTCTTAGATGTTCTGAATATGTATTATTTTGTCATTACTGATGCAAGTTCTCAGTTCTCATACGTTGTCACCCTCTTGAAAATAAATATTATTTACGTGTGTGTGTGTATGCGTTTCAAACGTAAGATTCTTTAACTTCCGCAGTATAGTTTGGTAAATTCAGGTAGCGTAATGTTTTTCCTAAAATCCTCACTGTCTCGCCCTGTGGTAAGGAGAAATGTTCCAAATATGACAGGTTACGTTTTATCATAGATAACTGGCTACAAAGTTACATTTGCGCCCTAATTTCTCTAGACATACATCTATAAGCATTGTTACTTTAAAACGCAATTAGTCTTGCGCTCTGGCAAACGTGTGCACCTGTAAATAATTACAATTATTTTAATGTACAACTTATTTTATTGTATAACCACACTGTAAATAGAATCCATAAGAATGTATTCAAAGCCAGAGTTGTAACGTTCAGTTATTTTTACAGGTAGAGGATTACTGTGCTTCTACTATCTCTTAGCAACAAGTGATTTTTTTTTTCTTCAGTATGACATGTGGGATAGTTTAGGGAACCTGATTTTTTTGTTAGATAAATATGTGTGGGTTATGACCGTTAAAAAGACCTGAACAAAAAAAATGTTTGGATTTTTATTCGCTGTCACCTTTCATCACGGGCAACATAAAAAATCACACTACTGCAATATCGCTAACATGTTACTGGCATGCGAATAAGACACCTGAGCACAGAGAGAAACCCAGTGTTATGATTACAGTTGACATTGGAACTAGCTAGATAGCTCATATTAAGACACTTCTTTGGAGAACACGTGCTAAAGTGTTTTCCCCACAATCTATATGCATAATTTATTTGCCAACTGTGACCAGAGAGAGAACATAGCTAGCTACCTTACTCACAGCCTAGGACTTGAATGGATTTTGATGAGGACTGCATATGCCTGGGATCAATTCAAACACGTCATGACGATGATATAAAACCTGATGAAACAAGCTTGACAAGCAGCAGTTCCGTTTTTCCGTGAAAGTATCAAGCACAGATGAAGACGTTTCTATGGTTATCTCGGTTTTATAAATATTAGCCTATAGAGTTGGGCTTAGTACGTGAATAAAAGATGGAATTAAACATGCATAAATTACGGTGTCCTGGAAAACCCATCGTGCTGCAAATACACAAAGCATATTCATCAAAGTGGTAACACACTTTAGAAATGCGGTGCAAATTTAGAAAACGCATACAACTTCAGGAACAAATCCTGTCACAACACAACGGAAGTGCTGTTTCCGGAGGACACGGAAAGGGGTGGACTTCTATGAGATTAGCGTGAAGTCTATTGGAAGTAGTGACAACTGAGTAAAAAGGGTTGTTTTTTTTTCCAGTTACCACGGTGTTATCAAGGGTAGGTATGTGATACAGAATGGAAGACCGACCTATTCATGCTCTGCATTCTTGCATATTTATTTATACATAAGGCAGCCTTAAAAACATGGGATGGAAATCCCATTTAACACAATATGCACTGTTTTACAGTCAGAGTGAAATAAGTAACATTCTCCTTTTAATATATATTTTTTAAATGTTAAAATTCTTAACTATGTCAGTTAAGCTGCCAAAAATGCCCCTTTTGAAATTTGTATTTCTAATGTCACAAGAACACTTTATTTACCTATCTCTGCCTATTCAGCCTATAGAGGTTTAGCACACCCACTTAAATTGCCTTTCTCAGGCATTTCAGCTCTGAGTACCTTTTGAAAGCGTTAGGATTGCTCTGCTCCACTGCAGACTTTCTCACTTTAGCAAACAAATGTCCTCAATACATTTATCCCTCTCATTGAAATTCATATCTTTAGGTTCCACCTGTAGATATGAGTAGAAATATTGTTGAACAGTATTTAAATACATTTAATTGAAATATGACTTTAATTACATTTTGATACATTTGTAATTTATAATTTGTATTGGACTGGAAAGGAAACAAATACAATTTTTATCGCATAGCCGTTATCACATAGCCTGCAGGCCTAATGATGTAAAAATGTGCCCCCAAACATCAAATGTTCAACAGAAATAACAGGACCTGACACACTAAGGTACCGTAGACCCATTCAAATTGTGCTATTGGAATAAAAAATTCCAATGCGCTCAGTCATTTTAGCTAGTGTTGATTTTGATTCTCGCCACAATTATACTAATAATCAGTGTTACAACTCAGCATGCAAAGTCACCGAACAGTCGACTGTTAATTCTATAGTAAGGAGAATGTAAAACAAACAAACAAAAAACCCACCAACAGTATTTTTTTTTCCTGTAACTGACAAAGATTGCATATGCTAAATGTATGTGTCCTAAATATATTCTAAATACATTTACATTAGTGTTTTTAATTAATTTCTCGAACATTTGTTGAAATGCATTTGTAATTTATATTCAGAGACATTCAGTGTACTTAAGTACAAGCATTAAATTAGCATCACTGTTCACCATAGCCGTTTTTCCATTTTTTGTGGCTTTTGTCCCCTGCCTCAGTTTGGCTTTAAATCATTTGTCTTGGTTCTACTTTACTTACTATGGCTGATTCAGTTCCCTCAGTAGTCAAGTAATTCTTCATTAAATACTTTCTTCTAGTATCTGTTTAAAAAGTAACAGAAAATGTCTTATTAGCGTTGTATAGATACTTAGAACACTTCTACGTAGATCTCTCTCTCTCAGACACACACACACACAGTTCATCCAAGTGGTGGCTGTGGTCAGAACTTACCCTTAAAGAAGTCATCCTCTGAGGTCGTGTTCCTTCTCTTAACACCCTTCCGACAGCAGCAAGTGAACAATAGCACAAGCTGCGTGAATATTCTGGTAGGGATCTTGTCTTTTCGTTTTTCTTTTTCCCATATTTACCAAATGTGCTTTTCCTTTTGGTCCAATCTTCCTAGGATATTTTCTCTCAAATTACATGGAGGGACTGACATGTTCTAAACTGCCTGTTATACCTTTACCCAGGGATGTTCTATAGGATTAAGATCTGGGGACTGTGAAGGCCAGGGAAACATTGAAAATTTGCTGTCTTGATACTGGAACAAATCCGTGATTATACAACCCTTGCGGCAGGGTTTCTTGTCTTGTTGAAAGTGTCCTTCTGCCATAGTTTAAGCAGCTGCATGAAGGGATGCACTTGGTCACAATACATAGGTAAGCCCTTCTGTTCAAACATCTACTGATTTCAGAGGACCCATGGTGTGCCTTCAGACATGTTAGTTGGAGCAACAGCATTGTATCTGGCTGCAATTTGCTTGACCGTGCGCCACTTGATCATCAGAATGATTCTTGATGTCATCCTCTTCTGATCACTTTCAAAATATTGGTCCTGGCTAGTCTGTTCCATGCCTCGTTCGCAGTTGGCTTCGCTCAGACCGCTTGACTTTCCCATTCTAATGTTTACATGGTGTTTTTTGCAATTAGTCAAAACTGACCTTTCATGACCTTCATTATAAACTTTTCTAAGCAGTCATGACCTCACCCTGTCATAATATGTACTATTAGATCTTCCCTGTGTCCAAAGTGATCTCATGGCAGGAATTTTCCAGCCAACCATTTCCAAGTCAAGCCAATTCAAGCAGAAATGCCAATGAGAGCGTTTCTGATTAACTCCTGTCATTGTACTAAGTCGGTAAGAAAGGGTTAGCTACATAAAAATAAAAGTGAATGACTTAAAAGTTTGATCATTTTAACTGAATCTATATTTTATGGAATGGTGTAATTAACCTTCATTATAAACTTTCCTTAGTCGTCATGGCCTGTCCCTGCCAGAATATTTACTATCAAATCTTCCCTGTGTCCAAAGTGGTATCATGGCAGGAATTTTCCCAAGTGTTTACATTAAAGGAATCTGACTATACTGATTACTCTTCGCCAGCTAACAGCAAATAAAAGATGCTGGATTTTGGATTATGTGAGTATATAACACGTGACTGTGTTTGTGTCAGAGAAGGGAGAGGAGAGGCTTTGTCTCCAGCCTCCCGCTGCTTGCTGCTGTTCAGCTTCTCACTCCTGAGATCCTTCTCGCTCTCCTTCTCCCCATTGCGTCCCACTCCGCCAATGCTGCTGCAACTTCAACCGCTGACAAAGTGCACCAGCTCAAAGCGTGGTCTAGAGCCAAATTTCAACACGGGCATCTTCCTCATTGGCTCATCTCCTCAGAGGGGCAACACATGCACAGTTTCAGCTCCTATCGATACCCACGTAGAACCTTATAAAATCAAACTGACAATGACAAGGAAACCATATTTTCAACACCTCCAGCACAAGTAGTAGTTTTTAGCAATGCACTACTTTTAGTGGTTGTTGAGCATCTGGAAAGAATGCAAGTCACCAGGGTAACATCAAGAAGCCCTTTTAGACTTACTTCCATCAGATGAATTCGGCCTCTTTTTTGCTTCAGTATTTGGGACTAATTCGTAGGAGGGCATTTTGCCAACATGAATCCCCTCTGCCATGTCATGCACTCTCTGCATCAGTTGTGGGCCATACCTGCTAGACCAAACATTTACATTCTGAATACTTTGGCTGAAGTTGTTAAAATGTTAGTATAAAAATCAACACTTTTAGCTGTATCTTAATTTCAGGCTGATTTAACAAGTAGATAAGCTAACGTAGTGAGCGGTTGTCTTGGCTTGTCCTAATGGCAGTCAGGGGCCAAAACACTTACTGTAACACTTTATACTTATAACGCACTTTCCTTAACTATTACAGATGCCGTTTAACAATGAGTTCTATTTTTAAAATCTGGAAACAGCAACTCAGCACAGAAGGCGTTAGACCCTACCTGCATGCTAAGAAGACATGGTTCACTCAGACCATCGATAGAGACAACAGCTGATCTAAGTCTCTTGCTTCGTAATTTTCAACATGCTTGTTTATGAATAACTTTCGAGCTAACCACTGCTTATCGCTTTCAAAGTTTTGTCAGAATTTATTGATATGAAAGACTCTTGTCATTCTGATAATTGTCTGCTAGGACCAACTGACAATGTTATTGCCCCGACATACGCCCGGTGAGAAAAGCATTGTGGGAATTTCAAATATGGCCTTTGCAATGCTCGGTTTGCCTGCTAGTGCCTGATCTTCGTGCAGAGAACCTCCAGCTTTGGTCACTTTCTATGCAGAATTCGATACGCTTCAAGATTGGTCTAATGGGCCAGTCATTGCTCATCCTCCGCCGCACATGTTCAGTCGACAGAGGGTGGATTTTCGTCCTGCTCTGTCTCTGTCCCATTGTCAAATGCGCTAACATTTGCTGAAATTGAATCTTTTTAATGCTATGGCAGGGGTAACTGCCTGCTACGAGCTGCCATAGCTGCAGGTGTTTGGTGACTAGACCAGTCAGCATGCAGGAGTCTGCCTATGTTCAGTTAGAACAGGCATCAGTAAGACAAGACTCGCTGTACTCACTCATTATCTTAATACTGTTCATTAAATTAAGTCAGCGGCTTATATTGAGTTTAGGTCATTTGGTACGACGACTCTACAGTCTTGAATTGATTTCTGCAGTGTAATATGGATATGAATGTTAAAATGTTCTATTACAGAACACGACACCTGTTGCGTTTTATATTGGTAAATCTCTGATATGACCGCTGTAACATAAAGTTGCGGTTATAAGTACGTGAAACATTTTGATCGGCTGAAATGTAGATGTATGTACATGCAATATATTTGTGATTATGTAAATCAAACAGCTATTCTTATTCTTATGGCTAGCTAAATAGATTGCAATTTCGTCGTCTTCAAGGCATGGCATGGTGTTTATTCATTCTTTGGCATACAAAATGACGCCTTTTCACGTTGTGGAACTACAAATATGGCGGCCTTTTTTCTTTAACGTTTTAATGACGTAAAAGCAGAGTCTCACCGTAAAGTCGGGCAGGAGCGTCTGGACTCAATTATTTCTTCGTATCTTCCCCCATCTAGCGGTCAATAACGGGTAGTCTTAAATTGATTTCTATCGCGTAATACTTTGGATATAAATGTTTAAATTTCCTGTTGCAGAACAGACAAAGTATAGTCAACCAGTTCTAACCTTTTGATAAAAACTTGAACTTCAAAGTAGGTGAATCTATTTCCTTAAACCAATCAGATCACAGTTCATTTACATAACATCAATGCTTTGAGTGCTTTAGATATGAGAACATCACAGTGATCTTTCTGCTCACACATCAGTCAGTCTATAATTCTGTATTATGTGTTTCTATAGCTTCCAACTTTCATGAGTTCCTTGAATCTGTGGAGAAAAGTGCAGACCAATGTAGTTTCTTATTTGTGAACATTTATACATTTATTGTAATTTATTTATCATTTAAATTTTTTATTACTTTTAATTTATAGACATAAGGACACAGAAAACAGTTCATATACTGAATGAATTGTTACAAGGTAATATTTTCTAAACTGTGTTTATCATATGTTTTTTATTTCTAAACGTTAATGCAGTGTGTTAATTTGTCACACCGAGGCAGAAGGGGTGAATCTGATATAGCCCTCTTCCATTGTCAACTATTCAGAGTCCTCCAGTGGAGCTCATACAACTAAAGAAACACATACAGAGGTCACTGGAGGTTCTAAGTTACATCTAAAGTGGTCTAGTTGTGACGTTGCAAGGATAAGCAGGATGCGGGGACGAGGCACGATGAAACGCACTTTTATTTTTGCAAACATGCAAAACATACAACAAAGCTCAAACACTATGCACATCTCAAACACCAACACACGTACTATGACACACGAGACATATATGCACCCAAGCCGATTACACATAACAGAACAGGCGAACGACACGAGAGGGTGTGGCAACACAGACGAACACACACACACCAATATGTTTGAGGAGGGGGCGGGGCCACAACATGACACTAAGCCTGTACACACTGTTCCAACACCACCCTGTAGGGCACCATCTCCATGGAAGTATATTTTTAAAAGCATGTTTGATAACCATATTTATACTGGAACGATTTAATCAAATGTATTGTGTTTTTTGTTCTTCTCTAAGACCTTTCGGACGCCGATATTCAGATTTGAGTCTGAGCAAGTTGCGAAAGCCACTGTGAGGGTTTCTGGGTGCTCTGGAGGAACACCCCGAAGTTGTACACCTGCACCAAGCCTGAGACCCCTCTGCCCCTGACACAATTGCCCAGGAATGCGGGCATGTAC
The DNA here is from genome assembly GCF_041902795.1 of Electrophorus electricus. Classification (NCBI taxonomy): domain Eukaryota; kingdom Metazoa; phylum Chordata; class Actinopteri; order Gymnotiformes; family Gymnotidae; genus Electrophorus; species Electrophorus electricus. The sequence goes on along the minus strand of NW_027658693.1, from coordinate 1,209,281 downwards.
CTAGACTATGAGGCTGGGCAGCTGTCTTTCTATTACATACTAACATATCTACATATTTATCGGAAACCTCTGGGAGAAGAAGCTGTATCCCCTCTTTGCACTGCTGGACAGACACACTTATGACACTGTACTCATCAAAAGCAGCACCAGAGATGCACTGAGTCATATCCCACTACAAACCTCTCAGGCCAGCTTGTTTGCACATTTTGTCATAAAACTTAAGATGTCAGTTGTTGCTGTTATATATAAAATTACCAAATTAAAAAATAAATAAATCAAAAAGTACTTGTGGCTAGACGAACACAGTCAATCACATAAACAAGATATAATGTCAGTAATGTTTGCGGCAGGTTTTTCAAATGTGCCCAGACTCATATTAAAAAATTTCCATGTTTCGACAGTTTGAAGGTGGCCATGAAACTAACAGTCTGGTGGAAATTCCACAAGATATCAAACTCCACACTCACACAAACTAGTCATTCTCCCATTTGGAACAATCCAGACTTTACCATGAACAAAAATATTAAACTTTACATCTTGGATAGAAAAGGGCATTACACACCTTAAACATATTTATCATAAGACTTCTTTCATGTCACGCCCACAACTAGCCCCAAAATACGGAATAGAAAGCACCCAGTTCCTACAATACCATCAGCTAAAATAACCTATGTGTTCAAAAATCAATTCCGATACCTACATCCATATCAGAATTTATAAACAAACATTCTTAATACAAAAAACCTATTATCTAAGATATACAAAATAATAGTGAAATCAAATCTCACAGTTACCCTCCCATCGAGACAATGGGAAGAAGATTTATTACCAGCCCCCGACGCTGCAGTTTGGATTAAAATGTGTAATAATAATTACCACGTGACAGCAACACTAACCTACAATGCATTCAGTACAAAATAATACAGAGTACATTATACTACACATTGGATGTTTAAAATTGGTTTCACAAGCTCAGCAATCTGTACATACTTTACTCAAAACACAGCTGACGATTACATTCACGCACAATGGCAGAGCACAACAATCAAGCAATTTTGGCAAGTCGTCATCACCAACATATACCATGCTTTAAATAACCATATCCATCCAACACCATCTTTATGTCTCCTAGGAGACATATCATCAACCAATATGACAGGATACTATGTATAACATTATTATATTGATATAATAAAAATATTATTGCAAAAAAACAGCAAACAAAAAAAAACATACTCATGAACTGGAAAACAAAAAATAATGTTAGTGTCACCCATAAGAAAAATCTATTGATAGACTATATATCTATAGAATAATTCTCAGAATTAATCAATAACAGAACCAATAATCTAGACTGGACACCTTTGATAAAATCCATACAGAGCGAATCAATAAACGATAAATATCACACTCTAATCCAACATACATGTACTCGCACATAACCACACATATATATATATATATATATATATACATACATACATACATACATACACACACGCACATCATTCCTGTAATGGTGCAGATGGCGAATGCTTAAAAATATTCTATATACATTTTGCGTTTGTCTGTTCATCTGTCTGTCTTATTTTTAATAATAAAGCTCTAAAGGTCCTCTGATGGGGGGTAATACATTTATATATTTATTTCTCCAGATTTCTATCTCTGAGAGAAATAAAAAAGTCCTTTTACAAATTGCACCTCGTTGTGGACCTCGGCTAGGTTTACATTCCAAGTGATTATTTTAGAATTCAAGGGGAGGAGCTGCAGGAGTTGGAAGAATGAATTAGGAAAAAATAAGTTATCAGAGCAATAGAGGAATGAAACCCACGCAAGAATCCTAGAGCCGATGGTTTACCTGCTGAATTTCATAAGGTGTGCGTTAGTGAAATTGCTGATCTTCTAGCTGATGTTTTTAATGAAGCATTAGATGGGGGGCAATTGCATGATTCATTTTATCATAGTGTGATATCATTAATATATAAAAAAAGGAGATCCTTGTAAGTTGGATAATTGGAGACAGGTCAGCCTATTAAACTTGGAGTACAAAATTTGTGCAAAAATAATTGTTAATAGGATGTCAGAAATATTGAATGATATCATAGAGTTGGAACAGATATGTGTGATAAGAGTAAGATACATGTGGGATAGTTTAGGGGTAATAAGGAGTTTGGTTATTGAAGGGTCTGAGAGGGATTTTTATATAATAGGACTGGATCAGAAAAAGGCCTTTGATTATATTTCTAGAGACTACTTATGGTGTACATTGGAACATTATGGATTTCCAGAGAGGTTTGTAAATATGATTAAATTATTGTATAGTAAATCAAAAGTCCAAATTAATGTTAATGGTGTGTTAACTGAAGATTTTGAAATACATAGAGGGGTTAAACAAGGATGCCCATTGAGTGCTGCATTATATGTCATCGCTATTAGCCCACTATTATATAAAATTAAAAATGATCAGCAATTACAAGGTGTTCACATGTTAGGTATGGAAAGATGGAAAATATCTGCGTACGCAGATGATGTGACGGCTTATGTCAAGAATCAAAATGAGTTTCATATAGTTAAGAGGCACTTTGAAATGTATGAAGTTGTGGCTGGAGCAAAATTAAATGAAAGTAAAAGTGAAGGGGTATGGATAGGAGATGGGCAACCTGTACCAATAGATGTAGAAATAAAAACTGAAATAAAAATATTAGGTTTGATGGTAGTAAATGGTAGGTGTAGCGAACGGAATTGGGAGAAAAAGGAGTGTGAAATTAAACTAGAATTGGGAAAATGGAGGGTGTCAAACTATAAGACTAGAATACAGGAGGTTAAGACCTTTATTTTTTCGAAATTGTTGTTTTTGGCTATGGTTTTCCCTCCGGATGAGAAATGTATTAAGAGGCTGAATAAAATGTGTGTTGGTTTTATTTGGGGAAATAACAGAAGTGACAAAAAGGGAAATTATGTACAAGTCAAAAAATAAAGGCGGATTAGGGGGAGTTGAGTTAGCTCAGAAATTAGAAAATGCCTTTTGCAAAAATGTAACGAAAGCTATATTTCGGAAAGAAATTTGGGTAGGAGATGTAAATCAGTGGAAAGAAAAGAGGCAAGTCAAGGAAACATGCTCCTTATTTTAAATTACTATATGGAGATTTTTTGTTTAAATATGGGCAGCTTAATATTGATTGGAATAAGTCCCCAAATAAAATGATAGATAAAACAATACAAGACTGTGATTTTGGGGGAATGTCAATTATAAGGGTCTGACAGTGACAGAATGTGAAACCTGTGTTAAAGATGTGCAGTCTAAAAGTATCTCGGAAAATGTTCGAGATACTGCATGGCTTATATCTGTTGGAAGATTGCCTGTACGATGTAAAATTGCATAGCCGATGAAATGATAGAACATATATTACTGCAGTGCACAAGGACTATTGAAATTTGGGAGAAAATGAAAGGTATTGGGTTTAAATGGGATCGTAACAGGAAAAGTATTATGTATGGAGTGTTTAATGAGAATTTGACTGAGAATGTGAAGGACCTTTGTTGGATGATTGTTTGTGTGCCAAATTCGAAGATTTGGAAAACACGATGTAAGATGATTATTGAGCAATGTATAATACCTGCAGAAATAGTTTTTAAACAGATTGTGTGTGAGTTAAAAAGGTTGAAGACGTTTGATATGAGAGGAAAAATTCCCTGGACTCTTTTGGACATATAAATGGATGTATACCTAATTTACAGATGTAAATTGTATTGTTAATTATTAATGTATAGAGTGAAGGTAGTCTGTGTCCTCTGGTAGATATTGTTTGTGAGGTTTTTGTGATGGAGTGTTTGTATTGAATTGAATTGAATTTTCTTAATAAAGTCAATTTAAAAATGGAGAAAGGCGGTCCTAGAAACATTATTTATTTACATGAGCTTTGAACGAGAGAGTGGGATCCATAACTCCAAGATCTTTAACCGTTAGATAAGATGTGATTGGGAGACCATTGAGGTTCATTGAGTAATTAGACAGTGGGGACCTAGCTAACTCTGGGCCTAATAGAAACACCTCTGAATGTCTCCGAATGTTAGAAATTAATTAAAAATACTAATGTCAATGTATTTACCACACATGCATTTAGGACATGTAATTTTTTCAATTATGCTTGCTACAGAATTAACAGTCAAACGTTCAGTGACTTTGCATGCAGAGTTGTAACTCTGCTTATTACTAGAACTGTGGCTAGAATCAAAATCAACGCTAGTGTCGTTCCTAAAGCCATTAGACTCCTGAACTCTGGCTAACTCCAATTCCAATTCAGATTCCAAAATGGGCACTTTTATACATGCTTATAGACAGTCACACACACACACACACACACACACACACACACACACACACACACACACACATACACACACACACACATACACACACACACACACACACACACATACATACGTACATACATACATATCTATACACACACTCACACATTGTTTTGCATCGGACTAGTGCTGAAGTCAAACATCACACAAATAAACTATGCACTCCTGTTGCAGTCTTGCACATTATCCTACTTGCTGCTAGAGTACTGTACTAAACCAGCACTGTACTCTGAACTGTTCTGGCTGCTACCGGTGACTGCTATGTTCAGGGTAGCATATCACTGATTGCTATGCACAACTCGCTTTACATATGCCCAGTACTGTGTACTGTACTAAATTGCACTGTCTACTCATTTTGTATTTTGTATTTGTCCTGTCCTGTATTTATTATTGTTTATTTAATGTTTATTTAATGACATTTTGCAGTATATTGGACTGTTTGCACTTGTGTAGCATGTTGTCTGTTGCACTGTTGTTTTTATGTTGCACCATGGTCCTGGAGGAACATTGTCTTGTTTTTTTTGTGTACTTGTATATAGCTGAAATGACAATAAAACCTCTTGAACTTGAACTTTTTAACAAAATGTTTAATTAATAAAATATTTTATTGTTTAATCCTTTAATGAACCATCTTGTTCTTCAGGTCAGTGAAGACCTGCCAAAAATAGTGCGGGTCATTGTTAATCTGCAGCATCTTGCCACTCATGCGGTTAGCAATGTCCAGGGATCGGGCCCAGAAGGCCCCTTTGTTTTTCTCCACCAGGAAAGCTTTGGCTGGGTAGCTGATCTCCTCACACATGTAGGAGCAAGACACATACAAGCATGTGAGCAGCACGGCCTGCAACTCCTCCTTGGTGGCCACCTCAACTGAAATGATGTCACGGCACAGCATGTAGAGAAAGACCACGGTGCTTGGAATGAGGAAGCTTTGCTCCTGCCATTCTGTCAGTGTCACGTAGCAGTCCACAATGCGCAGCCACTGCACAGGCTCGTCAGCAGTCAGGTCCTTCAGCAGGCAGCAACGCCGGCACAAGAACACACCCAGGCATGTGAGCAGCTCGTTGGTGGAGGACTGCATGAGCAGTCTAGGCATGCTTTCAGTGCCGGCCTGGCCCAGCCTTTCAGGCTTACTCGCAGTGGGGGACTGGGTTAAAGAAACATCACAAAAGACAGTTCACAACTGAAACCGGATTATGAGTGATAACAGTGGGCTCCATTTAAACTCAACCCAAATTATCCCAGTGATTCCAGACTAGATCTTTTTTTTTTTTGGTACAATCAAAAAGAATTGTGGTACAGCATTAAACAGATTTAGCCCCAGTATTTATAAATTGCTTCTTTGACACACTTACCATCGCTCGACCCAAGATAAATAGATGGTGTCCTGATAATGGAGGAAGACCCATGGATGGTGTCATCTGAACTGACTGACAGGTAACTTTTTTCTCACCATTGTAAGCAGTCTACAGTGCTTCAATCTCCTATGAAAATGAAAACAAGGAGTTAACCAGGATCTCACAAGTGCACAAAGCCATTCTTTTAAAACATAACATGAAAGTGCTAGCTAGCTGCAATGATAGTGTGTGTGTGTGTGTGTGTGTGTGTGTGTGTGTGTGTGTGTGTGTTTGAGAGAGAGTGAGTAATATATCCACTTTACCCTAAGCTGATGCAGGTTTTTCATCAGTCCCTCCATTCTTTGAAAGATTCCATCCACATTTTTTATCATGCGCTGCCGTATACTTGCTCGTGATTGGCAGGGCCTCGTTTCATGCCACAGCATCTCCAGGTGTGAACGGCCTTTTGGTGACTGGCAAGGCATCTCCTGCCCTTCTTGCTGTGAGGACAATGATGTCACTTTCTGCTTCTGACTGGCAGCCTCTAAAGGATCCAAGGATCCAAGGATCAACAGTCTTAGTGTCCTGACTGGCAGAACACAAAGGGTGCAAAAAAGTTGGTAAATATCTGAGCCTGCTAAAATTATTTTTATAAAAACACCACCACCACCACCAGAAATATACTGTTTAACTATCAAAGTGCAACAATGACTGTGTAACGGAGTGTAACAAATTCTTACCATCTTGAAGAGCAGCATCAGCCACTTTAGCTTGTCCTCCCACATAACCCTGCCCACCAGTATTCATGTAGGCTTCTGATTGGTCAGTTGGGATAGTAGGTGTGAGAACATTTTCATCATCACTCTGTGAATCTCTCTCTATCGAACCAGACTCTTCTGATAGGGAGCCATCTAGGGACCAAAGGCATCAGCCATAAGTACCACAGAGAGCAAATCCTATGACATTGTATACAAACAAAAACAAACATGGGCTTACCTAGACGACCGACTTGATTACCATGCAACCGTAGAACCGCAGACCTAGAGGAGATGTCAGGAGTCCAATCATTGTAAGTGCATCTTTGAAATTCTGCCTTCTCTTAACAGCATTACAGCAGCATTAGAAAACTTTCAAAATCCTGAGTACTTACGGAGCTGTTGATCCTTGCTCGGTGGCTTCAATGCCTCCAGAGGCCGAGGAGATGGTCTTTTCTAACAGGTTCTTCCATCTGTGGAAACATCGCTAAAGCCATCAGGTCCCAATTTCTACAACAGCACAATGTTGTTAAAATCATCTGAACATATGGGCATAGTATTCAAAGAAATACTTGCCATATTTCTGAGCTGATTTTGCGGGAAATTCAAATGGTTATCCATTCATGCACAATATCTACTTCACTTAAGGCTTGGTTTCTATACTTCTGGGTGCCTGGTTTGTCATTTAAACCATAAATGGCCCGACACCATAAATGTTATCACAATACAGACACAGCAGTGCTGACTGGTTGACCTTGATGAGAAGATGGTGGGTCAGAGAGAGGAAAAAAAACAAACTCACGTGTTTTTCTCAGAGGAAGTCCCAGCCACCAGCTCGTATATCTGTCTCTCTGATGTACTGATCACATACAAGGCCTTGTTATCTGATAGAGAAGAGCAGGTTGTCAAACAATGTATTCAACGTAACCCACATGCAATTTCTAACTGGCTTCTTAATTTTTTTAAAATAAAATAAAGACATAGTTATTCCAGACCCATTCATCTATTCTGGCTATTCATAGCTGTAAGAATAACTACAAATATACCTGTAGCCACAGATCTGACAAGAGATGAATCCAAGCGAACAACGGGGCAAAAGGTGGTTTTGAGGTGCGGGTTCCCACCCCAAACCCCACCCAGTGAGCGCGCTGGACATCGCAAGATCAAACGGTCACCTGGACCCCTTTGGAGTAGCACCAACAGGTCTGAGAGAAGCAGAGCATGAATGTCTGGAACCCACACACACACACACACACAGAGTGAGAATGGACCTGTCAAGTAATCATTTGCAAGAGGAAAAACAAAAATGTATGCAAGCTTGCACACAGATCACTGAAAGCATCCATTCACATTAAAAGTCCTTGAAACATGTGCATACACACATATGAGCATACAGGCAGATGCAGGTGCACACACACACACACACACACACACACACACACACACACACACACACACACAGTTATTCAGACCATGTCATGTGTGAGGTAGCAGGGAACCAAATAACTCCAAGTCAGCATAGCACCATGCTCTCAATAGCTGCATTCCCCAGAGTGAACAGTGATTTGTTCAGCTGTGATGATCTCTTACCTATAGCTTTATCTTTACTAACTTTCCAAGTCAACGGTCCTTCGTGGATCATTTTCTTAGTGGTCAGGTCCAGATTCTACATAGAAAAAGAATATAGTTAATAATTCATACTCTGGATCAGGTGCTCCAAGACCAGAGAAGCTGTTTGGAAGGCAGATGGTGGATACATAGTAAGGCCGTACCTTGAACTGAGCAGCGACAGGACTGGCCTGCCTCTCCAGAGGGGACAAGTCTAGCCTGCGCTGATAACGGCTGAGCAGTCGCCGGTGCTCCGTCTCCCTGACGACCTCATTGACAGCTCGTAGTATCCCACGGCAGCACGCCTGTGCCCTCACCAATGTCTGCAGGTCTGGAGAACCAGCTGTTGTGGGGGCACATACTAGTGTTAATCCAGGAGAAAGGGTGTGTGTGCTTGCCTCCTTGGTAAACTGGTATGTGTGTGTATACTGAAGTGTTTTCATGGTTCAATACATTGTGTGTGAGTGTTTCTATACATGCCTTCTGTGTGTCTGATGATGTTATCCAGCAGCAAGGGGTATTTGGTGAGTCTCTGCATCTCAGACACTAGAAGGTCCTTTAATTGTAGTCGGCGGCAGTGAGGGCTGGCTTCACATTCCTAACACACACACACACACGAATGAGCCAAGGACATCTAAGTCCAAATGTGGATTCTGTTGACTGCAACACCAATTTATACCTAAAACAGCATCACTAGAAGTTATGTGCTGCAATAAAAGTCAAATATAAAAGACTGGATAGTCTCCAATTCAAAGTATGGGTCAACCAATTCACAACCCAGCCCACTAACAAATATGGCAGAAGCTCTAGTGTTTGTAGGTTTGTCCAAAGGCTTTATACCTCTAAAAAGTGTTACCTGTATAAGGTGCGCGAAACGCGGGTCTTTGCATTTATTTTTAATGAGCTCCAGTGCCTGACTCTGCTGACTGCACAGGTGAGACACCTGCTCCTGGAACTCCTCTCCTGCAGCGTCTTCAAACTATCACGCACACACACAAACACATGAGCTACTGACATATCAAGTAAAGCAACAAGTATATCCCACACTACACAGAACAACCCCTTCATTTTAGACAGCACCAAAAGATGATGTGAACTAGAAAGGGAGTAACACTAGCCAGCTCTCACTCTAGACACCATGATGTCTCCGATGCCTTGAACTATAGAAGAGTCCCTCAGCCTCTTCATGGACTCACACAGATTCGCTGAAACACAAATGCAACACCACAAAACAGAATCTGTTTAAGCGAGCCAGTGTATATGTGGTTTGTTAGAAAGTTGTGTCAGTGGGCAACAGAACTCTACTTGTGTCATGAAGGCCACCGCAGAAACAACATGTACAGCCTCCAGTCCATACCTGCTCACAGTAATGGCATGGTGCCGATAGCTGATATTGTTCTGTCATTAAATTCTCAGTTTGGGTGGGTTTTACACTTCTTTAATCTTGATTATGATTTAGACACCAAGTAGGCTTCAGAAATTTAGGTTTGAAAACACACTAAGACAAATGGAGCAGATTTACACGCACACACACACGCTCACACACAGAGAGACTGACCATGAAGACTGTAGACCTGGGGCAGGTTGGGGAAGATACAGGAAAGGTCTTCGACGGTCAAAAGGTTCCTCATCTTCTGGAAGAACACCTGATCGAGAACCCTGAGAGTCCGCAAGTGAGATGCTTCCGTTGTGAACAGCTCTGAGGAAGAGGATATAGCAAAGTCACTACAATTTCTTACAAACGTTACACAATTCAGAATTCCACATTTTCATGAGTCAGGATAGAATTATCATATGTGCATAATAAATAGAATACTGTATGTTCAAAAGATTTAGTAGCTATTTAGTTTAAGTTAGATCAGTAAATAATTGTTTTCATTTTACATGTTAACTGTGTACTGGGAGTTGTCTTTTATAGTCAGTTGCTGTGCACCACATTTGCTGTTTTACCATATATGACAGCCTGCCGTTCGATCTCCCGGGAGCCGAGAGAGGCGAGTGTGTGCGGCTCCACTGTCTCCTGCCAGTTCTGACAGTGGACCGTGTCCTCTTCCAAAGGAGGTGCATCAGGCAACAACACCAGTGGTGTATCCACACTCCTACAGGAAGGGAAGGAGGCATGGGGAAAGAGAGAAAGAGAGACAGAGCTTCAGCAGCAACTTACTAAGATAAATCAAGGTGATGGATATGGATGTTAAAGAACTGGACGGCAGGTGTGCATGCGTGCTCATTAGCATCAGACTAATGAGGTGTATATAGTTATAATTACATCTCAGTCATGCTCATGGATCTCTGCGTCCTGGTGCAAGGCGGTGACATACCTGTCCAGAGTAGATGCTGGAGGCCGGACATTCATGGCTCAGGAACCTCAGCAGCTCTTCCACTAGTGTGTCTACTGAAATATCTTGACTGTTGGATGATCTCTTTAGTGTTCGTTTCAGTATCTGTTCATTCAGCTGAAGAACACCTTTTCTGAACGGGTTATCAGACGCAACAATGGTCCTTAAAAATTCCACATTACCTATTATGATGTAATAAACCGAGGTGTGAGAGCTGCAGTAGTGATCTAAGCCAGTTAGCTAGCTAGCTATGTTCTTGTCCAGACACTTTAATGCCTCATGGCTGGTGCAATGACACAATATTCAACATTTCCTTCTGATTCTACTTTTAATTCTGTGACATTAGCTAAGCAACTATAAAGCTACTCTTGTCCAAAAATGCCAGTGTCGTTAGACGTATCAAAACGTATCAAACATAGCTTTAGCTAGGCTAGCTAATCAGACCTTCGATGAAACAATCACAGCTTAGTAAATTCATAGTTGTTAATCACAGTAAAGTGTTTTTTCTTTTTGTTGTTTAAAAAGAGTTACCTTGTTACCTTGCTAGCTAACAGTTAGCTAGTAACAATGCCTTCAAAAGTAGTTCTCCACTGATACAAGATACCTAAGAGAAGTTTGGCTCGGAATGTGACTGATTGAAAAACAAAAATACATCACAAATAGCGTTATGCAATAATACCTAAAGTGCATGCATCAAATACAAACAGTCCCCAATGCAAACCTCTTTTACAAGGCAGCTATTTAGCATCTGCTACTTCTGCAAAACAAACCCAGTCTTGCATGTTAGTGTTAGCTATCCAGCTAGCTAGGCATTGCTCCAGGACAGGTTTTAGTATAGCCAAAATAATTTGATTGCCTGTTAATTTTTTTAAAAAGTTGATGTAGAGATGTGACGTTTTACTAAGCGTGCCCTGATAAAAAGCTAATAAAATAGCTAAGGGCCAGATTCTGTTATATCATTAGTCGTGTCCGTTGATGCAGGAAAGAAGAGACAGGAAACAGTGCGTTACCCTATGGCCTTTTATTAATGCAGAGCTCTGGAGATGTCACTTCACAACACAGTGCGAGTGAGATCTAAAGCATAACTTTGCAACAGACAGACTTATATTTCTCTCGCCTTGTGCCACTTCTGCTTTTGTGTTTTTCCATCTCAGCCGTCACCTCTGTTTGACCGTCTCGTACATATGTCTTCTTGCATAATCACAAATATGCACGTCTAGGGCATTTCCTGTTATGTCTGGACATACAGTAATTATTTTATTTATTCAAGCATTAGTCCTATTCCATTCTGCACATTATTCTCTACTAGTGTAAGCTTAGCATTCATTTAATTTCTGAAACTCCACAATTCCCCCTTTTGATCTCTACAAAGAGATCACCAATCACACTCCTTTATTCTGGCATCTCCTGTCTCTACGTCCCTTTCCCCCTGTATCAGTGGCATCATCGTGGTACCCTCATGCACATCTTTCCTTTCTATCATAGCTGAGATTAGTCTAACCATTAACGCCCTAATACATGGAATACAGCAGCACCCGCATGTCACAGCAATTCCCGTGAATGTGGCTAATGAAACCATCAATGACACAATTAAATCTTTCCACTGACCGAACCGGCTCACCATCCAGGATTCCAACTGGTTGTTTATGCCTGAATTCTCATGCATTTCCTCTGATAGGGTCTTCAAACCATCCAATGCTCTACTAACTGACCCATCCGGAGCGGTATTATTAGGAATGAATGTACAGCACATATCCTCAAGCATAGCGCAGACACCCCCCTTTTCTGCCAACAACATGTCTAATGCCATACGATTTTGCACCGCCATCAGTGAGGTTGGTCCCAGCTGATCTCTAAGTCCTTCCACTGCATCCCTAGTCAGGTTGGCTAGCCTGAGGACATTATAATGTACATAGTTAATCCGATCCACAATTTTATTTGGAGTAATGGGGAATAATGCAGAAAGTATTGGAATATTCTCAGATCCCCCTGCTATCTGGTCTGCTAACTTATATCTGTCCGGAACTCCGCGAGGTATTCCTATTGCATCTATGTATGTGGGGGTATTCCTTGTTAAATCAAAATGGTATGCCTCTCGCTACTGTCTTGCTGCATCAGTTACCGGGTCCCTGTGTAGTTTTTTGCCTATCAGTAATAAAGGAGCTGCTAACCTGACCATGGCGCATGTCCCCTCCGAGTTCTCTGGCATGTTAACAACCAAAGTCATCCTTCCACAATAATCATACAATCCTGCTCGTGCCCATGAACCCACAGACTCGTTCCCAGTGACCGTGCGGTTACACCATTCCGCCGGGATGTGCCCCAAGCGTACTTGAGGTGTGCTTGAACTTCTAACGAAGCACGTGTAGTTCCCCTCCCCCTTTTCGGGTGAAAATAGTCCTGTCCTGGTTCTGTTACTGATGGGGGGGGAAAATCACGCTCAAAGTGTCACAATTCTTAGGGTTTCTTTCCTTAGTCAGGCCAATCATGCACGCATAACCCTTGGGGTCTTTTTGTGGGAATAGGGGTGCCGGGGTGGTTATAAGTCTGGGTCTTGCGGCTGCACATGCTACACATCCACCAATCTCTACCCCCATTCTTCTTCACCGTCTTGTTGTTAATGTTTTAATCCTTTCCTACTGCCATGCTATTATTTAACCCAAGCGTGACCAAACTGTAAATGGAAACACACAACACAATACACCAACAAATAATCAAACAACACAATTGTCCAGAAGTCATCACTGGTGTTCTGTTCTTCTTACTTCGGGGTCTAAAGGTGGACTACCTTGACCCTTTTGCTCCCGGGGATTATTCTGCCCCTTCCGGGTCAGGTGAGTTAGGTGATGTTTCAGCAAGGTCCCTCGCTGTCTCTTGCAGACTCCTCTGCGGTGACTCTGCGGCGGCGCACTGGCTCAGATGAAACCACGTTTCCCCTTTACCCTTCAGGCGTACGGCGTGGCTGGTTCTTTCTGTCACCTGGAATGGACCTGTCCACCTCGGCTCACTCCATTTTCTCTTGATGACTCTCAGCAGCCCCCAGTCCGTAACGGGTATCGTCTGGGTTTGTCTGCTCCCCGTCCGGTCCCCCTCCTGCGTGGAGAAAGCTGAAACGATACTTTGCAATTCATTAAAGTATGATGTGTGTGTGAGATGTTTTTCTTTTCTCATTTATTGTTAAGGGTCCCTGGGGTCCTGTAAATCCTCAACCTGTCTGCAATTCAAAAGGGGTAAAACCAGTTGTTGCATTTACTGAACATCTAATTTGCATTAATGCCAAAGGTAAGGCGTCAACCCAATTTAATTTTGTCTGTGCACAGATTTTGGCCACTTTGTTTTTCACATTTAGATTCATCCTTTCCACCTTACCTTGAGACTGAGGATGATACACTGCCCCAAATGAATGTTTCAGACCCAGCATTTTCTCTAACTCCTGCAAATTGCGCGCTGTAAAATGAGTGCCTTATCTGATCTCACCTTTCTCGGAAACCCATGGTGAGGAATGTACTGGTTCACCAGGAACTTTACCACTGAAGCACTGTCTTCCCGTTTTGTTGGCCACGCTTCCGGCCACCCTGTGTAGTTGTCTACGCACATCAATTCGTACGTGTACCCCTGTGCTGAGTCCACCATGTCTGTGTAGTCAATTACTATCTCTTCCCCTGGTGTTAATGGCAACGGATACTTACCGGGTGCCACCTTAATTGTAGGTTTGGGATTGTACTGTTGACATACTCTACATGTCCCCTGCACTCTATGATAGCTGCAAGGCCTTTGCCAGCTCCCTCATTTCTGGCTCATGTTTAATTGGTTTGTTTCCCGCTGTCCTAAACCCTGCTCTCATCCATTGTCTTAGCTCCACATGTGCTGCCCCTACCGTGTAAGCATAGTCAGTATAAATATTCACTTCCTTGCCCTTTGCTAACTTCAAGGCCTCCACTACTGCCATTACCTCAGCTCGCTGTGCTGATTGCTAACCTTTCAGCCTTTCTGCTTTCACCGTCCAAAATTCATCTACTTCTCCCTGTGTTTCTGCCACCACTGCATACCCTGCTTTTATATCCCCATCTGGTCCTCTAAATCCACACCCATCAGTGAACATGTTCCCTGCTCCTGGAATTGGTTCTCCTTCTAGGTCTGGTCTCACCTTCTCCTGCTTTTTGACTTCCTGTTCGCACTGATGAGGCTCTCCTCCTCCCATCATGTCTGCCATGTTGATTCCTTCATGTGTGTACGTGATGTGTGGTGCTTCCAAAATTTTGCTGATCCTCTGTTGCCTTAGTACTGTCAAGGTGAAGGCTTGTGAGTTCACGTATGCTATTACACTGTGTGTGGTTAGTACCATGATTGGATGTCCCATTACCAGATGCGCTGTTTTCTGTATGGCTTTAGCCACTCCTGCTGCATGTTGGGTGTCTTTTTTCCATGTTGTCAAGCTGTGTGCTCACATGCATGAGTACTTGTCTCTCTCCCCCTTTTCTTAGCTCACAATCTGATTTAAGTTTTCCAGTGCAAAATACAATCCTTGCTGTCGCGTAGGAGCCCAAACCAGGCGAAACTCTCTCTCCTGGGGGCTACGTGTCGACATACAAGCCGACAGCAGGGCCCAAACTTCGGGAATTAAACCTGAACAAGCTTGCCTGTTTAGCTAACTCAACCAGCGAGTAGGCTTAGTTAAAATAACAGCTTTAGTGAGCAAGGCTCCGATGAAAAACGCAAGTTATGATGGCCATTCACACTCCAGACACATTTTTTCGTAACTCAACAACGACTCCTAAGTTCTTTCAAACTTCTCAGTAAGGAATTCAAATCTGAAAAAGTACGTTCAAGAATAGTTTTGAGATGTCATTCACCATCAGTTGGTTTTGAAAACTTGACTGGTAGAGAAACATACCATGCTGATGAGGTTACAGTGTCAAGTGTGAAAGTGTGGAAGCTTGACTTGGAAAAAAGACAATGAATCGGCCATCAAGTCTACAACAAAAGCATGCCAGCTAACATGAGTATGAATTTAATGCCAAGAGTTTCATTTTGCATGCTGCTTCTTTTGCACTTGCAAGGCACAACAAGAGAATGGCAAATATGTGCCAATATAACACTTAATAAGCATTTTGAGTGTGTTCAAAAAACACTACTGTGGAAGAAATGCTTTGTATTCAATAGGAAAGTCTGACCCTGCTCATTCACCCTCTCAGGTCAACCCAGTTAGCTACAAACCAGTGCAGCAAAATTCATCCTCACTTAATGCAATACAGAGCTGGTGGTGAGAAGATCAAATAATACTTTACTGGGCCCAGGTGGGACATTTCTGAGGAAGCAGCAGTACAACATTGGTACTCACCCCAACCTGCCTTTGCACTGTGTAATTCCAGCAGTCTTACACATTGTTTTGCATTTCAAACTGTACAAGATGATGCATCTGAAACCTTGACCAAACTCCATGGCACAGTGCTACATCGATGGTTGTTCTCAATATCGGACTACATGATAAAGATTTTCTGGAAACTATCATGCTAGATCATTAAGATATTGTGCTTTTGTCACAAAAATGTGACATCAAAAAGGCAGGCTGTTCCTTATCGGTTGTTTTTATACGCGTGTTGCGTATATGTGTACTGCAAGATTTTAGAGCAAAATCTCTGACACTGCATGAGGAGACATGAGATGCCCAGTCCAACATTTCAGTTAAAAAAAAAAAAAAAGTCAGTCATTCATATTTTGAAGCACTATAGACTTTTTATGGTCTGAAGCTATAGTGGAATGGTTTTCCAGGCTGGACGAGGTATGAAGTGAAAACACAGACTCGATCATCTCCACGTGTGGACTCTGTGTCCAGCAGGGCCTCTCCAGGAGCCTGGATAGTGACCGATTTGTCCCCTCTGCTGTCCCTGCTCTTAGAGCGGTGCCTGTCTCTCCGATCCCTGAAACACCACCACACACGCACGCTCACACAGATGTATATAAACATTTATATACACAGTATACTCCAAGTTGGTACATAAAGCAACATAAAATGGATAATCGTTAAATAACGATACGGTGGTACCCTCAGTGTTTGCAGTAGTGTACATTCACATTTGTATGTTCTAGACAAAACATCAATGCCCACCCACATTTAGGCAAAAGGGAAGAATGTCGGGAAATGGCATACGCACCTGTGCTTGCGAGAGCTACGGGAATGGGAGGACTTGTAGGAGTAGCCTGAGTACTGTGACTCGTTGTCCATGTCTGGGGCCAGTGCCTGGGGTTTGTGGACCCCAGCTCCGCCACTGGAACGTTCTGTTGCTCTGCGCATTTGAGTTTTGCGCTCTGAGATAGATTTAGAGGATAGAGCCAGCGGCAGCTGCAGCAGTTCAACCTTACTCCTGAGAGAATCTATTTTGAAGGCTGAAGAGGAGGAGGACTAACCTGAGGGAGGAAGAGAAATAAGTATACCTTTAAAGCAAATACCATAATCCAGAGCAACACATCTCAGAGTGAACACGCTCCCTGTTAATCAAACCAAAGACTGGTGGTGTCAGCACAAAGCTCTATCTGCTCTTAAAGGTGAGCTACAAGTGCCCACAATTTCATTACAATCTGTTCTCATTCAGAATGAACAAGTGCATATAAAATCAGAGCAACACCATAATATGTAGAGATCTATAAAGATCTCTTTTTATATATTTCAATGAATCCATTAATGTCCCGGAACAGTGATAGTATAAAATTAAGTCACATTTTGAAAATGAACATCTTGAATACACACTGAAAATTCAAACAAAGGTTGTAGTCTTCATCTATTAATTGAACTGTGCAAGAATAATGAACAAACCAGAAAATAGCATTACACACTACTTCACCTTCAAGGTATTAAATGTGTTTCACCCTAAGGAAGCAATTTACAAAAACAGGCCCATCATTCAACAACTTTGTGAATCAGTGCTTTCACAATTCTCACACTCACCACAAGGTCTCATCACACACACACACACACACACACACACACACACACACACACACACACACACACACACACACACACACACACACACATTCCCCAGCCATCTCCCATCATCTCCAGGGTTACCAAGCTTGGCTCTTACCAAGGGAATGAATAAGGGGGTACAGGAGCAGTGAACAGTGTGGGGGCTAGGTTTCTATGGTTACATGACCTTTAACCACACAACCCTATTTCTGGGGAGAGCAAAAATATGTCAGTGAGCTGTTTGTATGTTTACCTGGGTCTTTGTGTGTGTGGTCAGCTCTAAAATAACAGCAGCAACTGTCATTGAAGAAGCTGTTGTGTGGGCCTGAGTAGGTACTAAACACATTCTTAAGAATAGTGACTCTTAATCCAATTCCTTTAATGAAGAACCACAACTTTCCTCACTTTCTATTTCTAAATGTCTGTCCCCTTCTCTCTGATTGGCTGTATATGAAGGGAACGCAAACTTGATTAGGAAGCCAAAAACACAGACCTCCTCTTTCTGCTGTGTCTATGTGCATGCACTTCTCACTCACCCACTAGTCAGGGATTGTTTACAAAACTGATAATACAGTCAAGGATACTATTTGTCGAGGGCAGACTCCCAACACATGCCACTCATCAATCTCAAATAGGGGCTCTTGGATTCTCTCACACACACACACACACACACACACACACACACACACACACACACACACACACACACACACACACACACGCTTCTCACAGGAATTGTAAAAACAGTAGGCCTACATTTGAACAGAATAGAATGGGACCATAACCCCATACATTTTATGATAAAGTTTAAAATAAAAACTCATATATAAAAACATAACTCTCGAAGAAAATTAAGAGATCAGTCCAAATTAGTATCTCTGCGTTTGGCAATGATTTCAATTCCACAGTCTGTTGAATTCCACCACATGTACAGCTCTTTGTATTTAATGAGATTCTGATTAGGTAATCAAAGCTTATTTAACAAGCAGTGTGAAAGACTGGTGGAGAACACCTCAAGATGCATGAACAAGCTGCAATCAAAATCTGAGATATTCCACCAAATACTGATTTCTTAACTAATCCTAAGTTAAAACATTAGTACCATAATCCTTAGTCCTTAACACTGATCTTAGACTATTTCATTCTTTTTTGAACCATAACATTAGCCATTATACAACAAAGGCCAAACTGGAGTCAGTGTAAAGGAGCCACTTTTACCAACATCTTAACAGATCAAAGTATAAATCCTTTCATATGTGTCAAAAACCAACCCTGGCATCACTGAGCCATTTCAAGAGGTGAGGGACGAGCTTCACAGTATTTACACTACACAGAATGTGCCTCTTCATCGGTAATGACATGATATCAGACAACAAATATGTTCCTTTTTGTCCCCTGCAATGTTGACAGGAGTCAGTCCAGAACAGGGCTGCACAAATAAGTATACAGTAATGAGCAGTGAAGATGATGTCTTGCCACAACACAATGGCAATCCCAGTAAGCCCTGCCTTATCCATTGTGCGTAAAGAGAGGCCAAACCTTTATTTTCTATTCTGTAGAACGCTTAAAGAAATAAAATAAACTCCTTCCACACTCTTTATTCTTTGCTCTCGCATAGTGTTAATTTATAAAATAAAGGATACAACATAGACATATGATGATATTAATGCAAAATACCCTCTTGGAGCCCATGTGTCTTGCAGGGGTCCCAGTGCAAAAGAACCTGAATTTGTTTAAGTCACCCATCCACACATTCCATAAGGCGAAGAGAGATGAAGACCACCATCTTGCCTCAAGTTGACATGGGCACATTATAGGTTCTCGAGCAAAATGGTACCTGTTGGATTGCCAGTTTGTCACTGATGGCGTGAGTGAGTATTAACATACATGTATTGGGCAAAGTGCTTGGGGGGGGGGTCCCTTTAGTGGGCAGATTCATTTCCTCAGCCATACATTTTCAGTCTCATTTTAGTTCCATTTCTTCATCTTCACTGACTAATTTTTTTTTTAAACTGTCACCTCAGTTCCCTTGTTCCAACTTTAGCTTTACCTGATAAAAAAAAACACCTCACATATCTGGACTTTCATTTGAATGCTTTTTATTCCAACTCGGTGCATGTGCTGAAGGTTCGTCTGTCCTGTCTCTCTCTTCTCAGTTGCAGACAATACAATATTTGCAGGTTTCTCCCAGGAGAAAGGCATGCTGGGATTCTAGTAAAGAGCTACACCGGATGTATGAAATGGCAGGAATGCCACACCCTTATTGTGTGTGTTCATGTTTCAAATGTGTAAGTAAAACTCTTTACAATGTCTCGTGTAATACATCAGAATCCTGTAGAATGGATCTCGGGCTGAGCTGGTTCTGTTGGCCCTTCTTCATTACCTAAACAGGTTGGAAAGATGACCATACAATTGTCACAGTCTGCAGGGGTAGTACACCATAAGCAACATAATTACATCAACTCCAAAATCAATACTAAACATTATTCAAATACATACATAAAATTCTTAAAGTTGAAATTAGGAATTGCTACAGGTTTGAAGGCCAGTTTTCAGTCTGGCAATAGCAAGACCCAAGATCTGCGGTGATGTTTTAATATTCAACTGTGTGCTCCATTTAAACTCAACCCCAAATTATCCCAGTGATTCCAGATTAGTTCTTTTTGTTTGGTACAATCAAAAAGAATTGTGCTACAGCATTAAACAGGTTTAGCCCCAGTATTTATAAATTGCTTCTTTGACACACTTACCATCGCTCGACCCAAGATAAATAGATGGTGTCCTGATAATGGAGGAAGACCCATGGATGGTGTCATCTGAACTGACTGACAGGTGACTTTTTTCTCACCATTGTGAGCAGTCTACACTGGTCTGCTTCAATCTCCTATGAAAATGAAAACAAGGAGTTAACCAGGATCTCACAAGTGCACAAAGCCATTCTTTTAAAACATAACATGAAAGTGCTAGCTAGCTGCAATGATAGTGTGTGTGTGTGTGTGTGTTTGAGAGAGAGTGAGTAATATATCCACTTTACCCTAAGCTGATGCAGGTTTTTCATCAGTCCCTCCATTCTTTGAAAGATTCCATCCACATTTTTTATCATGCGCTGCCGTATGCTTGCTCGTGATTGGCAGGGCCTCGTTTCATGCCTCAGCATCTCCAGGTGTGAACGGCCTTTTGGTGACTGGCAAGGCATCTCCTGCCCTTCTTGCTGTGAGGACAATGATGTCACTTTCTGCTTCTGACTGGCAGCCTCTAAAGGATCCAAGGATCCAAGGATCAACAGTCTTAGTGTCCTGACTGGCAGAACACAAAGGGTGCAAAAAAGTTGGTAAATATCTGAGCCTGCTAAAATTCTTTTTATAAAAACACCACCACCACCACCAGAAATATACTGTTTAACTATCATAGTGCAACAATGACTGTGTAACGGAGTGTAACAAATTCTTACCATCTTGAAAAGCAGCATCAGCCACTTTAGCTTGTCCTCCCACATAACCCTGCCCACCAGTATGCATGTAGGCTTCTGATTGGTCAGTTGGGATAGTAGGTGTGAGAACATTTTCATCATCACTCTGTGAATCTCTCTCTATAGAACCAGACTCTTCTGTTAGGGAGCCATCTAGGGACCAAAGGCATCAGCCATAAGTACCAAAGAGAGCAAATCCTATGACATTGTATACAAACAAAAACAAACATGGGCTTACCTAGACGACCGACATGATTACCATGCAACCGTAGAACCGCAGACCTAGAGGAGATGTCAGGAGTCCAATCATTGTAAGTGCATCTTTGAAATTCTGCCTTCTCTTAACAGCATTACAGCAGCATTAGAAAACTTTCAAAAATCCTGAGTACTTACGGAGCTGTTGATCCTTGCTCGGTGGCTTCAATGCCTCCAGAGGCCGAGGAGATGGTCTTTTCTAACAGGTTCTTCCATCTGTGGAAACATCGCTAAAGCCATCAGGTCCCAATTTCTACAACAGCACTTTGTTGTTAAAATCATCTGAACATAAATGGCCCGACACCATAAATGTTATCACAAAACAGACACAGCAGTGCTGACTGGTTGACCTTGATGAGAAGATGGTGGGTCAGAAAGGGACAAAAAAACAAACTCACGTGTTTTTCTCAGAGGAAGTCCCAGCCACCAGCTCGTATATCTGTCTCTCTGATGTACTGATCACATACAAGGCCTTGTTATCTGATAGAGAAGAGCAGGTTGTCAAACAATGTATTCAAACTAACCCAAATGCAATTTGTAACTGGCTTCTTAATTTTTTAAAAATAAAATAAAGACATAGTTATTCCAGACCCATTCATCTATTCTGGCTATTCATAGCTGTAAGAATAACTACAAATATACCTGTAGCCACAGATCTGACAAGAGATGAATCCAAGCGAACAACGGGGCAAAAGGGGGTTTTGAGGTCCGTGTTCCTACCCCAAACCCCACCCAGTGAGCGCGCAGGACATCGCAAGATCAAACGGTCACCTGAACCCCTTTGGAGTAGCACCAACAGGTCTGAGAGAAGCAGAGCATGAATGTCTGAAACACACACACACACACACACACACACACACACACACACACACACACACACAGAGTGAGAATGGACCTGTCAAGTAATCATTTGCAAGAGGAAAAACAAAAATGTGATTTGTTCAGCTGTGATGATCTCTTACCTATAGCTTTATCTTTACTAACTTTCCAAGTCAACGGTCCTTCGTGGATCATTTTCTTAGTGGTCAGGTCCAGATTCTACATAGAAAAAGAATATAGTTAATAATTCATACTCTGGATCAGGTGCTCCAAGACCAGAGAAGCTGTTTGGAAGGCAGATGGTGGATACATAGTAAGGCCGTACCTTGAACTGAGCAGCGACAGGACTGGCCTGCCTCTCCAGAGGGGACAAGTCTAGCCTGCGCTGATAACGGCTGAGCAGTCGCCGGTGCTCCGTCTCCCTGACGACCTCATTGACAGCTCGTAGTATCCCACGGCAGCACGCCTGTGCCCTCACCAATGTCTGCAGGTCTGGAGAACCAGCTGTTGTGGGGGCACATACTAGTGTTAATCCAGGAGAAAGGGTGTGTGTGCTTGCCTCCTTGGTAAACTGGTATGTGTGTGTATACTGAAGTGTTTTCATGGTTCAATACATTGTGTGTGAGTGTTTCTATACATGCCTTCTGTGTGTCTGATGATGTTATCCAGCAGCAAGGGGTATTTGGTGAGTCTCTGCATCTCAGACACTAGAAGGTCCTTTAATTGTAGTCGGCGGCAGTGAGGGCTGGCTTCACATTCCTAACACACACACACACACACACACACGAATGAGCCAAGGACATCTAAGTCCAAATGTGGATTCTGTTGACTGCAACACCAATTTATACCTAAAACAGCATCACTAGAAGTTATGTGCTGCAATAAAAGTCAAATATAAAAGACTGGATAGTCTCCAATTCAAAGTATGGGTCAACCAATTCACAACCCAGCCCACTAACAAATATGGCAGAAGCTCTAGTGTTTGTAGGTTTGTCCAAAGGCTTTATACCTCTAAAAAGTGTTACCTGTATAAGGTGCGCGAAACGCGGGTCTTTGCATTTATTTTTAATGAGCTCCAGTGCCTGACTCTGCTGACTGCACAGGTGAGACACCTGCTCCTGGAACTCCTCTCCTGCAGCGTCTTCAAACTATCACGCACACACACAAACACATGAGCTACTGACATATCAAGTAAAGCAACAAGTATATCCCACACTACACAGAACAACCCCTTCATTTTAGACAGCACCAAAAGATGATGTGAACTAGAAAGGGAGTAACACTAGCCAGCTCTCACTCTAGACACCATGATGTCTCCGATGCCTTGAACTATAGAAGAGTCCCTCAGCCTCTTCATCGACTCACACAGATTCGCTGAAACACAAATGCAACACCACAAAACAGAATCTGTTTAAGCGAGCCAGTGTATATGTGGTTTGTTAGAAAGTTGTGTCAGTGGGCAACAGAACTCTACTTGTGTCATGAAGGCCACCGCAGAAACAACATGTACAGCCTCCAGTCCATACCTGCTCACAGTAATGGCATGGTGCCGATAGCTGATATTGTTCTGTCATTAAATTCTCAGTTTGGGTGGGTTTTACACTTCTTTAATCTTGATTATGATTTAGACACCAAGTAGGCTTCAGAAATTTAGGTTTGAAAACACACTAAGACAAATGGAGCAGATTTACACGCACACACACACGCTCACACACAGAGAGACTGACCATGAAGACTGTAGACCTGGGGCAGGTTGGGGAAGATACAGGAAAGTTCTTCGACGGTCAAAAGGTTCCTCATCTTCTGGAAGAACACCTGATCGAGAACCCTGAGAGTCCGCAAGTGAGATGCTTCCGTTGTGAACAGCTCTGAGGAAGAGGATATAGCAAAGTCACTACAATTTCTTACAAACGTTACACAATTCAGAATTCCACATTTTCATGAGTCAGGATAGAATTATCATATGTGCATAATAAATAGAATACTGTATGTTCAAAAGATTTAGTAGCTATTTAGTTTAAGTTAGATCAGTAAATAATTGTTTTCATTTTACATGTTAACTGTGTACTGGGAGTTGTCTTTTATAGTCAGTTGCTGTGCACCACATTTGCTGTTTTACCATATATGACAGCCTGCCGTTCGATCTCCCGGGAGCCGAGAGAGGCGAGTGTGTGCGGCTCCACTGTCTCCTGCCAGTTCTGACAGTGGACCGTGTCCTCTTCCAAAGGAGGTGCATCAGGCAACAATGCCAGTGGTGTATCCACACTCCTACAGGAAGGGAAGGAGGCATGGGGAAAGAGAGAAAGAGAGACAGAGCTTCAGCAGCAACTTACTAAGATAAATCAAGGTGATGGATATGGATGTTAAAGAACTGGACGGCAGGTGTGCATGCGTGCTCATTAGCATCAGACTAATGAGGTGTATATAGTTATAATTACATCTCAGTCATGCTCATGGATCTCTGCGTCCTGGTGCAAGGCGGTGACATACCTGTCCAGAGTAGATGCTGGAGGCCGGACATTCATGGCTCAGGAACCTCAGCAGCTCTTCCACTAGTGTGTCTACTGAAATATCTTGAATGTTGGATGATCTCTTTAGTGTTCGTTTCAGTATCTGTTCATTCAGCTGAAGAACACCTTTTCTGAACGGGTTATCAGACGCAACAATGGTCCTTAAAAATTCCACATTACCTATTATGATGTAATAAACCGAGGTGTGAGAGCTGCAGTAGTGATCTAAGCCAGTTAGCTAGCTAGCTATGTTCTTGTCCAGACACTTTAATGCCTCCTGGCTGGTGCAATGACACAATATTCAACATTTCCTTCTGATTCTACTTTTAATTCTGTGACATTAGCTAAGCAACTATAAAGCTACTCTTGTCCAAAAATGCCAGTGTCGTTAGACATATCAAAACGTATCAAACATAGCTTTAGCTAGGCTAGCTAATCAGACCTTCTATGAAACAATCACAACTTAGTAAATTCATAGTTGTTAATCACAGTAAAGTGTTTTTTCTTTTTGTTGTTTAAAAAGAGTTACCTTGTTACCTTGCTAGCTAACAGTTAGCTAGTAACAATGCCTTCAAAAGTAGTTCTCCACTGATACAAGATACCTAAGAGAAATTTGGCTCGAATGTGACTGATTGAAAAACAAAAATACATCACAAATAGCGTTATGCAATAATACCTAAAGTGCATGCATCAAATACAAACAGTCCCCAATGCAAACCTCTTTTACAAGGCAGCTATTTAGCATCTGCTACTTCTGCAAAACAAACCCAGTCTTGCATGTTAGTGTTAGCTATCCAGCTAGCTAGGCATTGCTCCAGGACAGGTTTTAGTATAGCCAAAATAATTTGATTGCCTGTTAATTTTTTTAAAAAGTTGATGTAGAGATGTGACATTTTACTAAGCGTGCCCTGATAAAAAGCTAATAAAATAGCTAAGGGCCAGATTCTGTTATATCATTAGTTAGTGTCATGTCCGTTGATGCAGGAAAGAAGAGACAGGAAACAGTGCGTTATCCTGTGGCCTTTTATTAATGCAGAGCTCTTGAGATGTCACTTCACAACACAGTGCGAGTGAGATCTAAAGCATAACTTTGCAACAGACAGACATATTTCTCTCGCCTTGTGCCACTTCTGCTTTTGTGTTTTTCCATCTCAGCCGTCACCTCTGTTTGACCGTCTCGTACACGTCTTCTTGCATAATCACACATATGCACGTTTAATTGGTTTGTTTCCCGCTGTCCTAAACCCTGCTCTCATCCATTGTCTTAGCTCCACATGTGCTGCCCCTACCGTGTAAGCAGAGTCAGTATAAATATTCACTTCCTTGCCCTTTGCTAACTTCAAGGCCTCCACTACTGCCATTACCTCAGCTCGCTGTGCTGATTGCTAACCTTTCAGCCTTTCGGCTTTCACCGTCCAAAATTCATCTACTTCTCCCTGTGTTTCTGCCACCACTGCATACCCTGCTTTTATATCCCCATCTGGTCCTCTAAATCCACACCCATCAGTGAACATGTTCCCTGCTCCTGGAATTGGTTCTCCTTCTAGGTCTGGTCTCACCTTCTCCTGCTTTTTGACTTCCTGTTCGCACTGATGAGGCTCTCCTCCTCCCATCATGTCTGCCATGTTGATTCCTTCATGTGTGTACGTGATGTGTGGTGCTTCCAAAATTTTGCTGATCCTCTGTTGCCTTAGTGCTGTCAAGGTGAAGGCTTGTGAGTTCACGTATGCTATTACACTGTGTGTGGTTAGTACCATGATTGGATGTCCCATTACCAGATGCGCTGTTTTCTGTATGGCTTTAGCCACTCCTGCTGCATGTTGGGTGTCTTTTTTCCATGTTGTCAAGCTGTGTGCTCACATGCATGAGTACTTGTCTCTCTCCCCCTTTTCTTAGCTCACAATCTGATTTAAGTTTTCCAGTGCAAAATACAATCCTTGCTGTCACGTAGGAGCCCAAACCAGGCGAAACTCTCTCTCCTGGGGGCTACGTGTCGACATACAAGCCGACAGCAGGGCCCAAACTTCGGGAATTAAACCTTAACAAGCTTGCCTGTTTAGCTAACTCAACCAGCGAGTAGGCTTAGTTAAAATAACAGCTTTAGTGAGCAAGGCTCCGATGAAAAACGCAAGTTATGATGGCCATTCACACTCCAGACACATTTTTTCGTAACTCAACAACGACTCCTAAGTTCTTTCAAACTTCTCAGTAAGGAATTCAAATCTGAAAAAGTACGTTCAAGAATAGTTTTGAGATGTCATTCACCATCAGTTGGTTTTGAAAACTTGACTGGTAGAGAAACATACCATGCTGATGAGGTTACAGTGTCAAGTGTGAAAGTGTGGAAGCTTGACTTGGAAAAAAGACAATGAATCGGCCATCAAGTCTACAACAAAAGCATGCCAGCTAACATGAGTATGAATTTAATGCCAAGAGTTTCATTTTGCATGCTGCTTCTTTTGCACTTGCAAGGCACAACAAGAGAATGGCAAATATGTGCCAATATAACACTTAATAAGCATTTTGAGTGTGTTCAAAAAACACACTTCCACTACTGTGGAAGAAATGCTTTGTATTCAATAGGAAAGTCTGACCCTGCTCATTCACCCTCTCAGGTCAACCCAGTTAGCTACAAACCAGTGCAGCAAAATTCATCCTCACTTGATGCAATACAGAGCTGGTGGTGAGAAGATCAAATAATACTTTACTGGGCCCAGGTGGGACATTTCTGAGGAAGCAGCAGTACAACATTGGTACTCACCCCAACCTGCCTTTGCACTGTGTAATTCCAGCAGTCTTACACATTGTTTTGCATTTCAAACTGTACAAGATGATGCATCTGAAACCTTGACCAAACTCCATGGCACAGTGCTACATCGATGGTTGTTCTCAATATCAGACTACATGATAAAGATTTTCTGGAAACTATCATGCTAGATCATTAAGATATTGTGCTTTTGTCACAAAAATGTGACATCAAAAAGGCAGGCTGTTCCTTATCGGTTGTTTTTATACGCGTGTTGCGTATATGTGTACTGCAAGATTTTAGAGCAAAATCTCTGACACTGCATGAGGAGACATGAGATGCCCAGTCCAACATTTCAGTAAAAAAAAAAAAACAAAAGTCAGTCAATCATATTTTGAAGCACTATAGACTTTTTATGGTCTGAAGCTATAGTGGAATGGTTTTCCAGGCTGGACGAGGTATGAAGTGAAAACACGGACTCGATCATCTCCACGTGTGGACTCTGTGTCCAGCAGGGCCTCTCCAGGAGCCTGGATAGTGACCGATTTGTCCCCTCTGCTGTCCCTGCTCTTAGAACGGTGCCTGTCTCTCCGATCCCTGAAACACCACCACATACGCACGCGCACACAGATGTATATAAACATTTATATACACAGTATACTCCAAGTTGGTACATAAAGCAACATAAAATGGATAATCGTTAAATAACGATACGGTGGTACCCTCAGTGTTTGCAGTAGTGTACATTCACATTTGTATGTTCTAGACAAAACATCAATGCCCGCCCACATTTAGGCAAAATGGAAGAATGTCGGGAAATGGCATACGCACCTGTGCTTGCGAGAGCTACGGGAATGGGAGGACTTGTAGGAGTAGCCTGA
Organism: Electrophorus electricus; assembly: GCF_041902795.1. Lineage (NCBI taxonomy): Eukaryota > Metazoa > Chordata > Actinopteri > Gymnotiformes > Gymnotidae > Electrophorus > Electrophorus electricus. The sequence continues at coordinate 1,181,227 of NW_027658693.1, read as the reverse complement.
GTACTGTGACTCGTTGTCCATGTCTGGGGCCAGTGCCTGGGGTTTGTGGACCCCAGCTCCGCCACTGGAACGTTCTGTTGCTCTGCGCATTTGAGTTTTGCGCTCTGAGATAGATTTAGAGGATAGAGCCAGCGGCAGCTGCAGCAGTTCAACCTTACTCCTGAGAGAATCTATTTTGAAGGCTGAAGAGGAGGAGGACTAACCTGAGGGAGGAAGAGAAATAAGTATACCTTTAAAGCAAATACCATAATCCAGAGCAACACATCTCAGAGTGAACACGCTCCCTGTTAATCAAACCAAAGACTGGTGGTGTCAGCACAAAGCTCTATCTGCTCTTAAAGGTGAGCTACAAGTGCCCACAATTTCATTACAATCTGTTCTCATTCAGAATTAACAAGTGCATATAAAATCAGAGCAACACCATAATATGTAGAGATCTATAAAGATCTCTTTTTATATATTTCAATGAATCCATTAATGTCCCGGAACAGTGATAGTATAAAATTAAGTCACATTTTGAAAATGAACATCTTGAATACACACTGAAAATTCAAACAAAGGTTGTAGTCTTCATCTATTAATTGAACTGTGCAAGAATAATGAACAAACCAGAAAATAGCATTACACACTACTTCACCTTCAAGGTATTAAATGTGTTTCAACCTAAGGAAGCAATTTACAAAAACAGGCCCATCATTCAACAACTTTGTGAATCAGTGCTTTCACAATTCTCACACTCACCACAAGGTCTCATCACACACACACACACACACACACACACACACACACACACACACACACACACACACACACACACACACACATACACACACACACACACACATTCCCCAGCCATCTCCCATCATCTCTAGGGTTACCAAGCTTGGCTCTTACCAAGGGAATGAATAAGGGGGTACAGGAGCAGTGAACAGTGTGGGGGCTAGGTTTCTATGGTTACATGACCTTTAACCACACAACCCTATTTCTGGGGAGAGCAAAAATATGTCAGTGAGCTGTTTGTATGTTTACCTGGGTCTTTGTGTGTGTGGTCAGCTCTAAAATAACAGCAGCAACTGTCATTGAAGAAGCTGTTGTGTGTGCCTGAGTAGGTACTAAACACATTCTTAAGAATAGTGACTCTTAATCCAATTCCTTTAATGAAGAACCACAACTTTCCTCACTTTCTATTTCTAAATGTCTGTCCCCTTCTCTCTGATTGGCTGTATATGAAGGGAACGCAAACTTGATTAGGAAGCCAAAAACACAGACCTCCTCTTTCTGCTGTGTCTATGTGCATGCACTACTCACTCACCCACTTGTCAGGGTTTGTTTACAAAACTGATAATACAGTCAAGGATACTATTTGTCGAGGGCAGACTCCCAACACATGCCACTCATCAATCTCAAATAGGGGCTCTTGGATTCTCTCTCACACACACACACACACACACACACACACACACACACACACACACACACACGCTTCTCACAGGAATTGTAAAAACAGTAGGCCTACATTTGAACAGAATAGAATGGGACCATAACCCCATACATTTTATGATAAAGTTTAAAATAAAAACTCATATATAAAAACATAACTCTCGAAGAAAATTAAGAGATCAGTCCAAATTAGTATCTCTGCGTTTGGCAATGATTTCAATTCCACAGTCTGTTGAATTCCACCACATGTACAGCTCTTTGTATTTAATGAGATTCTGATTAGGTAATCAAAGCTTATTTAACAAGCAGTGTGAAAGACTGGTGGAGAACACCTCAAGATGCATGAACAAGCTGCAATCAAAATCTGAGATATTCCACCAAATACTGATTTCTTAACTAATCCTAAATTAAAACATTAGTACCATAATCCTTAGTCCTTAACACTGATCTTAGACGATTTCATTCTTTTTTGAACCATAACATTAGCCATTATACAACAAAGGCCAAACTGGAGTCAGTGTAAAGGAGCCACTTCTACCAACATCTTAACAGATCAAAGTATAAATCCTTTCATATGTGTCAAAAACCAACCCTGGCATCACTGAGCCATTTCAAGAGGTGAGGGACGAGCTTCACAGTATTTACACTACACAGAATGTGCCTCTTCATCGGTAATGACATGATATCAGACAACAAATATGTTCCTTTATGTCCCCTGCAATGTTGACAGGAGTCAGTCCAGAACAGGGCTGCACAAATAAGTATACAGTAATGAGCAGTGAAGATGATGTCTTGCCACAACACAATGGCAATCCCAGTAAGCCCTGCCTTATCCATTGTGCGCAAAGAGAGGCCAAACCTTTATTTTCTATTCTGTAGAACGCTTAAAGAAATAAAATAAACTCCTTCCACACTCTTTATTCTTTGCTCTCGCATAGTGTTAATTTATAAAATAAAGGATACAACATAGACATATGATGATATTAATGCAAAATACCCTCTTGGAGCCCATGTGTCTTGCAGGGGTCCCAGTGCAAAAGAACCTGAATTTGTTTAAGTCACCCATCCACACATTCCATAAGGCGAAGAGAGATGAAGACCACCATCTTGCCTCAAGTTGACATGGGCACATTATGGGTTCTCGAGCAAAATGGCACCTGTTGGATTGCCAGTTTGTCACTGATGGCGTGAGTGAGTATTAACATACATGTATTGGGCAAAGTGCTTGGGGGGGGGGGTCCCTTTAGTGGGCAGATTCATTTCCTCAGCCATACATTTTCAGTCTCATTTTAGTTCCACTTCTTCATCTTCACTGACTAATTTTTTTTTTAAACTGTCACCTCAGTTCCCTTGTTCCAACTTTAGCTTTACCTGATAAAAAAAAACACCTCACATATCTGGACTTTCATTTGAATGCTTTTTATTCCAACTCGGTGCATGTGCTGAAGGTTCGTCTGTCCTGTCTCTCTCTTCTCAGTTGCAGACAATACAATATTTGCAGGTTTCTCCCAGGAGAAAGGCATGCTGGGATTCTAGTAAAGAGCTACACCGGATGTATGAAATGGCAGGAATGCCACACCCTTATTGTGTGTGTTCATGTTTCAAATGTGTAAGTAAAACTCTTTACAATGTCTCGTGTAATAAATCAGAATCCTGTAGAATGGATCTCGGGCTGAGCTGGTTCTGTTGGCCCTTCTTCGTTACCTAAACAGGTTGGAAAGATGACCATACAATTGTCACAGTCTGCAGGGGTAGTACACCATAAGCAACATAATTACATCAACTCCAAAATCAATACTAAACATTATTCAAATACATACATAAAATTCTTAAAGTTGAAATTAGGAATTGCTACAGGTTTGAAGGCCAGTTTTCAGTCTGGCAATAGCAAGACCCAAGATCTGCGGTAATGTTTTAATATTCAACTGTGTGCTCCATTTAAACTCAACCCCAAATTATCCCAGTGATTCCAGATTAGTTCTTTTTGTTTGGTACAATCAAAAAGAATTGTGCTACAGCATTAAACAGGTTTAGCCCCAGTATTTATAAATTGCTTCTTTGACACACTTACCATCGCTCAACCCAAGATAAATAGATGGTGTCCTGATAATGGAGGAAGACCCATGGATGGTGTCATCTGAACTGACTGACAGGTGACTTTTTTCTCACCATTGTGAGCAGTCTACACTGGTCTGCTTCAATCTCCTATGAAAATGAAAACAAGGAGTTAACCAGGATCTCACAAGTGCACAAAGCCATTCTTTTAAAACATAACATGAAAGTGCTAGCTAGCTGCAATGATAGTGTGTGTGTGTGTGTGTGTGTGTGTGTGTGTGTGTTTGAGAGAGAGTGAGTAATATATCCACTTTACCCTAAGCTGATGCAGGTTTTTCATCAGTCCCTCCATTCTTTGAAAGATTCCATCCACATTTTTTATCATGCGCTGCCGTATGCTTGCTCGTGATTGGCAGGGCCTCGTTTCATGCCTCAGCATCTCCAGGTGTGAACGGCCTTTTGGTGACTGGCAAGGCATCTCCTGCCCTTCTTGCTGTGAGGACAATGATGTCACTTTCTGCTTCTGACTGGCAGCCTCTAAAGGATCCAAGGATCCAAGGATCAACAGTCTTAGTGTCCTGACTGGCAGAACACAAAGGGTGCAAAAAAGTTGGTAAATATCTGAGCCTGCTAAAATTCTATTTATAAAAACACCACCACCACCAGAAATATACTGTTTAACTATCATAGTGCAACAATGACTGTGTAACGGAGTGTAACAAATTCTTACCATCTTGAAAAGCAGCATCAGCCACTTTAGCTTGTCCTCCCACATAACCCTGCCCACCAGTATGCATGTAGGCTTCTGATTGGTCAGTTGGGATAGTAGGTGTGAGAACATTTTCATCATCACTCTGTGAATCTCTCTCTATCGAACCAGACTCTTCTGATAGGGAGCCATCTAGGGACCAAAGGCATCAGCCATAAGTACCACAGAGAGCAAATCCTATGACATTGTATACAAACAAAAACAAACATGGGCTTACCTAGACGACCGACTTGATTACCATGCAACCGTAGAACCGCAGACCTAGAGGAGATGTCAGGAGTCCAATCATTGTAAGTGCATCTTTGAAATTCTGCCTTCTCTTAACAGCATTACAGCAGCATTAGAAAACTTTAAAAATCCTGAGTACTTACGGAGCTGTTGATCCTTGCTCGGTGGCTTCAATGCCTCCAGAGGCCGAGGAGATGGTCTTTTCTAACAGATTCTTCCATCTGTGGAAACATCGCTAAAGCCATCAGGTCCCAATTTCTACAACAGCACAATGTTGTTAAAATCATCTGAACATAAATGGCCTGACACCATAAATGTTATCACAAAACAGACACAGCAGTGCTGACTGGTTGACCTTGATGAGAAGATGGTGGGTCAGAGAGAGACAAAAAAACAAACTCACGTGTTTTTCTCAGAGGAAGTCCCAGCCACCAGCTCGTATATCTGTCTCTCTGATGTACTGATCACATACAAGGCCTTGTTATCTGATAGAGAAGAGCAGGCTGTCAAACAATGTATTCAAACTAACCCAAATGCAATTTGTAACTGGCTTCTTAATTTTTTAAAAATAAAATAAAGACATAGTTATTCCAGACCCATTCATCTATTCTGGCTATTCATAGCTGTAAGAATAACTACAAATATACCTGTAGCCACAGATCTGACAAGAGATGAATCCAAGCGAACAACGGGGCAAAAGGGGGTTTTGAGGTCCGTGTTCCTACCCCAAACCCCACCCAGTGAGCGCGCAGGACATCGCAAGATCAAACGGTCACCTGAACCCCTTTGGAGTAGCACCAACAGGTCTGAGAGAAGCAGAGCATGAATGTCTGAAACACACACACACACACACACACACACACACACACACACACACACACACACACACACAGAGTGAGAATGGACCTGTCAAGTAATCATTTGCAAGAGGAAAAACAAAAATGTGATTTGTTCAGCTGTGATGATCTCTTACCTATAGCTTTATCTTTACTAACTTTCCAAGTCAACGGTCCTTCGTGGATCATTTTCTTAGTGGTCAGGTCCAGATTCTACATAGAAAAAGAATATAGTTAATAATTCATACTCTGGATCAGGTGCTCCAAGACCAGAGAAGCTGTTTGGAAGGCAGATGGTGGATACATAGTAAGGCCGTACCTTGAACTGAGCAGCGACAGGACTGGCCTGCCTCTCCAGAGGGGACAAGTCTAGCCTGCGCTGATAACGGCTGAGCAGTCGCCGGTGCTCCGTCTCCCTGACGACCTCATTGACAGCTCGTAGTATCCCACGGCAGCACGCCTGTGCCCTCACCAATGTCTGCAGGTCTGGAGAACCAGCTGTTGTGGGGGCACATACTAGTGTTAATCCAGGAGAAAGGGTGTGTGTGCTTGCCTCCTTGGTAAACTGGTATGTGTGTGTATACTGAAGTGTTTTCATGGTTCAATACATTGTGTGTGAGTGTTTCTATACATGCCTTCTGTGTGTCTGATGATGTTATCCAGCAGCAAGGGGTATTTGGTGAGTCTCTGCATCTCAGACACTAGAAGGTCCTTTAATTGCAGTCGGCGGCAGTGAGGGCTGGCTTCACATTCCTAACACACACACACACACACACACACGAATGAGCCAAGGACATCTAAGTCCAAATGTGGATTCTGTTGACTGCAACACCAATTTATACCTAAAACAGCATCACTAGAAGTTATGTGCTGCAATAAAAGTCAAATATAAAAGACTGGATAGTCTCCAATTCAAAGTATGGGTCAACCAATTCACAACCCAGCCCACTAACAAATATGGCAGAAGCTCTAGTGTTTGTAGGTTTGTCCAAAGGCTTTATACCTCTAAAAAGTGTTACCTGTATAAGGTGCGCGAAACGCAGGTCTTTGCATTTATTTTTAATGAGCTCCAGTGCCTGACTCTGCTGACTGCACAGGTGAGACACCTGCTCCTGGAACTCCTCTCCTGCAGCGTCTTCAAACTATCATGCACACACACAAACACATGAGCTACTGACATATCAAGTAAAGCAACAAGTATATCCCACACTACACAGAACAACCCCTTCATTTTAGACAGCACCAAAAGATGATGTGAACTAGAAAGGGAGTAACACTAGCCAGCTCTCACTCTAGACACCATGATGTCTCCGATGCCTTGAACTATAGAAGAGTCCCTCAGCCTCTTCATGGACTCACACAGATTCGCTGAAACACAAATGCAACACCACAAAACAGAATCTGTTTAAGCGAGCCAGTGTATATGTGGTTTGTTAGAAAGTTGTGTCAGTGGGCAACAGAACTCTACTTGTGTCATGAAGGCCACCGCAGAAACAACATGTACAGCCTCCAGTCCATACCTGCTCACAGTAATGGCATGGTGCCGATAGCTGATATTGTTCTGTCATTAAATTCTCAGTTTGGGTGGGTTTTACACTTCTTTAATCTTGATTATGATTTAGACACCAAGTAGGCTTCAGAAATTTAGGTTTGAAAACACACTAAGACAAATGGAGCAGATTTGCACGCACACACACACGCTCGCACACAGAGAGACTGACCATGAAGACTGTAGACCTGGGGCAGGTTGGGGAAGATACAGGAAAGTTCTTCGACGGTCAAAAGGTTCCTCATCTTCTGGAAGAACACCTGATCGAGAACCCTGAGAGTCCGCAAGTGAGATGCTTCCGTTGTGAACAGCTCTGAGGAAGAGGATATAGCAAAGTCACTACAATTTCTTACAAACGTTACACAATTCAGAATTCCACATTTTCATGAGTCAGGATAGAATTATCATATGTGCATAATAAATAGAATACTGTATGTTCAAAAGATTTAGTAGCTATTTAGTTTAAGTTAGATCAGTAAATAATTTTTTTCATTTTACATGTTAACTGTGTACTGGGAGTTGTCTTTTATAGTCAGTTGCTGTGCACCACATTTGCTGTTTTACCATATATGACAGCCTGCCGTTCGATCTCCCGGGAGCCGAGAGAGGCGAGTGTGTGCGGCTCCACTGTCTCCTGCCAGTTCTGACAGTGGACCGTGTCCTCTTCCAAAGGAGGTGCATCAGGCAACAACGCCAGTGGTGTATCCACACTCCTACAGGAAGGGAAGGAGGCATGGGGAAAGAGAGAAAGAGAGACAGAGCTTCAGCAGCAACTTACTAAGATAAATCAAGGTGACGGATATGGATGTTAAAGAACTGGACGGCAGGTGTGCATGTGTGCTCATTAGCATCAGACTAATGAGGTGTATATAGTTATAATTACATCTCAGTCATGCTCATGGATCTCTGCGTCCTGGTGCAAGGCGGTGACATACCTGTCCAGAGTAGATGCTGGAGGCCGGACATTCATGGCTCAGGAACCTCAGCAGCTCTTCCACTAGTGTGTCTACTGAAATATCTTGAATGTTGGATGATCTCTTTAGTGTTCGTTTCAGTATCTGTTCATTCAGCTGAAGAACACCTTTTCTGAACGGGTTATCGGACGCAACAATGGTCTTTAAAAATTCCACATTACCTATTATGATGTAATAAACCGAGGTGTGAGAGCTGCAGTAGTGATCTAAGCCAGTTAGCTAGCTAGCTATGTTCTTGTCCAGACACTTTAATGCCTCATGGCTGGTGCAATGACACAATATTCAACATTTCCTTCTGATTCTACTTTTAATTCTGTGACATTAGCTAAGCAACTATAAAGCTACTCTTGTCCAAAAATGCCAGTGTCGTTAGACGTATCAAAACGTATCAAACATAGCTTTAGCTAGGCTAGCTAATCAGACCTTCTATGAAACAATCACAACTTAGTAAATTCATAGTTGTTAATCACAGTAAAGTGTTTTTTCTTTTTGTTGTTTAAAAAGAGTTACCTTGTTACCTTGCTAGCTAACAGTTAGCTAGTAACAATGCCTTCAAAAGTAGTTCTCCACTGATACAAGATACCTAAGAGAAGTTTGGCTCGGAATGTGACTGATTGAAAAACAAAAATACATCACAAATAGCGTTATGCAATAATACCTAAAGTGCATACATCAAATACAAACAGTCCCCAATGCAAACCTCTTTTACAAGGCAGCTATTTAGCGTCTGCTACTTCTGCAAAACAAACCCAGTCTTGCATGTTAGTGTTAGCTATCCAGCTAGCTAGGCATTGCTCCAGGACAGGTTTTAGTATAGCCAAAATAATTTGATTGCCTGTTAATTTTTTTAAAAAAGTTGATGTAGAGATGTGACGTTTTACTAAGCGTGCCCTGATAAAAAGCTAATAAAATAGCTAAGGGCCAGATTCTGTTATATCATTAGTTAGTGTCATGTCCGTTGATGCAGGAAAGAAGAGACAGGAAACAGTGCGTTACCCTGTGGCCTTTTATTAATGCAGAGCTCTGGAGATGTCACTTCACAACACAGTGCGAGTGAGTTCTAAAGCATAACTTTGCAACAGACAGACTTATATTTCTCTCGCCTTGTGCCACTTCTGCTTTTGTGTTTTTCCATCTCAGCCGTCACCTCTGTTTGACCGTCTCGTACACACGTCTTCTTGCATAATCACACATATGCACGTCTAGGGCATTTCCTGTTATGTCTGGACATACAGTAATTATTTTATTTATTCAAGCATTAGTCCTATTCCATTCTGCACATTATTCTCTACTAGTGTAAGCTTAGCATTCATTTAATTTTTGAAACTCCACAATTCCCCCTTCTGATCTCTACAAAGAGATCACCAATCACACTCCTTTATTCTGGCATCTCCTGTCTCTACGTCCCTTTCCCCCTGTATCAGTGGCATCATCGTCGTACCCTCATGCACATCTTTCCTTTCTATCATAGCTGAGATTAGTCTAACCATTAACGCCCTAATACATGGAATACAGCAGCACCCGCATGTCACAGCAATTCCCGTGAATGTGGCTAATGAAACCATCAATGACACAATTAAGTCTTTCCACTGACCGAACCGGCTCACCATCCAGGATTCCAACTGGTTGTTTATGCCTGAATTCTCATGCATTTCCTCTGATAGGGTCTTCAAACCATCCAATGCTCTACTAACTGACCCTTCCGGAGCGGTATTATTAGGAATGAATGTACAACACACATCCTCAAGCATAGCGCAGACACCCCCCTTTTCCGCCAACAACATGTCTAATGCCATACGATTTTGCACCGCCATCAGTGAGGTTGGTCCCAGCTGATCTCTAAGTCCTTCCACTGCATCCCTAGTCAGGTTGGCTAGCCTGAGGACATTATAATGTACATAGTTAATCCGATCCACATTTTTATTTGGAGTAATGGGGAATAATGCAGAAAGTATCGGAATATTCTCAAATCCCCCTGCTATCTGGTCTGCTAACTTATATCTGTCCGGAACTCCGCGAGGTATTCCTATTGCATCTATGTATGTGGGGGTATTCCTTGTTAAATCAAAATGGTATGCCTCTCGCTACTGTCTTGCTGCATCAGTTACCGGGTCCCTGTGTAGTTTTTTGCCTATCAGTAATAAAGGAGCTGCTAACCTGACCATGGCGCATGTCCCCTCCGAGTTCTCTGGCATGTTAACAACCAAAGTCATCCTTCCACAATAATCATACAATCCTGCTCTTGCCCATGAACCCACAGACTCGTTCCCAGTGACCGTGCGGTTACACCATTCCGCCGGGATGTGCCCCAAGCGTACTTGAGGTGTGCTTGAACTTCTAACGAAGCACGTGTAGTTCCCCTCCCCCTTTTCGGGTGAAAATAGTCCTGTCCTGGTTCTGTTACTGATGGGGGGGAAAATAACGCTCAAAGTGTCACAATTCTTAAGGTTTCTTTCCTTAGTCAGGCCAATCATGCACGCATAACCCTTGGGGTCTTTTTGTGGGAATAGGGGTGCCGGGGTGGTTATAAGTCTGGGTCTTGCGGCTGCACATGCTACACATCCACCAATCTCTACCCCCATTCTTCTTCACCGTCTTGTTGTTAATGTTTTAATCCTTTCCTACTGCCATGCTATTATTTAACCCAAGCGTGACCAAACTGTAAATGGAAACACACAACACAATACACCAACAAATAATCAAACAACACAATTGTCCAGAAGTCATCACTGGTGTTCTGTTCTTCTTACTTCGGGGTCTAAGGGTGGACTACCTTGACCCTTTTGCTCCCGGGGATTATTCTGCCCCTTCCGGGTCAGGTGAGTTAGGTGATGTTTCAGCAAGGTCCCTCGCTGTCTCTTGCAGACTCCTCTGCGGTGACTCTGCGGCGGCGCACTGGCTCAGATGAAACCACGTTTCCCCTTTACCCTTCAGGCGTACGGCGTGGCTGGTTCTTTCTGTCACCTGGAATGGACCTGTCCACCTCGGCTCACTCCATTTTCTCTTGATGACTCTCAGCAGCCCCCAGTCCGTAACGGGTATCGTCTGTGTTTGTCTGCTCCCCGTCCGGTCCCCCTCCTGCGTGGAGAAAGCTGAAACTATACCTTGCAATTCATTAAAATATGATGTGTGTGTGAGATGTTTTTCTTTTCTCATTTATTGTTAAGGGTCCCTGCGGTCCTGGAAATCCTCAACCTGTCTGCAATTCAAAAGGGGTAAAACCAGTTGTTGCATTTACTGAACATCTAATTTGCATTAATGCCAAAGGTAAGGCGTCAACCCAATTTAATTTTGTCTGTGCACAGATTTTGGCCACTTTGTTTTTCACATTTAGATTAATCCTTCCCACCTTAACTTGAGACTGAGGATGATACACTGCCCCAAATGAATGTTTCAGACCCAGCATTTTCTCTAACTCCTGCAAATTGCGCACTGTAAAATGAGTGCCATTATCTGATCTCACTTTTCTCGGAAACCCATGGTGAGGAATGTACTGGTTCACCAGGAAATTTACCACTGAAGCACTGTCTTCCTATGCTGAGTCCACCATGTCTGTGTAGTCAATTACTATCTCTTCCCCTGGTGTTATTGACAACGGATACTTACCGGGTGCCACCTTAATTGTAGGTTTGGGATTGTACTGTTGACATACTCTACATGTCCCCTGCACTTTATGATAGCTACTCTTTTTGGTCCCTGCAAGGCCTTTCCCAGCTCCCTCATTTCTGCCTCATGTTTAATTGGTTTGTTTCCCACTGTCCTAAACCCTGCTTTCATCCATTGTCTTAGCTCCACATGTGCTGCCCCTATCGTGTAAGCAGAGTCAGTATAAATATTCACTTCCTTGCCCTTTGCTAACTTCAAGGCCTCCACTACTGCCATTACCTCAGCTCGCTGTGCTGATTGCTAACCTTTCAGCCTTTCTGCTTTCACCGTCCAAAATTCATCTACTTCTCCCTGTGTTTCTGCCACCACTGCACACCCTGCTTTTATATCCCCATCTGGTCGTCTAAATCCACATCCATCAGTGAACATGTTCCCTGCTCCTGGAATTGGTTCTCCTTCTAGGTCTGGTCTCACCTTCTCCTGCTTTTTGACTTCCTGTTCGCACTGATGAGGCTCTTCTCCTCCCATCATGTCTGCCATGTTGATTCCGTCATGCGTGTACGTGATGTGTGGTGCTTCCAAAATTTTGCTGATCCTCTGTTGCCTTAGTGCTGTCAAGGTGAAGGCTTGTGAGTTCACGTATGCTATTACACTTTGTGTGGTTAGTACCGTGATTGGATGTCCCATTACCAAATGCGCTGTATTGTTAGAAGTTAACAAGCCTATGCATTATCTAATATCGCTCACCCTTTTAATAATGCAATGTAATTACTCGCCCACATTCTATACTTCATGCTATGTCACGTGCCTTTCATCACTAACCCCATCTCACAACGTTAAGAATATTCAATATTTATTTATTTGAGTATGCCCTTTTGGGCTGGCCAGCTAGGGGGCGTTGGCGCATATAGGGGTTAATTGGCATTACTGATTTGTTACAATTTTTAATTATTTTTTTTTATCAACTTAGAGTTCATTTGATGACTTTATTGGCAAGAGATCAGCCTGCTGTTTAAAAAGGAGCTGTCCACGGTTTAAGGTATCACTCAGGGTTCAAAAATATGTAAAATGACTAAAATGCATTTCTTTTCCAAATTCAAAGAGAAATTTTGCAATATTTCAAGGAACGGGTATTATTCCTCATCTTTGATTTAAGACTAGAATCAATGCTAAACATGCTTGCAATGCACTGAATTTGTTTTATGAGAATGTTTCAGTTTTCAAAGACTATTCAACATCACGCCAGTGGATCATTGAAGGGTAAGGAATAGGCTTTATGCAAGTTCACAGGACTGTCATAAAGAGTTTTATAGTGTTTTGAAATATATCCACTTGTGGGAACCACACACAGTAACTCTGTGCTAAAATTTTGACTATTCAAATAACATGATAGCCTTACCCTCACAAAGGTTTTTCCAGAACATGTGCACTGATAAGAATTGTTGATGATTTATGTCGTAGCCATGGCCGAGAGGACAATGGACTAGAAATCCATTGGGGTTTCCCTGTGCAGTTTTGAGTCCTGCTGACTATGTGAGTGTGCTCTACTGTTCATGATCTGTGAGTCTGCACTCAAAACTCACTTTGCTGTCTGTGAGGGAATCCAAGCCATCTTCTCATTGTGACCTTCTATGTGCTGAGCTGTCTTATTTGGCTATCAAAGGCATGATAATTTCAGGCTTTTTTTATGCCTTTGGCTATGCTGTGTTTCGACCATAGCTGGCTTTCTTACTTCACCCAATTGTTACGAAGAGGTGTATCTGTAATAGGTACCGAAAGACAACCCATTTCTGGCCCTGTAGTTCTTCCATCCTACAGAGTCTAGTTGCAAGCCAAATATAACTTGACTGTTATATTATAGCCAGTCCTTCGATATCATCTTTACATAGCCTTTGAAAAGAACACTCCTAAGGCCTGCACACTAGTGCTTTGACCTATCGACACCAAGCTTGCTGGCTCTAATCTAAGCCTTGACCAGATGGTGCACGGAGATTTTCTTGGCGCTGCATCATTCGGCCTCAACGTGTTTAGCCTGTGAAATACACATTGGAAATGACAGGGCAAAATGCACTTAAAAAAAAAAACATGACCGTGAGGCTTGTGCATCAATGATTTCATTTAGCCACATGAAATTTAATGGCTTTAATCTAGGCCTTGGACAGAGGGAAGTCACCGACTTTTAAAGCGCTAGCTTTAATGTTGTTCCTAGGACGACCCATTTATCTCTAGACATAGACATTGCTTTAAGGTGAGGGTTGCCATTGTAAATTCCTAAAAACATAACAAGCCAATTTTGGACCCAGAGAGTTTATTTCTAAACCCAAGGTAACACAAGTGTTAGAGTTAATGCACTCTTTCATTTATTTTAGAGTAAACAGTACAAAATGTATTCTCTGTGGGAAACTGGATCACCAGGAAAGGACGTGGGCACCATTGCTTTGTCTGAAGCTGAACTTCACTTACCAAAATTAAACACAAACCTAAATGCTCTCACAGCAACCAGTGTTTCAAGGTCAAGGTGGGCTTTTGGGCCAGTTGAACATAGGAACTCTTGCACCCAAAGCTACTATCGCAAGCCTAGAATAACAAGCCTCTTAGTAGGGCAATCTAGTGCCATTTTTACTGGACATTCGTAAGAAGCAGAAGTCATTTATTTTGCTCATTTCATAAGGAGACAATGACGCATGGTGCAGTGCAACTATGTATCAGAAGTAAAGATGAAAGGCTCATCAACCAATTGAACCTGGGACCACTCACACCCTAAGCAAAAATCAGACACCTAGACCAACGAGCCCATTTCCTGCAGCTAGTTTTGTTAGTGTTTCGACTTTTGGCTCTTGTCCACATTCTGGTCAGTTGGTATTATTGATTTGTTACAATTTTCCTTTTATCAATTTAGAGTTCATTCAATGAATTTATTGGCAAGAGATCAGCATGCTGTTTAAAAAGGAGCTGTCCCAGAGAAAGGTCTCACTCATTTTGCAAAATATATACCATTTTCTTTTTTCCTTTTTTTTCCTGTTGAAATCGAAAGCTAATCAGATGCTGGTATAAAAATTTGACAACATAGCGCACTATGTAAATATGAGTAAATAGCATTGCTTATCCAAATTCAAAGACAAATTTTGCAATATTTCAAGAAACGGGTATTATTTCTCATCTTTGATTTAACACTAGAATCGATGCAAAACATGCTTGCAATGCACTGAATTTGTTTTGTGAGAATGTTTCAGTTTTCAAAGACAATTCAACATCACACCGGTGCATCATTGAAGGGTTGGAAAAGGCTTTATTCAAGTTCACAGGACTGTCATAAAGAGTTTTATAGTGTTTTGAAATATATCCACTTGTGGGAACCACACACAGTAACTCTGTGCTAAAATTCTGACTATTTAAATAACATGATAGCCTTTCCCTCACATAAGTTTTTTCCAGAACATGTGCATTGATAAGAATTGTTGATAACTCCTTCTTGATGTCCTCTTTCTCCAGGTACTCCTGCAGGTTAGCAATCTCTGCCAACCGCCTGAGGGCAGAAGAGACGTGGTGTGAAGCGTAGCCTGCTGTTAAAGGCTACAGATATAGTACATCTCTGAAGCTAACAGAGCTTATTATATGAAGCCTTATAGAGGTAATTTGGAATGATCTCTTTCTCTTAAGCATCTGAGGTGGTAAAGACGCTGACGAGCCTTCTTTGCCAGGCAGTCGGTGTGGCGGGACCAGGACAGGTCCTGCGAGATGTGAACTCCAAGGTACCTGAAACTGTCTACTCTCTCCACCGTGGTTCCATTGATCCTCACAGGTTGGTAGTGCCGCTCCTGCTTCTTGCTGCAGTCCACAATCAGCTCCTTTGTCTGGCTGATGTTAAGGAGGAGATTATTTTCCTGGCACCAGCTCTCCAGGTGTTTAATCTCCTCCAGGTAGGCCCTCTTGTCATATGGATGCAATCCTGGATCCTCCAACTTAGTAGTGAGTCTGGAGGGGATGAGGGTATTAAATGCTGAACTGTAGTTGACAAACAGCATTTTAACATAATTACCC
This sequence comes from Electrophorus electricus, assembly GCF_041902795.1. NCBI lineage: Eukaryota > Metazoa > Chordata > Actinopteri > Gymnotiformes > Gymnotidae > Electrophorus > Electrophorus electricus. The sequence goes on along the minus strand of NW_027658693.1, from coordinate 1,165,729 downwards.
CTCCCTTTGTCCAGGTGGGTCAGTGTGGTGTGGAGCAGATGTGCAATTGCATCATCAGTGGAGCGGTTGTGGCGGTATGCAAACTGCAGTGGGTCCATGGAGGCTGGCAGTGAAGAGGTGATGAAGTCTCTGACTACCTTTTCAAAACACTTCATCACGACTGATGTGAGGGCAATGGGGTGGTAGTCATTGAGGCCAGAGGGTCGAGCTTTCTTTGGGACGTGGACGATGGTGGATCACTTGAAGCTGGATGGGACGATACCGAGCATCAGGGAGAGGTTGAAGATGTCAATGAATACCAGGGCTAGCTGGTCTGCGCAGGCTTTGAGGACTCTACCGCCGCCTTCCTGGTATTCACCCTTTTAAATACTCTCCTCACGTCACTCTCCATGATGATGAGAGGGCGCTGGCTTATGATGGGCTCTGCGCATGTTGGCTGCTCCGATAGCACCATTAGCATTGTTAGCGCTAGCGCTGTTAGCATTAGCACTGCTAGATGTAGCCTCGAAGCAAGCGAAGGACATGTTTAGCTCATTCACCAGAGACTCATCTGCACTCATCAGTCCGCAGGGTGGGCTTCTGTAGTCCGTGATCATCCATATTCCCTGCCACAGGGATCTAGAGCCACTCTGCTGGAACTATGTCTCTAGTTTCCTCCCATAGCACTGCTTCACCTCCCTCACTGCCCTGCACACTCTGTATGCCACAGACTTGTACTCCTCCATGTTCCCACTGATGATCCCCGCGTTGCAGGTGGCAGTGTGAGAGTTCAGAGCCTCGTGGATGGTTTTGTCCACCCAGGGCTTCAGGTTGGGAAACTTCTTGATAGTGGCTCTTGGAATCCCAATAAACCCTACTACTGCCTCCATAAATTCGCTGACATCATCATTGCTGCACTGAAACATGTCCCAGTCCATGTCATCCAGAGCGTCCTGCAGAGTAGCCAGCAATTGGTCTGTCCAGCATGTGACCTTCCTCTGAATTGGAGTTTCCCGTTTCAGCTTAGTACCGCTGAGTTCAGCCACGACTCGGTGAAGCAGAGGAGGTTGCAGTCCCGAATGTCCCTCTGGAACTTTATCCTGGCCCGGAGGTCGTCGAGCTTGTTGTCCAGAGACTGGACATTGGCTAGCAGGATGCTAGGTAAGGGAGCTTGGTGTGCCTGAGCCCTCAGCCTGTTCCTGACGGTGGCTCGTTTTCCTCGAGGCCTTTTCCTAATGTCGCGTCTTTTGTTCTCCTTCAGGATCTCCGTCGGCCATCTTGGGTCTGGGGTTAGAGACGGCTTGAGGTGAGTGCTATGTAGACTAAGAGAAATAAGAGCATCTCTGCTGTATGAGATGCGTATCGTGGTGAAGAAAGAAAGAAGGGCTTTATAGATGTCAGGAATAGCAGGAAGAACAAAAAGGGCAAAGAAGATAGCGAAAAGTGACAGGTGTGGATGGAGCAGTCGTGATGGCAGCCGACTTCACTGGTGCCATCTTGAAATAAATATATATTGTACATACGCGTTTACATCCTCATTTCAGTATAAGGCTCAACCTGTTTTGCTTTCTTAGGAAAGAGAAGTTACAGGGACCATGAACCAGGTTACAAGAAACAAGTGGAAACATCATTCACACAGATCAACAATAAAGACAAGGAGAAAACAGGGACTGTAGATCCTGCACTTCATGTTGAACACAGCCTCAGCCAGCTCTTTAACCAGGTTTCATAAAGCATTTGTGTTTTTTAAAAAATCTGACTTATCTATTAGATTAATTTAATGATTTAAGTTTGTGCCCCCAACCTCTTCCTTCAACAAATGTTTTTAAAAAAGAAAAAAAATAAGTTTCTCAAGAAAGGAAGACTTTGTAGTGTTCTTTAAGAGGATGTTCACCTTCTTTCAAAATCACCCTCTTCTAAAAATGACTGGGTGGTGTCTCAGCACCTCACGCAATTTTTACATAAGTGATTTGTGTGTTAAACCAAGTTCAACTAAAACTGCATTGCTCCTTCAGCCTCAATAGAATCACTACAGAGGAACCAACCAACTAAACGAAAACACTTCCCATACACCTTAAAGTGAACACCATTTAGGTAAACATGAGCCAGTTTTAAACAACCCTCAATTCAGAATGAGGACTTCCACACAGTTGTCAGTGTACTTCACAGGTCCCATTTCAAATACAGTCTTATGAAGGTCCATGTGAAAATGTGAACTGTAAACAGTCAGAGTGAATTCTGCTGAACATGCACTAAACCCACACAGCTTTAGACCTCAAGCACTTTGGACATCCTCATTCTAACTAGTGTAATTGTGGCATACAAGAAAAAGGGGGCCAAAAAAACAAACAAACCAAAGAGCCACCTCACTACAGAGTCCCCTGTTTGTCTAGTGTCCCCTTCAAATTTCACACAGCATTGTTTAACCAACAGAAACCAAGCAGACAGCAGTGTTGCCAACACATTTTATTTAAGAAAGCAGGATTAAGAAGAACCAAGAATAGTTTCAGCATCATTTTGTTGAACAGCATTAGCCTGAGCCTAGTGCTTGACCATCCCACTGAACTGAGTAGGAGGCAGTTGGGGTTTACTGTGGTGGTAGTTGGAGTGACTAGGCAAGTCCTGAGTGAAGCTGTAGCTGCTAGAACCACTGGACACACTTGATGGGGAACCAGTGTAGGGTAACTGCACGTCAGAAGACTGTTGGCCCACATTAAAATCTACAGCAAATACTGGCTGTCTTCTACCTGCCTGCATCACAGCATTCTGTCCCCACCCACTAGAGTAGCTGCCAAGATGCCCTTTGGACAACCCATTCATGCTGGATGGGGTCTGACTTGCTGGGTTGTATTGGTTGAAGGTTACTGTGCGGGAGGCAGTTTGGGGAGGATTTGGGACCCCCTTCTGGGACTGGTCAGTGTGCAATGCAGTCTGGTGGCTCCAAGTTTGGCCCATGCTCCCAACCTGTGAAGGGGAGGCCCTACATGAGCTGCTGCTTTGAGCAGCATCATTGGATCGCTGGCTGGGGGAGGTCATGGCAGAACTTGTACCGGAACCCTGCAACTGGGCCTGGGCAGACTGGTGGCTTCCTGTCTGCCATGTACTCCCAACCTGAGAATGGAGGAACCTAGAGGAGCTGCTTTTTTGTGGAGCATCACTGACAGACTGTTGGCTACTAGATGTCACACCAGAACCAGCACTGGAGCCCTGCATTTGGGACTGGGCAGTCTGTAGTGCAGACTGTTGGCTAGTGGACTGCCACATACCTGTACCCAGCACAGGTCCAGTCTGTATTGAAGCATGATCATAACTAGAGGGCTGGGTTCCTACACTGTGGGTAAGCACAGGTGCATAATAACTGCTGCTTTTTTGCACATCACCAGCTGACTGCTGGTGGGTGGAGCTCAACCTCTGCATTTGAGACTGACCAGCTTGCTGTGCAGACTGCCAGCCAGTGTTCTGCCCTGTGCCTGCACCCTGGACTGGCAGAGGCCCATAGTAGCTGCTTTTTTGTGGAGCATCACTGGCAGACTGTTGGCTAGTAAAGACATTTGAACTCACACTGGAGCCCCGCGTCTGTGATGCAAATGGTTTGCTCGATGTCAGCCATCTACTTGCAGTCTGAGAAGGACCAGACCCACGACAGCTGCCATGTTGCGCTGCATTCTTGACAGGCTGTTGGCTAGTAGAGGTCAAGCCAGAATCCACACAGGAGCCCTGCATTTGGAACTGGGCAGGTTGCATTGCAGACTGCCAGCCAGTGGTCTGCCCTGTACCTGCACCCTGGGCTGGCAAAGGCCCATAGTAGCTGCTTTTTTGTGGAGCATCACTGGCAGACTGTTGGCTTGTAGAGGCAATAGAAGAACCAGCACTGGAGCCCTGCATCTGCAACTGGCTAGTCTGCCCTCTCCATGTCTGCCATCCATTTGCAAACCGAAAAGGAACAGCCCCGCGAGAGCTGCCATGTTGTTCAGTATCCTTGACGGGCTGTCGGCTAGTAGAGGTTACACCAGAACTCCCACTGGCACTTTGGCTAGCTAAGAGTCTGGATTTCAGCTGTGTGTAGCTTTGAGATTGAGGGGAAGGAACACGAGAAGGTTGGACCTTCTTTGAAGGATGGTATGTTGGGTGGCCTGAGGATGGAGCCCTGTAGTCTCCCTGATGGGTAGGAGCAGATTGAACAGACACAGTGTGCATTGTTGAACCAGTATACTGAATTGGGGAACCTTGAGCACTGGATATAGAGTCCAAGCTGCCAGCAGACCCCTGATGCCAGACACCTTGTTGAAACAGACCACTAGAAGTCTGGGGGGTGCCAAAGACATGATTAGCACTCTGCCCCTGAAACTGAATTTCACCATTACCAGAAGAATCCTGCAGTTGAGCTTTGGCTACAAGTCCAGGGAATTGCTGGCCACCTTGGAACACAGACTGGTAATACCCAGCAGAGCCACTTGCAGTCTGTGCACTTGAATCCATTTGACTTCTGGAACCGCTCCTTAAACATCCACCCGCAGTCTGACTGGGTTCCAGGCCTTGCTGAGGGAACACAGAGCTACTTTGCTTAGATGCAACACTGGAAGGAGAGCCCTCCATCTTGGTCAGATAAGGTAGGTAGCCAACTTCTTGGGGCTGAGCCACAGAAGCTGATGTTGCTACACCATACCAATGTGGTGCAGATTTGTTCCACACTTGAAGGGGATGAACAGAGCAGAGATTGCTTAAATTCCTGAATAGACACAAAGCATCACCATTTGTGGTTTGATCTGAACAGTTTCTTACCACCAAGCCCCTCTGCATCCCTCAGCTGAAATATGACAGGGAGGAGTAACCAGAACCTACAAGACAAAAAGGCATTTAAACATGAAAATCAACTCTCTTAAACACATACAAGGTAACGCCATAACATAAGCACAGGATATGACTACCTTCTGCTCCACCACATTGTACTGCTAGACATGGGAAACCCCAATACCCAGTTTCATACACCAACCCTTCCCCCTGGGAGAAGCACAGACAGACACAAGATCCCAGTTTGTCTGCATTCCTTTTAAGCCTCTCATTAAAGTTAGCTCATAAGAATCACCTGTTCAAACTCTTTTCAGCCATTATCTAACCAATTAAAGGAACCTACGAGTGAGTACCAAGAGCTAGAAATGATAATGGGCTGATATTAAGCATAACAGTAATATTGCGGTAGTACCAGAGGCTGCATTAATTGTACAGGCCTTAATGTTCACTTCTGGTTTGTTTGTTTCCTTCTCACATGGGTGGAATTGAGTTTGGCTGTTTGTTTGTTGAGCATTTGAATCCATCAAATATCCATGTTTCACTTTATTTTTGTTTAGAAATATTTTGGAGCCATTGTTATTCCTTTCATACATCTAGTCTTGATGAAGGTTAGATGTAGGCTGGAGTTGTGAGGAATACAAAATTATCTTTCAGACACAGAATTATGATCAAAATTATAACAACATGAAGGTTGTTTCTCAAAACGTCCTAACATCCTTTTCAGATAGAATTTTATTTTTCCTTTCCATGAAAATGTATTACATTGATCTTATTAATGTCAGATGGACATGCTTAAACAGAGACACTGCATGGACGTGTCTCTTCACTTTAAACAGAGATAAACATGTAGAAGTGTTCTGTATATTTTACAGGACCTGATAGAGATCTGGTAGGGGAGGGATGTACTGTACAGTTCTGGGTTTGTGGTGGTCCATGCAGAATCCAACAACACTCACCGTCATATCCAACTAACAATGCTTTGATATTTAGTTATATATATTAGAAATCCCACATGAAGTCTAATGCGTCAGTCATTGTAGTGATGCATGTGAACATGTAGAGTAGCAGTTTTAATGTATTGTATGCTCATATAATATCCTGTGTAGCTGTACCTGTTTATGATAAATGGCTTTATTGGTGTTACTTTTAAAAAGTGAAAGATTCTCATTAGTCAGCTTTCATTCACAGCAAGGCATGCACAAGAGGAAGAGTGGCAATAACATATTTTCAGAAAAAAAAAAATTCACCGTGAGAAAATGAATACTAGTCAGATACAAATGTTGAAGAGAGTCCTCAGTCTTTCCTGACAACTACCAATCAGATAAATCACCAATAATCCATTCCTCATTGTTTACTGCTGTTTTTCATGGTCATGCTTTCATTCAAAGGAGAGTGTATGAGGATACCGGTAGGTGAAGGAGAGAGATAGAGCCCATAATGCCATTACACTCGTCTCATCCTGCTGTACACACTCATATAAGCTTCATAGATGCACCGAGAGGCTGTCACTTGTTGACTAAAATATATTTTTCCTGTCCAATCTGGTTCATTGAGAGTAAAAAGGAGGGTATGAAGCCACTAAACAGGACAGGGACAAGTGACAATTTAAGAGATGCCTTAGATGATAATGGAGAGAAGCACCAGAGGAGGGGAGACGGTGGGAGAGCAGAGACAACTGGGAAGGAGATTAGTAGACAGAACGAGAAGAGAGGGGGCTGGAGAGAAGTGGAGAGGTTAAAGTGAGAAGAGATCCTTGATGCACACCCAAATGTACTTGTACATCACTTCCTAAACCTTGGTCACAATATCTGGACTCGTCTTCATACAAATGCATAGATTTCTGAACATTAGTATACTTTGCCCCTCAATTCTCTTATGAGGGAGTGAATTCCCTGTGACCTGTTCAGTTTATGATTATGGCCTTGCTCTGCATGGCAAGTTTTAAAATTATGCTGAGTGGCAATACAGCATCAGATGAGGGGACACTGGTGAAGAGTGAAGAGTAGAGAAAGAAAAGAGACAAGGCATTTGTACACTGCACAAGAGAATTTCATTTCAATACAACTAAATAACCGAGTAATTACAGAACAGTCACCCAGTAGCATTAGATCTGATTTACACTTCAGGTAAAAGGACAGACTCTCATGGTACAATGCAGTACAACGTGGCCAACATTAGTGCAGGCAGCAGGTCACGTAGTCTACAGTTTGTTACATGGAGACGTGTATTCTGTAACGGCCACATCACCTACAGGAGAGAATAAAGGATAACAGGTTCTTATTCATACTACACAGGAGGACATTATAGCACATTTAGTGTAATTATAATTCAGTTCATATGATCTTGTTCCTTAATTACATATTGAAGAGTGACGTGAAATAAGGTTGGTCATTTCTACTTCCAAAAATGACTCATGTAACATCTGTCCCAACCCTCATCTTCCATTATGGAATCTGAGGATAATGGGACTGGTTCTTACTGGGCTGGTAGTAGTTGTAGATCTTCAGCTGGCTTCAGGTTCTGCACCACTATATCCTGCTGGATAACCAGAGTGTAGGTCTCTCCCTTCTTCAGCTCGGGGAAGGGAGACAGCTGTGTCACCATACAAAATCACGTAGACCATTGTTAATGTTTGTCCCAACATACAACACACTGTTCATCTTGCAAGCAAGTTCATCTGAAACTGTTGAACTAGTGAAAGCCTGTTCTTACCCCGTTCAAGTACATGACGACGTTTCTCTCCGTTTGATCCACATGCTTTACAGTGGCATTCTCCTGTAGACAGATTATTTATAAGCAGACCAGCTAATGCATGATGGGTATTTTCAGTGAGGTCAAAGTTACCGCTATAGAGCCAGATACTGGTATCAGTGACCCCTCAACCAGACTGAACCCAGACAGCAGCTTGACCTCAATGACCACCATGTCCGTCTCAGTCCTGTTATCATTATACCCGAAAGACAAATTAAAGCAAAGTCAAAGGGTTACATGGGCAAAGCCATTCTTTCCTCTTGTTCTCTAGTAGAGCTCAGCTGACAGTCACAGTGACCCCCACAGACAGGTTTGGGGCACTGCAGTTTGATGTTGTGTTGAATGAGATACTGAAGGAGGAGAAGTCATTGGGAGGAGGGATGTTGTAGTGCTGGGTGAACTGGAAGAGAAATATTAGTAGCATACAGGATCCCTAGAGTCATTTACACACCCATGAAACTACTCAAAATGGTCTTCAAGCATATCCACACCAAGGTGCCCCATGATCAGCACAGGAAGTGGCACCAGACTAACCTGCACAAACACAAAGCCTTGGCCTGATGCCCTGACATTGTAAACCCCAGTCACTTCTTGCAGCTGGATCTGCTGGTACAGTAGTCTTTTGTTCCGGTACACCATGAACTGGGTCTTCAAGCCGTGCGGCGACGTCACAGTCACCGCAATGGTGTCTGTTGTACTGTAGGTTGCAGTGCTATATTTTGCCAGAGCCTGAAGAGCCAATACAGTGTCCTGGGCAGAGAAAAGGATTAAAAACAGAGATACAATATTGAGTGGGTTTTAAGAACAGGAGCTGACCCTGCTCCTATACTGACCAAATTGGTACTTATTGTAGGGTATTGTTTTACACTGGTGTTGTCTAACAAACAATAAGGACTAGAGCTTAAGATAGACATTTTGTATTTTGTACTTCTAGGCATCAGCATTGACCCCTGTACATTATTTGAGTTCATTGGTATCTTGGTCCAACCTACTGTACTGGCTAGGATGTATTCTATGAGGAAATGAAAGCACATTTACCTGACACTTTTATCCAAAGCAACTTACAATTATGACTGAGTACAACTTGAGCAATTGAGAATTAAGGGCGTTGCTCAGGGGCCCAACAGTGGCAGGGTTTGAACCCAGACTCTAACAAATATCAAGTACCTTAACCAGTGAGCTACCACTGCCATGAGCGCATTTGCAAGTTGCTCTAGATAAGAGAATCTGGATGGAAAGAGAAGGAAGGGAGAGAGAGAAGGATAGAAAGTGATGGTCCGAGAGGTGGAGGGGGGTGACTGATGTCCGATGTTGTGGTGGTACGGGTGAAGATCAGGTCCAGAACATTGGCCGCTTTGTGAGTCGGAGGAGAGTGGTTGAGAGTGAGGTCAAATGCTGTCAACAGTGGAAGGATGCAGGAGGAATGTAGCTTGTCTGATGGATACACACACACACACACACACACACACAAACACACCAAACGAACACAGGACGCAACACTTGAAAAAATATGCTTTTTTCTCTTATGGTTAGTGTTTTTCAGTAATACTCACATGAATGCTTTATTGTCCAAGACAGGAGACATTATGCACTGTCTGCATTGAAAAACCTTTAAATATAATTTATTTGAATATCAGTTGTCCTTCAGTCTGGCAATGGTCATTTTCATGTGTCTTACTTGTCCATTTTATGCTTATTCATATCCCCCAAAAGTCTGTTTAGACAAGCGGTAACTTTAAGCTCTTTCGTGGTGCTCTGTGGTATCTTTACGCACCCCATGTCTTGTCTTAAACTGGTTGTTTTTCCAGAGCCATTAGTTTGATGCTTTATCATGGACGTTGAGCCAAAGCCATCATTTAGGCCCAGCCGACAATTATCTGTCCAAAACGGTATCTGGAAAGAGAGTCTAGCTAACTGGAAGATGTCCACTCTCTTGAAGAAAAATCATGGACAACAAGAAGATGGAAACAGACGGCGGAAAAGAAATCATATATATATATATATATATATATATATATATATATATATATATATATATATATATATACACATATACATAAAAGGAATCATATACATGTACATATACATAAAAGGAATCACATACATATACATAGTATACATATACACATACACATCATACACATATACATATATCTGCTTATATACACGCAGTGCCCCCCCAAAAAAATCCAACAACTCTACACCAGTTAGATGAAGGAAAACAACACAAGCATTAAGTAAGTATCCATGACAAATCATTGTGTGGGCAACGAATGGAGCGAAACGTGTTTCCTAGTTGTCTCTGGTTTTGTGATTGTTAATAAATTAATAGCAGCAGACTTCCAGGCCCAAGAGGTCACAAAGTCATGCCCAGCAAAGAAGCTCTAGGGCTAGGCACACTTCAGGCCATTTGACACCTTAATAAATTGAAAAACCAGACTTCCAGGCCCAAGAGGACACACAAGCATGCCCAGCAAAGTAGCTTTAAACCTGGGCACACTTCATGCAGTTTGACCCTTTAAATAATACTACAAGCAGACTTCTAGGCCCAAGAGGTCACACAATCATGCTCAGCAAAGAAACTCTATGCCTGGGCACATTTCAGACCATTTGACCCCTTCTGTCATTCAAAGCACCAGACTTCCAGGCCTCTAAATCACAACCATATGCCCAGCAAAGTGGCTTTAAACTTGAGCAAACCTCAGACCATTTGACGCTTTAAATCATTCAAAGCACCAGACTTCCAGGCCCAAGAGGTCATACAGTCATGCCCAGCAAAGTACCTTTAAACCTGGGCACAAATCAGACCCTTTCTGTCATTCAAAGCACCAGACCTCCAGGCCTCTAACTCACAAGCACATGACCAGCGAAGCACCCCCTTGTCCAGCCACACTATACCACCTTACCCCTCCTGGAACAACCACACCTCCAGGGCACCATACGCCCATCACTCATTCCCACCAAACTGCACCCTCACCTGGCCACGCCACACCCTGTCTCCTCGTTTACCCTCCAGGTATGCACACCTCCACAAACCTGGCGCACCAGCCGAACCTTTTGGGCCCAGACTTAAGCACCCCTCCTCATACTAAACCCTTTACACCTGCCCCTCTCGAGCTCCAGGCCACTGGTGCATTTCCAAAGAGTCCGGCCACTGCTTCATTTTGGGTTCTGGCAGGTAGAGGGTAACTTGGAGGAGATCAAACCTGAAGGACTGGTCACTTTAAACCAGTTTCTAATAGTCCCCTTGGTTGTGATAGGTTGTGGATCAGTGTGTATTCTGGATCAGCAGGCCTGGGACAAAATAGTTTTTAAACAGCGAGTTTTAGTTTTTTAAAGACTGCGTGGTAAGTATTCGTTTAAGACTAATAACTTTTATTTACTTTAATCACTTGATTATTTCACAATTAAAGAATTTTTTTTTCTAAATATAAAATATATGGGGGGAGCGGTCGGGGTGGTGTGTGTGGGGGCGGCGTGATTGACCGCTGTCAAATCAATCAATCAAATTAAGCAATAAATCTTTTTGACCATTAGTATATACTATCTCTCTCTCTTATACACAGTCATACACGCACGCACTCATATACACACACACACACACACACACACACACACACACACTCATACACACACACACTCACACTGTTTTTGTATCGGAATAGTCGCTGAAGTCAAATTTCACACACATATATGCACTTCTTTTGCACTCTTGCACATCATTCCTACTTGCTACTAGAGTACTGTACTATATCAGCACTGTACTCTGAATTGTTCTGGCTGCTACAAGTGACTGCTATGTTCAGTATAGCGTGTCACTGACTCCTATGCACAACCCATTTTACGTATTCCCAATACTGCGTACTGGTAAAAATAAATGCACTGTCTGTTCTTTGTGTATTGGTCCTGTCCTGTATTTATTTATTGTATGACATTATTGCACTGTATTGTATTGTTTGCACTCGTGTAGAGTGCTGTCTGTTGCACTTGTTTTGTTTTATGTTGGATCCATGGTCCGGGAGGAATATTGTTTCGTTTTTGCTGTGTACTTGTACATATCTGAAATGACAATAAAAGCCTTTTGAACTTTGAACTTGAACTAATTGGTGGGAACATTTTTATCACACTAATTTCACCTGAGCACTTGGTCTGCATATTTCTAAATGAAAAGAAAAAGTTCTTACAAACAATAGAAAGCACACACCTAATTTTTCATATATAAAGTGGCTTCTCCTACTACTAATTCAGTAGTACTTTACTTGCACAGCTGAAGGACCTCAAATACCTTTCATTACTCAAAGACAAAACATTAGAGAATATTCAAGGGAAACAGACAATGTTTAAATATGACTACTCAATTTTTTAAACATCTATGTGCAAATGATTTATTTCAAAGCTTAAGGTTTTGATCATACCATCAAAATCAGGAGTGAAAGACAAGTCAGAGAAAATGTGTATTTGACGATATGCTATTTATTTTGGGAAATTCATTGTGGGAGAACATTCTGGCCTGAGGGCTTGTAATTGCCAGCGTGAAAGGGTCCAAGCATCTCTCTCACTTTGGGTGAGGCGTCCTTGTGCAGGTAGTGATGGGGCTTTTTGCCACTGTTGTCACGTATGTTGCAGTTGGCACCATGATCACACACCAGAACACTCAGGACCGATTCATGGCAGTGAAAAGCAGCGATGTGTAGTGGGGTGTAGCCGTCGTAGCTCTTGGTGTTTACGTCAACCCCTGGCCCACCTTGCCGTGATAGAAGAAGGATCTTGCTCATCATTTCGCTGTTTCCTTGTTTAGCAGCCCAGTGAAGTGCTGTGAAAACAGACATGAAGTTTCTCCTCTCTGCCAGCATGATGTCCTGGAGCAGAAGCTGGCAGATTTGATCCTGCTGTCCTGCTGGACACTTCACAAGCCAGTCGTGCTCTCTTGGACCTAGGGGGAAGAAGGCTGACTGCTTTGCACCCAAACCTGGTTTGGTGTCTTTGTTGATGTTTTTCAGGGCTGGTGAAGCAGGTGCCATAGAGTGACTCTGCTTGGTCATGGCTGATCTGTACAGGTCATATCCATCGTTCATTTCAATCAGACATTCTATCGCAGTCCTTTCAGTCCGTTCACGGACCATCTTAAAATCTACCAGAGAAAGTAACATTACTGCTGGATATATATGAAACACATATTGTATGTATTACATACAGCCTGACAAGAATCTACAAACTTGTAAAAAATTAATAATGCCCTAATATTTCAAGCGCTGTTGCATATTTTAAATGAGTTTTAGTCATTGCTGATCAGAGGATAAAAGCATTTTCAATAAGTCAGTTTTTGTCCCTTATTGCAAAGATGATTTAGTTTACTGTGTTTTTTATACATGTGGTTTAAATTCATCCATTTAGAAAGGCAAGGCCAAAAAGCAGAAAAAAAAAAAATCAAACATCCATACCAACTGTAGGAGGTTTTTTCCGATCTATCTTCGTTTTCTTTAGATGCCACTTCTGCTTTCTGCTATTGGTTTGCTTTATTAGTTCTCTCCTGGATCCCACCTCCTTTGTATCTACATTCTCATTCTCTATGCCTCCAGCACACCAGCTCCAGAAATGCCTCATTTTTCCATCTGTCCTCTTCAGTGCCCTTCCAAAGACTGATCTGTAAAGGCATTGTGCATGGAACTCCCCGCGTGTGTGACATGCCCAGCAAAGTAGCTCTGGGCCTGTGCACACCATGCAGTTTGACCCTATAAATGAAACTAGAAACAGAGTTCCAGGCCCAAGAGGTCACCCAATCATGCCAAACAAAGCAGCTCTGGGCCTGGGCACACTTCATCACATTTGACCCTTTAAATAACCAATGCTCCAGACTTCCGGGCTCAAGAGGTCACACAGTCATGCCCAATAAAGTAGCTTTGAGCCTGGGCACACTTCATCACATTTGACACTTTAAATAATACTACTACCAGATATTTTATTTACAGAGCAGCTCCTCATTGGTTCAGCTCAGAAGCTTCTTTTTGATGTCCTCTTTCTCCAGGTACTCCTGCAGAATTTGTACATAAGATTATTATGAGATTATTTATAATCAAACGACTACACTATACAATCACATCTTCCTTTTATTTACATATTATACAGATATTTACAGATATTTATATTTTACTTACAGAGCAGCTCCTCATTGGTTTGGCTCAGAAGCTTCTTTTCAATGTCCTCTTTCTCCAGGTACCTCTGCAGTTTAGGCATCTCATCTGCCAACCGACGTGGTGTGAAGCTTAGCCTGCTGTTAAAGGCTACAGATATAGTACATCTGTGAGGTTAAAAGCGCTTATTATATGAAGCCTTATAGAGGTCATTTGGAATGATCTCTTTCAATCAACCCTAATGTAACCCTTAAAAACTTTCATGAACTCATTTGAATAACACTACCATAGCCCTTAAGAACTTTCCTAAAATTTTTTAGGATGTTCTGAACAGATTATCTCTTAAAGGTTAAATCCCTTAAAGGTCTTAGTCCTGCTCATCCCACATGCTGATGTGTCAGTGAAACAGTGCATAGGTGTAGAGACCTGGACTTGGCGAGATGCAGGCCTATCCTCGCAGTCTGGTGCTATTCTGTTGCTAGAGAACCTGAACATCCTTCTCCAACAGTATGTTCTTCTGGGCCTGATGACAACGCACACACACACATGCACACGCACACACACGGGCACAAATACAGACATACAGATACTATTTAATTTCTTCACATCTGTAGATACACTAGCATAAGTTGATATATACGTTTATGAGTATGATTATGAGCTGATTTCAACTTGACACGTACAGAGTACATAATATACATAGAGTGCGCATAGTTTTACCAGATTGAGTGCTACAGATTCTTGTGATGAAAGGTAACAAACCCAACGAAATGATGAAAACAAGTACTGGGTTAATCCCTTAAAGGTTTAAAGGAGTCTCCCTTAAATGTCTTAGTCCTGCTCATACCACATGCTGATGTGTGAGTGAAACAGTGCAGAGGTGTAGAGGCCTGGACTTGGCGACATGCAGGTCTTTCCTCACAATTAGTGCTGCATTCTGATGCAGGAGAACCAGAACATGCTACTCCACACACACACGCGCACGCGCACACGCGCACGCGCACACGCACACGCGCACGCGCACACGCACACGCACACGCACACACACACATGCATCATCACTACAGCCAGTACAATGGAAAGGTGGGAATGTGTACTGAATGTGTACTGCTGCTATAAGTGAAAGGTGGAGGTACTGGTGGATGTGTACTGACACTATAAGGGATCTCTACCTGCAGTGACAGTCTGAGCTTCTCAAGTTCTTCCTCCAGAGATTTCGTCTCCTGTTCACAGGCCATTTTCATATCTGCCAGAGCAAGTATCATTACTGCTGGATATATATAGAACACAGATTGTATATACTGCATAATTACTACTGGATATATAAAATATACTATATATAGTACTATACATATATTAGTATCACTTTTATTGGAGCCTAAAGGCTAACATTCATTATTAGTTATGTTAGTATTATTGCATCTCCATAGTACTTACTCTTGATGGACCTGTTATGCTCCTCCTCCTCCTCCTGCTGTTTCTGCAGGAGCTCTGTCTCCTCCTGCTGCTCGTGTTTCAGCATCTTCTGAAGTACCTGGAGCTCCTTCTGCTTCTGCAACCTCAAATCCTTCAGCTGCTCCAACAAACTGTTCTCCAACTCCTGCTTCTCACGCCGCAAACACTCCAATCGGGCCACAGGCCCCACTACTGACACAGAACCACACACACACACACACACACACACACACACACACACACACACACACACACACACACACACACACAGAGAGACAAACAGAAACAGAGACAGACATATGAAATTAGAAAATGATATAGTGTAGAATTAGATTGATGTTATTCAGGGACCTCATTTATAAATCTTTGTGGATTCCAAAGTGAAAGTGTGTGTATTCTGCACAAATAACAGGAAATGGCATATACCCCCAAAAAAATGAGATTTCTAAAGCCTCGAGTATGAATTATTGGGAGATAGAGGCGACAATGCAACGCTAAAGACAAAAAAGGAATTTTAACCGCAGTTATGAGTGGAAGCACCAGCAATCGCAGGTGTGAGTGGCATTATATTTACATTTACCTTCCACATCCTTTGTGTCTGTATATTCGTCCTCGATGCGTCAAGTACACCATCTCCAGAAACGCCTAATTTTTTCTCTGTCCTCTTCAGTGTCTTT
This sequence comes from Electrophorus electricus, assembly GCF_041902795.1. NCBI lineage: Eukaryota > Metazoa > Chordata > Actinopteri > Gymnotiformes > Gymnotidae > Electrophorus > Electrophorus electricus. Next base: position 1,149,945 of record NW_027658693.1, on the reverse strand, counting down.
CCACAGACTGATTTGTAAAGGTGTTCATGGGATTCCCCTCACATGTGACATCAGGCCACAGGACATATGGGGTTCTAAAGTTCCAAGAGTGTAGATGAGTTGTTTTTCTTTGAATTTCCTAATTTCATTGCTGCCATAGCAGCAACTAGCAATGCAAACAGATGTGTCATTAATGCAGTGACTCTACCTCAACCTGGATTGATTAACCATGTACGGCTCACCGGAGACTGTGATACATATAACATCCCAAAGTGTACTTCATTCTGAGCAAAATCTAACTAGCCTCATTACTGCTGAACTATGAGGGGCCATTTAGGGAGAAACCAGGGAAACACTACTTGTACATACATATGAAACATTTTCACATAAATAGCCTACTACTTACATTTGTGTATAATAATTTGAACTTGCATATACACGCACTTGCCCACTCAATCCCTGGTGCGTAAACATAGAGTTGCACTATGCTTATGTTGGTATGGGGGTGTCTGTGTGTATATAACAATTTTCTGTGCGCCCGGAAGTCATTTCATTGTAACTTCAAGGCAGATATTTAACATGTGTACAGTGCGTATAATAGACAGAGGAAGACTGTTGAACTATTAATATTAGGACAGTTATTGACATTTGTGTAATAAGTAGTGCTTCTCTTAATGACAAATGTAACTGTTTTCCCATATAGAATTGTGTGCTTTATATTGTTTGGAAGAACTTTTTCTTCTCATTTAGAAATATGTTCACTAAGTGCTCAGATTGTCTTATTATTTATTATGCTCAGTCTCAGCATTTTTGGCAGATTTCACCACGTTATTACGAACGTGGATACGTTATCTTATAATTATAAGCAGTGTGAGATGTGAAGCTAAGCGAATCACATGTGCAGAATTTCTAACAATAGCCTGTTTTGTATAGCCTGGCTAACTGACCAATCAGTGAAATTAAATGTGGCTGCTGAGCTTGTTGCAGCTGGGTCAATTTAATTTGATTTAATTGTGTTTAATTTTAAACTCAGCTGCGTGCCATGAGACACAAGTTAATCTGAGCATTTTTTTTTTTGTTCTAGCTGCAAGCTAACGCCGATTTAACCTAGCCATGTTTTAGTTATCTTGAAATAATTGAGGTGCATCGCTAGAGGGTGCTGTTCACTTTTTTCTATTTTCTTTTTGTATTATTGATCAGGAAAAAACTTTAAAATAGATGAGGTGGACGTTTTCTAAGTATGATATGGAATTTGAGTATATGAGTGAATGTTACTATGTAAATGTGTAAGAATTTGTGGATAAGATTATTATGAGATTATTTATAATCAAACGACTACATTATACAACCACATCTTCCTTTTATTTACATATTATACAGATATTTTATTTACAGAGCAGCTCCTCATTGGTTCAGCTCAGAAGCTTCTTTTTGATGTCCTCTTTCTCCAGGTACTCCTGCAGAATTTGTAGATAAGATTATTATGAGATTATTTATAATCAAACGACTACACTATACAACCACATCTTCCTTTTATTTACATATTATACAGATATTTACAGATATTTATATTTTACGTACAGAGCAGCTCCTCATTGTTTGGCTCAGAAGCTTCTTTTCAATGTCCTCTTTCTCCAGGTACTCCTGCAGTTTAGGCATCTCATCTGCCAACCGCCTGAGGGCAGAAGAGACGTGGTGTGAAGTTTAGCCTGCTCTTAAAGGCTACAGATATAGTACATCTATGAGGCTAAAAGCAATTATTATATGAAACCTTATAGAGGTCATTTGGAATGATCTCTTTCGATCAATTAGTGCTCCATTCTGCTGCAGGAGAACCAGAACATGCTTCCACATCCAGTATAATTTACTCGTTATTCTTTTTATGAGCCTATACACACACACACACACAATATATATATATATATATATATATATATATATATATATATATATATATATATATATATATATAAAAACATATTTATATTTTTCATATTGGCTTTTACTTTGTTTAAAAAAGGAGGGAAGATAGGTTAAAAAATAAAATATTGTGCAGTGACCATAACTCTATTAACATGCTCACTCAGAGTTAACACAGATCACCACACGGGATTGATGTCCGCGTTCAAATACCTTTAAATATAATTTACTTGAATATCAGTTGTCCTTCACTCTGGCAATGGTCATTTTCATGTGTCTTACTTGTCCGTTTTATGCTTATTCATATCCCCCAAAAGTCTGTTTAGACAAGCGGTACGTTTAAGCTCTTTCGTGGTGCTCTGTGGTATCTTTACGCACCGCATGTCTTGTCTTAAACTGGTTGTTTTTCCACAGCTTTATCGTGGACGTTGAGCCAAAGCCATCATTTAGGGCCAGCCGACTTTTATCTGTCTAAAACGGTATCTGGAGAGAGAGTCTAGCTAACTGGAAGATGTCCACTCTTGAAGAAAAATCATGGACAAGAAGATGGAAACAGACGGCGGAAAAGAAATCATATCTGCTTATATACACGCAGTGTCCCCGATAAAAAAAAATGTCAACGTGAAACAACAAGTAGTTAAATGCAATAATTCAGATGGGCAGAGATGAACACCACCACTGGAGAAACATCAGGGTCGCGGCTGACAGAAACTCTACACCAGTTAAATTAATAAAAACAACAAAAGTATTAAGTAAGTAACGATGTCAAATCACTGTTAGAAATGTAACTGTTCGGGCAACCAATGGAGCGCAATGAGTTTCCTAGTTGTACCTGGTTTTGTGATCGCTAATGGCGAACGTTTGCTGCTAGCTAGCTATTTCTATTAGCTCGCTAGTTAGCTCTATATTAGCTAGCAAACGTCAATCTATACCATCAAACCTGTACGTTTAAGCAACACCACATAAGTAGCCATCTATATCACTATAAATGGCACCTTTCCAAAGAATGAAACAAAGTAGCTAATTAATCTTCGCTTTCTTGTTAATAGCGACATAATTGTATGGAAATACAGTTTCAGTAGCTAGTTGGCGCTATAGCTTGCTAGCTACGAAGCCGCCGTCTTAGGATGTCAAACCCAGACTTGCTAGTGGGATGCTTTTTCCAGCATGACGGAGCACCATGTCACAAGGCCAAAATGATGATAACCAAGTGGCTCGGTGAACAAAACATTGACATTTTTGGTCCATGGTCAGGAACCTCCCCAGATCTCAATCCCATTGAGAACCTGTGGTCTCTCCTCAAAAGATGGTAGAAAAAGAAAAAACTGATCAACTCCAAGCACTGATTAGGCAAGATTGGGTTGCCATCAGTTAAGACTTTGCCCAGAAGATGATATCCAGCATGCCAAGGTGAATTGCAGAAGGGTCAACATTGTAAATATTAAGTCTGCTTAAACTGGATGTATTTGTCAATAAAAAGTAAAAAAATATTATGAAATTACTTCACTATGCCATATAAACATCTGACAAAAGGATCTAAAAACTTGTAAAACCCAAAATTTGTCAATCTCAAAACCTTTGGCCACAATTGTACACACACACACACACACACACACACACACACGCTTAGCGTATGTTTGTATAATGCACAGTAACGGACCTCAATCACACACGCTACAGTTTTTACCAGTGAAGGATATGCAAAATGTCTGCTATTGTCAAGACTGCAGAATTTACCAACCATAACAGGATCTGCAGTTCCCAGATGTGAAGTAATGGATGTAACTTCATCCCCAAAGTAACACTTCCAGATGAATCTTTCTCCTCTTTTCTGCATTTGTAGGTGGGTGGGTTTGATAGTGCTGATCACTTGCAGAGTGTAGAGGCCTGTGACCCCATGACCAACATGTGGAGAGACATCCCCATGGTGCTAAACCCACAAAGCAACTATGGCATGGAGGTGGCAACACATTCTCTCACCAACACACACTCACTCACAGAGGCGGTGATGATGATGATTGCGGCAGTATTTTGTGAAGTAATACAGTCTCACAAAAAGGACTATGCAGGTGTCTGCACAATAAAGGAAGACTACAGTCTTCCCCGTTTCACCAAAGACAGTGGTTACACTGTCACACTTAAAATACACTACAGTTAACACTTTTAATAGAGGTTTAATTGAGGACAAACCTGGAGAGACCTGTAGCTCATCTGAGTGCAGGTAGTGTTGGATTCTCTCTTGGTTGGGTTTGATTAGCTTGACTAATGATTTAAATGAACTGAAAAGCAACTTAAAAAGTCTACGTTTTTTATATACCAGCTGTTCTTAGTGACACATACTCAGATCACATTTGTGGTCTGAAATTTCTGTAAGTGTTTTGTTATTTTGATCATTAGTCATTTTCATAAAAAACATGCTCTAAAACACAATATTTTTATCTGGATTTTGGCAGAAATGTTGCTAGTAGTTTATAGAATAAAACACATCTGCTCAGCCTGGTCAAACATATACCCATCAATTGTAAAATTAGAGAAACTGATAATTTTGTAGTGGTCTTATTTTTTTTCCCAGAGGTGTGTGCGTGTGTGTGTGTGCGTGCGTGCGTGTGCGTGTGCGTGTGCGTGCGTGCGTGTGCGTGTGCGTGTGTGTGTGTGTGTGTGTGTGTGTGTGTGTGTGTGTGTGTTATAATACACCAGCAACATTTAAACTACCATGGTCTTTCCTTGTGTTTCCCTTCTTTCTACATTCACTTTTGTTGTCTGGTTTTCTCATCACTCTTTTACAGCTTTGCTGCCTAGTCAAGGCCGTAACAGTGGTCTGATGATCTAAGTCACAGTGTGCCCGAGAGACATGAGATGCTTCAAGTGCTTGAGGCCTGTGGTTCGGGAGCCGTTGCCGTGGACATTTAAAGGGTAACGGTCCAACTATTATTTGAATTTTTCTGTAGTCCTTCGTTCATTATTTTCATGAAGGATGCATCCTGGATTGAAAGAGCCATCTTATTATTCTCTTTGGTCCTCTTAAACACAAGCTTCTGTACATTGAGGTTTACACCTCTTGTGGTGTTGAGAAAAGAGAGGTCAGGCAAGTCACCTTCAGCCTTGGCTGACTGTAGTTCCAGTAGCAGATCACTCAACTTTGTTAATTTAGAAAAAAGGCATCAGTGCAATCGAACATAGCATCTTCTATTGCTTCTGCTGAGCCATAAGATTGTTTCAGTCTGTTCCATATCATAGCCAGTCCTGCTTCTGGATGATTGATGTGTATTGCTCTTATCTGTTCAACATGGTCTGCTGACTCTTTGCCTAACCACTTGAGAAGACAATCCATCTCCTCATTTGGCGGTAGAGTTAAACCACTTTTAAACCGCTGGTAGCAGTCTGAAAGGAATCTTTCCAGGCTCTGTAGTTCTGAGGTTTGTCATTAAATTGAAGTAAACCTGTAGCCACAAGCTAACAATGAGTAAGATATCTCAAAGTCATTCACGTCTGTGTTGCTATCATGGGTGTTTGAAAACATAGGATTGAATGAGGGAGTAGGATGCCATTTTGGGGCATGAAATATTGCATTGGCAGGGCATAGTTGTTCTCAAACCTAACTCCATGTGGTTCATGGACTTATCCATCTTCACCAAGAAAAGGGTGCTGTGAGTTAAAATGGGAAGTAGTGTTGATTTGAAATTGGCTTTAGGTTTGAAAGCTGAGGGTGGAAACCTGTTGCTAGAGGTTGTTTCTGGTTTTGCTGAAACACCATCCTTTCTTAAATGGAGTTCTGTCGCTTGTGCTATTGCATGCTCTATCACATACTGTTCAGTACGTTGTGTGGTTTTCAAGGAAACAGAATTTAAGCTTAACTTGCAAGTAAGCTTCTAGCGTTTCTGCTTCAGCAATGCTTCTGTTCTTGCCTTGGCTGTAGAAGTTCTGTTATCTGTACGTGTACGATACACAAGTTGACAGGCAGAGAAACGTTCTGCTGACAGCAAAACTGAAAAAGATCAGTTCTTGTCCACAGGTTTACTGACGTCATGAGGAAAGGTGAAATTAAACCCATCAAGACAATCAGCAACACACCCGGCACAACTCGTACCGAAATACACAATGCACCAAATTTCACAGAGAATTGTTATCCACAAAATAATCTGTGATTACAAATAACAATAAAATAAGACATACATACTTGCAACACTTTCAAATGGCATGCAGACAACTGAACTCGCACAGATACAATGAACTATAACTCCTTGTTCTTTCGCTCTCCAATAGCTATACACATCAATCGACTCACTGCTACTGACATCGTGTGCTTCTTAATTACAAGTAACCACAAAAAATGGAAGTTTCTAAACTCAGGACAGAACAGTGTTGCTTTTCAGTGAGTTAAGCTACAGTGTAAGTAAGTGCGTGTATATGCAAGTTTAAATTATTATACACAAATGTAAGTAGTAGGCTATTTATGTGAAAATGTTTCATATTTCACATTCACAAGCATTTTTTCATGACCAGTTTAAATTTTCATGGATTTTTATCAGCTTCGATTTCATCATTTAGAATTTGCTAGTTCCTCCACTCATGTGCCTGAAATGTTACTAAACCGTGTTGTAAATTAGATTCATTCCTGTTTGAGGAATTCTGGCTTGTGTTTATTGTCTGTGGGCAGAAAGGCTTTCCTAGATGCCATTTGGCAAAATGTTCCAAGATTTCTAAGAAATTATTGAACTTCCCTAAAAAAAACCACACACAAAACAAATAAGTAAGCTGAGAGAACTAAAACGAAAGCTATAAATACAACTTGACAGTTTTCAGCAGCAGGCGAATTTGTACGGTTACTGAGCTGCCAGCTAGCTAGCTACTGACTGTTAAAAGTGCTTCCGGTAGCTAGCTAGCTAGCTAGGTAGCTTGGTAATGGCTTTGCACTGTTAACCGTGCAGCCGGTAACTAGCTGTATCTACTGGTTTAAATGCTTGCGGTTTAAATGCTTCGTAGACATTTGATTGTATGGTTTACTGAGCTGATAGCTAGCTAGCTAGGGTTACTGAGCTGAAAGCTAGCTAGCTACTTTACTGGGTATGATTCTGTGACCTCCTGGGCTTGGAGGTCTGTTTCTAGTTTTGGTTAAAGGGTCAAACTGCATGGTCTGCCCAGGCCCAGAGCTCCTTTGCTGGGCATGACTATGTGACCTGGTGGGCCTGGAAGTCTGGTTGTAGTATGATTTAAAGGGTCAAATGGTCTCCATTGTGGGTCCAGGTTTAAGGCTACTTTGCTGGGCATGTGATTTAGAGAGCGTTGGAAGTCTGGATCCTGTATTATTTAAAGGCTCAAATCACAAGAAAGTGTGCCCAGGGACGAAGCCACTTTGCCCTGCGTGGTCGATGTGACACAGTGGGCCTGGAAGTATGGTTCCCCCCCCCCCCATCTATCCATTCACTTGAAGGGGGTCAAAGTGCCCGAATTGTGCCCAGGCACGGAGCTAGGTCGCCGGTCATCAGCACGTGCGCACTTCGACCCTTGAAAACGTGAGCCCCAGGGGCCGCGCGGCATCGAATGTGCACGGCCTTCGAGCTACCGACTGGCCACGAGAGCTGAACCCATCGGGTACGGAAGCCTTTCCGTCACGTGCTCGTTTTCCACGCCTTCGGCGCAGGTAGCCTGCGAATTTAAAACCGACGCGCATTTTATTCTTTTCCCCTTTTATCCTTTCATACCTCTCCGCTACCTTGGAGAAGAGAGACGCACGCGGGTAAATAAAATATAAATATCTGTAAATGTCTGTATAATATGTAAATAAAAGGAAGAAGTGGTTGTATAGTGTAGTCGTTTGATTATAAATAATCTCATAATAATTTTATCCACAAATTCTCTATTTTATCGTTTTTTCCTGATCAATAATACAAAAAAAAACTAAAACAGGGCTAGGTTAAGTCGGCGTTAGAACAAAAAATGCTCAGATTAACTTGTGTCTCATGGCACGCAGCTGAGTTTAAAATTAAACACAATGAAATCAAATTAAATTGACCCAGCTGCAACAGGCTCAGCAACCACATTTAATTTCACTGATTGGTCAGTTAGCCAGGCTATACAAAACAGGCTATTGTTAGAAATTCTGCACATGTGCTTCGCTTAGCTTCACATCTCACACTGCTTATAATTATAAGATAACGTATCCACGTTCGTAATAACGTGGTGAAATCTGCCAAAAAAGGTGAGACTCAGCATAAGAAATAATAAGACAATCTGAGCACTTAGTCCACATGTTTCTAAATGAGAAGAAAAAGTTCCTCCAAACAATATAAAGCACACAATTCTATATGGGAAAACGGTTGCATTTGTCATTAAGAGAAGCACTACTCATTACACAAATGTCAATAACCGTCCTAATATTAATAGTTGAACAGTCTTCCTCTGTCTATTATACGCACTGTACACATGTTAAATATCTGCCTTGAAATTACAATGAAATGACTTCTGGGCGCACTGAAAATTGTTATATACACACAGACACCCCCATACCAACATAAGCATAGTGCAACTCTTTGTTTACGCACCAGAGATTGAGTGGGCAAGTGCGTGTATATGCAAGTTTAAATTATTATACACAAATGTAAGTAGTAGGCTATTTATGTGAAAATGTTTCATATGTATGTACAAGTAGTGTTTCCCTGGTTTCTCCCTAAATGGCCCCTCATAGTTCAGCAGTAATGAGGCTAGTTAGATTTTGCTCAGAATGAAGTACACTTTGGGATGTTATACGTATCACAGTCTCCCGTGAGCCGTACATGGTTGATCAATCCAGGTTGAGGTAGAGTCACTGCATTAATGACACGTCTGTTTGCATTGCCAGTTGTTGCTATGGCAGCAATGAAATTAGGAAATTCAAAGAAAAACAACTCATCTACACTCTTGGAACTTTAGAACCCCATATGTCCTGTGGCCTGATGTCACACGTGAGAGGAATCCCATGAACACCTTTACAGATCAGTCTGTGGAAAGACACTGAAGAGGACAGAGAAAAAATTAGGCGTTTCTGGAGATGGTGTGCTGGACGCATCGAGGACGAATACACAGACACAAAGGATGTGGAGGGTAAATGTAAATATAATGCCACTCACTCCTGCGGTTGCTGGTGCTGCCATTCATACCTGTGGTTAAAATTCCTTTTTTGTCACTAGCGCTGCATTGTCGCCTCTATCTCCCAATAATTCATACTCGAGGCTTTAGAAATCTAATTTTTTTTGGGGGTATATGCCATTTCCTGTTATTTGTGCAGAATACACACACTTTCACTTTGGAATCCACAAAGTTTTATAAATGAGGTCCCTGAATAACATCAATCTATTTCTACACTATATGGCTTGCTAATTTCATATGTCTGTGTGTCTTTCTGTTTGTCTCTGTGTGTGTGTGTGTGTGTGTGTGTGTGTTTGTGTGTGTGTGTGTTATACCAGCCCATAGAGGAGGACATGAGTCTGAAAGTGGCGCTGGAGATGAGGAACCAGGAGAGCAAAGATCAGCACGATCTTTTGGTAAAACTATATACTCTGTATGTAGTACCTGGTTTAACACTATATCCTCTGTATATATACTATATACTGTGTATGTAGTACCTGCTTTAACACTATACCCTCAGCTTACTCTAGTCTGCAGATGTAAAGAAATTAAACAGAATGTGTATATGTGTGCACCTGTATGTGTCTGGTTGTAGTATTATTTAAAGGGTCAAACTGCGTGAAGTGTGCCCAGGCCCAGAGCTGCTTTTGGTGGGCATGATTCTGTGACCTCTTGGGCCTTGAAATGTGGTGCTTGGAATGATTTAAAGAGTGAAACGGTCTGAAGTGTGCCCACGTTTAAAGCAACCTTGCTGGGCATGACTGTGTGACCTCTTGTGCCTGGAAGTCTGGTTGTAGTATTATTTAAAGGGTCAAACTGCATGAAGTGTGCCCAGGCCCAGAGCTACTTTGCTGGGCATGACTGCGTGACCTCTCGGGCCTTGAAATGTGGTGCTTTGAACGATTTAAAGAGTGAAACGGTCTGAAGTGTGCCCACGTTTAAAGCAACCTTGCTGGGCATGACTGTGTGACCTCTTGTGCCTGGAAGTCTGGTTGTAGTATTATTTAAAGGGTCAAACTGCATGAAGTGTGCCAGGCCCAGTGCTACTTTGCTGGGCATGACTGTGTGACCTCTTGTGCCTGGAAGTCTGGTTGTAGTATTATTTAAAGGGTCAAACTGCATGAAGTGTGCCCAGGCCCAGAGCTACTTTGCTGGGCATGACTGTGTGACCTCTTGTGCCTGGAAGTCTGGTTGTAGTATTATTTAAAGGGTCAAACTGCATGAAGTGTGCCCAGGCCCAGAGCTACTTTGCTGGGCATGACTGTGTGAACTCTTGTGCCTGGAAGTCTGGTTGTAGTATTATTTAAAGGGTCAAACTGCATGAAGTGTGCCCAGGCCCAGAGCTACTTTGCTGGGCATGATTCTGTGACCTCTTGGGCCTTGAAATGTGGTGCTTTGAACGATTTAAAGAGTGAAACGGTCTGAAGTGTGCCCACGTTTAAAGCAACCTTGCTGGGTATGACTGTGTGACCTCTTGTGCCTGGAAGTCTGGTTGTAGTATTATTTAAAGGGTCAAACTGTGCCCTGTAAACCGCACTGTGCCCTTCTGCGAAGAGCAAAGATGGTAAGGAAATCTCACAATTAATATCGTGTTATGTCATCAGCTTGGCAAATGTCACATCCGGGTCACCCCAACACCATCTCAGCCTGCAGATGGCGTAAGTTTACACGACGGATTCTTTTATTCTCTTCAACGACAAAACTCAGGTCTATACACCAAAAATATGGCTGATTAAAATGCACGTAAATTAAATTTAGAGTCAATAAAATGCATATGAATTGACGTTTTGACTGATAAGTAGTTTTATTTGACTCAAGTTTAATCAACTTATCTTTCAACTTTATCCATTTTTATTACTTGCCTTATTTATCGTTTATTTGACGTTTGCGGGCGCAACGTTCTGATTGACATTTTTGCCTCGAGAGGTAGAAGTAACGAAAATTGCTTGGGTTAAACGATTGATTAATTAATGAATGTTATTGGATAAACAAGGCAACTAAAACAGTTACTAATATTAAGTGATAAGAGTCCGGTAACAAAAATGGCTTGAGTTAAACGTTAAATGACGTGACACAAAGTTACTCAAATTATTTAATTATATACCACTGTAGTTTTTAGTTTACATGCATTTGTTGTTTACACCCTCATAGAAACTCCCTTCGTCATGAATGATAAAACTTGATATTTGATTTTTTAAAATGTATCAAATCAAGACTGTTTTAATCCTTTCTTTTCCAGATAACTATCACTTATATTTTCAATTCACAAGCATTTTTTCATGACCAGTTTAAATTTTCATGGATTTTTATCAGCTTCGATTTCATCATTTAGAATTTGCTAGTTCCTCCACTCATGTGCCTGAAATGTTACTAAACCGTGTTGTAAATTAGTAGATTCATTCATGTTTGAGGAATTCTGGCTTGTGTTTATTGTCTGTGGGCAGAAAGGCTTTCCTAGAAGTCAACTGGCAAAATGTTCCAAGATTTCTAAGAAATTATTGAACTTCCCTAAAAAACAAAACAAAAAAAAACAACAACAAATAAGTAAGCTGAGAGAACTAAAACGAAAGCTATAAATACAACTTGACAGTTTTCAGCAGCAAGCGAATTTGTACGGTTACTGAGCTGCTAGCTAGCTAGCTAGCTACCGGCTGCACTGTTAACCGTGCTTCCGGTGGCTACATAGCTAGCTAGCTACTTTACTGGGTATGATTCTGTGACCCCCTGGGCTTGGAGGTGTGTTTCTAGTTTTGGTTAAAGGGTCAAACTGCATGGTCTGCCCAGGCCCATAGTGACTTTGCTGGGCATGACTCTGTGACCTCTTGGGTTTGGAAGTCTGGTTATAGTATTATTTAAAGGCACAAAATGCATGAAGTGTGCCCTGGCCCAGCACTATTTTGCTGGGCATGACTGTGTGACCTCTTGGGCCAGGAAGTCTGTTTCTAGTTTTATTTAAACGGTCAAACTGCGTGAAGTGTGCCTAGGCCCAGAGCTACTTTGCTGGGCATGACTGTGTGACCTCTTGGGCCTGGAAGTCTGGTTGTAGTATTATTTAAAGGGTCAAACTGCGTGAAGTGTGCTCAGGCCCAGAGCTACTTTGCTGGGCATGACTGTGTGACCTCTTGTGCCTGGAAGTCTGGTTGTAGTATTATTTAAACGGTCAAATGTGATGGTGTGCCCAGGCCCAGAGCTCCTTTGCTGGGCATGACTGTGTGACCTGGTGGGCCTGGAAGTCTGGTTGTAGTATGATTTAACAGGTCAAATGGTCTCCATTGTGTGTCCAGGTTTAAGGCTACTTTGCTGGGCATGTGATTTAGAGAGCATTGGAAGTCTGGATCCTGTATTATTTAAAGGCTCAAATCACAAGAAAGTGTGCCCAGGGACGAAGCCACTTTGCCCTGCATGGTTGATGTGACACGGTGGGCCTGGAAGTATGTTTTTTCCCATCTATCCATTCACTTGAAGGGGGTCAAAGTGCCCGAATTGTGCCCAGGCACGGAGCTAGGTTGCCGGTCGTCAGCACATGCGCACTTCGACCCTTGAAAACATGAGCCCCAGGGGCCGTGCGGCATCGAATATGCACGGTCTTCGAGCTACCAACTGGGCACGAGAGCTGGACACATCGGGTACGGAAGCCTTTCGGTCACGTGCTCGTTTTCCACGCCTTCAGCGCAGGTAGCCTGCAAATTTGAAACCGGTGCGCATTTTATTCTTTTCCCCTTTTATCCATTCATATCTCTCTGCTACTTTGGAGAAGAGAGACGCACGCGGGCTCGTTGAAAAGCTCTGGAACTCAGCTTTCAGCCGGTGCTAGCGATGGACGTCGGAGTAGAAAGTCTGTTCAGGGCTCTTTGGAAAGGGCTGCATCTCCCCTGTAATCGACTTCGAGCGACACGCGGATCGGACCCACCGTTTTCACGCTACGATTTTTTAAAGCCGCCAGGGATGGGACGAATGCGTGGCAGGTGGCGTTCGTTAGGGACAGTCATGGAGGTGATGCGCACCGAGTTGCAGGCCATTTGGACCTGGCCCGGCCTAGATGTGAGTATTCAAAGTCAGTGCATTTGTTTAAACTTCCTCCTCCAATTCGTTGCAATTGCGCATGCGCTTCTCGCTCATCCGTCTGGAGCGTAGCACTTTATTGGTAAATATCTCTGGGCTCCTTGGGAGTAGAAAGTATATTCAGGGCTCGTTGGAAAGGACTGCATCTCCCCTGTAATTGCCTTCAAGCGGCATGCGGATCGGACCCGGAGTTTTTAAACGTGGCAGGCGGCGGACAAAAGTCGCGCGCCGGACGTCTTTGCGGCTTAATATCTCTGCGCTCTTTGGGAGTAGAAAGTCTGTTCAGGGGTTGTTAGCCTCTGTTAGCCTCACAGATGTACTATATCTGTAGCTTTTAACAGCAGGCTACGCTTCACACCACGTCTCTTCTGCCCTCAGGCAGTTGGCGGAGGAGATGCCTAAACTGCAGGAGTACCTGGAGAAAGAGGACATCGAAAAGAAGCTTCTGAGCCAAACCAAAGAGGAGCTGCCCTGTAAATAAAATATAAATATCTGTATAATATGTAAATAAAAGGAAGAAGTGGTTGTATAGTGTAGTCGTTTGATTATAAATAATCTCATAATAATCTTATCTACATATTACAGTCCAGGTTCCACAGCACTTCAGACCGAGAAGCCCATCTCTGCCACCAGATCCAGAATGCGAGGAATCCCCTCCAGCAGGCCTAGGATTTGGTCGGAGAAGAACACTTCTCCTTCTTTAGTAACCACTGCATCACACACCAGTGGCTCCTCACGGAAAAGGTTCTTGCGTGGCCTTTTGCTGGGAGGTTGGCCCTCATCAGCATGTGCCTCCGACTCTGAGCTGGAGTGAGAGAATGATCCCTCATCTCCAGAGAAGGCCTTCCTCTTTCTCTTCCGCAGCTGCGGTGGTGGAGTCGTCGGCTGTTCCTTGGCCATATTCTGCAGGTGGTTCTGGTGGCAGGCCATATGCCATTGCTCCAGGCTGGACAGGTGAGAGTAGTAGGTCTGCATGTACCACTCCCAGTAGACCTGCTGCCAGTAGAGCTCCTGGTTTGTATAGTAAGCTCCGATGTTGCCAGGCAGCCGAGGGGACTCGCTGGTATGGAGACCGGCATTCCGCATACAGAAGGGAATCGGCGTAGAAACATACAGGGAAAAAATTGGGGGAAAAAAAGCTAACAAAAATGCCATTTATTTTGGGGTTATCCAACGTGGATGTGGATGCTGGGGATGCAAAATCAGTCATTCAATACATTTCCTGATTCACCAGGGTCTTGTAAAACAAAATGCAAATAATACATCCAAAATGTAAAAACGTACACAAAACCTTTCCAGCACTACACTGGACTTCAAAGTCTTATAGAGGAAACAGTTCATAAATGCTTTAAACACGTCCACAGCAGTGCGCCCGTTAGCCAGCACAATTGCAAACACTATGCATGCAATGTGCTGTTAGCACCTCCTACGATGTGGACGAGGGGTTGGATTTTAGGAGGCAAAAATAGAACACAGCAAACCTATAAAAAAACAACAACCTCAAAGTATTTACAAATCTGTGCCAATATGTAATGTCCCTAAGCGCACTTCTGATCATGCATCTATGCAGAGTGGAACACTGCAAAATCTGCACATGGAACATTGTTCTCATCTTGCAGTGCAAACATGTCCTCCTCCCATGTGAGGCTTTATGTCGCACGTCAGTGGTATGCACTGATGGCTTCATACCGCTCCTCAGCCACAGAAGGAGGAAACACGTGGCTACGCAAGTGATCCTTCCTCCACAGGTCCCCAATAGCCGAAGGCTTCGCCAGTTCAAGATAGATCTTTATGCTGAGATGAAGAAGCATTTCATCAGCATTTCATCCATCCATGTCCTCTTCATGTTATCCCCTTTTCTCCAATCTGCAAATCAGTTGGTATTGTTGCATAGGGTTTGGATCACCTCTTGACTGAAGAACAGCTGGAAGATGTTAGAAGGGCTGTAGACTGTCTGAAAATCCATGTGAACTCCTGGGATAAAAATTCAATGGTGCAGGCTGCTCATCTTCCTCCCAGGTGTCGCGCCATCTGTCCTCCTGTGCAGTAGCTGGTGGTGACGCTGTGCTCTTTCCCCTGGAGCTGATCTTGTCTTCCTTGCTCTGGCATGAGGTTGTTGCCCAGCTAAGGTGTGGAAGGTGTTGCCGGGTGTCGGAGGTGACGGTATGGACACTCCTTTCTTTGCTTGGGGTTGGCTCGTGCTTCTGCTGCCTTTGTGACTAGCCAGTCTTCCAGCAGGCACCCTCATGGGTGTCCATAGATTGTGGGATGGTAGAAGTTGATTGTTCCCTGGGAGTGGGTCACAAAAGGTGTGAAACATTCCATATGGGGTAGGCTAGGATTGATCTGCTTCACTGCAAGACAAAGACAGCATAACATAGCCAAATGAGTACAATATGTACCATGAAAATAAACACAAACATCAAATTGTCATGAGAAATAAGGCTAAATTATTATATGTAGTAGTTACACTTACATTACTATTTATTGCATATTACTTACAACTTTAGTACACTGGCTAAATCATATTGGCGTAACAGGCTACAATATTATGCTACGCACCATAACTACTTGCTAAACGATATTAGATTCAGTGCCAATAGGCTAAAAGATTATGTTGGGGTAAATATATAGTATGCATTCTCTCAAGCCAACCCAACAATCTCGCAAAAGTGAATGATAATACTTACGGCATATCGAGCACGGCGTCGATTCCATGGACAAACGCGACTTCGTCCTCTGAGTCCATGCTTGCAGCCATGGAAGCGTCATCACTCTCACTTTCCTCATCACTAAATCTAAACGAAGTTCTCATCAACTTCAGCCAGTGTAAGTCGTTTCCTTTCCATGGTTGTGATAAAGATATCCACTAAAACGTTTTATCAAAAGCAAAAACAAAATCACGAAGTAAACTGCCCAAAAACCGAGCAACTGAAGTGCACTCTGCAATAGCAACAGGTAAACAGCACGCGCGCAACAGGGCTCGTTAATGTGTTCCGCGTGGCCCGCCCCGTCTCTGTAGTGACCATTCATGGCAAATGAGCTGTCGAGATTTTCGTCTGCCTGAATGCTATTTGTTGAAAATGGTGTCAAACATTTTGGATTCGATGGCCCGTTACTGTAAGCTTTTTTTTCTTCCTTTCCCCATTTTCTGCAAGGGTCTTCTGGTACTTACATTTATATTTATGCCATTTACTTGCAAATAAGAATTAGTTCTTAATGTACAAATTATGCAAGGAGTACATTCAAAAATTGCATAGTACAGGACATGTGGTTCGGTTTTTTCTGAAGATAAAAAGCAGAAAGAGTAAAACCCGATGTAAAACTAGGGGACAATATATGTGTAGACTTTGCAAACAAGGTCATTGGGTTGCGTGCATATTTTAAATAAGGTAATAAACAAAGTATATTTAATGAACTATGACTCGTTCCTAAATAAATAAGATCTGAAAAACAATTACATTAAAAATAAACTTTAATACAACTTCCAACACCAAAAAAAATAATTTACAAAACAGAGATTTACAATTTACAAAACAATTACAAAACAGGGAAAAATATATACAAAATTACAGTCCAGGGTCCACAGCACTTCAGACCGAGAAGCCCATCTCTGCAGCCAGATCCAGAATGCCAGGAATCCCCTCCAGCAGGCCTAGGATTTGGTCGGAGAAGAACGCTTCTCCCTCTTTAGTTACCACTGCATCACACACCAGTGGCTCCTCACCGAAAAGGTTCTCGCGTGGCCTTTTGCTTGGAGGTTGGCCCTCATCAGCATATGCCTCCGACTCTGAGCTGGAGTGAGAGAATGATCCCTCATCTCCAGAGAAGGCCTTCCTCTTTCTCTTCCGCAGCTGCGGTGGTGGAGTCGTCCTCTTTTGCTTGGCCATGTTCTGCATGTGGTTCTGGTGGCAGGCCATATGCCATTGCTGCAGGCTGGACAGGTGAGTGTAGTAGGTCTGCATGTACCACTCCCAGTAGACCTGCTGCCAGTAGAGCTCCTGGTTCGTATAATAAGCTCCAATGCTGCCAGGCAGCCGAGGGGACTCGCTGGTATGGAGACCGGCATTCCGCATACAGTAGGGAATCGGCGTAGAGTGCCAGTGGCTTGCACCTGCTGTGGACACATATGGCATGAAACTGAAGACTGCTTGCTTCCATTACTGTACACCAGGGATGATAATTGATCTGTTTATGATTTCCCCAGCTACAAAGAGTACTAAAAATCTAGAGTATCTTACGTATGGATGGACTGGCAGTCAGCACATGTGGAGAAGGCTGATGGCTGTGTACCTCCACCAGGCCTTAAAAACATCAATTTAATTAGCTTTTTCTTTTTTCCCCTCTTTATCATACATAGCAAATTGGTAAGGAGCACACCTGTGGGATGCTGAAAGATCTTTATGGGCGGTGCCTCTACAGCACCACTAACATGGCCGACCACATGCGAGGGTGCCACAGCGATTCCGCAAGGGAAGGGTGCCGGCCCATAGGAGTCCACACACATCACTGTCTCGTGGGGGGCGCGGGAGACGACACAAAACAATTAATTCAGGTCAAATATGGTTGATTTAAAAAGTAAACAAATGAAACAATGAAATGTTAAAAATGAATGAAAAGAGAAAATTTACATTATAAGGAAGACAAAATATTAAAGTTGAACTAAAATGACAGAAACGGATGTACATTGTTTCAAATACATTCTGCAATCTATGAAAATAGACAGTTATGGATGAAGAACCCACCCGCAGGCTGGAGGTAGACTGGATTCATCTGCCTTGGAAGCTGCCCATTAGCATGGGCTCAGGCAAAGTGCCTCTGCCTCTCCTGGCCATGGCCTGAATGAAAACCGCAAAACGGGTGCCCAGAGGAAGCATAAATGTGTCCTGTGTTCATAGTTAATATGAAAAATTGACAGCTTCTTAAAAGTAAATTGCAGAGCAAAATCAAGGTTTGACCAGATCTGTGCTTTTCAAGACTCAAACTGAGCTCCAAACATTCGAAACCAAACATTCCGCAGTTGCTTAGTACACACGTGATGTCACCATTTCTTCATTTTTGAACAAAAACACTACATTAAACAGGCTGCTTCAATAACCTCCATCAGCTTGCTCCATAGAGACTGGTTTGGTTGGAGTCATTCTTCTTTGTTTAGTTTGTCTAGATTGAAATAATACAAATGTCATTAACTCTGGATGTTTCTTGCAGTATTTTTGACTATACACTCAAGATTCTAGACACTATGTCTTCTCAATAAAAACACAAGACAGATAGTATGTGAATGCAGTGCAGAGCATGGAGGCCTTATTCTGAGCCATCCATCCTGCCATCACCAATAGCATGTGTGAATGTGAAAAGGGAAACACCCACTCTCTTATACATCTTTATGAAACTCTTCTTGTATACTCACGCCCCTTTTTAAGTCAGTTATTGCAGTTTCTGTGGACAAGTAAGACATCCTCCCTTTGCATCACAGTAAAGCCCACAGTAAATCCAACTCATCCTTTGGCCTGTTGTCACTTCAGTCGACTGCACCCAAAGGCTGGATACATCCGCATGTGTTACTGCTATTAAGGGCTTACTTAAAGACAATTTTAATAATACCTGTAAATGTTTTACTTCTGTTCAAGTCACGTAACTTCTGTTTGTTAACTCTTGTTATATAACTCTTCTTGTTTGTTGTATTTTGTTATTTCTTTCTCATTTTTCTTCCTCTCCCCCTTCTCTACAAGTGTCTTCTGGTAGTTACAAATAAGAATTAGTTCTTACTTTCCAATTTTAAGATCTTTTCGAATCTATTTGTACATCTCCACCTTACCACCTGTGACGAATGCCCGAGTGCCGAAGGGCCTGGAGCAGGACGCACAGACTCCCGTGACAGTGAAATTCATTTATTAACACGCAACGTAACTGTGGCACTCACATATAACAGTAACGGATAACGTGACTTCTACAATTAACACGGACAACTCACACGTAACCGAAGACAATATACACAGACACAACAGCTAAACAAACATTAACAAGGGCTACATGAACGTGGACATTGACATTAAGCACAGGCGCTAACAATCTGACCAACAGTGAGGGGAGCACCGACAGGGGTTTAAATAGCCCAACGAACACTGACGCTAAACCCTGTACAGGTGCGTGCCCTCACGGGGGTGTGGCCACAAACAAAAGTAAACACCCCTGCACGCGGCAGGCCGGACCACGTGACTTGTGGGGGGGAACGTCCCGTGATAACACTAGTTATCTAAAGTTTTACATATAGCACAAAGACCCTTCAGGATGTAAATTAATGTAGACACTTGGGAAAAGGCACTCATTTACATCCAGGCTTTTCTTTCCATCATTTAGGCTCCAATTGGTAACATGAAACATACGGGGAAAAAAGCTAACAAAAATGCCTTTTATTTTGGGGTTATCCAACGTGGATGTGGATGCTGGGGATGCAAAATCAGTAATTCAATACATTTCCTGATTCACCAGGGTCTTGTAAAACAAAACGCAAATAATACATCCAAAATGTAAAAACGTACACAAAACCTTTCCAGCACTACACTGGACTTCAAAGTCTTATAGAGGAAACAGTTCATAAATGCTTTAAACACGTCCACAGCAGTGCGCCCGTTAGCCAGCACAATTGCAAACACTATGCATGCAATGTGCTGTTAGCACCTCCTACGATGTGGACGAGGGGTTGGATTTTAGGAGGCAAAAATAGAACACAGCAAACCTATAAAAAAACAACAACCTCAAAGTATTTACAAATCTGTGCCAATATGTAATGTCCCTAAGCGCACTTCTGATCATGCATCTATGCAGAGTGGAACACTGCAAAATCTGCACATGAACATTGTTCTCATCTTGCAGTGCAAACATGTCCTCCTCCCATGTGAGGCTTTATGTCACACGTCAGTGGTATGCACTGATGGCTTCATACCGCTCCTCAGCCACAGAAGGAGGAAACACGTGGCTACGCAAGTGATCCTTCCTCCACAGGTCCCCAATAGCCGAAGGCTTCGCCAGTCCAAGATAGATCTTTATGCTGAGATGAAGAAGCATTTCATCAGCATTTCATCCATCCATGGCCTCTTCATGTCATCCCCTTTTCTCCGAGCTGCAAATCGGTTGGTATTGCTGCATAGGGTTTGGATCACCTCTTGACTGAAGAACAGCTGGAAGATGTTAGAAGGGCTGTAGACTGTCTGAAAATCCATGTGAACTCCTGGGATAAAAATTAAATGGGGCAGGCTGCTCATCTTCCTCCCAGGTGTCGCACCATCTGTCCTCCTGTGCAGTAGCTGGTGGTGACGCTGTGCTCTTTCCCCCGGAGCTGATCTTGTCGTCCTTGCTCTGGCATGAGGTTGTTGCCCAGCTAAGGTGTGGAAGGTGTTGCCGGGTGTCGGAGGTGACGGTATGGACACTCCTTTCTTTGCTTGGGGTTGGCTCGTGCTTCTGCTGCCTTTGTGACTAGCCAGTCTTCCAGCAGGCACCCTCATGGGTGTCCATAGATTGTGGGATGGTAGAAGTTGATTGTTCCCTGGGAGTGGGTCACAAAAGGTGTGAAACATTCCATATGGGGTAGGCTAGGATTGATCTGCTTCACTGCAAGACAAAGACAGCATAACATAGCCAAATGAGTACAATATGTACCATGAAAATAAACACAAACATCAAATTGTCATGAGAAATAAGGCTAAATTATTATATGTAGTAGTTACACTTACATTACTATTTATTGCATATTACTTACAACTTTAGTACACTGGCTAAATCATATTGGCGTAACAGGCTACAATATTATGCTACGCACCATAACTACTTGCTAAACGATATTAGATTCAGTGCCAATAGGCTAAAAGATTATGTTGGGGTAAATATATAGTATGCATTCTCTCAAGCCAACCCAACAATCTCGCAAAAGTGAATGATAATACTTACGGCATATCGAGCACGGCGTCGATTCCATGGACAAACGCGACTTCGTCCTCTGAGTCCATGCTTGCAGCCATGGAAGCGTCATCACTCTCACTTTCCTCATCACTAAATCTAAACGAAGTTCTCATCAACTTCAGCCAGTGTAAGTCGTTTCCATTCCATGGTTGTGATAAAGATATCCACTAAAACGTTTTATCAAAAGCAAAAACAAAATCACGAAGTAAACTGCCCAAAAACCGAGCAACTGAAGTGCACTCTGCAATAGCAACAGGTAAACAGCACGCGCGCAACAGGGCTCGTTAATGTGTTCCGCGTGGCCCGCCCCGTCTCTGTAGTGACCATTCATGGCAAATGAGCTGTCGAGATTTTCGTCTGCCTGAATGCTATTTGTTGAAAATGGTGTCAAACATTTTGGATTCGATGGCCCATTACTGTAAGCTTTTTTTTCTTCCTTTCCCCATTTTCTACAAGTGTCTTCTGGTACTTACATTTATATTTATGCCATTTACTTGCAAATAAGAATTAGTTCTTAATGTACAAATTATGCAAGGAGTACATTCAAAAATTGCATAGTACAGGACATGTGGTTCGTTTTTTTCTGAAGATAAAAAGCAGAAAGAGTAAAACCCGATGTAAAACTAGGGGACTGCAATATACGTGTAGACTTTGCAAACAAGGTCATTGGGTTGCGTGTATATTTTAAATAAGGTAATAAACAAAGTATATTTAATGAACTATGACTAAATAAATAAGATCTGAAAAACAATTACATTAAAAATAAACTTTAATACAACTTCCAACACCAAAAAAAAATAATTTACAAAACAGAGATTTACAATTTACAAAACAATTACAAAACAGGAAAAAATATATACAAAATTACAGTCTAGGGTCCACAGCACTTCAGACCGAGAAGCCCATCTCTGCAGCCAGATTCAGAATGCCAGGAATCCCCTCCAGCAGGCCTAGGATTTGGTCGGAGAAGAACGCTTCTCCCTCTTTAGTTACCACTGCATCACACAACAGTGGCTCCTCACCGAAAAGGTTCTCGCGTGGCCTTTTGCTTGGAGGTTGGCCCTCATCAGCATGTGCCTCCGACTCTGAGCTGGAGTGAGAGAATGATCCCTCAGCTCCAGAGAAGGCCTTCCTCTTTCTCTTCCGCAGCTGCGGTGGTGGAGTCGGCGGCTATTGCTTGGCCATGTTCTGCAGGTGGTTCTGGTGGCAGGCCATATGCCATTGCTCCATGCTGGACAGGTGAGAATAGTAGGTCTGCATGTACCACTCCCAGTACATCAGTGTGATTTCCATCAATGACGTGTTATGGCTCTGGGTAAGGAACAATGTTATATTGTTCAATAAACTTTTCACAGGATGCAAATTTTTCATTGTTTTAGCAAAGTTTTCGCTACCTCTATACAGCAAACACCAGAATCGACAAGGTTTACATTAATTATAGTCAGTAGAATTAAAGGGAAGAGGCCATATAAAAGGCTGGGATCTACGTTTAGCGGACTCGGCACTGTGTTACTAGATATTCCCCACCTTCCAGTAATTTTATTAAGTCCTCTTTAAACAGAAAATAAAGATGCAGAATTAATTGAAGAGAGTAGTATTTCCATTATTTATTTTGAGCTCAGCGTTACATACAACCGAGGCATAGTCCAGAATATGTCTAATAATCACACAAGGAACACACATTTTTATCCAGTTTTCACAACTGATTATGTGATTGCCACACCTTCTCTACATACTGGTGTTTGAAATCTCCACCACTGTGTTCAACCATACATTATTCAATATATGCAAATTGAGATCTATCATTGTACAAATTGAAGCTTGACCCCAGTATATCCTATTGGAAGATTTTCCTGGGTTTTTTTTTTTGTTGTTGTTTTTTTTGTTTTTAACAAAGATGATCTCAACTCATACCATCAAACACCTGCAAGATGATGTTGCAGGTCAGTATCACCCTGCTCTTATGGTAAGATAATGAACCTTGCTTAGCCACAGAACTCTCGAAGAGGCTTTCACGTCTTTTAAAAGCCGGGATCTTTCCCAATACTTAGGAAGCTATTTCTCACGGGAACAGTCCAGAGTCATCTGCTGTAGACTTCCACAGAGGCCTTGAAACCACCTGCATCAGAGCCTCTGCTCTGCACTTACAGACCCAAAAAGGCCTTAAGATACCCCAGAAACATTATTCCTCTTTATGCTTTCAAACACAGTCTTGCACCACTCTGCACCTGTTGCAGAGAGCTTCAAAGCCTATTATAATTAGATCACAGATCGCCTCATGAAAATACCTTTACCCCAAAACATTTTATTACCTCAGGTGGAACAGTGTGTATAGGCCTAGACCTCTTTAGATGTAACTTAGAACCGCCGATGACCGCTGTATGCGTTTCTTTGGTTGTACAAGCTCTACTGGAGGACTCGATGAATAGTTGATGATGGAAGAGGGGTATATCAGATTCACCCCTTCTGCCTCCATGTGACAAATTAACACACTGCATAAACTTTTAGAAATAAATCAGTCTTTTAACAAATGGTAAACATTCTCTAGAAAAGATTATCTTGTAACAATTCATTGAGTATATGAACTGTTTTTGTGTCCTTATATCTATAAATGAAAAGTAATAAAACATTATAGATGATAAATAAATTACAATAAATGTATAAATGTTCACAAATAAGAAACTACATTGGTCTGCACTTTTCTCCACAGATTCAAGAAACTCGTGAAAGTTGGAAGCTATAGAAACACATAGTACAGAATTATAGACTGACTGAGGTGTGAGCAGAAAGATCGCCATGATGTCCTTATATCTAAAGCACTCAAAGCATTGATGCTATGTAAATAAACTGTGATCCGATTGGTTCAATCTAAGTAAATAGATTCACCTACTTTGAAGTTAAAGTTTTTCTCAAAAGGTTAGAACTGGTTGACTATACTTTGCCGTGTTCTGTAATAGAAAATGTAAACATTTATATCTAAAATATTGCACGACAGAAATCAATTCAAGACTAACCTCTAATGACCGCTAGATGGGGGAAGATATTAAGTAATAAATGAGTCCAGATCCTCCTGCCCGACAATACGGTGAGACTGTTTTTACGTGTGATGGAAAATGATACGAAACTATGTATTATGTGATTCATATAAAATCACACTGATCCTTGTGTTCTTAAATTAATAATGCTGTTTGCACATTTGTATCCGCCTGTTGCTGATTAAGTTGAACATGTATCAGGAACTGTTAACATCAAGGTCAACTTGACACACAACCCACACTGTTTGGAGTCAGTTTGGGTTGGTTTGTGGAAAAAACCAAGCTGAGAGCTGATTGGCTTATAGCCACAGCAACAAAGGAAAGAAGAGCTACTTAAGAAAAGATGATTGGTTAAAGACAGCACAGGAGTAGAATAACTAGCCACGGTTTTGTATCCTCGGGGCTCCCTACCTGAGGAGAGCCAAACATCTATTTTATTCTTTTTCTTATTAAATTACTCTCTTAATCACGTCTGACTTGCTGTTTGTTCAAAATTCCACAACATATGTCATTACTACGCCGCACAAAAAAGACCGCCATATTTGTAGTTCCACAATGTGAAAAGGCGTCATTTTCTATGCAAACGAATGAATAAACACCATGCCATGCCTTGCTGTATCCCCTCTTTGCACCGCTGGACAGACACACTCATGACACTGTACTCATCAAAAGCAGCACCAGAGACGCACTGAGTCATATCCCGCTACACACCTCTCAGGCCAGCTTGTTTGCACGTTTTGTCATAAAACTTAAAATGTCATTTGTTGCCATTATATATAAAATTACCTATTTAAAAAAACAAATAAATCAAAAAGTACTTGTGGCTAGAGAAACACGTGGCTAATCACCTACAAGAAATAATGTCAGTGATGTTTGGGGCAGGTGTTTCAAACTTGCCCAGACTCTTGAGAAGCACCTAAACGCTCACACAAGGGTGTCCGCTTGCCATAGTGCTGCAAATACTGCAGGAAGGGCTTTGGTGAAACAGGCCACATGGAGGAGCAGAAGACAATCCACACAACTGAAGAAGCCCATAGCTGCCCAGTATGTCAGAATCCACACGGGAGAAGAACCCTGTAGCTGCCCAGTATGTCAGAAGCAATTTGTGCAGCTGGGTAATGAACCATATTTGTACCCATTCGTATGTTGGGAGCAAATCAGTTGAAGACTTGAACAGTATGTTAACAATCAGTTAAAATTACTGTTGATGACAAGAAAACAATGGCTAATATGTTCCTTCACAGCTATGTCATTGGTTGATCTATTTTTGTCAGATTTAGTGCTTGTTTGGGCAAGTGTGTTAAAGTCTTCCTTTGTTTTTGGTTTTGTTCCTTTTCATATAGTTGTTTATTCCTTTTTGTCTAGTGATGTCCATTATCCATTTAAAATCTGTCAAATTAAACAAATGTGAAACGAATTCCATAGTATTCAGATTTGATTGCAAAAGACATCAACCACTCCGCGTATTTTGAATTTTGCATATACAGTATATGTGCAGTTCCAGCCTAGTCCATTGATCCAAAATCTGGCCCAGATGTATCTGTTGACTGCAAATTTGAATGATTTCTGTGCTCTGCAGCAAAGGAGCGTTTGGTTACTATCTGATGGATTAAAATAGGCTTGTTGGTAGCAAAGACATCACTAAAGTGTACAGAGCAAAGGTACTCCAGGACCAGGATGGGTAAGTAGCAGCTTGATCAGTGGAATCTTCTGTGAGACGTAACAGGATTTCGGTCTTAAATGTAATGTTAGATCAAGTGAAAAACTTTAGTGGATTGAAATACAGATAAATAAATCCACTAAAAGTGCATCTGCATCATTGGTTAAAAAGTTGTTCTGCTAGTTGTCTGATTTTGTTCCAGTAATCTAATGTTTCCTGGGACTAGGTGGTTCAAGATTATATTGGTGTTTGCTTTATTTCTGTGATTTTTTTAACCATAGTCTAATTGTTTATACTGTCTACCAAATGCAATACTGAGTAGTGAAACACTGACACAATCCCTTTTGGCATCGGACATTTGTAATAATTTCAATAATCTACAGTTGTAAATCAAGAGGGCAGCATTATTTTAAAGTCTAGTTTCCTTTCTCTCTCTCACTTTCTGGAATTTTTCCATCTGTGTTTTTATTAAATTTAAAGATGGAAAGGGTATTAAAACTCCCTTTAACTGACATCTCTTCCACTGAACTTGTAGAGAAAGTGATGATATGAAGATGATTATGTTTATCGCTTTCACTCAGAGATCATTGTCTGAGGGTCATGTTGTACAGTTCACGATGCCCCGGGTTGCAATCAGGAGGTTTAACAGTGATGTGCCAAACAGTTGTCTGTGGTGTTCTATATGATCATCACAGAACATCACACATAACTGGTCAAATTGTATCTCCAGTAGGATATTTGTGTATTATACTATATATTAGCAGCATAACTTTATGATGCAATTAAAAACCCCATCCCCCTGAATACCAATCATATTACATATCTGGGTATTAAATTCTCTTCCCAGTTGTCTGTTATTCAAAAATAAATAGTCATCCAATTATTAAAACAATAAGCGACGAACTTCATTGATGGACAAATTTGCCCCTTATGCTCTTTGGACAAACTGCAATAATTAAAATGAGAATATTACCTAAACGAAATTATTTGTTTTCAATTATTCCAGCGCCACCAACCTGTCTAAAATCTTTGGACAACATCATAACTTGATTCTACTGGAAAAATAAATCACATAGAATCAAACTCACAACATTACAGAACTGTAGTTGATTATTGCAAATCAACTATAATATGGTATAAAATGGATAAAACTTAGTATATCAGACAGAATATGGATAGACATATAGCAAACATTATGCAAAGATCTAAAAGTCAGACTTACCATTTATCAGTCAAATCAATTAAAGAACATTCATGATCAACAATTTGTGGGTGGCCATGATACTAACAGCCTGGTGGAAATTTCACAAGATATCAAACTCCAGACTCACATAAACATAACACTGCTTTCATGTCACTTCCACAAGTAGCCCAAACATAAGATATAGAAAGCAGGTAAGAGCAACTATCAGTTCAGAGACATTAAACTCACCTGCATCCATATCAGTATTATAAACATTCCTAATACAAAAAAACTATCACATAAGATATACAAACTAATAATGAAATCAAATCGCATAATTACTCTCCCATCGAGACAATGGGAGGAAGATTTATTACTAGCTCCCGACGCCACAGTTTGGATTAAAATGTGTAATAATAATTACCACATGACAGCAACACTAACCTACAATGCATTCAGTACAAAATAATACATAGATTACATTATACTACACATTGGATGTTTAAAATTGGTTTCACAAGCTCAGCAATCTGTACATACTTTACTCCAAAGACAGCTGACGATTACATTCACATCGTGTGGCAGAGCACACCTATCAAGCAATTTTGGCAATAAGTAATCACACACATGTCCCATGATTTAAATAACCCTATCCATCCAACACCATCTTTATGTCTCCTAGGAGACATGTCATCAACCAATGTGACAATAGAAAAAAAACAGGATAATATATATATAACATTATTAATTGCAAATACAAACATACTCATGAATTGGAAAACAAAAAATAATATTAGTGTCACCGAATGGAAAAATAGACTATTGATAGACTACATATCAATGGAAAAAAATCTCAGAATGAATCAATAAGAACCAATAACCTAGACTGGACTCCTTTGATAAAAAGTTTACAGAGCTAATCCATAAATGATAAATATCCCAATCTAGTACGTGTACATATACAGTGCACTCGCACATAGCCTCTCTCTCTCACACACACACACACACACAGGCAGACGCACACAAGCAGTCACACACGAACACACACACACACACACACACACACACACACACACACACACACACACACACACACACACACACACACACACACATTCCCGTAATGGTGCAGGTGGCTAATACTTAAAATACTCTATCTGCATTTCCCGTTTGTCTGTTTCGTCTCTGTTCGTCTTATTTTTCCTCTCTTCCCTATTCCCGTTTCCCCCACGTTATTTATGTCTGTTCATACGTTTTATACACCCGATATAGTTGGACACAGTGAGAAGTTAGAAATAAATAATGAATAAATAATAAAGTTCTAAAGGTCCTCCGATGGGCGGAAATCAATTGATATATTTATTTCTCCAGATTTCTAACTCGGAGAGAAAAAGACGTCCTTTTACAAATCGCACCTCGTTGTGGAACTCTACTAAGGTTTACAATCCAGACGATGATTTTTAACCTCAAAGAACATAGGCCTGCTCCAAGGCAAACTGATTTCATCCCATTAATTAACTTTAATGCGATGTTTTTTGCCGAGCATTAGGCTAAAGAAAATGAATGTTGCTGCGTTTATCAAACTAAAAGTATTTATTCTGAGCCATGCGGTAAATGATTCAGTGTGAGCAGCATATGGACGATTTTTGGAAAATGCTGTGACTAGGTAATATTTTGAAATATAAGGCGTTGTTAAAGCCCCTCATTCACGCTATTAACGTTATAAGTTAAAATAATTGAATAATTCATAAATAAATAAATAGCGTTTGTATAATATTTAAAAATAAACATTTACGTAAAAGCACTCTTACGTAACAACCAAGTTGTCATGTATTTGAATCTAAAGCTAAAGTGTTGCTTTGATCGCTTTGGTCGGTCGACACTTGCCTGGCTCTGTTGAATTGCTGTTTCAAACTGTTTTATAATTCGTGCAGTTAGATCATTTGGTTAAATCATTTACGATTTTATTTTATTCATTTACTACTTTCGACTACGATTTCCAGAAAGGTTGACCGACGATCCTCACGAAAATGAATCCAAGTGCTCCAAGTTCGCCGATGACTTCGTTGTACGTGGGTGACCTTCATCCAGACGTTACCGAGGCCATGCTATACGAGAAATTCAGTCCTGCTGGCGCAATAGTCTCCGTACGGATTTGCAGGGACGCGATGACCCTCCGCTCACTTGGATACGCATACGTGAACTTTCAGCAGCAGGCAGATGCTGAGCGTGCTTTGGACACTATGAACTTTAACATCATCAAAGGCAGACCTGTGCGAATTATGTGGTCCCAGAGAGACCCCTCTCTGAGGAAGAGTGGAGTTGGCAACATCTTCATCAAGAACCTTGACAAGTCTATTGACAGCGAAGCTCTTTACGACACATTCTCTGCCTTTGGGAACATCCTTTCCAGCAAGGTGGTGTGTGACGAGAATGGCTCTAAGGGCTACGGCTTTGTGCACTTTGAGACCCGTGAGGCTGCGGAGAGAGCAATTGAGAGACTTAATGGCATGTTGCTCAATGACCGCAAAGTGTTCATTGGCCACTTCAAGTCTCGCAAGGAGCGAGAGGCTGAGATGGGGGCCAGGGCCAAAAAGTTCACCAATGTGTTCGTCAAGAACTTTGGAGAGGACATGGACGACGACAAGCTGAAGGAGATCTTCAGCAAGTTTGGCCAAACGCTGAGCACTCGCGTCATGACCGACGAGAGCGGCAAGTCCAAGGGCTTTGGCTTTGTGAACTTCGAGAGGCACGAGGATGCCCAGAGGGCTGTGGATGAGATAAATGGGAAGGAGCTGAATGGGAAGAAGGTGTATGTGGGTTATGCCCAGAAGAAAGGCGAGAGGCAGACAGGGCTGAAACGAAAGTTTGAGCAGATGAAGCAGGACGGTATGACTCGCTACCAGGGAGACAACCTGTACGTCAAGAACCTAGACGACGGTCTGGACGACGCGCGTCTACGTAAGGAGTTCTCTCCGTTCGGGACCATCACAAGTGCCAAGGTGATGATGGAGGGCGGCCGCTCCAAAGGGTTCGGCTTCGTGTGTTTCTCCTCGCCGGAGGAGGCCGCCACGGCCATGACGGAGATGAATGGGCGCGTTGTAGGCACCAAGCCGCTGTACGTGGCTCTGGCGCAGCGCAAGGAGGAGCGGCAGGCCCACCTCTCCAACAAGTACATGAAGCGCACGGCCAGCGTGAGTGCCTTGCCCAACCTCGTGCTCAACCCCTACCAGCCTGCCCCGCCCTCCGGCTACAACATGGAAGCCATTCCACAAGCTCAGAACTGGCCTGCCTACTGCGCAAGCAGCCAGCTGGCACAACTCCTCCCCAGCCCTTGCTGGGCCATGCAGTGCGTCCACCCACAGCAAGTCCAGGATATGCCGAGTGCCATCGGTCCAGCCGCATCCTGCCCGCAGGCCTTCAGCGCCATCCGACCAACCACCGCCTGCCAGGTCCCACGCACGATGGCCTATCAGACCATGGCATCTGAGGCTCCGGGGACAGGGATGGCCAGCGCGGAAGCTGCCAACAAGGCGTCGCTGGTGAGAGCAGTACCACAGTACAAAACCACCTCAGGCGTTCACAGCCCACAGCAACACCTGGGCACACAGCCCTTAGATATAAATGTCGAACTTACCATTTATCAGTCAAATCAATTATAAAACATTTATGTTTCTCAACCCACAGCAGCACCTGGGGGCAGAGCTCCAGGTGCCCGTGCAGCTGGCTGCGGTCCATGTGCAGGGTCAGGAACCTCTCAGTGCCTCCATGCTGGCTGCTGCACCTCCACAGGAGCAGAAGCAGATACTGGGTGAGCGTCTGTTTCCCCTGATCCAGAACATGCAGCCCACCCTTGCAGGGAAGATCACGGGTCTGTTCCTGGAACTGGACAACTCGGAGCTACTGCATATGCTGGAGTCTCCTGAGTCTCTGCACCCTAAGGTGGATGAGGCAGTCGCTGTGCTCCAGGACCAGTGCGCGCAGGAAGCCGCTCAAAAACTTTAACCAGTGCTGCGCTTCTGGCTGTCTAATGGAAGAATAAGCAGTAAAAAAAATTAACATTTTAACTGAAAAAAATAAACATTGAAACTGAAATGCATTGAACATTGAAATATTTTTGCCATGTCTGTAGACATCAAGCCTGTAAGGGTTGGCACCAGGCCGAGGCCCCCTCGACCAGAGGGAGGCGTCGAGTCAACCACGCCACTGATCAGGATCAACACCCAACAGCTGGGCTAGACCTTATATAAGCCCAGTGACCCAGTCATTCAGTGCTGGGTTTTTGTTAAAGTTTTGAGCCAAGCTCCTAGCCGGTAACTCTGGGTATTGAGGTCTGTGAGCCCTTGTGCTATGCCTCTTTTCTGTTCTGCGAGGGTGTCAGTGTTTTTACACGTCCCCTCCCTTCTCCAGTTTTCCCCTCTCGAGTCTGTCTCTCTCCTGAGGCTTCCCTTAGCCATTCAAGTTTCTCCCCGTTTTCTGGTTTTGTTTGGGAGCTTTTAGTTCGAGTTTTCCCCAGTGCATCGGGGTTGCCATTTCTTTCCGTGGCGTTCTTTGTTCTCCCCTTTTCCACGCTCACCGAGGTGTTTCGTTTTTTCCTCTTGTTTTGCTTGATCCAAGCTCTAACTGTTCTGCACACGAGCCCACCATTGTTAGAGTGTGGCTGCTTACCCAGTAAGCTATTGGTGTCCTCACCTAGCTGACCTGGATTCAAAACCACCTTACAAAGTCCAGGCCTTGGTTATTCTAAGCTTAAAATGAAAACGACAGAAAAAGGTAAAATCATTTCAAGTTTGGTTTATTTGTCGCATACATAGTCATACACAGTATAACTCACAGTGAAATGGTTGAGTGCTCTGTCCAATCTGAGGAAAAAGAAAAACAGGGGTGCATAGAGAAATATATTCTATATATATACAAAAATATATTAATAGTGCATGTACAATATATATATATATATATATATAATGTTTATATGTACAATGTATATATGGATATTTATATATGTATGTACAGAATGTACAGTCCCATCTTGCAATTGACATATTTACAGTTATATGTTACATGGTGGTAATTGAACATATTACAGTTATATTGAACATATTACAGTTATTTCTATTACATATTACAGATTTTGACATGAACAGCTGATCATTTTTTTGTTTTTATTCCTCTTAAAGTTTGAATGTTCAGATTGTCAGTTCTTACAGGTCATAGCTGATCATTAGATAAGTGTATTGGGTTGCATTAATATAAATGTAAAGATCAAAAAAACAAAACCCCACAGTGTAGCTTAAAATAGAGAATAATTCTGTAATATTCCTTTATGTACAACACAATTTCAAATGACCTTATTAACAAACCAGTAAAGACAGGACGAGAAGCAAAGGTCACTTACACGTATTAAATCTTGAAGCAAACAAACTGCAGCTGCAAGTGCCACACTGCCATCCAGTTCCACTCTCTGGTCTGGCGACGGTCATATTACAGGAGCAACGAGAGGCTGCCAACAGTTTCTTTTAGCTTGTCTACTGAGACGGTGAAACTGGCCAACCAGGTGAAAAGCATTGTGAAGGAGAAACGACTTCGACTGCCGACGTGGGAAAGTAGCAGTCAGAGCAGGTCTATTGGAGCAGTGCGATGGACTCTGCCCAACAATGGGCTGCAAGCCCACATCTCTGCACATAGCAACAGTATGTGGTTCCTAGGTGCCCAGTCGGCTAGTTTTAAAGTTCAATTCAAATATTAAATACAAATGCAGACTTCAGAATTGGTTAAAGAGCATAACTGTGCACATACTTTATTGTAGGTTAACATTAACACGCATTATTGAGGCACCCTCTGGAGAATGTCTAAAAATCAGAGAACCCACATTTTCATACATTTTTCAGTAGTGGTTATGTATTCACCCCACATTCCTTTCCATATTTGCGTTTGTCTTCACGTCCATTGCATCCAAACCATACATTTGTCAATATATGCAAAGTAATATAAAACACCCACACCAGTTGGAACCTGTTAACACCACATTCCAAGAGATTTCTCTTGACCTTATCCTAAAGAGATGGTCCTGAGCCTGATGGAAATAATATCTCATACTTGGGAGGACATGGACGACAACAAGCTAAATGAGATCTTCAGCAAGTTCGGCCCAACGCTGAGCCGTCGCGTCATGACAGACGAGAGCGGCAAGTCCAAGGGCTTTGGCTTTGTGAGCTTCGAGAGGCACGAGGATGCCAAAAGGGCTGTGGATGAGATGAACGGGAAGAAGTTGAATGGGAAGCAGCTGTATGTGGCTCGTGCCCAGAAGAAAGGCGAGAGGCAGACAGAGCTCAAACGCAAGTTTGAGCAGATGAAGCAGGACGGCACGACTCGCTACCAGGGAGTGAACCTGTACGTTAAAAACCTAGACGACAGTCTGGACGACGAGCGTCTGCGTAAAGAGTTCTCTCTATTCGGGACAATCACGAGTGCCAAGGTGATGACGGAGGGCGGCCGCTCCAAAGGGTTCGGCTTTGTGTGTTTCTCCTCGCCGGAGGAGGCCACCGAGGCAATGAAGGAGATGAACGGGTGCATCGTAGGCACCAAGCCGCTGTACGTGGCCCTGGCGCAGCGCAAGGAGGAGCGGCAGGCCCACCTCACCCACCAGTACATGCAGCGCATGGCCAGCGTGAGTGCCGTGCGCAACCCAGTGCTCAACCCCTACCAGCCCGCCCCGCCCTCCGGCTACTTCATGATGGCCATTCCACAGGCTCAGAACTGGGCTACCTGCTACCCGAGCAGGCAACTGGCACAGCTCCACCCCAGCACCCGCTGGGCTACGCACAGCATTCAGCCACAGCATTTCCAATACATGCCGAGTACCATCAGGCCCGCTGCAGACCAATCTCTGGGCCAGGAACCTCTCACTGCCTCCGTGCTGGATCTGGAACCTCCGCAGGAGCAGAAGCAGATGTTGGGTGATCGATGGTCTGTTTCCCGTGATCCAGAACATGCACCCCAACCTTGCAGGGACGGGTTTGCTCCTGGAGATCGACAACTTGGAGCTTCCGCTTATGCTGGCTGAAAAAATAAAAACGCATTAAATATTGAAATATTTTTGCCTGGTCCATAGACTCCAGTTTCAGGCCTTGATTACAGTAAACTAAAACAACATGTAAAAAGGCTAAATGATTGACACGTGTACAGTCGGTGACTCCTTTCTTTTTGTTCCTCTTACTGTTCGAATGCTCAGAATGTCAGTTTTTGCAGTTGACAGCTGAGCATTAGGCATGTGTATTGGATTGTATTAATAATACAATTGAGGATTCATTGCTGTTCAGGGACCCAGCAGTGGTAACTTGGCAGTGGTAGGGCTTGAACTAGCAACATTCTGATTACTAGTCAAGTAACCTCTGAATAGTATTATTATGATTAATATTATTAATATATCTTACACTGAGGTCTGCTGAAGCTTACCCAGGATCCTTTGCAGCAGCCTGCCATATGCACAAATCATTACGAAAGGACACAGAATCTCTAAACTCCCTTGTTTTATGTTATTAGTTTGTCTAATTCAATGTTAAAGCACTTTCCCCTGTAAACACTCTTTTTATGACCTCATTTCACCGTTTCATGACTTTATGCCACGAACCAACCAACTATTCTTTTATACAACTCTTTTCAAACACTTCAACCATTGTGGGTAACTACACTATTATACACCTGTAATTCTTGTTATGCTATTTATTTTATTGGTACTGTCGATACATCGATGTTAGGAGAAATACCTCATGAATACTTTAAATGAATCCTTAAAATGACACCTATTCCATTTACTAATGCTAAGCTTGCTACAGTCTGAACTTCTAGCAAGTCAAGAGAAGTCTCATGCAGTTTCTGTATTTTCTATAATTGCTTAATATATGGATGGTTTTAAACTCAATAACATACGCACTTGCAAAATATGTGAATATAAAGGAACAAAAATAAATGAACATAACCACATACCTAAACATCATCTGGTACCATCACCCCATCACCCCTCAATGCAGTATGAGGATGGTCAGATTGTTGTATTTACTAATAGTTACCACTAGTATTAAAATAACAGTAAGCCCAAACTGTTCGACTATGTCCTCTTAAACAAACCTGTGATTTTTTAAATATTTGGACCACATCCTCCTGCAGAATAAAACAATCAGGAAATACAGTTGAGTTGGCCCATACCGCCCTCACATCAGTGTGATTTCCATCAATGACGTGTTATGGCTCTGGGTAAGGAACAATGTTATATTGTTCAATAAACTTTTCACAGGATGCATATTTTTCATTGTTTTAGCAAAGTTTTCGCTACCTCTATACAGCAAACACCAGAATCGACAAGGTTTACATTAATTATAGTCAGTAGAATTAAAGGGAAGAGGCCATATAAAAGGCTGGGATCTACGTTTAGCAGACTCGGCACTGTGTTACTAGATATTGCCCACATTCCAGTAATTTTATTAAGTCCTCTTTAAACAGAAAATAAAGATGCAGACTCAAGAATTAATTGAAGAGAGTAGTAGGTCCATTATTTATTTTGAGCTCAGCGTTACATACAAACGAGGCATAGTCCAGAATATGTCTAATAATCACACAAGGAACACACATTTTTATCCAGTTTTCACAACTGATTATGTGATTGCCACACCTTCTCTACATACTGGTGTTTGAAATCTCCACCACTGTGTTCAACCATACATTATTCAATATATGCAAATTGAGATCTATCATTGTACAAATTGAAGCTTGACCCCAGTATATCCTATTGGAAGATTTTCCTGTTTTTTTTTTTTGTTGTTGTTTTTTTTGTTTTTAACAAAGATGATCTCAACTCATACCATCAAACACCTGCAAGATGATGTTGCAGGTCAGTATCACCCTGCTCTTATGGTAAGATAATGAACCTTGCTTAGCCACAGAACTCTCGAAGAGGCTTTCACGTCTTTTAAAAGCCGGGATCTTTCCCAATACTTAGGAAGCTATTTCTCACGGGAACAGTCCAGAGTCATCTGCCGTAGACTTCCACAGAGGCCTTGAAACCACCTGCATCAGAGCCTCTGCTCTGCACTTACAGACCCAAAAAGGCCTTAAGATACCCCAGAAACATTATTCCTCTTTATGCTTTCAAACACAGTCTTGCACCACTCTGCACCTGTTGCAGAGAGCTTCAAAGCCTATTATAATTAGATCACAGATCGCCTCATGAAAATACCTTTACCCCAAAACATTTTATTACCTCAGGTGGAACAGTGTGTATAGGCCTAGACCTCTTTAGATGTAACTTAGAACCGCCGGTGACCGCTGTATGCGTTTCTTTGGTTGTACAAGCTCTACTGGAGGACTCGATGAATAGTTGATGATGGAAGAGGGGTATATCAGATTCACCCCTTCTGCCTCCATGTGACAAATTAACACACTGCATAAACTTTTAGAAATAAATCAGTCTTTTAACAAATGGTAAACATTCTCTAGAAAAGATTATCTTGTAACAATTCATTGAGTATATGAACTGTTTTTGTGTCCTTATATCTATAAATGAAAAGTAATAAAACATTATAGATGATAAATAAATTACATAAAATGTATAAAAGTTCACAAATAAGAAAGTACCTGAGTCTGCACTTTTCTCCACAGATTCAAGAAACTCGTGAAAGTTGGAAGCTATAGAAACACATAGTACAGAATTATAGACTGACTGAGGTGTGAGCAGAAAGATCGCCATGATGTCCTTATATCTAAAGCACTCAAAGCATTGATGCTATGTAAATAAACTGTGATCCGATTGGTTCAATCTAAGTAAATAGATTCACCTACTTTGAAGTTAAAGTTTTTCTCAAAAGGTTAGAACTGGTTGACTATACTTTGCCGTGTTCTGTAATAGAAAATGTAAACATTTATATCTAAAATATTGCACGACAGAAATCAATTCAAGACTAACCTCTAATGACCGCTAGATGGGGGAAGATATTAAGTAATAAATGAGTCCAGATCCTCCTGCCCGACAATACGGTGAGACTCTGTTTTTACGTGTGATGGAAAATGATACGAAACTATGTATTATGTGATTCATATAAAATCACACTGATCCTTTTGTTCTTAAATTAATAATGCTGTTTGCACATTTGTATCCGCCTGTTGCTGATTAAGTTGAACATGTATCAGGAACTGTTAACATCAAGGTCAACTTGACACACAACCCACACTGTTTGGAGACAGTTTGGGTTGGTTTGTGGAAAAAACCAAGCTGAGAGCTGATTGG
Source organism: Electrophorus electricus (assembly GCF_041902795.1). NCBI lineage: Eukaryota > Metazoa > Chordata > Actinopteri > Gymnotiformes > Gymnotidae > Electrophorus > Electrophorus electricus. Next base: position 1,112,764 of record NW_027658693.1, on the reverse strand, counting down.
CTTATAGCCACAGCAACAAAGGAAAGAAGAGCTGCTTAAGAAAAGATGATTGGTTAAAGACAGCACAGGAGTAGTATAACTAGCCACAGTTTTGTATACTCGGGGCTCCCTACCTGAGGAGAGCCAAACATTTATTTTATTCTTTTTCTTATTAAATTACTCTCTTAATCACGTCTGACTTGCTGTTTGTTCAAAATTCCACAACATATGTCATTACTACGCCGCACAAAAAAGACCGCCATATTTGTAGTTCCACAATGTGAAAAGGCGTCATTTTCTATGCAAACGAATGAATAAACACCATGCCATGCCTTGCTGTATCCCCTCTTTGCACCGCTGGACAGACACACTCATGACACTGTACTCATCAAAAGCAGCACCAGAGACGCACTGAGTCATATCCCGCTACACACCTCTCAGGCCAGCTTGTTTGCACGTTTTGTCATAAAACTCAAAATGTCATTTGTTGCCATTATATATAAAATTACCTATTTAAAAAAAACAAATAAATCAAAAAGTACTTGTGGCTAGAGAGACACGTGGCTAATCACCTACAAGAAATAATGTCAGTGATGTTTGGGGCAGGTGTTTCAAACTTGCCCAGACTCTTGAGAAGCACCTAAACGCTCACACAAGGGTGTCCGCTTGCCATAGTGCTGCAAATACTGCAGGAAGGGCTTTGGTGAAACAGGCCACATGGAGGAGCAGAAGACAATCCACACAACTGAAGAAGCCCATAGCTGCCCAGTATGTCAGAATCCACACGGGAGAAGAACCCTGTAGCTGCCCAGTATGTCAGAAGCAATTTGTGCAGCTGGGTAATGAACCATATTTGTACCCATTCGTATGTTGGGAGCAAATCAGTTGAAGACTTGAACAGTATGTTAACAATCAGTTAAAATTACTGTTGATGACAAGAAAACAATGGCTAATATGTTCCTTCACAGCTATGTCATTGGTTGATCTATTTTTGTCAGATTTAGTGCTTGTTTGGGCAAGTGTGTTAAAGTCTTCCTTTGTTTTTGGTTTTGTTCCTTTTCATATAGTTGTTTATTCCTTTTTGTCTAGTGATGTCCATTATCCATTTAAAATCTGTCAAATTAAACAAATGTGAAACGAATTCCATAGTATTCAGATTTGATTGCAAAAGAGACCAACCACTCCCCGTATTTTGAATTTTGCATATACAGTATATGTGCAGTTCCAGCCTAGTCCACTGATCCAAAATCTGGCCCAGATGTATCTGTTGACTGCAAATTTGAATGATTTCTGTGCTCTGCAGCAAAGGAGCGTTTGGTTACTATCTGATGGATTAAAATAGGCTTGTTGGTAGCAAAGACATCACTAAAGTGTACAGAGCAAAGGTACTCCAGGACCAGGATGGGTAAGTAGCAGCTTGATCAGTGGAATCTTCTGTGAGACGTAACAGGACGTCGGTCTTAAATGTAATGTTAGATCAAATGAAAAACTTTAGTGGATTGAAATACAGATAAATAAATCCACTAAAAGTGCATCTGCATCATTGGTTAAAAAGTTGTTCTGCTAGTTGTCTGATTTTGTTCCAGTAATCTAATGTTTCCTGGCACTAGGTGGTTCAAGATTATATTGGTGTTTGCTTTATTTCTGTGTTTTTTTTAACCATAGTCTGCTTGTTTATACTGTCTAAGAAATGCAATACTGAGTAGTGAAACACTGACACAATCCCTTTTGGAAGTCAGACATTTGTAATAATTTCAATAATCTACAGTTGTAAGTCAAGAGGGCAGCACCATTTTAAAGTCTAGTTTCCTTTCTCTGTCTCACTTTCTGGAATTTTTCCGTCTGTGTTTTTATTAAAGTTAAAAATGGAAAGGGTATTAAAACTCCCTTTAACTGACGTCTCTTCCACTGAACTTGTAGAGAAAGTGATGATATGAAGATGATTATGTTTATCGCTTTCACTCAGAGATCATTGTCTGAGGGTCATGTTGTACAGTTCACGATGCCCCGGGTTGCAATCAGGAGGTTTAACAGTGATGTGCCAAACAGTTGTCTGTGGTGTTCTATATGATCTAAAAGTCAGACTTACCATTTATCAGTCAAATCAATTAAAGAACATTCATGATCAACAATTTGTGGGTGGCCATGATACTAACAGCGTGGTGGAAATTCCACAAGATATCAAACTCCACACTAACATAAACATAACACTGCTTTCATGTCACTTCCACAAGTAGCCCAAACATAAGATATAGAAAGCAGGTAAGAGCGGAGCAGTCAATGTGCCTAATATGACTGCAAAAGCCTGGCAGGACAGGAGGTATTCCTGCTTCTGCTAATCAGCAAAAGGAAGCTCCTGGCAAAGTGACGTGGACTGCAAAAAAATCACCAGGAAGGTCAAGCTACAAATGCCAGAGAGGAGCAGGGAGCACCAAAAGTTCCATAGCATCCTGCGGAAAGAGTACCACATAAGCATGGAAACAGTACAGCAACCCATTGGTATGAGCATGGACAGATGAGGAAGAGCTGCTAGAACAGTACGTCCCCAATAAGCAGGCAGGATGTGGATCCGTCTCACTATTTCATCGGCAGAAATGCAGGAGCAGGTGATAATACTCCTGGGCCCAGCACTCTTCAACCTGGGTACTTTAAGGAGAACACGGCAGCCTCCCAAAAGTGATACAAAGTCCCAAAATGGCTATTACCTGTGCTGAATAACAGTATGAAGGACAAATCTACCCCTGTCCAAAGTTTAATTGATTTAACTGAATGCCAACTATACTACCACCATCAATCTGTGTAAGGTGTACTTGCAAGTGCCTTTAGCACCAAAAGCAAAAGAACTCAGTGTTTTCAACACATTTCATCCAAGCATCATCATGTGAAATGTTGTTCTTTTCGGAAATTCTTCATCTAAATATGGTTGTGTTGCTAATGAGATCATATTATTTGTTACTCTTTAAACCTTATTATTCATTTAAGATTCAAAGTCTACTGTGTTAGGAAACCTATGTGAGAATATAAAATCAGCAGTTTCTGCATGCTTGTGTGATGAATACAGAAAGTGATCTCTTATACCTGCGGAATTAAGGCTTCAAATGTCTTGGTGTTCAGACGATATGGAGAGGCTCTGGGAATCTGGAAGGATAAACGTTTGTTTCATTTTCAGGGACTGTTGATCATTTATTTGTCCATTCATTTATTACACTATTAAGGGATTATTAATGTGCACTGGGAGAACAGTATAAAGTTATCAGTCTTCTTTATCAGTCTTCTAACTAAATAGCCTGGTCTTGTAAGGTAACCACATCCACACCTTTCCCTCAGTGATGGCAAGGAGTGGTTTAAACTCACCATGTCATCTGTGATTCTGAGTGTGAGTGCTCCTGCATTTTTGTACACAAAGCCTGCTGAGTTGGCAGTGAAGGCAGAGATGCCCATATACAGCATGTTGCTTTCATCAGGTGGCAGTGAAAATGGTGTCGGGGCAAAAGCGGGTTTCTTGTGCACTCCAATGTTGTAAAACTCCCCCTATATAGAGAGCAATGCAGAGATTAACTTATTCTTTTACAGCTCCTGGGTCTTGATTCTTCGTTCAGATTAAACTGTTTTATCAGTGTAACCTTTGTGCAACCTTTTTTTCCTACAAAAGCCCAACAGTGCTTTCTGGATACACTTAGGCACAGTTTTGCAAGTGCTCCTGTTATTCCCTGTTAATTCAGATCTTTGGCTCAGAAAGGCTTTCTTATGATCATTATGGTCATTATTCTTATGCTTTGACAACTTGTGCCTTTTTTAACTTGTGCCTGAAAACCCCTTTACCTATGCCAATGATAAAACACTGATGAACTCCTGCAAACAAGTTGTAGTTTATTAATTAGTGCATTAATCTTAGTTTGGGATCTTTAATGACCATCTTAATCTGTGTATATTATTTGATTGTTGGTTCTTTCCTAGCTGAATGTAACTTCCTCTCACAGTAGTGTACAACTTCCAAGCTTATCAAAGGATAGTGTTGTAGTCAGGACCATTAAAAAATCATTCAAGCAAAGACCAAGATTTTGTAGTGTTTGAATCTGAGACAAGAATGAGACTTATTTAACAATGATTTTACTTTAATTATACCACTCACTGATAATGTATTGTAAATTGTCATTGTCATAAATAATTGTCATTATAAAGACAGCTGAATATAAACAAATATAAAGCAAAAAGGTTCATATGGTCATTTTTATTATTAAATTAAAACATAGTAATACTTAAATAATTGCTATCTGCCCTTGGGTCAATCATGGAAAGGATTAATTAGATGTGTTCTGTAATGTGTTAAATCCTCTCGATAAATGCATAGCTTTAGCTATATCATAAAACATATGATGAGTCCTTTTCTCATTATTACTTGTGTACAACAAAAGTTTGTGTGACAAGCAGCAACATGTATATTTGCCAATTTATGAAAACGGGAGTATGCGCAGTGGGAGAGTAAATATCTTTTAAAATGACTCTCAATTAATGGCAATGCATTTACAATAAGTCTCTTGCCACAATAACAACACTGTCTGGATTTGCCATCAGCTGGTTGATTGCAGCATCGTGCAGCCTGCAGCCTAGCATTTGTTTGCAGGGGAACATACACTGCCATAATTATTACCATAATGAATTTTTTAAGGAGAAAGAATAGTCTGTACATTAATGTTAAAAATTCCAGATCCAGATAGTAGTGTTTATGTATGTCAGTGGCTGTGCACCAATACTTGTGAATGTACACACACAAATCTCACCCTTTGGGTCTTCCCTAAGTCCCCTGTCCTGTTCACACTACTAGCTAAGAGCAACCAGCTAACTTGATAGCAGTGTGACTCAATAATAATAATAATAATAATAATAATAATAGTAATAATAATAATAATAATATGGCGCTTCCATGCACATCAGCAAGCAAATAGGAACACTAGCACTTGCATGAAATTAAGCATATTAGCATTTCAGAAGGCAGATTATTTAGCCTGCTAAAATAGCAGGTGTGGCAGCAAATGTCTGTTCAAAACACTATGTCACAGGTATGAGTATCATGTATTTGAAATAGTATGATTGTTCAAGTTTGTAAATTTAAAGCTTACAAATGCTGTATTTACAGTGTATTGCAGGTTATTAAAATGTGGCAGTAATTATTAGGATATAGAGAATTGTAGTGTTTAAACAAATCATTATGTCAGAAGTATGTTTAGGGGAGAATACACCCTGACCCACCCAGAGTTAACACACACTTACCTTACATTATTGATCATAAACTTGAATAGCTACAATACTGTCTGCTAATCATGCAGTTTGAAGTTTGCAAAGTGTGTACCCAGACAAAATCTGTGTTAAAACTTTCCTTTAACACAGAGTCATACATGAGTCAGACATGATTCTGAATAAATTAATGAATGAAAAAATGAAAAGCCTTATTTCATTTCAAACTGCACTTCAGGAACACTGAGCTCAAGTTCTGAGGAAACTTCCCTGCATATTTTCAGGGGTTTTCTGCCTCACCATGCCTGAATCACCTCATAAGGAGCTTGATAATGAGGAGACAGGGTGACTGAGGCAGTGAACACTCCTCACTGAGCATACTGGCTTCCAAGAGCTGGAGCTGGGAAGACCTATAGGTCTGTGACACACACTCCCACCCAGTCCTGATACTAAGAAGGTGGAACCTACAGGCTAATATGCAGCTGCCTGTGCATCAATAGGCGTCTGGGGTGTCCATCACTCAGGGAGGCGTGGCTGAAGGCGTGGCCTTGCAGACTCTGAGAGCTGGCTGAGGTAATCTCTAAAGGAGAGAGTAGTCACCAATAATCATGGAAATGTAGCCATAACTGTACAGTATATTTCACAGCCATGTATATTACATATCACAGACCAGGCTTACCAGAATAAATATTCCACACATACAGCTCATATATATCTGTGTGTGTGTGTGTGTGTGTGTGTGTGTGTGTGTGTGTGTGTGTGTGTGTGTGTGTGTGTGTGTAAAAACATGCTCCTGTTTTAGTCTCAACACAGACAGATATACATGTAGGAGTAGCAAACTGAAGTAAGAGCTCACCTTCACCAGTACATAGTCTCCAGCTTTAACAGTGACAGGTACGAATTGATGTGCGTAGACAACTACACAGGGTGGCCGGAAGCGTGGCCAACAAAACGGGAAGACAGTGCTTCAGTGGTAAAGTTCCTGGTGAACCAGTACATTCCTCACCATGGGTTTCAGAGAAAGGTGAGATCAGATAATGGCACTCATTTTACAGCGCGCAATTTGCAGGAGTTAGAGAAAATGCTGGGTCTGAAACATTCATTTGGGGCAGTGTATCATCCTCAGTCTCAAGGTAAGGTGGAAAGGATGAATCTAAATGTGAAAAACAAAGTGGCCAAAATCTGTGCACAGACAAAATTAAATTGGGTTGATGCCTTACCTTTGGCATTAATGCAAATTAGATGTTCAGTAAATGCAACAACTGGTTTTACCCCTTTTGAATTGCAGACAGGTTGAGGATTTCCAGGACCCCAGGGACCCTTAACAATAAATGAGAAAAGAAAAACATCTCACACACACATCATACTTTAATGAATTGCAAAGTATCGTTTCAGCTTTCTCCACGCAGGAGGGGGACCGGACGGGGAGCAGACAAACCCAGACGATACCCGTTACGGACTGGGGGCTGCTGAGAGTCATCAAGAGAAAATGGAGTGAGCCGTGGTGGACAGGTCCATTCCAGGTGACAGAAAGAACCAACCACGCCGTACGCCTGAAGGGTAAAGGGGAAACGTGGTTTCATCTGAGCCAGTGCGCCGCCGCAGAGTCACCGCAGAGGAGTCTGCAAGAGACAGCGAGGGACCTTGCTGAAACATCACCTAACTCACCTGACCCGGAAGGGGCAGAATAATCCCCGGGAGCAAAAGGGTCAAGGTAGTCCACCCTTAGACCCCGAAGTAAGAAGAACAGAACACCAGTGATGACTTCTGGACAATTGTGTTGTTTGATTATTTGTTGGTGTATTGTGTTGTATGTTTCCATTTACAGTTTGGTCACGCTTGGGTTAAATAATAGCATGGCAGTAGGAAAGGATTAAAACATTAACAACAAGACGGTGAAGAAGAATGGGGGTAGAGATTGGTGGATGTGTAGCATGTGCAGCCGCAAGACCCAGACCTATAACCACCCCGGCACCCCTATTCCCACAAAAAGACCCCAAGGGTTATGCGTGCATGATTGGCCTGACTAAGGAAAGAAACCCTAAGAATTGTGACACTTTGAGCGTTATTTTCCCCCCCATCAGTAACAGAACCAGGATAGGACTATTTTCACCCGAAAAGGGGGAGGGGAACTACACGTGCTTCGTTAGAAGTTCAAGCACACCTCAAGTACGCTTGGGGCACATCCCGGCGGAATGGTGTAACCGCACGGTCACTGGGAACGAGTCTGTGGGTTCATGGGCACGAGCAGGATTGTATGATTATTGTGGAAGGATGACTTTGGTTGTTAACATGCCAGAGAACTCGGAGGGGACATGCGCCATGGTCAGGTTAGCAGCTCCTTTATTACTGATAGGCAAAAAACTACACAGGGACCCGGTAACTGATGCAGCAAGACAGTAGCGAGAGGCATACCATTTTGATTTAACAAGGAATACCCCCACATACATAGATGCAATAGGAATACCTCGCGGAGTTCCGGACAGATATAAGTTAGCAGACCAGATAGCAGGGGGATTTGAGAATATTCCGATACTTTCTGCATTATTCCCCATTACTCCAAATAAAAATGTGGATCGGATTAACTATGTACATTATAATGTCCTCAGGCTAGCCAACCTGACTAGGGATGCAGTGGAAGGACTTAGAGATCAGCTGGGACCAACCTCACTGATGGCGGTCCAAAATCGTATGGCATTAGACATGTTGTTGGCGGAAAAGGGGGGTGTCTGCGCTATGCTTGAGGATGTGTGTTGTACATTCATTCCTAATAATACCGCTCCGGAAGGGTCAGTTAGTAGAGCATTGGATGGTTTGAAGACCCTATCAGAGGAAATGCATGAGAATTCAGGCATAAACAACCAGTTGGAATCCTGGATGGTGAGCCGGTTCGGTCAGTGGAAAGACTTAATTGTGTCATTGATGGTTTCATTAGCCACATTCACGGGAATTGCTGTGACATGCGGGTGCTGCTGTATTCCATGTATTAGGGCGTTAATGGTTAGACTAATCTCAGCTATGATAGAAAGGAAAGATGTGCATGAGGGTACCACGATGATGCCACTGATACAGGGGGAAAGGGACGTAGAGACAGGAGATGCCAGAATAAAGGAGTGTGATTGGTGATCTCTTTGTAGAGATCAAAAGGGGGAATTGTGGAGTTTCAGAAATTAAATGAATGCTAAGCTTACACTAGTAGAGAATAATGTGCAGAATGGAATAGGACTAATGCTTGAATAAATAAAATAATTACTGTATGTCCAGACATAACAGGAAATGCCCTAGACGTGCATATGTGTGATTATGCAAGAAGACATGTGTACGAGACGGTCAAACAGAGGTGACGGCTGAGATGGAAAAACACAAAAGCAGAAGTGGCACAAGGCGAGAGAAATATGTCTGTCTGTTGCAAAGTTATGCTTTAGATCTCACTCGCACTGTGTTGTGAAGTGACATCTCCAGAGCTCTGCATTAATAAAAGGCCACAGGGTAACGCACTGTTTCCTGTCTCTTCTTTCCTGCATCAACGGACATGACACTAACTAATGATATAACAGAATCTGGCCCTTAGCTATTTTATTAGCTTTTTATCAGGGCACGCTTAGTAAAACGTCACATCTCTACATCAACTTTTTAGAAAAATTAACAGGCAATCAAATTATTTTGGCTATACTAAAACCTGTCCTGGAGCAATGCCTAGCTACCTGGATAGCTAACACTAACATGCAAGACTGGGTTTGTTTTGCAGAAGTAGCAGATGCTAAATAGCTGCCTTGTAAAAGAGGTTTGCATTGGGGACTGTTTGTATTTGATGCATGCACTTTAGGTATTATTGCATAACGCTATTTGTGATGTATTTTTGTTTTTCAATCAGTCACATTCCGAGCCAAACTTCTCTTAGGTATCTTGTATCAGTGGAGAACTACTTTTGAAGGCATTGGTACTAGCTAACTGTTAGCTAGCAAGGTAACAAGGTAACTCTTTTTAAACAACAAAAAGAAAAAACACTTTACTGTGATTAACAACTATGAATTTACTAAGTTGTGATTGTTTCATAGAAGGTCTGATTAGCTAGCCTAGCTAAAGCTATGTTTGATACGTTTTGATACGTCTAACGACACTGGCATTTTTGGACAAGAGTAGCTTTATAGTTGCTTAGCTAATGTCACAGAATTAAAAGTAGAATCAGAAGGAAATGTTGAATATTGTGTCATTGCACCAGCCATGAGGCATTAAAGTGTCTGGACAAGAACATAGCTAGCTAGCTAACTGGCTTAGATCACTACTGCAGCTCTCACACCTTGGTTTATTACATCATAATAGGTAATGTGGAATTTTTAAGGACCATTGTTGCGTCTGATAACCCGTTCAGAAAAGGTGTTCTTCAGCTGACTGAACAGATACTGAAACGAACACTAAAGAGATCATCCAACATTAAAGATATTTCAGTAGACACACTAGTGGAAGAGCTGCTGAGGTTCCTGAGCCATGAATGTCCGGCCTCCAGCATCTACTCTGGACAGGTATGTCACCGCCTTGCACCAGGACGCAGAGATCCATGAGCATGACTGAGATGTAATTATAACTATATACACCTCATTAGTCTGATGCTAATGAGCACACATGCACACCTGCCGTCCAGTTCTTTAACATCCATATCCGTCACCTTGATTTATCTTAGTAAGTTGCTGCTGAAGCTCTGTCTCTCTTTCTCTCTTTCCCCATGCCTCCTTCCCTTCCTGTAGGAGTGTGGATACACCAATGGCGTTGTTGCCTGATGCACCTCCTTTGGAAGAGGACACGGTCCACTGTCAGAACTGGCAGGAGACAGTGGAGCCGCACACACTCGCCTCTCTCGGCTCCCGGGAGATCGAACGGCAGGCTGTCATATATGGTAAAACAGCAAATGTGGTGCACAGCAACTGACTATAAAAGACAACTCCCAGTACACAGTTAACATGTAAAATGAAAAAAATTATTTACTGATCTAACTTAAACTAAATAGCTACTAAATCTTTTGAACATACAGTATTCTATTTATTATGCACATATGATAATTCTATCCTGACTCATGAAAATGTGGAATTCTGAATTGTGTAACGTTTGTAAGAAATTGTAGTGACTTAGCTATATCCTCTTCCTCAGAGCTGTTCACAACGGAAGCATCTCACTTGCGGACTCTCAGGGTTCTCGATCAGGTGTTCTTCCAGAAGATGAGGAACCTTTTGACCGTCGAAGAACTTTCCTGTATCTTCCCCAACCTGCCCCAGGTCTACAGTCTTCATGGTCAGTCTCTCTGTGTGCGAGCGTGTGTGTGTGCGTGCAAATCCGCTCCATTTGTCTTAATGTGTTTTCAAACCTAAATTTCTGAAGCCTACTTGGTGTCTAAATCATAATCAAGATTAAAGAAGTGTAAAACCCACCCAAACTGAGAATTTAATGACAGAACAATATCAGCTATCGGCACCATGCCATTACTGTGAGCAGGTATGGACTGGAGGCTGTACATGTTGTTTCTGCGGTGGCCTTCATGACACAAGTAGAGTTCTGTTGCCCACTGACACAACTTTCTAACAAACCACATATACACTGGCTCGCTTAAACAGATTCTGTTTTGTGGTGTTGCATTTGTGTTTCAGCGAATCTGTGTGAGTCCATGAAGAGGCTGAGGGACTCTTCTATAGTTCAAGGCATCGGAGACATCATGGTGTCTAGAGTGAGAGCTGGCTAGTGTTACTCCCTTTCTAGTTCACATCATCTTTTGGTGCTGTCTAAAATGAAGGGGTTGTTCTGTGTAGTGTGGGATATACTTGTTGCTTTACTTGATATGTCAGTAGCTCATGTGTTTGTGCGTGTGCGTGATAGTTTGAAGACGCTGCAGGAGAGGAGTTCCAGGAGCAGGTGTCTCACCTGTGCAGTCAGCAGAGTCAGGCACTGGAGCTCATTAAAAATAAATGCAAAGACCCGCGTTTCGCGCACCTTATACAGGTAACACTTTTTAGAGGTATAAAGCCTTTGGACAAACCTACAAACACTAGAGCTTCTGCCATATTTGTTAGTGGGCTGGGTTGTGAATTGGTTGACCCATACTTTGAATTGGAGACTATCCAGTCTTTTATATTTGACTTTTATTGCAGCACATAACTTCTAGTGATGCTGTTTTAGGTATAAATTGGTGTTGCAGTCAACAGAATCCACATTTGGACTTAGATGTCCTTGGCTCATTCGTGTGTGTGTGTGTGTGTGTGTGTGTGTGTGTGTGTGTTAGGAATGTGAAGCCAGCCCTCACTGCCGCCGACTACAATTAAAGGACCTTCTAGTGTCTGAGATGCAGAGACTCACCAAATACCTCTTGCTGCTGGATAACATCATCAGACACACAGAAGGCATGTATAGAAACACTCACACACAATGTATTGAACCATGAAAACACTTCAGTATACACACACATACCAGTTTACCAAGGAGGCAAGCACACACACCCTTTCTCCTGGATTAACACTAGTATGTGCCCCCACAACAGCTGGTTCTCCAGACCTGCAGCCATTGGTGAGGGCACAGGCGTGCTGCCGTGGGATATTGCGAGCTGTCAATGAGGTCGTCAGGGAGACGGAGCACCGGCGACTGCTCAGCCGTTATCAGCGCAGGCTAGACTTGTCCCCTCTGGAGAGGCAGGCCAGTCCTGTCGCTGCTCAGTTCAAGGTACGGCCTTACTATGTATCCACCATCTGCCTTCCAAACAGCTTCTCTGGTCTTGGAGCACCTGATCCAGAGTATGAATTATTAACTATATTCTTTTTCTATGTAGAATCTGGACCTGACCACTAAGAAAATGATCCACGAAGGACCGTTGACTTGGAAAGTTAGTAAAGATAAAGCTATAGGTAAGAGATCATCACAGCTGAACAAATCACATTTTTGTTTTTCCTCTTGCAAATGATTACTTGACAGGTCCATTCTCACTCTGTGTGTGTGTGTTTGTGTGTGTGTGTGTTTCAGACATTCATGCTCTGCTTCTCTCAGACCTGTTGGTGCTACTCCAAAGGGGTTCAGGTGACCGTTTGATCTTGCGATGTCCTGCGCGCTCACTGGGTGGGGTTTGGGGTAGGAACACGGACCTCAAAACCCCCTTTTGCCCCGTTGTTCGCTTGGATTCATCTCTTGTCAGATCTGTGGCTACAGGTATATTTGTAGTTATTCTTACAGCTATGAATAGCCAGAATAGATGAATGGGTCTGGAATAACTAAGTCTTTATTTTATTTAAAAAAAATTAAGAAGCCAGTTACAAATTGCATTTGGGTTAGTTTGAATACATTGTTTGACAGCCTGCTCTTCTCTATCAGATAACAAGGCCTTGTATGTGATCAGTACATCAGAGAGACAGATATACGAGCTGGTGGCTGGGACTTCCTCTGAGAAAAACACGTGAGTTTGTTTTTTTGTCTCTCTCTGACCCACCATCTTCTCATCAAGGTCAACCAGTCAGCACTGCTGTGTCTGTTTTGTGATAACATTTATGGTGTCAGGCCATTTATGTTCAGATGATTTTAACAACATTGTGCTGTTGTAGAAATTGGGACCTGATGGCTTTAGCGATGTTTCCACAGATGGAAGAACCTGTTAGAAAAGACCATCTCCTCGGCCTCTGGAGGCATTGAAGCCACCGAGCAAGGATCAACAGCTCCGTAAGTACTCAGGATTTTTAAAGTTTTCTAATGCTGCTGTAATGCTGTTAAGAGAAGGCAGAATTTCAAAGATGCACTTACAATGATTGGACTCCTGACATCTCCTCTAGGTCTGCGGTTCTACGGTTGCATGGTAATCATGTCGGTCGTCTAGGTAAGCCCATGTTTGTTTTTGTTTGTATACAATGTCATAGGATTTGCTCTCTTTGGTACTTATGGCTGATGCCTTTGGTCTCTAGATGGCTCCCTAACAGAAGAGTCTGGTTCTATAGAGAGAGATTCACAGAGTGAAGATGAAAATGTACTCACACCTACTATCCCAACTGACCAATCAGAAGCCTACATGCATACTGGTGGGCAGGGTTATGTGGGAGGACAAGCTAAAGTGGCTGATGCTGCTTTTCAAGATGGTAAGAATTTGTTACACTCCATTACACAGTCATTGTTGCACTATGATAGTTAAACAGTATATTTCTGGTGGTGGTGGTGTTTTTGTAAATAGAATTTTAGCAGGCTCAGATATTTACCAACTTTTTTGCACCCTTTGTGTTCTGCCAGTCAGGACACTAAGACTGTTGATCCTTGGATCCTTGGATCCTTTAGAGGCTGCCAGTCAGAAGCAGAAAGTGACATCATTGTCCTCACAGCAAGAAGGGCAGGAGATGCCTTGCCAGTCACCAAAAGGCCGTTCACACCTGGAGATGCTGAGGCATGAAACGAGGCCCTGCCAATCACGAGCAATCATACGGCAGCGCATGATAAAAAATGTGGATGGAATCTTTCAAAGAATGGAGGGACTGATGAAAAACCTGCATCAGCTTAGGGTAAAGTGGATATATTACTCACTCTCTCTCAAACACACACACACACACACACACACACACACACACACACACACACTATCATTGCAGCTAGCTAGCACTTTCATGTTATGTTTTAAAAGAATGGCTTTGTGCACTTGTGAGATCCTGGTTAACTCCTTGTTTTCATTTTCATAGGAGATTGAAGCACTGTAGACTGCTTACAATGGTGAGAAAAAAGTTACCTGTCAGTCAGTTCAGATGACACCATCCATGGGTCTTCCTCCATTATCAGGACACCATCTATTTATCTTGGGTCGAGCGATGGTAAGTGTGTCAAAGAAGCAATTTATAAATACTGGGGCTAAATCTGTTTAATGCTGTACCACAATTCTTTTTGATTGTACCAAAAAAAAGAAAAATCTAGTCTGGAATCACTGGGATAATTTGGGTTGAGTTTAAATGGAGCCCACTGTTATCACTCATAATCCGGTTTCAGTTGTGAACTGTCTTTTGTGATGTTTCTTTAACCCAGTCCCCCACTGCGAGTAAGCCTGAAAGGCTGGGCCAGGCCAGCACTGAAAGCATGCCTAGACTGCTCATGCTGTCCTCCACCAACGAGCTGCTCACATGCCTGGGTGTGTTCTTGTGCCGGCGTTGCTGCCTGCTGAAGGACCTGACTGCTGACGAGCCTGTGCAGTGGCTGCGCATTGTGGACTGCTACGTGACACTGACAGAATGGCAGGAGCAAAGCTTCCTCATTCCAAGCACCGTGGTCTTTCTCTACATGCTGTGCCGTGACATCATTTCAGCTGAGGTGGCCACCAAGGAGGAGTTGCAGGCCGTGCTGCTCACATGCTTGTATGTGTCTTGCTCCTACATGTGTGAGGAGATCAGCTACCCAGCCAAAGCTTTCCTGGTGGAGGAAAACAAAGGGGCCTTCTGGGCCCGATCCCTGGACATTGCTAACCGCATGAGTGGCAAGATGCTGCAGATTAACAATGACCCGCAGTATTTTTGGCAGGTCTTCACTGACCTGAAGAACAAGATGGTTCATTAAAGGATTAAACAATAAAATATTTTATTAATTAAACATTTTGTTAAAAAGTTCAAGTTCAAGAGGTTTTATTGTCATTTCAGCTATATACAAGTACACAAAAAAAACAAGACAATGTTCCTCCAGGACCATGGTGCAACATAAAAACAACAGTGCAACAGACAACATGCTACACAAGTGCAAACAGTCCAATATACTGCAAAATGTCATTAAATAAACATTAAATAAACAATAATAAATACAGGACAGGACAAATACAAAATACAAAATGAGTAGACAGTGCAATTTAGTACAGTACACAGTACTGGGCATATGTTAAGTGAGTTGTGCATAGCAATCAGTGATATGCTACCCTGAACATAGCAGTCACCGGTAGCAGCCAGAACAGTTCAGAGTACAGTGCTGGTTTAGTACAGTACTCTAGCAGCAAGTAGGATAATGTGCAAGACTGCAACAGGAGTGCATAGTTTATTTGTGTGATGTTTGACTTCAGCACTAGTCCGATGCAAAACAATGTGTGAGTGTGTGTATAGATATGTATGTATGTACGTATGTATGTGTGTGTGTGTGTGTGTGTGTGTGTGTGTGTGTGTGTGTGTGTGTGTGTGTGTGACTGTCTATATGCATGTATAAAAGTGCCCATTTTGGAATCTGAATTGGAATTGGAGTTAGCCAGAGTTCAGGAGTCTAATGGCTTTAGGAAGGACACTAGCGTTGATTTTGATTCTAGCCACAGTTCTAGTAATAAGCAGAGTTACAACTCTGCATGCAAAGTCACTGAACGTTTGACTGTTAATTCTGTAGCAAGCATAATTGAAAAAATTACATGTCCTAAATGCATGTGTGGTAAATACATTGACATTAGTATTTTTAATTAATTTCTAACATTCGGAGACATTCAGAGGTGTTTCTATTAGGCCCAGAGTTAGCTAGGTCCCCACTGTCTAATTACTCAATGAACCTCAATGGTCTCCCAATCACATCTTATCTAACGGTTAAAGATCTTGGAGTTATGGATCCCACTCTCTCGTTCAAAGCTCATGTAAATAAATAATGTTTCTAGGACCGCCTTTCTCCATTTTTAAATTGACTTTATTAAGAAAATTCAATTCAATTCAATACAAACACTCCATCACAAAAACCTCACAAACAATATCTACCAGAGGGAACAGACTACCTTCACTCTATTAACTACATTAATAATTAACAACACAATTTACATCTGTAAATTAGGTATACATCATCCATTTATATGTCCAAAAGAGTCCAGGAAATTTTTCCTCTCATATCAAACGTCTTCAACCTTTTTAACTCACACACAATCTGTTTAAAAACTATTTCTGCAGGTATTATACATTGCTCAATAATCATCTTACATCGTGTTTTCCAAATCTTCGAATTTGGCACACAAACAATCATCCAACAAAGGTCCTTCACATTCTCAGTCAAATTCTCATTAAACACTCCATACATAATACTTTTCCTGTTACGATCCCATTTAAACCCAATACCTTTCATTTTCTCCCAAATTTCAATAGTCCTTGTGCACTGCAGTAATATATGTTCTATCATTTCATCGGCTATGCAATTTTACATCGTACAGGCAATCTTCCAACAGATATAAGCCATGCAGTATCTCGAACATTTTCCGAGATACTTTTAGACTGCACATCTTTAACACAGGTTTCACATTCTGTCACTGTCAGACCCTTATAATTGACATTCCCCCAAAATCACAGTCTTGTATTGTTTTATCTATCATTTTATTTGGGGACTTATTCCAATCAATATTAAGCTGCCTATATTTAAACAAAAAATCTCCATATAGTAATTTAAAATAAGGAGCATGTTTCCTTGACTTGCCTCTTTTCTTTCCACTGATTTACATCTCCTACCCAAATTGCTTTCCGAAATATAGCTTTCGTTACATTTTTGCAAAAGGCATTTTCTAATTTCTGAGCTAACTCAACTCCCCCTAATCCGCCTTTATTTTTTGACTTGTACATAATTTCCCTTTTTGTCACTTCTGTTATTTCCCCAAATAAAACGAACACACATTTTATTCAGCCTCTTAATACATTTCTCATCCGGAGGGAAAACCATAGCCAAAAACAACAATTTCGAAAAAATAAAGGTCTTAACCTCCTGTATTCTAGTCTTATAGTTTGACACCCTCCATTTTCCCAATTCTAGTTTAATTTCACACTCCTTTTTCTCCCAATTCCGTTCGCTACATCTACCATTTACTACCATCAAACCTAATATTTTTATTTCAGTTTTTATTTCTACATCTATTGGTACAGGTTGCCCATCTCCTGTCCATACCCCTTCACTTTTACTTTCATTTAATTTTGCTCCAGCCACAACTTCATACATTTCAAAGTGCCTCTTAACTATAGGAAACTCATTTTGATTCTTGACATAAGCCGTCACATCATCTGCGTACGCAGATATTTTCCATCTTTCCATACCTAACATGTGAACACCTTGTAATTGCTGATCATTATTAATTTTATATAATAGTGGGCTAATAGCGATGACATATAATGCAGCACTCAATGGGCATCCTTGTTTAACCCCTCTATGTATTTCAAAATCTTCAGTTAACACACCATTAACATTAATTTGGACTTTTGATTTACTATACAATAATTTAATCATATTTACAAACCTCTCTGGAAATCCATAATGTTCCAATGTACACCATAAGTAGTCTCTAGAAATATAATCAAAGGCCTTTTTCTGATCCAGTCCAATTATATAAAAATCCCTCTCAGACCCTTCAATAACCAAACTCCTTATTACCCCTAAACTATCCCACATGTATCTTACTCTTATCACACATATCTGTTCCAACTCTATGATATCATTCAATATTTCTGACATCCTATTAACAATTATTTTTGCACAAATTTTGTACTCCAAGTTTAATAGGCTGACCTGTCTCCAATTATCCAACTTACAAGGATCTCCTTTTTTTATATATTAATGATATCACACTATGATAAAATGAATCATGCAATTGCCCCCCATCTAATGCTTCATTAAAAACATCAGCTAGAAGATCAGCAATTTCACTAACGCACACCTTATGAAATTCAGCAGGTAAACCATCGGCTCTAGGATTCTTGCGTGGGTTTCATTCCTCTATTGCTCTGATAACTTATTTTTTCCTAATTCATTCTTCCAACTCCTGCAGCTCCTCCCCTTGAATTCTAAAATAATCACCTGGAATGTAAACCTAGCCTAGAGGACCTTTAGAGCTTTATTATTAAAAAAAGACAGACAGATGAACAGAAAAATGCAAAATGTATATAGAATATTTTTAAGTATTCGCCATCTCCACCATTATAGGAATGATATGTGTGTGTGTGTGTGTGTGTGTGTGTTTATGTATGTATGTATGTATGTATATATATATATATATATATATATATATATATATATATATATATATATATATATATATATATGGTTACGTGCGAGTACATGTATGTTGGATTGTATATGTACACGTATTAGAGTGTGATATTTATCGTTTATGGATTGGCTCTGTATGGATTTTATCAATGGTCTCCAGTCTAGATGATTGGTTCTGTTATTGATTAATAATTAATAGAATTATTCTATTGATATATAGTCTATCAATAGATTTTTCTATTGGGTGACACTAATATCATTTTTTGTTTTCCAGTTCATGAGTATGTTTTTTTTGTTTGTTGTTTTTTTGCAATAATATTTTTATTATATCAATATAATAATGTTATACATAGTATCCTGTCATATTGGTTGATGATATGTCTCCTAGGAGAAATAAAGATGGTGTTGGATGGCTATGGTTATTTAAAGCATGGGATATGTTGGTGATGATGACTTGCCAAAATTGCTTGATAGGTGTGCTCTGCCACGTGGCGTGAATGTAATCGTCAGCTGTGTTTTGAGTAAAATATGTACAGATTGCTGAGCTTGTGAAACCAATTTTAAACATCCAATGTGTAGTATAATGTACTCTGTATTATTTTGTACTGAATGCATTGTAGGTTAGTGTTGCTGTCATGTGGTAATTATTATTACACATTTTAATCCAAACTGTGGTATCGGGGGCTAGTAATAAATCTTCCTCCCATTGTCTCGATGGGAGAGTAACTGTGAGATTTGATTTCACTATTGTTTTGTATATCTTAGATAATAGGTTTTTTGTATTAAGAATGTTTGTTTATAAAATCTGATATGGATGTAGGTATCGGAATTGATTTTTGAACACATAGGTGATCTTAGCTGATGGTATTGTAGGAACTAGGGGCTTTCTATACCATATTTTGGGGCTAGTTGTGGGCGTGACATGAAAGAAGTCTTATGATAAATATGTTTAAGGTGTGTAATGCCTTTTTCTATCCAAGAGGTAAAGTTTAATATTTTTGTTCATGGTAAAGTCTGGATTGTTCCAAATGGGAGAATGACTAGTTTGTGTGAGTGTGGAGTTTGATATCTTGTGGAATTTCCACCAGACTGTTAGCATCATGGCCACCTTCAAACTGTTGAAACATGGATATTTTTGAATATGAGTCTGGGCACATTTGAAACACCTGCTGCAAACATTACTGACATTATTTCTTGTTTATGTGATTGGCTGTGTTTCTCTAGTCACAAGTACTTCTGAATGCTCCTCCAGAGCACCCAGAAACCCTCATAGTGGGTTTCTCAACTTGCTCAGACTCAAATCTGAATATCGGCATCTGAAACATCTTGGAGAGGAACAAAAAACACAACACATTTGATTAAATTGTTCTGGTCACCAGGACCGGAGCTCAACCCAGCTCTGGTAAAGGCTACCAGTGCACTGAAGGGGTCCATGCTCTAAACTCTGGAATCCCACCGGACTGAGGCGTTGGGAAAGCGGTTTCTCTGTATGCCCAGTCATGATGAAAAGATTGTGAATCTTTTATGTGAATGTTTACGTAAATATGAGATTTTACACTCAGAATGTAAATAAAGGTAAGTAAATAAACACATTGTAGTTGATGGTTTTAACAATACCCAGCGTTAGCCTACTTGATCGAATAAACTAATATTATTAACCTATTAATAATACAAAAAAAAAATCTGTATTAACAATTTACTATTTGCCATTACAACTCTGCCTTGAGATCTGAAGTAAATGACTTTATGTAATATAGAATGTAATGTGAAAAATAAATTCGGTAAATTCTGGCTTTAAAAAAGTTCTTTCAGTGTTACTACCACCTGTTGTAGATCGACAGTCACACACCCCCTCTGACAGCCGTGCTGGGCGGTTGAATGGGGTTTGTGTGTATAGGATATACTAATACTGGACACTGCAAGCAAACGCGCGGCCACATGCTCTACGTCGGCCCTGCAACGAGTTGGGGAGTATACGGCAGGAGGAGAGAGAAAGCTTTGACTAAGTGCATCCTCACCTGGGCACACTCCGCATCATTTCCCCTTATGGAACATCCATACCTCCAGGGCGCTACACTCCATCACTCATACCCAGCACAGCACATACTCACCTGGACACACTCCTCACCATATCCCACTCTACATTCCGGAGCTCCAGACCTCCAGGATTGCAGCGCACCAGCCGACCCTTTAGGGACCACACTTAAGCCCCCCTCCTTGGGCTAAACCTCTTAGATTGGATCAAGGGCTAATTTTCAATGGATCGCAGCAACGTAGCTGCTCTGCCACTCACAAGAACCTGGCCCAGAATCAGGTCATTTAAGGTCAATTAGCACCAGGTTCTCCACAAACATGCTTTGCAGCTGAATCCCTGGTCCGTTCACACGTGTCTTTGCTCACTGGGGTCCGGGAGGATTCTGATTTGGAAGCGTTCAGTCATAATCCCACAGGCACCAAATGTCTGAACCTGCGGTTCCTCTCATACTGAGCAGGATTACTGTTGCAACACCACATCATCAGTAGGGTAAAACTAACCTGTCTCATGACGGTCTAAACCCACCTCACATTCCCTGTTAGTGAGTGAACAATCCAACGCTTGGTGAATTCTGCTTCACAATGATGGGAAGAGCCGACATCGAAGGATCAAAAAGCGACGTCGCTATGAACGCTTGGCCGCCACAAGTCAGTTATCCCTGTGGTAACTTTTCTGACACTTCCTGCTTAAAACCCAAAAAGCCAGAAGCCTCACTTTCACGGTCTGTATACCTACTGAAAATGAAAATTAAACGAGTTTTTGCTGTTCTGCTCCATGGGAGGTTTCTGTCCTGCCCGAGCTCACATTAGGACACCTGTATTACGCTTTAACAGGTGTAACCCCCCCCAGTCAATGAGAACATTTTTAATATCTGTGGGAAAAGAGGGAGAAATGTATCCAACAACTTTCTTTTTTAATGTGCAACACAGTCAAAATTGTGAACTCATCTACATGCAAAAACCACAAAAAGCATTTACAAACTGGAAACTCTTACTGCATAATTAAAACATTATACAACTTAAGAAAAAACATAACATAAAACATAAAACATCGGTAAATATGAGAATTCAAACAACAAAATGAACCAAGCTTATTCAAATTGAGAAGTAACAGCAGTAACTCTAGGCATGACCCATGGCCTTGAGGACCTGTTCGGCAGCGGTGTGGTGGGCCTCCTCCTCCATGTTGTTGTTGTTGGGGCAGGGGAGAACTTCGGCAGCACCGCAGAACGGTTCGGATAACCCTGGTACCAGCACGCTGTAGTTGACACAGAGTAAGCCATTGGTGTTGGTATGATAGCGCACGTTGTAGAGTGGCACGCCGAACCCATACATTTGACACAGGAAGTGCACAGCATTGCACGTCCGCGAGAAGTGCTGTGGGCGGGGGTCGTGGGAGGCCGCCCCCACTGACTGGAAGCGCGTGGGTGTGAGAAGAGCCTGGCGGACAGGTGTAGGACCCGGAGAGGCGAAGGCGCCCACTTCTTCACGCTCGTCATGTCTGCGCTTGGAGCTGCCAGAGAACCAGTGGGCAGTGACGAAGATTACTCATATAAACCTTACTCATATAAACACCACCTGGATTGGCTTTGACATATTCAGGTGGATTTGGGCATGTCATCCAAAGCACACAGAAGCAATAATCTGTTAATACACCATAATTCTATAATCCCAACCCATCAATAAGAACCCTTAACGGCAATTGAATAGAGAAGGCAGCATACCGTACTGAGTCTGCATTGTCTAGGGTGTTGGAAATTCAGGTTACTGGCCATCATAAATATATTCCAGGTTTACAGTCAATGAGAGGGAGATGGTACTCTCTCTCCATCCATCACTACACCTACGAGACAGTCTGTAAGGAGGCCACACTCTAAGTGATGTGAAGGCGTTTACTCCAGACCTTTTTGTGTATTAAATGGGTTTGTTCTAGACCTTTGCTAGCTCTCTAGTGCAGGATCTAATAACGTAATGACAAACAGCTGGCTGAGAAACAAGCAGCCATGGGGCCAGTTACTCATGGTCCCGTTAAATAAGAGGATTCAGAACAAACTGAGCAGTTATTACTGTATAGTTCATCCATTATTGATGTTGATTTCTCAAATTAAAGATGTGGTTTTGCAGCTTAATCTCAATGGAATTTTTTAAATTTAAAATGCTCTGAGTTAGACTACAGAGTCAGTACAGCATATGTGTGTGTGTGTACACATGTGCATGTGTGTGTGTGCGCGCGAGTGTGTGCGTGTGAGCACGAGTGTGTGTGCGTGAGTGTTTGTGCGTGCGTGCGTGTCTAATTGCGCACAAACGTTTCTTGTGCAATGTGAAAAAACAAAGAGCTAGACAGAAAAAGAGAGGGAGATTGATCAAACAAGGAGGGAGGACCTAGCTAAGCTAGGACTGAGGGGAATGACTTCAGGGCAGAGGTGGGGAGATGAATGGCTAAGATGATGGACTGTTGGATGGACTGATGGTGTTCAGTGTAGACCCAAAACAGGGCCTTCAAATCCAGCCTTAGGGGAAACGCACTTAAAGACAGACAAGTGAAGGTTGTAGGTCACATACCTACAATGTGCTTCCCTCACTGTCTATCCATCGGTACGTTACTGATACATACCTGTAGATGGATAAACAGATACATACATAACAATACATACCTATAGAGCGATAGATACATACAAACATACATGCACACAGAAAGACATAAAGAAGAATTTTAGGTCTACCTTTGATATCGAAGAAATCAAGAATTGTCCTACCTATCACACACACAGGCACTAGGTTAGCTAGCTAACTATTTGAGGAAACTGAGTACACAAACGCTATGGTAAAAACCTGTGTAAAAAGACCAAAACCTGAAGTAAATTGTTAACTGGAGATGGTAAATGTCATTAATGAATTATGAGCGAAAGATAAACTCGTATGTCAAATGAGCCAGTATGAAGCAGAACTAGCTAGCTAGGTTTACTCTTTAGCTTGCTAGCTAGCTGGTTTTTGTGGCTCGTTTAATGGGGGCGAGTCTGCACGCTAATTAGCTGCTATCACGGCGAGCGTATTATAGCAAAGAAACTAATGTTAGACTATAGGCACAGTCTATATTGTGAGAGACACATTACCCCCAGATATTCAGATATGCTCAAAATGCCCCCCATATAGCGAGGTAATAAATTAAAATATTGCACACACTAGTTGTGTCAGCTGCTGTTGGTGAGACATTTTATGTTATAACACCCACCACTGCTGTCTATTGTCGCACTTAATTTCAGACAATATTACTTTTTTTCTGTGTAAAGTCCCCTTTACTGTCTTGCTGGAAGCCTAATTCTGGACATGGACATGAGTGTTCCAGTGCAGTGGTGACTTCTCTGGGTCAGGATAGTCAGGGTCAACAGGGGTGTGTGAATGCCAAGGTTTTAGCCTTTTGAATTTTCCTGTGCCCATAATTACAATAATTTTCTAATAATTAATCTTTGTTTTTGTTTTTTTTTTGTGGTAGAGACATGTTAGGCAAGACAGTACAGGTTGTACCCTTACTGCTTTGCTCAGAACTGGCTTTCAAAACACATGTATTTCATTTTTTTAGCTCTAACATGTTGGCTTTACCTGAAGTTCTTCTAACGACACTTCAGTGTGGCAGATTCTCTTCTGACTGGTTATCACTGGGCTACTACACTGAAGTATTCTCATATGCTATCAGTAAATATGCCACTTACTTCTGTGTCATTCCACATGTAAACATGGTTCTCTTTACAGAAAATAGTTTAGTGGTGCAATAGCTTATCCTCTTTCCTGTCAACTTCCATATCACTTCAACTAAGTCAATCAAATCAAAATCAAAATTTATTTGTATAGCGCTTTTTACAACAGTTGTCACAAAGCAGCTTTACAAATGTCCAAGTCCAAGCCTCCAGTGAGCAAGACAAAGGCAACAGTGGCAAGGAAAAACTCCCTAGAACATGAGGAAGAAACCTTGAGAGGAACCAAGACTCAAAGGGGGGCCCATGCTTCTCTGGCCAACAACGGTCACCACAATAATGACAATTTTAAGAGGAAAAAAAAAGCAATTAATTTCTAGTCTAACTTTCTAGAGGTCCTAATCTTGTCCCTAAGTACACAGAAAAAAACCAAACAAACTCAGCAGGATTACATGTATATTTACATTTACAGCATTTAGCAGCTGCGCTCATCCAGAACGACTTACAAAAGTGCTTTGTCATTTACTCATAGAATATATCCAAGTTCAGTATAGTAGGTTAGAATTAAACATACCATTGAACTAGAATACTGTGGAATACAGGGATAAATGCTGATAGCTAGAAGTGCAAAATACATAAGGTCTATTTTAAACAACGATAAGTGATATAAACAATAAGTGCTAGAGTTTGTATATTTACCCCTAACTAAGCATTTCCTTCTAGCACTAAGTGTTTTCTGCAACTTTACTGTTAATGAAAGTGACTTTAATCCATTGTTTAGGCTACATACTCATCAGTTCCTGGTTCTCACAAAATATGCCTTTAATTGTATTGGAAGCTACATGGTCGGTGTAGTATGACTAAGATGTTAAGTCTCATTTCCTCCGTAGATTGGGGAATTGTCAAGAAGGAAGTGCTTGGGAGGTCTAATGATTTCCAGGGTTACGTTCTCAGGAGTGTTAGCTCCTGGTAGGGTCTCCCATGGCAACCAGGTCTGGGGTGGAGACTAGACAAACACAAGCCATTAACACCCTTATGATCAAAAGTATGAGAAGTATGAGAGGATCAGCCCAAAGAGACAATGTGGGGGGCTGTGCAGTGCCTGGGCAGTGAAACAGATTATCTCTTGAAGGTTAAATCCCTTAAAGGTCTTAGCCCTGCTCATCCCACATGCTGATGTGTGAGTGAAACAGTGCATAGGTGTAGAGACCTGGACTTGGCAAGATGCAAGCCTATCCTCGCAGTCTGGTGCTATTCTGTTACTAGAGGACCTGAACACGCTTCTCCAACAGTACGTTCTTCTGGGCCTGATGACAACGCACACACACATGAACACGCACACACTCGGGCACACAAACAGACATACAGATACTGTTTAATTTCTTCACATCTGTAGATACACTAGCATAAGTTGATATATACATTTATGAGTTTGATTATGAGCTGATTTCAACTTGACACGTACAGAGTATATAATATACATAGAGAGTGCATAGTTTTATCAGATTGAGTGCTACAGATTCTTGTAATGAAAGGTGACAAACCCAGCCATATGAAGAAAACAAGTACAGGGTTAATCCCTTAAAGGTTTAAAGAAGTCTCCCTTAAAGGTCTTAGTCCTGCTCATACCACATGCTGATGTGTGAGTGGAACAGTGCAGAGGTGTAGAGACCTAGACTTGGCGACATGCAGGTCTTTCCTTGCAATTAGTGCTGCATTCTGCTGCAGGAGAACCAGAACATGCTACTCCACACACAAACAGATACACACACACACACACACACACACACACACACACAGTTGCGCAAATATACACAGATACACATTGTGTTTAATTTCTTCACATCTGCAGACTAGAGTAAGCTGAGGGTATAGTGTTAAACCAGGTACTACATACAGAGTGTATAGTATATATATACAGAGTATATAGTTTTACCAGATGATCGTGCTGATCTTTGATCTCCTGGTTCTTCATCTCCAGCGCCACTTTCAGGCTCATAATGTCTTCCTCTATGGGCTGGTATAACACACACATACGCACACGCGTACGCACGCACACACCCACACACACGCGCGCACACACACACGTGCTGACACACACGCGCACACACACACACGCATACACACACACAAACGCGCACACACACACGCACACACGAATCATTACTACAGCCAGTACAATGGAAAGGTGGGAATGTGTACTGAATGTGTACTGCTGCTATAAGTGAAAGGTGGAGGTACTGGTGGATGTGTACTGACACTATAAGGGATCTCTACCTGCAGTGACAGTCTGAGCTTCTCAAGTTCTTCCTCCAGAGATTTCTTCTCCAGTTCACAGGCCATTTTCATATCTGCCAGAGCAAGTATCATTGCTGCTGTATATATATAGAACACAGATTTTATATACTGCATAATTACTACTGGATATATAAAATATACTATATATAGTACTATACATATATTAGTATCACTTTTATTGGAGCCTAAAGGTTAACATTCATTATTAGTTATGTTAGTATTATTGCATTTCCATAGTACTTACTCTTGATGGACCTGTTATGCTCCTCCTCCTCCTGCTGTTTCTGCAGGAGCTCTGTCTCCTCCTGCTGCTCGTGTTTCAGCATCTCCTGAAGAACCTGGAGCTCCTTCTGCTTCTGCAACCTCAGCTCCTTCAGCTGCTCCAACAAACTGTTCTCCAACTCCTCCTTCTCACACCGCAAACACTCCAATTGGGCCACAGGCCACACTACTGACACAGAACCACACACACACACACACACACACAGAGACAAACAGAAAGAAAGACAGACATATGAAATTAGAAAGCGATATAGGGTAGAAATAGATTGATGTTATTCAGGGACCTCATTTATAAAACTTTGTGGATTCCAAAGTGAAAGTGTGTGTATTCTGCACAAATAACAGGAAATGGCATATATTCCCCCAAAAATTTGATTTCTAAAGACTCGAGTATGAATTATTGGGAGATAGAGGCGACAATGCAGCGCTAAAGACAAAAAAGGAATTTTAACCGCAGTTATGAGTGGCAGCACCAGCAACCGCAGGCGTGAGTGGCATTATATTTACATTTACCCTCCACATCCTTTGTGTCTGTATATTCGTCCTCGATGCGTCCAGTACACCATCTCCAGAAACGTCTCATTTTTCCTCTGTCCTCTTCAGTGTCTTTCCACAGACTGATTTGTAAAGGTGTTCATGGGATTCCCCTCACATGTGACATCAGGCCACAGGACATATGGGGTTCTAAAGTTCCAAGAGTGTAGATGAGTTGTTTTTCTTTGAATTTCCTAATTTCATTGCTGCCATAGCAGCAACTGGCAATGCAAACAGATGTGTCATTAATGCAGTGACTCTACCTCAACCTGGATTGATTAACCATGTATGGCTCACCGGAGACTGTGATACATATAACATCCCAAAGTGTACTTAATTCTGAGCAAAATCTAACTAGCCTCATTACTGCTGAACTATGAGGGGCCATTTAGGGAGAAACCAGGGAAACACTACTTGTACATACATATGAAACATTTTCACATAAATAGCCTACTACTTACATTTGTGTATAATAATTTAAACTTGCATATACACGCACTTACTTACACTGTAGCTTAACTCACTGAAAAGCAACACTGTTCTGTCCTGAGTTTAGAAACTTCCATTTTTTGTGGTTACTTGTAATTAAGAAGCACACGATGTCAGTAGCAGTGAGTCGATTGATGTGTATAGCGATTGGAGAGCGAAAGAACAAGGAGTTATAGTTCATTGTATCTGTGCGAGTCCAGTTGTCTGCATGCCATTTGAAAGTGTTGCAAGTATGTATGTCTTATTTTATTGTTATTTGTAATCACAGATTATTTTGTGGATAACAATTCTCTGTGAAATTTGGTGCATTGTGTATTTCGGTACGAGTTGTGCCGGGTGTGTTGCTGATTGTCTTGACGGGTTTAATTTCACCTTTCCTCATGACGTCAGTAAACCTGTGGACAAGAACTGATCTTTTTCAGTTTTGCTGTCAGCAGAACGTTTCTCTGCCTGTCAACTTGTGTATTGTACACGTACAGAGAACAGAACTTCTACAGCCAAGGCAAGAACAGAAGCATTGCTGAAGCAGAAACGCTAGAAGCTTACTTGCAAGTTAAGCTTAAATTCTGTTTCCTTGAAAACCACACAACGTACTGAACAGTATGTGATAGAGCAGGCAATAGCACAAGCGACAGAACTCCATTTAAGAAAGGATGGTGTTTCAGCAAAACCAGAAACAACCTCTAGCAACAGGTTTCCACCCTCAGCTTTCAAACCTAAAGCCAATTTCAAATCAACACTACTTCCCATTTTAACTCACAGCACCCTTTTCTTGGTGAAGATGGATAAGTCCATGAACCACATGGAGTTAGGTTTGAGAACAACTATGCCCTGCCAATGCAATATTTCACGCCCCAAAATGGCATCCTACTCCCTCATTCAATCCTATGTTTTCAAACACCCATGATAGCAACACAGACGTGAATGACTTTGAGATATCTTACTCATTGTTAGCTTGTGGCTACAGGTTTACTTCAATTTAATGACAAACCTCAGAACTACAGAGCCTGGAAAGATTCCTTTCAGACTGCTACCAGCGGTTTAAAAGTGGTTTAACTCTACCGCCAAATGAGGAGATGGATTGTCTTCTCAAGTGGTTAGGCAAAGAGTCAGCAGACCATGTTGAACAGATAAGAGCAATACACATCAATCATCCAGAAGCAGGACTGGCTATGATATGGAACAGACTGAAACAATCTTATGGCTCAGCAGAAGCAATAGAAGATGCTATGTTCGATTGCACTGATGCCTTTTTTCTAAATTAACAAAGTTGAGTGATCTGCTACTGGAACTACAGTCAGCCAAGGCTGAAGGTGACTTGCCTGACCTCTCTTTTCTCAACACCACAAGAGGTGTAAACCTCAATGTACAGAAGCTTGTGTTTAAGAGGACCAAAGAGAATAATAAGATGGCTCTTTCAATCCAGGATGCATCCTTCATGAAAATAATGAACGAAGGACTACAGAAAAATTCAAATAATAGTTGGACCGTTACCCTTTGAATGTCCATGGCAACGGCTCCCGAACCACAGGCCTCAAGCACTTGAAGCATCTCATGTCTCTCGGGCACACTGTGACTTAGATCATCAGACCACTGTTACGGCCTTGACTAGGCAGCAAAGCTGTAAAAGAGTGATGAGAAAACCAGACAACAAAAGTGAATGTAGAAAGAAGGGAAACACAAGGAAAGACCATGGTAGTTTAAATGTTGCTGGTGTATTATAACACACACACACACACACACACACGCACGCACACGCACGCGCACACACGCGCACATCACGCGCACACACACACACCTCTGGGAAAAAAAATAAGACCACTACAAAATTATCAGTTTCTCTAATTTTACAATTGATGGGTATATGTTTGACCAGGCTGAGCAGATGTGTTTTATTCTATAAACTACTAGCAACATTTCTGCCAAAATCCAGATAAAAATATTGTGTTTTAGAGCATGTTTTTTATGAAAATGACTAATGATCAAAATAACAAAACACTTACAGAAATTTCAGACCACAAATGTGATCTGAGTATGCGTCACTAAGAACAGCTGGTATATAAAAAACGTAAAGACTTTTTAAGTTGCTTTTCAGTTCATTTAAATCATTAGTCAAGCTAATCAAACCCAACCAAGAGAGAATCCAACACTACCTGCACTCAGATGAGCTACAGGTCTCTCCAGGTTTGTCCTCAATTAAACCTCTATTAAAAGTGTTAACTGTAGTGTATTTTAAGTGTGACAGTGTAACCACTGTCTTTGGTGAAACGGGGAAGACTGTAGTCTTCCTTTATTGTGCAGACACCTGCATAGTCCTTTTTGTGAGACTGTATTACTTCACAAAATACTGCCGCAATCATCATCATCACCGCCTCTGTGAGTGAGTGTGTGTTGGTGAGAGAATGTGTTGCCACCTCCATGCCATAGTTGCTTTGTGGGTTTAGCACCATGGGGATGTCTCTCCACATGTTGGTCATGGGGTCACAGGCCTCTACACTCTGCAAGTGATCAGCACTATCAAACCCACCCACCTACAAATGCAGAAAAGAGGAGAAAGATTCATCTGGAAGTGTTACTTTGGGGATGAAGTTACATCCATTACTTCACATCTGGGAACTGCAGATCCTGTTATGGTTGGTAAATTCTGCAGTCTTGACAATAGCAGACATTTTGCATATCCTTCACTGGTAAAAACTGTAGCGTGTGTGATTGAGGTCCGTTACTGTGCATTATACAAACATACGCTAAGCGTGTGTGTGTGTGTGTGTGTGTGTGTGTGTGTGTGTGTGTGTGTACAATTGTGGCCAAAGGTTTTGAGATTGACAAATTTTGGGTTTTACAAGTTTTTAGATCCTTTTGTCAGATGTTTATATGGCATAGTGAAGTAATTTCATAATATTTTTTTACTTTTTATTGACAAATACATCCAGTTTAAGCAGACTTAATATTTACAATGTTGACCCTTCTGCAATTCACCTTGGCATGCTGGATATCATCTTCTGGGCAAAGTCTTAACTGATGGCAACCCAATCTTGCCTAATCAGTGCTTGGAGTTGATCAGTTTTTTTCTTTTTCTACCATCTTTTGAGGAGAGACCACAGGTTCTCAATGGGATTGAGATCTGGGGAGTTTCCTGACCATGGACCAAAAATGTCAATGTTTTGTTCACCGAGCCACTTGGTTATCATCATTTTGGCCTTGTGACATGGTGCTCCGTCATGCTGGAAAAAGCATCCCACTAGCAAGTCTGGGTTTGACATCCTAAGACGGCGGCTTCGTAGCTAGCAAGCTATAGCGCCAACTAGCTACTGAAACTGTATTTCCATACAATTATGTCGCTATTAACAAGAAAGCGAAGATTAATTAGCTACTTTGTTTCATTCTTTGGAAAGGTGCCATTTATAGTGATATAGATAGCTACTTATGTGGTGTTGCTTAAACGTACAGGTTTGATGGTATAGATTGACGTTTGCTAGCTAATATAGAGCTAACTAGCGAGCTAATAGAAATAGCTAGCTAGCAGCAAACGTTCGCCATTAGCGATCACAAAACCAGGTACAACTAGGAAACTCATTGCGCTCCATTGGTTGCCCGAACAGTTACATTTCTAACAGTGATTTGACATCGTTACTTACTTAATACCTTTGTTGTTTTTATTAATTTAACTGGTGTAGTTTCTGTCAGCCGCGACCCTCATGTTTCTCCAGTGGTGGTGTTCATCTCTGCCCATCTGAATTATTGCATTTAACTACTTGTTGTTTCACGTTGACATTTTTTTTTATCGGGGACACTGCGTGTATATAAGCAGATATGATTTCTTTTCCGCCGTCTGTTTCCATCTTCTTGTTGTCCATGATTTTTCTTCAAGAGTGGACATCTTCCAGTTAGCTAGACTCTCTCTCCAGATACCGTTTTAGACAGATAAACGTCGGCTGGCCCTAAATGATGGCTTTGGCTCAACGTCCACGATAAAGCTGTGGAAAAACAACCAGTTTAAGACAAGACATGCGGTGCGTAAAGATACCACAGAGCACCACGAAAGAGCTTAAACGTACCGCTTGTCTAAACAGACTTTTGGGGGATATGAATAAGCATAAAACGGACAAGTAAGACACATGAAAATGACCATTGCCAGAGTGAAGGACAACTGATATTCAAGTAAATTATATTTAAAGGTATTTGAACGCGGACATCACTCCCATGTGGTGATCTGTGTTAACTCTGAGTGAGCATGTTAATAAGAGTTATGGTCACTGCACAATATTTTATTTTTTAACCTATCTTCCCTCCTTTTTTAAACAAAGTAAAAGCCAATATGAAAAATATAAATATGTTATATATATATATATATATATATATATATATATATATATATATATATATATATATTTTTTTTTTTTTTTTTTTTTTTTTTTTTTTTTGTGTGTGTGTGTGTGTGTGTGTGTGTGTGTGTGTGTGTGTGTAGGCTCATGAAAAGAATAACGAGTAAATTATACTGGATGTGGAAGCATGTTCTGGTTCTCCTGCAGCAGAATGCAGCACTAATTGCCAGGAAAGACCTGCATGCCGCCAAATCCAGGTCTCTACACCTCTGCACTTTTTCACTCACACATCAGCATGTGGGATGAGCAGGACTAAGACCTTTGAGGGATTTAACCTTTAAGAGATAATCTGTTCAGAACATCCTAAAAAAAATTAGGAAAGTTCTTAAGGGCTATGGTAGTGTTATTCAAATGAGTTCATGAAAGTTTGTAAGGGTTACATTAGGGTTGATCGAAAGAGATCATTCCAAATGACCTCTTTAAGGTTTCATATAATAATTGCTTTTAGCCTCATAGATGTACTATATCTGTAGCCTTTAAGAGCAGGCTAAACTTCACACCACGTCTCTTCTGCCCTCAGGCGGTTGGCAGATGAGATGCCTAAACTGCAGGAGTACCTGGAGAAAGAGGACATTGAAAAGAAGCTTCTGAGCCAAACAATGAGGAGCTGCTCTGTACGTAAAATATAAATATCTGTAAATATCTGTATAATATGTAAATAAAAGGAAGATGTGGTTGTATAGTGTAGTCGTTTGATTATAAATAATCTCATAATAATCTTATCTACAAATTCTGCAGGAGTACCTGGAGAAAGAGGACATCAAAAAGAAGCTTCTGAGCTGAACCAATGAGGAGCTGCTCTGTAAATAAAATATCTGTATAATATGTAAATAAAAGGAAGATATGGTTGTATAATGTAGTCGTTTGATTATAAATAATCTCATAATAATCTTATCCACAAATTCTTACACATTTACATAGTAACATTCACTCATATACTCAAATTCCATATCATACTTAGAAAACGTCCACCTCATCTATTTTAAAGTTTTTTCCTGATCAATAATACAAAAAGAAAATAGAAAAAAGTGAACAGCACCCTCTAGCGATGCACCTCAATTATTTCAAGATAACTAAAACATGGCTATGTTAAATCGGCGTTAGCTTGCAGCTAGAACAAAAAAAAAAATGCTCAGATTAACTTGTGTCTCATGGCACGCAGCTGAGTTTAAAATTAAACACAATTAAATCAAATTAAATTGACCCAGCTGCAACAAGCTCAGCAGCCACATTTAATTTCACTGATTGGTCAGTTAGCCAGGCTATACAAAACAGGCTATTGTTAGAAATTCTGCACATGTGATTCGCTTAGCTTCACATCTCACACTGCTTATAATTATAAGATAACGTATCCACGTTCGTAATAACGTGGTGAAATCTGCCAAAAATGCTGAGACTGAGCATAATAAATAATAAGACAATCTGAGCACTTAGTGAACATATTTCTAAATGAGAAGAAAAAGTTCTTCCAAACAATATAAAGCACACAATTCTATATGGGAAAACAGTTACATTTGTCATTAAGAGAAGCACTACTTATTACACAAATGTCAATAACTGTCGTAATATTAATAGTTCAACAGTCTTCCTCTGTCTATTATACGCACTGTACACATGTTAAATATTTGCCTTGAAGTTACAATGAAATGACTTCCAGGCGCCCAGAAAATTGTTATATACAAACAGACACCCCATACCAACATAAGCATAGTGCAACTCTGTTTACGCACCAGGGATTGAGTGGGCAAGTGCGTGTATATGCAAGTTTAAATTATTATACACAAATGTAAGTAGTAGGTTATTTATGTGAAAATGTTTCATATGTATGTACAAGTCGTGTTTCCCTGATTTGTCCCTAAATGGCCCCTCATAGTTCAGCAGTAATGAGGCTAGTTAGATTTTGCTCAGAATGAAGTACATTTTGGGATGTTATATGTATCACAGTCTCCGGTGAGCCGTACATGGTTAATCAATCCAGGTTGAGGTAGAGTCACTGCATTAATGACACATCTGTTTGCATTGCCAGTTGTTGCTATGGCAGCAATGAAATTAGGAAATTCAAAGAAAAACAACTCATCTACACTCTTGGAACTTTAGAACCCCATATGTCCTGTGGCCTGATGTCACATGTGAGGGGAATCCCATGAACACCTTTACAGATCAGTCTGTGGAAAGACACTGAAGAGGACAGAGAAAAAATGAGACGTTTCTGGAGATGGTGTACTGGACGCATCGAGGACGAATATACAGACACAAAGGATGTGGAGGGTAAATGTAAATATAATGCCACTCACACCTGCGGTTGCTGGTGCTGCCACTCATAACTGCGGTTAAAATTCCTTTTTTGTCTTTAGCGTTGCATTGTCGCCTCTATCTCCCAATAATTCATACTCGAGTCTTTAGAAATCAAATTTTTGGGGGAATATATGCCATTTCCTGTTATTTGTGCAGAATACACACACTTTCACTTTGGAATCCACAAAGTTTTATAAATGAGGTCTCTGAATAACATCAATCTATTTCTACCCTATATCGCTTTCTAATTTCATATGTCTGTCTTTCTTTCTGTTTGTCTCTGTGTGTGTGTGTGTGTGTGTGGTTCTGTGTCAGTAGTGTGGCCTGTGGCCCAATTGGAGTGTTTGCGGTGTGAGAAGGAGGAGTTGGAGAACAGTTTGTTGGAGCAGCTGAAGGAGCTGAGGTTGCAGAAGCAGAAGGAGCTCCAGGTTCTTCAGGAGATGCTGAAACACGAGCAGCAGGAGGAGACAGAGCTCCTGCAGAAACAGCAGGAGGAGGAGGAGCATAACAGGTCCATCAAGAGTAAGTACTATGGAAATGCAATAATACTAACATAACTAATAATGAATGTTAGCCTTTAGGCTCCAATAAAAGTGATACTAATATATGTATAGTACTATATATAGTATATTTTATATATCCAGTAGTAATTATGTAGTATATAAAATCTGTGTTCTATATATATCCAGCAGTAATGATACTTGCTCTGGCAGATATGAAAATGGCCTGTGAACAGGAGAAGAAATCTCTGGAGGAAGAACTTGAGAAGCTCAGACTGTCACTGCAGGTAGAGATCCCTTATAGTGTCAGTACACATACACCAGTACCTCCATCTTTCACTTATAGCGGCAGTACACATTCAGTACACATTCCCACCTTTCCATTGTACTGGCTGTAGTGATGATTCGTGTGTGCCTGTGTGTGTGCGCGTGTGTGTGCGTGTGTGTGTGTATGCGTGTGTTTGTGTGCGCGTGTGTGTGCGCACGTGTGTGTGCGCGCGCGTGTGTGTGGGTGTGTGCGTGCGTACGCGTGTGCTTATGCATATGTGTGTGTTATACCAGCCTATAGAGGAGGACAAGAGCCTGAAAGTGGCGCTGGAGATGAAGAACCAGGAGATCAAAGATCAGCATGATCATCTGGTAAAATTATATACTCTGTATATATACTATATACTTTGTATGTAGTACCTGGTTTAACACTATACCCTCAGCTTACTCTAGTCTGCAGATGTGAAGAAATTAAACAGAATGTGTATCTGTGTATATTTGTGCACCTGTATGTGCGCATCTGTGTGTGTGTGTGTGTCTGTGTGTGTGTGTGTGTGTGTGTGTGTGTGTGTGTGTGTGTGTGTGTGTGGAGTAGCATGTTCTGGTTCTCCTGCAGCAGAATGCAGCATTAATTGCAAGGAAAGACCTGCATGTCGCCAAGTCCAGGTCTCTACACCTCTGCACTGTTTCACTCACACATCAGCATGTGGTATGAGCAGGACTAAGACCTTTAAGGGAGACTTCTTTAAACCTTTAAGGGATTAACCCTGTATTTGTTTTCTTCATATGGCTGGGTTTGTCACCTTTCATTACAAGAATCTGTAGCACTCAATCTGGTAAAACTATGCACTCTCTATGTATATTATATACTCTGTACGTGTCAAGTTGAAATCAGCTCATAATCAAACTCATAAACGTATATATCAACTTATGCTAGTGTATCTACAGATGTGAAGAAATTAAATAGTATCTGTATGTCTGTTTGTGTGCCCGAGTGTGTGTGTGTTCATGTGTGTGTGCGTTGTCATCAGGCCCAGAAGAATATACTGTTGGAGAAGCGTGTTCAGGTCCTCTAGTAACAGAATAGCACCAGACTGCAAGGATAGGCCTGCATCTCGCCAAGTCCAGGTCTCTACACCTATGCACTGTTTCACTCACACATCAGCATGTGGGATGAGCAGGATTAAGACCTTTAAGGGATTTAACCTTTAAGAGATAATCTGTTTCACTGCCCAGGCACTGCACAGCCCCCCACATTGTCTCTTTGGGCTGATCCTCTTATACTTCTCATACTTTTGATCATAAGGGTGTTAATGGCTTGTGTTTGTCTAGTCTCCACCCCAGACCTGGTTGCCATGGGAGACCCTACCAGGAGCTAACATTCCTGAGAACGTAACCCTGGAAATCATTAGACCTCCCAAGCACTTCCTTCGTGATAATTCCCCAATCTAGGGAGGAAATTAGACTTAACATCTTAGTCATACTACACTGACCATGTAGCTTCCAATACAATTAAAGGCATATTTTGTGAGAACCAGGAACTGATGAGTATGTAGCCTAAACAATGGATTAAATTCACTTTCATTAACAGTAAAGTTGCAGAAAACACTTAGTGCTAGAAGGAAATGCATAGTTAGGGGTAAATATACAAACTCTAGCACTTATTGTTTATATCACTTATCGTTGTTTAAGATAGACCTTATGTATTTTGCACTTCTAGGTATCAGCATTTATCCCTGTATTCCACAGTATTCTAGTTCATTGGTATGTTTAATTCTAACCTACTATACTGAACTTGGATATATTCTATGAGTAAATGACAAAGCACTTTTGTAAGTCGTTCTGGATGAGTGCGTCTGCTAAATGCTGTAAATGTAAATATACTTGTAATCCTGCTGAGTTTGTTTGTTTTTTTTCTGTGTACTTAGGGACAAGATTAGGACCTCTAGAAAGTTAGACTGGATATTAATTGCTTTTTTTTCCTCTTAAAATTGTCATTATTGTGGTGACCATTGTTGGCCAGAGAAGCATGGGCCCCCCTTTGAGTCTTGGTTCCTCTCAAGGTTTCTTCCTCATGTTCTAGGGAGTTTTTCCTTGCCACTGTTGCCCTTGTCTTGCTCACTGGAGGCTTGGACTTGGACATTTGTAAAGCTGCTTTGTGACAACTGTTGTAAAAAGCGCTATACAAATAAATTTTGATTTTGATTTGATTGACTTAGTTGAAGTGATATAGAAGTTGATAGGAAAGAGGATAAGCTATTGCACCACTAAACTATTTTCTGTAAAGAGAACCATGTTTACATGTGGAGTGACACAGAAGTAAGTGGCATATTTACTGATAGCATATGAGAATACTTCAGTGTAGTAGCCCAGTGATAACCAGTCAGAAGAGAATCTGCCACACTGAAGTGTCGTTAGAAGAACTTCAGGTAAAGCCAACATGTTAGAACTAAAAAAATGAAATACATGTGTTTTGAAAGCCAGTTTGCTCTGAGCAAAGCAGTAAGGGTACAACCTGTACTGTCTTGCCTA
This sequence comes from Electrophorus electricus, assembly GCF_041902795.1. Lineage (NCBI taxonomy): Eukaryota > Metazoa > Chordata > Actinopteri > Gymnotiformes > Gymnotidae > Electrophorus > Electrophorus electricus. The sequence goes on along the minus strand of NW_027658693.1, from coordinate 1,075,282 downwards.
ACATGTCTCTACCACAAAAAAAAAACAAAAAAACCCAGATTAATTATTAGAAAATTATTGTAATTATGGGCACAGGAAAATTCAAAAGGCTAAAACCTTGGCATTCACACACCCCTGTTGACCCTGACTATCCTGACCCAGAGAAGTCACCACCGCACTGGTACACTCATGTCCATGTCCAGAATTAAGCTTCCAGCAAGACAGTAAAGGGGACTTTACACAGAAAAAAAGTAATATTGTCTGAAATTAAGTGCGACAATAGACAGCAGTGGTGGGTGTTATAACATAAAATGTCTCACCAACAGCAGCTGACACAACTAGTGTGTGCAATATTTTAATTTATTACCTCGTTATATGGGGGACATTTTGAGCATATCTGAATATCTGGGGGTAATGTGTCTCTCACAATATAGACTGTGCCTATAGTCTAACATTAGTTTCTTTGCTATAATACGCTCGCCGTGATAGCAGCTAATTAGCGTGCAGACTCGCCCCCATTAAACGAGCCACAAAAACCAGCTAGCTAGCAAGCTAAAGAGTAAACCTAGCTAGCTAGTTCTGCTTCATACTGGCTCATTTGACATACGAGTTTATCTTTTGCTCATAATGCATTAATGACATTTACCATCTCCAGTTAACAATTTACTTCAGGTTTTGGTCTTTTTACACAGGTTTTTACCATAGCGTTTGTGTACTCAGTTTCGTCGAATAGTTAGCTAGCTAACCTAGTGCCTGTGTGTGTGATAGGTAGGACAATTCTTGATTTCTTCGATATCAAAGGTAGACCTAAAATTCTTCTTTATGTCTTTCTGTGTGCATGTATGTTTGTATGTATCTATCGCTCTATAGGTATGTATTGTTATGTATGTATCTGTTTATCCATCTACAGGTATGTATCAGTAACGTACCGATGGATAGACAGTGAGGGAAGCACATTGTAGGTATGTGACCTACAACCTTCACTTGTCTGTCTTTAAGTGGGTTTCCCCTAAGGCTGGATTTGAAGGCCCTGTTTTGGGTCTACACTGAACACCATCAGTCCATCCAACAGTCCATCATCTTAGCCATTCATCTCCCCACCTCTGCCCTGAAGTCATTCCCCTCAGTCCTAGCTTAGCTAGGTCCTCCCTCCTTGTTTGATCAATCTCCCTCTCTTTTTCTGTCTAGCTCTTTGTTTTTTCACATTGCACAAGAAACGTTTGTGCGCAATTAGACACGCACGCACGCACAAACACTCACGCACACACACTCGTGCTCACACGCACACACTCGCGCGCACACACACACACATGCACATGTGTACACACACACACATATGCTGTACTGACTCTGTAGTCTAACTCAGAGCATTTTAAATTTAAAAAATTCCATTGAGATTAAGCTGCAAAACCACATCTTTAATTTGAGAAATCAACATCAATAATGGATGAACTATACAGTAATAACTGCTCAGTTTGTTCTGAATCCTCTTATTTAACGGGACCATGAGTAACTGGCCCCATGGCTGCTTGTTTCTCAGCCAGCTGTTTGTCATTACGTTATTAGATCCTGCACTAGAGAGCTAGCAAAGGTCTAGAACAAACCCATTTAATACACAAAAAGGTCTGGAGTAAACGCCTTCACATCACTTAGAGTGTGGCCTCCTTACAGACTGTTTCGTAGGTGTAGTGATGGATGGAGAGACAGTACCATCTCCCTCTCATTGACTGTATACCTGGAATATATTTATGATGGCCAGTAACCTGAATTTCCAACACCCTAGACAATGCAGACTCAGTACGGTATGCTGCCTTCTCTATTCAATTGCCGTTAAGGGTTCTTATTGATGGGTTGGGATTATAGAATTATGGTGTATTAACAGATTATTGCTTCTGTGTGCTTTGGATGACATGCCCAAATCCACCTGAATATGTCAAAGCCAATCCAGGTGGTGTTTATATGAGTAAGGTTTATATGAGTAATCTTCGTCACTGCCCACTGGTTCTCTGGCAGCTCCAAGCGCAGACATGACGAGCGTGAAGAAGTGGGCGCCTTCGCCTCTCCGGGTCCTACACCTGTCCGCCAGGCTCTTCTCACACCCACGCGCTTCCAGTCAGTGGGGGCGGCCTCCCACGACCCCCGCCCACAGCACTTCTCGCGGACGTGCAATGCTGTGCACTTCCTGTGTCAAATGTATGGGTTCGGCGTGCCACTCTACAACGTGCGCTATCATACCAACACCAATGGCTTACTCTGTGTCAACTACAGCGTGCTGGTACCAGGGTTATCCGAACCGTTCTGCGGTGCTGCCGAAGTTCTCCCCTGCCCCAACAACAACAACATGGAGGAGGAGGCCCACCACACCGCTGCCGAACAGGTCCTCAAGGCCATGGGTCATGCCTAGAGTTACTGCTGTTACTTCTCAATTTGAATAAGCTTGGTTCATTTTGTTGTTTGAATTCTCATATTTACCGATGTTTTATGTTTTATGTTATGTTTTTTCTTAAGTTGTATAATGTTTTAATTATGCAGTAAGAGTTTCCAGTTTGTAAATGCTTTTTGTGGTTTTTGCATGTAGATGAGTTCACAATTTTGACTGTGTTGCACATTAAAAAAGAAAGTTGTTGGATACATTTCTCCCTCTTTTCCCACAGATATTAAAAATGTTCTCATTGACTGGGGGGGGTTACACCTGTTAAAGCGTAATACAGGTGTCCTAATGTGAGCTCGGGCAGGACAGAAACCTCCCATGGAGCAGAACAGCAAAAACTCGTTTAATTTTCATTTTCAGTAGGTATACAGACCGTGAAAGTGAGGCTTCTGGCTTTTTGGGTTTTAAGCAGGAAGTGTCAGAAAAGTTACCACAGGGATAACTGACTTGTGGCGGCCAAGCGTTCATAGCGACGTCGCTTTTTGATCCTTCGATGTCGGCTCTTCCCATCATTGTGAAGCAGAATTCACCAAGCGTTGGATTGTTCACTCACTAACAGGGAACGTGAGGTGGGTTTAGACCGTCATGAGACAGGTTAGTTTTACCCTACTGATGATGTGGTGTTGCAACAGTAATCCTGCTCAGTATGAGAGGAACCGCAGGTTCAGACATTTGGTGCCTGTGGGATTATGACTGAACGCTTCCAAATCAGAATCCTCCCGGACCCCAGTGAGCAAAGACACGTGTGAACGGACCAGGGATTCAGCTGCAAAGCATGTTTGTGGAGAACCTGGTGCTAATTGACCTTAAATGACCTGATTCTGGGCCAGGTTCTTGTGAGTGGCAGAGCAGCTACGTTGCTGCGATCCATTGAAAATTAGCCCTTGATCCAATCTAAGAGGTTTAGCCCAAGGAGGGGGGCTTAAGTGTGGTCCCTAAAGGGTCGGCTGGTGCGCTGCAATCCTGGAGGTCTGGAGCTCCGGAATGTAGAGTGGGATATGGTGAGGAGTGTGTCCAGGTGAGTATGTGCTGTGCTGGGTATGAGTGATGGAGTGTAGCGCCCTGGAGGTATGGATGTTCCATAAGGGGAAATGATGCGGAGTGTGCCCAGGTGAGGATGCACTTAGTCAAAGCTTTCTCTCTCCTCCTGCCGTATACTCCCCAACTCGTTGCAGGGCCGACGTAGAGCATGTGGCCGCGCGTTTGCTTGCAGCGTCCAGTATTAGTATATCCTATACACACAAACCCCATTCAACCGCCCAGCACGGCTGTCAGAGGGGGTGTGTGACTGTCGATCTACAACAGGTGGTAGTAACACTGAAAGAACTTTTTTAAAGCCAGAATTTACCGAATTTATTTTTCACATTACATTCTATATTACATAAAGTCATTTACTTCAGATCTCAAGGCAGAGTTGTAATGGCAAATAGTAAATTGTTAATACAGATTTTTTTTTTGTATTATTAATAGGTTAATAATATTAGTTTATTCGATCAAGTAGGCTAACGCTGGGTATTGTTAAAACCATCAACTACAATGTGTTTATTTACTTACCTTTATTTACATTCTGAGTGTAAAATCTCATATTTACGTAAACATTCACATAAAAGATTCACAATCTTTTCATCATGACTGGGCATACAGAGAAACCGCTTTCCCAACGCCTCAGTCCGGTGGGATTCCAGAGTTTAGAGCATGGACCCCTTCAGTGCACTGGTAGCCTTTACCAGAGCTGGGTTGAGCTCCGGTCCTGGTGACCAGAACAATTTAATCAAATGTGTTGTGTTTTTTGTTCCTCTCCAAGATGTTTCAGATGCCGATATTCAGATTTGAGTCTGAGCAAGTTGAGAAACCCACTATGAGGGTTTCTGGGTGCTCTGGAGGAGCATTCAGAAGTACTTGTGACTAGAGAAACACAGCCAATCACATAAACAAGAAATAATGTCAGTAATGTTTGCAGCAGGTGTTTCAAATGTGCCCAGACTCATATTCAAAAATATCCATGTTTCAACAGTTTGAAGGTGGCCATGATGCTAACAGTCTGGTGGAAATTCCACAAGATATCAAACTCCACACTCACACAAACTAGTCATTCTCCCATTTGGAACAATCCAGACTTTACCATGAACAAAAATATTAAACTTTACCTCTTGGATAGAAAAAGGCATTACACACCTTAAACATATTTATCATAAGACTTCTTTCATGTCACGCCCACAACTAGCCCCAAAATATGGTATAGAAAGCCCCTAGTTCCTACAATACCATCAGCTAAGATCACCTATGTGTTCAAAAATCAATTCCGATACCTACATCCATATCAGATTTTATAAACAAACATTCTTAATACAAAAAACCTATTATCTAAGATATACAAAACAATAGTGAAATCAAATCTCACAGTTACTCTCCCATCGAGACAATGGGAGGAAGATTTATTACTAGCCCCCGATACCACAGTTTGGATTAAAATGTGTAATAATAATTACCACATGACAGCAACACTAACCTACAATGCATTCAGTACAAAATAATACAGAGTACATTATACTACACATTGGATGTTTAAAATTGGTTTCACAAGCTCAGCAATCTGTACATATTTTACTCAAAACACAGCTGACGATTACATTCACGCCACGTGGCAGAGCACACCTATCAAGCAATTTTGGCAAGTCATCATCACCAACATATCCCATGCTTTAAATAACCATAGCCATCCAACACCATCTTTATTTCTCCTAGGAGACATATCATCAACCAATATGACAGGATACTATGTATAACATTATTATATTGATATAATAAAAATATTATTGCAAAAAAACAACAAACAAAAAAAACATACTCATGAACTGGAAAACAAAAAATGATATTAGTGTCACCCAATAGAAAAATCTATTGATAGACTATATATCAATAGAATAATTCTATTAATTATTAATCAATAACAGAACCAATCATCTAGACTGGAGACCATTGATAAAATCCATACAGAGCCAATCCATAAACGATAAATATCACACTCTAATACGTGTACATATACAATCCAACATACATGTACTCGCACGTAACCATATATATATATATATATATATATATATATATATATATATATATATATATATATATATATATATATATATATACATACATACATACATACATAAACACACACACACACACACACACACACACATATCATTCCTATAATGGTGGAGATGGCGAATACTTAAAAATATTCTATATACATTTTGCATTTTTCTGTTCATCTGTCTGTCTTTTTTTAATAATAAAGCTCTAAAGGTCCTCTAGGCTAGGTTTACATTCCAGGTGATTATTTTAGAATTCAAGGGGAGGAGCTGCAGGAGTTGGAAGAATGAATTAGGAAAAAATAAGTTATCAGAGCAATAGAGGAATGAAACCCACGCAAGAATCCTAGAGCCGATGGTTTACCTGCTGAATTTCATAAGGTGTGCGTTAGTGAAATTGCTGATCTTCTAGCTGATGTTTTTAATGAAGCATTAGATGGGGGGCAATTGCATGATTCATTTTATCATAGTGTGATATCATTAATATATAAAAAAAGGAGATCCTTGTAAGTTGGATAATTGGAGACAGGTCAGCCTATTAAACTTGGAGTACAAAATTTGTGCAAAAATAATTGTTAATAGGATGTCAGAAATATTGAATGATATCATAGAGTTGGAACAGATATGTGTGATAAGAGTAAGATACATGTGGGATAGTTTAGGGGTAATAAGGAGTTTGGTTATTGAAGGGTCTGAGAGGGATTTTTATATAATTGGACTGGATCAGAAAAAGGCCTTTGATTATATTTCTAGAGACTACTTATGGTGTACATTGGAACATTATGGATTTCCAGAGAGGTTTGTAAATATGATTAAATTATTGTATAGTAAATCAAAAGTCCAAATTAATGTTAATGGTGTGTTAACTGAAGATTTTGAAATACATAGAGGGGTTAAACAAGGATGCCCATTGAGTGCTGCATTATATGTCATCGCTATTAGCCCACTATTATATAAAATTAATAATGATCAGCAATTACAAGGTGTTCACATGTTAGGTATGGAAAGATGGAAAATATCTGCGTACGCAGATGATGTGACGGCTTATGTCAAGAATCAAAATGAGTTTCCTATAGTTAAGAGGCACTTTGAAATGTATGAAGTTGTGGCTGGAGCAAAATTAAATGAAAGTAAAAGTGAAGGGGTATGGACAGGAGATGGGCAACCTGTACCAATAGATGTAGAAATAAAAACTGAAATAAAAATATTAGGTTTGATGGTAGTAAATGGTAGATGTAGCGAACGGAATTGGGAGAAAAAGGAGTGTGAAATTAAACTAGAATTGGGAAAATGGAGGGTGTCAAACTATAAGACTAGAATACAGGAGGTTAAGACCTTTATTTTTTCGAAATTGTTGTTTTTGGCTATGGTTTTCCCTCCGGATGAGAAATGTATTAAGAGGCTGAATAAAATGTGTGTTCGTTTTATTTGGGGAAATAACAGAAGTGACAAAAAGGGAAATTATGTACAAGTCAAAAAATAAAGGCGGATTAGGGGGAGTTGAGTTAGCTCAGAAATTAGAAAATGCCTTTTGCAAAAATGTAACGAAAGCTATATTTCGGAAAGCAATTTGGGTAGGAGATGTAAATCAGTGGAAAGAAAAGAGGCAAGTCAAGGAAACATCCTCCTTATTTTAAATTACTATATGGAGATTTTTTGTTTAAATATAGGCAGCTTAATATTGATTGGAATAAGTCCCCAAATAAAATGATAGATAAAACAATACAAGACTGTGATTTTGGGGGAATGTCAATTATAAGGGTCTGACAGTGACAGAATGTGAAACCTGTGTTAAAGATGTGCAGTCTAAAAGTATCTCGGAAAATGTTCGAGATACTGCATGGCTTATATCTGTTGGAAGATTGCCTGTACGATGTAAAATTGCATAGCCGATGAAATGATAGAACATATATTACTGCAGTGCACAAGGACTATTGAAATTTGGGAGAAAATGAAAGGTATTGGGTTTAAATGGGATCGTAACAGGAAAAGTATTATGTATGGAGTGTTTAATGAGAATTTGACTGAGAATGTGAAGGACCTTTGTTGGATGATTGTTTGTGTGCCAAATTCGAAGATTTGGAAAACACGATGTAAGATGATTATTGAGCAATGTATAATACCTGCAGAAATAGTTTTTAAACAGATTGTGTGTGAGTTAAAAAGGTTGAAGACGTTTGATATGAGAGGAAAAATTTCCTGGACTCTTTTGGACATATAAATGGATGATGTATACCTAATTTACAGATGTAAATTGTGTTGTTAATTATTAATGTAGTTAATAGAGTGAAGGTAGTCTGTTCCCTCTGGTAGATATTGTTTGTGAGGTTTTTGTGATGGAGTGTTTGTATTGAATTGAATTGAATTTTCTTAATAAAGTCAATTTAAAAATGGAGAAAGGCGGTCCTAGAAACATTATTTATTTACATGAGCTTTGAACGAGAGAGTGGGATCCATAACTCCAAGATCTTTAACCGTTAGATAAGATGTGATTGGGAGACCATTGAGGTTCATTGAGTAATTAGACAGTGGGGACCTAGCTAACTCTGGGCCTAATAGAAACACCTCTGAATGTCTCCGAATGTTAGAAATTAATTAAAAATACTAATGTCAATGTATTTACCACACATGCATTTAGGACATGTAATTTTTTCAATTATGCTTGCTACAGAATTAACAGTCAAACGTTCAGTGACTTTGCATGCAGAGTTGTAACTCTGCTTATTACTAGAACTGTGGCTAGAATCAAAATCAACGCTAGTGTCCTTCCTAAAGCCATTAGACTCCTGAACTCTGGCTAACTCCAATTCCAATTCAGATTCCAAAATGGGCACTTTTATACATGCATATAGACAGTCACACACACACACACACACACACACACACACACACACACACACACACACACACACACATACATACGTACATACATACATATCTATACACACACTCACACATTGTTTTGCATCGGACTAGTGCTGAAGTCAAACATCACACAAATAAACTATGCACTCCTGTTGCAGTCTTGCACATTATCCTACTTGCTGCTAGAGTACTGTACTAAACCAGCACTGTACTCTGAACTGTTCTGGCTGCTACCGGTGACTGCTATGTTCAGGGTAGCATATCACTGATTGCTATGCACAACTCACTTAACATATGCCCAGTACTGTGTACTGTACTAAATTGCACTGTCTACTCATTTTGTATTTTGTATTTGTCCTGTCCTGTATTTATTATTGTTTATTTAATGTTTATTTAATGACATTTTGCAGTATATTGGACTGTTTGCACTTGTGTAGCATGTTGTCTGTTGCACTGTTGTTTTTATGTTGCACCATGGTCCTGGAGGAACATTGTCTTGTTTTTTTTGTGTACTTGTATATAGCTGAAATGACAATAAAACCTCTTGAACTTGAACTTTTTAACAAAATGTTTAATTAATAAAATATTTTATTGTTTAATCCTTTAATGAACCATCTTGTTCTTCAGGTCAGTGAAGACCTGCCAAAAATACTGCGGGTCATTGTTAATCTGCAGCATCTTGCCACTCATGCGGTTAGCAATGTCCAGGGATCGGGCCCAGAAGGCCCCTTTGTTTTCCTCCACCAGGAAAGCTTTGGCTGGGTAGCTGATCTCCTCACACATGTAGGAGCAAGACACATACAAGCATGTGAGCAGCACGGCCTGCAACTCCTCCTTGGTGGCCACCTCAGCTGAAATGATGTCACGGCACAGCATGTAGAGAAAGACCACGGTGCTTGGAATGAGGAAGCTTTGCTCCTGCCATTCTGTCAGTGTCACGTAGCAGTCCACAATGCGCAGCCACTGCACAGGCTCGTCAGCAGTCAGGTCCTTCAGCAGGCAGCAACGCCGGCACAAGAACACACCCAGGCATGTGAGCAGCTCGTTGGTGGAGGACAGCATGAGCAGTCTAGGCATGCTTTCAGTGCTGGCCTGGCCCAGCCTTTCAGGCTTACTCGCAGTGGGGGACTGGGTTAAAGAAACATCACAAAAGACAGTTCACAACTGAAACCGGATTATGAGTGATAACAGTGGGCTCCATTTAAACTCAACCCAAATTATCCCAGTGATTCCAGACTAGATCTTTTTTTTTGGTACAATCAAAAAGAATTGTGGTACAGCATTAAACAGATTTAGCCCCAGTATTTATAAATTGCTTCTTTGACACACTTACCATCGCTCGACCCAAGATAAATAGATGGTGTCCTGATAATGGAGGAAGACCCATGGATGGTGTCATCTGAACTGACTGACAGGTAACTTTTTTCTCACCATTGTAAGCAGTCTACAGTGCTTCAATCTCCTATGAAAATGAAAACAAGGAGTTAACCAGGATCTCACAAGTGCACAAAGCCATTCTTTTAAAACATAACATGAAAGTGCTAGCTAGCTGCAATGATAGTGTGTGTGTGTGTGTGTGTGTGTGTGTGTGTGTGTGTGTTTGAGAGAGAGTGAGTAATATATCCACTTTACCCTAAGCTGATGCAGGTTTTTCATCAGTCCCTCCATTCTTTGAAAGATTCCATCCACATTTTTTATCATGCGCTGCCGTATGATTGCTCGTGATTGGCAGGGCCTCGTTTCATGCCTCAGCATCTCCAGGTGTGAACGGCCTTTTGGTGACTGGCAAGGCATCTCCTGCCCTTCTTGCTGTGAGGACAATGATGTCACTTTCTGCTTCTGACTGGCAGCCTCTAAAGGATCCAAGGATCCAAGGATCAACAGTCTTAGTGTCCTGACTGGCAGAACACAAAGGGTGCAAAAAAGTTGGTAAATATCTGAGCCTGCTAAAATTCTATTTACAAAAACACCACCACCACCAGAAATATACTGTTTAACTATCATAGTGCAACAATGACTGTGTAATGGAGTGTAACAAATTCTTACCATCTTGAAAAGCAGCATCAGCCACTTTAGCTTGTCCTCCCACATAACCCTGCCCACCAGTATGCATGTAGGCTTCTGATTGGTCAGTTGGGATAGTAGGTGTGAGTACATTTTCATCTTCACTCTGTGAATCTCTCTCTATAGAACCAGACTCTTCTGTTAGGGAGCCATCTAGAGACCAAAGGCATCAGCCATAAGTACCAAAGAGAGCAAATCCTATGACATTGTATACAAACAAAAACAAACATGGGCTTACCTAGACGACCGACATGATTACCATGCAACCGTAGAACCGCAGACCTAGAGGAGATGTCAGGAGTCCAATCATTGTAAGTGCATCTTTGAAATTCTGCCTTCTCTTAACAGCATTACAGCAGCATTAGAAAACTTTAAAAATCCTGAGTACTTACGGAGCTGTTGATCCTTGCTCGGTGGCTTCAATGCCTCCAGAGGCCGAGGAGATGGTCTTTTCTAACAGGTTCTTCCATCTGTGGAAACATCGCTAAAGCCATCAGGTCCCAATTTCTACAACAGCACAATGTTGTTAAAATCATCTGAACATAAATGGCCTGACACCATAAATGTTATCACAAAACAGACACAGCAGTGCTGACTGGTTGACCTTGATGAGAAGATGGTGGGTCAGAGAGAGACAAAAAAACAAACTCACGTGTTTTTCTCAGAGGAAGTCCCAGCCACCAGCTCGTATATCTGTCTCTCTGATGTACTGATCACATACAAGGCCTTGTTATCTGATAGAGAAGAGCAGGCTGTCAAACAATGTATTCAAACTAACCCAAATGCAATTTGTAACTGGCTTCTTAATTTTTTTTAAATAAAATAAAGACTTAGTTATTCCAGACCCATTCATCTATTCTGGCTATTCATAGCTGTAAGAATAACTACAAATATACCTGTAGCCACAGATCTGACAAGAGATGAATCCAAGCGAACAACGGGGCAAAAGGGGGTTTTGAGGTCCGTGTTCCTACCCCAAACCCCACCCAGTGAGCGCGCAGGACATCGCAAGATCAAACGGTCACCTGAACCCCTTTGGAGTAGCACCAACAGGTCTGAGAGAAGCAGAGCATGAATGTCTGAAACACACACACACACACACACACACACACAGAGTGAGAATGGACCTGTCAAGTAATCATTTGCAAGAGGAAAAACAAAAATGTGATTTGTTCAGCTGTGATGATCTCTTACCTATAGCTTTATCTTTACTAACTTTCCAAGTCAACGGTCCTTCGTGGATCATTTTCTTAGTGGTCAGGTCCAGATTCTACATAGAAAAAGAATATAGTTAATAATTCATACTCTGGATCAGGTGCTCCAAGACCAGAGAAGCTGTTTGGAAGGCAGATGGTGGATACATAGTAAGGCCATACCTTGAACTGAGCAGCGACAGGACTGGCCTGCCTCTCCAGAGGGGACAAGTCTAGCCTGCGCTGATAACGGCTGAGCAGTCGCCGGTGCTCCGTCTCCCTGACGACCTCATTGACAGCTCGTAGTATCCCACGGCAGCACGCCTGTGCCCTCACCAATGTCTGCAGGTCTGGAGAACCAGCTGTTGTGGGGGCACATACTAGTGTTAATCCAGGAGAAAGGGTGTGTGTGCTTGCCTCCTTGGTAAACTGGTATGTGTGTGTATACTGAAGTGTTTTCATGGTTCAATACATTGTGTGTGAGTGTTTCTATACATGCCTTCTGTGTGTCTGATGATGTTATCCAGCAGCAAGGGGTATTTGGTGAGTCTCTGCATCTCAGACACTAGAAGGTCCTTTAATTGTAGTCGGCGGCAGTGAGGGCTGGCTTCACATTCCTAACACACACACACACACACACACACACACACACACGAATGAGCCAAGGACATCTAAGTCCAAATGTGGATTCTGTTGACTGCAACACCAATTTATACCTAAAACAGCATCACTAGAAGTTATGTGCTGCAATAAAAGTCAAATATAAAAGACTGGATAGTCTCCAATTCAAAGTATGGGTCAACCAATTCACAACCCAGCCCACTAACAAATATGGCAGAAGCTCTAGTGTTTGTAGGTTTGTCCAAAGGCTTTATACCTCTAAAAAGTGTTACCTGTATAAGGTGCGCGAAACGCGGGTCTTTGCATTTATTTTTAATGAGCTCCAGTGCCTGACTCTGCTGACTGCACAGGTGAGACACCTGCTCCTGGAACTCCTCTCCTGCAGCGTCTTCAAACTATCACGCACACGCACAAACACATGAGCTACTGACATATCAAGTAAAGCAACAAGTATATCCCACACTACACAGAACAACCCCTTCATTTTAGACAGCACCAAAAGATGATGTGAACTAGAAAGGGAGTAACACTAGCCAGCTCTCACTCTAGACACCATGATGTCTCCGATGCCTTGAACTATAGAAGAGTCCCTCAGCCTCTTCATGGACTCACACAGATTCGCTGAAACACAAATGCAACACCACAAAACAGAATCTGTTTAAGCGAGCCAGTGTATATGTGGTTTGTTAGAAAGTTGTGTCAGTGGGCAACAGAACTCTACTTGTGTCATGAAGGCCACCGCAGAAACAACATGTACCATACCTGCTCACAGTAATGGCATGGTGCCGATAGCTGATATTGTTCTGTCATTAAATTCTCAGTTTGGGTGGGTTTTACACGTCTTTAATCTTGATTATGATTTAGACACCAAGTAGGCTTCAGAAATTTAGGTTTGAAAACACACTAAGACAAATGGAGCAGATTTACACGCACACACACACGCTCGCACACAGAGAGACTGACCATGAAGACTGTAGACCTGGGTCAGGTTGGGGAAGATACAGGAAAGTTCTTCGACGGTCAAAAGGTTCCTCATCTTCTGGAAGAACACCTGATCGAGAACCCTGAGAGTCCGCAAGTGAGATGCTTCCGTTGTGAACAGCTCTGAGGAAGAGGATATAGCAAAGTCACTACAATTTCTTACAAACGTTACACAATTCAGAATTCCACATTTTCATGAGTCAGGATAGAATTATCATATGTGCATAATAAATAGAATACTGTATGTTCAAAAGATTTAGTAGCTATTTAGTTTAAGTTAGATCAGTAAATAATTTTTTTCATTTTACATGTTAACTGTGTACTGGGAGTTGTCTTTTATAGTCAGTTGCTGTGCACCACATTTGCTGTTTTACCATATATGACAGCCTGCCGTTCGATCTCCCGGGAGCCAAGAGAGGCGAGTGTGTGCGGCTCCACTGTCTCCTGCCAGTTCTGACAGTGGACCGTGTCCTCTTCCAAAGGAGGTGCATCAGGCAACAACGCCATTGGTGTATCCACACTCCTACAGGAAGGGAAGGAGGCATGGGGAAAGAGAGAAAGAGAGACAGAGCTTCAGCAGCAACTTACTAAGATAAATCAAGGTGACGGATATGGATGTTAAAGAACTGGACGGCAGGTGTGCATGTGTGCTCATTAGCATCAGACTAATGAGGTGTATATAGTTATAATTACATCTCAGTCATGCTCATGGATCTCTGCGTCCTGGTGCAAGGCGGTGACATACCTGTCCAGAGTAGATGCTAGAGGCCGGACATTCATGGCTCAGGAACCTCAGCAGCTCTTCCACTAGTGTGTCTACTGAAATATCTTTAATGTTGGATGATCTCTTTAGTGTTCGTTTCAGTATCTGTTCAGTCAGCTGAAGAACACCTTTTCTGAACGGGTTATCAGACGCAACAATGGTCCTTAAAAATTCCACATTACCTATTATGATGTAATAAACCGAGGTGTGAGAGCTGCAGTAGTGATCTAAGCCAGTTAGCTAGCTAGCTATGTTCTTGTCCAGACACTTTAATGCCTCATGGCTGGTGCAATGACACAATATTCAACATTTCCTTCTGATTCTACTTTTAATTCTGTGACATTAGCTAAGCAACTATAAAGCTACTCTTGTCCAAAAATGCCAGTGTCGTTAGACGTATCAAAACGTATCAAACATAGCTTTAGCTAGGCTAGCTAATCAGACCTTCTATGAAACAATCACAACTTAGTAAATTCATAGTTGTTAATCACAGTAAAGTGTTTTTTCTTTTTGTTGTTTAAAAAGAGTTACCTTGTTACCTTGCTAGCTAACAGTTAGCTAGTAACAATGCCTTCAAAAGTAGTTCTCCACTGATACAAGATACCTAAGAGAAGTTTGGCTCGGAATGTGACTGATTGAAAAACAAAAATACATCACAAATAGCGTTATGCAATAATACCTAAAGTGCATGCATCAAATACAAACAGTCCCCAATGCAAACCTCTTTTACAAGGCAGCTATTTAGCATCTGCTACTTCTGCAAAACAAACCCAGTCTTGCATGTTAGTGTTAGCTATCCAGCTAGCTAGGCATTGCTCCAGGACAGGTTTTAGTATAGCCAAAATAATTTGATTGCCTGTTAATTTTTCTAAAAAGTTGATGTAGAGATGTGACGTTTTACTAAGCGTGCCCTGATAAAAAGCTAATAAAATAGCTAAGGGCCAGATTCTGTTATATCATTAGTTAGTGTCGTGTCCGTTGATGCAGGAAAGAAGAGACAGGAAACAGTGTGTTACCCTGTGGCCTTTTATTAATGCAGAGCTCTGGAGATGTCACTTCACAACACAGTGCGAGTGAGATCTAAAGCATAACTTTGCAACAGACAGACTTATATTTCTCTCGCCTTGTGCCACTTCTGCTTTTGTGTTTTTCCATCTCAGCCGTCACCTCTGTTTGACTGTCTCGTACACATGTCTTCTTGCATAATCACACATATGCACGTCTAGGGCATTTCCTGTTATGTCTGGACATACAGTAATTATTTTATTTATTCAAGCATTAGTCCTATTCCATTCTGCACATTATTCTCTACTAGTGTAAGCTTAGCATTCATTTAATTTCTGAAACTCCACAATTCCCCCTTTTGATCTCTACAAAGAGATCACCAATCACACTCCTTTATTCTGGCATCTCCTGTCTCTACGTCCCTTTCCCCCTGTATCAGTGGCATCATCGTGGTACCCTCATGCACATCTTTCCTTTCTATCATAGCTGAGATTAGTCTAACCATTAACGCCCTAATACATGGAATACAGCAGCACCCGCATGTCACAGCAATTCCCGTGAATGTGGCTAATGAAACCATCAATGACACAATTAAGTCTTTCCACTGACCGAACCGGCTCACCATCCAGGATTCCAACTGGTTGTTTATGCCTGAATTCTCATGCATTTCCTCTGATAGGGTCTTCAAACCATCCAATGCTCTACTAACTGACCCATCCGGAGCGGTATTATTAGGAATGAATGTACAACACATATCCTCAAGCATAGCGCAGACACCCCCCTTTTCCGCCAACAACATGTCTAATGCCATACGATTTTGCACCGCCATCAGTGAGGTTGGTCCCAGCTGATCTCTAAGTCCTTCCACTGCATCCCTAGTCAGGTTGGCTAGCCTGAGGACATTATAATGTACATAGTTAATCCGATCCACATTTTTATTTGGAGTAATGGGGAATAATGCAGAAAGTATCGGAATATTCTCAAATCCCCCTGCTATCTGGTCTGCTAACTTATATCTGTCCGGAACTCCGCGAGGTATTCCTATTGCATCTATGTATGTGGGGGTATTCCTTGTTAAATCAAAATGGTATGCCTCTCGCTACTGTCTTGCTGCATCAGTTACCGGGTCCCTGTGTAGTTTTTTGCCTATCAGTAATAAAGGAGCTGCTAACCTGACCATGGCGCATGTCCCCTCCGAGTTCTCTGGCATGTTAACAACCAAAGTCATCCTTCCACAATAATCATACAATCCTGCTCGTGCCCATGAACCCACAGACTCGTTCCCAGTGACCGTGCGGTTACACCATTCCGCCGGGATGTGCCCCAAGCGTACTTGAGGTGTGCTTGAACTTCTAACGAAGCACGTGTAGTTCCCCTCCCCCTTTTCGGGTGAAAATAGTCCTATCCTGGTTCTGTTACTGATGGGGGGGAAAATAACGCTCAAAGTGTCACAATTCTTAGGGTTTCTTTCCTTAGTCAGGCCAATCATGCACGCATAACCCCTGGGGTCTTTTTGTGGGAATAGGGGTGCCGGGGTGGTTATAGGTCTGGGTCTTGCGGCTGCACATGCTACACATCCACCAATCTCTACCCCCATTCTTCTTCACCGTCTTGTTGTTAATGTTTTAATCCTTTCCTACTGCCATGCTATTATTTAACCCAAGCGTGACCAAACTGTAAATTGAAACATACAACACAATACACCAACAAATAATCAAACAACACAATTGTCCAGAAGTCATCACTGGTTTTCTGTTCTTCTTACTTCGGGGTCTAAGGGTGGACTACCTTGACCCTTTTGCTCCTGGGGATTATTCTGCCCCTTCCAGGTCAGGTGAGTTAGGTGATGTTTCAGCAAGGTCCCTCGCTGTCTCTTGCAGACTCCTCTGCGGTGACTCTGCGGCGGCGCACTGGCTCAGATGAAACCACGTTTCCCCTGTACCGTTCTGGCGTACGGCGTGGTTGGTTCTTTCTGTCACCTGGAATGGACCTGTCCACCTCGGCTCACTCCATTTTCTCTTGATGACTCTCAGCAGCCCCCAGTCCGTAACGGGTATCGTCTGGGTTTGTCTGCTCCCCGTCCGGTCCCCCTCCTGCGTGGAGAAAGCTGAAACGATACTTTGCAATTCATTAAAGTATGATGTGTGTGTGAGATGTTTTTCTTTTCTCATTTATTGCCAAAGGTAAGGCATCAACCCAATTTAATTTTGTCTGTGCACAGATTTTGGCCACTTTGTTTTTCGCATTTAGATTCATCCTTTCCACCTTACCTTGAGACTGAGGATGATACACTGCCCCAAATGAATGTTTCAGACCCAGCATTTTCTCTAACTCCTGCAAATTGCGCGCTGTAAAATGAGTGCCATTATCTGATCTCACCTTTCTCTGAAACCCATGGTGAGGAATGTACTGGTTCACCAGGAACTTTACCACTGAAGCACTGTCTTCCCGTTTTGTTGGCCACGCTTCCGGCCACCCTGTGTAGTTGTCTACGCACATCAATTCGTACGTGTACCCCTGTGCTGAGTCCACCATGTCTGTGTAGTCAATTACTATCTCTTCCCCTGGTGTTAATGACAACGGATACTTACCGGGTGCCACCTTAATTGTAGGTTTGGGATTGTACTGTTGACATACTCTACATGTCCCCTGCACTCTATGATAGCTACTCTTTCTGGTCCCTGCAAGGCCTTTGCCAGCTCCCTCATTTCTGCCTCATGTTTAATTGGTTTGTTTCCCGCTGTCCTAAACCCTGCTCTCATCCATTGTCTTAGCTCCACATGTGCTGCCCCTACCGTGTAAGCAGAGTCAGTATAAATATTCACTTCCTTACCCTTTGCTAACTTCAAGGCCTCCACTACTGCCATTACCTCAGCTCGCTGTGCTGATTGCTAACCTTTCAGCCTTTCTGCTTTCACCGTCCAAAATTCATCTACTTTTCCCTGTGTTTCTGCCAGCCACTGCATACCCTGCTTTTATATCCCCATCTGGTCCTCTAAATCCACACCCATCAGTGAACATGTTCCCTGCTCCTGGAATTGGTTCTCCTTCTAGGTCTGGTCTCACCTTCTCCTGCTTTTTGACTTCCTGTTCTCACTGATGAGGCTCTCCTCCTCCCATCATGTCTGCCATGTTGATTCCTTCATGTGTGTATGTGATGTGTGGTGCTTCCAAAATTTTGCTGATCCTCTGTTGCCTTAGCGCTGTCAAGGTGAAGGCTTGTGAGTTCACGTATGCTATTACACTGTGTGTGGTTAGTACCGTGATTGGATGTCCCATTACCAGATGCGTTGTTTTCTGTATGGCTTTAGCCACTCCTGCTGCATGTTGGGTGTCTTTTTTCCATGTTGTCAAGCTGTGTGCTCACATGCATGAGTACTTGTCTCTCTCCCCCTTTTCTTAGCTCACAATCTGATTTAAGTTTTCCAGTGCAAAATACAATCCTTGCTGTCGCGTAGGAGCCCAAACCAGACGAAACTCTCTCTCCTGGGGGCTACGTGTCGACATACAAGCCGACAGCAGGGCCCAAACTTCGGGAATTAAACTTTAACAAGCTTGCCTGTCTAGCTAACTCAACCAGCGAGTAGGCTTAGTTAAAATAACAGCTTTAGTGAGCAAGGCTCCGATGAAAAATGCAAGTTATGATGGCCATTCACACTCCAGACACATTTTTTCGTAACTCAACAACGACTCCTAAGTTCTTTCAAACTTCTCAGTAAGGAATTCAAATCTGAAAAAGTACGTTCAAGAATAGTTTTGAGATGTCATTCACCATCAGGTGTTGGAGCAGACCCTGGTGACCCTGCCAGACCCCGGCAGAGCAGACCTCGGTGCCGCTGCCTTTTTACCTCCCCGAGACTTAGGCATAGGTCCTCGCCCTAGGGGGAGGAATGTCCTCCTCTGGTGATGATGCCATCTCTCCACCAGTCACCCAGGGCTGCTTGCTGACTCCAGAGCGCCTAGATTCCCCTGAGGTACCTCCTCCACCTCCATCGACGGGTCCTCCTCATGATCCGACCCCAAGTCTGACTCTAGGGTGACGTTACGGCACTCCCCTCGCTCGCCATACTCCGCATATCCCTCTGTAAGGTCCATGTAGGACTCTGCGGATTCCACCTCCAAGTACCTGTCCTCATAAATAGGTAGGTCTCCGTAGTACCCAGCAGGTCCCTGCTCTGTTGTGATCCCATGGAGCGAAGACAGGATGAGTGATGGCCTCACCCTGGTACAGGAAAAGTCCGCGGTGTCCGACTCCGAGGACTGGAAATAGTTATACCAGTCATTATGGTCAGACGTAATCCCGTGTGACTCCTCCACCTCTGCCCCCAGACCACGCTCTTCTGCAGCAGGAGTCAGGAGGGTACCCAAGAGCACGGAGGGATTGCAGGCACTATTTGGGGAAGTGCGTCTTTTCCCCTTCTTCCCCTTCTTCTTGCCCTTCCCAGGCATCCTTCTTTGGTTGGTGTTTCTGTGATGATTCGAGGCTAACAGTATGTGGGGTAGGGGCACGTTCAAACACACATTTTTATTTAACACAGATGACACATCTAACACCGCACACCTCACTAAACACCGTTCAAACACCAACAACACGTACTACAACACAAGAGACATATATACACACACACGAGGATTACACATAATACAGAACAGGTGGACGACACGAAAGGGCGCGGCGACATGGACGAACACACACACGTACACACCAAGACGTTTGAGGAGGGGCGGGGCTGCAACGTGACATAACCAAATCTAATAAGGCACCCTATGCATAGTTTTTTTTTCTTTCTTTAATCACTGTTGTCATCTTTTAAAGGTTAAACAACATTAATAATTTTTACACCATTTAATTGATTAGATACAAAACAATATACCTGCAAGTGCATCAGTGACGTCAAAGTGAACAGGAACTTCTAGACCTCCAGTGGAGCACCAGTACCAGCCAGCATCAGTCTTCTTCAGTCCAGTCATCAACACCGTGAAGGTGCCTTTCCCATCATCACTGATCTGCACTGCTGAATTCTGGGATGTGTTGGTCCTCCCCACTGTGTAGCAGGTCCAGTCTATAGATCTGCACCACTTCTTCGCCTCTTTCTTATATGCAGCGCTGTAGAGACACTGGACACTGACGCTGCTCCCCTCCTCTCCACTCACTCTGCTCTTGGTCACAAACACAGCAGGAGCTGGAAACAAAGAAAGGCACTTTTGTATGAATATGTATGGATGAAATATATGCAATATGAGAAATGTCACTAAACTGAATATTCAATATTCATAAAGAATTTGTAATACCTGATTTCACAGTGATATATAGCTGTGTTTTGACATCTGGTTGAAATATTCCTGAAATCTCCACTGCACACCAATATGCTCCAGTGTTTCTCTCCTGTAGATCCCTCACAGTGACAGTAAAGAGAGTCTGAGCTGGGTTATCAGTTACTGTCACTTTCTTGTTTGTATTGTTGGCATATGCCATAATCGTGCAGTAATTGAATGCTGTTACACGCTCACAGCACCAGTATTTCTTATGTTGTTTATATTTCAGATGTTGACAGATGCTCCACTCTGAAGACTTAACTGCTTCTGTGACCAATTCCATTTCTCAGTGCCTGCATATACAACCCAGCACCACTGTTACTGGAACACAAGAATTCTTGTTTCTGCTAAGGAATTAAAAAATGCTACATATGAAAAAAAAACCAAAAAAAACTAACAATGTATATATTGTAGTATTGCATAGAAAATAACTTACATCAAATGATGAAAACGAAAATGAAATGCCAATTCATGTTGAATAAAGTGAGAAGCTTATTTGAGAAGCCTCCTCACATATCTTTAGTCTTGTTGCCACTGTGGTTGAAGCAATCCAAACAGTTCCTGTTTGCTAAGTTTAAAGTCATGCTGTCACAGTGCGCTGGGCGCCCAGCAAGAGGGACAGGCCCACTGTAGTGGTTTGACACACTAATCAGTCCCATTAAATCATCTCAAATATTGAAATCACAATCTTTCATTTTTAACAAAGAAAGTAACATTAATGATTTGATCCCTGAAAGATTTAAATTACAGTCATTTGTTTGAGGATATTGGCAACAAGCACAATCTGAATGATATCAAGACAGACAACTTGGTGAGAATAAATGATACATTTATTAACGCAACTACTCTAAATCACAAACAATAGCATAAACAATCTGTATATTTACAGAAAAACAAGCTAAAATATAGCGAGCATGTGTTTATGTGTGTGAGTATGTAAAAGGAGAGGAGAGCGAATGCTTTCATGCAGGTCGGTACACGCTCGCGAGAGCGAGAAGGAGGCGGACATGCTATTGTGCCAGCAATAAAATGGTGCAGAATTTAAACAGCAATGTGACTGTATGTTAATGAGCTCAGCTGGCTTGTTCTCACGTGATGTTAGAACAAAGGGTGATGGCAGGTTTACTAAATGAACAATAAGGTCAATGTGTCTGTGCCTATTGAAGTGACATGATGATACCTATGTTTGCTAGTAAAAAGCAAGACATAGAGAGATTGTATGCAAAGAGGAAAAAGAACTTCCAGTCTGTACAAATATTACTTAAGATTATCCAAACAAAATGGTATGTACACCAAGCCCAAATACTTTCAAGAAAGTACTAGGATCTTGATTAAACTTTACTGTTTAATTCAAGCAGTGGCAGCTGTTACTTGAGTTACTTGAGTTATAATCAGAAGGTTGCTGGATCAAGCTCCACTGTTGGGCATCGGAGCAAGGCCCTCAATTGCTCAAGTTGTACTCAGTTGCTTTGGATAAAAGCATCAGCTAAATGTAACCTATATACTTTTGCCCAGATATGCCCGACTATAAATTATGCCCAGATGTAAAAGTCTCACATGTTGATGATTTTTGGTGATTATCTCAGTTGGTCATCCTCACTCAGTTTGTCTACAATTAGGAGGGAATTTTCACCCCTGGTTTCTTGTTGATAAAATGTGACGTCGTCAAGGTATGCTGGGAATATGAGTTCCATCCGCAGTTTAACAAGAGGGAACTGACCGCATTTGCAACCTTGCTTGAAGAAATTTGGTGAACCTGTTGCTGTGGTAATGTTGATCAGATTTCTGTCTGTAAGCGTGTGTGTATGTGTTTCCTTTCTCTAGGTGTATCTCAGAATCCAGATCCGGTGCCAGGTTTCCTCACCTTTTCTGAACTTGACTCTGCTCTGTTCCTCCCCAGGTCTACCTGCCTGCTGGCCACTCCTGGCCACTCCTATATAAAGGCCCCTCCCGAAGGCAGAAGAGGAGGGAGGCAGTGAGGCTGTTGGAGGCAGTGAGGCAGCGGCGGCAGCGGGGGTGGCGGCAGTGGCAGCTAGTTCAGCAGTCGGTTTTGGCTTGTTTGTAATTGTATCATTTGTGTGTATGACCTTCTTTTCCCTGCTTGGACCTCAATTTTCTTTCGCTGGTGTGCGTCTTATTTATTGTTTTGGCCTGGGTCACTTCAGAAGAAATTGCACCAGTGTGTTTCTTTGTAACTTCTGTATTATACAACAATACACTAAAAAGAGTCTACCATTTGTGCTTATGTTTCTTTCTGTTACTCTTTAACAGTTGCATGTTCCATTCCTTTAGCCGTTTATCATTCTTTTTCCTTGGTACGGTGCCATAGCCTAGACGGGGTGGTAACAAGACGTTAGTCTAGATTCCACCATCTCTTGGATCAATTAAATGGAGAAATATGATTCTCAGCTGTTTGCTGTTAACTGTCCACATGGTACTTAGTGAAGAAAGTATCTGAGAGAGAGATGACAAAGCCCCTCTTTTAGGTCTAACCTTGATGGAGGAAAAACCAGAGAGAGTGTAAAGGTCTGTTGATCAGGGTATTTAAGACACCTGAATTCCACCTGCTTTTAGGCACACCCTCTTTCTTCCATTTGATGCAAGTTTGCTCAATGCGGTGATGATGGTGCTGCTATCTGCTGGATTGGCATGGTACCTAAATTTCCCCCCCTTGGTCTTCAGGCTGGGGCTGATGTCATAGTCCTGAAGAGCACAAACGGCTATCCATGCAGTCCAGGTTTACTGTAATATTCACTTGCAGGTGATCAATTCCACAAGTCAACTTGTCCATCCGGTTCATAGTGTAATCCTTGAGATGTCCTGACATCATGATTACATATGTGCAGCTCTTTGGTAGTAACCAAGGCTGATTAACCAAACTACCTAAAGCAATGTAAGTGTACTAATGTAAGTCTTAGATTTTCACTTGATTTTAAAATGATGATACAAAGAAAACAAACTGGGTATCACAAATCATTGACAGGATTAAACAGCCTTTTGTTAGAAAGGAGGAAGTACATCAGGCCTGAGAAAAGAAGACATTAGCAAGTGTTAGCATTAGCTTGTGTAGCTGGAGTAAACCCATCATCAGTGTTTAAGATGCTAGATTAAAGGAATGACATTATGTGAAGTAATGTCCCTCCAGAAAGTTGTCCCTTGTGAGATGTAGGAAGATGTGCAATTACAAGGGTTGGTTGAGCCCAGTAAATTTTACTAGGTATGGTGGTTTCGAATACAATTGTCAAACATGGTGTCTCAATCTAAGTCTACCCTGTGATAGACAAGCATTTAAAATTGTACCAAATTACAATTTCTAATGTGGCTATTTGAGGATCTGGATTTCTTATATGCTACTGAAGATTATAAATAGGGTTATTCAATCTATACCAAATTTGCACCATGGAGGAAGCAGAATTGCTTACCTACATTCTATACACATTTGAGATATCTTATATGGATATGGCAAAAAACAGTTTTAATAGTTTTGCAAGAGAGTGCTGGAATGCCTTGCAGGATTCCACCAATATCCTGCCCCTGCTGTGCAGCTAACAAAGATGATAAAAGGTAGAAACCGAAAGGTATGAGAAGAGATGAAAAGTAGTAATGAAGTTTGGAAAGTAATGTTGTTCCTAAATACCCAGTCAGTTACTTTTAAAGTTAAACATTCAAACATAACATGAACAGTCAGCCTTCAGAATTAGTTAAAGAGAAGAGCTGGTCCCATCCTTTATTGCCGGTTAACCTTAACAAGCATTATTGAGGCACCCTTCGTGAAGGTCTAACTGTCAAACATAGAACCGATATTTTTATACACTTTTCAGAAGTGATTATGTATTCACCCCACCTTCCTTTACATATTAGTGTTTGCATTCACCACCATTACATCTGAACCACACAGTAGTCAATATATGCAAACTGTTATTCAATACCCACACCAGTTGGAAGCCATTACCACTACATTCCAAGAGAAGATTTGTATTAGCCTTGTCCTAAAGAAGATTGTTTTTCTATATGGTCCTGAGCCTGGTGGAGAGTTCATATATCTTACCCTGAGGTCCACCAAAAGCCTACGCAGGATCCTTTACTGAAGCCTGAAGCCCTGTATACAAGTCATTCTGAAAGGACACAGAATCTCTAAACTCCCTTATGTTTTATGTTATTAATCTGTCCAATGCACTGTTAGGCCTCTTTTCCCTGTAAACACGCATGTTATTACCTCAGTAATAACAGGGACCACCTCTTGTAAAGAATTTATTGCATTTGAAAGTATGGAAATGTGGTCAAAGGTGATGCTAGAAACATCTCCCGTTAAAGGTTAGAAAAGGATATGGAAAGGTAGCTACATGCTTAAAAGCTAAAATGTTACATGTAACTAAACTGTGAGAGATGCCTTTATAAAGAACAGTGTGTGAATCTACAGGGGATGCGGTGGCTGATGTGATCGTGCGTCTGCTATGATAGCGAGGCGAGGTTATTATATTGTGGCTTGTATGTAGTTCAAATGAAATTAAGGAATGGTCTGAGATGGCATCCGACTGGGGTAGTCTGACTATGTTCTCCGTGTCCACCGTACGTCAATAGTAAGTCAAGTGCATGTCCATCAGAGTGTGTGGGTTCTCTTATACATTGGATGAAACCAACTGATTCTGATATACAGCTAAAGGCCAATCTCAAAGGGTCTTGGGCATTATCAAGGTGAATATTGAAATCATAAAAAAAAATGGCTCTTTCTACAAAAGTGGCTAGATTAGAAAGGAAATCTGAAAATTCCTTAATAAATTCTGAGTAGGGCCGTGGTGGCCTATAGTTACCAAATAGTGAAAGAGGCTGGGTGGGCTTCATATCGCTGGCTACATCATTCATTTTAGAAAAAAAAAAATGTTCCCCTTTTTTCCTCAATTATCCTGTTATCTTCAATTCCCTGCTCTAGAACGATTACTCACGTAATACTAGTCAGAGTTTTAGGGTGCCCCAAAAGGGTGCATTAGGTGCATTAAAGTTACTAATAAAGACATCAGAATATTCCCTGTCTTTCAAGTAGAAAATAAATCAGAATACCACAGAAATATATTTGCTATTAAGGAACCTAGAGCCTTAAAGATTATTTTGGACTTCAGTGGACGTAAGAACAATAGTAGGTAAATAAACTTTATTTATTTATTTATTCCTTAATATTGCATTCTCTAAAATGATGTAAATACATTGAAAATATGCAGTACAAGTGCAGTAAAATAATTCAATGTTGTACTTATTCTTCTTCAAAGCAGAGCATTGGGTACTTAATGCCATTGAACTGTGTCAAATCAATGTGCCCTATTACCATTGAATTTTTACTATTACTATTACAACAGTAATGTAAACAATGTGATACAAATAGTTAATGAAGTACAAATTCATGAAATTCACATGCTGCTCGTATGTTAAAAGTTATAAATGTAAATGACAATTAATTATTCATACTGTTGTTGGTGGGGAATTCAGTAGATTGACTGATTTAAACTACTCCCAAAGTATTTGCATAACCTGAAACACACATTATGAAGACTTCCATTAAAATTAAGTTGAATTTATTTCAAGATTAGACTAGGAATGGAAAGAAGTACAATGTAAGAAAGAATTAAATAGGTCCTCTGAAAAAGCTGAAATTGTCAGTCATGTAAAGCTTTTACAAGATGAAGCATAATGTCACAGAATGTTAGCCTCCCCTGAGTCATGTGGTTTGGCCTGCCACGTTCAGTGGGAGGGCTGTGTTTGTAACCACACCTGCACCTTGTTCGTCTCAATGTATATAAACCCGTGTTAAAGTGTACAGGGTGTTGGTCATTGTCGGTGTAATGTCTGAATGTAACGTGTTTATGTTAGATGTATTCTTGTGTATCATGTTTGTTTAACTTCATTTGTTTCAGGTCCATGTTTATTGTTTCTAATACGTGAGTGCCGCTGTCATTTATGTTAATAAATGTTCGTCCCAGTCGGTGGAGTCTGTGCGTCCTGCCCCTCGCCCTACGACACTCGGGCCGCCACAAGTAATCACAGTGCATTATTTCTTTATTATATTAAACTTTTGTACTGGTGTTAAAGCAGTCCAAATATTATACATTGATTCATATACTAAGTACTAAAAGTGTTATACATTGATTGATGTACTATACATCAACTTTTTTATGGCTACTAAATAAAGGTACAACACTGAGCCTGATAAGTATAAACATTTTAAACAGCTTTTTATCGTTTAGGTTTTTTTTTTTCCTTTTGTGCAAGTCTAAATTAGTCCACTGGGACAATGACACACAAACACTAACACCAACACATCAATGGTCCCTCAATTTAGAGTATTTTTTATTTGAAATGGAGCCGAACTGAGCATGACAACACTGGGATGGAGCAGCGGGTAGGAGAGCCTCATCTTCAGCGTTGCTTGGAGGTGCTCTCCATGGAAGTGATGGCCCAGGGGTGGAAGAATGCCATTCTGGTGGAGAAGGCGGGGTGCCAATGAGACAGGTGTGTCATGCCTGCAGAAGACACTGTCAGAGGCAGATAAGCAGAAGGACAAGGTGAAGTAATATAGCTCAAGGTCCCTACTTAACTGCACCATTTAGAAAGCATGCATAACTTAAAGATAGTTGTGAAAGCCTGAAGGTCTACAACAGGCAGTAATGAACTTTTCTAAACTGGATTTATGGGTTTTACATTGCGCAGAGGCTGAACGATTTTTAATTTCGACCTTTTGACAGTGTGTTTACAGTATTTACTTACTGTAGCCCAGTCCTTGAATGAAGTATTTCAAGGCTTCTGCCAGCTTGCCAGGCTATAAGGTAAGAACAGGACACAATAGATTACACAGTGCATCACTCAGTTTGAATGCAAGAGCATTATTTTAATGGGTAACGACAGACCTGATCAAGCTGTGGTAGACCTCCACAGTCAGCCATCTTCATGAGGGACAACATGAAGGACAATGTTATTCACCACAAGTTCATCACAACGTTCATGATTTATAAGCCCCCAGTGACATATAATGACTTCTGCATTTATAATGAGAGTCAAATAAAAAAAGCAAAACATAACATTTTAAGTATTGCTTTGCTGAGGTTTGAAGGTCACTAACTTTGAGGAGGGTTGTCTTTGAGGGATTCATTTTGGAATTGCAGTCAACCTACGACAGAAAACACAAACATTTGCA
This sequence comes from Electrophorus electricus, assembly GCF_041902795.1. NCBI lineage: Eukaryota > Metazoa > Chordata > Actinopteri > Gymnotiformes > Gymnotidae > Electrophorus > Electrophorus electricus. Next base: position 1,047,789 of record NW_027658693.1, on the reverse strand, counting down.
CGCAGGCTCCCAGGTACATATAGAAGTTTGATTTGAATGCTGGGTTGGATTTTGAATGTTTTTAAACTTCTGCATGTAAAACAAGCTGTACATACCACAGCATCCACCACAGGAGAGTCATCTCCTACCACCAGAAGAGTGTGACACCTACAGCAACAAAACCTTTCAGCCATGTGGTGGCACAGGGGCATTTTACATCAAAAAATAACATGGAATAAGGATAAAAGAGAAACAGTTTCTCACTTACTTTAGAGTCTTTCTACCCAGAGAAGTTCTCTTAATGTTCAGTTTACTTCGGCTGAAAATTGATCAGATCTAATAAGACTGGGAGCTGTTCATATGACAAACAAGTCTAGAAGCAGAGAGCTCAGAAGATTCCATAGAATGCAGATGTCAGTCATACCTGTTGTAGGACTTCATAAAATGCAGAAGGTTGGTCTGGTTAATCCTTTTGCTGATGTTGTGATGGAAGGTCTTTACAAATTCTGCCTTCTTCTTAATCTCCTCCTGCCACGGTGCCATAAAGGAGTCAGTCCAAGACGCAATCAGTCACAAAACATCAAAACTTGATGTGAATATGAAATTAAATGTCTCTTCCTCTATATGCACAGTCTGCACAGGCACTCGAGACAGAAATGTATAATAAAAAGAATATGTAAAAAAAAAAAACATTGTTGACCTTTTGATGGACAATAATGTAGGCATCTGGTTCTTTAGTTACGAAAAGGACACAGTCTAAATTCAGGACAGCTCATTTGGAACACTCATCTTTAGTAATAAGGCATTTAACTTTTAAATATTCTAGTTCAGTGTTTAGTGACCCAGTCCACAGTACACATGAAATGGCCCACATGTTTATTCTAACCCAGCCCAGTACACCTGTACCAGGTGTTCATTTTCCTAATGGCTTGGTTTAGGAGCTAGGATGATGTTGTCAGGAGCTGGGATAGAGGGAAAATGTGGGATGTCAGATGTATCACAAGGACTGGGTTGACAAGTACTGCTCAATAATACATACAATATACATTTCATTTTAGGCGTTATTTCGTACCTGACCGAACAGGTGGGAGATGACAACACTGGGGGGACCAAGGGCCCAGCTGGAAATCTGTGGAAAGTGTGGGTTGATCTTTAGTGGCTGGAGTACACATAAGCTTTGATCAAATACATTACTTTATTAAAAGAGGCTTGACACTTTTCTAAGGATCCCAAAAGAATAAAAATATAGGGTCGATTGTCACCATATGATTGGCATGAAAGGTTAACTGGAAACTGCAGAAAACTAAGAGTAATATGCTGAGAACTATTTGTTATCACATTGAAAGTTATATGGATTCAGTGAACAGCCAAGACACAGGGAACAAGACGGTTTAAATACATGAAGTAATAAGAGTTAAACAAGACAGGTGCAAATAATAAGGAGCAAAGAAAATGAAACTAAGCAACGGAACCACAACAAGGAAGTAAAGCAAAACAAAAGACATGAGACAGGGAAACCATAGACATGGACGCTAGGTGGGACCAGCTAAACGACATAATTGTAGAGATACAGGGATCGTGATGTTTAAGCAGGGTGTTAACAGAATGATAATTACTATTGCATTAGACTGTGATACCTTGGATGCTGCCCGGTCTGCCCAGCCCTCTGCCTGAGCATTAATGTTCATCAGGACAAGGCCCTCAACCAAGTCTGGGTACTTCAACTGCAAGACATTTATGCATGAGCAGTCAAAGGGAGATGAACCTTCAGGGCAAAATTACTTACTATATGTCAAACTGTTGTAGTTAAATGAGCAATTAAGAGTCTCCATATTTGGCATTCTTGCACTTTACATTGCACTTAGAAAAAGGTTTGTTTACATGTGCAAGCAGAGGAACAATAGTGAAGTGTCAGTATTCTGGAGAGTTGATGTCTAGCTAGCTTGACAGTGTAATGATTAGGATTATGCTGCAAGTATCAACACTTTGTTACAAAGCAAGAATTTCACCAAGGAGTAATCCTTGTTTGATCATTGTGTTAAAATCTATTGGGAAGAAAGACAGTGCTACAACTCACAGCGAACCGTGTGAGGATGTTTGCTCCTGCTCCAACACCCATTCCAATAACACTCTTAATTCTGTGGAGAGAAAAAAATGTACATAACTTTAAACCATTAAAGCGCAAGGTTTCAGATTAGAACAAGGATTGACAGTTTAATCTCAGAGTAAATGGCTAATCTGGTTCACTCACTTAAAATGCTTGAGCACAATTGGGAGGGTCTCGGAGAGCTTGTCCATTGAGGGATATGTGAATCTACAGGAAAAAATTGCACTGAGTGAGTTATAATTCTAAGGGACGCCACTGATTCTTCAGGATTTGAACCTGCTAAACCTAGCTATGATGTACTGGGAGCCACAGCCATCAATGTAGCATATGAACGCTAAGAAAAAAGTTCATGAAAGAAACCCTGGTGCATGACAAGCCGGTGCCAGCTAGACATGCTGACAGTCAGGGCCTCCAGATGTTAGTTTAGGTGGGCACCAACACCATGGCATAGAGTCGTCCTGTCTGACTGCCAGGAAGGAGTGGTCTGAGGGCAGACGGAGGGCTATGGAGTACGTTCTGATAAATATACATTCTGGAAAAAATTGTATGGGGTAGCTGAAGGTCACATTTTAGATTAGATTTAACCTTGGAATGTCTTTCAGCCCCTGAAAGAACATTGTGGCATATGGTGCACTCACGCTCACCCTGCAGGGAAGGTGCTGGCACCCTCATGTTGCCCAGGAGCGTTGACCTGACACACGGCAAAGTGTCGCATGATTTCCTGCATGTCCTCATCATAGAAAAGAACGTCGAAGCAAGTTTTGTCTGCAGACATGCATTCCAGGGTCATTACAACACAATAAATGACGCTTATGCTAAGTTTTAGACTTTAGAGCAATCAGCTACGTGCCACAAGCAACAGTATCAGAGTCTTACGGTTCATTCCGATGTCATGGTAGGTGAGGATGACCGGTCGGTTATCCCTGGGGATACCTGCCATGGTGCAGCATACAGTGCCAAAAGGGGTCTCCACATTGTCCTCCTATAAGACCCAGGTGGAGTATAAAGGTCTAGGTCTAGATGTATAAGAAAAACCTCTAAAAAGAGGTCTGATTCCACTGCAGTGGTTTTGTGTGTCAGGACATTACTCTGTCACACTTAGAACTACTTCTGTGGAATGAGCCTCTTATCATGAGGAATGTCAATCATTTATTTATTATTTATCATTAACCAAGTTAATTTGTTTACAAAAGATCATGTTTGACTCAGAAGACACATGACAGTGCTTGAAAACATGCTTTATGGGTAAAAGCTTTAGCCTATTGAAACATCTGTGAAAAGGTAGTGCTACTTACCACAACTTGACCCCAAAATGCCCCCTTAAAATCCTTCAGACAAAACACAGAGAAAAATAGATTTTGGAGTGGTAACATTTCATTCTGGATGTGAAAAGATCCATCCCATAGACTTTATTCTATTAACAGTACTCAATGTCTGAAAATACAGCCTTATTTTACCGGACACAACGGGTCCATACAAAAGGCATCATCAGATGTTTCTTCATCATCCTCCAATAGAGGGTTATAGAGGGCCTGGGGGTTAAGAAGCAAAAATTCTCAGTACAAAGTTAGATAAAACTTGGTTGTAAGGTAGTATTAAACAAGTATTCTCTTTTTAAAACATTTGCCCAACCTACCCTTTTTGCCATTATCCCAAAAGTTGACGAGCAAATATTCCTCGCTAAATCGATTCCCTGTCTGAATACCGTCTGCATTGCTGGTGCCACTGTAAGGGTCGTTTCCTTTTGGTCACAGAGATTCAGTACAGACTTATTTGGATATTAGGCTGTGCAGTTCCAATTTAGAATATTTGCAGCTCTCCTGTAATAGTAATATTATGACATCACTAAAATACTTTTGAGCAGTTTAATGACAGATTCCCTAAAATCTATATGACAAGAACACCATGCCACTTTTTAATGCTTGATGAAGTATGTTTTGGATGTTACAGCTGTTTTTCTGACAGACCTTCTCTGTTTGAAATGCATCAAAATGATCCCTAAGAGACTAAAGATTCCACTGTACCTTGTTCTGTAAAATTCAGTAGTAATCCACCACCTATGGTTAGGTTTAATTCACCCTATTGTCTCCCAACCTTTGAACTGCTGAAGTGTGTCAAGTGAAATAACATATAGATGCTTGCGCTCACCTTTAAAATAGATGTAGTGATGTCGTAGCCATTGTGACGTCATAGACATTGTGATGTTACTACAGGGTTGCGCTGACATTTTGGTCATTGGGAAAATAAGTCAAAAGTTTAAAAAATATGTGAAATCCCTATTTTTAGTGGCAGCTGAGTACGTAGCTGAAAGATGGGTACAGTTATATAGACATTTATTACAGTTTTCCAATACAACACGAAATCCCTCCATGCAGGCACTACATGGGTTTTTGATAAAGATCAAGACATTAACTGTAATACAGAGAGAGGTCGGTAGAGTAGGCAAAACTGTCATCAAGTAAAATTACTGTTACTTTAAAATAATAACTACTGAAGTAGAAGTAAAAGTAGTCATTTAAATTATTACTTAAGTAAAAGTAAGAAAGTATCTGTTACAAGAATACTCAAGTAGCAAGTTACTTCACTGGAACTCATTTAATAGCAGTTTAATGCCATTGAACTGTGTCAAATCAATGTGCCCTATTACCATTGAATTTTTACTATTACTATTACAACAGTAATGTAAATAATGTGATACAAATAGTTAATGAAGTACAAATTCATGAAACTCACATGCTACTAGTATGTTAAAAGTTATAAATGTAAATGACAATTAATTATTCATACTGTTGTTGGTGGGGAATTCAGTAGATTGACTGATTTAAACAACTCCCAAAGTATTTGCATAACCTGAAACACACATTATGAAGACTTCCATTAAAATTAAATTTATTTCAAGATTAGACTAGGAATGGAAAGAAGTACAATGTAAGAAAGAATTAAATAGGTCCTCTGAAAAAGCTGAAATTCTCAGTCATGTAAAGCTTTTACAAGATGAAGCATAATGTCATGGAATGTTAGCCTCCCCCGAGTCATGTGGTTTGGCCTGCCACGTTCAGTGGGAGGGCTGTGTTTGCAACCACACCTGCACCTTGTTCGTCTCAATGTATATAAACCCGTGTTAAAGTGTACAGGGTGTTGGTCATTGTCGGTGTAATGTCTGAATGTAACGTGTTTATGTTAGATGTATTCTTGTGTATTATGTTTGTTTAACTTCATTTGTTTCAGGTCCATGTTTATTGTTTCTAATACATGAGTGCCGCTGTCATTTATGTTAATAAATGTTCGTCCCAGTCAGTGGAGTCTGTGCGTCCTGCCCCTCGCCCTACGGCACTCGTGCCGCCACACGTAATCACAGTGCATTATTTCTTTATTATATTAAACTTTTGTACTGGTGTTAAAGCAGTCCAAATATTATACATTGATTCATATACTAAGTACTAAAAGTGTTATACATTGATTGATGTACTATACATATATGAACTGTTTTCTGTATCCTTATGTCTATAAATTAAAAGAATTAAAACATTTAAATGATAAATAAATTACAATAAATGTATAAATGTTCACAAATAAGAAACTACATTGGTCTGCACTTTTCTCCACAGATTCAAGGAACTCATGAAAGTTGGAAGCTATAGAAACACATAATACAGAATTATAGACTGACTGATGTGTGAGCAGAAAGATCACTGTGATGTTCTCATATCTAAAGCACTCAAAGCATTGATGTTATGTAAATGAACTGTGATCTGATTGGTTTAAGGAAATAGATTCACCTACTTTGAAGTTCAAGTTTTTATCAAAAGGTTAGAACTGGTTGACTATACTTTGTCTGTTCTGCAACAGGAAATTTAAACATTTATATCCGAAGTATTACGCGATAGAAATCAGTTCAAGACTACCCGTTATTGACCGCTAGATGGGGGAAGATACGAAGAAATAAATGAGTCCAGATCCTCCTGCCCGACTTTACGGTGAGACTCTGCTTTTACGTCATTAAAACGCTAAAGAAAAAAGGCCGCCATATTTGTAGTTCCAAAACGTGAAAAGGTGTCATTTTGTATGCCAAAGAATGAATAAACACCATGCCATGCCTTGAAGACGACGAAATTGCAATCAATTTAGCTAGCCATAAGAATAAGAATAGCTGTTTGATTTACATAATCACAAATATATTGCATGTACATACATCTACATTTCAGTTGATCAAAATGTTTCACGTACTTATAACCGCAACTTTATGTTACAGCGGTCATATCAGATATTTACCAATATAAAACGCAACAGGTGTCGTGTTCTGTAATAGAACATTTTAACATTTATATCCATATTACACTGCATAAATCAATTCAAGACTGTAGAGTCGTCGTACCAAATGACGTAAACTCAATATAAACCGCTGACTTAATTTAATGAACAGTATTAAGATAATGAGTGAGTACAGCGAGTCTTGTCTTACTGATGCCTGTTCTAACTGAACATAGGCAGACTCCTGCATGCTGACTGGTCTAGTCACCAAACACCTGCAGCTATGGCAGCTCGTAGCAGGCAAACAGAACAGTCATTTATTCAAATGATCTACACTGACAACAGTTCTGGAATGTTACCCCTGCCATAGAATTAAAAAGATTCAAGTTCAGCAAATGTTAGCGCATTTGACAATGGGACAGAGACAGAGCAGGATGAAAATCCACCCTCTGCCGACTGAACAAGAGCGGCGGAGGATGAGCAATGACTGGCCCATTAGACCAATCTTGAAGCGGATAGATTTCTGGGCAGAACGTGACCAAAGCTGGAGGTTCCCTGCTCGAAGATCAGGCACTAGCAGGCAAACCGAGCATTGCACAGGCCATATTTGAAATTCCCACAATGCTTTTCTCACCGGGCGTATGTCGGGGCAATAACGTTGTCAGTTGGTCCTACCAGACAATTATCAGCATGACGAGAGCCTTTCATATCAATAAATTCTGACAACACTTTGAAAGTGATAAGCAGTGGTTAGCTCGAAAGTTATTCATAAACAAGCACGTTGAAAATTACGAAGCAAGAGACTTAGATCAGCTGTTGTCTCTATCGATGGTCTGAGTGAACCATGTGTTCTTAGCATGCAGGTATGGTCTAACGCCTTATGTGCTGAGTTGCTGTTTCCATATTTTAAAAATAGAACATTGTTAAACGGCATCTGTAATAGTTAAGGAAAGTGTGTTATAAGTATAAAGTGTTACAGTAAGTGTTTTGGCCCCTGACTGCCATTAGGACAAGCCAAGACAACCGCTCACTACGTTAGCTTATCTACTTGTTAAATCAGCCTGAAATTAAGATACAGATAAAAGTGTTGATTTTTATACTAAGATTTTAACAACTTGAGCCAAAGTATTCAGAATGTAAATGTTTGGTCTAGCAGGTATGGCCCACAACTGATGCAGAGAGTGCATGACATGGCAGAGGGGATTCATGTTGGCAAAATGCCCTCCTACGAATTAGTCCCAAATACTGAAGCAAAAAAGAGGCCGAATTCATCTGATGGAAGTAAGTCTAAAAGGGCTTCTTGATGATGTTACCCTGGTGACTTGCATTCTTTCCAGATGCTCAACAACCACTAAAAGTAGTGCATTGCTAAAAACTACTACTTGTGCTGGAGGTGTTGAAAATATGGTTTCCTTGTCATTGTCAGTTTGATTTTATAAGGTTCTACGTAGGCATCGATAGGAGCTGAAACTGTGCATGTGTTGCCCCTCTGAGGAGATGAGCCAATGAGGAAGATGCCCGTGTTGAAATTTGGCTCTAGACCACGCTTTGAGCTGGTGCACTTTGTCAGCAGTTGAAGTTGCAGCAGCATTGGCGGAGTGGGACGCAATGGGGAGAAGGAGAACGAGAAGGATCTCAGGAGTGAGAAGCTGAACAGCGGCAAGCAGCGGGAGGCTGGAGACAAAGCCTCTCCTCTCCCTTCTCTGACACAAACACAGTCACGTGTTATATACTCACATAATCCAAAATCCAGCATCTTTTATTTGCTGTTAGCTGGCAAAGAGTAATCAGTATAGTCAGATTCCTTTAATGTAAACACTTGGGAAAATTCCTGCCATGATATCACTTTGGACACAGGGAAAATCTGATAGTAAATATTCTGGCAGGGACAGGCCATGACGACTAAGGAAAGTTTATAATGAAGGTTAATTACACCATTCCATAAAATATAGATTCAGTTAAAATGATCAAACTTTTAAGTCATTCACTTTTATTTTTATGTAGTTAACCCTTTCTTACCGACTTAGTACAATGACAGGAGTTCATCAGAAACACTCTCAGTGGCATTTCTGCTTGAATTGGCTTGACTTAGAAATGGTTGGCTAGAAAATTCCTGCCATGAGATCACTTTGGACACAGGGAAGATATGATAGTAAATATTATGACAGGGTGAGGTCATGACTGCTTAGAAAAGTTTATAATGAAGGTCATGAAAGGTCAGTTTTGACTAATTGCAAAAAACGCCATGTAAACATTAGAATGGGAAAGTCAAGTGGTCTGAGCGAAGCGAACTGCGAACGAGGCATGGACCAGACTAACCAGGACCAATATTTTGAAAGGGATCAAAGGAGGATGACATCAAGAATAATTCTGATGATCAAGTGGTGCACGGTCAAGCAAATTGCAGCCAGATACAATGCTGTTGCTCCAACTAACATGTCTGAATGCACAGGTCATCACCTTAGCACATTTGGATGACCTGTTCAGATGATCTGTTCGAGTGTCATTGCTGTCTGAGGCAAACAGAACGGCAAGACTCCAGTGGGCAGAAGAGCAGAAAACTAAACAGTGGAACATCATCTTGTCAGATGTATCCAAAATTCTGTTGCACTATGATGATGGGAGGGTAAGAATTTGGCATAAGCAGCATGAATTAAAGAGTCCTTCCTGTCAGGTGTCAACAGTTCAAGCTGGTAGAGGTGGCATAAAGGTGTGAGGAATGTTTTCTTGGCACACCATGGGTCCTCTGAAATCAGTAGATGTTTGAACAGAAGGGCTTACCTATGTATTGCGACCGAGTGCATCCCTTCATGCAGCTGCTTAAACTATGGCAGAAGGACACTTTCAACAAGACAAGAAACCCTGCCGCAAGGGTTGTATAATCACGGATTTGTTCCAGTATCAAGACAGCAAATTTTCAATGTTTTCCTGGCCTTCACAGTCCCCAGATCTTAATCCTATAGAACATCCCTGGGTAAAGGTATAACAGGCAGTTTAGAACATGTCAGTCCCTCTATGTAATTTGAGAGAAAATATCCCATGAAGATTGGACCAAGATTCCTGCAGAGTATTTTCAGCATATAGTGGAAACTATGCCAGAAAGAATTGCTGCAGTTCTGGAGGCCAAAGAAGGTCCAACATGCTATTAAATGGGTGTACTTAAGCCAGATACACTGTGTCCTATAATAGGATGTTGCTGGAATGTATGTGGATGTTGTTGGAATGGCCGCAGAGTTGCAGCAGCAGTACAGGTAGTCTGTGATCCTTTCCCCGATCCGAGTGAGTTTGCCCTATTACACGGTGTCGAGTTATGATGTGAATGTTTAATTACACAGGATGGATTGTGGGCGACGGAACCGAACAGCCTTCAGGATTCAAATAGAGAAAGGTGAAACTTCTCCAGCCTTTGAGTTAATCACAGGACTATTGCATAGCAATTAGGGATAACAGAACAGCTTTCGGGGGTTTGGGTGGGGTGCCTTATCCGCCCCTTTAACAGAGTAGTCACAGTTCAAATTTCCCTTCTTCCATTGTTTACAAGGCATTATACATGTGGTTTATTTATAGTGCACAGAGTAATATGCAGCGAGTCTGGTCTGTCTGCTTTGGAAGAGAAACATTTGGCCAAAAGAGCAAGACACAGCCAGGAGGATGATTGGTAAGAGCACATCATAATATGCACCTTAAAGCTGTGCTCTACAGCTAGGTCCTGTTCCATGACTGCATATATAAATTTACTACTGACATTGCCATTTATATCTGGCCATTTACAGTGCACTCTTGCTCAATGCAGCACTTGAAGCTGATTTTCCATTGTGTAGTTATTATGTTCAAGAGATGTTTGACCCGGTCAGGTTGACACACTTTAGTGAGGGCAGAAGTATCCTAGAGGACACTACAGACAGTGACGAAGACATCTCAGAGCGCGAGGTGAGAGGTTGAGTTTTTTGTTACTCTTTCTACGACATACTTTTCATGCCAGGTACTATTGTCCAGTTCAGCCCAATTTAATTTACTGCCTTGTATTATCATATATAAATTGCTGAACATCTTATCACTCAGTTTCAAACATCCCCTCAGCTGTTTTAAGCCATTTCGGTTATTCAGAAGTACTGCTAAATGGATGTGGTGGGAAAATGAGAGCACATCAAACACAGACAGCTTTATGCATTGAGTAGTAAAGAGTAAAAGTTTATTGAGTTCTGTCCCCTGTATAACAGAGTAAGAGGACTGACCCGCAGTACGGTCCCCCTCCCCTTATACACAGAACAGAAGAAAGAGAAAAAAAAGAAAAACGACTCCTACAGAGTATCTGCTAATTCATGTTTTGGTTAGCCTGAGCGCTGAAGGCTTCTTCTATCTCTATGGTTAGAACGGTATGTGAGCAGCTGGTGTACCTGACTCACATGCTTATCTGCAGACTGTTATGCTGTGACTATAGAAACATAAAGCAAAGTAAAATAAAGCAAAGTAAATTTCCACAAAATGAAGTAAGGTAAATTTCCACAACATTTCCCCCCTTTATTCTATATCACACATTATCACACATTTATTCAGCAAATAGCACTACGATGTCTTCATGTGGATCACCAGCACCGCCCATCTTGGGGAGCAGAATGTCTTCACTGAGCTGCGGTTGGTCATTGGCATGGCCGCTGAGCGCTGGCATGGTGAACACACTAGAAAGACGTCTGACACGCAATGACAAAAAAGGAGGTAAACACAGAAGAAGAAGAAAAAGAAGAAGAATGGGTAGCAGAATGGGCAACGCTACAGCCGCTACTGGAACTGTAGGCTGCGGAGTGAAGGCAGATCACATATGATTCATATAATCAGTAATATTAGCGCTGAGATCTGGAATGTAAAAACAGCAGGAAGTGTTAATCATTTTGCACACTCCTCCTTCCTTCATGGTTAGGAGATTTAATACCATTCTATGTTGAAGCACTACTGCCCTTATCGCTTGTTGTTCTATCTTTACGGCACCTATTGCTGCTAAGGTGTCATTAACTACTTGCAGTAACTGATAAGCTAAGCCACTGATCTTTTGCAGGGCTGCTACTGTGCCACCGCCCAGGAAAAGGGACCAACCAATGGTTTCACCCGGAGTGGTCCATGGGTCCCTCAGAATTCTACCACAAGAGTCTATGCTGGTTATGTCTCTCCTCACCCTGTGCTGCTTGGCATGGGGAAGTGTATACACCTGTGTCCTTGGGCGCACTACAGCTGGATAACAACATCCAGTCCAGTTCTGTGGCAATTCACCATAGGCCACCGAACCACCGACCCGCATTACATTCCAATACCCCTGCAGGGTTGTCATGGAGCAATTCCACAGGGAACTGCTATTGGAGTCACTGCAAGTGCCGTTGCTGTGCACCTGCACATAGTCGACGCATCTGGACCAGCCTTCCGGCACCTGCTGCTTCATCTGCTATACAAATATCTCACCCTTACTAGCTGCCACATGCAGCATCATTTTCGGTGGTGCGGGGTTAGTGGGACTGGGACAGTTTGAGGTCTGGTTAATAACCTGGCACATAGAGATTGTCATATTCACTTCTCCTACGTCTGCGTTTTTCAGAGGGATTACAGTCCATGGAACACTGGTATGCTGGCACACCAGGCACTCTTGCTCGATATGTTGGGCATGCACAATGACTGACATACACGCTGTATTTTGCTGGCATTTAGCTGCTAATCGTTCTGCCTCAGTGGCGTTGGGACCCTGAAATGGCAACAAGTCTTCTGATAAGTCGTGGGATTCTTCATCCATGTTAATATGCAGTCTATGTTCTGACTGTGTTAGCTGTGTCTGATTTTCTCTATGTGGCAGTGCTACATGTGTCAGAGGCACACAAATGTCAGCCCCCACCCTTTCTATACAGCACAGATAGCTACCATTGGGATTGTTCCAGTTTCCTCGTAACTTTACCTGAATGGCATTTCCATCCCCGGGCGCACTGGCAATAGTAAGATTGACTGTTTAACTTCACTATCAGTTCTGATGTCCCATACATAGTTTCTGTTTGCAGAATAATCATAAGAACCAGACGGAACCCTAATGATTTGACTCTGCTTTGTGGTGTTTTCTCTTAGGTGACCTGTAATTGTCTGCTGCACTGGCTTATTGAAGGCTTGATACCATGGGATTTGTTCCTTGTTAGAGGTGCTAAAATAGCCGTTGTTTAACCTGGTCCAATAACCGGAGGAGGAGGTATCCCAGGTTATACGTTCGGATGTACTCAAGTGGACACTATGCCAGACCCCAAGTATCACAAGCACCAACACACCCATCTTATGGGTTTCTTGACGGTTCCGAGTGTTGAAAGGGTAGGCCTTGCCTTTAACACCCTACTCAACACAGTTCCAACTCAACCAGTACTTTAATATGCTGTCCACGATTCCCCCTTTGCTCATATGGCTACGCCCATGAGCAATTCTGATTAGGCCCTGCACGTATGATTTGGGTAGGCAAGGTTTGCCCGTAGGTGTGTGTGTCCAAGCACCATTGTACACTGTGCAGTCTAGTTATCTCCACCTGGTGCGCTCGGTGGCGGTAGCCCATGACTGAATCTCCCGTAATGTGGCCTGCGGGGTAGCAGCGGTTTCCTGTATTGCTTGCACAGCGGTTTTAGTTGCAGCTGCCTTTGCTACTCTATCTGCAAAATTATTCCCCTTGCTGATTTGGTCTTCTGTAGTCTTGTGAGCTGCACACTTAACAACTGCAATTGTCTTTGGCAGCAAAATGGCTTCTAGCAAGATGGCGATGTCTAATATATTTCCCCGAGCTTGTCAGGAATTGCCTATGTTTCCATATGGCTCCAAAATCATTAACAGTTTTGTCTGCAGCTAGTTTGCATGCTTCCGTCAGTGCTATTAGTTCAGCAGCCTGCGCTGAATAGGAGGATGGTAATACTTCTGTTTTAAGTATTTCATGATCTGTTACTACCGCGTATGCTTCCCTATTGACCCCTGTGTCGTCCCTGCTTGCTGACCCATCCACATAGAGGCATAGGTCTGGGTTACTTATGGCTTCTTCCAAGAGATCAACCCGCGGTATATATACTTCAGCTAAGATTGCTGTGCAGTCTTGTGGATCTCCATCCTCCTCCGTAGGAAGGAGTGTAGCTGGGTTCAGTGTTATACACCTTTTGACAGTTATATTAGGCATATCTAAGAGGGTGGTGTGGTATCTCAGCTACCACTGGGCTGAGAAGTGTGACACTCTTTGGTCCTGCAGTATTCGGTGTACTGCGTGTGGGACTAAAAGAGTAAGATGGGAGTATGCCACTATGGTTTAGGTAGCGAAATTAGGGCTTGTGGTCGGTTTTGAGACAGCTTGTGTGTATTTCCCTTAATGATATGCCCCAAGAACGTCACTTCCTCCTTAAAATTCTGTAATTTTGCTCTACTAGGTCAGTTAGATGTATGTTACATCTGAAATATTTCCATCAGCTTTTACGCAACATACTAAACAAAGGTTAGGAACAGGCTAACTCAAATCAGGCTAACTCTCAGCAGGTCAAAAGTACTTCAGACTGCAAACTATGATCTTGTATTTTATCAAATTTTATCATAATTGTAACGCAGGGAGGATTGGCAGGATACAAAAGAGGAGCCATGATGCATACAACGATGTTTATTTAGAGACATGGAAGACAACGTAGCAATAAGGCTATCGTGGGATCAAACACTGACAACGTTAACGTTTACACAAAGGACTTATATACGCAAACAATAACAACACAACGAAGGGCAGGCGTGAAACACAAGTGAGCGTGGCCACACGGATGAACACACACACACACACACACAAGCAAACGCACACGGGGAGACGTTTGGGGGGAGGGGCCGTACCGTGACAAGAATATGTTCACACATGCTCTCTCTCTCTCTCTCTCTTCTCTCTCTCTCTCTCTCTCTCTCTCTCTCTCTCTCTCTCTCTCTCTCTCTCTCTCTCTCTCTCTCTCCCATCCTTTCAGCCTTTGGGTTTCAATAATACCCCCAGGGCAGACAGAGCCACTATTCAAGCAATGTAATATTCTGTAATATTCTGCTCTGGCTCCTCCTACCTCTGCAATGACATCCTCAGCTTTTATTTCAGTGGGTGTTGCATAGCCACTCATAAATATAAGTATGCCCCTGCCTGAGCTCCTGAAATTACTACAGCCTATTAAAAAAAACCCCTAATGAGTGAGCTTTTACGTAACATACTAAACAAAGGTTAAGAACAAGCTAAATCAAATCAGGCTAACTCTCAGCAGGTCAGAAATACTTCAGACTGCAAACCATGACCTAGTATTTTGTCAAACATGTTTGTTATTACATTATCAGTGACTTAGCCTTGTTAAAGTAGATGAGGGCTTGTGGTCGTGAGAGAGTGACAATAAGCAGCAGCATAACCTTGTAGAGCAGCACCTGCTCCGAGTTACGCATACGCACCAACGGGTCCGTGCATCTCTGACTACAGGTGAACAAACCGGTACAGTGTGCTGGCGTAAGTGCCATTAACCACTCTAAACTGGAGTTTTGAGTGTATATACGTGGAGGAAGGACAAGTAGTTAAAGAGCATTTCGTCTCCACATGTGTTGTGGTTGCTGGCGGTACTGGTCAGCGCAGGGCACGTGTGTCAAAGCTGGACATACTCCTGTCCAGTGATCTGGCAATGCAAAACAGAGACACTGAGCTGCAACAGAGTTCCAGAGTTTTAACAAGAATTTTGACTTATTGACAACTCGCATATAAGAACAAAGTGAAAGATTTAAGATCATGCTTTTATGTTTCCAGAAGATTAACTCACCTGCCTTTCAGAGACGTGCAGAGCGGAACTTTCAAAAAGCTTATCAACGTGATGAGAATGTGAGGTTTAGGTTCATCTATAGTGTTACAGTAACAATGTGAAATATGGATATTGAGGTCAGCATCACTTAAGAGTGTATGTGTGAAACATCCTTGTCACCATAAATGTTGTGTTGTTACAAAATTAAGCAGTCCATCCAGTTTCATTTACCTGATTTATTAGCAGCCTGTGCCCACGGTCTGACTCAAGTATTTTTATTTTTATTTCCTCCATGTTGTTTATAATAGGCCTACAGTAAGAAATCCTTTTAAAGGTGATCGCCATTTCTCCCATTGTATACTGTTGAAGCATACGAGTTTTTATTCACTGAGAGATATGTCATTTATGGGGATTAGGTACAGCGCGTTTTGTTCAGGACATTCACGACGATATATGGGCTAAATGGGATTGTAAAATAACTAGCTAGCTAGCCATGTATTTAGACAGAACCTGAATTGTGTTACATGGGGATTTTTATCCCATGTTTTTAAGGCTGCGTTATGTACAGCCTAGCATAAATAAATACGCAAGAATGCAGAGCACAAATAGTCCATAGTTTATTTTCCCTTCTATATAAGCCCGCAGGTTCATAGGTGACTAGCTTTTATAATTTCATGTGTAATTTGAGCATAATGGTGGAAACTTCAAAGAACAATATGGAAAAAAAGGAGGGTTGTTTACATAATTGCCCTTGAAAAAGTTTATAAGAATTAAACTCTTGTGTACCCCTCCGACATTCTCCGGAGGGTCCCTCAAAAGCATGTTTATATTTAAGTTGCAATAAAGGACGGGACCAGAAATTCTCTTCAACTAATTCTGATATCAAGTGGAAACAAGTTGTCAGGTTCTGGTCCGCACCGAACCAGGAACGCAGACACAGACACGTACACACATATCCGCACAAATCACCCACGACGACCACTGCTCGGTTCACAATCACACACTTATCAACCATCACGATCACCTGCTTCTAATTAACTCTCTCCCTATTTAAACCCCTCATGTACCATCCTCCAGTGTTTCCCATTTAGCATACTGTGGACTAAAGCTGAGCCTGTCTTCATGAGCTTCCACACATCTGTGTTTTTAAAACTTTTTGGCAGTGCTTTGTGTGACTAATATCCTGCCTTTTTATCCCTCACTCATGTCTTGCTCAGGTGTCAATATGTCACATAACTAAATTAGTGTTCTATTATTTTCTTAATTTGTACAAGAAGTACAAATATGTAGCTATCTAACATTTATAATGTGTATTGTTTCTTATTTTGTTAACATTAAAATGTAAAACCAAGTGAAAACATTTAAATGTAAAAACAGGTTTGACACTGCTTTGGATCTAGTGAAAATACTAGAAGCTGTCAACACCATGACCTGAGCAGTCTGCATTTAACACAGAGAGAGCCAGAGACAATGTACGACAACAACCAAAGGTATTCAGATCTTAAGGGAATCCTTTTACTTAGTCTTCAATTATGCACTCCATAGATGTCATGAGGGACAGCCTCACAAGAAAGGAGGCCTGGTGCATGGCATGCAGTGGTGCCTATCATGCGAACACAGAGAGAGACAGAGACAAGGTAGCAGACAACAACCAATGGTGTTCAACTGCTGTCAGGTCTTTCTCAGTAAACTTCAGAGAATGAAGTACAGGGCAAGCACTTGAACATGCACATGTTCTTCCCTGGATACAGACACTTTGCCTCAAAGACAGTTGCCTCACAGGTTTGTTCCAAAATGACTTCCCTTGTCACTTATTCCCTTATGCAACAGGAATCGAAAAGAAAGGTGTGAGCAAGTACACCCTCCACTGACAAGCTCCTGTTGTTTAAGTGTAAATGGATTCTGTGACTTGAACAAGTCTGCTCCTTCTCTCATCCAATATAGAAATTGCTCACCGAACTACAATGAGTGAACAAGGTCTAATGAACTTGCTGTGAGAATGATCTCAGTAATTAACTCAAAAAGGATACGCTCAGAAGTGATGATTTTTTTTAAAGTAGGAAGGATTTTGATATTTCAAGCTTGCCAGCAGAACTAGCTAGCCTAACCTGGGATGACAGCCAATGCACAGCATCACAGCTGGGGGAAACGGATGTGAAATGTCAGTTTAATCGGCAAGGCTCAAGGCAACAGGGTCCTGTCCCTTGACTTAGGTTGATCTAGAGGTATTTCAAGAAACTTCTCAAGCGCACTTTAGTGGCAAAGAACAATATTTTCACTTGAACAGGGACCACAGATTAAAAGTCTGATGCTCTACTGACTGAGCTATTCAGGAGAGAAGCAATATCAGAAACATTACAAGTGCAATGTACATGTATGCAAAGAAAATTGAGTTCATGTGTATCGCATTAAGATGTCAATCTGCCTATGGAACATAACACCTCTTACGAGGCTCGATTTTTGCTCTCAAGCTGCTATGGTTTTGTCATGTTGTCTAAGAGAAGAGGCTTTGGTCGGTGGAGTGAGTCTTTGATAACTAAGATTGTAACTAAGATTGAAACTGCTCACCGCACTACATCGAGTACACAAGGTGTAATGAACTTGCTATGAGAATGATCTCAGTAAGTAACTCAAAAAGGATAGGCTCATCATGATGCATTAGCTAACATTCGGCACTCATACACAAGTGTGAATGTTCAACATTCATTCAAGCATCTCGAGGTCACAGTCTGTAGTGTGTACAAAAGGAATCTAAAGAAAAGGTTTGAGCAAGTGCATCCTCCACTGATAAGAGATATAACTTTAGACTCCAATTGTAACATTAGAAAAAAAGATGTACATACAGTCCATTTGTTTAAAATGTTCTTTGATGTGAAGCTCATATTATTTTGCCCCCACTTACGCAGAACTTGATTGTTGGAAGAATACAACAGGGGAACTTTCAGTTGTACTTCACATGACTGACACTGTGTAGACTTTAACTAATGTACAGTTGTGTAGCTTTAGAGTTGTGTACAATTAGAGCAAGTGACCTAAGCAACATGTTTTGCATACACAGTTTGCCTTAACAAATCTATCACTTCATCATGGTCAGAATATTTGTTATAGATACATGTAATGCTTCAGCATTGCTACTAGTTCTAATACACTCAAACTAGTGCACCAGAGTGGGTGATGGTAATGGTACTGTTTGAAGCAAACCTATATGACTGGGGTTGGGCTTCCACACACTGTCCCTTTCTCCCAATTCACAGAACGGAAACGACTCGTTTTCAGCCTGTTTTTTTTTTTTACACAACCAATTTCCAACCTCTATAGATATCGCTTGGAATTCAACAGGCACCTGTTGCTACTGCACCTTTAAGACGGATGTAAGATAAATGAGCTCCTTTATGATTGGCTGCCCTGTATTGTGCTTCATTCAAAAGGTACTCAGAGCTGAAATGCCTGAGAAAGGCAATTTAAGTGGGTGTGCTAAACCTCTATAGGCTGACTAGGCAGAGATAGGTCAATAAAGTGTTCTTGTGACATTAGAAATACAAATTTCAATATGGGGGCATTTTTGCAGCTAACTAAAACACTGACCTAGTTAAGAATTTTAACATTTAAAATAAATAAATATATAATATATATTAAAAGGTGAATGTTACTTATTTCACTCTGAATGTAAAACAGTCCATATTGTGTTAAATGGGATTTCCATCCCATGTTTTTAAGGCTGCCTTATGTATAAAAAAGCAAGAATGCAGAGCATGAATAGGTCAGTCTTCCATTCTGTATCACATACCTACCCTTGATAACACTGTGGTAACTGGAAAAAAAACAACCCTTTTTACTCAGTTGTCACTACTTCCAATAGACTTCACGCTAATCTCATAGAAGTCCACCCCTTTCCGTGTCCTCCGGAAACAGCACTTCCGTTGTGTTGTGACAGGATTTGTTCCTGAAGTTGTATGCGTTTTCTAAATTTGCACCGCATTTCTAAAGTGTGTTACCACTTTGATGAATATGCTTTGTGTATTTGCAGCACGATGGGTTTTCCAGGACACCGTAATTTATGCATGTTTAATTCCATCTTTTATTCACGTACTAAGCCCAACTCTATAGGCTAATATTTATAAAACCGAGATAACCATAGAAACGTCTTCATCTGTGCTTGATACTTTCACGGAAAAACGGAACTGCTGCTTGTCAAGCTTGTTTCATCAGGTTTTATATCATCGTCATGACGTGTTTGAATTGATCCCAGACATATGCAGTCCTCATCAAAATCCATTCAAGTCCTAGGCTGTGAGTAAGCTATGTTCTCTCTCTGGTCACAGTTGGCAAATAAATTATGCATATAGATTGTGGGGAAAACACTTTAGCACGTGTTCTCCAAAGAAGTGTCTTAATATGAGCTATCTAGCTAGTTCCAATGTCAACTGTAATCATAACACTGGGTTTCTCTCTGTGCTCAGGTGGCTTATTCGCATGCCAGTAACATGTTAGCGATATTGCAGTAGTATGATTTTTTATGTTGCCCGTGATGAAAGGTGACAGCGAATAAAAATCCAAACATTTTTTTTGTTCAGGTCTTTTTAACGGTCAAAACCCACACATATTTATCTAACAAAAAAACCAGGTTCCCTAAACTATCCCACATGTCATACTGAAGAAAAAAAAATCACTTGTTGCTAAGAGATAGTAGAAGCACAGTAATCCGCTACCTGTAAAAATAACTGAACGTTACAACTCTGGCTTTGAATACATTCTTATGGATTCTATTTACAGTGTGGTTATACAATAAAATAAGTTGTACATTAAAATAATTGTAATTATTTACAGGTGCACACGTTTGCCAGAGCGCAAGACTAATTGCGTTTTAAAGTAACAATGCTTATAGATGTATGTCTAGAGAAATTAGGGCGCAAATGTAACTTTGTAGCCAGTTATCTATGATAAAACGTAACCTGTCATATTTGGAACATTTCTCCTTACCACAGGGCGAGACAGTGAGGATTTTAGGAAAAACATTACGCTACCTGAATTTACCAAACTATACTGCGGAAGTTAAAGAATCTTACGTTTGAAACGCTTACACACACACACACGTAAATAATATTTATTTTCAAGAGGGTGAAAACGTATGAGAACTGAGAACTTGCATCAGTAATGACGAAATAATACATATTCATAACATCTAAGAGTCAAAACTCCGTTTTAAAACAAAACAATGAGGTGCGCTGTATCGCGAATATCAGTTAAAGGACCTGTAAAAACCATATTTGATATTTTACTTAATTCTCTAATCGAGTAGATCACAGATTCGAACAGGATGGGCTGTGTTTGCTCGTGTATGAAGGTATGTATGTTTTTTCCTACACTTTGGGAACGATTTTAAATACGATAATCTGAAAAGGATTAAGATTTATTGTGCATGTCACGGAACGCTTCCACTGGTCACGTGGTATGGCCCGCCGCGTGCACTGGGAGTTCTTCGTTGACTGTCTCGTGCGTAACCTTGCCTATGTTGTTCAGCACACACCTGCATCGGTTTACTCTTGTCATGTTTGTATGTATTTAAACCCTTGTTAGTGTGTGCCTTATTGTCAGTCGTTGATCATGTTCGTGTTCACGGTCACAGTTTGTGTTATACGTGAGTGCCGGTGTCTGTATCGTATGTTAATAATCGTTAATAAACGTCTCCGTGGAGCGAGTCTGTACGTCCTGTTCCTTGACCAGCGGCACTCGGGCCGTTACAGTGCGTAACTAATTAGCATTTTCCTGTTAAAAAAACTAGCGCAAATGCAGATGATTAAAAAGTTTTTTTTGTTTTGTTTTTTAAATCAAAATGAGATTCTTGTAAGAATACCGAGATATCGCTAAGTCGCGATAATACTTCATATACAAATCAATACGTTTCTACAATGCTTTTCTACAGAAAAAGAAGAAGGAGAAAACGAATAGAAGTTGGTGGAGACACATAATCTCATCCTCCAAAGTGTCTGACTCCTGCGTGGCATTAGACGGTCACGCCGCGAATGTGACCACCTCCACTTCTTGCCCCTCTTCCTCTGAGGGGTCCCTGATCTTCAGTACTGCTTCTTCCTTTTCACCTGTGGACATATCCCACAATGCCTCTTCTACCCAGTCGTGCCTTCCTGGTCAAGCCTCCTCCTCCTCCTCCTCATATGAGTCGCTCAGGACTACAGCAGTGATTGTTCCTGGTTAGAGCTCAGCAGATTTGATCATGTTGTTCAAATGCATAGTCTGTTTTTGGTTAAGGACATTTACTCCAAGTTTCTGTTCTCTATACAGAGGCTGCAGATAAAGATGTGGACTCCGTGCGCATTGAGAGGTGGGTACATTATCAAAATTAATCTTCGTGGCAGAGAAAAGTGTGGCATGGTGGTTACCCAATGGCACTGCCATTGTAACTTCCTTGGGGCATAAAACGAGAAAAAACATCATTGTATTTTTCATTCTTCACACCTTTATCTGTCTAAGGGTTGTTATGTGAACATTTTGTGCATAACTGGCCACTGTGTATTCATCTCTCCCTTCTTTTCTGTCTCTCAGGTTTCCGGCTGTTCTGATGCAAGCAGACACTCGTGTTCAGCCGCGGAATTTATTGGGACAGCTGCTGCACGTCCTCAGGAGTAAAAGGAGGCGTCAGATTGGTCAGGGTGAGGGCCAAGGCCACACCCCCATCCATTCCGCTGTCGAACACCTCAACATTCGGCAGCTCGGGTAAAGACGAGAATACACACCGCGTTTTACTACACAGCCTATTAAGAGTAGATGATTTTACAGTTTACACAGGTGAAGCTCAGTCTTTTTCTCCTATACAAATACAAACATATTGTAATTAAATGAGCAGTAAGTCATTTAGCAGTTCTTCTTCACATTATGAAACAGCCATTATACTGACATGTAGTGGCCTGGATGTTTCAGAGCTTGTGCACTAAATCTATTTTTAACATGGATGACCTGTTAGGTTTCCCAACATTGGGAACAGCTGCTATATGAACGCCACTCTGCAGTGCCTACTGAGTATCTCCTGCTTCTGGAGACCCATCAGAGCTCAGTCATCCTGCTTGACGGATCCTTCTAGTTGCCAGATGCTCAGGTACCCGTTCAGAACCAGAGGCTTCACATGGGTCTAAATGAACTGTTTAATCATGAGTGCTTAAGGAGGTGCTGTGATGCTCAGAGATATAAACCACTTGGTCTCCCTGTTGCTGTGTGTAGATGTTTTTCAGATCTGCAGCAGGCCCGGCTCACCACTCGCAGCACAAAGCAGAAGGTGCAGCTCCTGGGAGCCCTGCTTGAGTGTGTTTCAGCCCGCTGCCCTGCATTCGAAGAGGACTATGAACAGGTCCAGCTAAATGGCCCCCTCAGCCATTCAGAACACATCAGAACCTCACGCAGTACCCTGCAGGAACTGCACACGGCCACCTTTGTTTTCTCACCGTGCTGCTGTTGAAGTCCAGGAGCAAATCCTCCTCTGATGTTCTCCTGTGCTGTCCTCCACAGGATGCTCATGAGTTCCTGATGCTCTGCTTACTGCAGCTGAAAGAGGAGGGAGAGAGACTCAGGGCCTCTTTCTTCTCTTACATCTGCCCTGTGGCAAACTTTGAGTTTCATATCAAGTCTGTGCTCACATGCACCAGGTAATTAGGTATCACTGTTGCATATCTCCTTTGTGTTAATGGACTGGTCTTAACCAGTCTTAACGTGTTTGTTTAAAGTACATTTTCTCACAGAGAGTAGGCGCTTTCTCCGGACATCTCTGTTTAAAGTATTCATGAAAGTTTCATAACATACATAACTTAAATATGAACATTTAAAATGCTCACAAGTTCAGCTTGTATTCATCACATAGCTTTCAAATCTCAGAGAGTGTGTGAGTTTGGGAAAACATAACAGACATGGACTGAGCATTCTAAATGTTTTCTGCTCTGATGCTTCACATTAGATAAGATGTTATCTACTTGTAAAACTGAGCATATTAGCATGTGATAACTCAAACTGTATAAGGGATGCAGGAGATTATTTCTGTGCAAATGTTGTAACATTTCTGTTCTCCATTTTGTGAAAGCTGTGGAAAGCAGAGCTGCAGAGTGGATGTTTACAACCACCTCTCTGTAAATCTGAGCCCTGCTACGACTGACAGCCTACACACTTACTTTAAGGTCGGTCACCTCACACACCCTCTTTGGATAAGGCTTCATTACCCTGTTGTAAAGGAGAGAATACAGTTATGACATGCTACCATTTTGATTTTATCACTCTCAATGAAAGGGCCTCTTTCTTTTTTCAGCCAACACTACTGGAGCGTTTTTGTGAGTGTGAAGCAGGCTGCGAGGCAACTGAAGAGGTGGAGTTTTTCACACTGCCACGGTGAGTCTCGTCTGACGTAGATGACCTTAAAGAATGAGTTTTAAACCAGTCCAACACACACACCCTCCTCCACTCACACACACTTCCAGTCCTTAAGTCACTTTTCCTCTTGGAACAGTATTTTCGTCCTCCACCTTAAGCGGTTTGACATGCTGGGCCAAAAGCTCTCAGACGTGATGGACGTCCCGTCCGAGCTGGATCTCTCTGCCCTTCCTGGGGTGGCTTCTCTCAGGCAGCAGTCGAGGTGAGCTCGTACCATCAACCCGTGCCCACATACTTCTCTGTCCACCCATTCCCATTTAGCTACAAAATGCCGACTGAATGGCTTTGTGGTTTGTCCTCAGTGGAGCAGCGGGAACCCAGGACAAACCGCAAGAAATGCAAAATGATAAACTGGGGGAAAACTCCAGTCCCCAGCCAGGTAGAGCTGTGCCATTTTCTTACAGTGGAGTGATAATATGGCTGTGTATTAGTATCTGCCATAATGACTAAGTTCTTTTAACCCATCAGTAGTAAATGAGAGAGGAGAAGGACAGGGAGCTAGAGGACAGCAAGTAAGCCTACCGGTGAGGAGAGAGAGAGACCAAAAAGAAGAGAGATGCAAGCTGAGAGAGACACAGAGACAGAATGAGAGAGAATGAAAGAGGCCTGTTAATACAGAGATGGCGTTCGATCCGTGATGCGTTTTCAGTTAATCGTATGAAAAAAAAGATGTATTTGTTTGTTGCAGGAATGTGCACCCACTGGCACCTACAGACTCCAGGCGGTGGTTTCTCATTTAGGTGACAGCATGGACCATGGTGAGTAATCTGACATTATTTATACACGTGCAGTAGAAACTATTAAATGACTAAGGACCACCGACTACTCCGACAGGCCACTATATCAGTGACACAGCTGAGGGAGAAGGACAGAGCTGGTTGTCATTCAGTGACTTAAAAGTATCAAGAAGCACTGAGCCAGCCATCCTGAAGAGCAGGACAAAAACAGCCTACCTGATTTTCTACGTGCACAGGTAGAATCTCACCTTTCAGACTTAGGAATGTAGGTACCTCAGTCTAGGAGCACTCTAACAGAAACAAGTTTTACAAGCTTATATATGTAGGGAGTAAATTAGCCTTTACTGTGCCCTGGGACTGCAGGTCTTTTGTGCATGACAGGTGAGTGAGGCCTACTCCCAGCACCGGTTGGCAGGTGCTAACCTTCTTTCTCAGTCCTTTCACCCTTCCCTCTCTGTAAAAGAATTAAAAAAATTTTAACCCATTAAAATGAGCCATTTTTTATTCTCCACAAAATAGTAAATGCCCCCTCTGGCGTTCTTGTTAAAACACTTTTTCCATATTTTTATCCCATAGATTTATAACATGAATAATACTATACTTGTCAAGTCAACATATTTAGATGAGGTGTCCTAGTGTCAGTTATTGTCTTCTAATCGCTATTGGAGATGTACAAGTCCCCATTATTTATCCCCAACATTGTTCATACTAAAAGATACATTTCTTTTCCAAGTAGCACATGGCAGTGATTAAACACCTATTTACATGGACGTCACTTCCATCGCCACATATGAGAACACTACCAGGGTGCTTCACTGACAGAGGAAGAGCTTCAGTCCTTTTTGAGAAATAACCAACTTGTATTTTAATTTGCAGATGTTAGGAGTGAACCAGCATCTGTCTATAGTTCTTTTAATTGTGAGCACACATATTTAAACCCTTGTTTTGTTGTTGTTTGTCAGTGTTTGACCCCATGTATGCTGCTTTGTTGTGTTTTAAGACTGCCTGTTATGTTCTAAGTAGTGTTAATGCTTAATGTTCTTCATGTTTGGTTTTGTCTTGTTCTGTATGATAATAAACGTCTGTGGCATCTGAACCACAGCTCATCTTTGCATCCGGCTTCACGTCACAGGAACACCGACCGTTGAAGGTTGCCTCGAGCCAAGGGAAAGAAGAAAAAGGGGAAGAAGCAGTGTAGCTGCTTCTACCCAACCCATGCAGGAGAATCCTCCATGCTTGTGGGAACACTCCCTGTCATCACATCGGGGGAGAGTATCTCTGGAGGATTTTGGGGGGGCCCTGGTGGTGGTCCAGGATCAGATGCTGCAGAGTCCTGCCTACCTTCACTGGATTACCGGGACCCGTACGATTACGACTACCAATATCCAGGGTCTGACTCTGCAGGGTCCTACTCTCCCCCCACGGACTACCAGGAGGACTATGAGGATTACAGCAGGAGTGAGGAGTATGTTGACGTCGGCCTCAGGTCGGACACCGAATCCGACCGCTCTGAGGATCCATCAGTGGAGGTGGAGGAGGCCCGCCATGAGGATCCTTCCTGTGGTTTATAGACAGGGTCAGAGGACTCTGAAAGCGACGAGCCTCCGATGTTAGTGCTTAATGTTCTTCGTGTTTGGTTTCATTTTGTTTTGTGTGTTAATAAACATGTCTCATGTGAACCACGGCTCGTCTTTGCATCCTGCCTTGTCTCCCACGTCACAGAACAGCAATTCATCTACACTTCTCACAGATAAAACTATCGCTAACGGCGAAGAATAAACATGTTGCAAAAAAGCAGTAAGAGCTAGTATGCAGAAACAGTGGTGTTAGCGCAAAACAGTTTCAAAAACAGGAGTCTCCTTATGAAGGAAGGAGGTTCTTATGAACCTCTGTATTTTGACAGCAATTACTGACCATGTGCCATTAAAACCATGCCAGGTATGGTATTAATCCACAAAATAGCACATCAAATCTAATTATTTGGCTATTACAGGGTTATGCAATATTCCCTCAACTCAGCAAAATGCAACAGCTTGAATTACTTAACTGATTAATAATAATAAAAAATCTTTCCTGACTATAAAAATATAGCTGACCCATTCGAAAGATTAAACATCCAGTGAGTGTGTATCCTGGCATGTTAAGGTAAAAGGCATCTCCGACTGGAATACATTTAAGCGGTTTCGGGCGCCATCTGGTGGCGACTTGGAGTCCTTATCACGCTCTCATTTCTTTGTATGGCGGGACAAGTGTTTTATCCTACCTATCGAACAGTTCTACCTAGATTTAATGCACTTATGTACATTAGCATTAGTCCAGGCTTCTGGTGTTTATTTTGGATGCATATATTATAATTAGGCTACTGTGGACATTTGTATTTTGTATAGCTACAGCACCTGTACTTCACACACGTGTAGTAATCGGATCTAGAAAGTTGCCAGCCCTATTAAAATATTAGGTTTATAGTATAACAGTTTAATTAAACAGACAAAGTGTTAATCACAATCATTTGCATGATGATTAATCTTGAACCAAAAATCTCACCGGGACCTATAGTTCTCTTTCCAGACACACACCCAATAAAACTGTGCTTGATCATTTCTTATTGATAGCCACTGACTATAGGATCAATAGAATAGTACAACCAAATAATCTTTAATCTTTGGTTTACTGTAATACAATTTAGAATTGCGATGTTACCCTTTCAAGAAGAACTGAACACACTGTGATAAGAGCAACTGGATGTAGCTTTATTGACATGCTGGTCAAGGACTCACATCTAATATGTTTAAAATACATTAATTGAGGCCAAATGCAGCATAAAAACTTTTTTAATTTATACAGAACCAAAACAATCAACATTAAAATATATAAAATATATAATGTATAAAAATATGGGTATTGTTAAAAAAAAAAAAAAAAAAAACTAACCCTAACCCTAACTCTACGCTAACCAAACCATAATCCTAACCCTAAACCAGTAGCACAGACGTGTGTCCCAATTTGTCTGGGACAGCAAGAGAGAGGGAGATAGATAGATAGATAGATAGATAGATAGATAGATAGATAGATAGATAGATAGATAGATAGATAGATAGATAGATAGATAGATAGATAGATAGATAGATAGATAGATAGATAGATAGATAGATAGATAGATAGATAGATAGAGAGAGAGAGAGAGAGAGAGAGAGAGAGAGAGAGAGAGAGAGAGCTACTTGAAAAGAAATGTGAGCTATGTCCTATTTTCCTTTCTTTACTGCAACACTGTCATGGGACCCAATGTTAATGCCTTTCTTTTGTTCCACTTTCCCACTATTCACTTTACTATGTTATGAGATGCTATGAAAGGAAAAATAAAACATGCCACAACTACTGTACGCATAATAAAGCACAAATAGAACATGAAAGTCCAAGCTATTGTGATCTTTGGCGTCCAAGAGCTCGTCTGCGACTGCCTCTTGCCGTAGTTGTGACAAGTCACCACAAGAGGTCTCTGCTAAAGCAAACACACAAAAAAGACAGGTCTTCTGTGACCTACGGCATTAATTCTGCTTACTCCAGATACAAAAACAAGTATACAATTTTGCAAAAGGTGCAGTCTTGTATGTGAGATTTGTTTATAGATCTGGGAAATGTCAAAGTATATGTATCCATACCCTGCCTGTTCAGACACAGAACAAATGTGTAAATATAATAGATAAATGCATTTATTATAATAATTTTAACAGAATTCAATACATATATTTTGCATAATTGATGAGAGAAACATTATCAAATAAAACCAAGACAAACAGCTGGAAAAGAATCGCGAGGATCCCTTTTTTAAGTGCACACTGTTCAAGTTCAAGTTTGCTTTATTCGTCACATACATAGTCATACACAGTATAACTGTTTGCACAGACAGCAGTGCGAGCCACTGCTAACCAGACTGGATCTGCTTCTCCAGAAAGTTGGTTATTTCATTGATCAGTAACATATCATTTTCTAATTTAAGGCATATGTTTTGAACAGTTTGCATACTTTTAGGGCACGCACAC
This sequence comes from Electrophorus electricus, assembly GCF_041902795.1. Taxonomy (NCBI): domain Eukaryota; kingdom Metazoa; phylum Chordata; class Actinopteri; order Gymnotiformes; family Gymnotidae; genus Electrophorus; species Electrophorus electricus. The sequence goes on along the minus strand of NW_027658693.1, from coordinate 1,019,465 downwards.
TTTGAAAATTACGTGAACTGGCTTTGATGTGGTATGAATGAACAAACAGAAATAAAATGGATCATTAACAATGCATTGGTCAAGGAATGTGCAGTCATGCAACCCGCAGTCCCTCGCTCGCCCTTGGCCAAAACTAGTCGAGGAATAGCAAACCCATTCCTGATACGGTAGGCTTGAACAAAACTCCAGTTGTTTCTGCACAGTCCGAGTTCGCTACGTCTCAGCGCCACCGAACCAGAGACAGTAAATCCCCTGGCACTGCAGGTACACGGGCATCTCGTCGTTCACGGAAAAAGCAGGATGTGGTTACTTTACAAGTTTTATCACACTAGGTTCTTGTCCGTTATCACACTTTGGGCCCTTAACACTTTTCAGTGCATTCCACATCTGAGAGTGGTGTTGGGGAGGGGTGGATTGTAATTTACAGCTTTTATCTGAAAACCATTTCCTTTTTTCCCACCTACACTTCTTTCTTAAAGCCGTGTTTTACGGTACTTCACTCCTTTAGTTCACAGTCGTAATTGTAAGCGATACATCTAAAAACTTTTGTCAAGACCTCTGAACGAACATGGACATGGCTCATCCGTTTTGAACAGGTAAGCAATTCAGTAATGCTTAACTAATTCATGCTATACTTTATATTAGTATAAGTTACTAAAAAGGCTGACGTGTATCTAGTTATTTATTTAGCTAATGGTTGAAATAATTTATCATGCACTGTATGATTTAACTCGGTAGGCCTTAGCGTCATAATTAATTTTTAGGTCTAGATAAAACATACATCTTAACAAATGATCATTACATATTATGTACATTATGTACGTATCTATTCTTTTTGCGAGCTAGGAAAGGATATTATCTTTATTCTGATTATTTTTGATCAATATCAAATATGACCATTGTGTTTTAGAGTACGTGAAACATTTTGATTGACTGAAACTCGATGGCTATTCTTATTCTCATGGCTAGCTATACAGAAAAACTTGAACTTCGAAGTAGGTAATTCTATTTCCTTAAATGAATCATTAAATGATGTAACATCTATTTGTTCTGGTAAAGAAGATACCATCATGATGATCTTTTTATGCTCACGGTTTATAATTCTATTTTATGTATCTCCGTAGGTTCACACGATCACGAGTTCCTTGTTCCTGATAACATTGTATGGTGTTATACATGTTGGCAACCTCTGTATGATGAGCTGATGAACAAAATAAACCCGAGTTACAATTTTTTTTCAGTTTTAAAGGCCACTAAAGTCTTTTGCAGCTCCTCTTCATAAAAGATCCCATCTATATTTTCCCCATCAAAATCCCGTAATTTGTATACAGGAGGGTCTCTCCTTAGACATTCAGAAACAGTAAAATATTCATCCATAAAGTGATTCATCCTGCTCGTGCCCTTTCTCAAAATGTCTTTTTAATCGTGACATTCTGATGGTATCACCGACTTTAAACTTCAATCTTAGTTTTTCCACCTTTTTCAGTTGAAACAACTTCACGGTTTTAAACACCGTGAAGGAATTTCCTTCGTTCACTTCAACGGCTTTCATTTGAATGCTTCTGTGAAAGCTGTTGTTATAAGCATGAACCAAGTCTTGTACCACATCGATGTATTTTCTCGTATTGATGGCTGTGAAGTATCTCCACATTCTGGTTTTCAACATCCTGTTGAACCGTTCACACACTGATGCTTTTTGTCCCGTCCCAGTAGCAAATTGATTGACGTTGTTTTTTTCATTAATGTTTTGAATCCTTTATTAAAAAATTCTTTCCCTTCATCAGCCTGAAGTTTTTTAGGAACTCTGCCTTCTTTTAGAATTGAAACAAAGGCTTTGGTAACCTCAGCACCTGTCTTGTTTTTCATCATGCATACCCAAGCATACTTGGAAAGTATATCTATACACGTTAGCATAAATTTCATGTTCCCGTTATGTTGGTCATGTCCACCAAATCGGCCTGCCATTGTTCATCTGTGTTTTTTTTACAATGACTCTGTTTCTTTTAAATTTCACAGAGATTGGTTTATGTAGCATGTATGCATCCTGAGCTGCTAACCAGTTTTTGATTTCCTTATCATCAATCCGTTTACCGATTTCATCCACCACGGACCTTTGCAGACTCTTGACCCCTCCATAGGATCCTGGGTTTGAAGGAGTGTAGTAAATATTTTTCAGCAGACGTTCAGTCATGGCGAAATGATTGAAACACAATGAAAAGAGTGCTAGATTGGATTATGGTTTTATTAGCATCTTTTTGGCAAAAGAGGTTATGTTTACGTTACATTCAATTAAAAATGAAAGCATGCAATCAAAGGTTTTATATACATCAACCTTTTCATCGTTACTTAGTTTCAAAACACATACATCTATTACATATGTGAATATATATATAATATATGCCCGTTTTTACATTCATCGGGTTTTCAAACATATGTGAAATAACATGACATATATATATATATACATATACATATGTGTAAAGGATAACATGTATTATTGGCTTCCGATACTAGAGAACTCCACTGACTAGACTCACATACTACACACATCAGCTTTTCCAAATTATATGCGGATTTGATATTATCGATTTACGGTTCTGACTCTATTTTCAAGGGTTTTACAGAACAGCGTGATCAACTTCGTCCTCAGCACTCTTTTTTTTTTCTCGGTTAAAGGACCAGCGCTGGTGTCCATGCAGATTCCCATTTGGCTCAAGCACCAGGGTTCAGGCTTGTGTGCAGCTTCCAGTAGTATTCGACATCGCCGTGTACCTGCTCCCCGCACGCTATCGTTTTCATTGTTCAGGTTTTCATGCAGCTTCCAGTAGTCCATGACGTCGTCATGTACCTGCTCCATGCACATGCTATCGTTTTTTTCATTCAGGTTTTCGTGCAGCTTCCAGTAGTCCACAACGGCGTCTTGTACCTGCTCCCCGCACACGTTATTGTTTTTTACTATGAACTCTTTGAGAGTGGATTTGATATTCTGTTCTTCCTGCAGGTCGGTTACCACTACCTCAGCGATTGCCTGAATCTTGCTAGAGGATGGAGGTATCTGAATGCCGCACAGCTTCAAAGCTCTGGCTAGAGTATGTATGAACCACGGCTTGAACAGTTTATTGTATCAGCTTAGGTGTGTTGAGGCTGAAATAGGATTCATCCGGATCGTACAGGCATGTGTGCTGACGCTGACTAGGATGGTCAATAGCACAGCCGTGACAGTTTTCTCTCATATCTTCATCAATATTTCTATACAACAGATTCCTGATCACAGCTCGAACGACAACTGCTAGCACCGGTGGGTTGATGCACCCATCGGTTTCGTTGTTATTCATGTTTTCACTAAAGCTTGTTTCAGAGGGTCCGCTCTCACTGTCATTCACACCTGCAAGAGCCACTTTATTGTCATGAGTTCATTGTTGGAGTATAAAATATCGGACCTGTTTCTAGACTCATCGTTTCAAGCTGTAATATTTCGGCGGGTCCATGCCCCCCCTATGCATATTAGATGGGCGGGGGTGTGTGAGGTGGGGGTAGGAAATGTTTCTCTTTGTCTGTTGTTCGTAGGTAGTTGGCTAGGCAGAAGGAATCGTGGGTCTGACCAGGTGGGACCACAGACAAGTTCAAGTTCAAGTTCGGTTTATTCGTCACATACATAGTCATACACAGTATAACACGCAGTGAAATGGTGGAGAGTGCTCTGTCCAAACTGAGGAAGAGAACCAGGGGTGCATAGAGAAAAAAATATATATACAGATAAATATATATATTCTATGTATGTACAAAAATATATTAACAATGTATGTACAATATATGTATATTATGATTATATACACAATGTACAATGTACAATGACAGCACAAGGGACCTTGCATCAATAGATTAAAAATTGCTTCACCAGAGCACTAAAGAATCAAGTTCATTTGCGTTTTTATTACATTTTGCTGTTACTTCAACCCAACCCTGCTGGAAGCAGCTTTTGTGCATTGCCAATGGGGGGAGCCTTGCAATGCCATCCATGGTTGAGCACTTGTTCACCAACCTCTGACATTCAGAACTCTAAGGATTGGAGACACCATTCTTTTACTTTGGGAGGAGAAATTTTGAATGAATGCAATTTTAAATATAATCAGTAAATTAGTCAGCCTGTGATATTGCTGTTTCTGTCCTTTTCTATCCACCTGTTTCCTGTAGGATGACTAAAGAAAGTTTCGTTCCTAGAGCTTCCTAAGTTCAACACTGTTTAGTCAATACACAATTCAATTCAATAGAAATAAAGATCCAGACTTTGAAATAATTGAAGAGAACTGCTGGTCCTGTCTTTATTCTGAGCTCAATGTTACAAATGAGGCATTGACAGGAGAATGTCTAATAGTCTCAGGTGGGCACATCTTTTATACATTTTCTTCAAGGACCCTTACATAACCATTTTTATTTTTTCATAATACTTGTCCAGGTTCCAATATTGTTCTCCAAACCATACATTATTCAGTGTTTGCAAATTGATATTCAATACTTACACCAACCGGTTCTTGGTACCATTATGTTCTACCTGAACTACTTTTTTTTTTTTTTAAAGGCGATCCTATTCTATATCACCGGATGCCCATATTGGTTCTTCCAGTGATGTCCATATTGTTTCTACCAGTGTATTTTTCCGCTTAAGATATCTTTATTACCTCATTTCCCCTCTTTCATGACTTTTGTCATGAACCCATTATAGTCAGCGTTTTTGTTTGCAATCTATCGATATATTTTTTTGATAGTGTTTTAATAGTTTGTTTATATACTTAATATAACTCAATTGGTTAATTGACTATCCCCAACCTTTCATTCCTTCTTACCTATACGTTGTGTCCAAGGCGGCTATCTCTGCCAGCAGAGACCCTATCTAATCATCATCAGGCATGGGGCAGGATAGTTGAGTTGTTCCTTCTACTAAGATATTACACTTCATAATTTTACTAATACTGTGAGTAACTGTAACCTATTGATATGAACTACTGTATGTGAGCTCACTAATACATTCCTAACCATCTAGGAAGTCAGGAAGGTTCTCTTGCTGTGCTGATTCGGTACACTGGATGATTAGACATAATGTATAAAGCAAAGTAAAAGAAAACAACAAAAGTAACTGGGAAATGCGAGATAAGTAGGAACAAAAAACAAAATTGGATAAAATAAAATAAAAACATAAACCGCCATCAAGTAGGAGCTGAATTTATATCCTTACCCAGCAAGACAAGACAGTATTACCATCGCTCTAATTTAGAACGAAATCTACTGCATCACCATGAATGGTCATGCTAAACATTTTATCCAGCCTCTACCTTAAACAAAAATGACCTAATGTCAATCAAATAGAAGAAGACTAAAACAAAGAAAGTCATCATGTAGTCAAACAGTAAAGAAATGATAACAAAACAAAAAACAAGAAAAAATAAATAAAACCATAAAAGCGAAAAAGCCATCATGTAGCCTCCATGCTCCTCCTCATTTCCCCGAATATCAAATACACAAATTTAAAGACATAATTTATGCTGAGGCCTAGAGAGGTCTTTCCTCTATGAAACCAGTTTATTCCGGACCATCCACACTTTTCTGATACAATATCATTTTATTACCTCAAGAGGGCCCCCAGTACAAATGTAGAAATGTGTCTACATATTTGATCTTTTTATTAACCACTGCTCCTCTAACACACATAGACACATATTTCTTATTGTTTAATTTCTTTCTACTGGACAAATTTGTAACTTGCTATGTTTTTCTCAGAACGACGACTGGTTTCCAAAGTTCTGTCCAGGCAACGAGCAGCTTTTACCTTCTCCTTACCGTCATTACTTGGTCTTAACCATCAATATTTGCTCCTTTTCTCACTCACATCCATATCACCCACTCTCCCTGACCTGTCAACATCCTCATACTTTCTGAATGAACCAGAGTGAACAGGAAATAAAAAGTATAGAACGAAATCTAAAAACATTAACGTTGTCTGAATATGACCGAGACCATTGATGAACACTGCATGAATGTGTGACTATTTAACTTTCCAGGAAACTTAGACATGATAAGCTAAAGTCAGTAGTAATGGTTGATTGATTTCGCATTTACAAACTGACCCATTCTCACCAAAAATGTCTGTTTCCACTTAACACAATTACTGACACTTTTAAGTAAAATATTTATTTCTACAACTACAGTTTCAGCGCGAAAGGCCGTATTGACGTTAAGGTTGCCTTTTCCTGCAAATCAAGCGTTAGATAGTCAGTAGTAGTGAGTGTTATAATAAAAAGTGAATCATTAGCAGATGAGAACACTGATGCATCCTAACACAGCTGGTGAGTGGAATATTTAAATGTATTACCTCGATATTGTGACTACAGTCTTGCCTAACATTCATTTTTGCAGACTTGCCCCTCAATTAAACGATACACAAAATCAGCTAGCTAGCAAGATATAGAGTTAACCTAGCTAGCTAATTCTGGTTCATACTGGGTCATTTGACATACAGCTGGTCATAACGACATAGCTACAAGTTTATCCTTCGGTCATACAGTTTGATGCATTAATGACATTTACCATCTCCAGTTAACATTTTACTTCACGTTTTGGCATTTTTACCACAGGTTTTTACCATAGCGTTTGTGTACTCAAAGTTTCGTTGAATAGTTAGCTAGCTGGCTAGCCTAGCTAGCGCTAGACCAAAGGCAGTGATCTAACAGAAAGAAACAAAGCAGAACAAAAATGGATTTTCACATGAATCATTGAAAAATAATTAATCATATTGGTGACCCTTGTTAATAAAAGGGGACAGAATAGCCTCGCCATTACTGGAATTTTCTATGTTTACATTGTGTTTTAGTGCCATTTCTGACGATTTTGTATCATGGCAAGTTTTAGCCACCTACCGTTAGCTAACTGAAGGCTAATCGGTTAATGTAGTTATAACAGGAGGAAAGCAGCATAGGCTACGGTGAAATTTAGGTTACCTTCACATTACGATATATTAATTAGTTAACGTTAGTTTAGTTTGTTTAAGATCAATAAATAATACGATTAGTTTAATTTTAAGTAATTAACATGTCACTGGCCAAATGAACACAGAAGTATCAAGAAGACGTGGGCGAAGTAATGTTATAGCTTTATTACTGGCTTGGCCCACAATGTGAGGAGGGTCGAACTGCTGGCGTGTGGTTCAGTTTAACATCAATATTAACGAAAAGGTAACCAGTATTCTGGTTATTCGATGTATCCTGTTTTGTCGAAATGTCATTTTACTTTTTATGTTATGGTTAAGCACAACATCGAAAAGAACTACGCGGGTCCACCAGAAACCTGACCTGATGGTGATTGATGTACCTGTGTGTTAACGCGTGGTTGCACCGCTCCGTAGGTAATAGAAATCGACCGAACACTGGCGCTTTATGTGGACATAATTTAAGCCCTGCCCTTGAGAGAAAGCAAGATATTTATAACTTGGCTATAGAGCAAAACATCCGTAACCCAGTCCCGTAAGTAGCATATTTTAATCACGATAAAACGAGACAGTCGTGTGTATATTTATGGCATTTGGCGGAGGCTATTATCGAGAACGACTTACAAAAGTACTGTTGTCGTTTACTCATAGAATGAAAACATTCTAGCCAGTATAGTAGGTTAGATACCAATGAACTAGAATACAGTATATTAGCATACAGTAGAATACAGTATATTAATGTGATGCCTAGAAGTGCAAAATACATATAATCTCTCTCAGACAACAATCGGTGCAATAAACAATAAGCACTAGAGCTTCCTTTAGTCAGCATCAGTGCAAAAAACAATACCCTATAATAAGTACTAGAGTTTCAGTTAGTCAGCATAGGAGCATGGAAAGTGTTCATTTAAATATTCCACAAATAGATGGGTCTTCAGTCTGCGTTTGAAGATTGCAAGGGACTCTGCTGTCCAGAGAGCAAGCGGACATTTGTTCCACCATCTAGGATACAGGACAGAGAATAGTCTCCATGCTTCTCTTCCATGAGACTTGAAGCATGGTGTTTCAAGGCGAGCCGTACTTGAGGTTCGAAGTACTCGAGGTACAGATCAGGCTTTTACCATTGACATCATGTATTGAGGGACTGGTCCATTTTTGGCTTTGTAGGTTAACATTAAGTTTGTAAATCTGATGCAGGCAGCTACTGGAAGCCAGTGAAGGGAGCGCAGCAATGGAGTAATGTGTGAACCTTTGAAGACTGAAGACCAGTCATGCTGCTGCATTCTGGACAAGTTGTAGAGGTCTGATGGCTCTTAGAGCAAGACCACCTAAATGCTGTCACCTAAATGAGAAACCACAGCCAGGAGTCTCTAGGTGGGTGCACATTCCTGCAACCAACAACTACATCTGTTTTTTTTTCATACGATTAACTGAAAATGCATCATGGATCGTTGAAACCCCATCTCTGTATTAACAGGCCTCTTTCATTCTCTCTCATTCTGTCTCTGTGTCTCTCTCAGCCTGTATCTCTCTTCTTTTTGGTCTCTCTCTCTCCTCACCGGTGGGCTTACGTGCTGTCTTCTAGCTCCCTGTCCTTCTCCTCTGTCATTTACTACTGATGGATTAAAAGAACTTAGTCATTATGGCAGATACTTATACACAGCCATATTATCACTCCACTGAAAGAAAATGGCACAACTCTACCTGGCTGGGGACTGGAGTTTGCCCCCAGTTTATCATTTTGCTTTTCTTGGGGTTTTTCCTGGGTTCCCGCTGCTCCACTGAGGACAAACCACAAAGCCATTCAGTCAGCATTTTGTAGCTAAATGGGAATGGGTGGACAGAGAAGTATGTGGGCACGGGTTGATGGTACGAGCTCACCTCGACTGCTGTCTGAGAGAAGCCACCCCAGGAAGGGCAGAGAGATCCAGCTCGGACGGGACGTCCATCACGTCTGAGAGCTTTTGGCCCAGCATGTCAAACCGCTTAATGTGGAGGATCAGAATACTGTTCCAAGAGGAAAAGTGACTTAAGGACTGGAAGTGTGTGTGAGTGGAGGAGGGTGTGTGTGTTGGACTGGTTTAAAACTCATTCTTTAAGGTCATCTACGTCAGACGAGACTCACTGTGGCAGTGTGAAAAACTCCACCTCTTCAGTTGCCTTGCAGCCTACTTCACACACAAAAACGCTCAAGTAGTGTTGGCTGAAAAAAGAAAGAGACCCTTTCATTGAGAGTGATAAAATCAAAATGGCAGCATGTCATAACTGTATTCTCTCCTTTACAACACAGTAATGAAGCGTTATCCAAAGAGGGTGTGTGACGTGACAGACCTTAAAGTAAGTGTGTAGACTGTCGGTCATAGTAGGGCTCAGATTAACAGAGAGGTAGTTGTAGACATCCACTCTGCAGCTCTGCTGTCCACAGCTTTCACAAAATGGAGAACAGAAATATTAAAACATTTGCACAGAAATAACTTGCTGCATCCCTTATACAGTGTGTGAGTTATCACATGCTAATATGCTTGTGTATGTTTTACTAGTAGATAACAGCTTATCTAATGTGGAGCATCAAAACAGTAAACATGTACACTAATGGAAAGCCAGCAGAGCACGTAGAATGCTCAGTCCATGTCAGTTATGTTTTCCCAAACTCACACACTCTGGGATTTGAAAGTTATGTGATGAATAGAAGCTGAACTGGTGAGCATTTTAAATGTTCACATTTAAGTTATGTATGTTATGAAACTTTCATGAACACTTTAAACAGATGTCCGGAGAAAGCGCCTGCTCTCGGTGAGAAAATGTACACTTTAAACAAGCACGTTAAGACTGGTTAAGACCAGTCCATTAACACAAATGAGATATGGAACAGTGATACATAATTACCTGGTGCATGTGAGCACAGACTTGATATGAAACTCAAAAGTTTTCCACAGGGCAGATGTAAGAGAAGAAAGAGGCCCCGAGCCTCTCTTCCTCCTCTTTCAGCTGCAGTAACTCAGGAACTCATGGGCATCCTTTGGAGGACAGCACAGGAGAACATCAGAGGAGGCTTTGCTCCTGGACTTCAACAGCAGTGAAAAAACAAAGGTGCCTGTGTTCAGTTCCTGCAGGGTACTGCGTGAGGTTCTGAGGTGTTCTGAATGGCTGAGGGGGCCGTTTAACTGGACATGATCATAATCTTCTTCAAATGCAGGGCAGCAGGCTGAAACACACTCAAGCAGGGCTCCCAGGAGCTGAACCTTCTGCTTTGTGCTCCGACTGGTGAGGCGGGCCTGCTGCAGATCTGCAAAACATCTACACCCAGCAACAGGGAGACCAAGTGGTTTATATCTCTGAGCTTCACAGCACCTCCTTAAGCACTCATGATTAAACTGTTCATTTAGACCCATCTGAAGCCTCTGGTTCTGAACGGACATGTGTGCTGGTGTGTGTAGACATGCCTGGAAGAGCAGGATGTTCAAATATATGGCACAGAAATCCAACCGGAGGGCTCTCGATTGGAAGAATGTGGTTGGACCAAATCCATATAAGAGTCTGAAAGTGTGTGAGTAAAGCGCACTTTTGCGGCAATTAAAGTGTGTAAGGCTCACTCTAGCAATGATGAAAGTGTGTAAAGTGCACTCTAGTGACGATGGTGCGCATAGCTTTAGCAGGCCCGTCCAGAGCGCTCTGTATTTGTCCATGACGTCTGCAGTGTGGATCAGCGCTCAAGGAACAGCTCACATCACACCTAACCTCAGCAGAAAACACCAGACTCCACATGCTGATTGCCTTGCGAAAGCACAGACTGCCTGCATGATCCCAGCAATGTTCCTCTTTAGGACTTTGGGAGCAAGTCCCTCCTACCACACAGTAAGTCCAGTGCTCCCAAATTATATAATCATTTCTGCATTAACCTTTGAGTTTTAATTGGGTTTTTCAGCAAAACATATTTACTGAGCTTTTGCTGAAATTTAGGATATTCTATTAGTCATATAATGCTAATGTTCTTCTTGCTGTCCTGGTTGCCATGCTGGTTGCCATGCTGGTTGCTGTTCTTCTTGCTGTCCTGGGTGCCATGCTGGTTGCCATGCTGGTTGCTCTTCTTGTTGCCATGCTGTTGGCCGTTCTTGTTGCCATGCTGGTTGCTTTTCTTGTTGCCATGCTTGGCGCTGTTCTTGTTGCTGTGCTGGTTGCTGTGCTGGTCGATGTGCTGGTTGCCATTCCTGTTGCCGTGCTGGTTGCCGTTGTTGCTGCTGTCCTGGTTGGAGTGCTGGTTGCCGTGCTGGTTGTGGTTCTGCAGAACTGAGTCTTTGCTCCTCCATTTCCTGTACCATGTAGGTATGCTCAGAGATTGCCCTGTATGCACTCTCAACATCATTTGGTCTTTGCAGCCTTACAGCTACTTCCAATTCATTCCTCATGATTGGTGTTGTGTATTTTGAATACACTATGTCTGCTTTTTCCCTGGCAATTTTCTTCATTTCCTGCAACAAAATGCTGTTGGTTGTCTCAGAGAGGAGTGTATCGTAGTGCTGCTTGTAGCTGTTCCATTCACAATTGCATTTAAAGCAAACCTAAAGGGAAAATGAGTCGTGAGTAACACCACAGCTGCTTAAGAGGTACCATAGAAACAATCCACCAGCCATGAGGATCAAGCCATACGTCTACATTTTCTCTTTCATGAGCATCATTTCTTTCTCTGTTTATAAACAGTATAATTACAGGAGGTAAAAGCAGATACAGTACTCCATTTACATGTACACCAGGTTTGCAGGAGCAATGAAATTCCATTTCAAAGATGCTCTGGAGGATGTAGAAACTATGAAGATGAGAAAAGCGTTGGCAGCCGTTGAGAGGAGGCTGAATAGTTTCTGTGGTACATGAGGTTACTTCACTCAATTCACTCAGTTCAACTTCAGATGAAGAAAAATTGTGAGAAAAAGTTGATGTCCAGCTGCCCAAAAGCCCTGCATCCCGTCTTTAACTTGTGTGATCGCTTTAGAGGTGTCAGCAGTCCAAACAGAATCTGATTCCAAAGGCGAATCCCTCGGAATGCTTCAATTATGGAATGTATCATGAGGAGGACATTGGGTATCCACAGGTTCCTCTTGGAAATATTTCCAACCACATTAGCAAGTTTCAGTATAAGTAACATATGTTAGAGACTTATTGTTAATTTCATATTGATGTGTAAAATTTCTTTTTGTTTTCAGTACCTATGAAAGATTTTGTCTGTTTTCTTGCTTTTTTTTTTACCAAGTTTATTTTTTTGTATGTGATGTTGTTATTAATTCCATTCTTTTCTAGGCTTATTTACATTTCCATTCACGATATTTAGCAGATGTTTTTATCCAGAGTGACTTACAAAAGTGCTTTATCATTTACTCAAGGAATGAATACATCCTAGCCAGTGCAGTACGTTAGAGTCCAAGATACCATTGAACTAGAATACTGTTGAAATACAGGGATCAGTGCTGATGCCTAGAAGTGCAAAATACTCTATAACAGATATCGATAAGTTCGGAAAACAATACTCTAGAATAAGTACCAGGGGTTCAGTTACTCAACATAGGTGTAGGATCAGTGCTCATTTAAATATTCCACAAATAGATGGGTCTTCAGTCTGCGTTTGAAGACCACAAGGGACTCTGTTGTCCAGACAGTAAGCAGACATTTGTTCCACCATCTAGGATCCAAGATAGAGAATACTCTCGATACTTGTCTTCCATGAGACTTGAAGCATGGTGTTTCAAGCCAAGCCATACTTGAGGTTCGACGTACTCAAGGTACAGATCGGGCTTTTAACATTGACATCAAATATTGAGGGACATTTTTGGCTTTGTAGGCAAACATTCAGGTTTTAATCTGATGTGTGCAGCTATTGGAAGCCAATAAAGGGAGACCAGTCGAGACCAGTCTTGCTGATGTGTTTTGGACAAATTGTAGAGGTCTGATGTCTCGGAGGAAGACCAGCAAGTAGCGAGTTGCAGTAGTCTAGCCTTGAGATTACAAGAGACTGCACAAGCACCTGGGTAGCTTCCTGTGAGAGAACGGGCCGAATCCTTCGTATGTTACAAAGGAGAAATCTGCAAGACCGTGTTAGATTAGAGAAGAATGTCAAAGGCTGGTGAAAGGACTAGAAGAATCAAAACACATGACAGTTTGGCAGCTTTAGCAGCAAATTTTTCCGTCACTGCTATGAGGGCCGTTTCTGTAGAATGTGCCGGTTTGTAGCCAGACCGATTGATCACTTTATGCAAGTGCATGTACAACCAATGTTTCAGGAACTGCTTAAATATTAGGTTTCATACCTCAAATGTTAATCAAAATGAAGATTTTGAGGAAAATAAGTTTAATATGTAACTTTTCTCTGAAATATACCACCACTTTACTGGATATTATTGTTACTGACTTGTTCACAAACAGTAAATGTCATTCTTTGCAGTACAAATCTTTGTAAACTTTGCAGAGAATTAATTTATTATGATTATTCTTTATGTCTTTGGTTTGGCCTTTTTTGGGGCAAATATTGTTTGAAACTGGATGTTTGACAAATCACATTTTTTTTTTTTACACACAAAAGGGTCTCTATACGAAAAAAAAGTTGATAGTCATATAAGGGTTCTTTTGAAGAAAGATGTACCCATCCACCAGTACCCATCTATCAGCTACTTACTCGGCTGCTGCTAAAAATAGGGATTTCAAATATTTTTTGAACTATTGACTTATTTTCCCAATAACCAAAATGTCAGTGCAGCATTCTAGAAATGTCACAATTGTCACAATGTCACAATGATTATTCTTTATGTCTTTGGTTTGGCCTTTTTTGGGGCAAATATTGTTTGAAACTGGATGTTTGACAAATCACATTATTTTTTGTTACACACAAAAGGGTCTCTATACGAAAAAAAAGTTGAAAGTCATATAAGGGTTCTTTTGAAGAAAGATGCACCCATCTACCAGTACCCATCTATCAGCTACTTACTCGGCTGCTGCTAAAAATAGGGATTTCAAATATTTTTTGAACTATTGACTTATTTTCCCAATAACCAAAATGTCAGTGCAGCATTCTAGAAATGTCACAATGCATATGACATCACAACAGCTTTGACGTCACTACAAGTATATAAAGGTGAGCGCAAGCATTTATATGTCATTTCACTTGACAGATTTCAGCAGTTATAAAGTTGGAAGACAATAGAGTGAATTAAACCTAATCGTAGGTCAACTTTCCAGAACAAGGTACGGTTGAATAAGTCAATTTTGTAATTACAGAAGGCTATTTTCCATCTAATTGTATGTGTATGTATCTGTCTGTCTGTCTAAATGTCCGCTTAGCTACTATAGCTAGAGCTTTTCTAATTTTATGATGAACGGTCTGTCTGCTGTAGTTTTATATAGTTATGGAATGCATTGACGTTCCACCTGTTTTCTCACACAAGGCTTTATGTCAAGCATAAGCGACTGCTTTTTATGCTATTTAGATTTTGCTGTTTTAAAGGTACAAGACAAGTAATATAAGTGATTAAACCAAATTTCATCACCATACCCGCCCTTTCTCGTCTGCCCACAATTGGTGACGTATTTCGATGTGGTACGTCCACGCTGCAGGTGCGTATAACGTTCCTAAGTGCGGGCAGTTTGAGACGAACAGCTCTACTTAGCAGAGAAGAGTCGATCCACAGTAGCGCCCCTCTCTCTGCGTCTACCTCTGTTCACTCACTAGAGAGAATCTGCTTAATATAAACAATTTAATTTGATAATTTTGACCATTAACACTTTGTGCGCTGTGTGAGCAAAAACAATGTATGTATTCTGTGCTTTCTAACTTTCACAGCAGTTGTCGGTTATGTGTTGATTCTGTCAGATGCCCTCACGGTTATAAAATCATTTTAGCGGTGCCGAGCCACAGGTTGAATATTTGGAAGTGACTGTTGGTTAACACGTAAGCTAGTGTTAATGGGTGCGTTTCAGTCGCTGTCATACTCGTCCCGTTGTCTGAAACGGAAAAAAATATATGTAATAGAATTATCAAAAAAAAAGACTTATTGCTTGAAGCAGTGAAGCGAAAACGGGTTTTATGTTATGAGCAAATTTTTTGGCCCTTAACTCAAAAGAGAGTTCCATTTGAGAGTTCCAAAGTCTAGAGTTTAAAAGTACCTTGTTAATGGCTATAAATGAACAGTTTAAATGCGTAAAAAGAGCAGCTGACCTGTTGCTTGCCATATGGGCTAGTTAGCTCACCTTCATATGTACTGCTAACCTGACTGGTTACTTATCTTAGTTGGCCTTCTCCAACAGTCACCATTACGTGGGGTCAGATATTTGTTAGCTAATAAGTTACTTCCATATACCCACCAACACATTCTACAGGTCAACACATTCCTGCTGCCCCTTTTGTGTATGTGTCATGACTGTTTACTTAATGATGTTTAAGTTGTTTGTGACCTAATTATTAACCACTAATAAAATCAGTTTAAACCATTCATAAACTTTTTGTATTCAATGCAGTAAGATTTAGCCTTTGGAACTAATGGTTTAGGGATATGCATACCCAGCTGCTTGCCTGTTGAAATTTGCCTGTAAAGGTGTGCTGCCATTCTGATTGCTTTCTTGCCTGTTTTCTGTCCTCCATGAGTGTTGGTCTGCATACTGACAGTCTTTCTGAACTGACTGCCATTCACATGTATAACTGTCTGCCTTCTGATCCTCAAGCCTGCCTGCTTACATGTTAGATTGCTGTCTGTCCACCAAACTGTAAAAATGATTTATGCTTTTGACTTCATATTGCCTTTTCAGAACAAAGTATTCCAGGAGAGTCCTAAGAAAACTTGGACCAGGACAAATGGAGAAACAGAAGCGTCTTTTTGGCAGGAAGATGTAAGGCCTTTGCACTACAATGTTAAAAAATCTTAGAATAACAATATTAATTTAAAATGATTCTTATTTATATAGCATATTCCTTATAGAACCCAAAATCTCAAGGTGCTTTACACTGCAATGAACGAACAGTATTCAGTAATAAAACATTGATCAAATAAAACAGTTAAAAGTCACAAAATATAAATGTAGAAAATGAAATTAATTGAAACAGAATTTAAATTAAACCGGCTAAACAAGCTGAACAATTAGATCAAGCTAAACAAGCCACTATTTAATCTGTATTAAACACCAATAGAGCTTGCACTCTAAATACTTTCTGGACTATTCCAAAGTATCGGAACGATGAAACATGAAACAGATGAAACATGTTTCATCAGCCTTGTTATTTTAAAAGATTAGGAAGTAATGTTAAAGGAATTAGTCTTATTTTCCTTATAATGTGCTAAAGTAGAATAAAATAATTTTGATTGTATTGTGCAATTAACAAAATACAACATGGACCTGAGCTCTATGAGTGATTCATCCATTAAATAGAGAATAAGAATAACAATCTATAAACTTAGACACAAGCTCTCTCAAAATAATTTGATCATGGATTTTAGTTCAGGCTGTTGATGTTTGAAGAATGACAAACAAACAACATTTCCTTATATATTTTTTTTGTTTCCATAGTAAAATTCCTTCACCTCCAAAAGTGGCACGGGCTTCTTCAGTATTTAAAAAGGTGAGTTTAAAATGACCAAATTTGTTATTCATCATAAAATCGAATTGTTGCTAATAAGTGAGATGTCAGCACAGTTGTTATGTTATCCTGATATTTAATTTCTTTTTATTCAACCTCTTCTATGGTTCTCAAAACAAGAGCAAGTCAAAAAGCACAAGACAAGACGAGAATAAACCTGTGAGGAATGACAGCAAAATGCTCCTTGATAGAGCCAAAAAAATCATCCCAGACTTGGAGAAGCTCGATATTGCACCAATCTTGACCCATTTTGTGATGGATCTGACTAATGAGTATGCCATTTTTAAACCTTTTCTTCTTCTTCTTCTTCTTCTTCTTCTTCTTCTTCTTCTTCTTCTTCTTCTGCTTTTTCAATTTATCATTTTTATTTTTGGTATACTTTTGAATGTATGAGATTTTTAGAATAAATATTAATTATAGTTCTAAAGAATGCTTTTATTCACATTCTTTTAGGCAGTGGACATCTATCCGGAAAGCAATCCCTAGTCCAGTAAGTCATACTACATTGCTTACACATCAACATATTTTAAATGGGATTCATATTAATTCTAAACCAAACAACCAAAACCATTTTGGAGCAATTTTCAATGTTCGCCTTTCTATGTTATCTCTCCTTTCTTTCACAGGAGACAAAGGTCATGATCTCTCATATGGGTTCATTCATTGCGGACATTGTCACTGAAGTAACTGTGATGGGTCTTCTTTCATCTCTGGAAGAAATGTTAGATGTTGATCTAAAATCAGTGTTGCTTTCAAATTCCAAGAAGGAAACTGCAGATTTGCTGAATGCTTTCCGTACCAGATCTTGTGAGATAAATCATTCAGCTTCAGTCCACGTGAAGGAGGGGACAGCTCATATAGACTCTCTAAGCAGAGATGTTAGGACTGCAGTTATTGATACGCATCGCAGTTGCCTGGATGACCATGAGAGAGACCAAATTGTGATGAAATTCCACTCGACTATGGAAGATACAAATTCAGAAGCAATGAGTGAGCTTCTGATAGGAGATACTGAGAGTTTGACATCGTTATCCTCAGATGTCCATGACGATGGTACATCTAGACCTATAAGTACCATTCCTATAGCTGGCTCTCCGGTTTCGGATATGCTTCAGCGCTTTGATGATGAGATGGAGGAATTTGCTGAACTGTCGCAAGACATCAATCCCCACATAAAAGGAAGGACACATTTTTTGTCCCGTCATTTAATAAATCCTGACCTTGAAGGGGTCTCATCTTGTGAGCTCTGTGGTATGGTCATGCCAATCTACCTAGAGCAGGATGACTTGAAATCATCACAGGCATCATCAGAGCTATGCACAGATAGTATGAACACCTCCTCCGACGTCATGGCAAGCCAAGTTATGGAGTTGGTTGTCCCACCCTCTGTGAAGAAGGCTCAAGAGTCCCCCAGTGTACACAATGACTGGTCTTCCCTGTTCAGCATCGATATACATAGCTCTCCATCACTACAGTCTGAGATGTCTGCTAGGTCACCATGTACTGAGCCTGCTCTGGACAATCAGAGCAAAACCATGAAAGCCCAGAAGGGGAGATTGCATTTCCTATTCCCCTTCAGTAAGGTCTCAAAGAACTTAAAGGTAAAACATTTGACTTATTTCTTATTTAGATTTTGTTACATTATTAATTTTTAAAGTAGTGCATATTTGAATTTCATTTCACACTGAATGTGTATATATCACTTTGCATAAATGACATAATTTGTTCTAAATTATATTCTGTTGCATTATTACTGGTTTGTATCTGTACTTTTAGTTATAAATGTACTTATGCTCTGATATTTTTCTACTAAATCATTGTTTTGTTTTTGTTAGAAACTCAAAAAGAAAAGCAAGGAGCACCCTAACACTGTGGCTGCTGCTGCAACTACAGGTAAGAACATATTGCTAGAAACATATGACAATTTAGTTGTTAGACAGAATATCACAGTTATATCCATTTTTTAAAAATCAATAACTTTTTTGTCTTATGATAGGTAGTGAAGATGTTTCCCCCATCTCGTCACGTTTCACGAGGATGTTATCGTTCTTTACAAGGCAACGCTCAAATCATCAATAAAGCCTGAAACATCAATTTGCTGAAAATGTGCAAAAATGGCTGGTTTTTGATTACATTTACATTTACATTTACAGCATTTAGCAGATGCTCTTATCCAGAGCGTCTTACAAAAGTGCTTTGTCCTTTACTCAAAGAATATATCCTAGTACAGTACAGTAGGTTAGAGTCCAACATACCAGTGAACTAGAATATGTAAAAGTAGATTTGGTGAATACATTGTAACATTGGTAGTGGGATGGACAATTCTTTGTGCAAGAATGATGTTATTGGTTCATTTTTCTGCGGTTGCATTTAATATCACTATCCTTATGTATTTATATATCGCTTTTTACTGCAGATGTTGTCACAAAGCAGTTTTACAAATGTCCAAGTCCAAGCCCCCAGTGAGCAAGCCAAGGGCGACAGTGGCGAGGAAGAACTCCCTAGAGCATGAGGAAGAAACCTTGAGAGCAACCAAGACCCAAAGGGGAAGCCCATCCTCCTTTGCCTGGCAACGCTCACCACAATAATATCAATTTTAAGAGAGAAATAAATAAATAAATGAAAAAATAAGCAGTTAATGTCCAGTCCAATTTGCTAGAGGCCCTAGTCTTGACGCGATGGTGTGCATGTGTCCAAAGCCCATCCCACAAGAGAGCATCCATTAAGAGCAAGGGAGAAGCAGTTGGCTAGGGTGGAGCTGTGGTGGCCTACAGCAGGGCACATCAGGGGGTGGTGGGAAGAGCCATGGCAGCTGAGACGGGCTGAGGCTCAGTAACATCATGACATCAGGAGTAGGTGTACCTCGGCAGAAAGAGAGACTAGATTATTAGGCATGTCCAGGTACAAGGGTGTGTAAATTAGGGAACTATAATGTGCAAAGATGGGCTCCGGCAGATCTAGCTATGGCAGCACAGCTAAAAGGAAAGAGCCAGAAGGAAACACAGGCACGAGGGCACCCTGGAACATCAGCACTCCGCCGCTCTCAGTCAACACACTCGAGTGACAAAAGAGAGGTGAAGTGACAGCATCATAACATCCCAGTTTATCATAACTCTCAAAACCCATGGACCCCCAAGATGGGAAGTAGTTAATAAAATACCTGACTGTACAGATACTAAAAAGAAATCTAGGATTATTTTTGTTATTTTCTATTGGGCTCAAGAGATAAGATGTTCGAGCAGTAATAAGTGTTTTTCTATAGGTGAGTAGGCTCTCCTTCCATGCAAGCTGGAAGACTACGGGCTTAGTGCGGTGCCATTTATGTTCTATTCTTTGAGTGTTTTGTTTTAAATTGCGAATGAGATCATTATACCAAGGTACTACATTTTTGTAGCTAATTTTTTTATTCTTAAATGGAGCAACATCATTAGGTGCACAGCAGAATACTGATTCTAAGCATTCAGTAATTTGATCAAGTTCCGTTGGGTTTGAGGGAATCCTAGGCGCAAATTATTAGTCTGGGAGATTCCCAATAAATCCAGGTGCAGTGGACGATGTGATCGTGTGTCTGGTATGATAGCGAGGCGAGGTTACGATAGTGTGGCTCATGCATAGTTTAAATGAAATTAGGGAATGGCCTGAGATGGCACCTGACTGGGGTAGTATAACTACCTTCTCCATGTCTACACCGTATGGCAGTACTAAGTCAAGCGTATGTTTACATTTACATTTACAGCATTTAGCAGTACGCTGTTATCCAGAGCGACTTACAAAAGTGCTTTGTCATTTACTCATAGAATATATCCTAGTACAGTACAGTAGGTTAGAGTCCAACATACCAGTGAACTAGAATACTGTAGAATACTGGGATCAATGCTGATACCTAGAAGTACAAAACACATAAGGTCTATCTTAAACAATGATAAGTGCAATAAACAATAAGTGATAGAGTTTGTTAATCAACATCATTGTAATAAACAATACCCTACAATAAGTACTAATTTAGTCAGTCAATATGAGAGCAGGGTAAGTATGTCCACCAGAGTGTGTGGGTTCTCTTTGTACATTGAAACCAATTGATTCTAATATAGAACTAAAGGCCAAGTTCAGAGGGTGTTGGGCACTATCAAAGTGAATATTGAAATCACCAACAATAATGGCACTTTCTACTAGAGCAGATCCCTCTCAGTATCTACAGCTAGACAAAATGCACCTGCCACCTTGTGGTCAGTTGAAGTATTTGCTAGTGATTCTAGACAGGTTTTCCAAGTGGACTGAGGCGTTTCCTTGTTCTAAGGAAGATGCCCGCGCTGTGGTTAAAATCCTAGCCAAGGAGATAATACCGAGGTACGGTGCGCCTCGGGTAATAGATTCAGATCAGGGACCCTGTTTCATTTCTATGGTAACTCAGAAACTATGCACCTACCTAACTATTGACTGGAAGTTTCACATCCCTTACCATCCTCAGTCATCTGGCATTGTTGACAAAATGAATTATACATTGAAACAAAGGCCATGATGGAAAACAGGAAAGAAATGGATAGATCTTGTCCTTCCTAGGTCTTCCTAAGTTCAAGACTGTTAACTCAATACACACTTTAAAACACTCAATACACAATTTAATTTTTTAATAATACTTGTTCAGGTTCCACTATTGTTCTCCAAACCATACATTATTCAATGTATGCATATTAATATTCAATACTTACACCAACCGGTTCTTGGTACCATTATGTTCAACCTGAGCTACTTGCATTTTATTTAAAAGGCGATCCTCTTCCATATCACCGGATGCCCATATTGCTTTTATTACCTCAATCTACTGCCAGCAGTGTTGTGTGAGATCAGAATGATGCCCAGTGCCACCACCAAATTGTCACTATTTGAGGTCGTTTTTGGTAGACCATTTACCACCCCATGGGTCAGAGGTAACCCAGGTGTTTCTCAGTCAGGTGACACAGCCATAGCTGATGACTGACAGACAAATCCTCTAAGACTTGGCTTGCGTTGCTTTGGTGTTACAGGAAAGGTTTGAAGCCCTTGTTTTTGTCTGTCTGGCATTCAGATTTCCTGAGCAGCCATGTTGTGGTTCCTAATTAGGAACATGTTCCAGCCTGCTCCATGCAAGCTGGAGCACTGGATCCACTCTTTAAATGTGCCTTTTTAAGGTGACAGCTTATAAAAGTCATCTCTGATTATTTTTTTTGTTGTTAGCTTTTTAATCTGTCAAGTCTGTAATTTTCCAGATTTATATCCATTAAAAAAACAGATGCTCTAAAGGGAGGGGGTGGACTCCTTCAGTGGTACAGCAGAAGTTGATAACTTCAAAATCATTTACAGCAGCTTCAACCTTGTACTAACAGAACAAATACGGACACAGCATTAACTGAACTATGGCCTGAGTGATTTAAGTAATTAGTGAAACTGGCACAGCACCACCAACCGTTTATTAAAGAAAACGTGTATGACACATGATTATCTTAATTCTTTTAATTAAAATAGTCCCTTGCAAGGCATATTATTCAATTATGTTCAAAGAGGTACATAGAGCATGCTGGCAAAACCGAACCGTTGAAGATACTACAGGAAATAAGAAATTTCCATAATGTGAATGAAACATTTATTTAAATGTATTGAATATTGCACATCTCAGAGCCTCCAGAGGTGGAAAAGACCAGGCCAGGTGAGCCATAGGTTGAATTGGACCCCGAATCCGAGGGCCAGGGCTCCCGCCAGACGCATGACGCTCGAATTTGATCTTCTTGAAGTAATTAACTAGAGTTAATTGAAAGCGGAAGAGGATGCCTGGAGCTGCGATGCCATACCTTTAGGGAAAGATGAAAAAAGGAACACGAATCAAATAAATGAGACTGTTTGTTCTTCGAGGCTGAATGGGATGTGCCATAATAACCTTCAATTACTATATTGGTGTCCAAGCTGAAATTCAACTTGATTACAATAGCCGCAAGCCATGCAGATCTAGTTATGGGCTTTATTCAAAATTAAAACTAAAACAGAAGTAGATTTTAAAAAACACAACCACAATTCTGTGATTTATCTAATGCCAGCTAGTTAACTTCATAACTTATTCTCTGTTGATTTTCCCACCCTTAATCTTGCAGAAAGAAGGCTCAAGAAAATCAAGCGGATGTAAATCACAATCATCCATGTTGTTTTGCCTCCACATCACCCTGAAAGCGCTTTATTTAAATAATCTAGCTGTGCTGTATCGACAGGTATGAGAAGATTCCCACAGAATATCAATTTACTACTCTATGGATTCTTCATGACTTGGCAGTAAGGTAATAATAACAGGCAGGTGTAGCATCTAAAAGTGGAAAGTCCAAGTGCACGTGTTATTAGCTAGCCAGTAGACAAGATCAAATACAAGGTCACAAATTTTAACCTGCCCTTTATATGGAAAATCTGCAATATTTTATATTTGCCACATCGTTAGTGGATAGGTAGCTAGCTATAGTAATTAACCTGCAAAATGTGTTCTTAATCTGTTGATTGCAACTGTCAAACATTTTTTAAAAATGTGTTGAATATTACCCACTCACAGCCTACAGAGGTGGAAAAGACCAGGCCAGGTGAACCATAGAACAAGTTGAACCCTGAATCCGAGGGCCAGGGCGACCGCGCCCGAACCCGAGGGCCAGGGCTCCCGCCAGACGCATGACGCTCGAATTTGACCCTCTTGAAGCAGACGAGCCCACTAGAGGTAACTGAAGCGGAAGAGGATGCCTGGAGCTGCGATGCCATACCTTTCGGGAAAGATGAAAAAAGGAACACGAATCAAATAAATGAGACTGTTTGTTTTTCGAGGCTGAATGGGATGTGCCATAATAACCTTCAATTACTATACTGGTGTCCAAGCTGAAATTCAACTTGATTACAACAGCCCCAAGCCATGCAGATCTAGTTATGGGCTTTATTCAAAATTAAAACTAAAACAGAAGTAGATTTTAAAAAACACAACCACAATTCTGTGATTTATCTAATGCCAGCTAGTTAAATTCATCACTTACTCTCTGTTGATTTTCCCACCCTTAATCTTGCAGAAAGAAGGCTCAAGAAAATCAAGCGGATGTAAATCACAATCTTCCATGTTGTTTTGCCTCCACATCACCCTGAAAGCGCTTTATTTAAATAATTTAGCTCTGCTCAATTTCAGCTTGATTACAATAGCCGCAAGCCATGCAGATCTAGTTATGGGCTTTATTCAAAATTAAAGCTAAAATAGAAGTAGATTTTAAAAAACACAACCACTATAGTAATTAACCTGCAAAATGTGTTCTTAATCTGTTGATTGCAACTGTCAAACATTTTTAAAAATGTGTTGAATATTACCCAAGTCACAGCCTACAGAGGTGGAAAAGACCAGGCCAGGTGAACCATAGAACAAGTTGAACCCTGAATCCGAGGGCCAGGGCGACCCCGCCCGAACCCGAGGGCCAGGGCTCCCGCCAGACGCGTGATTCTCAAATTTGACCTTCTTGGAGAGGGAGATCCCACTGGAAGAAACTGAAGGGGAAGAGAATATAACTTTAGCGAAAGATGAAAACTGACCACTAACCAAACGAATGAGAGAGATTGTTCTTTGAGGCTGAATATGATGTGTCATAATAACCATCAATTACTATAAAGGTGTCCAAGCTGAAATTCAACTTAATTACAATAGCTAGCCAGCAGCCAAGATAAAAGGTCACATGCCACACAATTTTAAGCTTCCCTTTATACGAAAGAACTGCAGTATTTTAAATTTGCCACATCGTTGGCGGACAGGTACCTAGCCATAGTAGCTAATTATCCTAGCTAGTTCACACTTCATTCTCCCCCAAATGATCCCATTATCGACAGGTATCCGTGCTTAGACATGAAGACAGTTCATCGACCGAGGACTGACATGCAGCTGTCACAGCTCTTTTAGAGCAATCCGACGGTTAGCGAGCCAATGCTAGATAATAACGTTAATTGCAGCTACAGCAAATAGTTGGCAGTTAATCTGCAAGTTAACTAACGTGCTCCATCGCCATGAAAATTAGAATCTGTTGCCGCAAGAGATGTGCATAAGTAATGTGTGAACTAGCTAAGTTAACCATCTCAAATAGACAGCTTGTCTGTTAGCTAACCTAGCTAGAGAGCCCAATGTTACCTGAGTCGTTGAATTCAAGTCCGACTTGACACTTTAGCCTTTCCCATTAGGCCTCATCGTCTTTTTAAACAAAATTAACATACTATTCATAAAATCCATATAGAGCAAGTTTTATGGATGATCTGCTCAGTGAAGCTGCATTATTTCTGTTATAATACGGACACGGCAGCATTTTCACGGCATGTTTTCTTAATCTGTTTATTGCAACTGTCAACACATACGAATGATTAATAATTAATGTAAACTGTTATGCAGCGAATTAAAGATACTATATTTTCCTGTTTCCCTAGAAATAATCCAAACTGCAGTGTCTGCTTATTTATGCTGAAGCACACTTAAGTGGGTATAATTTTTGTGGATTCCACATATACATTAAAAGGAAAATGTTGCCCAATCATGTCAGAAATAGCAAAACAAAAAAACACAGGCTCCGAGTTACTGAAAGAGAAGTACGCGATGAGGTCCTGGTAGAGCATAGGCACAGGTTGGTCATACGTGTTTATGAGGAGTTTAATTTAAGCAAAATCCTCATCACACACCCAAGAAGTCAAAGCCTGCAAAATCCCCAAGCAGCAAGACTGCATCAAGTTAGCACTGGCTGAAGCAAAAATAGTGCTGTGTCCTGCTCTGTGGCTCATCCACTCTACCAGTCTCTTAGTATTGGGCTTAGTGTGCTTAATTCATCTTGATGTCCTAACTGACATTCAAAAAGAAATGGATGTGAGAAGACAGTGTAGGAGTTCAAATTTGAATTGGCTTGAAATGTAGGCTGAAGTGCTCTTCTGCAGCTGAGCAGCTCATTTTCTGCTGAGCATCTTCACAGCCCTTACAAGGAGAGCATGAAAATGATGGAGGGGACAAGAAAAATCAGAATAATGCTTTAAGGACTGGACACATTTACAGCTTCTCACACTAAACAAAGTACTCCAAGGTAAAAAGTTCATCAAAGTAAAACATGTTTCATCCATCTTTCTGTGAACTGATATTTTAATGACTGACAGACAAATCCTCCAAGACTTGGCTTGGGATGCTTTGGTGTACAGGAGAGGTTTGAACCCCTTTCATTAAAGAAAACGTGTATGACTCAGGTGCTAGGGTATTATCAGAATGTAATTTATTCCAAATGTAAACACATGATTCTCTTAATTAGAGATTCCCTTATAAGGCATATTATTCAATAATGTTCATAGAGGTACAAAAAACAAAACAAAACAACAAAACCCTACTGAGTCTGGAAAAGAACATCTTTATCAATAAAAAGTATCAAATGACCTGAACACAGTTGTACCACCATTACAAACTCCTTGCTTGAGTCTGCATGTATACATGTATGATAGTAACATATCAGCCAATGAATGATGGACTCGAGTTTGTACTCGAGGAAAGAAAGAAATTTTCATAATGTCATAAAGAATCAAGTGTTTGGAAAACGTCTAGGAAAAGAAAGAAACATTTATTTAAATGTGCTGAATATTGCACAAGTCGCAACCCTTGAAAAACCAAGAAGAGTTCTCGGTCTGCTTAAGTACTGTGTACTGCAAAAACACAAGTAGAATTGAATTTTCCACAAATACACATACAAGAACCATAGAAGAAAGCATAGTGTTGGTCTTATAGAACGAGAGACACAAAAACCTCAGCTACAATGATCAACAATTACACAATGAAGTTTGGATTCAACGGAATTTCGTTTTGAACTACGGTAGAGGGGCCTCTTTATCGGCTACTCGAATACTAGGCAACAACCTGATTCACCATTTGTGGATCACATTTGAGCAGTAACATGATTTGGTAGAACACTTGCATTTGAAACCATTTTTGTCTTCTTTTATAGGTGGAATCGGAGGCCAGTTTGGTGATGTTTTAAATCTACTTGAAGAATAACAAACAAACAAAAAGCCAACCCTAATGTAACATTTAAAAGAAGCACCAAAGTGGGCATCAGATTTACCATCAAACAGGGTCTTGCTGCTGTCGAAGCCTGTGCACTGCCGCTTGCAGATCTCCATGTTCTGCAAGCAAGATTTCACACTGCAGCGAGAGACACACACACACACACACACACACACACACACACACACACACACACACACACACACACACACAGGTGGGGGGGGGGGGGGTTACAGTACTAGCAGAGAAACTCTGATGCTATTTGGATTTCTAAATTAACACGGTGTTCCTTAAAATGTTTTTGAAACACTGACATGTAGATTGGAAGGCCTGGAGCAACTCACTGTGCACTCTGAGGGAAGTGGAGGAGGTGGGTCATGGTCAGAAACAGGTGGTTCACGGTCTTCACTGGCGTGATCCTTTTGTGAGCGTCTAGCGTGAGCATCTTCTTTAGTAGGTCGATGAACTCCCGCCGGTCGGCCTTCTCCGCCAAGACGTCGGTGCCTTTCAGACTGGTCATATTGACCTGCGAGAGAGACCCATGGGTGAGTCATATTATTCACCAGCAGAGGGCGGCAATGCACCCAATACGAACGAAGTTCTGCAGCAAATTTCTACGCACTGCTCTGCCCTTCGCAGATGCCGTTCTCCAGAGCGACTTACATGCGCTACTCATTATGACAGCAGAAACGCTCGACCTTTCAGCTAGCACCTTGTTCTACCTGCTCTATAATGTGAGCTGCGGGAGCCCTTTGTCACGTTCTTCAATTTCACATCGCAACACTAAAAGAAATGCGTATAGTTACGCGCACAAAAGCCCAAATAACCTGCATCATGTCGTCAAGGCAGTTTAAAATGTACTTCCGAGTCTCTTTGGACTTGATGCCACGCTCCGCCTCATGCTCCGAAGGTGTCTGGAGAAAGGAAAGAAAAAACAAACCATTCAGCTCCACCATTAAGTTACATGAAGTCATTAAGTTACGTCCCTTATAAAAAACACATGGCATTTGGCATTTGAAGACAGGCAAACCTTGAGTCTCCACAGGGGGTAGCAGTAGAAATAGTAGTGCGTCTTGGTCCCTGCGCTCAACATGCACTCTGCTGGTAGGCCCTGCGTCTCGGAGATGTAACGGATCTGCAGAGACACCATACGGCAAAAGGATTATGACTTTATTTTGAGTTAATCCTTTCATTTTCAAAGTGCATGTCTAAAAAAACAGGCCATAGAAACTCATTTATATTAATCCTAAAAATGAGCGGGCCGACAAAGCAGCTAAAAGGTCAAACTACACACACACAAACACACACACACACACACACACACACACACACACACACATATCACTACAGCCACAAAACCACTACAGGTCTGCACCACTGATGCTGTACGGGCGTTAAGGCACAGCTCAAAGGACCATGTGCTTACCTGATCATATTCGGAGGCTCCGGGATACAGGGGCCAGCCCAGGAACAGCTCAGCAATGACACAGCCCAGGGACCACATATCGATGGCCTCACAGAATGGGAGACCCAGGATGATCTCAGGCGATCTGGACCAAAAACACAGAGATCGCCATCATGAAATCAGCCTCGGCTGATAATTCCGTGGGGGGGGTGTTTGTGTTCCTAGACATTACACACCCACTATTCTAGTGTAACATGGAACCAACACTACAATGCACCAACACTACAATAATGTTCTGTTTTGCATTAAGTAAATACAGAGTACCAATGCAGTTAAACACCCGTTACTCAGTATATTACACTGTTAATTAACAGTGTAGCTACAATGTAATAGCGGTTTTGTACAGACTTGCTAAATACTGATATTACCAAAGCCTGCAGTTCAGCGCATCCTAACTAATCTCAGACACCGAAGACGGTTCATTAGGTGTTTTGCTAAATAACAGCACTCACATGACCCAATAAAAATAAACCACTTATAAATCAATCGTGCTCCAGTTAACTGTAATGCTCATCATAGGCTTTTAATGTGTAGCAGGGTTATTACAACTGTCCACAACATGCAGCTCTACTCTCAAGCACACTAGAGTGCAACGAGTGCATACTTATTTCTAACACGCCTCAGCACGTGTCCCTCACCGGTAGTATCTGGACTGCAGGTAGCTGGGGCCCTTGGAGAAGTGGCTAGCTGAGCCGAAGTCGATGACCTTGACGCGGTACGGCTGCCTGACGGGGTCCACCAGCATGATGTTGTCGGGCTTGAGGTCGGTGTGGATCAAGCCCAGGCTCTTCAGTTTCATGAGCGCTTTGGCGACCTGCTGCAGCACGGGCCGGATGCATTTCAGCAGCAGTGGGCTGAACTTGCTGCGCTTGAGGAAGTCGTAGAGGCTCTGCCCCAGCATCTCGAACACCAGGCATATGTGCTTCTTGTGCTGGAAGCACTCGTACGCGCGCACGAAGTTGAACTCGTCGGCGTTCTCCCTGCTCAGCCGGCTCAGGATGCTCACCTGAGGAGGAGCAAAGGAGGGAAGACAGAATACGCGTTAAGCCGAAGCTACGTGGTCACAGCTTCAAAGTTTGATACTGCTGACAAATAGCCTACTTATTTTCAATAGCATCAAGCACTTTGTGTACTTCCCTTCAACCATTTACTTCTACAGGATTTGGGAGATGCAATTATGGAAGTGGTCCCTTGGAAATGAACCCATGAACTTGCTTTTGGTACTCAAACAATGCAGATTAATGCTCTTTCATAACAATAACATTTTTAATGCACATCCAAACAGGCATGGCTTACACAACTGAAGCTAAATCTTCTTTTTAGAGTAAGCTTCAAGCTGTCCGTGTGTTATCCGAACTAGTTCCTACTGAACTAGTGAAAATTAGAACTAGTGTGCCAAACAAGTATTTCTGTGCTACCCTGGCTGTATACAAATTCCACGGTGTGCGTTAGCACATCTGACACCAACAGAACATATGTTGTAAAACTGAAACAAACAATAACAGAATCAGGGCTACAGCTGATTCTAGGCCATATCAATAGCTCATTTAAAGCAGGCACAACTTTCCCACCTCGTTCTGGCCCTGTCGAGCATAGGACGGATGACTTTTCAGGATCTTGATTGCGACTACTTCACTGGTGCCCCGCTTCCAGCACTTGGCGACCTGGCCAAAGGTTCCACGGCCCAGGGACTCCAAAACCTCGTAGCTGTTGGAGACGGAGCGGAGGATCTCGTTCTGCACCAGTTGGTACTCGCAATCGCTGCCCCTGGCCACACGCTTGGACAACCCAGGGGAGGAGAGCTCCTCCAGGATCTGTACACTGTTGCTGCTGTGTGCCTCCTCTCTCTTCCTCTTGAGGCTGCCCCGCTTCTGATAGCCGTCAGCACGCCGCGAGGTCAATGCCTCGTCTCCGCCCTGCCAGCTGGAAGAGGAGGAAGACGACGACGAAGCCTCGTCCGAGGCTCCAGAGGGGGAAAAGACCATGGCAGGTAAGCCATCGATTGAATTGAACCCCGGATCCGAGGGCCAGGGTGTCCCCGCCCGAATCCGAGGGCCAGGGCTCCCGCCCCGTGCAGGATTCTCAAATTTAACCTTCTTGGAGTGGGAGATCCCACTGAAGGAATCTGAAGGGCAAGAGAATATACCATTATGGAAAGATGAAAACAGGACTACTAACCAAATGAACGAGAGAGATTGTTTGTTCTTTGAGGCTGAATGTGATGTGCCATAATAACCATCAATTAGCTAAATTAGCTAAATCACAGAGCTTTGATTTTTTTTAAAACATCTACTGCTGTTTTAGTTTTAATTTTGAATATTTCTTTCTGAAGCAGAGCAGAGCCCTGATCGATGCCATTGTTTTTTGGGCAGGCTTTAGCAAGTGATTGCTTTCTCTTTACACGCTTCTCAGAAAAGACAAGTTCTTTGTCTTGCGTTACTCAAAGGTGGTTCTGTGTGCTAAAACAACATCTTGACCTTTCAGCGATGCTGCCACACTGAAAAACAGAAGGCCAAGAAAAAAACAGCTTCTATTCTTAGACTCTCTGGCACTCTAAGTGCTTGCTGATACCTTGCTGACTGCAGTATTTCCTACACCTTTCCAACTGAGAGGCTCCTGAACTTGCAGCACCTCTGTCAATTAATCAATTGCATAACAAGAGTTCATCCACTCTATAATTGAGGGAGATACCCCCTCTAATCATTAATGCTCATCATTACAAAGACCATTAGTGTAAGCTGATGAAAAATGTTTCAATGTATTTAAAAGGTAAAGAACAGAGTAGCAATGTAAAGATACCATTTATAATGCATTACATTTTAGTCTTTAACACAATCTCTTGCCCTGAAACAGTGTTTAGGGCGATTACAATGCTGTTTCAATATGTTTAAAAGGTAAAGAACAGAGTAGCAATGTAAAGATTCCATTTATAATGCATTACATTTTAGTCTAAAACACAAACTCTTGCCTTGAAACAGTGTTTAGGGCGATTACAATGCTGTTTCAATGTGTTTAAAAGGTAAAGAACAGAGTAGCAATGTAAAGATACCATTTATAATGCATTACATTTTAGTCTAAAACAAAATCTCTTACCCTGAAACAGTGTTGTTGGGCGATTACAATGCTGTTTCAATGTGTTTAAAAGGTAAAGAACAGAGTAGCAATATAAATATTCCATTTATAATGCATTACATTTTAGTCTAAAACACAATCTCTTGCCCTGAAACAGTGTTTAGCGCGATTACAATGCTTTGAAACGCTGTTTCAATGTGTTTAAAGGTAAAGAAGAGAGTTGCAATGTAAAGATTCTACTTATCATGAATTACATTTTAGTCTAAAACACAATCTGGGTTTGTGTGTATATAAATGATGTAATGTTACTGTTGTGGAACAAATTACTTCCATTTCCATTTTTAAGGCAAAAATATTAAATGTTGGAATTTATCATTACATATTCATATGAATATGACTTTAATTTGTATACATATTTGTTGACATTAGCTATTTTGATCAGTCATTTTTGTGTCTGGTTGTTCTAGCTCATATTTAGCACGTTGTCCTTGACCATGTCCCTCTGTCCACAGGGTGGTGGTGTTGGACTGTGTTACAGACACGCTGCTGTTTTCCTGCAAGGTGCTAGTGGTCGGATTTGTAGGTGAGAAATATAGAGTGAAGTCATGTGTATATTACCCATACTACACTTCATCACATTCTGACCATGATGGCACATGGCAACACACTTTAATAGGTAACTCTGAGGGTTTTTCTACATTCCCTGTAAGGTCTGCTGGCTTTCTTCTTCTTCTCTGGGAGAATCAGGCTGCCATATGACAATTTCCAGCTTCAGCTGCTGCATTATTACTGGTTGCCCGTTATTGTACGTATTGTAACCTCAGAAAAGCTCAAGTGCTGACACTTGCGTCTGTGTGAGAACAAAACATCAGCATATTCAGTACACTGAAGAAATGGTTCTTTCTTTTTTAGATTCCAAAATGCTTATTGACAGTGATTGTAAAGTCACTTTGTTTGTAAATAACCATGATTTACACATTTATTCTGGACAGCAGTTCCTCTCATAATACTGAAGGCCCAGCATGTATATCTACTACTGCTGTTTTTTTAGACGGTGATTGTGGGAGCTTATTTCATCGCGCAGGGCTTCTTTAGTGTGTACAGCATGTGTGTGGACACCCTTTTCCTCTGCTTCTGTAAGCTGCACACACACACACACACACACACACACACACACACACACACACACACACACACACACACACACACACACACACACACACACACTCTCTCTCTTCATTCCAGCAGTTCATAATGACATTGGGCACACACAGTCGAAAGCTTGTATGGTCTCGTCCCTTTACTTCAGGGAGAATAGAATTATAAAAAACATTATTAGCTCACATTTCACTCTCAAGCTACTACACATATGCCAATCATGAGGACTATATTGGTTTTATTTCCACTATGATGTTTCTGTCTCCTCTAGTGGAGGATCTGGAGCGTAACGACGGCACCGTGCAGAGACCATACCTCCGATTTACTCCTCCACATCAGCTGACTTTAAAAAACTATTTAAAGCTCTACACATCATGGATCACAGAATGTCTGTTATTAACGCTATACAAGAACTATACTAAGGCCATAGATCTAGACTAAGACTATAAAGTTATTTCACTTAGCTAAATAACTTTAATACATAATTTAAATCATGCAATGTGTAATAATATTTCTTGTTTTTGTTCAGGAGATGTGCAGACATTATCTGCTGTATTATTTTTGTGGCTGCCATTGTCACCTATATTCTTATTCGCTCCCTGGGTAAGAAACATTTCCAACTACACTTTCATGGGGGAAAAAAAATCATTATTATTGTGGGCTCAAGCGGAAGGTCTTTTACCCATGTATGGCTTGTGAGATATCCTTCTAACGAAGGTTCTAACACAGCGTGGCTGCTTGGAGACTCTCGTCATGTCGTGTTGCCCCAGAACTCCACTGGGATGTTTTGTGGAGCTGGAGTCAATGTGTAAGTCCCTCACATACTGGATAAGTATTTATATCTTCACAGGAATACCAAAACAGCACACCCAGTATGTAAGGAACACCGTCAGTATTCTTTCGAATGGACTTTAGTGAGTCGGACTAGGGTTACAATGGAGCTGTGCAGGTGCAAATCATGTGGAAACATGAAACATCAACAAGACAAGATGGGTTAGACTTTAGCTTTAAGATTTTCATGATTGGCACTGCACAGCAACAAGTGGAACCAATCAAATCACTTGTGTTTAATGATTGTCTCTAAACCAAGGGGTCCAAACTCAGGTCTAGGAGTGTCACAACACTGCAGAGTTTATTGGTTACCCCAGTCCAATTCACCCTCGAAGAAAGAACACTTAGCTGGGTAGTGGTGTGACTCTCCAGCACTGAATCCTGATACACATACTCAAAAAATTGAATAAAAATTGTTTATTTAATTGGCTAATATTCATGTGTCAAGCTGCATTTGTTTCCTGCATCCTCTCGTGTTTCAGTGACAAACCAAACGTCCTCTACTTTGACCTTCTGAAGTGTGCCAGAGCAACGACAGAAATGGACGCCATTCTAGAGGGTCTCCAGTGTCCAACCACTCAAGTGAGATTTCCACACAAATGTCCTGTTGACATTGTACAGAAACCAAACACGTATGTCAGTAGCCTTTTAGAAATATGCACATGAGACTCATTTATTACAAAACAGTTTAGCATGTAGTATGTGAATGCCAGTTTGTAAGTCTGGGGGCTTGGGTCTCCTTTTGCTGCTTGGTTTGGGAGCCTTTTGCTCTATCATGCAATGAACAATGTGTAAATAGTGTAGATAGAAATATAAAAAGCAACACTGTGTTTAGCTACTCAAATAAGATCTCCTTCACTCTGTGTGTTTGTGCGTTGGTTTGCAGGTCTGTGTTAAAAAATGCCCTTCAGAGTTCTGGAAGTTGACCCCAGAGGCGTATGCCCCAAATGCCCTGCCTAAAGACTTCTTTCAGCAGCAGTATTGTGACCCTAGACTTGACCTCGCCCAAACCACATTGGTAAAACCTCACACTGCAAATAAGCAATGTAACCAGCTTCATCTCTGAGAAATAAACCCTCACCTCACTCTTGACAGAACAGAATTTGTCGTATCAAAAGTCTTTGCAATATGCAACTCTTTGTACATGTAATTCATGCATTGGCTTAGCCACTCACGCATACATAGCATTTGTGCATACATAGCATTCTGCATGTTAATGAGATTTTCACATGCATTTCCACTACAGAGTGTCCAAGACATCCTCAATCAAGAGCTTTGTCCATATTTCTACACGCCAAGTAAACCAGGTAAAGACAGCAGGATTACACAACTACCTGTTAATTTGTCCATTCTGTTTTGTAACAGTTTGACTATGCTATGTACCAAAACATAACCAAACCACCAGGAAAGTACTTATACCTGCAGTGATAAGTCAGCAGGTTTAATTGTTAGTCATATTATTTTCTGTCTCTCCCTCCACCCAGAACTAGGGAGATGTCTGCCTAGCTTTGACTGGCAGGACGTTCCTCCAGACTTCTCTCTCCCTGGATTCGCTTCCGTTAATGAAACAGTCGAGCACATAAAGGGATATATGGAGTAATCCTTCACACACACATTTCACTCTCAAGCTACTACACATATGCCAATCATCAGGACTATATTGTTTTTATTTCCACTGTGATGTTTCTGTCTCCTCTAGTGGAGGGTCTGGAGCGTAATGACGGCACCGTGCAGAGACCATACCACATGCCCAGGTCTCTGTGGCAAATCCTCCACAAGAGAGACAGCTTTCTCCCTTAATGAATAAACCATCCAGCATATATTTGAGTCTTTTTTCTGTTGTTGTAACTGTAAAACTGTTCTCAACAGCATTTCGACCACTGTTTTGTTCAAAAGAGATCTGACGGGGCGGCCTCTGGACTGATCCAGTTTTGACCGAACGGCAGACACACACTGGATGTTCTGGCAAACATTTACATATCTGGCTGGACCTTAACCATGTTGCTCTGTTTATTTGATACGCCTACTCTTTTCATATACCGCACTGCTTATTGTGTAGGAGTAGGCTTGCTCCTAAATGTGGAGTATATGAGAGGCTTAAGGGGAAGTTGATATATTTAATTGAGTTTTAGTTCTTTGCCAACCTCTCTCATTATGTGTGAAAGATCACATTTCATGGGATGCTACAATATATTTTTTTTAATTCCTGAGTGTAATAATGTCAAGATTGGCCACCCTCCTGGACTCCCTCTTTCCGTGGTTTCACGTCTTGCGCTGCAGGCCGCTCCCCCCTGCAGCGTTGGTCAAGACGGGTAGACGCTTACCTGGGATCTCGTCGTTATCAAAATAAACGTGAGCCTGCTTCTTCCGGGAACGACGAGATGCCCGTGTACAGGCAGCCACGACCAAGGCACACAGCAGGGTTTAAATACATGAACTAGAAACGAGGGACAGGTGTACGCAATCAGTGTGAGGACAAAATGAAACCGTGGAACGGAACAAAACACAAGACATGGAAAACACGGAACATGGAAGGGACTGATCGTGACAATCAGCATAGATTATTTAACACAAAGATTCAGAACTGCTGGTGCTGTGTATTTAATCATCTAATATAGACACCAGTACCTCCACTAAAGCCTGCCATAATGATATCAACATCAAATGCAAAAAAAGTAATTTTGTTTCCAATAGTAAAACCAAAAAAAAAAGCCAAACAAATAAAACGTGATGATGGACATGCGCCTCTTTAAAGGATTTTCTCAATAAATATATGTAGAATTTATGACTATAACAGAAAACAGCAAAGAGAAAAATGCAAGAATGCATATGGCGAAGGACGTATGGCAAGTATGGCTAATTCCTCCTAAATGTCTATTTGGTTCCATCAATGCAATATTTGAAGCTCTATGAAATAAACAAACCAAATTGTTATCAGAACACTCCACTATATTCATGAAAAACACTTTCTCATGTACTCTTGTTTTCTGTATGGCTTTAGCCACTCCTGCTGCATGTTGGGTGTCTTTTTTCCATGTTGTCTAGCTGTGTGCTCACATGCATGAGTACTTGTCTCTCTCCCCCTTTCTTAGCTCACAATCTGATTCCAGTTTTCGAGTGCAAAATACAATCCTTGCTGTCACGTAGGAACCCAAACCAGGCGAAACTCTCTCTCCTGGGGGCTACGTGTTGACATACAAGCTGACAGCAGGGCCCAAACTTCGGGAATTAAACCTTAACAAGCTTGCCTCTCTAGGTAACTCAATTAGCGAGTAGGCTTAGTTAAAATAACAGCTTTAGTGAGCAAGGCTCCGATGAATAACGCAAGTTATGATGGCCATTCACACTCCAGACACATTTTTTCGTAACTCAACAATGACTCCTAAGTTCTTTCAAACTTCTCAGTAAGGAATTCAAATCTGAAAAAGGATGTTCAAGAATAGTTTTGAGATGTCATTCACCTGGTTCTGAAAACTTGACTTGTAGAGTAACATACCATGCTGATGAGGTTACAGTGTCAAGCGTGAATGTGTGGAAGCTTGACTTGGAAAAAAGACAATGAATTGGCCATCAAGTCTACAACAAAAGCATGCCAGCTAACATTGGTACTCACCCCAACCTGCCTTTGCACTGTGCAATTCCAGCAGTCTTAAACATTGTTTTGCATTTCAAACTGTACAAGACGATGCATCTGAAACCTTGACCAAACTCCATGGCACAGTGCTCCATCGATAGTTGTTCTCAATATTGGACTACAGATTTTCTGGAAACTATCATGCTAGATCATTAAGATATTGTGCTTTTGTCACAACAAATGTGAAATCAAAAAGGCATTCTATCTGCTGCCACAACTGCACAAAATATTTTTGTGTCCCACATACTTCATGCTCATTTCGCTATACCGCTGTTATTTGTAGTTGGCATGTGAGCTATGGCAGGCTGTTTCCTATTGGTTGTTTTTATACGCGTGTTGCGTATATGTGTACTGCGAGATTTTAGAGCAAAATTTCTGACACTGCATGAGGAGACATGAGATGCTCAGTCCAACATTTCAGTAAAAAAAAAAAAAAAAAAAAAGGCAATCATTCATATTTTGAAGCACTATAGACTTTTTATGGTCTGAAGCTATAGTGGAATGGTTTTCCAGGCTGGACGAGGTATGAAGTGAAAACACGGACTCGATCATCTCCACGTGTGGACTCTGTGTCCAGCAGGGCCTCTCCAGGAGCCTGGATAGTGACCGATTTGTCCCCTCTGCTGTCCCTGCTCTTAGAGCGGTGCCTGTCTCTCCGATCCCTGAAACACCACCACACACGCACGCGCACACAGATGTATATAAACATTTATATACACAGTATACTCCAAGTTGGTACATAAAGCAACATAAAATGGATAATCGTTAAATAACGATACGGTGGTACCCTCAGTGTTTGCAGTAGTGTACATTCACATTTGTATGTTCTAGACAAAACATCAATGCCCGCCCACATTTAGGCAAAAGGGAAGAATGTCGGGAAATGGCATACGCACCTGTGCTTGCGAGAGCTACGGGAATGGGAGGACTTGTAGGAGTAGCCTGAGTACTGTGACTCGTTGTCCATGTCTGGGGCCAGTGCCTGGGGTTTGTGGACCTCAGCTCCGCCCCTGGAACGTTCTGTTGCTCTGCGCAGTTGAGTTTTGCGCTCTGAGATAGATTTAGAGGATAGCGCCAGCGGCAGCTGCAGCAGTTCAACCTTACTCCTGAGAGAATCTATTTTGAAGGCTGAAGAGGAGGAGGACTAACCTGAGGGAGGAAGAGAAATAAGTATACCTTTAAAGCAAATACCATAATCCAGAGCAACACATCTCAGAGTGAACACACTCCCTGTTAATCAAACCAAAGACTGGTGGTGTCAGCACAAAGCTCTATCTGCTCTTAAAGGTGAGCTACAAGTGCCCACAATTTCATTACAATCTGTTCTCATTCAGAATGAACAAGTGCATATAAAATCAGAGCAACACCATAATATGTAGAGATCTATAAAGATCTCTTTTTATATATTTCAATGAATCCATTAATGTCCCGGAACAGTGATAGTATAAAATTAAGTCACATTTTGAAAATGAACATCTTGAATACACACTGAAAATTCAAACAAAGGTTGTAGTCTTCATCTATTAATTGAACTGTGCAAGAATAATGAACAAACCAGAAAATAGCATTACACACTACTTCACCTTCAAGGTATTAAATGTGTTTCACCCTAAGGAAGCAATTTACAAAAACAGGCCCATCATTCAACAACTTTGTGAATCAGTGCTTTCACAATTCTCACACTCACCACAAGGTCTCATCACACACACACACACACACACACACACACACACACACACACACACACACACACACACACACACACGCATTCCCCAGCCATCTCCCATCATCTCCAGGGTTACCAAGCTTGGCTCTTACCAAGGGAATGAATAAGGGGGTACAGGAGCAGTGAACAGTGTGGGGGCTACGTTTCTATGGTTACATGACCTTTAACCACACAACCCTATTTCTGGGGAGAGCAAAAATATGTCAGTGAGCTGTTTGTATGTTTACCTGGGTCTTTGTGTGTGTGGTCAGCTCTAAAATAACAGCAGCAACTGTCATTGAAGAAGCTGTTGTGTGTGCCTGAGTAGGTACTAAACACATTCTTAAGAATAGTGACTCTTAATCCAATTCCTTTAATGAAGAACCACAACTTTCCTCACTTTCTATTTCTAAATGTCTGTCCCCTTCTCTCTGATTGGCTGTATATGAAGGGAACGCAAACTTGATTAGGAAGCCAAAAACACAGACCTCCTCTTTCTGCTGTGTCTATGTGCATGCACTTCTCACTCACCCACTTGTCAGGGATTGTTTACAAAACTGATAATACAGTCAAGGATACTATTTGTCGAGGGCAGACTCCCAACACATGCCACTCATCAATCTCAAATAGGGGCTCTTGGATTCTCTCACACACACACACACACACACACACACACACACACACACACACACACGCTTCTCACAGGAATTGTAAAAACAGTAGGCCTACATTTGAACAGAATAGAATGGGACCATAACCCCATACATTTTATGATAAAGTTTAAAATAAAAACTCATAGATAAAAACATAACTCTCGAAGAAAATTAAGAGATCAGTCCAAATTAGTATCTCTGCGTTTGGCAATGATTTCAATTCCACAGTCTGTTGAATTCCACCACATGTACAGCTCTTTGTATTTAATGAGATTCTGATTAGGTAATCAAAGCTTATTTAACAAGCAGTGTGAAAGACTGGTGGAGAACACCTCAAGATGCATGAACAAGCTGCAATCAAAATCTGAGATATTCCACCAAATACTGATTTCTTAACTAATCCTAAATTAAAACATTAGTACCATAATCCTTAGTCCTTAACACTGATCTTAGACTATTTCATTCTTTTTTGAACCATAACATTAGCCATTATACAACAAAGGCCAAACTGGAGTCAGTGTAAAGGAGCCACTTCTACCAACATCTTAACAGATCAAAGTATAAATCCTTTCATATGTGTCAAAAACCAACCCTGGCATCACTGAGCCATTTCAAGAGGTGAGGGACGAGCTTCACAGTATTTACACTACACAGAATGTGCCTCTTCATCGGTAATGACATGATATCAGACAACAAATATGTTCCTTTTTGTCCCCTGCAATGTTGACAGGAGTCAGTCCAGAACAGGGCTGCACAAATAAGTATACAGTAATGAGCAGTGAAGATGATGTCTTGCCACAACACAATGGCAATCCCAGTAAGCCCTGCCTTATCCATTGTGCGTAAAGAGAGGCCAAACCTTTATTTTCTATTCTGTAGAACGCTTAAAGAAATAAAATAAACTCCTTCCACACTCTTTATTCTTTGCTCTCGCATAGTGTTAATTTATAAAATAAAGGATACAACATAGACATATGATGATATTAATGCAAAATACCCTCTTGGAGCCCATGTGTCTTGCAGGGGTCCCAGTGCAAAAGAACCTGAATTTGTTTAAGTCACCCATCCACACATTCCATAAGGCGAAGAGAGATGAAGACCACCATCTTGCCTCAAGTTGACATGGGCACATTATAGGTTCTCGAGCAAAATGGTACCTGTTGGATTGCCAGTTTGTCACTGATGGCGTGAGTGAGTATTAACATACATGTATTGGGCAAAGTGCTTGGGGGGGGGGTCCCTTTAGTGGGCAGATTCATTTCCTCAGCCATACATTTTCAGTCTCATTTTAGTTCCATTTCTTCATCTTCACTGACTAATCTTTTTTTTAAACTGTCACCTCAGTTCCCTTGTTCCAACTTTAGCTTTACCTGATAAAAAAAAACACCTCACATATCTGGACTTTCATTTGAATGCTTTTTATTCCAACTCGGTGCATGTGCTGAAGGTTCGTCTGTCCTGTCTCTCTCTTCTCAGTTGCAGACAATACAATATTTGCAGGTTTCTCCCAGGAGAAAGGCATGCTGGGATAGTAAAGAGCTACACCGGATGTATGAAATGGCAGGAATGCCACACCCTTATTGTGTGTGTTCATGTTTCAAATGTGTAAGTAAAACTCTTTACAATGTCTCGTGTAATAAATCAGAATCCTGTAGAATGGCTCTCGGGCTGAGCTGGTTCTGTTGGCCCTTCTTCGTTACCTAAACAGGTTGGAAAGATGACCATACAATTGCCACAGTCTGCAGGGGTAGTACACCATAAGCAACATAATTACATCAACTCCAAAATCAATACTAAACATTATTCAAATACATACATAAAATTCTTAAAGTTGAAATTAGGAATTGCTACAGGTTTGAAGGCCAGTTTTCAGTCTGGCAATAGCAAGACCCAAGATCTGCGGTGATGTTTTAATATTCAACTGTGTGCTCCATTTAAACTCAACCCCAAATTATCCCAGTGATTCCAGATTAGTTCTTTTTGTTTGGTACAATCAAAAAGAATTGTGCTACAGCATTAAACAGGTTTAGCCCCAGTATTTATAAATTGCTTCTTTGACACACTTACCATCGCTCGACCCAAGATAAATAGATGGTGTCCTGATAATGGAGGAAGACCCATGGATGGTGTCATCTGAACTGACAGACAGGTGACTTTTTTCTCACCATTGTGAGCAGTCTACACTGGTCTGCTTCAATCTCCTATGAAAATGAAAACAAGGAGTTAACCAGGATCTCACAAGTGCACAAAGCCATTCTTTTAAAACATAACATGAAAGTGCTAGCTAGCTGCAATGATAGTGTGTGTGTGTGTGTGTGTGTGTGTGTGTGTGTGTGTGTGTGTGTTTGAGAGAGAGTGAGTAATATATCCACTTTACCCTAAGCTGATGCAGGTTTTTCATCAGTCCCTCCATTCTTTGAAAGATTCCATCCACATTTTTTATCATGCGCTGCCGTATGCTTGCTCGTGATTGGCAGGGCCTCGTTTCATGCCTCAGCATCTCCAGGTGTGAACGGCCTTTTGGTGACTGGCAAGGCATCTCCTGCCCTTCTTGCTGTGAGGACAATGATGTCACTTTCTGCTTCTGACTGGCAGCCTCTAAAGGATCCAAGGATCCAAGGATCAACAGTCTTAGTGTCCTGACTGGCAGAACACAAAGGGTGCAAAAAAGTTGGTAAATATCTGAGCCTGCTAAAATTCTATTTATAAAAACACCACCACCACCACCAGAAATATACTGTTTAACTATCATAGTGCAACAATGACTGTGTAACGGAGTGTAACAAATTCTTACCATCTTGAAGAGCAGCATCAGCCACTTTAGCTTGTCCTCCCACATAACCCTGCCCACCAGTATGCATGTAGGCTTCTGATTGGTCAG
Organism: Electrophorus electricus; assembly: GCF_041902795.1. Taxonomy (NCBI): domain Eukaryota; kingdom Metazoa; phylum Chordata; class Actinopteri; order Gymnotiformes; family Gymnotidae; genus Electrophorus; species Electrophorus electricus. The sequence goes on along the minus strand of NW_027658693.1, from coordinate 977,426 downwards.
TTGGGATAGTAGGTGTGAGAACATTTTCATCATCACTCTGTGAATCTCTCTCTATCGAACCAGACTCTTCTGATAGGGAGCCATCTAGGGACCAAAGGCATCAGCCATAAGTACCACAGAGAGCAAATCCTATGACATTGTATACAAACAAAAACAAACATGGGCTTACCTAGACGACCGACTTGATTACCGTGCAACCGTAGAACCGCAGACCTAGAGGAGATGTCAGGAGTCCAATCATTGTAAGTGCATCTTTGAAATTCTGCCTTCTCTTAACAGCATTACAGCAGCATTAGAAAACTTTCAAAATCCTGAGTACTTACGGAGCTGTTGATCCTTGCTCGGTGGCTTCAATGCCTCCAGAGGCCGAGGAGATGGTCTTTTCTAACAGGTTCTTCCATCTGTGGAAACATCGCTAAAGCCATCAGGTCCCAATTTCTACAACAGCACAATGTTGTTAAAATCATCTGAACATATGGGCATAGTATTCAAAGAAATACTTGCCATATTTCTGAGCTGATTTTGCGGAAAATTCAAATGGTTATCCATTCATGCACAATATCTACTTCACTTAAGGCTTGGTTTCTATACTTCTGGGTGCCTGGTTTGTCATTTAAACCATAAATGGCCCGACACCATAAATGTTATCACAATACAGACACAGCAGTGCTGACTGGTTGACCTTGATGACAAGATGGTGGGTCAGAGAGAGGAAAAAAAACAAACTCACGTGTTTTTCTCAGAGGAAGTCCCAGCCACCAGCTCGTATATCTGTCTCTCTGATGTACTGATCACATACAAGGCCTTGTTATCTGATAGAGAAGAGCAGGTTGTCAAACAATGTATTCAAAGTAATCCACATGCAATTTCTAACTGGCTTCTTAATTTTTTAAAAATAAAATAAAGACATAGTTATTCCAGACCCATTCATCTATTCTGGCTATTCATAGCTGTAAGAATAACTACAAATATACCTGTAGCCACAGATCTGACAAGAGATGAATCCAAGCGAACAACGGGGCAAAAGGTGGTTTTGAGGTGCGTGTTCCCACCCCAAACCCCACCCAGTGAGCGCGCTGGACATCGCAAGATCAAACGGTCACCTGGACCCCTTTGGAGTAGCACCAACAGGTCTGAGAGAAGCAGAGCATGAATGTCTGGAACACACACACACACACACACACACACACAGAGTGAGAATGGACCTGTCAAGTAATCATTTGCAAGAGGAAAAACAAAAATGTGATTTGTTCAGCTGTGATGATCTCTTACCTATAGCTTTATCTTTACTAACTTTCCAAGTCAACGGTCCTTCGTGGATCATTTTCTTAGTGGTCAGGTCCAGATTCTACATAGAAAAAGAATATAGTTAATAATTCATACTCTGGATCAGGTGCTCCAAGACCAGAGAAGCTGTTTGGAAGGCAGATGGTGGATACATAGTAAGGCCGTACCTTGAACTGAGCAGCGACAGGACTGGCCTGCCTCTCCAGAGGGGACAAGTCTAGCCTGCGCTGATAACGGCTGAGCAGTCGCCGGTGCTCCGTCTCCCTGACGACCTCATTGACAGCTCGTAGTATCCCACGGCAGCACGCCTGTGCCCTCACCAATGTCTGCAGGTCTGGAGAACCAGCTGTTGTGGGGGCACATACTTGTGTTAATCCAGGAGAAAGGGTGTGTGTGCTTGCCTCCTTGGTAAACTGGTATGTGTGTGTATACTGAAGTGTTTTCATGGTTCAATACATTGTGTGTGAGTGTTTCTATACATGCCTTCTGTGTGTCTGATGATGTTATCCAGCAGCAAGGGGTATTTGGTGAGTCTCTGCATCTCAGACACTAGAAGGTCCTTTAATTGTAGTCGGCGGCAGTGAGGGCTGGCTTCACATTCCTAACACACACACACACACACACACGAATGAGCCAAGGACATCTAAGTCCAAATGTGGATTCTGTTGACTGCAACACCAATTTATACCTAAAACAGCATCACTAGAAGTTATGTGCTGCAATAAAAGTCAAATATAAAAGACTGGATAGTCTCCAATTCAAAGTATGGGTCAACCAATTCACAACCCAGCCCACTAACAAATATGGCAGAAGCTCTAGTGTTTGTAGGTTTGTCCAAAGGCTTTATACCTCTAAAAAGTGTTACCTGTATAAGGTGCGCGAAACGCGGGTCTTTGCATTTATTTTTAATGAGCTCCAGTGCCTGACTCTGCTGACTGCACAGGCGAGACACCTGCTCCTGGAACTCCTCTCCTGCAGCGTCTTCAAACTATCACGCACACACACAAACACATGAGCTACTGACATATCAAGTAAAGCAACAAGTATATCCCACACTACACAGAACAACCCCTTCATTTTAGACAGCACCAAAAGATGATGTGAACTAGAAAGGGAGTAACACTAGCCAGCTCTCACTCTAGACACCATGATGTCTCCGATGCCTTGAACTATAGAAGAGTCCCTCAGCCTCTTCATGGACTCACACAGATTCGCTGAAACACAAATGCAACACCACAAAACAGAATCTGTTTAAGCGAGCCAGTGTATATGTGGTTTGTTAGAAAGTTGTGTCAGTGGGCAACAGAACTCTACTTGTGTCATGAAGGCCACCGCAGAAACAACATGTACAGCCTCCAGTCCATACCTGCTCACAGTAATGGCATGGTGCCGATAGCTGATATTGTTCTGTCATTAAATTCTCAGTTTGGGTGGGTTTTACACTTCTTTAATCTTGATTATGATTTAGACACCAAGTAGGCTTCAGAAATTTAGGTTTGAAAACACACTAAGACAAATGGAGCAGATTTACACGCACACACACACGCTCGCACACAGAGAGACTGACCATGAAGACTGTAGACCTGGGGCAGGTTGGGGAAGATACAGGAAAGTTCTTCGACGGTCAAAAGGTTCCTCATCTTCCGGAAGAACACCTGATCGAGAACCCTGAGAGTCCGCAAGTGAGATGCTTCCGTTGTGAACAGCTCTGAGGAAGAGGATATAGCAAAGTCACTACAATTTCTTACAAACGTTACACAATTCAGAATTCCACATTTTCATGAGTCAGGATAGAATTATCATATGTGCATAATAAATAGAATACTGTATGTTCAAAAGATTTAGTAGCTATTTAGTTTAAGTTAGATCAGTAAATAATTTTTTTCATTTTACATGTTAACTGTGTACTGGGAGTTGTCTTTTATAGTCAGTTGCTGTGCACCACATTTGCTGTTTTACCATATATGACAGCCTGCCGTTCGATCTCCCGGGAGCCGAGAGAGGCGAGTGTGTGCGGCTCCACTGTCTCCTGCCAGTTCTGACAGTGGACCGTGTCCTCTTCCAAAGGAGGTGCATCAGGCAACAACGCCAGTGGTGTATCCACACTCCTACAGGAAGGGAAGGAGGCATGGGGAAAGAGAGAAAGAGAGACAGAGCTTCAGCAGCAACTTACTAAGATAAATCAAGGTGATGGATATGGATGTTAAAGAACTGGACGGCAGGTGTGCATGTGTGCTCATTAGCATCAGACTAATGAGGTGTATATAGTTATAATTACATCTCAGTCATGCTCATGGATCTCTGCGTCCTGGTGCAAGGTGGTGACATACCTGTCCAGAGTAGATGCTGGAGGCCGGACATTCATGGCTCAGGAACCTCAGCAGCTCTTCCACTAGTGTGTCTACTGAAATATCTTGAATGTTGGATGATCTCTTTAGTGTTCGTTTCAGTATCTGTTCATTCAGCTGAAGAACACCTTTTCTGAACGGGTTATCAGACGCAACAATGGTCCTTAAAAATTCCACATTACCTATTATGATGTAATAAACCGAGGTGTGAGAGCTGCAGTAGTGATCTAAGCCAGTTAGCTAGCTAGCTATGTTCTTGTCCAGACACTTTAATGCCTCATGGCTGGTGCAATGACACAATATTCAACATTTCCCTCTGATTCTACTTTTAATTCTGTGACATTAGCTAAGCAACTATAAAGCTACTCTTGTTACCTTGCTAGCTAACAGTTAGCTAGTAACAATGCCTTCAAAAGTAGTTCTCCACTGATACAAGATACCTAAGAGAAGTTTGGCTCGGAATGTGACTGATTGAAAAACAAAAATACATCACAAATAGCGTTATGCAATAATACCTAAAGTGCATGCATCAAATACAAACAGTCCCCAATGCAAACCTCTTTTACAAGGCAGCTATTTAGCATCTGCTACTTCTGCAAAACAAACCCAGTCTTGCATGTTAGTGTTAGCTATCCAGCTAGCTAGGCATTGCTCCAGGACAGGTTTTAGTATAGCCAAAATAATTTGATTGCCTGTTAATTTTTTTAAAAAGTTGATGTAGAGATGTGACATTTTACTAAGCGTGCCCTGATAAAAAGCTAATAAAATAGCTAAGGGCCAGATTCTGTTATATCATTAGTTAGTGTCATGTCCGTTGATGCAGTAAAGAAGAGACAGGAAACAGTGCGTTACCCTGTGGCCTTTTATTAATGCAGAGCTCTTGAGATGTCACTTCACAACACAGTGCGAGTGAGATCTAAAGCATAACTTTGCAACAGACAGACATATTTCTCTCGCCTTGTGCCACTTCTGCTTTTGTGTTTTTCCATCTCAGCCGTCACCTCTGTTTGACCGTCTCGTACACATGTCTTCTTGCATAATCACACATATGCACATCTAGGGCATTTCCTGTTATGTCTGGACATACAGTAATTATTTTATTTATTCAAGCATTAGTCCTATTCCATTCTGCACATTATTCTCTACTAGTGTAAGCTTAGCATTCATTTAATTTCGGAAACTCCACAATTCCCCCTTTTGATCTCTACAAAGAGTTCACCAATCACACTCCTTTATTCTGGCATCTCCTGTCTCTACGTCCCTTTCCCCCTGTATCAGTGGCATCATCGTGGTACCCTCATGCACATCTTTCCTTTCTATCATAGCTGAGATTAGTCTAACCATTAACGCCCTAATACATGGAATACAGCAGCACCCGCATGTCACAGCAATTCCCGTGAATGTGGCTAATGAAACCATCAATGACACAATTAAGTCTTTCCACTGACCGAACCGGCTCACCATCCAGGATTCCAACTGGTTGTTTATGCCTGAATTCTCATGCATTTCTTCTGATAGGGTCTTCGAACCATCCAATGCTCTACTAACTGACCCATCCGGAGCGGTATTATTAGGAATGAATGTACAACACATATCCTCAAGCATAGCGCAGACACCCCCCTTTTCCGCCAACAACATGTCTAATGCCATACGATTTTGCACCGCCATCAGTGAGGTTGGTCCCAGCTGATCTCTAAGTCCTTCCACTGCATCCCTAGTCAGGTTGGCTAGCCTGAGGACATTATAATGTACATAGTTAATCCGATCCACATTTTTATTTGGAGTAATGGGGAATAATGCAGAAAGTATCGGAATATTCTCAAATCCCCCTGCTATCTGGTCTGCTAACTTATATCTGTCCGGAACTCCGCGAGGTATTCCTATTGCATCTATGTATGTGGGGGTATTCCTTGTTAAATCAAAATGGTATGCCTCTCGCTACTGTCTTGCTGCATCAGTTACCGGGTCCCTGTGTAGTTTTTTGCCTATCAGTAATAAAGGAGCTGCTAACCTGACCATGGCGCATGTCGCCTCCGAATTCTCTGGCATGTTAACAACCAAAGTCATCCTTCCACAATAATCATACAATCCTGCTCGTGCCCATGAACCCACAGACTCGTTCCCAGTGACCGTGCGGTTACACCATTCCGCCGGGATGTGCGCCAAGCGTACTTGAGGTGTGCTTGAACTTCTAACGAAGCACGTGTAGTTCCCCTCCCCCTTTTCGGGTGAAAATAGTCCTGTCCTGGTTCTGTTACTGATGGGGGGGAAAATAACGCTCAAAGTGTCACAATTCTTAGGGTTTCTTTCCTTAGTCAGGCCAATCATGCACGCATAACCCTTGGGGTCTTTTTGTGGGAATAGGGGTGCCGGGGTGGTTATAAGTCTGGGTCTTGCGGCTGCACATGCTACACATCCACCAATCTCTACCCCCATTCTTCTTCACCGTCTTGTTGTTAATGTTTTAATCCTTTCCTACTGCCATGCTATTATTTAACCCAAGCGTGACCAAACTGTAAATGGAAACACACAACACAATACACCAACAAATAATCAAACAACACAATTGTCCAGAAGTCATCACTGGTGTTCTGTTCTTCTTACTTCGGGGTCTAAGGGTGGACTACCTTGACCCTTTTGCTCCCGGGGATTATTCTGCCCCTTCCGGGTCAGGTGAGTTAGGTGATGTTTCAGCAAGGTCCCTCGCTGTCTCTTGCAGACTCCTCTGCGGTGACTCTGCGGCGGCGCACTGGCTCAGATGAAACCACGTTTCCCCTTTACCCTTCAGGCGTACGGCGTGGCTGGTTCTTTCTGTCACCTGGAATGGACCTGTCCACCTCGGCTCACTCCATTTTCTCTTGATGACTCTCAGCAGCCCCCAGTCCGTAACGGGTATCGTCTGTGTTTGTCTGCTCCCCGTCCGGTCCCCCTCCTGCGTGGAGAAAGCTGAAACGATACTTTGCAATTCATTAAAGTATGATGTGTGTGTGAGATGTTTTTTTTTTCTCATTTATTGTTAAGGGTCCCTGGGGTCCTGGAAATCCTCAACCTGTCTGCAATTCAAAAGGGGTAAAACCAGTTGTTGCATTTACTGAACATCTAATTTGCATTAATGCCAAAGGTAAGGCATCAACCCAATTTAATTTTGTCTGTGCACAGATTTTGGCCACTTTGTTTTTCGCATTTAGATTCATCCTTTCCACCTTACCTTGAGACTGAGGATGATACACTGCCCCAAATGAATGTTTCAGACCCAGCATTTTCTCTAACTCCTGCAAATTGCGCGCTGTAAAATGAGTGCCATTATCTGATCTCACCTTTCTCTGAAACCCATGGTGAGGAATGTACTGGTTCACCAGGAACTTTACCACTGAAGCACTGTCTTCCCGTTTTGTTGGCCACGCTTCCGGCCACCCTGTGTAGTTGTCTACGCACATCAATTCGTACCTGTCACTGTTAAGGCTGGAGACTATGTACTGGTGAAGGTGAGCTCTTACTTCAGTTTGCTACTCCTACATGTATATTTGTCTGTGTTGAGACTAAAACAGGAGCATGTTTTTACACACACACACACACACACACACACACACACACACACACACACACACACACACACACACACACACACAGATATATATGAGCTGTATGTGTGGAATATTTATTCTGGTAAGCCTGGTCTGTGATATGTAATATACATGGCTGTGAAATATACTGTACAGTTGTGGCTACATTTCCATGATTATTGGTGACTACTCTTTCCTTTAGAGATTACCTCAGCCAGCTCTCAGAGTCTGCAAGGCCACGCCTTCAGCCACGCCTCCCTGAGTGATGGACACCCCAGACGCCTATTGATGCACAAGCAGCTGCATATTAGCCTGTAGGTTCCACCTTCTTAGTATCAGGACTGGGTGGGAGTGTGTGTCACAGACCTATAGGTCTTCCCAGCTCCAGCTCTTGGAAGCCAGTATGCTCAGTGAGGAGTGTTCACTGCCTCAGTCACCCTGTCTCCTCATTATCAAGCTCATTATGAGGTGATTCAGGCATGGTGAGGCAGAAAACCCCTGAAAATATGCAGGGAAGTTTCCTCAGAACTTGAGCTCAGTGTTCCTGAAGTGCAGTTTGAAATGAAATAAGGCTTTTCATTTTTTCATTCATTCATTTATTCAGAATCATGTCTGACTCATGTATGACTCGGTGTTAAAGGAAAGTTTTAACACAGATTTTGTCTGGGTACACACTTTGCAAACTTCAAACTGCATGATTAGCAGACAGTATTGTAGCTATTCAAGTTTATGATCAATAATGTAAGGTAAGTGTGTGTTAACTCTGGGTGGGTCAGGGTGTATTCTCCCCTAAACATACTTCTGACATAATCATTTGTTTAAACACTACAATTCTCTATATCCTAATAATTACTGCCACTTTTTAATAACCTGCAATACACTGTAAATACAGCATTTGTAAGCTTTAAATTTACAAACATGAACAATCATACTATATCAAATACATGATACTCATACCTGTGACATAGTGTTTTGAACAGACATTTGCTGCCACACCTGCTATTTTAGCAGGCTAAATAATCTGCCTTCTGAAATGCTAATATGCTTAATTTCATGCAAGTGCTAGTGTTCCTATTTGCTTGCTGATGTGCATGGAAGCGCCATATTATTATCATTATTATTATTATTATTATTACTATTATTATTATTATTATTATTATTATTATTGAGTCACACTGCTATCAAGTTAGCTGGTTGCTCTTAGCTAGTAGTGCGAACAGGACAGGGGACTTGGGGAAGACCCAAAGGGTGAGGTTTGTGTGTGTACATTCACAAGTACTGGTGCACAGCCACTGACATACATAAACACTGCTATCTGGATCTGGAATTTTTAACATTAATGTACAGACTATTCTTTCTCCTTAAAAAATTCATTATGGTAATAATTATGGCAGTGTATGTTCCCCTGCAAACAAATGCTAGGCTGCAGGCTGCATGATGCTGCAATCAACCAGCTGATGGCAAATCCAGACAGTGTTGTTATTGTGGCAAGAGACTTATTGTAAATGCATTTCCATTAATTGAGAGTCATTTTAAAAGATATTTACTCTCCCACTGCGCATACTCCCGTTTTCATAAATTGGCAAATATACATGTTGCTGCTTGTCACACAAACTTTTGTTGTACACAAGTAATAATGAGAAAAGGACTCATCATATGTTTTATGATATAGCTAAAGCTATGCATTTATCAAGAGGATTTAACACATTACAGAACACATCTAGTTAATCCTTTCAATGATTGACCCAAGGGCAGATAGCAATTATTTAAGTATTACTATGTTTTAATTTAATAATAAAAATGACCATATGAACCTTTTTGCTTTGTATTTGTTTATATTCAGCTGCCTTTATAATGACAATTATTTATGACAATGACAATTTACAATACATTATCAGTGAGTGGTATAATTAAAGTAAAATCATTGTTAAATAAGTCTCATTCTTGTCTCAGATTCAAACACTACAAAATCTTGGTCTTTGCTTGATTGATTTTTTTAATGGTCCTGACTACAACACTATCCTTTGATAAGCTTGGAAGTTGTACACTACTGTGAGAGGAAGTTACATTCAGCTATGAAAGAACCAACAATCAAATAATATACACAGATTAAGATGGTCATTAAAGATCCCAAACTAAGATTAATGCACTAATTAATAAACTACAACTTGTTTGCAGGAGTTCATCAGTGTTTTATCATTGGCATAGGTAAAGGGGTTTTCAGGCACAAGTTAAAAAAGGCACAAGTTGTCAAAGCATAAGAATAATGACCATAATGATCATAAGAAAGCCTTTCTGAGCCAAAGATCTGAATTAACAGGGAATAACAGGAGCACTTGCAAAACTGTGCCTAAGTGTATCCAGAAAGCACTCTTGGGCTTTTGTAGGAAAAAAAGGTTACACAAAGGTTACACTGATAAAACAGTTAAATCTGAACGAAGAATCAAGACCCAGGAGCTGTAAAAGAATAAGTTAATCTCTGCATTGCTCTCTATATAGGGGGAGTTTTACAACATTGGAGTGCACAAGAAACCCGCTTTTGCCCCGACACCATTTTCACTGCCACCTGATGAAAGCAACATGCTGTATATGGGCATCTCTGCCTTCACTGCCAACTCAGCAGGCTTTGTGTAGAAAAATGCAGGAGCACTCAGACTCAGAATCACAGATGACATGGTGAGTTTAAACCACTCCTTGCCATCACTGAGGGAAAGGTGTGGATGTGGTTACCTTACAAGACCAGGCTATTTAGTTAGAAGACTGATAAAGAAGACTGATAACTTTATACTGTTCTCCCAGTGCACATTAATAATCCCTTAATAGTGTAATAAATGAATGGACAAATAAATGATCAACAGTCCCTGAAAATGAAACAAACGTTTATCCTTCCAGATTCCCAGAGCCTCTCCATATCGTCTGAACACCAAGACATTTGAAGCCTTAATTCCGCAGGTATAAGAGATCACTTTCTGTATTCATCACACAAGCATGCAGAAACTGCTGATTTTATATTCTCACATAGGTTTCCTAACACAGTAGACTTTGAATCTTAAAGGAATAATAAGGTTTAAAGAGTAACAAATAATATGATCTCATTAGCAACACAACCATATTTAGATGAAGAATTTCCGAAAAGAACAACATTTCACATGATGATGCTTGGATGAAATGTGTTGAAAACACTGAGTTCTTTTGCTTTTGGTGCTAAAGGCACTTGCAAGTACACCTTACACAGATTGATGGTGGTAGTATAGTTGGCATTCAGTTAAATCAATTAAACTTTGGACAGGGGTAGATTTGTCCTTCATACTGTTATTCAGCACAGGTAATAGCCATTTTGGGACTTTGTATCACTTTTGGGAGGCTGCCGTGTTCTCCTTAAAGTACCCAGGTTGAAGAGTGCTGGGCCCAGGAGTATTATCACCTGCTCCTGCATTTCTGCCGATGAAATAGTGAGACGGATCCACATCCTGCCTGCTTATTGGGGACGTACTGTTCTAGCAGCTCTTCCTCATCTGTCCATGCTCATACCATGGGTTGCTGTACTGTTTCCATGCTTATGTGGTACTCTTTCCGCAGGATGCTATGGAACTTTTGGTGCTCCCTGCTCCTCTCTGGCATTTGTAGCTTGACCTTCCTGGTGATTTTTTTGCAGTCCACGTCACTTTGCCAGGAGCTTCCTTTTGCTGATTAGCAGAAGCAGGAATACCTCCTGTCCTGCCAGGCTTTTGCAGTCATATTAGGCACATTGACTGCTCCGCTCTTACCTGCTTTCTATATCTTATGTTTGGGCTACTTGTGGAAGTGACATGAAAGCAGTGTTATGTTTATGTTAGTGTGGAGTTTGATATCTTGTGGAATTTCCACAAGGCTGTTAGTATCATGGCCACCCACAAATTGTTGATCATGAATGTTCTTTAATTGATTTGACTGATAAATGGTAAGTCTGACTTTTAGATCATATAACAATCATATAACAATTAATAATGTTATATATATATTATCCTGTTTTTTTTCTATTGTCACATTGGTTGATGACATGTCTCCCAGGAGACATAAAGATGGTGTTGGAAGGATAGGGTTATTTAAATCATGGGACATGTGTGTGATTACTTATTGCCAAAATTGCTTGATAGGTGTGCTCTGCCACACGATGTGAATGTAATCGTCAGCTGTCTTTGGAGTAAAGTATGTACAGATTGCTGAGCTTGTGAAACCAATTTTAAACATCCAATGTGTAGTATAATGTAATCTATGTATTATTTTGTACTGAATGCATTGTAGGTTAGTGTTGCTGTCATGTGGTAATTATTATTACACATTTTAATCCAAACTGTGGCGTCGGGAGCTAGTAATAAATCTTCCTCCCATTGTCTCGATGGGAGAGTAACTGAGATTTGATTTCACTATTATTTTGTATATCTTAGATAATAGGTTTTTTGTATTAAGAATGTTTGTTTATAAAATCTGATATGGATGTAGGTATCGGAATTGATTTTTGAACACATAGGTGATCTTAGCTGATGGTATTGTAGGAACTGGGGCTTTCTATACCATATTTTGGGGCTAGTTGTGGGCGTGACATGAAAGAAGTCTTATGATAAATATGTTTAAGGTGTGTAATGCCTTTTTCTATCCAAGAGGTAAAGTTTAATATTTTTGTTCATGGTAAAGTCTGGATTGTTCCAAATGGGAGAATGACTAGTTTGTGTGAGTGTGGAGTTTGATATCTTGTGGAATTTCCACCAGACTGTTAGTGTCATGGCCTCCTTCAAACTGTTGAAACATGGATATTTTTGAATATGAGTCTGGGCACATTTGAAACACCTGCTGCAAACATTACTGACATTATTTCTTGTTTATGTGATTGACTGTGTTTCTCTAGTCACAAGTACTTCTGAATGCTCCTCCAGAGCACCCAGAAACCCTCATAGTGGGTTTCTCAACTTGCTCAGACTCAAATCTGAATATCCGCGTCTGAAACATCTTGGAGAGGAACAAAAAACACAACACATTTGATTAAATTGTTCTGGTCACCGGGACCGGAGCTCAACCCAGTGGTGCAGGTCTTGAGCTCAGCTCTGGTAAAGGCTACCAGTGCACTGAAGGGGTCCATGCTCTAAACTCTGGGATCCCGCCGGACTGACGCGTTGGGAAAGCGGTTTCTCTGTATGCCCAGTCATGATGAAAAGATTGTGAATCTTTTATGTGAATGTTTACGTAAATATGAGATTTTACACTCAGAATGTAAATAAAGGTAAGGAAATAAACACATTGTAGTTGATGGTGTTAACAATACCCAGCGTTAGCCTACTTGATCGAATAAACTAATATTATTAACCTATTAATAATACAAAAAAAAATCTGTATTAACAATTTACTATTTGCCATACAGCTCTGCCTTGAGATCTGAAGTAAATGACTTTATGTAATATAGAATGTAATGTGAAAAAATAAATTCGGTAAATTCTGGCTTTAAAAAAGTTCTTTCAGTGTTACTACCACCTGTTGTAGATTGACAGTCACACACCCCCTCTGACAGCCGTGCTGGGCGGTTGAATGGGGTTTGTGTGTATAGGATATACTAATACTGGACGCTGCAAGCAAACGTGCGGCCACATGCTCTACGTCGGCACTGCAACGAGTTGGGGAGTATACGGCAGGAGGAGAGAGAAAGCTTCGACTAAGTGCATCCTCACCTGGACACACTCCACATCATTTCCCCTTATGGAACATCCATACCTCCAGGGCACTACGCTCCATCACTCATGCCCAGCACAGCACATACTCACCTGGACACACTCCTCACCATGTCCCACGCTACATTCTGGAGCTCCAGACCTCCAGGAATGCAGCGCACCAGCCGACCCTTTAGGGACCACACTTAAGCCCCCATCCTCGGGCTAAATCTCTTAGATTGGATCAAGGGCTAATTTTCAATGGATCGCAGCAACGTAGCTGCTCTGCCACTCACAAGAACCTGGCCCAGAATCAGGTCATTTAAGGTCAATTAGCACCAGGTTCTCCACAAACATGCTTTGCAGCTGAATCCCTGGTCCGTTCACACGTGTCTTTGCTCACTGGGGTCCGGGAGGATTCTGATTTGGAGGCCTTCAGTCATAATCCCACACGCACCAAATGTCTGAACCTGCGGTTCCTCTCATACTGAGCAGGATTACTGTTGCAACACCACATCATCAGTAGGGTAAAACTAACCTGTCTCATGACGGTCTAAACCCACCTCTCGTTCCCTGTTAGTGAGTGAACAACCCAACGCTTGGTGAATTCTGCTTCACAATCATGGGAAGAGCCGACATCGAAGGATCAAAAAGCGACGTCGCTATGAACGCTTGGCCGCCACAAGTCAGTTATCCCTGTGGTAACTTTTCTGACACTTCCTGCTTAAAACCCAAAAAGCCAGAAGCCCCATTTTCACGGTCTGTATACGTACTGAAAATGAAAATTAAACAAGCTTTTGCTGTTCTGCTCCATGGGAGGTTTCTGTCCTGCCCGAGCTCACATTAGGACACTTGCATTACGCTTTGACAGGTGTAAAGCTCCCCCCCCCCCCAGTCAATGAAAACATTTTTAATATCTGTGGGAAAAGAGGGAGACATGTATCCAACAACTTTCTTTTTTAATGTGCAACACAGTCAAAATTGTGAACTCATCTACATGCAAAAACCACAAAAAGCATTTACAAACTGGAAACTCTTACTGCATAATTAAAACATTATACAACTTAAGAAAAAACATAACATAAAACATAAAACATCGGTAAATATGAGAATTCAAACAACAAAATGAACCAAGCTTATTCAAATTGAGAAGTAACAGCAGTAACTCTAGGCATGACCCATGGCCTTGAGGACCTGTTCGGCAGCGGTGTGGTGGGCCTCCTCCTCCATGTTGTTGTTGTTGGGGCAGGGGAGAACTTCGGCAGCACCGCAGAACGGTTCGGATAACCCTGGTACCAGCACGCTGTAGTTGACACAGAGTAAGCCATTGGTGTTGGTATGATAGCGCACGTTGTAGAATGGCACGCCGAACCCATACATTTGACACAGGAAGTGCACAGCATTGCACGTCCGCGAGAAGTGCTGTGGGCGGGGGTCGTGGGAGGCCGCCCCCACTGACTGGAAGCGCGTGGGTGTGAGAAGAGCCTGGCGGACAGGTGTAGGACCCGGAGAGGCGAAGGCGCCCACTTCTTCACGCTCGTCATGTCTGCGCTTGGAGCTGCCAGAGAACCAGTGGGCAGTGATGAAGATTACTCATATAAACCTTACTCATATAAACACCACCTGGATTGGCTTTGACATATTCAGGTGGATTTGGGCATGCCATCCAAAGCACACAGAAGCAATAATCTGTTAATACACCATAATTCTATAATCCCAACCCATCAATAAGAACCCTTAACGGCAATTGAATAGAGAAGGCAGCATACCGTACTGAGTCTGCATTGTCTAGGGTGTTGGAAATTCAGGTTACTGGCCATCATAAATATATTCCAGGTTTACAGTTAATGAGAGGGAGTTTGGTACTCTCTCTCCATCCATCACTACACCTACGAGACAGTCTGTAAGGAGGCCACACTCTAAGTGACGTGAAGGCATTTACTCCAGACCTTTTTGTGTATTAAATGGGTTTGTTCTAGACCTTTGCTAGCTCTCTAGTGCAGGATCTAATAACGTAATGACAAACAGCTAGCTGAGAAACAAGCAGACATGGGGCCAGTTACTCATGGTCCCTTTAAATAAGAGGATTCAGAACAAACTGAGCAGTTATTACTGTATAGTTCATCCATTATTGATGTTAATTTCTCAAATTAAAGATGTGGTTTTGCATCTTAATCTCAATGGAATTTTTTCAATTTAAAATGCTCTGAGTTAGACTACAGAGTCAGTACAGCATATGTGTGTGTGTGTACACATGTGCATGTGTGCGCGAGTGTGTGCGTGTGTGCGCGTGAGCACAAGTGTGTGTGCGTGAGTGCGTGCGTGTGTCTAATTGCGCACAAACGTTTCTTGTGCAATGTGAAAAACAAAGAGCTAGATAGAAAAAGAGAGGGAGATTGATTAAACAAGGAGGGAGGACCTAGCTAAGCTAGGACTGAGGGGAATGACTTCAGGGCAGAGGTTGGTAGATGAATGGCTAAAATGATGGACTATTGGATGGACTGATGGTGTTCAGTGTAGACCCAAAACAGGGCCTTAAAATCCAGCCTTAGGGGAAACCCACTTAAAGACAGACAGGTGAAGGTTGTAGGTCACATACCTACAATGTGCTTCCCTCACTGTCTATCTATACGTACCTGCGGATACATACATAACTATACATACCTACAGAGAGATATATAGATACATACCTACCGATACATACGTGCAGATAGATAAATACATAGATACATACCTGCAGATGGACAGACAGATATATACAGAACTATACATACCTATAGACAGATAGATAGATACATACCTACCGATACGTACCTATAGATGTATAGACAGATACATAAACAACTATACATACCTAAAGAGAGATAGATAGATACATACCTACCGATACATACGTGCAGATAGATAAATACATAGATACATACTTACCGATACATACCTGTAGGTGGATACACAGATACATACATAACAATACATACCTATAGAGAGATAGATACATACAAAAATACAAACGTACATAGATGCACACAGAAAGACATAAAGAAGAATTTTAGGTCTACCTTTGATATCGAAGAAATCAAGAATTGTCCTACCTATCACACACACAGGCACTAGGTTAGCTAGCTAACTATTCGACGAAACTGAGTACACAAACGCTATGGTAAAAACCTGTGTAAAAAGACCAAAACCTGAAGTAAATTGTTAACTGGAGATGGTAAATGTCATTAATGCATTATGAGCGAAAGATAAACTCGTATGTCAAATGAGCCAGTATGAAGCAGAACTAGCTAGCTAGGTTTACTCTTTAGCTTGCTAGCTAGCTGGTTTTTGTGGCTCGTTTAATGGGGGCGAGTCTGCACGCTAATTAGCTGCTATCACGGCGAGCGTATTATAGCAAAGAAACTAATGTTAGACTATAGGCACAGTCTATATTGTGAGAGACACATTACCCCCAGATATTCAGATATGCTCAAAATGTCCCCCATATAACGAGGTAATAAATTAAAATATTGCACACACTAGTTGTGTCAGCTGCTGTTGGTGAGACATTTTATGTTATAACACCCACCACTGCTGTCTATTGTCGCACTTAATTTCAGACAATATTACTTTTTTTCTGTGTAAAGTCCCCTTTACTGTCTTGCTGGAAGCTTAATTCTGGACATGGACATGAGTGTGCCAGTGCAGTGGTGACTTCTCTGGGTTTTAGCCTTTTGAATTTTCCTGTGCCCATAGTTACAATAATTTTCTAATAATTAATCTTTTTTTTTTTTTTTTTTTTTTTTTTTTTTTTTTTTTGTGTGTGTGTGTGGTAGAGACATGTTAGGCAAGACAGTACAGGTTGTACCCTTACTGCTTTGCTCAGAACTGGCTTTCAAAACACATGTATTTCATTTTTTTAGCTCTAACATATTGGCTTTACCTGAAGTTCTTCTAACGACACTTCAGTGTGGCAGATTCTCTTCTGACTGGTTATCACTGGGCTACTACACTGAAGTATTCTCATATGCTATCAGTAAATATGCCACTTACTTCTGTGTCACTCCACATGTAAACATGGTTCTCTTTACAGAAAATAGTTTAGTGGTGCAATAGCTTATCCTCTTTCCTGTCAACTTCCATATCACTTCAACTAAGTCAATCAAATCAAAATCAAAATTTATTTGTATAGCGCTTTTTACAACAGTTGTCACAAAGCAGCTTTACAAATGTCCAAGTCCAAGCCTCCAGTGAGCAAGACAAAGGCAACAGTGGCAAGGAAAAACTCCCTAGAACATGAGGAAGAAACCTTGAGAGGAACCAAGACTCAAAGGGGGGCCAATGCTTCTCTGGCCAACAACGGTCACCACAATAATGACAATTTTAAGAGGAAAAAAAAAGCAATTAATTTCTAGTCTAACTTTCTAGAGGTCCTAATCTTGTCCCTAAGTACACAGAAAAAAAACAAACAAACTCAGCAGGATTACATGTATATTTACATTTACAGCATTTAGCAGACGCGCTCATCCAGAACGACTTACAAAAGTGCTTTGTCATTTACTCATAGAATATATCCAAGTTCAGTATAGTAGGTTAGAATTAAACATACCATTGAACTAGAATACTGTGGAATACAGGGATAAATGCTGATACCTAGAAGTGCAAAATACATAAGGTCTATCTTAAACAACGATAAGTGATATAAACAATAAGTGCTAGTTTGTATATTTACCCCTAACTAAGCATTTCCTTCTAGCACTAAGTGTTTTCTGCAACTTTACTGTTAATGAAAGTGACTTTAATCCATTGTTTAGGCTACATACTCATCAGTTCCTGGTTCTCACAAAATATGCCTTTAATTGTATTGGAAGCTACATGGTCAGTGTAGTATGACTAAGATGTTAAGTCTCATTTCCTCCCTAGATTGGGGAATTGTCAAGAAGGAAGTGCTTGGGAGGTCTAATGATTTCCAGGGTTACGTTCTCAGGAGTGTTAGCTCCTGGTAGGGTCTCCCATGGCAACCAGGTCTGAGGTGGCGACTAGACAAACACAAGCCATTAACACCCTTATGATCAAAAGTATGAGAAGTATGAGAGGATCAGCCCAAAGAGACAATGTGGGGGGCTGTGCAGTGCCCGGGCAGTGAAACAGATGATCTCTTAAAGGTTAAATCCCTTAAAGGTCTTAGTCCTGCTCATCCCACATGCTGATGTGTGAGTGAAACAGTGCATAGGTGTAGAGACCTGGACTTGGCGAGATGCAGGCCTATCCTCGCAGTCTGGTGCTATTCTGTTACTAGAGGACCTGAACACGCTTCTCCAACAGTACGTTCTTCTGGGCCTGATGACAACGCACACACACATGAACACGCACACACTCGGGCACACAAACAGACATACAGATACTGTTTAATTTCTTCACATCTGTAGATACACTAGCATAAGTTGATATATACGTTTATGAGTTTGATTATGAGCTGATTTCAACTTGACACGTACAGAGTATATAATATACATAGAGAGTGCATAGTTTTACCAGATTGAGTGCTACAGATTCTTGTAATGAAAGGTGACAAACCCAGCCATATGAAGAAAACAAGTACAGGGTTAATCCCTTAAAGGTTTAAAGAAGTCTGCTTTAAAGGTCTTAGTCCTGCTCATACCACATGCTGATGTGTGAGTGAAACAGTGCAGAGGTGTAGAGACCTGGACTTGGCGACATGCAGGTCTTTCCTTGCAATTAATGCTACATTCTGCTGCAGGAGAACCAGAACATGCTACTCCACACACAAACAGACACACACACACACACACACACACACACACACACACACACACACACACACACACACACACACAGTTGCGCAAATATACACAGATACACATTCTGTTTAATTTCTTCACATCTGCAGACTAGAGTAAACTGAGGGTATAGTGTTAAACCAGGTACTACATAAACAGTATATAGTATATATACAGAGGGTATAGTGTTAAACCAGGTACTACATAAACAGTATATAGTATATATACAGAGGGTATAGTGTTAAACCAGGTAGTACATACAGAGTGTATAGTATATATACAGAGTATATAGTTTTACCAGATGATCGTGCTGATCTTTGATCTCCTGGATCTTCATCTCCAGCGCCACTTTCAGGCTCATAATGTCCTCCTCTATGGGCTGGTATAACACACACATACGCACACGCGTACGCACGCACACACCCACACACACGCGCGCACACACACACGTGCTGACACACACGCGCACACACACACACGCATACACACACACACACACACACACAAACGCGCACACACACACGCACACACGAATCATTACTACAGCCAGTACAATGGAAAGGTGGGAATGTGTACTGAATGTGTACTGCTGCTATAAGTGAAAGGTGGAGGTCCTGGTGGATGTGTACTGACACTATAAGGGATCTCTACCTGCAGTGACAGTCTGAGCTTCTCATGTTCTTCCTCCAGAGATTTCTTCTCCAGTTCACAGGCCATTTTCATATCTGCCAGACCAAGTATCATTGCTGCTGTATATATATAGAACACAGATTTTATATACTGCATAATTACTACTGGATATATAAAATATACTATATATAGTACTATACATATATTAGTATCACTTTTATTGGAGCCTAAAGGCTAACATTCATTATTAGTTATGTTAGTATTATTGCATTTCCATAGTACTTACTCTTGATGGACCTGTTATGCTCCTCCTCCTCCTGCTGTTTCTGCAGGAGCTCTGTCTCCTCCTGCTGCTCGTGTTTCAGCATCTCCTGAAGAACCTGGAGCTCCTTCTGCTTCTGCAACCTCAACTCCTTCAGCTGCTCCAACAAAATGTTCTCCAACTCCTCCTTCTCACACCGCAAACACTCCAATCGGGCCACAGGCCCCACTACTGACACAGAACCACACACACACACAAACACAGAGAGACAAACAGAAAGAGAGACAGACATATGAAATTAGAAAGCGATATAGGGTAGAAATAGATTGATGTTATTCAGGGACCTCATTTATAAAGCTTTGTGGATTCCAAAGTGAAAGTGTGTGTATTCTGCACAAATAACAGGAAATGGCATATATTCCCCAAAAAATTTGATTTCTAAAGACTCGAGTATGAATTATTGGGAGATAGAGGCAACAATGCAGCGCTAAAGACAAAAAAGGAATTTTAACCGCAGTTATGAGTGGCAGCACCAGCAACCGCAGGTGTGAGTGGCATTATATTTACATTTACCGTCCACATCCTTTGTGCCTGTGTATTCGTCCTCGATGCGTCCAGTACACCATCTCCAGAAACGCCTCATTTTTTCTCTGTCCTCTTCAGTGTCTTTCCACAGACTGATTTGTAAAGGTGTTCATGGGATTCCCCTCACATGTGACATCAGGCCACAGGACATATGGGGTTCTAAAGTTCCAAGAGTGTAGATGAGTTGTTTTTCTTTGAATTTCCTAATTTCATTGCTGCCATAGCAACAACTGGCAATGCAAACAGATGTGTCATTAATGCAGTGACTCTACCTCAACCTGGATTGATTAACCATGTACGGCTCACCGGAGACTGTGATACATATAACATCCCAAAGTGTACTTCATTCTGAGCAAAATCTAACTAGCCTCATTACTGCTGAACTATGAGGGGCCATTTAGGGACAAATCAGGGAAACACTACTTGTACATACATATGAAACATTTTCACATAAATAGCCTACTACTTACATTTGTGTATAATAATTTAAACTTGCATATACACGCACTTGCCCACTCAATCCCTGGTGCGTAAACATAGAGTTGCACTATGCTTATGTTGGTATGGGGGTGTCTGTGTGTATATAACAATTTTCTGGGCGCCTGGAAGTCATTTCATTGTAACTTCAAGGCAGATATTTAACATGTGTACAGTGCGTATAATAGACAGAGGAAGACTGTTGAACTATTAATATTAGGACAGTTATTGACATTTGTGTAATAAGTAGTGCTTCTCTTAATGACAAATGTAACTGTTTTCCCAGATAGAATTGTATGCTTTCTATTGTTTGGAGGAACTTTTTCTTCTCATTTAGAAATATGTTCACTAAGTGCTCAGATTGTCTTATTATTTATTATGCTCAGTCTCAGCATTTTTGGCAGATTTCACCACGTTATTACGAACGTGGATACGTTATCTTATAATTATAAGCAGTGTGAGATGTGAAGCTAAGCGAATCACATGTGCAGAATTTCTAACAATAGCCTGTTTTGTATAGCCTGGCTAACTGACCAATCAGTGAAATTAAATGTGGTTCCTGAGCTTGTTGCAGCTGGGTCGATTTAATTTGATTTAATTGAGTTTAATTTTAAACTCAGCTGCGTGCCATTAGACACAAGTTAATCTGAGCATTTTTTTTTTTTTGTTCTAGCTGCAAGCTAACGCCGACTTAACCTAGCCATGCTTTACAGTTATCTTGAAATAATTGAGGTTGAGGTTCATCGCTAGAGGGTGGTGTTCACTTTTTTCTATTTTCTTTTTGTATTATTGATCAGTGTGTGTGTGTGTGTGTGTGTGTGTGTGTGTGTGTGTGTGTGTTATACCAGCCCATAGAGGAGGACATTATGAGCCTGAAAGTGGCACTGGAGATGAAGAACCAGGAGATCAAAGATCACCACGATCATCTGGTAAAACTATATACTCTGTATGTAGTACCTGGTTTAACACTATACCCTCAGCTTACTCTAGTCTGCAGATTTAAAGAAATTAAACAGAATGTGTGTCTGTATATTTGTGCCCCTGTGTGTCTGTGTGTGTGTGGAGTAGCATGTTCTGGTTCTCCTGCAGCAGAATGCAGCACTAATTGCAAGGAAAGACCTGCATGTCGCCAAGTCCAGGTCTCTACACCTCTGCACTGTTTCACTCACACATCAGCATGTGGTATGAGCAGGACTAAGACCTTTAAGGCAGACTTCTTTAAACCTTTAAGGGATTAACCCTGTACTTGTTTTCTTCATATGGCTGGGTTTGTCACCTTTCATTACAAGAATCTGTAGCACTCAATCTGGTAAAACTATGCACTCTCTATGTATATTATATACTCTGTACGTGTCAAGTTGAAATCAGCTCATAATCAAACTCATAAACGTATATATCAACTTATGCTAGTGTATCTACAGATGTGAAGAAATTAAATAGTATCTGTATGTCTGTATTTGTGCCCGTGTGTGTGTGTGTGCGTGTGCATGTGTGTGTGCATTGTCATCAGGCCCAGAAGAACGTACTGTTGGAGAAGCGTGTTCAGGTTCTCTAGCAACAGAATAGCACCAGACTGCGAGGATAGGCCTGCATCTCGCCAAGTCCAGGTCTCTACACCTATGCACTGTTTCACTCACACATCAGCATGTGGGATGAGCAGGACTAAGACCTTTAAGGGATTTAAGCTTTAAGAGATAATTTGTTCAGAACATCCTAAAAAATTTTAGGAAAGTTCTTAAGGGCTATGGTAGTGTTATTCAAATGAGTTCATGAAAGTTTGTTAGGGTTACATTAGGATTGATTGAAAGAGATCATTCCAAATGACCTCTATAAGGCTTCATATAATAAGCGCTTTTAACCTCACAGATGTACTATATCTGTAGCCTTTAACAGCAGGCTAAGCTTCACACCACGTCTCTTCTGCCCTCAGGCGGTTGGCAGATGAGATGCCTAAATTGCAGGAGTACCTGGAGAAAGAGGACATTGAAAAGAAGCTTCTGAGCCAAACAATGAGGAGCTGCTCTGTAAGTAAAATGTAAATATCTGTATAATATGTAAATAAAAGGAAGATGTGGTTGTATAGTGTAGTCGTTTGATTATAAATAATCTCATAATAATCTTATCTACAAATTCTGCAGGAGTACCTGGAGAAAGAGGACATCAAAAAGAAGCTTCTGAGCTGAACCAATGAGGAGCTGCTCTGTAAATAAAATATCTGTATAATATGTAAATAAAAGGAAGATGTGGTTGTATAATGTAGTCGTTTGATTATAAATAATCTCATAATAATCTTATCCACAAATTCTTACACATTTACATAGTAACATTCACTAATTTGCTCAAATTCCATATCATACATAGAAAACGTCCACCTCATCTATTTTAAAGTTTTTTCCTGATCAATAATACAAAAAGAAAAGAAAAAAAGTGAACAGCACCCTCTAGCGATGAAACTCAATTATTTCAAGCTAACTGTAAAACATGGCTAGGTTAAGTCGGCGTTAGCTTGCAGCTAGAACAACAACAAAAAAAGCTCAGATTAACTTGTGTCTCATGGCACGCAGCTGAGTTTAAAATTAAACACAATGAAATCAAATTAAATTGAGCCAGCTGCAACAAGCTCAGCAACCACATTTAATTTCACTGATTGGTCAGTTAGCCAGGCTATACAAAACAGGCTATTGTTAGAAATTCTGCACATGTGATTCGCTTAGCTTCACAGCTCACACTGCTTATAATTATAAGATAACGTATCCACGTTCGTAATAACGTGGTGAAATCTGCCAAAAATGCTGAGACTGAGCATAATAAATAATAAGACAATCTGAGCACTTAGTGAACATATTTCTAAATGAGAAGAAAAAGTTCTTCCAAACAATATAAAGCACACAATTCTATATGGGAAAACAGTTACATTTGTCATTAAGAGAAGCACTACTTATTACACAAATGTCAATAACTGTCCTAATATTAATAGTTCAACAGTCTTCCTCTGTCTATTATACGCACTGTACACATGTTAAATATCTGCCTTGAAGTTACAATGAAATGACTTCCAGGCGCCCAGAAAATTGTTATATACACACAGACACCCCCATACCAACATAAGCATAGTGCAACTCTATGTTTACGCACCAGGGATTGAGTGGGCAAGTGCGTGTATATGCAAGTTTAAATTATTATACACAAATGTAAGTAGTAGGCTATTTATGTGAAAATGTTTCATATGTATGTACAAGTAGTGTTTCCCTGATTTGTCCCTAAATGGCCCCTCATAGTTCAGCAGTAATGAGGCTAGTTAGATTTTGCTCAGAATGAAGTACACTTTGGGATGTTATATGTATCACAGTCTCCGGTGAGCCGTACATGGTTAATCAATCCAGGTTGAGGTAGAGTCACTGCATTAATGACACATCTGTTTGCATTGCCAGTTGTTGCTATGGCAGCAATGAAATTAGGAAATTCAAAGAAAAACAACTCATCTACACTCTTGGAACTTTAGAACCCCATATGTCCTGTGGCCTGATGTCACATGTGAGGGGAATCCCATGAACACCTTTACAAATCAGTCTGTGGAAAGACACTGAAGAGGACAGAAAAAATGAGGCGTTTCTGGAGATGGTGTTCTGGACGCATCGAGGACGAATACACAGGCACAAAGGATGTGGAGGGTAAATGTAAATATAATACCGCTCACACCTGCGGTTGCTGGTGCTGCCACTCATAACTGCGGTTAAAATTCCTTTTTTGTCTTTAGCGCTGCATTGTCGCCTCTATCTCCCAATAATTCATACTCGAGTCTTTAGAAATCAAATTTTTTTGGGGAATATATGCCATTTCCTGTTATTTGTGCAGAATACACACACTTTCACTTTGGAATCCACAAAGCTTTATAAATGAGGTCCCTGAATAACATCAATCTATTTCTACCCTATATCGCTTTCTAATTTCATATGTCTGTCTAACTTTCTGTTTGTCTCTCTGTGTTTGTGTGTGTGTGTGGTTCTGTGTCAGTAGTGGGGCCTGTGGCCCGATTGGAGTGTTTGCGGCGTGAGAAGGAGGAGTTGGAGAACAGTTTGTTGGAGCAGCTGAAGGAGTTGAGGTTGCAGAAGCAGAAGGAGCTCCAGGTTCTTCAGGAGATGCTGAAACACGAGCAGCAGGAGGAGACAGAGCTCCTGCAGAAACAGCAGGAGGAGGAGGAGCATAACAGGTCCATCAAGAGTAAGTACTATGGAAATGCAATAATACTAACATAACTAATAATGAATGTTAGCCTTTAGGCTCCAATAAAAGTGATACTAATATATGTATAGTACTATATATAGTATATTTTATATATCCAGTAGTAATTATGTAGTATATAAAATCTGTGTTCTATATATATACAGCAGTAATGATACTTGCTCTGGCAGATATGAAAATGGCCTGTGAACAGGAGAAGAAATCTCTGGAGGAAGAACTTGAGAAGCTCAGACTGTCACTGCAGGTAGAGATCCCTTATAGTGTCAGTACACATCCACCAGTACCTCCACCTTTCACTTATAGTAGCAGTACACATTCAGTACACATTCCCACCTTTCCATTGTACTGGCTGTAGTAATGATTCGTGTGTGCGTGTGTGTTTGTGCGCGTGTGTGTGGGTGTGTGCGTGCGTGCGTACACGTGTGCATGTGCGTATGTGTGTGTTATACCAGCCCATAGAGGAGGACATTATGAGCCTGAAAGTGGCGCTGGAGATGAAGAACCAGGAGATCAAAGATCAGCACGATCATCTGGTAAAACTATATACTCTGTATATATACTATACACTCTGTATGTACTACCTGGTTTAACACTATACCCTCTGTATATATACTATATACTGTTTATGTAGTACCTGGTTTAACACTATACCCTCAGCTTACTCTAGTCTGCAGATGTGAAGAAATTAAACAGAATGTGTATCTGTGTATATTTGCGCAACTGTGTGTGTGTGTGTGTGTGTGTGTGTGTGTGTGTGTGTGTGTGTGTGTGTGTGTCTGTTTGTGTGTGGAGTAGCATGTTCTGGTTCTCCTGCAGCAGAATGTAGCATTAATTGCAAGGAAAGACCTGCATGTCGCCAAGTCCAGGTCTCTACACCTCTGCACTGTTTCACTCACACATCAGCATGTGGTATGAGCAGGACTAAGACCTTTAAAGCAGACTTCTTTAAACCTTTAAGGGATTAACCCTGTACTTGTTTTCTTCATATGGCTGGGTTTGTCACCTTTCATTACAAGAATCTGTAGCACTCAATCTGGTAAAACTATGCACTCTCTATGTATATTATATACTCTGTACGTGTCAAGTTGAAATCAGCTCATAATCAAACTCATAAACGTATATATCAACTTATGCTAGTGTATCTACAGATGTGAAGAAATTAAACAGTATCTGTATGTCTGTTTGTGTGCCCGAGTGTGTGCGTGTTCATGTGTGTGTGCGTTGTCATCAGGCCCAGAAGAACGTACTGTTGGAGAAGCGTGTTCAGGTCCTCTAGTAACAGAATAGCACCAGACTGCGAGGATAGGCCTGCATCTCGCCAAGTCCAGGTCTCTACACCTATGCACTGTTTCACTCACACATCAGCATGTGGGATGAGCAGGACTAAGACCTTTAAGGGATTTAACCTTTAAGAGATCATCTGTTTCACTGCCCGGGCACTGCACAGCCCCCCACATTGTCTCTTTGGGCTGATCCTCTCATACTTCTCATACTTTTGATCATAAGGGTGTTAATGGCTTGTGTTTGTCTAGTCGCCACCTCAGACCTGGTTGCCATGGGAGACCCTACCAGGAGCTAACACTCCTGAGAACGTAACCCTGGAAATCATTAGACCTCCCAAGCACTTCCTTCTTGACAATTCCCCAATCTAGGGAGGAAATGAGACTTAACATCTTAGTCATACTACACTGACCATGTAGCTTCCAATACAATTAAAGGCATATTTTGTGAGAACCAGGAACTGATGAGTATGTAGCCTAAACAATGGATTAAAGTCACTTTCATTAACAGTAAAGTTGCAGAAAACACTTAGTGCTAGAAGGAAATGCTTAGTTAGGGGTAAATATACAAACTAGCACTTATTGTTTATATCACTTATCGTTGTTTAAGATAGACCTTATGTATTTTGCACTTCTAGGTATCAGCATTTATCCCTGTATTCCACAGTATTCTAGTTCAATGGTATGTTTAATTCTAACCTACTATACTGAACTTGGATATATTCTATGAGTAAATGACAAAGCACTTTTGTAAGTCGTTCTGGATGAGCGCGTCTGCTAAATGCTGTAAATGTAAATATACATGTAATCCTGCTGAGTTTGTTTGTTTTTTTTCTGTGTACTTAGGGACAAGATTAGGACCTCTAGAAAGTTAGACTAGAAATTAATTGCTTTTTTTTTCCTCTTAAAATTGTCATTATTGTGGTGACCGTTGTTGGCCAGAGAAGCATTGGCCCCCCTTTGAGTCTTGGTTCCTCTCAAGGTTTCTTCCTCATGTTCTAGGGAGTTTTTCCTTGCCACTGTTGCCTTTGTCTTGCTCACTGGAGGCTTGGACTTGGACATTTGTAAAGCTGCTTTGTGACAACTGTTGTAAAAAGCGCTATACAAATAAATTTTGATTTTGATTTGATTGACTTAGTTGAAGTGATATGGAAGTTGACAGGAAAGAGGATAAGCTATTGCACCACTAAACTATTTTCTGTAAAGAGAACCATGTTTACATGTGGAGTGACACAGAAGTAAGTGGCATATTTACTGATAGCATATGAGAATACTTCAGTGTAGTAGCCCAGTGATAACCAGTCAGAAGAGAATCTGCCACACTGAAGTGTCGTTAGAAGAACTTCAGGTAAAGCCAATATGTTAGAGCTAAAAAAATGAAATACATGTGTTTTGAAAGCCAGTTCTGAGCAAAGCAGTAAGGGTACAACCTGTACTGTCTTGCCTAACATGTCTCTACCACACACACACAAAAAAAAAAAAAAAAAAAAAAAAAAAAAGATTAATTATTAGAAAATTATTGTAATTATGGGCACAGGAAAATTCAAAAGGCTAAAACCCAGAGAAGTCACCACTGCACTGGCACACTCATGTCCATGTCCAGAATTAAGCTTCCAGCAAGACAGTAAAGGGGACTTTACACAGAAAAAAAGTAATATTGTCTGAAATTAAGTGCGACAATAGACAGCAGTGGTGGGTGTTATAACATAAAATGTCTCACCAACAGCAGCTGACACAACTAGTGTGTGCAATATTTTAATTTATTACCTCGTTATATGGGGGACATTTTGAGCATATCTGAATATCTGGGGGTAATGTGTCTCTCACAATATAGACTGTGCCTATAGTCTAACATTAGTTTCTTTGCTATAATACGCTCGCCCTGATAGCAGCTAATTAGCGTGCAGACTCGCCCCCATTAAACGAGCCACAAAAACCAGCTAGCTAGCAAGCTAAAGAGTAAACCTAGCTAGCTAGTTCTGCTTCATACTGGCTCATTTGACATACGAGTTTATCTTTCGCTCATAATGCATTAATGACATTTACCATCTCCAGTTAACAATTTACTTCAGGTTTTGGTCTTTTTACACAGGTTTTTACCATAGCGTTTGTGTACTCAGTTTCGTCGAATAGTTAGCTAGCTAACCTAGTGCCTGTGTGTGTGATAGGTAGGACAATTCTTGATTTCTTCGATATCAAAGGTAGACCTAAAATTCTTCTTTATGTCTTTCTGTGTGCATCTATGTACGTTTGTATGTTTGTATGTATCTATCTCTCTATAGGTATGTATTGTTATGTATGTATCTGTGTATCCACCTACAGGTATGTATCGGTAAGTATGTATCTATGTATTTATCTATCTGCACGTATGTATCGGTAGGTATGTATATATATATCTCTCTTTAGGTATGTATAGTTGTTTATGTATCTGTCTATACATCTATAGGTACGTATCGGTAGGTATGTATCTATCTATCTGTCTATAGGTATGTATAGTTCTGTATATATCTGTCTGTCCATCTGCAGGTATGTATCTATGTATTTATCTATCTGCACGTATGTATCGGTAGGTATGTATCTATATATCTCTCTGTAGGTATGTATAGTTATGTATGTATCCGCAGGTACGTATAGATAGACAGTGAGGGAAGCACATTGTAGGTATGTGACCTACAACCTTCACCTGTCTGTCTTTAAGTGGGTTTCCCCTAAGGCTGGATTTTAAGGCCCTGTTTTGGGTCTACACTGAACACCATCAGTCCATCCAATAGTCCATCATTTTAGCCATTCATCTACCCACCTCTGCCCTGAAGTCATTCCCCTCAGTCCTAGCTTAGCTAGGTCCTCCCTCCTTGTTTGATCAATCTCCCTCTCTTTTTCTATCTAGCTCTTTGTTTTTTCACATTGCACAAGAAACGTTTGTGCGCAATTAGACACACGCACGCACGCACGCACAAACACTCACGCACACACACTTGTGCTCACGCGCACACACGCACACACTCGTGCACACATGCACATGTGTACACACACACACACACATATGCTGTACTGACTCTGTAGTCTAACTCAGAGCATTTTAAATTGAAAAAATTCCATTGAGATTAAGATGCAAAACCACATCTTTAATTTGAGAAATTAACATCAATAATGGATGAACTATACAGTAATAACTGCTCAGTTTGTTCTGAATCCTCTTAT
Organism: Electrophorus electricus; assembly: GCF_041902795.1. Taxonomy (NCBI): domain Eukaryota; kingdom Metazoa; phylum Chordata; class Actinopteri; order Gymnotiformes; family Gymnotidae; genus Electrophorus; species Electrophorus electricus. The sequence continues at coordinate 948,093 of NW_027658693.1, read as the reverse complement.
TTAAAGGGACCATGAGTAACTGGCCCCATGTCTGCTTGTTTCTCAGCTAGCTGTTTGTCATTACGTTATTAGATCCTGCACTAGAGAGCTAGCAAAGGTCTAGAACAAACCCATTTAATACACAAAAAGGTCTGGAGTAAATGCCTTCACGTCACTTAGAGTGTGGCCTCCTTACAGACTGTCTCGTAGGTGTAGTGATGGATGGAGAGAGAGTACCAAACTCCCTCTCATTAACTGTAAACCTGGAATATATTTATGATGGCCAGTAACCTGAATTTCCAACACCCTAGACAATGCAGACTCAGTACGGTATGCTGCCTTCTCTATTCAATTGCCGTTAAGGGTTCTTATTGATGGGTTGGGATTATAGAATTATGGTGTATTAACAGATTATTGCTTCTGTGTGCTTTGGATGGCATGCTCAAATCCACCTGAATATGTCAAAGCCAATCCAGGTGGTGTTTATATGAGTAAGGTTTATATGAGTAATCTTCATCACTGCCCACTGGTTCTCTGGCAGCTCCAAGCGCAGACATGACGAGCGTGAAGAAGTGGGCGCCTTCGCCTCTCCGGGTCCTACACCTGTCCGCCAGGCTCTTCTCACACCCACGCGCTTCCAGTCAGTGGGGGCGGCCTCCCACGACCCCCGCCCACAGCACTTCTCGCGGACGTGCAATGCTGTGCACTTCCTGTGTCAAATGTATGGGTTCGGCGTGCCATTCTACAACGTGCGCTATCATACCAACACCAATGGCTTACTCTGTGTCAACTACAGCGTGCTGGCACCAGGGTTATCCGAACCGTTCTGCGGTGCTGCCGAAGTTCTCCCCTGCCCCAACAACAACAACATGGAGGAGGAGGCCCACCACACCGCTGCCGAACAGGTCCTCAAGGCCATGGGTCATGCCTAGAGTTACTGCTGTTACTTCTCAATTTGAATAAGCTTGGTTCATTTTGTTGTTTGAATTCTCATATTTACCGATGTTTTATGTTTTATGTTATGTTTTTTCTTAAGTTGTATAATGTTTTAATTATGCAGTAAGAGTTTCCAGTTTGTAAATGCTTTTTGTGGTTTTTGCATGTAGATGAGTTCACAATTTTGACTGTGTTGCACATTAAAAAAGAAAGTTGTTGGATACATGTCTCCCTCTTTTCCCACAGATATTAAAAATGTTTTCATTGACTGGGGGGGGGGGGGGGGGGGGGCTTTACACCTGTCAAAGCGTAATGCAAGTGTCCTAATGTGAGCTCGGGCAGGACAGAAACCTCCCATGGAGCAGAACAGCAAAAGCTTGTTTAATTTTCATTTTCAGTACGTATACAGACCGTGAAAATGGGGCTTCTGGCTTTTTGGGTTTTAAGCAGGAAGTGTCAGAAAAGTTACCACAGGGATAACTGACTTGTGGCGGCCAAGCGTTCATAGCGACGTCGCTTTTTGATCCTTCGATGTTGGCTCTTCCCATGATTGTGAAGCAGAATTCACCAAGCGTTGGGTTGTTCACTCACTAACAGGGAACGAGAGGTGGGTTTAGACCGTCATGAGACAGGTTAGTTTTACCCTACTGATGATGTGGTGTTGCAACAGTAATCCTGCTCAGTATGAGAGGAACCGCAGGTTCAGACATTTGGTGCGTGTGGGATTATGACTGAAGGCCTCCAAATCAGAATCCTCCCGGACCCCAGTGAGCAAAGACACGTGTGAACGGACCAGGGATTCAGCTGCAAAGCATGTTTGTGGAGAACCTGGTGCTGATTGACCTTAAATGACCTGATTCTGGGCCAGGTTCTTGTGAGTGGCAGAGCAGCTACGTTGCTGCGATCCATTGAAAATTAGCCCTTGATCCAATCTAAGAGATTTAGCCCGAGGATGGGGGCTTAAGTGTGGTCCCTAAAGGGTCGGCTGGTGCGCTGCATTCCTGGAGGTCTGGAGCTCCGGAATGTAGCGTGGGACATGGTGAGGAGTGTGTCCAGGTGAGTATGTGCTGTGCTGGGCATGAGTGATGGAGCGTAGTGCCCTGGAGGTATGGATGTTCCATAAGGGGAAATGATGTGGAGTGTGTCCAGGTGAGGATGCACTTAGTCGAAGCTTTCTCTCTCCTCCTGCCGTATACTCCCCAACTCGTTGCAGTGCCGACGTAGAGCATGTGGCCGCACGTTTGCTTGCAGCGTCCAGTATTAGTATATCCTATACACACAAACCCCATTCAACCGCCCAGCACGGCTGTCAGAGGGGGTGTGTGACTGTCAATCTACAACAGGTGGTAGTAACACTGAAAGAACTTTTTTAAAGCCAGAATTTACCGAATTTATTTTTTCACATTACATTCTATATTACATAAAGTCATTTACTTCAGATCTCAAGGCAGAGCTGTATGGCAAATAGTAAATTGTTAATACAGATTTTTTTTTGTATTATTAATAGGTTAATAATATTAGTTTATTCGATCAAGTAGGCTAACACTGGGTATTGTTAACACCATCAACTACAATGTGTTTATTTCCTTACCTTTATTTACATTCTGAGTGTAAAATCTCGTATTTACGTAAACATTCACATAAAAGATTCACAATCTTTTCATCATGACTGGGCATACAGAGAAACCGCTTTCCCAACGCGTCAGTCCGGCGGGATCCCAGAGTTTAGAGCATGGACCCCTTCAGTGCACTGGTAGCCTTTACCAGAGCTGAGCTCAAGACCTGCACCACTGGGTTGAGCTCCGGTCCCGGTGACCAGAACAATTTAATCAAATGTGTTGTGTTTTTTGTTCCTCTCCAAGATGTTTCAGACGCGGATATTCAGATTTGAGTCTGAGCAAGTTGAGAAACCCACTATGAGGGTTTCTGGGCGCTCTGGAGGAGCATTCAGAAGTACTTGTGACTAGAGAAACACAGCCAATCACATAAACAAGAAATAATGTCAGTAATGTTTGCGGCAGGTGTTTCAAATGTGCCCAGACTCATATTCAAAAATATCCATGTTTCAAAAGTTTGAAGGAGGCCATGACACTAACAGTCTGGTGGAAATTCCACAAGATATCAAACTCCACACTCACACAAACTAGTCATTCTCCCATTTGGAACAGTCCAAACTTTACCATGAACAAAAATATTAAACTTTACCTCTTGGATAGAAAAAGGCATTACACACCTTAAACATATTTATCATAAGACTTCTTTCATGTCACGCCCACAACTAGCCCCAAAATATGGTATAGAAAGCCCCAGTTCCTACAATACCATCAGCTAAGATCACCTATGTGTTCAAAAATCAATTCCGATACCTACATCCATATCAGATTTTATAAACAAACATTCTTAATACAAAAAACCTATTATCTAAGATATACAAAATAATAGTGAAATCAAATCTCACAGTTACTCTCCCATCGAGACAATGGGAGGAAGATTTATTACTAGCCCCCGATGCCACAGTTTGGATTAAAATGTGTAATAATAATTACCACATGACAGCAACACTAACCCACAATGCATTCAGTACAAAATAATACAGAGTACATTATACTACACATTGGATGTTTAAAATTGGTTTCACAAGCTCAGCAATCTGTACATATTTTACTCAAAACACAGCTGACGATTACATTCACGCCACGTGGCAGAGCACACCTATCAAGCAATTTTGGCAAGTCATCATCACCAACATATCCCATGCTTTAAATAACCATATCCATCCAACACCATCTTTATTTCTCCTAGGAGATATATCATCAACCAATATGACAGGATACTATGTATAACATTATTATATTAATATAATAAAAATATTATTGCAAAAAAACAACAAACAAAAAAAACATACTCATGAACTGGAAAACAAAAAATAATATTAGTGTCACCCATTAGAAAAATCTATTGATAGACTATGTATCAATAGAATAATTCTATTAATTATTAATCAATAACAGAACCAATCATCTAGACTGGACACCATTGATAAAATCCATACAGAGCCAATCCATAAACGATAAATATCACACTCTAATACGTGTACATATACAATCCAACATACATGTACTCGCACATAACCATATATATATATATATATATATATATATATATATATATATATATATATATATATATATATATATATATATAGAGATATATATACATACATACATACATACATACATACATACATAAACACACACACACACACACACACACACACACATCATTCCTGTAATGGTGCAGATGGCGAATACTTAAAAATATTCTATATACATTTTGCGTTTTTCTGTTCATCTGTCTGTCTTTTTTTTATAATAAAGCTCTAAAGGTCCTCTGATGAGGGGTAATAAATTTATATATTTATTTCTCCAGATTTCTAACTCTGAGAGAAAAAAAATGTCCTTTTACAAATTGCACCTCGTTGTGGACCTCGGCTAGGTTTACATTCCAGGTGATTATTTTAGAATTCAAGGAGTTGGAAGAATTAATTAGGAAAAAAGAAGTTATCAGAGCAATAGAGGAATGAAACCCACGGAAGAATCCTAGAGCCGATGGTTTACCTGCTGAATTTCATAAGGTGTGCATTAGTGAAATTGCTGATCTTCTAGCTGATGTTTTTAATGAAGCATTAGATGGGGGGCAATTGCATGATTCATTTTATCATAGTGTGATATCATTAATATATAAAAAAAGGAGATCCTTGTAAGTTGGATAATTGGAGACAGGTCAGCCTATTAAACTTGGAGTACAAAATTTGTGCAAAAATAATTGTTAATAGGATGTCAGAAATATTGACTGATATCATAGAGTTGGAACAGATATGTGCGATAAGAGTAAGATACATGGGGGATAGTTTAGGAGTAATAAGGAGTTTGGTTATTGAAGGGTCTGAGAGGGATTTTTATATAATAGGACTGGATCAGAAAAAGGCCTTTGATTATATTTCTAGAGACTACTTATGGTGTAGATTGGAACATTATGGATTTCCAGAGAGGTTTGTAAATATGATTAAATTATTGTATAGTAAATCAAAAGTCCAAATTAATGTTAATGGTGTGTTAACTGAAGATTTTGAAATACATAGAGGGGTTAAACAAGGATGCCCATTGAGTGCTGCATTATATGTCATCGCTATTAGCCCACTATTATATAAAATTAAAAATGATCAGCAATTACAAGGTATTCACATGTTAGGTATGGAAAGATGGAAAATATCTGCGTACGCAGATGATGTGACGCCTTATGTCAAGAATCAAAATGAGTTTCATATAGTTAAGAGGCACTTTGAAATGTATGAAGTTGTGGCTGGAGCAAAATTAAATGAAAGTAAAAGTGAAGGGGTATGGATAGGAGATGGGCAACCTGTACCAATAGATGTAGAAATAAAAACTGAAATTAAAATATTAGGTTTGATGGTAGTAAATGGTAGCTGTAGCGAACGGAATTGGGAGAAAAAGGAGTGTGAAATTAAACTAGAATTGGGAAAATGGAGGGTGTCAAACTATAAGACTAGAATACAGGAGGTTAAGACCTTTATTTTTTCGAAATTGTTGTTTTTGGCTACGGTTTTCCCTCCGGATGAGAAATGTATTAAGAGGTTGAATAAAATGTGTGTTCGTTTTATTTGGGGAAATAACAGAGAAGTGACAAAAAGGGAAATTATGTACAAGTCAAAAGATAAAGGCGGATTAGGGGGAGTTGAGTTAGCTCAGAAATTAGAAAATGCCTTTTGCAAAAATGTAATGAAAGCTATATTTCAGAAAGCAATTTGGGTAGGAGATGTAAATCAGTGGAAAGAAAAGAGGTAAGTCAAGGAAACATGCTCCTTATTTTAAATTAATATATGGAGATTTTTTGTTTAAATATAGGCAGCTTAATATTGATTGGAATAAGTCCCCAAATAAAATGATATATAAAACAATACAAGACTGTGATTTTGGGGGAATGTCAATTATAAGGGTCTGACAGTGACAGAATGTGAAACCTGTGTTAAAAATGTACAGTCTAAAAGTATCTTGGAAAATGTTCGAGATACTGCATGGCTTATATCTGTTGGAAGATTGCCTGTACGATGTAAAATTGCATAGCTGATGAAATGATAGAACATATATTACTGCAGTGCACAAGGACTATTGAAATTTGGGAGAAAATGAGAGGTATTGGGTTTAAATGGGATCGTAACAGGAAAAGTATTATGTATGGAGTGTTTAATGAGAATTTGACTGAGAATGTGAAGGACCTTTGTTGGATGATTGTTTGTGTGCCAAATTCGAAGATTTGGAAAACACGATGTAAGATGATTATTGAGCAATGTATAATACCTGCAGAAATAGTTTTTAAACAGATTGTGTGTGAGTTAAAAAGGTTGAAGACGTTTGATATGAGAGGAAAAATTCCCTGGACTCTTTTGGGCATATAAATGGATGTATACCTAATTTACAGATGTAAATTGTATTGTTAATTATTAATGTATAGAGTGAAGGTAGTCTGTGTCCTCTGGTAGATATTGTTTGTGAGGTTTTTGTGATGGAGTGTTTGTATTGAATTGAATTGAATTTTCTTAATAAAGTCAATTTAAAAATGGAGAAAGGCGGTCCTAGAAACATTATTTATTTACATGAGCTTTGAACGAGAGAGTGGGATCCATAACTCCAAGATCTTTAACCGTTAGATAAGATGTGATTGGGAGACCATTGAGGTTCATTGAGTAATTAGACAGTGGGGACCTAGCTAACTCTGGGCCTAATAGAAACACCTCTGAATGTCTCCGAATGTTAGAAATTAATTAAAAATACTAATGTCAATGTATTTACCACACATGCATTTAGGACATGTAATTTTTTCAATTATGCTTGCTACAGAATTAACAGTCAAACGTTCAGTGACTTTGCATGCAGAGTTGTAACTCTGCTTATTACTAGAACTGTGGCTAGAATCAAAATCAACGCTAGTGTCGTTCCTAAAGCCATTAGACTCCTGAACTCTGGCTAACTCCAATTCCAATTCAGATTCCAAAATGGGCACTTTTATACATGCTTATAGACAGTCACACACACACACACACACACACACACACACACACACACACACACACACACACACACACACACACACACACACACACACACACATACATACGTACATACATATCTATACACACACTCACACATTGTTTTGCATTGGACTAGTGCTGTACTAAACCAGCACTGTACTCTGAACTGTTCTGGCTGCTACCGGTGACTGCTATGTTCAGGGTAGCATATCACTGATTGCTATGCACAACTCGCTTTACATATGCCCAGTACTGTGTACTGTACTAAATTGCACTGTCTACTCATTTTGTATTTTGTATTTGTCCTGTCCTGTATTTATTATTGTTTATTTAATGTTTATTTAATGACATTTTGCAGTATATTGGACTGTTTGCACTTGTGTAGCATGTTGTCTGTTGCACTGTTGTTTTTATGTTGCACCATGGTCCTGGAGGAACATTGTCTTGTTTTTTTTGTGTACTTGTATATAGCTGAAATGACAATAAAACCTCTTGAACTTGAACTTTTTAACAAAATGTTTAATTAATAAAATATTTTATTGTTTAATCCTTTAATGAACCATCTTGTTCTTCAGGTCAGTGAAGACCTGCCAAAAATACTGCGGGTCATTGTTAATCTGCAGCATCTTGCCACTCATGCGGTTAGCAATGTCCAGGGATCGGGCCCAGAAGGCCCCTTTGTTTTCCTCCACCAGGAAAGATTTGGCTGGGTAGCTGATCTCCTCACACATGTAGGAGCAAGACACATACAAGCATGTGAGCAGCACGGCCTGCAACTCCTCCTTGGTGGCCACCTCAGCTGAAATGATGTCACGGCACAGCATGTAGAGAAAGACCATGGTGCTTGGAATGAGGAAGCTTTGCTCCTGCCATTCTGTCAGTGTCACGTAGCGGTCCACAATGCGCAGCCACTGCACAGGCTCGACAGCAGTCAGGTCCTTCAGCAGGCAGCAACGCCGGCACAAGAACACACCCAGGCATGTGAGCAGCTCGTTGGTGGAGGACTGCATGAGCAGTCTAGGCATGCTTTCAGTGCTGGCCTGGCCCAGCCTTTCAGGCATACTCGCAGTGGGGGACTGGGTTAAAGAAACATCACAAAAGACAGTTCACAACTGAAACAGTGGGCTCCATTTAAACTCAACCCAAAATTATCCCAGTGATTCCAGACTAGATCTTTTTTTTGGTACAATCAAAAAGAATTGTGGTACAGCATTAAACAGATTTAGCCCCAGTATTTATAAATTGCTTCTTTGACACACTTACCATCGCTCGACCCAAGATAAATAGATGGTGTCCTGATAATGGAGGAAGACCCATGGATGGTGTCATCTGAACTGACTGACAGGTAACTTTTTTCACACCATTGTAAGCAGTCTACAGTGCTTCAATCTCCTATGAAAATGAAAACAAGGAGTTAACCAGGATCTCACAAGTGCACAAAGCCATTCTTTTAAAACATAACATGAAAGTGCTAGTTAGCTGCAATGATAGTGTGTGTGTGTGTGTGTGTGTGTGTGTGTGTATGTGTGTGTGTGTGTGTTTGAGAGAGAGTGAGTAATATATCCACTTTACCCTAAGCTGATGCAGGTTTTTCATCAGTCCCTCCATTCTTTGAAAGATTCCATCCACATTTTTTATCATGCGCTGCCGTATGCTTGCTCGTGATTGGCAGAGCCTCGTTTCATGCCTCAGCATCTCCAGGTGTGAACGGCCTTTTGGTGACTGGCAAGGCATCTCCTGCCCTTCTTGCTGTGAGGACAATGATGTCACTTTCTGCTTCTGACTGGCAGCCTCTAAAGGATCCAAGGATCCAAGGATCAACAGTCTTAGTGTCCTGACTGGCAGAACACAAAGGGTGCAAAAAAGTTGGTAAATATCTGAGCCTGCTAAAATTCTATTTATAAAAACACCACCACCACCACCAGAAATATACTGTTTAACTATCATAGTGCAACAATGACTGTGTAACGGAGTGTAACAAATTCTTACCATCTTGAAGAGCAGCATCAGCCACTTTAGCTTGTCCTCCCACATAACCCTGCCCACCAGTATGCATGTAGGCTTCTGATTGGTCAGTTGGGATAGTAGGTGTGAGAACATTTTCATCATCACTCTGTGAATCTCTCTCTATCGAACCAGACTCTTCTGATAGGGAGCCATCTAGGGACCAAAGGCATCAGCCATAAGTACCACAGAGAGCAAATCCTATGACATTGTATACAAACAAAAACAAACATGGGCTTACCTAGACGACCGACTTGATTACCATGCAACCGTAGAACCGCAGACCTAGAGGAGATGTCAGGAGTCCAATCATTGTAAGTGCATCTTTGAAATTCTGCCTTCTCTTAACAGCATTACAGCAGCATTAGAAAACTTTCAAAATCCTGAGTACTTACGGAGCTGTTGATCCTTGCTCGGTGGCTTCAATGCCTCCAGAGGCCGAGGAGATGGTCTTTTCTAACAGGTTCTTCCATCTGTGGAAACATCGCTAAAGCCATCAGGTCCCAATTTCTACAACAGCACAATGTTGTTAAAATCATCTGAACATATGGGCATAGTATTCAAAGAAATACTTGCCATATTTCTGAGCTGATTTTGCGGGAAATTCAAATGGTTATCCATTCATGCACAATATCTACTTCACTTAAGGCTTGGTTTCTATACTTCTGGGTGCCTGGTTTGTCATTTAAACCATAAATGGCCCGACACCATAAATGTAATCACAATACAGACACAGCAGTGCTGACTGGTTGACCTTGATGACAAGATGGTGGGTCAGAGAGAGGAAAAAAAACAAACTCACGTGTTTTTCTCAGAGGAAGTCCCAGCCACCAGCTCGTATATCTGTCTCTCTGATGTACTGATCACATACAAGGCCTTGTTATCTGATAGAGAAGAGCAGGTTGTCAAACAATGTATTCAAAGTAACCCACATGCAATTTCTAACTGGCTTCTTAATTTTTTAAAAATAAAATAAAGACAGTTATTCCAGACCCATTCATCTATTCTGGCTATTCATAGCTGTAAGAATAACTACAAATATACCTGTAGCCACAGATCTGACAAGAGATGAATCCAAGCGAACAACGGGGCAAAAGGTGGTTTTGAGGTGCGTGTTCCCACCCCAAACCCCACCCAGTGAGCGCGCTGGACATCGCAAGTTCAAACGGTCACCTGGACCCCTTTGGAGTAGCACCAACAGGTCTGAGAGAAGCAGAGCATGAATGTCTGGAACACACACACACACACAGAGTGAGAATGGACCTGTCAAGTAATCATTTGCAAGAGGAAAAACAAAAATGTATGCAAGCTTGCACACAGATCACTGAAAGCATCCATTCACATTAAAAGTCCTTGAAACATGTGCATACACACGTATGAGCATACAGGCAGATGCAGGTGCACACACACACACACACACACACACAGTTATTCAGACCATGTCATGTGTGAGGTAGCAGGGAACCAAATAACTCCAAGTCAGCATAGCACCATGCTCTCAATAGCTGCATTCCCCAGAGTGAACAGTGATTTGTTCAGCTGTGATGATCTCTTACCTATAGCTTTATCTTTACTAACTTTCCAAGTCAACGGTCCTTCGTGGATCATTTTCTTAGTGGTCAGGTCCAGATTCTACATAGAAAAAGAATATAGTTAATAATTCATACTCTGGATCAGGTGCTCCAAGACCAGAGAAGCTGTTTGGAAGGCAGATGGTGGATACATAGTAAGGCCGTACCTTGAACTGAGCAGCGACAGGACTGGCCTGCCTCTCCAGAGGGGACAAGTCTAGCCTGCGCTGATAACGGCTGAGCAGTCGCCGGTGCTCCGTCTCCCTGACGACCTCATTGACAGCTCGCAGTATCCCACGGCAGCACGCCTGTGCCCTCACCAATGGCTGCAGGTCTGGAGAACCAGCTGTTGTGGGGGCACATACTAGTGTTAATCCAGGAGAAAGGGTGTGTGTGCTTGCCTCCTTGGTAAACTGGTATGTGTGTGTATACTGAAGTGTTTTCATGGTTCAATACATTGTGTGTGAGTGTTTCTATACATGCCTTCTGTGTGTCTGATGATGTTATCCAGCAGCAAGGGGTATTTGGTGAGTCTCTGCATCTCAGACACTAGAAGGTCCTTTAATTGTAGTCGGCGGCAGTGAGGGCTGGCTTCACATTCCTAACACACACACACACACACACACACACACACACACGAATGAGCCAAGGACATCTAAGTCCAAATGTGGATTCTGTTGACAGCAACACCAATTTATACCTAAAACAGCATCACTAGAAGTTATGTGCTGCAATAAAAGTCAAATATAAAAGACTGGATAGTCTCCAATTCAAAGTATGGGTCAACCAATTCACAACCCAGCCCACTAACAAATATGGCAGAAGCTCTAGTGTTTGTAGGTTTGTCCAAAGGCTTTATACCTCTAAAAAGTGTTACCTGTATAAGGTGCGCGAAACGCGGGTCTTTGCATTTATTTTTAATGAGCTCCAGTGCCTGACTCTGCTGACTGCACAGGTGAGACACCTGCTCCTGGAACTCCTCTCCTGCAGCGTCTTCAAACTATCACGCACACACACAAACACATGAGCTACTGACATATCAAGTAAAGCAACAAGTATATCCCACACTACACAGAACAACCCCTTCATTTTAGACAGCACCAAAAGATGATGTGAACTAGAAAGGGAGTAACACTAGCCAGCTCTCACTCTAGACACCATGATGTCTCCGATGCCTTGAACTATAGAAGAGTCCCTCAGCCTCTTCATGGACTCACACAGATTCGCTGAAACACAAATGCAACACCACAAAACAGAATCTGTTTAAGCGAGCCAGTGTATATGTGGTTTGTTAGAAAGTTGTGTCAGTGGGCAACAGAACTCTACTTGTGTCATGAAGGCCACGGCAGAAACAACATGTACAGCCTCCAGTCCATACCTGCTCACAGTAATGGCATGGTGCCGATAGCTGATATTGTTCTGTCATTAAATTCTCAGTTTGGGTGGGTTTTACACTTCTTTAATCTTGATTATGATTTAGACACCAAGTAGGCTTCAGAAATTTAGGTTTGAAAACCTCGCACACAGAGAGACTGACCATGAAGACTGTAGACCTGGGGCAGGTTGGGGAAGATACAGGAAAGTTCTTCGACGGTCAAAAGGTTCCTCATCTTCTGGAAGAACACCTGATCGAGAACCCTGAGAGTCCGCAAGTGAGATGCTTCCGTTGTGAACAGCTCTGAGGAAGAGGATATAGCAAAGTCACTACAATTTCTTACAAACGTTACACAATTCAGAATTCCACATTTTCATGAGTCAGGATAGAATTATCATATGTGCATAATAAATAGAATACTGTATGTTCAAAAGATTTAGTAGCTATTTAGTTTAAGTTAGATCAGTAAATAATTGTTTTCATTTTACATGTTAACTGTGTACTGGGAGTTGTCTTTTATAGTCAGTTGCTGTGCACCACATTTGCTGTTTTACCATATATGACAGCCTGCCGTTCGATCTCCCGGGAGCCGAGAGAGGCGAGTGTGTGCGGCTCCACTGTCTCCTGCCAGTTCTGACAGTGGACCGTGTCCTCTTCCAAAGGAGGTGCATCAGGCAACAACGCCAGTGGTGTATCCACACTCCTACAGGAAGGGAAGGAGGCATGGGGAAAGAGAGAAAGAGAGACAGAGCTTCAGCAGCAACTTACTAAGATAAATCAAGGTGACGGATATGGATGTTAAAGAACTGGACGGCAGGTGTGCATGTGTGCTCATTAGCATCAGACTAATGAGGTGTATATAGTTATAATTACATCTCAGTCATGCTCATGGATCTCTGCGTCCTGGTGCAAGGCGGTGACATACCTGTCCAGAGTAGATGCTGGAGGCCGGACATTCATGGCTCAGGAACCTCAGCAGCTCTTCCACTAGTGTGTCTACTGAAATATCTTGAATGTTGGATGATCTCTTTAGTGTTCATTTCAGTATCTGTTCATTCAGCTGAAGAACACCTTTTCTGAACGCGTTATCAGACGCAACAATGGTCCTTAAAAATTCCACATTACCTATTATGATGTAATAAACCGAGGTGTGAGAGCTGCAGTAGTGATCTAAGCCAGTTAGCTAGCTAGCTATGTTCTTGTCCAGACACTTTAATGCCTCATGGCTGGTGCAATGACACAATATTCAACATTTCCCTCTGATTCTACTTTTAATTATGTGACATTAGCTAAGCAACTATAAAGCTACTCTTGTCCAAAAATGCTAGTGTCGTTAGACATATCAAAACGTATCAAACATAGCTTTAGCTAGGCTAGCTAATCAGACCTTCTATGAAACTTAGTAAATTCATAGTTGTTAATCACAGTAAAGTGTTTTTTCTTTTTGTTGTTTAAAAAGAGTTACATTGTTACCTTGCTAGCTAACAGTTAGCTAGTAACAATGCCTTCAAAAGTAGTTCTCCACTGATACAAGATACCTAAGAGAAGTTTGGCTCGGAATGTGACTGATTGAAAAACAAAAATACATCACAAATAGCGTTATGCAATAATACCTAAAGTGCATGCATCAAATACAAACAGTCCCCAATGCAAACCTTTTACAAGGCAGCTATTTAGCATCTGCTACTTCTGCAAAACAAACCCAGTCTTGCATGTTAGTGTTAGCTATCCAGCTAGCTAGGCATTGCTCCAGGACAGGTTTTAGTATAGCCAAAATAATTTGATTGCCTGTTAATTTTTTTAAAAAGTTGATGTAGAGATGTGACATTTTACTAAGCGTGCCCTGATAAAAAGCTAATAAAATAGCTAAGGGCCAGATTCTGTTATATCATTAGTTAGTGTCATGTCCGTTGATGCAGGAAAGAAGAGACAGGAAACAGTGCGTTAGCCTGTGGCCTTTTATTAATGCAGAGCTCTGGAGATGTCACTTCACAACACAGTGCGAGTGAGATCTAAAGCATAACTTTGCAACAGACAGACATATTTCTCTCGCCTTGTGCCACTTCTGCTTTTGTGTTTTTCCATCTCAGCCGTCACCTCTGTTTGACCGTCTCGTACACATGTCTTCTTGCATAATCACACATATGCACGTCTAGGGCATTTCCTGTTATGTCTGGACATACAGTAATTATTTTATTTATTCAAGCATTAGTCCTATTCCATTCTGCACATTATTCTCTACTAGTGTAAGCTTAGCATTCATTTAATTTCTGAAACTCCACAATTCCCCCTTTTGATCTCTACAAAGAGATCACCAATCACACTCCTTTATTCTGGCATCTCCTGTCTCTACGTCCCTTTCCCCCTGTATCAGTGGCATCATCGTGGTACCCTCATGCACATCTTTCCTTTCTATCATAGCTGAAATTAGTCTAACCATTAACGCCCTAATACATGGAATACAGCAGCACCCGCATGTCACAGCAATTCCCGTGAATGTGGCTAATGAAACCATCAATGACACAATTAAATCTTTCCACTGACCGAACCGGCTCACCATTCAGGATTCCAACTGGTTGTTTATGCCTGAATTCTCATGCATTTCCTCTGATAGGGTCTTCAAACCATCCAATGCTCTACTAACCGACCCATCCGGAGCGGTATTATTAGCAATGAATGTACAACACACATCCTCAAGCATAGCGCAGACACCCCCCTTTTCCGCCAACAACATGTCTAATGCCATACGATTTTGCACCGCCATCAGTGAGGTTGGTCCCAGCTGATCTCTAAGTCCTTCCACTGCATCCCTAGTCAGGTTGGCTAGCCTGAGGACATTATAATGTACATAGTTAATCCGATCCACATTTTTATTTGGAGTAATGGGGAATAATGCAGAAAGTATCGGAATATTCTCAAATCCCCCTGCTATCTGGTCTGCTAACTTATGTCTGTCCGGAACTCCGCGAGGTATTCCTATTGCATCTATGTATGTGGGGGTATTCCTTGTTAAATCAAAATGGTATGCCTCTCGCTACTGTCTTGCTGCATCAGTTACCGGGTCCCTGTGTAGTTTTTTGCCTATCAGTAATAAAGGAGCTGCTAACCTGACCATGGCGCATGTCGCCTCCGAATTCTCTGGCATGTTAACAACCAAAGTCATCCTTCCACAATAATCATACAATCCTGCTCGTGCCCATGAACCCACAGACTCGTTCCCAGTGACCGTGCGGTTACACCATTCCGCCGGGATGTGCGCCAAGCGTACTTGAGGTGTGCTTGAACTTCTAACGAAGCACGTGTAGTTTCCCTCCCCCTTTTCGGGTGAAAATAGTCCTGTCCTGGTTCTGTTACTGATGGGGGGGAAAATAACGCTCAAAGTGTCACAATTCTTAGGGTTTCTTTCCTTAGTCAGGCCAATCATGCACGCATAACCCTTGGGGTCTTTTTGTGGGAATAGGGGTGCCGGGGTGGTTATAAGTCTGGGTCTTGCGGCTGCACATGCTACACATCCACCAATCTCTACCCCCATTCTTCTTCACCGTCTTGTTGTTAATGTTTTAATCCTTTCCTACTGCCATGCTATTATTTAAACCAAGCGTGACCAAACTGTAAATGGAAACACACAACACAATACACCAACAAATAATCAAACAACACAATTGTCCAGAAGTCATCACTGGTGTTCTGTTCTTCTTACTTCGGGGTCTAAGGGTGGACTACCTTGACCCTTTTGCTCCCGGGGATTATTCTGCCCCTTCCGGGTCAGGTGAGTTAGGTGATGTTTCAGCAAGGTCCCTCGCTGTCTCTTGCAGACTCCTCTGCGGCAGCGCACTGGCTCAGATGAAACCACGTTTCCCCTTTACCCTTCAGGCGTACGGCGTGGCTGGTTCTTTCTGTCACCTGGAATGGACCTGTCCACCTCGGCTCACTCCATTTTCTCTTGATGACTCTCAGCAGCCCCCAGTCCGTAACGGGTATCGTCTGGGTTTGTCTGCTCCCCGTCCGGTCCCCCTCCTGCGTGGAGAAAGCTGAAACAATACTTTGCAATTCATTAAAGTATGATGTGTGTGTGAGATGTTTTTCTTTTCTCATTTATTGTTAAGGGTCCCTGGGGTCCTGGAAATCCTCAACCTGTCTGCAATTCAAAAGGGGTAAAAGCAGTTGTTGCATTTACTGAACATCTAATTTGCATTAATGCCAAAGGTAAGGCATCAACCCAATTTAATTTTGTCTGTGCACAGATTTTGGCCACTTTGTTTTTCGCATTTAGATTCATCCTTTCCACCTTACCTTGAGACTGAGGATGATACACTGCCCCAAATGAATGTTTCAGACCCAGCATTTTCTCTAACTCCTGCAAATTGCGCGCTGTAAAATGAGTGCCATTATCTGATCTCACCTTTCTCTGAAACCCATGGTGCGGAATGTACTGGTTCACCAGGAACTTTACCACTGAAGCACTGTCTTCCCGTTTTGTTGGCCACGCTTCCGGCCACCCTGTGTAGTTGTCTACGCACATCAATTCGTACCTGTCACTGTTAAAGCTGGAGACTATGTACTGGTGAAGGTGAGCTCTTACTTCAGTTTGCTACTCCTACATGTATATCTGTCTGTGTTGAGACTAAAACAGGAGCATGTTTTTGCACACACACACACACACACACACACACACACAGATATATATGAGCTGTATGTGTGGAATATTTATTCTGGTAAGCCTGGTCTGTGATATGTAATATACATGGCTGTGAAATATACTATACAGTTGTGGCTACATTTCCATGATTATTGGTGACTACTCTCTCCTTTAGAGATTACCTCAGCCAGCTCTCAGAGTCTGCAAGGCCACGCCTTCAGCCACGCCTCCCTGAGTGATGGACACCCCAGACGCCTATTGATGCACAAGCAGCTGCATATTAGCCTGTAGGTTCCACCTTCTTAGTATCAGGACTGGGTGGGAGTGTGTGTCACAGACCTATAGGTCTTCCCAGCTCCAGCTCTTGGAAGCCAGTATGCTCAGTGAGGAGTGTTCACTGCCTCAGTCACCCTGTCTCCTCATTATCAAGCTCATTATGAGGTGATTCAGGCATGGTGAGGCAGAAAACCCCTGAAAATATGCAGGGAAGTTTCCTCAGAACTTGAGCTCAGTGTTCCTGAAGTGCAGTTTGAAATGAAATAAGGCTTTTCATTTTTTCATTCATTCATTTATTCAGAATCATGTCTGACTCATGTATGACTCGGTGTTAAAGGAAAGTTTTAACACAGATTTTGTCTGGGTACACACTTTGCAAACTTCAAACTGCATGATTAGCAGACAGTATTGTAGCTATTCAAGTTTATGATCAATAATGTAAGGTAAGTGTGTGTCAACTCTGGGTGGGTCAGGGTGTGTTCTCCCCTAAACATACTTCTGACATAATCATTTGTTTAAACACTACAATTCTCTATATCCTAATAATTACTGCCACATTTTAATAACCTGTAATACACTGTAAATACAGCATTTGTAAGCTTTAAATTTACAAACATGAACAATCATACTATAGCAAATACGTGATACTCATACCTGTGACATAGTGTTTTGAACAGACATTTGCTGCCACACCTGCTATTTTAGCAGGCTAAATAATCTGCCTTCTGAAATGCTAATATGCTTAATTTCATGCAAGTGCTAGTGTTCCTATTTGCTTGCTGATGTGCATGGAAGCACCATATTATTATTATTATTACTATTATTATTATTACTATTATTGTTATTACTATTATTATTATTATTATTATTATTATTATTATTATTATTATTATTACTATTATTTTTATTATTTTTATTATTATTGAGTCAAACTGCTATCAAGTTAGCTGGTTGCTCTTAACTAGTAGTGCGAACAGGACAGGGGACTTGGGGAAGACCCAAAGGGTGAGGTTTGTGTGTGTACATTCACAAGTCCTGGTGCACAGCCACTGACATACATAAACACTGCTATCTGGATCTGTAATTTTTAACATTAATGTACAGACTATTCTTTCTCCTTAAAAAATTCATTATGGTAATAATTATGGCAGTGTATGTTCGCCTGCAAACAAATGCTAGGCTGCAGGCTGCACGATGCTGCAATCAACCAGCTGATGGCAAATCCAGACAGTGTTGTTATTGTGGCAAGAGACTTATTGTAAATGCATTGCCATTAATTGAGAGTCATTTTAAAAGATATTTACTCTCCCACTGCGCATACTCCCGTTTTCATAAATTGGTAAATATACATGTTGCTGCTTGTCACACAAACTTTTGTTGTACACAAGTAATAATGAGAAAAGGACTCATCATATGTTTTATGATATAGCTAAAGCTATGCATTTATCAAGAGGATTTAACACATTACAGAACACATCTAGTAAATCCTTTCCATGATTGACCCAAGGGCAGATAGCAATTATTTAAGTGTTACTATGTTTTAATTTAATAATAAAAATGACCATATGAACCTTTTTGCTTTATATTTGTTTATATTCAGCTGCCTTTATAATGACAATTATTTATGACAATTTATGACAATGACAATTTACAATACATTATCAGTGAGTGGTATAATTAAAGTAAAATCATTGTTAAATAAGTCTCATTCTTGTCTCAGATTCAAACACTACAAAATCTTGGTCTTTGCTTGAATGATTTTTTAATGGTCCTGACTACAACACTATCCTTTGATAAGCTTGGAAGTTGTACACTACTGTGAGAGGAAGTTACATTCAGCTAGGAAAGAACCAACAATCAAATAATATACACAGATTAAGATGGCCATTAAAGATCCCAAACTAAGATTAATGCACTAATTAATAAACTACAACTTGTTTGCAGGAGTTCATCAGTGTTTTATCATTGGCATAGGTAAAGGGGTTTTCAGGCACAAGTTAAAAAAGGCACAAGTTGTCAAAGCATAAGAATAATGACCATAATGATCATAAGAAAGCCTTTCTGAGCCAAAGATCTGAATTAACAGGGAATAACAGGGGCACTTGCAAAACTGTGCCTAAGTGTATCCAGAAAGCACTGTTGGGCTTTTGTAGGAAAAAAAGGTTACACAAAGGTTACACTGATAAAACAGTTTAATCTGAACGAAGAATCAAGACCCAGGAGCTGTAAAAGAATAAATTAATCTCTGCATTGCTCTCTATATAGGGGGAGTTTTACAACATTGGAGTGCACAAGAAACCCGCTTTTGCCCCGACACCATTTTCACTGCCACCTGATGAAAGCAACATGCTGTATATGGGCATCTCTGCCTTCACTGCCAACTCAGCAGGCTTTGTGTAGAAAAATGCAGGAGCACTCACACTCAGAATCACAGACGACATGGTGAGTTTAAACCACTCCTTGCCATCACTGAGGGAAAGGTGTGGATGTGGTTACCTTACAAGACCAGGCTATTTAGTTAGAAGACTGATGAAGAAGACTGATAACTTTATACTGTTCTCCCAGTGCACATTAATAATCCCTTAATAGTGTAATAAATGAATGGACAAATAAATGATCAACAGTCCCTGAAAATGAAACAAACGTTTATCCTTCCAGATTCCCAGAGCCTCTCCATATCGTCTGAACACCAAGACATTTGAAGCCTTAATTCCGCAGGTATAAGAGATCACTTTCTGTATTCATCACACAAGCATGCAGAAACTGCTGATTTTATATTCTCACATAGGTTTCCTAACACAGTAGACTTTGAATCTTAAAGGAATAATAAGGTTTAAAGAGTAACAAATAATATGATCTCATTAGCAACACAACCATATTTAGATGAAGAATTTCCGAAAAGAACAACATTTCACATGATGATGCTTGGATGAAATGTGTTGAAAACACTGAGTTCTTTTGCTTTTGGTGCTAAAGGCACTTGCAAGTACACCTTACACAGATTGATGGTGGTAGTATAGTTGGCATTCAGTTAAATCAATTAAACTTTGGACAGGGGTAGATTTGTCCTTCATACTGTTATTCAGCACAGGTAATAGCCATTTTGGGACTTTGTATCACTTTTGGGAGGCTGCCGTGTTCTCCTTAAAGTACCCAGGTTGAAGAGTGCTGGGCCCAGGAGTATTATCACCTGCTCCTGCATTTCTGCCGATGAAATAGTGAGACGGATCCACATCCTGCCTGCTTATTGGGGACGTACTGTTCTAGCAGCTCTTCCTCATCTGTCCATGCTCATACCATGGGTTGCTGTACTGTTTCCATGCTTATGTGGTACTCTTTCCGCAGGATGCTATGGAACTTTTGGTGCTCCCTGCTCCTCTCTGGCATTTGTAGCTTGACCTTCCTGGTGATTTTTTTGCAGTCCACGTCACTTTGCCAGGAGCTTCCTTTTGCTGATTAGCAGAAGCAGGAATACCTCCTGTCCTGCCAGGCTTTTGCAGTCATATTAGGCACATTGACTGCTCCGCTCTTACCTGCTTTCTATATCTTATGTTTGGGCTACTTGTGGAAGTGACATGAAAGCAGTGTTATGTTTATGTTAGTGTGGAGTTTGATATCTTGTGGAATTTCCACCAGGCTGTTAGTATCATGGCCACCCACAAATTGTTGATCATGAATGTTCTTTAATTGATTTGACTGATAAATGGTAAGTCTGACTTTTAGATCTTTGCATAATGTTTGCTATATGTCTATCCATATTCTGTCTGATATACTAAGTTTTATCCATTTTATACCATATTATAGTTGATTTGCAATAATCAACTACAGTTCTGTAATGTTGTGAGTTTGATTCTATGTGATTTATTTTACCAGTAGAATCAAGTTATGATGTTGTCCAAAGATTTTAGACAGGTTGGTGGCGCTGGAATAATTGAAAACAAATAATTTCGTTTAGGTAATATTCTCATTTTAATTATTGCAGTTTGTCCAAAGAGCATAAGGGGCAAATTTGTCCATCAATGAAGTTCGTCGCTTATTGTTTTAATAATTGGATGACAATTTATTTTTGAATAACAGACAACTGGGAAGAGAATTTAATACCCAGATATGTAATATGATTGGTATTCAGGGGGATGGGGAATGTTTTTAATTGCATCATAAAGTTATGCTGCTAATATATAGTATAATACACAAATATCCTACTGGAGATACAATTTGACCAGTTATGTGTGATGTTCTGTGATGATCATATAGAACACCACAGACAACTGTTTGGCACATCACTGTTAAACCTCCTGATTGCAACCCGGGGCATCGTGAACTGTACAACATGACCCTCAGACAATGAGCTCTGAGTGAAAGCGATAAACATAATCATCTTCATATCATCACTTTCTCTACAAGTTCAGTGGAAGAGATGTCAGTTAAAAGGAGTTTTAATACCCTTTCCATCTTTAAATTTAATAAAAACACAGATGGAAAAATTCCAGAAAGTGAGAGAGAGAAAGGAAACTAGACTTTAAAATGGTGCTGCCCTCTTGACTTACAACTGTAGATTATTGAAATTATTACAAATGTCCGATGCCAAAAGGGATTGTGTCAGTGTTTCACTACTCAGTATTGCATTTGGTAGACAGTATAAACAATTAGACTATGGTTAAAAAAATCACAGAAATAAAGCAAACACCAATATAATCTTGAACCACCTAGTCCCAGGAAACATTAGATTACAGGAACAAAATCAGACAACTAGCAGAACAACTTTTTAACCAATGATGCAGATGCACTTTTAGTGGATTTATTTATCTGTATTTCAATCCACTAAAGTTTTTCACTTGATCTAACATTACATTTAAGACCGAAATCCTGTTACGTCTCACAGAAGATTCCACTGATCAAGCTGCTACTTACCCATCCTGGTCCTGGAGTACCTTTGCTCTGTACACTTTAGTGATGTCTTTGCTACCAACAAGCCTATTTTAATCCATCAGATAGTAACCAAACGCTCCTTTGCTGCAGAGCACAGAAATCATTCAAATTTGCAGTCAACAGATACATCTGGGCCAGATTTTGGATCAATGGACTAGGCTGGAACTGCACATATACTGTATATGCAAAATTCAAAATACGGGGAGTGGTTGGGCTCTTTTGCAATCAAATCTGAATACTATGGAATTCGTTTCACTTTTGTTTAATTTGACAGATTTTAAATGGATAATGGACATCACTAGACAAAAGGAATAAACAACTATATGAAAAGGAACAAAACCAAAAACAAAGGAAGACTTTAACACACTTGCCCAAACAAGCACTAAATCTGACAAAAATAGATCAACCAATGACATAGCTGTGAAGGAACATATTAGCCATTGTTTTCTTGTCATCAACAGTAATTTTAACTGATTGTTAACATACTGTTCAAGTCTTCAACTGATTTGCTCCCAACATACGAATGGGTACAAATATGGTTCATTACCCACCTGCACAATTTGCTTCTGACATACTGGGCAGCTACAGGGTTCTTCTCCCGTGTGGATTCTGACATACTGGGCAGCTACGGGCTTCTTCAGTTGTGTGGATTGTCTTCTGCTCCTCCATGTGGCCTGTTTCACCAAAGCCCTTCCTGCAGTATTTGCAGCACTATGGGAAGCGGACACCCTTGTGTGTGCGTTTAGGTGCTTCTCAAGAGTCTGGGCACGTTTGAAACACCTGCCCCAAACATCACTGACATTATTTCTTGTAGGTGATTAGCCACGTGTTTCTCTAGTCACAAGTACTTTTTGATTTATTTGTTTTTTTAAATAGGTAATTTTATATATAATGGCAACAAATGACATTTTAAGGTTTATGACAAAACGTGCAAACAAGCTGGCCTGAGAGGTGTGTAGCGGGATATGACTCATTGCGTCTCTAGTGCTGCTTTTGATGAGTACAGTGTCATGAGTGTGTCTGTCCAGCGGTGCAAAGAGGGGATACAGCAAGGCATGGCATGGTGTTTATTCATTCGTTTGCATAGAAAATGATGCCTTTTCACATTGTGGAACTTCAAATATGGCGGTCTTTTTTGTGCGGCGTAGTAATGACATATGTTGTGGAATTTTGAACAAACAGCAAGTCAGACGTGATTAAGAGAGTAATTTAATAAGAAAAAGAATAAAATAAATGTTTGGCTCTCCTCAGGTAGGGAGCCCCGAGTATACAAAACCGTGGCTAGTTATACTACTCCTGTGCTGTCTTTAACCAATCATCTTTTCTTAAGCAGCTCTTCTTTCCTTTGTTGCTGTGGCTATAAGCCAATCAGCTCTCAGCTTGGTTTTTTCCACAAACCAACCCAAACTGACTCCAAACAGTGTGGGTTGTGTGTCAAGTTGACCTTGATGTTAACAGTTCCTGATACATGTTCAACTTAATCAGCAACAGGCGGATACAAATGTGCAAACAGCATTATTAATTTAAGAACAAAAGGATCAGTGTGATTTTATATGAATCACATAATACATAGTTTCGTATCATTTTCCATCACACGTAAAAACAGAGTCTCACCGTATTGTCGGGCAGGAGGATCTGGACTCATTTATTACTTAATATCTTCCCCCATCTAGCGGTCATTAGAGGTTAGTCTTGAATTGATTTCTGTCGTGCAATATTTTAGACATAAATGTTTACATTTTCTATTACAGAACACGGCAAAGTATAGTCAACCAGTTCTAACCTTTTGAGAAAAACTTTAACTTCAAAGTAGGTGAATCTATTTACTTAGATTGAACCAATCGGATCACAGTTTATTTACATAGCATCAATGCTTTGAGTGCTTTAGATATAAGGACATCATGGCGATCTTTCTGCTCACACCTCAGTCAGTCTATAATTCTGTACTATGTGTTTCTATAGCTTCCAACTTTCACGAGTTTCTTGAATCTGTGGAGAAAAGTGCAGACTCAGGTACTTTCTTATTTGTGAACTTTATACATTTTATGTAAATTATTTATCATCTATAATGTTTTATTACTTTTCATTTATAGATATAAGGACACAAAAACAGTTCATATACTCATTGAATTGTTACAAGATAATCTTTTCTAGAGAATGTTTACCATTTGTTAAAAGACTGATTTATTTCTAAAAGTTTATGCAGTGTGTTAATTTGTCACATGGAGGCAGAAGGGGTGAATCTGATATACCCCTCTTCCATCATCAACTATTCATCGAGTCCTCCAGTGGAGCTTGTACAACCAAAGAAACGCATACAGCGGTCACCGGCGGTTCTAAGTTACATCTAAAGAGGTCTAGGCCTATACACACTGTTCCACCTGAGGTAATAAAATGTTTTGGGGTAAAGGTATTTTCATGAGGCGATCTGTGATCTAATTATAATAGGCTTTGAAGCTCTCTGCAACAGGTGCAGAGTGGTGCAAGACTGTGTTTGAAAGCATAAAGAGGAATAATGTTTCTGGGGTATCTTAAGGCCTTTGTGGGTCTGTAAGTGCAGAGCAGAGGCTCTGATGCAGGTGGTTTCAAGGCCTCTGTGGAAGTCTACGGCAGATGACTCTGGACTGTTCCCGTGAGAAATAGCTTCCTAAGTATTGGGAAAGATCCCGGCTTTTAAAAGACGTGAAAGCCTCTTCGAGAGTTCTGTGGCTAAGCAAGGTTCATTATCTTACCATAAGAGCAGGGTGATACTGACCTGCAACATCATCTTGCAGGTGTTTGATGGTATGAGTTGAGATCATCTTTGTTAAAAACAAAAAAAACAACAACAAAAAAAACAAAACAGGAAAATCTTCCAATAGGATATACTGGGGTCAAGCTTCAATTTGTACAATGATAGATCTCAATTTGCATATATTGAATAATGTATGGTTGAACACAGTGGTTGAGATTTCAAACACCAGTATGTAGAGAAGGTGTGGCAATCACATAATCAGTTGTGAAAACTGGATAAAAATGTGTGTTCCTTGTGTGATTATTAGACATATTCTGGACTATGCCTCGTTTGTATGTAACGCTGAGCTCAAAATAAATAATGGACCTACTACTCCCTTCAATTAATTCTGCATCTTTATTTTCTGTTTAAAGAGGACTTAATAAAATTACTGGAATGTGGGCAATATCTAGTAACACAGTGCCGAGTCTGCTAAACGTAGATCCCAGCCTTTTATATGGCCTCTTCCCTTTAATTCTACTGACTATAATTAATGTAAACCTTGTCGATTCTGGTGTTTGCTGTATAGAGGTAGCGAAAACTTTGCTAAAACAATGAAAAATATGCATCCTGTGAAAAGTTTATTGAACAATATAACATTGTTCCTTACCCAGAGCCATAACACGTCATTGATGGAAATCACACTGATGTGAGGGCGGTATGGGCCAACTCAACTGTATTTCCTGATTGTTTTATTCTGCAGGAGGATGTGGTCCAAATATTTAAAAAATCACAGGTTTGTTTAAGAGGACATAGTCGAACAGTTTGGGCTTACTGTTATTTTAATACTAGTGGTAACTATTAGTAAATACAACAATCTGACCATCCTCATACTGCATTGAGGGGTGATGGGGTGATGGTACCAGATGATGTTTAGGTATGTGGTTATGTTAATTTATTTTTGTTCCTTTATATTCACATATTTTGCAAGTGCGTATGTTATTGAGTTTAAAACCATCCATATATTATGCAATTATAGAAAATACAGAAACTGCATGAGACTTCTCTTGACTTGCTAGAAGTTCAGACTGTAGCAAGCTTAGCATTAGTAAATGGAATAGGTGTCATTTTAAGGATTCATTTAAAGTATTCATGAGGTATTTCTCCTAACATCGATGTATCGACAGTACCAATAAAATAAATAGCATAACAAGAATTACAGGTGTATAATAGTGTAGTTACCCACAATGGTTGAAGTGTTTGAAAAGAGTTGTATAAAAGAATAGTTGGTTGGTTCGTGGCATAAAGTCATGAAACGGTGAAATGAGGTCATAAAAAGAGTGTTTACAGGGGAAAGTGCTTTAACATTGAATTAGACAAACTAATAACATAAAACATAAGGGAGTTTAGAGATTCTGTGTCCTTTCGTAATGATTTGTGCATATGGCAGGCTGCTGCAAAGGATCCTGGGTAAGCTTCAGCAGACCTCAGTGTAAGATATATTAATAATATTAATCATAATAATACTATTCAGAGGTTACTTGACTAGTAATCAGAATGTTGCTAGTTCAAGCCCTACCACTGCCAAGTTACCACTGCTGGGTCCCTGAACAGCAATGAATCCTCAATTGTATTATTAATACAATCCAATACACATGCCTAATGCTCAGCTGTCAACTGCAAAAACTGACATTCTGAGCATTCGAACAGTAAGAGGAACAAAAAGAAAGGAGTCACCGACTGTACACGTGTCAATCATTTAGCCTTTTTACATGTTGTTTTAGTTTACTGTAATCAAGGCCTGAAACTGGAGTCTATGGACCAGGCAAAAATATTTCAATATTTAATGCGTTTTTATTTTTTCAGTTTCAATGTTTCAATGAGACTCAGGAGACTCCAGCATAAGCAGAAGCTCCAAGTTGTCGATCTCCAGGAGCAAACCCGTCCCTGCAAGGTTGGGGTGCATGTTCTGGATCACGGGAAACAGACCATCGATCACCCAACATCTGCTTCTGCTCCTGCGGAGGTTCCAGATCCAGCACGGAGGCAGTGAGAGGTTCCTGGCCCAGGGATTGGTCTGCAGCGGGCCTGATGGTACTCGGCATGTATTGGAAATGCTGTGGCTGAATGCTGTGCGTAGCCCAGCGGGTGCTGGGGTGGAGCTGTGCCAGTTGCCTGCTCGGGTAGCAGGTAGCCCAGTTCTGAGCCTGTGGAATGGCCATCATGAAGTAGCCGGAGGGCGGGGCGGGCTGGTAGGGGTTGAGCACTGGGTTGCGCACGGCACTCACGCTGGCCATGCGCTGCATGTACTGGTGGGTGAGGTGGGCCTGCCGCTCCTCCTTGCGCTGCGCCAGGGCCACGTACAGCGGCTTGGTGCCTACGATGCACCCGTTCATCTCCTTCATTGCCTCGGTGGCCTCCTCCGGCGAGGAGAAACACACAAAGCCGAACCCTTTGGAGCGGCCGCCCTCCGTCATCACCTTGGCACTCGTGATTGTCCCGAATAGAGAGAACTCTTTACACAGACGCTCGTCGTCCAGACTGTCGTCTAGGTTTTTAACGTACAGGTTCACTCCCTGGTAGCGAGTCGTGCCGTCCTGCTTCATCTGCTCAAACTTGCGTTTGAGCTCTGTCTGCCTCTCGCCTTTCTTCTGGGCACGAGCCACATACAGCTGCTTCCCATTCAACTTCTTCCCGTTCATCTCATCCACAGCCCTTTTGGCATCCTCGTGCCTCTCGAAGCTCACAAAGCCAAAGCCCTTGGACTTGCCGCTCTCGTCTGTCATGACGCGACGGCTCAGCGTTGGGCCGAACTTGCTGAAGATCTCATTTAGCTTGTTGTCGTCCATGTCCTCCCAAGTATGAGATATTATTTCCATCAGGCTCAGGACCATCTCTTTAGGATAAGGTCAAGAGAAATCTCTTGGAATGTGGTGTTAACAGGTTCCAACTGGTGTGGGTGTTTTATATTACTTTGCATATATTGACAAATGTATGGTTTGGATGCAATGGACGTGAAGACAAACGCAAATATGTAAAGGAATGTGGGGTGAATACATAACCACTACTGAAAAATGTATGAAAATGTGGGTTCTCTGATTTTTAGACATTCTCCAGAGGGTGCCTCAATAATGCGTGTTAATGTTAACCTACAATAAAGTACGTGCAGTTATGCTCTTTAACCAATTCTGAAGTCTGCATTTTTATTTAATATTTGAATTGAACTTTAAAACTAGCCGACTGGGCACCTAGGAACCACATACTGTTGCTATGTGCAGAGATGTGGGCTTGCAGCCCATTGTTGGGCAGAGTCCATCGCACTGCTCCAATAGACCTGCTCTGACTGCTACTTTCCCACGTCGGCAGTCGAAGTCGTTTCTCCTTCACAATGCTTTTCACCTGGTTGGCCAGTTTCACCGTCTCAGTAGACAAGCTAAAAGAAACTGTTGGCAGCCTCTCGTTGCTCCTGTAATATGACCGTCGCCAGACCAGAGAGTGGAACTGGATGGCAGTGTGGCACTTGCAGCTGCAGTTTGTTTGCTTCAAGATTTAATACGTGTAAGTGACCTTTGCTTCTCGTCCTGTCTTTACTGGTTTGTTAATAAGGTCATTTGAAATTGTGTTGTACATAAAGGAATATTACAGAATTATTCTCTATTTTAAGCTACACTGTGGGGTTTTGTTTTTTTTGATCTTTACATTTATATTAATGCAACCCAATACACTTATCTAATGATCAGCTATGACCTGTAAGAACTGACAATCTGAACATTCAAACTTTAAGAGGAATAAAAACAAAAAAATGATCAGCTGTTCATGTCAAAATCTGTAATATGTAATAGAAATAACTGTAATATGTTCAATATAACTGTAATATGTTCAATTACCACCATGTAACATATAACTGTAAATATGTCAATTGCAAGATGGGACTGTACATTCTGTACATACATATATAAATATCCATATATACATTGTACATATAAACATTATATATATATATATATATTGTACATGCACTATTAATATATTTTTGTATATATATAGAATATATTTCTCTATGCACCCCTGTTTTTCTTTTTCCTCAGATTGGACAGAGCACTCAACCATTTCACTGTGAGTTATACTGTGTATGACTATGTATGCGACAAATAAACCAAACTTGAAATGATTTTACCTTTTTCTGTCGTTTTCATTTTAAGCTTAGAATAACCAAGGCCTGGACTTTGTAAGGTGGTTTTGAATCCAGGTCAGCTAGGTGAGGACACCAATAGCTTACTGGGTAAGCAGCCAAACTCTAACAATGGTGGGCTCGTCTGCAGAACAGTTAGAGCTTGGATCAAGCAAAACAAGAGGAAAAAACGAAACACCTCGGTGAGCGTGGAAAAGGGGAGAACAAAGAACGCCACGGAAAGAAATGGCAACCCCGATGTACTGGGGAAAACTCGAACTAAAAGTTCCCAAACAAAACCAGAAAACGGGGAGAAACTTGAATGGCTAAGGGAAGCCTCAGGAGAGAGACAGACTCGAGAGGGGAAAACTGGAGAAGGGAGGGGACGTGTAAAAACACTGACACCCTCGCAGAACAGAAAAGAGGCATAGCACAAGGGCTCACAGACCTCAATACCCAGAGTTACCGGCTAGGAGCTTGGCTCAAAACTTTATCAAAAACCCAGCACTGAATGATTGGGTCACTGGGCTTATATAAGGTCTAGCCCAGCTGTTGGGTGTTGATCCTGATCAGTGGCGTGGTTGACTCGACGCCTCCCTCTGGTCGAGGGGGCCTCGGCCTGGTGCCAACCCTTACAGGCTTGATGTCTACAGACATGGCAAAAATATTTCAATGTTCAATGCATTTCAGTTTCAATGTTTATTTTTTTCAGTTAAAATGTTATTTTTTTTTACTGCTTATTCTTCCATTAGACAGCCAGAAGCGCAGCACTGGTTAAAGTTTTTGAGCGGCTTCCTGCGCGCACTGGTCCTGGAGCACAGCGACTGCCTCATCCACCTTATGGTGCAGAGACTCAGGAGACTCCAGCATATGCAGTAGCTCCGAGTTGTCCAGTTCCAGGAACATACCCGTGATCTTCCCTGCAAGGGTGGGCTGCATGTTCTGGATCAGGGGAAACAGACGCTCACCCAGTATCTGCTTCTGCTCCTGTGGAGGTGCAGCAGCCAGCATGGAGGCACTGAGAGGTTCCTGACCCTGCACATGGACCGCAGCCAGCTGCACGGGCACCTGGAGCTCTGCCCCCAGGTGCTGCTGTGGGTTGAGAAACATAAATGTTTTATAATTGATTTGACTGATAAATGGTAAGTTCGACATTTATTTCTAAGGGCTGTGTGCCCAGGTGTTGCTGTGGGCTGTGAACGCCTGAGGTGGTTTTGTACTGTGGTACTGCTCTCACCAGCGACGCCTTGTTGGCAGCTTCCGCGCTGGCCATCCCTGTCCCCGGAGCCTCAGATGCCATGGTCTGATAGGCCATCGTGCGTGGGACCTGGCAGGCGGTGGTTGGTCGGATGGCGCTGAAGGCCTGCGGGCAGGATGCGGCTGGACCGATGGCACTCGGCATATCCTGGACTTGCTGTGGGTGGACGCACTGCATGGCCCAGCAAGGGCTGGGGAGGAGTGGTGCCAGCTGGCTGCTTGCGCAGTAGGCAGGCCAGTTCTGAGCTTGTGGAATGGCTTCCATGTTGTAGCCGGAGGGCGGGGCAGGCTGGTAGGGGTTGAGCACGAGGTTGGGCAAGGCACTCACGCTGGCCGTGCGCTTCATGTACTTGTTGGAGAGGTGGGCCTGCCGCTCCTCCTTGCGCTGCGCCAGAGCCGGCTTGGTGCCTACAACGCGCCCATTCATCTCCGTCATGGCCGTGGCGGCCTCCTCCGGCGAGGAGAAACACACGAAGCCGAACCCTTTGGAGCGGCCGCCCTGCATCATCACCTTGGCACTTGTGATGGTCCCGAACGGAGAGAACTCCTTATGTAGACGCGCGTCGTCCAGACCGTAGTCTAGGTTCTTGACGTACAGGTTGTCTCCCTGGTAGCGAGTCATACCGTCCTGCTTCATCTGCTCAAACTTTCGTTTCAGCCCTGTCTGCCTCTCGCCTTTCTTCTGGGCATAACCCACATACACCTTCTTCCCATTCAGCTCCTTCCCATTTATCTCATCCACAGCCCTCTGGGCATCCTCGTGCCTCTCGAAGTTCACAAAGCCAAAGCCCTTGGACTTGCCGCTCTCGTCGGTCATGACGCGAGTGCTCAGCGTTTGGCCAAACTTGCTGAAGATCTCCTTCAGCTTGTCGTCGTCCATGTCCTCTCCAAAGTTCTTGACGTACACATTGGTGAACTTTTTGGCCCTGGCCCCCATCTCAGCCTCTCGCTCCTTGCGAGACTTGAATTGGCCAATGAACACTTTGCGGTCATTGAGCAACATGCCATTAAGTCTCTCAATTGCTCTCTCCGCAGCCTCACGGGTCTCAAAGTGCACAAAGCCGTAGCCCTTAGAGCCATTCTCGTCACACACCACCTTGCTGGAAAGGATGTTCCCAAAGGCAGAGAATGTGTCGTAAAGAGCTTTGCTGTCAATAGACTTGTCAAGGTTCTTGATGAAGATGTTGCCAACTCCACTCTTCCTCAGAGAGGGGTCTCTCTGGGACCACATAATTCGCACAGGTCTGCCTTTGATGATGTTAAAGTTCATAGTGTCCAAAGCACGCTCAGCATCGGCCTGCTGCTGAAAGTTCACGTATGCGTATCCAAGTGAGCGGAGGGTCATCGCGTCCCTGCAAATCCGTACGGAGACTATTGCGCCAGCAGGACTGAATTTCTCGTATAGCATGGCCTCGGTAACGTCTGGATGAAGGTCACCCACGTACAACGAAGTCATCGGCGAACTTGGAGCACTTGGATTCATTTTCGTGAGGATCGTCGGTCAACCTTTCTGGAAATCGTAGTCGAAAGTAGTAAATGAATAAAATAAAATCGTAAATGATTTAACCAAATGATCTAACTGCACGAATTATAAAACAGTTTGAAACAGCAATTCAACAGAGCCAGGCAAGTGTCGACCGACCAAAGCGATCAAAGCAACACTTTAGCTTTAGATTCAAATACATGACAACTTGGTTGTTACGTATGAGTGCTTTTACGTAAATGTTTATTTTTAAATATTATACAAACGCTATTTATTTATTTATGAATTATTCAATTATTTTAACTTATAACGTTAATAGCGTGAATGAGAGGCTTTAACAACGCCTTATATTTCAAAATATTACCTAGTCACAGCATTTTCCAAAAATCGTCCATATGCTGCTCACACTGAATCATTTACCGCATGGCTCAGAATAAATACTTTTAGTTTGATAAACGCAGCAACATTCATTTTCTTTAGCCTAATGCTCGGCAAAAAACATCGCATTAAAGTTAATTAATGGGATGAAATCAGTTTGCCTTGGAGCAGGCCTATGTTCTTTGAGGTTAAAAATAATCGCCTGGATTGTAAACCTTAGTAGAGTTCCACAACGAGGTGCGATTTGTAAAAGGACGTCTTTTTCTCTCCGAGTTAGAAATCTGGAGAAATAAATATATCAATTGATTTCCGCCCATCGGAGGACCTTTAGAACTTTATTATTTATTCATTATTTATTTCTAACTTCTCACTGTGTCCAACTATATCGGGTGTATAAAACGTATGAACAGACATAAATAACGTGGGGGAAACGGGAATAGGGGAGAGAGGAAAAATAAGACGAACAGAGACGAAACAGACAAACGGGAAATGCAGATAGAGTATTTTAAGTATTAGCCACCTGCACCATTACGGGAATGTGTGTGTGTGTGTGTGTGTGTGTGTGTGTGTGTGTGTGTGTGTGTGTGTGTGTGTGTGTGTGTGTGTGTGTGTGTGTGTGTGTGTGTGAGAGAGAGAGGCTATGTGCGAGTGCACTGTATATGTACACGTACTAGATTGGTATATTTATCATTTATGGATTAGCTCTGTAAACTTTTTATCAAAGGCTTCCAGTCTAGGTTATTGGTTCTTATTGATTCATTCTGAGATTTTTTCCTTTGATATGTAGTCTATCAATAGATTTTTCCATTCGGTGACACTAATATTATTTTTTGTTTTCCAATTCATGAGTATGTTTGTATTTGCAATTAATAATGTTATATATATATTATCCTGTTTTTTTTCTATTGACACATTGGTTGATGACATGTCTCCTAGGAGACATAAAGATGGTGTTGGATGGATAGGGTTATTTAAATCATGGGACATGTGTGTGATGACCTATTGCCAAAATTACTTGATAGGTGTGCTCTGTCACACGATGTGAATGTAATCGTCAGCTGTGTTTGGAGTAAAGTATGTACAGATTGCTGAGCTTGTGAAACCAATTTTAAACATCCAATGTGTAGTATAATGTAATCTATGTATTATTTTGTACTGAATGCATTGTAGGTTAGTGTTGCTGTCATGTGGTAATTATTATTATACAGTAATAAATCTTCCTCCCATTGTCTCGATGGGAGAGTAATTATGCGATTTGATTTCATTATTATTTTGTATATCTTATGTGATACTTTTTTTGTATTAGGAATGTTTATAATACTGATATGGATGCAGGTGAGTTTAATGTCTCTGAACTGATAGTTGCTCTTACCTGCTTTCTATATCTTATGTTTGGGCTACTTGTGGAAGTGACATGAAAGCAGTGTTATGTTTATGTTAGTGTGGAGTTTGATATCTTGTGGAATTTCCACCAGGCTGTTAGTATCATGGCCACCCACAAATTGTTGATCATGAATGTTCTTTAATTGATTTGACTGATAAATGGTAAGTCTGACTTTTAGATCTTTGCATAATGTTTGCTCTATGTCTATCCATATTCTGTCTGATATACTAGGTTTTGTCCATTTTATTCCATATTGTAGTTGATTTGCAATAATCAACTACAGTTCTGTAATGTTGTGAGTTTGATTCTATGTGATTTATTTTTCCAGTAGAATCAAGTTATGATGTTGTCCAAAGATTTTAGACAGGTTGGTGGCACTGGAATAATTGAAAACAAACAATTTCGTTTAGGTAATATTCTCATTTTAATTATTGCAGTTTGTCCGAAGAGCATAAGGGGCAAATTTGTCCATCAATGAAGTTCGTCGCTTATTGTTTTAATAATTGGATGACGATTTATTTTGAATAACAGACAACTGGGAAGAGAATTTAGTACCCAGATATGTAATATGATTGGTATTCAGGGGGATGGGGAATGTTTTTAATTGCATCATAAAGATATGCTGCTAATATATAGTATAATACACAAATATACTACTCGAGATACAATTTGACCAGTTATGTGTGATGTTCTGTGATGATCATATAGAACACCACAGACAACTGTGGCACATCACTGTTAAACCTCCTGATTGCAACCCGGGGCATCGTGAACTGTACAACATGACCCTCAGACAATGATCTCTGAGTGAATGTGATAAACATAATCATCTTCATATCATCACTTTCTCTACAAGTTCAGTGGAAGAGATGTCAGTGAAAGGGAGTTTTAATACCCTATCCATTTTTAACTTTAATAAAAACACAGACGGAAAAATTCCAGAAAGTGAGACAGAGAAAGGAAACTAGACTTTAAAATGGTGCTGCCCTCTTGACTTACAACTGTAGATTATTGAAATTATTACAAATGTCTGACGCCAAAAGGGATTGTGTCAGTGTTTCACTACTCAGTATTGCATTTGGTAGACAGTATAAACAAGCAGACTATGGTTAAAAAAATCACAGAAATAAAGCAAACACCAATATAATCTTGAACCACCTAGTGCCAGGAAACATTAGATTACTGGAACAAAATCAGACAACTAGCAGAACAACTTTTTAACCAATGATGCAGATGCACTTTTAGTGGATTTATTTATCTGTATTTCAATCCACTAAAGTTTTTCATTTGATCTAACATTACATTTAAGACCGACGTCCTGTTACGTCTCACAGAAGATTCCACTGATCAAGCTGCTACTTACCCATCCTGGTCCTGGAGTACCTTTGCTCTGTACACTTTAGTGATGTCTTTGCTACCAACAAGCCTATTTTAATCCATCAGATAGTAACCAAACGCTCCTTTGCTGCAGAGCACAGAAATCATTCAAATTTGCAGTCAACAGATACATCTGGGCCAGATTTTGGATCAGTGGACTAGGCTGGAACTGCACATATACTGTATATGCAAATTTCAAAATACGGGGAGTGGTTGGTCTCTTTTGCAATCAAATCTGAATACTATGGAATTCGTTTCACATTTGTTTAATTTGACAGATTTTAAATGGATAATGGACATCACTAGACAAAAAGGAATAAACAACTATATGAAAAGGAACAAAACCAAAAACAAAGGAAGACTTTAACACACTTGCCCAAACAAGCACTAAATCTGACAAAAATAGATCAACCAATGACATAGCTGTGAAGGAACATATTAGCCATTGTTTTCTTGTCATCAACAGTAATTTTAACTGATTGTTAACATACTGTTCAAGTCTTCAACTGATTTGCTCCCAACATACGAATGGGTACAAATATGGTTCATTACCCAGCTGCACAAATTGCTTCTGACATACTGGGCAGCTACAGGGTTCTTCTCCCGTGTGGATTCTGACATACTGGGCAGCTATGGGCTTCTTCAGTTGTGTGGATTGTCTTCTGCTCCTCCATGTGGCCTGTTTCACCAAAGCCCTTCCTGCAGTATTTGCAGCACTCTGGCAAGCGGACACCCTTGTGTGAGCGTTTAGGTGCTTCTCAAGAGTCTGGGCAAGTTTGAAACACCTGCCCCAAACATCACTGACATTATTTCTTGTAGGTGATTAGCCACGTGTTTCTCTAGCCACAAGTACTTTTTGATTTATTTGTTTTTTTAAATAGGTAATTTTATATATAATGGCAACAAATGACATTTTAAGTTTTATGACAAAACGTGCAAACAAGCTGGCTTGAGAGGTGTGTAGCGGGATATGACTCAGTGCGTCTCTGGTGCTGCTTTTGATGAGTACAGTGTCATGAGTGTGTCTGTCCAGCGGTGCAAAGAGGGGATACAGCAAGGCATGGCATGGTGTTTATTCATTCGTTTGCATAGAAAATGACGCCTTTTCACATTGTGGAACTACAAATATGGCGGTCTTTTTTGTGCGGCGTAGTAATGACATATGTTGTGGAATTTTGAACAAACAGCAAGTCAGACGTGATTAAGAGAGTAATTTAATAAGAAAAAGAATAAAATAAATGTTTGGCTCTCCTCAGGTAGGGAGCCCCGAGTATACAAAACCGTGGCTAGTTATACTACTCCTGTGCTGTCTTTAACCAATCATCTTTTCTTAAGCAGCTCTTCTTTCCTTTGTTGCTGTGGC
Source organism: Electrophorus electricus (assembly GCF_041902795.1). Lineage (NCBI taxonomy): Eukaryota > Metazoa > Chordata > Actinopteri > Gymnotiformes > Gymnotidae > Electrophorus > Electrophorus electricus. The sequence continues at coordinate 912,149 of NW_027658693.1, read as the reverse complement.
TATAAGCCAATCAGCTCTCAGCTTGGTTTTTTCCACAAACCAACCCAAACTGTCTCCAAACAGTGTGGGTTGTGTGTCAAGTTGACCTTGATGTTAACAGTTCCTGATACATGTTCAACTTAATCAGCAACAGGCAGATATAAATGTGCAAACAGCATTATTAATTTAAGAACAAAAGGATCAGTGTGATTTTATATGAATCACATAATACATAGTTTCGTATCATTTTCCATCACACGTAAAAACAGAGTCTCACCGTATTGTCGGGCAGGAGGATCTGGACTCATTTATTACTTAATATCTTCCCCCATCTAGCGGTCATTAGAGGTTAGTCTTGAATTGATTTCTGTCGTGCAATATTTTAGATATAAATGTTTACATTTTCTATTACAGAACACGGCAAAGTATAGTCAACCAGTTCTAACCTTTTGAGAAAAACTTTAACTTCAAAGTAGGTGAATCTATTTACTTAGATTGAACCAATCGGATCACAGTTTATTTACATAGCATCAATGCTTTGAGTGCTTTAGATATAAGGACATCATGGCGATCTTTCTGCTCACACCTCAGTCAGTCTATAATTCTGTACTATGTGTTTCTATAGCTTCCAACTTTCACGAGTTTCTTGAATCTGTGGAGAAAAGTGCAGACTCAGGTACTTTCTTATTTGTGAACTTTTATACATTTTATGTAATTTATTTATCATCTATAATGTTTTATTACTTTTCATTTATAGATATAAGGACACAAAAACAGTTCATATACTCAATGAATTGTTACAAGATAATCTTTTCTAGAGAATGTTTACCATTTGTTAAAAGACTGATTTATTTCTAAAAGTTTATGCAGTGTGTTAATTTGTCACATGGAGGCAGAAGGGGTGAATCTGATATACCCCTCTTCCATCATCAACTATTCATCGAGTCCTCCAGTGGAGCTTGTACAACCAAAGAAACGCATACAGCGGTCACCGGCGGTTCTAAGTTACATCTAAAGAGGTCTAGGCCTATACACACTGTTCCACCTGAGGTAATAAAATGTTTTGGGGTAAAGGTATTTTCATGAGGCGATCTGTGATCTAATTATAATAGGCTTTGAAGCTCTCTGCAACAGGTGCAGAGTGGTGCAAGACTGTGTTTGAAAGCATAAAGAGGAATAATGTTTCTGGGGTATCTTAAGGCCTTTTTGGGTCTGTAAATGCAGAGCAGAGGCTCTGATGCAGGTGGTTTCAAGGCCTCTGTGGAAGTCTACGGCAGATGACTCTGGACTGTTCCCGTGAGAAATAGCTTCCTAAGTATTGGGAAAGATCCCGGCTTTTAAAAGACGTGAAAGCCTCTTCGAGAGTTCTGTGGCTAAGCAAGGTTCATTATCTTACCATAAGAGCAGGGTGATACTGACCTGCAACATCATCTTGCAGGTGTTTGATGGTATGAGTTGAGATCATCTTTGTTAAAACCAAAAAAAACAACAACAACAAAAAAAAAAACAGGAAAATCTTCCAATAGGATATACTGGGGTCAAGCTTCAATTTGTACAATGATAGATCTCAATTTGCATATATTGAATAATGTATGGTTGAACACAGTGGTGGAGATTTCAAACACCAGTATGTAGAGAAGGTGTGGCAATCACATAATCAGTTGTGAAAACTGGATAAAAATGTGTGTTCCTTGTGTGATTATTAGACATATTCTGGACTATGCCTCGTTTGTATGTAACGCTGAGCTCAAAATAAATAATGGACCTACTACTCTCTTCAATTAATTCTGCATCTTTATTTTCTGTTTAAAGAGGACTTAATAAAATTACTGGAAGGTGGGGAATATCTAGTAACACAGTGCCGAGTCCGCTAAACGTAGATCCCAGCCTTTTATATGGCCTCTTCCCTTTAATTCTACTGACTATAATTAATGTAAACCTTGTCGATTCTGGTGTTTGCTGTATAGAGGTAGCGAAAACTTTGCTAAAACAATGAAACATTTGCATCCTGTGAAAAGTTTATTGAACAATATAACATTGTTCCTTACCCAGAGCCATAACACATCATTGATGGATATCACACTGATGTGAGGGCGGTATGAGCCAACTCAACTGTATTTCCTGATTGTTTTATTCTGCAGGATGTGGTCCAAATATTAAAAAAATCACAGGTTTGTTTAAGAGGACATAGTCGAACGATTTGGGCTTACTGTTATTTTAATACTAGTGGTAACTATTAGTAAATACAACAATCTGACCATCCTCATGCTGCATTGAGGGGTGATGGGGAGATGGTACCAGATGATGTTTAGGTATGTGGTTATGTTCATTTATTTTTGTTCCTTTATATTCACGTATTTTGCAAGTGCGTATGTTATTGAGTTTAAAACCATCCATATATTATGCAATTATAGAAAATACAGAAACTGCATGAGACTTCTCTTGACTTGCTAGAAGTTCAGACTGTAGCAAGCTTAGCATTAGTAAATGGAATAGGTGTCATTTTAAGGATTCATTTAAAGTATTCATGAGGTATTTCTCCTAACATCGATGTATCGACAGTGGCAATACAATAGATAGCATAACAAGAATTATAGGTGTATAATAGTGTAGTTACCCACAATGGTTAAAGTGTTTGAAAAGAGTTGTATAAAAAAATAGTTGGTTGGTTCGTGGCATAAAGTCATGAAACGGTGAAATGAGGTCATAAAAAGAGTGTTTACAGGGGAAAGTGCTTTAACATTGAATTAGACAAACTAATAACATAAAACATAAGGTAGTTTAGAGATTCTGTGTCCTTTCATAATGATTTCTGCATATGGCAGGCTGCTGCAAAGGATCCTGGGTAGGCTTCAGCAGACCTCAGTGTAAGATATATTAATAATATTAATCATAATAATACTAGTCAGAGGTTACTTGACTTGTAATCAGAATGTTGCTAGTTCAAGCCCTACCACTGCCAAGTTACCACTGCTGGGTCCCTGAACAGCAATGAATCCTCAATTGTATTATTAATACAATCCAATAAACATGCCTAATGCTCAGCTGTCAACTGCAAAAACATTCTGACATTCTGAGCATTCGAACAGTAAGAGGAACAAAAAGAAAGGAGTGACGGACTGTACACGTCTCAATCATTTAGCCTTTTTACATGTTGTTTTAGTTTACTGCAATCAAGGCCTGAAACTGGAGTCTACAGACCAGGCAAAAATATTTAAAATATTTAATGCGTTTTTATTTTTTCAGTTTCAGTGTTTCAATGAGACTCAGGAGACTCCAGCATATGCAGAAGCTCCGAGTTGTCGATCTCCAGGCGCAAACCCGTCCCTGCAAGTTTGGGGTGCATGTTCTGGATCACGGGAAACAGACCATCCATCACCCAACATCTGCTTCTGCTCCTGCGGAGGTTCCAGATCCAGCACGGAGGCAGTGAAAGGTTCCTGGCCCAGAGATTGGTCTGCAGCCGGCCTGATGGTACTCGGCATGTATTGGAAATGCTGTGGTTGTATGCTGTGTGTAGCCCAGGGGGTGCTGGGGTGGAGCTGTGCCAGTTGCCTGCTCGGGTAGCAGGCAGGCCAGTTCTGAGCTTGTGGAATGGCTTCCATGTTGTAGCCGGAGGGCGGGGCAGGCTGGTAGGGGTTGAGCACGAGGTTGGGCAAGGCACTCACGCTGGCCGTGCGCTTCATGTACTTGTTGGAGAGATGGGCCTGCCGCTCCTCCTTGCGCTGCGCCAGAGCCGGCTTGGTGCCTACAACGCGCCCATTCATCTCCGTCATGGCCGTGGCGGCCTCCTCCGGCGAGGAGAAACACACGAAGCCGAACCCTTTGGAGCGGCTGCCCTCCATCATCACCTTGGCACTTGTGATGGTCCCGAACGGAGAGAACTCCTTACGTAGACGCGCGTCGTCCAGACCGTCGTCTAGGTTCTTGACGTACAGGTTGTCTCCCTGGTAGTGAGTCATACCGTCCTGCTTCATCTGCTCAAACTTTCGTTTCAGCCCTGTCTGCCTCTCGCCTTTCTTCTGGGCATAACCCACATACACCTTCTTCCCATTCAGCTCCTTCCCATTTATCTCATCCACAGCCCTCTGGGCATCCTCGTGCCTCTCGAAGTTCACAAAGCCAAAGCCCTTGGACTTGCCGCTCTCGTCGGTCATGACGCGAGTGCTCAGCGTTTGGCCGAACTTGCTGAAATCATCATGTCTCCACCCCAAGGGAATGTTAGGTCTCTTCTAGAATATCCTTCATCATCTCTGGAAGATCAGGCAAGACCTCACAGATGGCGGTGTGTAACCATGTTTGCCCCAAGTCAGTCATTTCTGGAATCATGGATGATTGCTTACTGTACAAATAAAAGGAAAAACTGTCATTACACTGATATCAAGTATGTGTATATATAAAAAAAACCTTTTCATTTTGTGATACGTTTCTTACATAGTATGTGTGAATTTTTAGTATGGTTTCCATCACAGATCATGTTTACCTCGACAATACACTGTGTTTCAGTGGAAGGACTTGGTGCCCATTAACAATGTACAATGGTAAAAATCTACCAAGTTGTTAATGTTAAGACATTCCAGCCTTGAACTGTGTTTTGTCACAAAGTACAGATGGTATTCAAAATGAACGTCAGCGTTATGTATATCCATTACAAAATACACAGATGTATCATTTTGAATTAAAATAATGAGAAGTTCTCCAAACTCCATGTGCTCATCATTTTTTGACACAAGAAAATGTCCTTTTTTATATGATGCACCCTTACACTGCACCTCTGTGGAAACACTAGTACTGTGTTCTGAAAAGCCAAACTCTCTAACTGCATGTTTAATTGCATCACTGTAAAGGTTGGGGTAGAAGGTACAACTGTCTTTGACTTGCAGAAGCTGACAACGTCCAGGTCCAGCTGAAAGACATGCCTGAAACATCTTCTGTCTTTTGGATAAATTTAGGCAGATATTTTTTAAAGTTTTTCAAATGCCTGGCACACCTTTTGAAGTAGCTGCGTTTACTTTCAAAACGCATTGTCCACAACCTAATCAAGGGGCCAAATTTCAAAATTAGTGCTGGATAGTGTCGCAAGAAATTATGTTTTGGTCTTAGTGGACTCTCACTGTCACGGAACGCTCGCCTCCGAGTCACGTGGTTTGGCCCGCCACGTGCAGTGGGAGGGTGGTTTTGTTTGTAACCACACCTGCACACACCTGCACCTTGTTCGTCCTGCCTCTCGTCCTGCGGCACCCGGGCCACCGCACGCTACACTCAGGAAATAAACGCAGATTCCAGATATTCTTGGATTATAATGTCAAGATAGGCCACCTGTGACAAAGAAATCGTCTGTGTGCAAATCATATCAACAATATCTTTAAGCTGGAGAGTTAATTTACACACATCATCATCTGGATTTTGCACTTTGTCACCAATTAATAAAGGCAGCAACATTAGGAAATTCCAATTCTGGATAGCTTGACCTGAAAGCTTAGACACCCCAGAGTTAACAGAACATAGCTTTGTAAAAGCATCAGATCCTTTGCACTTGAACTGCTTGATGTGCCAGTTCAATAATGAATATGTAAGGCATTTTTTTTTCTTAATGAAATGCTTCAAGTACAGTGCAACGTCATAGAACAACACACACTCAAATATGTCAAGGCCTAAACAAGGTGGGAGACCAGGCTGACAAACATGAAAAGATATCAGAGTATTGAAAACAGTTTACCTTTATGCCTTTGATATCTCGACTGTCCACAGCTTCAATGTCTAGATCACCAACAGCATAATTAGAACTTTCAGGGGTGCCCTGGGGACCACGTACATTTGGATCATCACTCTGAAACTCACTTCGTATGATTTCACAGTACCTGCAAAATTAAAGTAAGTTTTCAGTAAACCCACCAATGCTGTGTAAACCCAAATTATAACCAGCAATACAACAAAGAGCCCCGTGGATCGTTTCACCACCTACAATAATTCCATTTACATCCAAATCTTTTAAATCCACTAACATCTCTGAGAAAACCTTAGCACTTCCAATTTTCCAATTAAGTCATTTAATTTTCCAATTAAGTCATTTTCTCCACACAGTAAGACAAGGGACGTGATCGATATCGGACCGTACACGAACAGGTAAATTTGCCAAAAAAAGACAGACTGCGACAACGTTGTCTTTTTTCTTAGCAGAGCTGAAGGGATTTACAATTTCAAAAGCATTCTGGTACAGAATTAGCATCAGGCATCATGGATTTTCAATGAAGAACTGGTTGGACTTCACAAGACTGAAGACACAAGACACTGAATTCGTCCATAATTCTGATTCTAATAAACTACTTCATGTTTGTAACACAGGTATGTATTTGAACATCTTTTTGAATACTTGAGCTCTTGAATATGTTGTCCTTAGTGGTCCCGGATGACAGACAGAACAGATCTGAATCCTTAACACAATCACAGATTTTAGCAATAGCATTATCTGTTAGACACATGTCAAAACATGTTTTTTAAAAGTGAATGTAGTTTACCCAAAGTATATTCCTGTCTCTACTTATGCACATTTTACATCTCTTCAACAACAGTCTGTATTGTTGAAGCTGGAAGAAGGTGATGCCCTTCTAACTGTAGGTAGAATAGACATACATTCCCAAGAAATTCGGTGGCAACTGAATGCTTTCATTTGTTGTTGCATCATTTGAGCTCTGGGAAGCATCCTCAAGTACAAATGAGAGAAATTGTTTTCTTGTACATGTCACATAGGTTATGCTAGCAGTCGAACATTCTTGATGTTTCCTAGACATATGAGCAGTAAATGATGATTTCACGGTGAACGTATTTTTACAACCAGTTACTGGACATGCCACAGGTCGTCCCTCCACTATATGTTCTTTTAAGTCACAAGTTCTTCGCTGTGTGAATTTGACGCTCACAGCGAAATTGCACATTTCAAATCTGTAACAACGGCTCTAGCAGTAACAGAGGGTGCAGGCACACTGTGAACACAATAGAAATGAGCTTTAAAAGCTGCATAAGTACAAAACGTCTGCTTGCAGTCAATGCTAACACATTTGAAAAAACAAGTGGCTTCGTTTCTATGAACTTTACAGTGCAACACACAACCCTTCAAAGCATCAAGTTCTTTGCTACAAAAACGGCAGGTAATCATTGTTTGGCAAACAAACTAACAAAACAACCCGTTAGGGTTTTAGCCTCCTCGACTGATACTACAAAACTACCGCAGCACAAGTATGAAAAAAAAAAACGAACTGAAAAGCTTTAACACGAAACCCACCTTTCGGCGTTATAACTATGACTGAAAAATATACCCTCGATCGAAAGGAGAAGCTAGTATATTTCTGACAACAAACGTTAGCATTATCGTATTTCCAGTCTGAAGAAATTAAATTGCTAGCGTACAAGTGCTGCATGCGGTGAGTCTACCGTATCTTCAAGCGCGAGCAGCTCGGCCGCGCACTCACCGACTTCGCCTAAACGGTCGCTCTCGCGACAATGAACCAGTCCAATAAAAGAACGGAAACAAACTCTACTGCTCCGTAATTTGACCATTCGGAGCTCATATGTTTAAATATTGAAAATACAGAACTTTATTTTTGCAGGAATGCAAATTTACGCTGAAAATCCATTACTGTTAAATTTGAAATGGCCTTAAGGCACTATAAATATGACCAAATGACATTATTTCGTAATGAAAACGCAGAAACTTTTTTTATCATTAGCAAATTATTAACAATTAATATGATGCAAAAATAAAGAACATGCTGTCATCTATCTAAATATTGACAACATATTCCTTGTTCACTGCAGTCACATGCACTTATTTTATTTTATACAGCGAACATAAATAGGAAAGTGTTAACATTTCAGCTTAACCCTCAAATGTTTTTTCAGAGGCTGTAAAAATAGTGCATATAATACATTTTTAGAAACCTATTACTACAGTATTACTACTATCCTACGGATATGCTGTTAAATATAGGTCCGGTTGCAGAGGTCTTTTTTTAGCAGCCGTACTAATACGTGTAGTAAGACAGGTAAGCGTGGTCGGGTCGGTCCGGGGTCGTACACGGGGTGGCGTTCAGGAGGTGACGGAGGGTCAGGCAGGAGACGAGGTCTAGAAAGCAGGCAGGAGTCAATAACCGGGAAACCACACAGGATGAGGAAACGCTCGTACGCCGTATAGGAAAGCAATACTTCGCGACTAGTATGCGATGAGGAGAAGCTTATTAAAGGGGTTGGTAATGAGGGGAATAGGACTCAGGTGTGGGCAATATTTGAGACAGGGATAGGTGCGGTGATCAGGATAGGTATGTGATCAGGACTACATAAAGAATTACTAAACAGTCCAGGGAAGTTATCATCAGGAGCTCCAGCCAGTCTTCCTATAAGGAATTACTAAACAGTCCAGGGAAGTTATCATCAGGAGCTCCAGCCAGTCTTCCTATCTTCGGCTGGGTTGGACCGGCTGGGCGGGATCTTCCCTCGATGACTTGGGTGGAGGCGGCTGCTCACGATTTGTCGCCCGCAGGTCCGGAAGCGCACCAGCTGATTTGTCCGTTTCAGGGGTGGGCACTGGTGACGTTGCCTCCTTGTCTTTACGAGGCTTAGGCGTAGGCGCTTTAAGTTCTGGGGCTGCGAGACTTCACGGAGGGAGTGTCCTCATAGGACAACGACGCTTCTCTGAAAGCCCCCCCAAGGGAGAATCCCCATGGAGGACCAGCTCCACCTGCCTCTCAAAGGCATTCAGGTCCAGGACACTGCAGTCCCTTACTCACCTAACTGACACACACACATACAAACAAGGAGACGTTTGGAAGCAGGGGCCGTATCGTGACAGTATGTAAGTAGGATTGCTGAGCTTGTGAAACAATTACATTTACATTTACGGCATTTAGCAGACGCTCTTATCCAGAGCGACTTACAAAAGTGCTTTGTCATTTACTCATAGAATATGTCCAAGTACAGTATAGTAGGTTAGAATTAAACATACCAATGAACAAGAATACTGTAGAATACAGGGATAAATGCTAATACTTAGAAGTGCAAAATACATAAGGTCTGTCTTAAACAATGATAAATGCTATAAACAATAAGTGCTAGAGTTTGTTAAAAAGCATAAATGCCCTACAATAAGTATTAAATTGGTGAGTCAATAAGGGAGCAGTGTCAGTTGTCCTTTAAATATTCTGCAAATAAATGGGTCTTCAGTCTGGGTTTGAAGACTGCAAAGGACTCTGCTGTCCGGACAGCAAGCGGGAGTTCATTCCACAATCTTGGAGCCAGGACAGAAAATAGTCTCGATGCTTGTCGTCCATGAGACCCGAAGCAAGGTATTTCAAGCCGAGCCGTACTTGAGGTTCGAAGTACTCGAGGTACAGATCGGGCTATAACCATTGACCTCATGTATGAAGGGGCTGGTCCATGAAACCAATTTTAAACATCTTATGTGTAGTATAATGTACTCCATGCATTATTTTGTAGTGAATGCATTGTAGATTAGTGTTGCTGGTCATTTGGGTGCTTACTATATCATACTTTTGGGATACTTGTGGAAGTGACATGAAAGTAGTGTTATGAGGAATATGTTTGCCTTTTTCTATCCAAGGTGTAAAGTTTAATAATTTTTGTTGTTGTTGAAGGTAAAGTCTTGATTGTTCCAAATACGAGAATGAATAGTTCTTTGTTATCTTGTGGAATTTCCACCAGGCTGTTAGAGTTATGGCCTCTGTCAAACAGTTGAAACATGGATGTTTTTAATTGATTTGCTTGATGGTAAGTCTGACTTTTATATCTCTGCATAATGTTTGTTCTATGTCTATCCATATTCTGTCTGATATACTGGGTTTAATCCATTGTATTACATATTGTAGTTTATTTGCAATAATCAACTACAGTTCTGTATCATTGTGAGTTTGATTCTTTGTGATTTATTTTTCCAGTTATGATGGTGTCCAAAGGTTTAAACCAGGTTGCTGGAGCTGGATAGCAATAATTGAAAACAAATCGTTTATCTTAGGCATTATCACTTTAATTGTTGCAATTCTTCCAAAGAGTATAAGGGGCAAATTTGTCCATCAATGAAGTTTGTCACTTATTGTTTTAAAAACTGGAATGATATTAAATTTGAATAACTGACAACTGCAGAGAGAATCTAATACCCAGATATGTAATGTGATTGGCATTCAGAGGGATGGGGAATGTTTTTTAATTGCATCATAAAGTTATGCTGCTGCAATAGTATAATATACAAATATACTAATTGAGATACAATTTTACCAGTTATGTGTGATGCTCTGTGATGGTCATAGAGAACACCACAGACAACTGTGTGGCACATCACTGTTAAACATGCTGATTGCAACCCTGGGCATCATGAACTGTACAATATTAACCTCAGACAACGTTCTCGGAGTGAAATCTATAAACATATTCATCTAACTATCATTACTTTCCCTAACAGCTCATTGGATGAGAGGCCATTAAGTGAAAGGGAGTTTTAATATCCTTTCTATTTTTAAGTTTAAAAAAACACAGACATAAAAATTTCAGAAAGTGAGACAGAGAAAGGAAACCAGACTTTAAAATGGTGCTTCGCTCTTGAGTTGCAACAGTAGCGTAACGAGGGGTGGCCCGAGTGCCGCAGGGTGAGGGGCAGGACGCACAGACTCCAACGTCTGGGACGTACATTTATTAACATTTAACACAGAACACTAACGGCACTCACAAGAATCACACGCGATTAATACAAACAAGAAACGGTTAACTGCAAATGCACTGTATATGCAAAATGAAAGATGCAGGGAGTGGTTGGTCTCTTTTTCAATCAAATCTGAACAGAGTGAAATCTTCACATTTGATTAATTTGACAGACTTTAAAGGGATAATAGACAACATATAAAATGGAACAGAACACGATATAAAAAGGAACTAAATGAAAAACAAACGAAAAAATACTTTTTATCACACTTGCCCAGACAAGCACCAAATCAGACCAAAATCGATCAAGCAAAGGCATAACTGGGAAGAAGCATATTAGCCATTTATTACTCTATTGTTAACAACCTAACAACAGTAATCTGATTGTTAACTGATTGTTAACATACTTTTCAAGTCTTTAACCGTTTTGCTCCCAACATCCTATATGAATGGGTACGAATGCGGCTCATTACCCGCCTGCACAAACTGCTTCTGAAATACTGGGCAGCTAAAGGGTTCTTCACCTGTGTGGATTCTCATATGCTGCTTTCTGTGGCCTGTTTCGCCAAAGCCCTTCCTTACAGTACTATGACAAGCAGACAACCCTGTGTGAGGGTTTAGGTGCTCCTCAAGAGCCTGTGCATGTTAGAAACACATGTTGCAAATATCAGTGACGTTATTTCTCATTTTTGTGATTAGCCATGTTTTTCTGTAGCTACAAATACTTTGATTTTGAAAAAAAGTTTTTGGTAATTTAATAAAACAGACATCTTAAGTTTTACGACAAAATGTGCAAATAAGCTGGCCTGAGAGGTGCGTTCGGGAATATGACTCAGTGCGTCTCTGGTGCTGCTTTTGATGAGTGCAGTGTCATGAGAGTGCGGCCATCTAGCAGTACAAAGAGGGGTTACAGCTTCTCCCGGACGTTTCCAATAAATGTCTAGATTTGTGAGTTATAGAAAGACAGCTGGAAGAGAAGTCCTCCCAGCCCAGCACACAGGGCCAAGTGTCAAAGCGCTGGGAGGTGAACTGAACTTTCATCTTAGTGAGGTACTCCTGAACCCTCTTACAGTCATCAGACAGCAGCAGCCACGCATGTTTGGTCATGGGGTCCAATGTGACCTCATCCACAGCACTGCAGATCCAGTTCCACAATGAATTTGGAATGGATTTTGAAGTTCTCCAGGATCGCTGTTTACTGAGGACCCAAAGCTGTGAAACTACATCCTGGTTATGTTTGAGTAGAGACCATGCGATGAAGTCCAGGACAGGCAGCATGGGTTCCAGCTTCTTCTTAAGCTCCAGCTGCCTGAAATTCTGTGCCAACTCTGCCCTCATCATGCCGCACCGCTCTGAGACTGTCTGGAGTTCTTTAGCCCATTCAGTGTTTCTCTGCTTGGTCTCCTTCACTGCCTAGGTCCTTCACTTCCTCTCTCCTGCTGCCCTTCACGTGGACTGAACAATGTATCAACAGCTTTGAGACGGCTGGCCCACTGAAAAATGTGCTGGCAACAGTGTGGGGGTGTACGGTTCCACCGCAGTCATTACTGCTACTGGATGCAGCTGCAGCGCCCTCGTCAGGCTTACAGACACGCTCCACCTCTTGTTTCCACTGAGCGATAAACTTCACGCACTCCTTGAGACCGGCAAATTCCTCAGGTCTGGTGCTTGAGGTAATAAAAAGAGAACAGAGGTTTAACATTGAATTAGACATATTAATAACATAATCACAGAATGGTATGTGTCCTTTCAGAATGATTTGTGTACAGGGCAGAGGCCTCTGTAAAGGCCTCTGCAGGCTTCTGCAAAGGATGGTGGATAGGCTCCAGCACACTTACAAGTATGAGATATTATTTCCATCAGGCTCAGGACCATCTCTTTAGGATAAGGTCAAGAGAAATCTCTTGGAATGTGGTGTTAACAGGTTCCAACTGGTGTGGGTGTTTTATATTACTTTGCATATATTGACAAATGTATGGTTTGGATGCAATGGACGTGAAGACAAACGCAAATATGTAAAGGAATGTGGGGTGAATACATAACCACTACTGAAAAATGTATGAAAATGTGGGTTCTCTGATTTTTAGACATTCTCCAGAGGGTGCCTCAATAATGCGTGTTAATGTTAACCTACAATAAAGTACGTGCACAGTTATGCTATTTAACCAATTCTGAAGTCTGCATTTTTATTTAATATTTGAATTGAACTTTAAAACTAGCTGACTGGGCACCTAGGAACCACATACTGTTGCTATGTGCAGAGATGTGGGCTTGCAGCCCATTGTTGGGCAGAGTCCATCGCACTGCTCCAATAGACCTGCTCTGACTGCTACTTTCCCACGTCGGCAGTCGAAGTCGTTTCTCCTTCACAATGCTTTTCACCTGGTTGGCCAGTTTCACCGTCTCAGTAGACAAGCTAAAAGAAACTGTTGGCAGCCTCTCGTTGCTCCTGTAATATGACCGTCGCCAGACCAGAGAGTGGAACTGGATGGCAGTGTGGCACTTGCAGCTGCAGTTTGTTTGCTTCAAGATTTAATACGTGTAAGTGACCTTTGCTTCTCGTCCTGTCTTTACTGGTTTGTTAATAAGGTCATTTGAAATTGTGTTGTACATAAAGGAATATTACAGAATTATTCTCTATTTTAAGCTACACTGTGGGGTTTTGTTTTTTTGATCTTTACATTTATATTAATGCAACCCAATACACTTATCTAATGATCAGCTATGACCTGTAAGAACTGACAATCTGAACATTCAAACTTTAAGAGGAATAAAAACAAAAAAATGATCAGCTGTTCATGTCAAAATCTGTAATATGTAATAGAAATAACTGTAATATGTTCAATATAACTGTAATATGTTCAATTACCACCATGTAACATATAACTGTAAATATGTCAATTGCAAGATGGGACTGTACATTCTGTACATACATATATAAATATCCATATATACATTGTACATATAAACATAATATATATATATATATATATATATATATTGTACATGCACTATTAATATATTTTTGTATATATATAGAATATATTTCTCTATGCACCCCTGTTTTTCTTTTTCCTCAGATTGGACAGAGCACTCAACCATTTCACTGTGAGTTATACTGTGTATGACTATGTATGCGACAAATAAACCAAACTTGAAATGATTTTACCTTTTTCTGTCGTTTTCATTTTAAGCTTAGAATAACCAAGGCCTGGACTTTGTAAGGTGGTTTTGAATCCAGGTCAGCTAGGTGAGGACACCAATAGCTTACTGGGTAAGCAGCCACACTCTAACAATGGTGGGCTCGTGTGCAGAACAGTTAGAGCTTGGATCAAGCAAAACAAGAGGAAAAAACGAAACACCTCGGTGAGCGTGGAAAAGGGGAGAACAAAGAACGCCACGGAAAGAAATGGCAACCCCGATGCACTGGGGAAAACTCGAACTAAAAGTTCCCAAACAAAACCAGAAAACGGGGAGAAACTTGAATGGCTAAGGGAAGCCTCAGGAGAGAGACAGACTCGAGAGGGGAAAACTGGAGAAGGGAGGGGACGTGTAAAAACACTGACACCCTCGCAGAACAGAAAAGAGGCATAGCACAAGGGCTCACAGACCTCAATACCCCGAGTTACCGGCTAGGAGCTTGGCTCAAAACTTTAACAAAAACCCAGCACTGAATGACTGGGTCACTGGGCTTATATAAGGTCTAGCCCAGCTGTTGGGTGTTGATCCTGATCAGTGGCGTGGTTGACTCGACGCCTCCCTCTGGTCGAGGGGGCCTCGGCCTGGTGCCAACCCTTACAGGCTTGATGTCTACAGACATGGCAAAAATATTTCAATGTTCAATGCATTTCAGTTTCAATGTTTATTTTTTTCAGTTAAAATGTTATTTTTTTTTACTGCTTATTCTTCCATTAGACAGCCAGAAGCGCAGCACTGGTTAAAGTTTTTGAGCGGCTTCCTGCGCGCACTGGTCCTGGAGCACAGCGACTGCCTCATCCACCTTAGGGTGCAGAGACTCAGGAGACTCCAGCATATGCAGTAGCTCCGAGTTGTCCAGTTCCAGGAACAGACCCGTGATCTTCCCTGCAAGGGTGGGCTGCATGTTCTGGATCAGGGGAAACAGACGCTCACCCAGTATCTGCTTCTGCTCCTGTGGAGGTGCAGCAGCCAGCATGGAGGCACTGAGAGGTTCCTGACCCTGCACATGGACCGCAGCCAGCTGCACGGGCACCTGGAGCTCTGCCCCCAGGTGCTGCTGTGGGTTGAGAAACATAAATGTTTTATAATTGATTTGACTGATAAATGGTAAGTTCGACATTTATATCTAAGGGCTGTGTGCCCAGGTGTTGCTGTGGGCTGTGAACGCCTGAGGTGGTTTTGTACTGTGGTACTGCTCTCACCAGCGACGCCTTGTTGGCAGCTTCCGCGCTGGCCATCCCTGTCCCCGGAGCCTCAGATGCCATGGTCTGATAGGCCATCGTGCGTGGGACCTGGCAGGCGGTGGTTGGTCGGATGGCGCTGAAGGCCTGCGGGCAGGATGCGGCTGGACCGATGGCACTCGGCATATCCTGGACTTGCTGTGGGTGGACGCACTGCATGGCCCAGCAAGGGCTGGGGAGGAGTTGTGCCAGCTGGCTGCTTGCGCAGTAGGCAGGCCAGTTCTGAGCTTGTGGAATGGCTTCCATGTTGTAGCCGGAGGGCGGGGCAGGCTGGTAGGGGTTGAGCACGAGGTTGGGCAAGGCACTCACGCTGGCCGTGCGCTTCATGTACTTGTTGGAGAGGTGGGCCTGCCGCTCCTCCTTGCGCTGCGCCAGAGCCACGTACAGCGGCTTGGTGCCTACAACGCGCCCATTCATCTCCGTCATGGCCGTGGCGGCCTCCTCCGGCGAGGAGAAACACACGAAGCCGAACCCTTTGGAGCGGCCGCCCTCCATCATCACCTTGGCACTTGTGATGGTCCCGAACGGAGAGAACTCCTTACGTAGACGCGCGTCGTCCAGACCGTCGTCTAGGTTCTTGACGTACAGGTTGTCTCCCTGGTAGCGAGTCATACCGTCCTGCTTCATCTGCTCAAACTTTCGTTTCAGCCCTGTCTGCCTCTCGCCTTTCTTCTGGGCATAACCCACATACACCTTCTTCCCATTCAGCTCCTTCCCATTTATCTCATCCACAGCCCTCTGGGCATCCTCGTGCCTCTCGTAGTTCACAAAGCCAAAGCCCTTGGACTTGCCGCTCTCGTCGGTCATGACGCGAGTGCTCAGCGTTTGGCCAAACTTGCTGAAGATCTCCTTCAGCTTGTCGTCGTCCATGTCCTCTCCAAAGTTCTTGACGTACACATTGGTGAACTTTTTGGCCCTGGCCCCCATCTCAGCCTCTCGCTCCTTGCGAGACTTGAAGTGGCCAATGAACACTTTGCGGTCATTGAGCAACATGCCATTAAGTCTCTCAATTGCTCTCTCCGCAGCCTCACGGGTCTCAAAGTGCACAAAGCCGTAGCCCTTAGAGCCATTCTCGTCACACACCACCTTGCTGGAAAGGATGTTCCCAAAGGCAGAGAATGTGTCGTAAAGAGCTTCGCTGTCAATAGACTTGTCAAGGTTCTTGATGAAGATGTTGCCAACTCCACTCTTCCTCAGAGAGGGGTCTCTCTGGGACCACATAATTCGCACAGGTCTGCCTTTGATGATGTTAAAGTTCATAGTGTCCAAAGCACGCTCAGCATCTGCCTGCTGCTGAAAGTTCACGTATGCGTATCCAAGTGAGCGGAGGGTCATCGCGTCCCTGCAAATCCGTACGGAGACTATTGCGCCAGCAGGACTGAATTTCTCGTATAGCATGGCCTCGGTAACGTCTGGATGAAGGTCACCCACGTACAACGAAGTCATCGGCGAACTTGGAGCACTTGGATTCATTTTCGTGAGGATCGTCGGTCAACCTTTCTGGAAATCGTAGTCGAAAGTAGTAAATGAATAAAATAAAATCGTAAATGATTTAACCAAATGATCTAACTGCACGAATTATAAAACAGTTTGAAACAGCAATTCAACAGAGCCAGGCAAGTGTCGACCGACCAAAGCGATCAAAGCAACACTTTAGCTTTAGATTCAAATACATGACAACTTGGTTGTTACGTAAGAGTGCTTTTACGTAAATGTTTATTTTTAAATATTATACAAACGCTATTTATTTATTTATGAATTATTCAATTATTTTAACTTATAACGTTAATAGCGTGAATGAGAGGCTTTAACAACGCCTTATATTTCAAAATATTACCTAGTCACAGCATTTTCCAAAAATCGTCCATATGCTGCTCACACTGAATCATTTACCGCATGGCTCAGAATAAATACTTTTAGTTTGATAAACGCAGCAACATTCATTTTCTTTAGCCTAATGCTCGGCAAAAAACATCGCATTAAAGTTAATTAATGGGATGAAATCAGTTTGCCTTGGAGCAGGCCTATGTTCTTTGAGGTTAAAAATCATCGCCTGGATTGTAAACCTTAGTAGAGTTCCACAACGAGGTGCGATTTGTAAAAGGACGTCTTTTTCTCTCCGAGTTAGAAATCTGGAGAAATAAATATATCAATTGATTTCCGCCCATCGGAGGACCTTTAGAACTTTATTATTTATTCATTATTTATTTCTAACTTCTCACTGTGTCCAACTATATCGGGTGTATAAAACGTATGAACAGACATAAATAACGTGGGGGAAACGGGAATAGGGGAGAGAGGAAAAATAAGACGAACAGAGACGAAACAGACAAACGGGAAATGCAGATAGAGTATTTTAAGTATTTGCCACCTGCACCATTACGGGAATGTGTGTGTGTGTGTGTGTGTGTGTGTGTGTGTGTGTGTGTTCGTGTGTGACTGCTTGTGTGCGTCTGCCTGTGTGTGTGTGTGAGAGAGAGAGAGAGAGGCTATGTGCGAGTGCACTGTATATGTACACGTACTAGATTGGGATATTTATCATTTATGGATTAGCTCTGTAAACCTTTTATCAAAGGAGTCCAGTCTAGGTTATTGGTTCTTATTGATTCATTCTGAGATTTTTTTCCATTGATATGTAGTCTATCAATAGATTTTTCCATTCGGTGACACTAATATTATTTTTTGTTTTCCAATTCATGAGTATGTTTGTATTTGCAATTAATAATGTTATATATATATTATCCTGTTTTTTTTCTATTGTCACATTGGTTGATGACATGTCTCCTAGGAGACATAAAGATGGTGTTGGATGGATAGGGTTATTTAAATCATGGGACATGTGTGTGATTACTTATTGCCAAAATTGCTTGATAGGTGTGCTCTGCCACACGATGTGAATGTAATCGTCAGCTGTCTTTGGAGTAAATTATGTACAGATTGCTGAGCTTGTGAAACCAATTTTAAACATCCAATGTGTAGTATAATGTAATCTATGTATTATTTTGTACTGAATGCATTGTAGGTTAGTGTTGCTGTCATGTGGTAATTATTATTACACATTTTAATCCAAACTGTGGCGTCGGGAGCTAGTAATAAATCTTCCTCCCATTGTCTCGATGGGAGAGTAATTATGCGATTTGATTTCATTATTAGTTTGTATATCTTATGTGATAGTTTTTTTGTATTAGGAATGTTTATAATACTGATATGGATGCAGGTGAGTTTAATGTCTCTGAACTGATAGTTGCTCTTACCTGCTTTCTATATCTTATGTTTGGGCTACTTGTGGAAGTGACATGAAAGCAGTGTTATGTTTATGTTAGTGTGGAGTTTGATATCTTGTGGAATTTCCACCAGGCTGTTAGTATCATGGCCACCCACAAATTGTTGATCATGAATGTTCTTTAATTGATTTGACTGATAAATGGTAAGTCTGACTTTTAGATCTTTGCATAATGTTTGCTATATGTCTATCCATATTCTGTCTGATATACTAAGTTTTATCCATTTTATACCATATTATAGTTGATTTGCAATAATCAACTACAGTTCTGTAATGTTGTGAGTTTGATTCTATGTGATTTATTTTTCCAGTAGAATCAAGTTATGATGTTGTACAAAGATTTTAGACAGGTTGGTGGCGCTGGAATAATTGAAAACAAATAATTTCGTTTAGGTAATATTCTCATTTTAATTATTGCAGTTTGTCCAAAGAGCATAAGGGGCAAATTTGTCCATCAATGAAGTTCGTCGCTTATTGTTTTAATAATTGGATGACTATTTATTTTTGAATAACAGACAACTGGGAAGAGAATTTAATACCCAGATATGTAATATGATTGGTATTCAGGGGGATGGGGTTTTTAATTGCATCATAAAGTTATGCTGCTAATATATAGTATAATACACAAATATCCTACTGGAGATACAATTTGACCAGTTATGTGTGATGTTCTGTGATGATCATATAGAACACCACAGACAACTGTTTGGCACATCACTGTTAAACCTCCTGATTGCAACCCGGGGCATCGTGAACTGTACAACATGACCCTCAGACAATGATCTCTGAGTGAAAGCGATAAACATAATCATCTTCATATCATCACTTTCTCTACAAGTTCAGTGGAAGAGATGTCAGTTAAAGGGAGTTTTAATACCCTTTCCATCTTTAAATTTAATAAAAACACAGATGGAAAAATTCCAGAAAGTGAGAGAGAGAAAGGAAACTAGACTTTAAAATAATGCTGCCCTCTTGATTTACAACTGTAGATTATTGAAATTATTACAAATGTCCGATGCCAAAAGGGATTGTGTCAGTGTTTCACTACTCAGTATTGCATTTGGTAGACAGTATAAACAATTAGACTATGGTTAAAAAAATCACAGAAATAAAGCAAACACCAATATAATCTTGAACCACCTAGTGCCAGGAAACATTAGATTACTGGAACAAAATCAGACAACTAGCAGAACAACTTTTTAACCAATGATGCAGATGCACTTTTAGTGGATTTATTTATCTGTATTTCAATCCACTAAAGTTTTTCACTTGATCTAACATTACATTTAAGACCGAAATCCTGTTACGTCTCACAGAAGATTCCACTGATCAAGCTGCTACTTACCCATCCTGGTCCTGGAGTACCATTGCTCTGTACACTTTAGTGATGTCTTTGCTACCAACAAGCCTATTTTAATCCATCAGATAGTAACCAAACGCTCCTTTGCTGCAGAGCACAGAAATCATTCAAATTTGCAGTCAACAGATACATCTGGGCCAGATTTTGGATCAATGGACTAGGCTGGAACTGCACATATACTGTATATGCAAAATTCAAAATACGGGGAGTGGTTGGTCTCTTTTGCAATCAAATCTGAATACTATGGAATTCGTTTCACATTTGTTTAATTTGACAGATTTTAAATGGATAATGGACATCACTAGACAAAAAGGAATAAACAACTATATGAAAAGGAACAAAACCAAAAACAAAGGAAGACTTTAACACACTTGCCCAAACAAGCACTAAATCTGACAAAAATAGATCAACCAATGACATAGCTGTGAAGGAACATATTAGCCATTGTTTTCTTGTCATCAACAGTAATTTTAACTGATTGTTAACATACTGTTCAAGTCTTCAACTGATTTGCTCCCAACATACAAATATGGTTACATTGGGTACAAATATGGTTCATTACCCACCTGCACAAATTGCTTCTGACATACTGGGCAGCTACAGGGTTCTTCTCCCATGTGGATTCTGACATACTGGGCAGCTACGGGCTTCTTCAGTTGTGTGGATTGTCTTCTGCTCCTCCATGTGGCCTGTTTCACCAAAGCCCTTCCTGCAGTATTTGCAGCACTATGGGAAGCGGACACCCTTGTGTGTGCGTTTAGGTGCTTCTCAAGAGTCTGGGCACGTTTGAAACACCTGCCCCAAACATCACTGACATTATTTCTTGTAGGTGATTAGCCACGTGTTTCTCTAGTCACAAGTACTTTTTGATTTATTTGTTTTTTTAAATAGGTAATTTTATATATGATGGCAACAAATGACATTTTAAGTTTTATGACAAAACGTGCAAACAAGCTGGCCTGAGAGGTGTGTAGCGGGATATGACTCAGTGCGTCTCTGGTGCTGCTTTTGATGAGTACAGTGTCATGAGTGTGTCTGTCCAGCGGTGCAAAGAGGGGATACAGCAAGGCATGGCATGGTGTTTATTCATTCGTTTGCATAGAAAATGACGCCTTTTCACATTGTGGAAGTACAAATATGGCGGTCTTTTTTGTGCGGCGTAGTAATGACATATGTTGTGGAATTTTGAACAAACAGCAAGTCAGACGTGATTAAGAGAGTAATTTAATAAGAAAAAGAATAAAATAAATGTTTGGCTCTCCTCAGGTAGGGAGCCCCGAGTATACAAAACCGTGGCTAGTTATACTACTCCTGTGCTGTCTTTAACCAATCATCTTTTCTTAAGCAGCTCTTCTTTCCTTTGTTGCTGTGGCTATAAGCCAATCAGCTCTCAGCTTGGTTTTTTCCACAAACCAACCCAAACTGACTCCAAACAGTGTGGGTTGTGTGTCAAGTTGACCTTGATGTTAACAGTTCCTGATACATGTTCAACTTAATCAGCAACAGGCGGATATAAATGTGCAAACGGCATTATTAATTTAAGAACAAAAGGATCAGTGTGATTTTATATGAATCACATAATACATAGTTTCGTATCATTTTCCATCACACGTAAAAACAGAGTCTCACCGTATTGTCGGGCAGGAGGATCTGGACTCATTTATTACTTGATATCTTCCCCCATCTAGCGGTCATTAGAGGTTAGTCTTGAATTGATTTCTGTCGTGCAATATTTTAGATATAAATGTTTACATTTTCTATTACAGAACACGGCAAAGTATAGTCAACCAGTTCTAACCTTTTGAGAAAAACTTTAACTTCAAAGTAGGTGAATCTATTTACTTAGATTGAACCAATCGGATCACAGTTTATTTACATAGCATCAATGCTTTGAGTGCTTTAGATATAAGGACATCATGGCGATCTTTCTGCTCACACCTCAGTCAGTCTATAATTCTGTACTATGTGTTTCTATAGCTTCCAACTTTCACGAGTTTCTTGAATCTGTGGAGAAAAGTGCAGACTCAGGTACTTTCTTATTTGTGAACTTTTATACATTTTATGTAATTTATTTATCATCTATAATGTTTTATTACTTTTCATTTATAGATATAAGGACACAAAAACAGTTCATATACTCAATGAATTGTTACAAGATAATCTTTTCTAGAGAATGTTTACCATTTGTTAAAAGACTGATTTATTTCTAAAAGTTTATGCAGTGTGTTAATTTGTCACATGGAGGCAGAAGGGGTGAATCTGATATACCCCTCTTCCATCATCAACTATTCATGGAGTCCTTCAGTGGAGCTTGTACAACCAAAGAAACGCATACAGCGGTCACCGGCGGTTCTAAGTTACATCTAAAGAGGTCTAGGCCTATACACACTGTTCCACCTGAGGTAATAAAATGTTTTGGGGTAAAGGTATTTTCATGAGGCGATCTGTGATCTAATTATAATAGGCTTTGAAGCTCTCTGCAACAGGTGCAGAGTGGTGCAAGACTGTGTTTGAAAGCATAAAGAGGAATAATGTTTCTGGGGTATCTTAAGGCCTTTGTGGGTCTGTAAGTGCAGAGCAGAGGCTCTGATGCAGGTGGTTTCAAG
The DNA here is from genome assembly GCF_041902795.1 of Electrophorus electricus. Classification (NCBI taxonomy): domain Eukaryota; kingdom Metazoa; phylum Chordata; class Actinopteri; order Gymnotiformes; family Gymnotidae; genus Electrophorus; species Electrophorus electricus. Next base: position 889,778 of record NW_027658693.1, on the reverse strand, counting down.
GCCTCTGTGGAAGTCTACGGCAGATGACTCTGGACTGTTCCCGTGAGAAATAGCTTCCTAAGTATTGGTAAAGATCCCGGCTTTTAAAAGACGTGAAAGCCTCTTCGAGAGTTCTGTGGCTAAGCAAGGTTCATTATCTTACCATAAGAGCAGGGTGATACTGACCTGCAACATCATCTTGCAGGTGTTTGATGGTATGAGTTGAGATTATCTTTGTTAAAAACAAAAACAACAACAACAAAAAAAAAAAAACCCAGGAAAATCTTCCAATAGGATATACTGGGGTCAAGCTTCAATTTGTACAATGATAGATCTCAATTTGCATATATTGAATAATGTATGGTTGAACACAGTGGTTGAGATTTCAAACACCAGTATGTAGAGAAGGTGTGGCAATCACATAATCAGTTGTGAAAACTGGATAAAAATGTGTGTTCCTTGTGTGATTATTAGACATATTCTGGACTATGCCTCGTTTGTATGTAACGCTGAGCTCAAAATAAATAATGGACCTACTACTCTCTTCAATTAATTCTGCATCTTTATTTTCTGTTTAAAGAGGACTTAATAAAATTACTGGAATGTGGGCAATATCTAGTAACACAGTGCCGAGTCTGCTAAACGTAGATCCCAGCCTTTTATATGGCCTCTTCCCTTTAATTCTACTGACTATAATTAATGTAAACCTTGTCGATTCTGGTGTTTGCTGTATAGAGGTAGCGAAAACTTTGCTAAAACAATGAAAAATATGCATCCTGTGAAAAGTTTATTGAACAATATAACATTGTTCCTTACCCAGAGCCATAACACGTCATTGATGGAAATCACACTGATGTGAGGGCGGTATGGGCCAACTCAACTGTATTTCCTGATTGTTTTATTCTGCAGGAGGATGTGGTCCAAATATTTAAAAAATCACAGGTTTGTTTAAGAGGACATAGTCGAACAGTTTGGGCTTACTGTTATTTTAATACTAGTGGTAACTATTAGTAAATACAACAATCTGACCATCCTCATACTGCATTGAGGGGTGATGGGGTGATGGTACCAGATGATGTTTAGGTATGTGGTTATGTTAATTTATTTTTGTTCCTTTATATTCACATATTTTGCAAGTGCGTATGTTATTGAGTTTAAAACCATCCATATATTATGCAATTATAGAAAATACAGAAACTGCATGAGACTTCTCTTGACTTGCTAGAAGTTCAGACTGTAGCAAGCTTAGCATTAGTAAATGGAATAGGTGTCATTTTAAGGATTCATTTAAAGTATTCATGAGGTATTTCTCCTAACATCGATGTATCGACAGTACCAATAAAATAAATAGCATAACAAGAATTACAGGTGTATAATAGTGTAATTACCCACAATGGTTGAAGTGTTTGAAAAGAGTTGTATAAAAGAATAGTTGGTTGGTTCGTGGCATAAAGTCATGAAACGGTGAAATGAGGTCATAAAAAGAGTGTTTACAGGGGAAAGTGCTTTAACATTGAATTAGACAAACTAATAACATAAAACAAGGGAGTTTAGAGATTCTGTGTCCTTTCGTAATGATTTGTGCATATGGCAGGCTGCTGCAAAGGATCCTGGGTAAGCTTCAGCAGACCTCAGTGTAAGATATATTAATAATATTAATCATAATAATACTATTCAGAGGTTACTTGACTAGTAATCAGAATGTTGCTAGTTCAAGCCCTACCACTGCCAAGTTACCACTGCTGGGTCCCTGAACAGCAATGAATCCTCAATTGTATTATTAATACAATCCAATACACATGCCTAATGCTCAGCTGTCAACTGCAAAAACTGACATTCTGAGCATTCGAACAGTAAGAGGAACAAAAAGAAAGGAGTCACCGACTGTACACGTGTCAATCATTTAGCCTTTTTACATGTTGTTTTAGTTTACTGTAATCAAGGCCTGAAACTGGAGTCTATGGACCAGGCAAAAATATTTCAATATTTAATGCGTTTTTATTTTTTCAGCCAGCATAAGCGGAAGCTCCAAGTTGTCGATCTCCAGGAGCAAACCCGTCCCTGCAAGGTTGGGGTGCATGTTCTGGATCACGGGAAACAGACCATCGATCACCCAACATCTGCTTCTGCTCCTGCGGAGGTTCCAGATCCAGCACGGAGGCAGTGAGAGGTTCCTGGCCCAGAGATTGGTCTGCAGCGGGCCTGATGGTACTCGGCATGTATTGGAAATGCTGTGGCTGAATGCTGTGCGTAGCCCAGCGGGTGCTGGGGTGGAGCTGTGCCAGTTGCCTGCTCGGGTAGCAGGTAGCCCAGTTCTGAGCCTGTGGAATGGCCATCATGAAGTAGCCGGAGGGCGGGGCGGGCTGGTAGGGGTTGAGCACTGGGTTGCGCACGGCACTCACGCTGGCCATGCGCTGCATGTACTGGTGGGTGAGGTGGGCCTGCCGCTCCTCCTTGCGCTGCGCCAGGGCCACGTACAGCGGCTTGGTGCCTACGATGCACCCGTTCATCTCCTTCATTGCCTCGGTGGCCTCCTCCGGCGAGGAGAAACACACAAAGCCGAACCCTTTGGAGCGGCCGCCCTCCGTCATCACCTTGGCACTCGTGAATGTCCCGAATAGAGAGAACTCTTTACGCAGACGCTCGTCGTCCAGACTGTCGTCTAGGTTTTTAACGTACAGGTTCACTCCCTGGTAGCGAGTCGTGCCGTCCTGCTTCATCTGCTCAAACTTGCGTTTGAGCTCTGTCTGCCTCTCGCCTTTCTTCTGGGCACGAGCCACATACAGCTGCTTCCCATTCAACTTCTTCCCGTTCATCTCATCCACAGCCCTTTTGGCATCCTCGTGCCTCTCGAAGCTCACAAAGCCAAAGCCCTTGGACTTGCCGCTCTCGTCTGTCATGACGCGACGGCTCAGCGTTGGGCCGAACTTGCTGAAGATCTCATTTAGCTTGTTGTCGTCCATGTCCTCCCAAGTATGAGATATTATTTCCATCAGGCTCAGGACCATCTCTTTAGGATAAGGTCAAGAGAAATCTCTTGGAATGTGGTGTTAACAGGTTCCAACTGGTGTGGGTGTTTTATATTACTTTGCATATATTGACAAATGTATGGTTTGGATGCAATGGACGTGAAGACAAACGCAAATATGTAAAGGAATGTGGGGTGAATACATAACCACTACTGAAAAATGTATGAAAATGTGGGTTCTCTGATTTTTAGACATTCTCCAGAGGGTGCCTCAATAATGCGTGTTAATGTTAACCTACAATAAAGTACGTGCACAGTTATGCTATTTAACCAATTCTGAAGTCTGCATTTTTATTTAATATTTGAATTGAACTTTAAAACTAGCCGACTGGGCACCTAGGAACCACATACTGTTGCTATGTGCAGAGATGTGGGCTTGCAGCCCATTGTTGGGCAGAGTCCATCGCACTGCTCCAATAGACCTGCTCTGACTGCTACTTTCCCACGTCGGCAGTCGAAGTCGTTTCTCCTACACAATGCTTTTCACCTGGTTGGCCAGTTTCACCGTCTCAGTAGACAAGCTAAAAGAAACTGTTGGCAGCCTCTCGTTGCTCCTGTAATATGACCGTCGCCAGACCAGAGAGTGGAACTGGATGGCAGTGTGGCACTTGCAGCTGCAGTTTGTTTGCTTCAAGATTTAATACGTGTAAGTGACCTTTGCTTCTCGTCCTGTCTTTACTGGTTTGTTAATAAGGTCATTTGAAATTGTGTTGTACATAAAGGAATATTACAGAATTATTCTCTATTTTAAGCTACACTGTGGGGTTTTGTTTTTTTGATCTTTACATTTATATTAATGCAACCCAATACACTTATCTAATGATCAGCTATGACCTGTAAGAACTGACAATCTGAACATTCAAACTTTAAGAGGAATAAAAACAAAAAAATGATCAGCTGTTCATGTCAAAATCTGTAATATGTAATAGAAATAACTGTAATATGTTCAATATAACTGTAATATGTTCAATTACCACCATGTAACATATAACTGTAAATATGCCAATTGCAAGATGGGACTGTACATTCTGTACATACATATATAAATATCCATATATACATTGTACATATAAACATAATATATATATATATATATATATATATATATATATATATATATATATATATATATATATATATATATATATATATTGTACATGCACTATTAATATATTTTTGTATATATATAGAATATATTTCTCTATGCACCCCTGTTTTTCTTTTTCCTCAGATTGGACAGAGCACTCAACCATTTCACTGTGAGTTATACTGTGTATGACTATGTATGCGACAAATAAACCAAACTTGAAATGATTTTACCTTTTTCTGTCGTTTTCATTTTAAGCTTAGAATAACCAAGGCCTGGACTTTGTAAGGTGGTTTTGAATCCAGGTCAGCTAGGTGAGGACACCAATAGCTTACTGGGTAAGCAGCCACACTCTAACAATGGTGGGCTCGTGTGCAGAACAGTTAGAGCTTGGATCAAGCAAAACAAGAGGAAAAAACGAAACACCTCGGTGAGCGTGGAAAAGGGGAGAACAAAGAACGCCACGGAAAGAAATGGCAACCCCGATGCACTGGGGAAAACTCGAACTAAAAGTTCCCAAACAAAACCAGAAAACGGGGAGAAACTTGAATGGCTAAGGGAAGCCTCAGGAGAGAGACAGACTCGAGAGGGGAAAACTGGAGAAGGGAGGGGACGTGTAAAAACACTGACACCCTCGCAGAACAGAAAAGAGGCATAGCACAAGGGCTCACAGACCTCAATACCCAGAGTTACCGGCTAGGAGCTTGGCTCAAAACTTTATCAAAAACCCAGCACTGAATGATTGGGTCACTGGGCTTATATAAGGTCTAGCCCAGCTGTTGGGTGTTGATCCTGATCAGTGGCGTGGTTGACTCGACGCCTCCCTCTGGTCGAGGGGGCCTCGGCCTGGTGCCAACCCTTACAGGCTTGATGTCTACAGACATGGCAAAAATATTTCAATGTTCAATGCATTTCAGTTTCAATGTTTATTTTTTTCAGTTAAAATGTTAATTTTTTTTACTGCTTATTCTTCCATTAGACAGCCAGAAGCGCAGCACTGGTTAAAGTTTTTGAGCGGCTTCCTGCGCGCACTGGTCCTGGAGCACAGCGACTGCCTCATCCACCTTAGGGTGCAGAGACTCAGGAGACTCCAGCATATGCAGTAGCTCCGAGTTGTCCAGTTCCAGGAACAGACCCGTGATCTTCCCTGCAAGGGTGGGCTGCATGTTCTGGATCAGGGGAAACAGACGCTCACCCAGTATCTGCTTCTGCTCCTGTGGAGGTGCAGCAGCCAGCATGGAGGCACTGAGAGGTTCCTGACCCTGCACATGGACCGCAGCCAGCTGCACGGGCACCTGGAGCTCTGCCCCCAGGTGCTGCTGTGGGTTGAGAAACATAAATGTTTTATAATTGATTTGACTGATAAATGGTAAGTTCGACATTTATATCTAAGGGCTGTGTGCCCAGGTGTTGCTGTGGGCTGTGAACGCCTGAGGTGGTTTTGTACTGTGGTACTGCTCTCACCAGCGACGCCTTGTTGGCAGCTTCCGCGCTGGCCATCCCTGTCCCCGGAGCCTCAGACGCCATGGTCTGATAGGCCATCGTGCGTGGGACCTGGCAGGCGGTGGTTGGTCGGATGGCGCTGAAGGCCTGCGGGCAGGATGCGGCTGGACCGATGGCACTCGGCATATCCTGGACTTGCTGTGGGTGGACGCACTGCATGGCCCAGCAAGGGCTGGGGAGGAGTTGTGCCAGCTGGCTGCTTGCGCAGTAGGCAGGCCAGTTCTGAGCTTGTGGAATGGCTTCCATGTTGTAGCCGGAGGGCGGGGCAGGCTGGTAGGGGTTGAGCACGAGGTTGGGCAAGGCACTCACGCTGGCCGTGCGCTTCATGTACTTGTTGGAGAGGTGGGCCTGCCGCTCCTCCTTGCGCTGCGCCAGAGCCACGTACAGCGGCTTGGTGCCTACAACGCGCCCATTCATCTCCGTCATGGCCGTGGCGGCCTCCTCCGGCGAGGAGAAACACACGAAGCCGAACCCTTTGGAGCGGCCGCCCTCCATCATCACCTTGGCACTTGTGATGGTCCCGAACGGAGAGAACTCCTTACGTAGACGCGCGTCGTCCAGACCGTCGTCTAGGTTCTTGACGTACAGGTTGTCTCCCTGGTAGCGAGTCATACCGTCCTGCTTCATCTGCTCAAACTTTCGTTTCAGCCCTGTCTGCCTCTCGCCTTTCTTCTGGGCATAACCCACATACACCTTCTTCCCATTCAGCTCCTTCCCATTTATCTCATCCACAGCCCTCTGGGCATCCTCGTGCCTCTCGTAGTTCACAAAGCCAAAGCCCTTGGACTTGCCGCTCTCGTCGGTCATGACGCGAGTGCTCAGCGTTTGGCCAAACTTGCTGAAGATCTCCTTCAGCTTGTCGTCGTCCATGTCCTCTCCAAAGTTCTTGACGTACACATTGGTGAACTTTTTGGCCCTGGCCCCCATCTCAGCCTCTCGCTCCTTGCGAGACTTGAAGTGGCCAATGAACACTTTGCGGTCATTGAGCAACATGCCATTAAGTCTCTCAATTGCTCTCTCCGCAGCCTCACGGGTCTCAAAGTGCACAAAGCCGTAGCCCTTAGAGCCATTCTCGTCACACACCACCTTGCTGGAAAGGATGTTCCCAAAGGCAGAGAATGTGTCGTAAAGAGCTTCGCTGTCAATAGACTTGTCAAGGTTCTTGATGAAGATGTTGCCAACTCCACTCTTCCTCAGAGAGGGGTCTCTCTGGGACCACATAATTCGCACAGGTCTGCCTTTGATGATGTTAAAGTTCATAGTGTCCAAAGCACGCTCAGCATCTGCCTGCTGCTGAAAGTTCACGTATGCGTATCCAAGTGAGCGGAGGGTCATCGCGTCCCTGCAAATCCGTACGGAGACTATTGCGCCAGCAGGACTGAATTTCTCGTATAGCATGGCCTCGGTAACGTCTGGATGAAGGTCACCCACGTACAACGAAGTCATCGGCGAACTTGGAGCACTTGGATTCATTTTCGTGAGGATCGTCGGTCAACCTTTCTGGAAATCGTAGTCGAAAGTAGTAAATGAATAAAATAAAATCGTAAATGATTTAACCAAATGATCTAACTGCACGAATTATAAAACAGTTTGAAACAGCAATTCAACAGAGCCAGGCAAGTGTCGACCGACCAAAGCGATCTAAGCAACACTTTAGCTTTAGATTCAAATACATGACAACTTGGTTGTTACGTAAGAGTGCTTTTACGTAAATGTTTATTTTTAAATATTATACAAACGCTATTTATTTATTTATGAATTATTCAATTATTTTAACTTATAACGTTAATAGCGTGAATGAGAGGCTTTAACAACGCCTTATATTTCAAAATATTACCTAGTCACAGCATTTTCCAAAAATCGTCCATATGCTGCTCACACTGAATCATTTACCGCATGGCTCAGAATAAATACTTTTAGTTTGATAAACGCAGCAACATTCATTTTCTTTAGCCTAATGCTCGGCAAAAAACATCGCATTAAAGTTAATTAATGGGATGAAATCAGTTTGCCTTGGAGCAGGCCTATGTTCTTTGAGGTTAAAAATCATCGCCTGGATTGTAAACCTTAGTAGAGTTCCACAACGAGGTGCGATTTGTAAAAGGACGTCTTTTTCTCTCCGAGTTAGAAATCTGGAGAAATAAATATATCAATTGATTTCCGCCCATCGGAGGACCTTTAGAACTTTATTATTTATTCATTATTTATTTCTAACTTCTCACTGTGTCCAACTATATCGGGTGTATAAAACGTATGAACAGACATAAATAACGTGGGGGAAACGGGAATAGGGGAGAGAGGAAAAATAAGACGAACAGAGACGAAACAGACAAACGGGAAATGCAGATAGAGTATTTTAAGTATTTGCCACCTGCACCATTACGGGAATGTGTGTGTGTGTGTGTGTGTGTGTGTGTGTGTGTGTGTGTGTGTGTTCGTGTGTGACTGCTTGTGTGCGTCTGCCTGTGTGTGTGTGTGAGAGAGAGAGAGAGAGGCTATGTGCGAGTGCACTGTATATGTACACGTACTAGATTGGGATATTTATCATTTATGGATTAGCTCTGTAAACTTTTTATCAAAGGAGTCCAGTCTAGGTTATTGGTTCTTATTGATTCATTCTGAGATTTTTTTCCATTGATATGTAGTCTATCAATAGATTTTTCCATTCGGTGACACTAATATTATTTTTTGTTTTCCAATTCATGAGTATGTTTGTATTTGCAATTAATAATGTTATATATATATTATCCTGTTTTTTTTCTATTGTCACATTGGTTGATGACATGTCTCCTAGGAGACATAAAGATGGTGTTGGATGGATAGGGTTATTTAAATCATGGGACATGTGTGTGATTACTTATTGCCAAAATTGCTTGATAGGTGTGCTCTGCCACACGATGTGAATGTAATCGTCAGCTGTCTTTGGAGTAAAGTATGTACAGATTGCTGAGCTTGTGAAACCAATTTTAAACATCCAATGTGTAGTATAATGTAATCTATGTATTATTTTGTACTGAATGCATTGTAGGTTAGTGTTGCTGTCATGTGGTAATTATTATTACACATTTTAATCCAAACTGTGGCGTCGGGAGCTAGTAATAAATCTTCCTCCCATTGTCTCGATGGGAGAGTAATTATGCGATTTGATTTCATTATTAGTTTGTATATCTTATGTGATAGTTTTTTTGTATTAGGAATGTTTATAATACTGATATGGATGCAGGTGAGTTTAATGTCTCTGAACTGATAGTTGCTCTTACCTGCTTTCTATATCTTATGTTTGGGCTACTTGTGGAAGTGACATGAAAGCAGTGTTATGTTTATGTGAGTCTGGAGTTTGATATCTTGTGAAATTTCCACCAGGCTGTTAGTATCATGGCCACCCACAAATTGTTGATCATGAATGTTCTTTAATTGATTTGACTGATAAATGGTAAGTCTGACTTTTAGATCTTTGCATAATGTTTGCTATATGTCTATCCATATTCTGTCTGATATACTAAGTTTTATCCATTTTATACCATATTATAGTTGATTTGCAATAATCAACTACAGTTCTGTAATGTTGTGAGTTTGATTCTATGTGATTTATTTTTCCAGTAGAATCAAGTTATGATGTTGTCCAAAGATTTTAGACAGGTTGGTGGCGCTGGAATAATTGAAAACAAATAATTTCGTTTAGGTAATATTCTCATTTTAATTATTGCAGTTTGTCCAAAGAGCATAAGGGGCAAATTTGTCCATCAATGAAGTTCGTCGCTTATTGTTTTAATAATTGGATGACTATTTATTTTTGAATAACAGACAACTGGGAAGAGAATTTAATACCCAGATATGTAATATGATTGGTATTCAGGGGGATGGGGTTTTTAATTGCATCATAAAGTTATGCTGCTAATATATAGTATAATACACAAATATCCTACTGGAGATACAATTTGACCAGTTATGTGTGATGTTCTGTGATGATCATATAGAACACCACAGACAACTGTTTGGCACATCACTGTTAAACCTCCTGATTGCAACCCGGGGCATCGTGAACTGTACAACATGACCCTCAGACAATGATCTCTGAGTGAAAGCGATAAACATAATCATCTTCATATCATCACTTTCTCTACAAGTTCAGTGGAAGAGATGTCAGTTAAAGGGAGTTTTAATACCCTTTCCATCTTTAAATTTAATAAAAACACAGATGGAAAAATTCCAGAAAGTGAGAGAGAGAAAGGAAACTAGACTTTAAAATGGTGCTGCCCTCTTGATTTACAACTGTAGATTATTGAAATTATTACAAATGTCCGATGCCAAAAGGGATTGTGTCAGTGTTTCACTACTCAGTATTGCATTTGGTAGACAGTATAAACAATTAGACTATGGTTAAAAAAATCACAGAAATAAAGCAAACACCAATATAATCTTGAACCACCTAGTCCCAGGAAACATTAGATTACTGGAACAAAATCAGACAACTAGCAGAACAACTTTTTAACCAATGATGCAGATGCACTTTTAGTGGATTTATTTATCTGTATTTCAATCCACTAAAGTTTTTCACTTGATCTAACATTACATTTAAGACCGAAATCCTGTTACGTCTCACAGAAGATTCCACTGATCAAGCTGCTACTTACCCATCCTGGTCCTGGAGTACCTTTGCTCTGTACACTTTAGTGATGTCTTTGCTACCAACAAGCCTATTTTAATCCATCAGATAGTAACCAAACGCTCCTTTGCTGCAGAGCACAGAAATCATTCAAATTTGCAGTCAACAGATACATCTGGGCCAGATTTTGGATCAATGGACTAGGCTGGAACTGCACATATACTGTATATGCAAAATTCAAAATACGGGGAGTGGTTGGTCTCTTTTGCAATCAAATCTGAATACTATGGAATTCGTTTCACATTTGTTTAATTTGACAGATTTTAAATGGATAATGGACATCACTAGACAAAAAGGAATAAACAACTATATGAAAAGGAACAAAACCAAAAACAAAGGAAGACTTTAACACATTTGCCCAAACAAGCACTAAATCTGACAAAAATAGATCAACCAATGACATAGCTGTGAAGGAACATATTAGCCATTGTTTTCTTGTCATCAACAGTAATTTTAACTGATTGTTAACATACTGTTCAAGTCTTCAACTGATTTGCTCCCAACATACGAATGGGTACAAATATGGTTCATTACCCACCTGCACAATTTGCTTCTGACATACTGGGCAGCTACAGGGTTCTTCTCCCATGTGGATTCTGACATACTGGGCAGCTACGGGCTTCTTCAGTTGTGTGGATTGTCTTCTGCTCCTCCATGTGGCCTGTTTCACCAAAGCCCTTCCTGCAGTATTTGCAGCACTATGGGAAGCGGACACCCTTGTGTGTGCGTTAAGGTGCTTCTCAAGAGTCTGGGCACGTTTGAAACACCTGCCCCAAACATCACTGACATTATTTCTTGTAGGTGATTAGCCACGTGTTTCTCTAGTCACAAGTACTTTTTGATTTATTTGTTTTTTTAAATAGGTAATTTTATATATAATGGCAACAAATGACATTTTAAGTTTTATGACAAAACGTGCAAACAAGCTGGCCTGAGAGGTGTGTAGCGGGATATGACTCAGTGCGTCTCTGGTGCTGCTTTTGATGAGTACAGTGTCATGAGTGTGTCTGTCCAGCGGTGCAAAGAGGGGATACAGCAAGGCATGGCATGGTGTTTATTCATTCGTTTGCATAGAAAATGACGCCTTTTCACATTGTGGAAGTACAAATATGGCGGTCTTTTTTGTGCGGCGTAGTAATGACATATGTTGTGGAATTTTGAACAAACAGCAAGTCAGACGTGATTAAGAGAGTAATTTAATAAGAAAAAGAATAAAATAAATGTTTGGCTCTCCTCAGGTAGGGAGCCCCGAGTATACAAAACCGTGGCTAGTTATACTACTCCTGTGCTGTCTTTAACCAATCATCTTTTCTTAAGCAGCTCTTCTTTCCTTTGTTGCTGTGGCTATAAGCCAATCAGCTCTCAGCTTGGTTTTTTCCACAAACCAACCCAAACTGACTCCAAACAGTGTGGGTTGTGTGTCAAGTTGACCTTGATGTTAACAGTTCCTGATACATGTTCAACTTAATCAGCAACAGGCGGATATAAATGTGCAAACAGCATTATTAATTTAAGAACAAAAGGATCAGTGTGATTTTATATGAATCACATAATACATAGTTTCGTATCATTTTCCATCACACGTAAAAACAGAGTCTCACCGTATTGTCGGGCAGGAGGATCTGGACTCATTTATTACTTGATATCTTCCCCCATCTAGCGGTCATTAGAGGTTAGTCTTGAATTGATTTCTGTCGTGCAATATTTTAGATATAAATGTTTACATTTTCTATTACAGAACACGGCAAAGTATAGTCAACCAGTTCTAACCTTTTGAGAAAAACTTTAACTTCAAAGTAGGTGAATCTATTTACTTAGATTGAACCAATCGGATCACAGTTTATTTACATAGCATCAATGCTTTGAGTGCTTTAGATATAAGGACATCATGGCGATCTTTCTGCTCACACCTCAGTCAGTCTATAATTCTGTACTATGTGTTTCTATAGCTTCCAACTTTCACGAGTTTCTTGAATCTGTGGAGAAAAGTGCAGACTCAGGTACTTTCTTATTTGTGAACTTTTATACATTTTATGTAATTTATTTATCATCTATAATGTTTTATTACTTTTCATTTATAGATATAAGGACACAAAAACAGTGCATATACTCAATGAATTGTTACAAGATAATCTTTTCTAGAGAATGTTTACCATTTGTTAAAAGACTGATTTATTTCTAAAAGTTTATGCAGTGTGTTAATTTGTCACATGGAGGCAGAAGGGGTGAATCTGATATACCCCTCTTCCATCATCAACTATTCATGGAGTCCTTCAGTGGAGCTTGTACAACCAAAGAAACGCATACAGCGGTCACCGGCGGTTCTAAGTTACATCTAAAGAGGTCTAGGCCTATACACACTGTTCCACCTGAGGTAATAAAATGTTTTGGGGTAAAGGTATTTTCATGAGGCGATCTGTGATCTAATTATAATAGGCTTTGAAGCTCTCTGCAACAGGTGCAGAGTGGTGCAAGACTGTGTTTGAAAGCATAAAGAGGAATAATGTTTCTGGGGTATCTTAAGGCCTTTGTGGGTCTGTAAGTGCAGAGCAGAGGCTCTGATGCAGGTGGTTTCAAGGCCTCTGTGGAAGTCTACGGCAGATGACTCTGGACTGTTCCCGTGAGAAATAGCTTCCTAAGTATTGGTAAAGATCCCGGCTTTTAAAAGACGTGAAAGCCTCTTCGAGAGTTCTGTGGCTAAGCAAGGTTCATTATCTTACCATAAGAGCAGGGTGATACTGACCTGCAACATCATCTTGCAGGTGTTTGATGGTATGAGTTGAGATTATCTTTGTTAAAAACAAAAACAACAACAACAAAAAAAAAAACCCCAGGAAAATCTTCCAATAGGATATACTGGGGTCAAGCTTCAATTTGTACAATGATAGATCTCAATTTGCATATATTGAATAATGTATGGTTGAACACAGTGGTTGAGATTTCAAACACCAGTATGTAGAGAAGGTGTGGCAATCACATAATCAGTTGTGAAAACTGGATAAAAATGTGTGTTCCTTGTGTGATTATTAGACATATTCTGGACTATGCCTCGTTTGTATGTAACGCTGAGCTCAAAATAAATAATGGACCTACTACTCTCTTCAATTAATTCTGCATCTTTATTTTCTGTTTAAAGAGGACTTAATAAAATTACTGGAATGTGGGCAATATCTAGTAACACAGTGCCGAGTCTGCTAAACGTAGATCCCAGCCTTTTATATGGCCTCTTCCCTTTAATTCTACTGACTATAATTAATGTAAACCTTGTCGATTCTGGTGTTTGCTGTATAGAGGTAGCGAAAACTTTGCTAAAACAATGAAAAATATGCATCCTGTGAAAAGTTTATTGAACAATATAACATTGTTCCTTACCCAGAGCCATAACACGTCATTGATGGAAATCACACTGATGTGAGGGCGGTATGGGCCAACTCAACTGTATTTCCTGATTGTTTTATTCTGCAGGAGGATGTGGTCCAAATATTTTAAAAATCACAGGTTTGTTTAAGAGGACATAGTCGAACAGTTTGGGCTTACTGTTATTTTAATACTAGTGGTAACTATTAGTAAATACAACAATCTGACCATCCTCATACTGCATTGAGGGGTGATGGGGTGATGGTACCAGATGATGTTTAGGTATGTGGTTATGTTAATTTATTTTTGTTCCTTTATATTCACATATTTTGCAAGTGCGTATGTTATTGAGTTTAAAACCATCCATATATTATGCAATTATAGAAAATACAGAAACTGCATGAGACTTCTCTTGACTTGCTAGAAGTTCAGACTGTAGCAAGCTTAGCATTAGTAAATGGAATAGGTGTCATTTTAAGGATTCATTTAAAGTATTCATGAGGTATTTCTCCTAACATCGATGTATCGACAGTACCAATAAAATAAATAGCATAACAAGAATTACAGGTGTATAATAGTGTAATTACCCACAATGGTTGAAGTGTTTGAAAAGAGTTGTATAAAAGAATAGTTGGTTGGTTCGTGGCATAAAGTCATGAAACGGTGAAATGAGGTCATAAAAAGAGTGTTTACAGGGGAAAGTGCTTTAACATTGAATTAGACAAACTAATAACATAAAACAAGGGAGTTTAGAGATTCTGTGTCCTTTCGTAATGATTTGTGCATATGGCAGGCTGCTGCAAAGGATCCTGGGTAAGCTTCAGCAGACCTCAGTGTAAGATATATTAATAATATTAATCATAATAATACTATTCAGAGGTTACTTGACTAGTAATCAGAATGTTGCTAGTTCAAGCCCTACCACTGCCAAGTTACCACTGCTGGGTCCCTGAACAGCAATGAATCCTCAATTGTATTATTAATACAATCCAATACACATGCCTAATGCTCAGCTGTCAACTGCAAAAACTGACATTCTGAGCATTCGAACAGTAAGAGGAACAAAAAGAAAGGAGTCACCGACTGTACACGTGTCAATCATTTAGCCTTTTTACATGTTGTTTTAGTTTACTGTAATCAAGGCCTGAAACTGGAGTCTATGGACCAGGCAAAAATATTTCAATATTTAATGCGTTTTTATTTTTTCAGCCAGCATAAGCGGAAGCTCCAAGTTGTCGATCTCCAGGAGCAAACCCGTCCCTGCAAGGTTGGGGTGCATGTTCTGGATCACGGGAAACAGACCATCGATCACCCAACATCTGCTTCTGCTCCTGCGGAGGTTCCAGATCCAGCACGGAGGCAGTGAGAGGTTCCTGGCCCAGAGATTGGTCTGCAGCGGGCCTGATGGTACTCGGCATGTATTGGAAATGCTGTGGCTGAATGCTGTGCGTAGCCCAGCGGGTGCTGGGGTGGAGCTGTGCCAGTTGCCTGCTCGGGTAGCAGGTAGCCCAGTTCTGAGCCTGTGGAATGGCCATCATGAAGTAGCCGGAGGGCGGGGCGGGCTGGTAGGGGTTGAGCACTGGGTTGCGCACGGCACTCACGCTGGCCATGCGCTGCATGTACTGGTGGGTGAGGTGGGCCTGCCGCTCCTCCTTGCGCTGCGCCAGGGCCACGTACAGCGGCTTGGTGCCTACGATGCACCCGTTCATCTCCTTCATTGCCTCGGTGGCCTCCTCCGGCGAGGAGAAACACACAAAGCCGAACCCTTTGGAGCGGCCGCCCTCCGTCATCACCTTGGCACTCGTGATTGTCCCGAATAGAGAGAACTCTTTACGCAGACGCTCGTCGTCCAGACTGTCGTCTAGGTTTTTAACGTACAGGTTCACTCCCTGGTAGCGAGTCGTGCCGTCCTGCTTCATCTGCTCAAACTTGCGTTTGAGCTCTGTCTGCCTCTCGCCTTTCTTCTGGGCACGAGCCACATACAGCTGCTTCCCATTCAACTTCTTCCCGTTCATCTCATCCACAGCCCTTTTGGCATCCTCGTGCCTCTCGAAGCTCACAAAGCCAAAGCCCTTGGACTTGCCGCTCTCGCCTGTCATGAAGCGACGGCTCAGCGTTGGGCCGAACTTGCTGAAGATCTCATTTAGCTTGTTGTCGTCCATGTCCTCCCAAGTATGAGATATTATTTCCATCAGGCTCAGGACCATCTCTTTAGGATAAGGTCAAGAGAAATCTCTTGGAATGTGGTGTTAACAGGTTCCAACTGGTGTGGGTGTTTTATATTACTTTGCATATATTGACAAATGTATGGTTTGGATGCAATGGACGTGAAGACAAACGCAAATATGTAAAGGAATGTGGGGTGAATACATAACCACTACTGAAAAATGTATGAAAATGTGGGTTCTCTGATTTTTAGACATTCTCCAGAGGGTGCCTCAATAATGCGTGTTAATGTTAACCTACAATAAAGTACGTGCACAGTTATGCTATTTAACCAATTCTGAAGTCTGCATTTTTATTTAATATTTGAATTGAACTTTAAAACTAGCCGACTGGGCACCTAGGAACCACATACTGTTGCTATGTGCAGAGATGTGGGCTTGCAGCCCATTGTTGGGCAGAGTCCATCGCACTGCTCCAATAGACCTGCTCTGACTGCTACTTTCCCACGTCGGCAGTCGAAGTCGTTTCTCCTACACAATGCTTTTCACCTGGTTGGCCAGTTTCACCGTCTCAGTAGACAAGCTAAAAGAAACTGTTGGCAGCCTCTCGTTGCTCCTGTAATATGACCGTCGCCAGACCAGAGAGTGGAACTGGATGGCAGTGTGGCACTTGCAGCTGCAGTTTGTTTGCTTCAAGATTTAATACGTGTAAGTGACCTTTGCTTCTCGTCCTGTCTTTACTGGTTTGTTAATAAGGTCATTTGAAATTGTGTTGTACATAAAGGAATATTACAGAATTATTCTCTATTTTAAGCTACACTGTGGGGTTTTGTTTTTTTGATCTTTACATTTATATTAATGCAACCCAATACACTTATCTAATGATCAGCTATGACCTGTAAGAACTGACAATCTGAACATTCAAACTTTAAGAGGAATAAAAACAAAAAAATGATCAGCTGTTCATGTCAAAATCTGTAATATGTAATAGAAATAACTGTAATATGTTCAATATAACTGTAATATGTTCAATTACCACCATGTAACATATAACTGTAAATATGTCAATTGCAAGATGGGACTGTACATTCTGTACATACATATATAAATATCCATATATACATTGTACATATAAACATTATATATATATATATATATATTGTACATGCACTATTAATATATTTTTGTATATATATAGAATATATTTCTCTATGCACCCCTGTTTTTCTTTTTCCTCAGATTGGACAGAGCACTCAACCATTTCACTGTGAGTTATACTGTGTATGACTATGTATGCGACAAATAAACCAAACTTGAAATGATTTTACCTTTTTCTGTCGTTTTCATTTTAAGCTTAGAATAACCAAGGCCTGGACTTTGTAAGGTGGTTTTGAATCCAGGTCAGCTAGGTGAGGACACCAATAGCTTACTGGGTAAGCAGCCACACTCTAACAATGGTGGGCTCGTGTGCAGAACAGTTAGAGCTTGGATCAAGCAAAACAAGAGGAAAAAACGAAACACCTCGGTGAGCGTGGAAAAGGGGAGAACAACGAACGCCACGGAAAGAAATGGCAACCCCGATGCACTGGGGAAAACTCGAACTAAAAGCTCCCAAACAAAACCAGAAAACGGGGAGAAACTTGAATGGCTAAGGGAAGCCTCAGGAGAGAGACAGACTCGAGAGGGGAAAACTGGAGAAGGGAGGGGACGTGTAAAAACACTGACACCCTCGCAGAACAGAAAAGAGGCATAGCACAAGGGCTCACAGACCTCAATACCCAGAGTTACCGGCTAGGAGCTTGGCTCAAAACTTTATCAAAAACCCAGCACTGAATGATTGGGTCACTGGGCTTATATAAGGTCTAGCCCAGCTGTTGGGTGTTGATCCTGATCAGTGGCGTGGTTGACTCGACGCCTCCCTCTGGTCGAGGGGGCCTCGGCCTGGTGCCAACCCTTACAGGCTTGATGTCTACAGACATGGCAAAAATATTTCAATGTTCAATGCATTTCAGCAGTTTCAATGTTTATTTTTTTCAGTTAAAATGTTATTTTTTTTTACTGCTTATTCTTCCATTAGACAGCCAGAAGCGCAGCACTGGTTAAAGTTTTTGAGCGGCTTCCTGCGCGCACTGGTCCTGGAGCACAGCGACTGCCTCATCCACCTTAGGGTGCAGAGACTCAGGAGACTCCAGCATATGCAGTAGCTCCGAGTTGTCCAGTTCCAGGAACAGACCCGTGATCTTCCCTGCAAGGGTGGGCTGCATGTTCTGGATCAGGGGAAACAGACGCTCACCCAGTATCTGCTTCTGCTCCTGTGGAGGTGCAGCAGCCAGCATGGAGGCACTGAGAGGTTCCTGACCCTGCACATGGACCGCAGCCAGCTGCACGGGCACCTGGAGCTCTGCCCCCAGGTGCTGCTGTGGGTTGAGAAACATAAATGTTTTATAATTGATTTGACTGATAAATGGTAAGTTCGACATTTATATCTAAGGGCTGTGTGCCCAGGTGTTGCTGTGGGCTGTGAACGCCTGAGGTGGTTTTGTACTGTGGTACTGCTCTCACCAGCGACGCCTTGTTGGCAGCTTCCGCGCTGGCCATCCCTGTCCCCGGAGCCTCAGATGCCATGGTCTGATAGGCCATCGTGCTTGGGACCTGGCAGGCGGTGGTTGGTCGGATGGCGCTGAAGGCCTGCGGGCAGGATGCGGCTGGACCGATGGCACTCGGCATATCCTGGACTTGCTGTGGGTGGACGCACTGCATGGCCCAGCAAGGGCTGGGGAGGAGTTGTGCCAGCTGGCTGCTTGCGCAGTAGGCAGGCCAGTTCTGAGCTTGTGGAATGGCTTCCATGTTGTAGCCGGAGGGCGGGGCAGGCTGGTAGGGGTTGAGCACGAGGTTGGGCAAGGCACTCACGCTGGCCGTGCGCTTCATGTACTTGTTGGAGAGGTGGGCCTGCCGCTCCTCCTTGCGCTGCGCCAGAGCCACGTACAGCGGCTTGGTGCCTACAACGCGCCCATTCATCTCCGTCATGGCCGTGGCGGCCTCCTCCGGCGAGGAGAAACACACGAAGCCGAACCCTTTGGAGCGGCCGCCCTCCATCATCACCTTGGCACTTGTGATGGTCCCGAACGGAGAGAACTCCTTACGTAGACGTGCGTCGTCCAGACCGTCGTCTAGGTTCTTGACGTACAGGTTGTCTCCCTGGTAGCGAGTCATACCGTCCTGCTTCATCTGCTCAAACTTTCGTTTCAGCCCTGTCTGCCTCTCGCCTTTCTTCTGGGCATAACCCACATACACCTTCTTCCCATTCAGCTCCTTCCCATTTATCTCATCCACAGCCCTCTGGGCATCCTCGTGCCTCTCGAAGTTCACAAAGCCAAAGCCCTTGGACTTGCCGCTCTCGTCGGTCATGACGCGAGTGCTCAGCGTTTGGCCAAACTTGCTGAAGATCTCCTTCAGCTTGTCGTCGTCCATGTCCTCTCCAAAGTTCTTGACGTACACATTGGTGAACTTTTTGGCCCTGGCCCCCATCTCAGCCTCTCGCTCCTTGCGAGACTTGAAGTGGCCAATGAACACTTTGCGGTCATTGAGCAACATGCCATTAAGTCTCTCAATTGCTCTCTCCGCAGCCTCACGGGTCTCAAAGTGCACAAAGCCGTAGCCCTTAGAGCCATTCTCGTCACACACCACCTTGCTGGAAAGGATGTTCCCAAAGGCAGAGAATGTGTCGTAAAGAGCTTCGCTGTCAATAGACTTGTCAAGGTTCTTGATGAAGATGTTGCCAACTCCACTCTTCCTCAGAGAGGGGTCTCTCTGGGACCACATAATTCGCACAGGTCTGCCTTTGATGATGTTAAAGTTCATAGTGTCCAAAGCACGCTCAGCATCTGCCTGCTGCTGAAAGTTCACGTATGCGTATCCAAGTGAGCGGAGGGTCATCGCGTCCCTGCAAATCCGTACGGAGACTATTGCGCCAGCAGGACTGAATTTCTCGTATAGCATGGCCTCGGTAACGTCTGGATGAAGGTCACCCACGTACAACGAAGTCATCGGCGAACTTGGAGCACTTGGATTCATTTTCGTGAGGATCGTCGGTCAACCTTTCTGGAAATCGTAGTCGAAAGTAGTAAATGAATAAAATAAAATCGTAAATGATTTAACCAAATGATCTAACTGCACGAATTATAAAACAGTTTGAAACAGCAATTCAACAGAGCCAGGCAAGTGTCGACCGACCAAAGCGATCAAAGCAACACTTTAGCTTTAGATTCAAATACATGACAACTTGGTTGTTACGTAAGAGTGCTTTTACGTAAATGTTTATTTTTAAATATTATACAAACACTATTTATTTATTTATGAATTATTCAATTATTTTAACTTATAACGTTAATAGCGTGAATGAGGGGCTTTAACAACGCCTTATATTTCAAAATATTACCTAGTCACAGCATTTTCCAAAAATCGTCCATATGCTGCTCACACTGAATCATTTACCGCATGGCTCAGAATAAATACATTTAGTTTGATAAACGCAGCAACATTCATTTTCTTTAGCCTAATGCTCGGCAAAAAACATCGCATTAAAGTTAATTAATGGGATGAAATCAGTTTGCCTTGGAGCAGGCCTATGTTCTTTGAGGTTAAAAATCATCGCCTGGATTGTAAACCTTAGTAGAGTTCCACAACGAGGTGCGATTTGTAAAAGGACGTCTTTTTCTCTCCGAGTTAGAAATCTGGAGAAATAAATATATCAATTGATTTCCGCCCATCGGAGGACCTTTAGAACTTTATCATTTATTCATTATTTATTTCTAACTTCTCACTGTGTCCAACTATATCGGGTGTATAAAACGTATGAACAGACATAAATAACGTGGGGGAAACGGGAATAGGGGAGAGAGGAAAAATAAGACGAACAGAGACGAAACAGACAAACGGGAAATGCAGATAGAGTATTTTAAGTATTAGCCACCTGCACCATTACGGGAATGTGTGTGTGTGTGTGTGTGTGTGTGTGTGTGTGTGTGTGTGTGTGTGTGTGTGTGTGTGTGTGTGTGTTCGTGTGTGACTGCTTGTGTGCGTCTGCCTGTGTGTGTGTGTGTGAGAGAGAGAGAGAGGCTATGTGCGAGTGCACTGTATATGTACACGTACTAGATTGGGATATTTATCATTTATGGATTAGCTCTGTAAACTTTTTATCAAAGGCGTCCAGTCTAGGTTATTGGTTCTTATTGATTCATTCTGAGATTTTTTCCTTTGATATGTAGTCTATCAATAGATTTTTCCATTCGGTGACACTAATATTATTTTTTGTTTTCCAATTCATGAGTATGTTTGTATTTGCAATTAATAATGTTATATATATATTATCCTGTTTTTTTTCTATTGACACATTGGTTGATGACATGTCTCCTAGGAGACATAAAGATGGTGTTGGATGGATAGGGTTATTTAAATCATGGGACATGTGTGTGATGACCTATTGCCAAAATTACTTGATAGGTGTGCTCTGTCACACGATGTGAATGTAATCGTCAGCTGTGTTTGGAGTAAAGTATGTACAGATTGCTGAGCTTGTGAAACCAATTTTAAACATCCAATGTGTAGTATAATGTAATCTATGTATTATTTTGTACTGAATGCATTGTAGGTTAGTGTTGCTGTCATGTGGTAATTATTATTATACATTTTAATCCAGACTGTGGCGTCGGGGGCTAGTAATAAATCTTCCTCCCATTGTCTCGATGGGAGAGTAATTATGCGATTTGATTTCATTATTATTTTGTATATCTTATGTGATAGTTTTTTTGTATTAGGAATGTTTATAATACTGATATGGATGCAGGTGAGTTTAATGTCTCTGAACTGATAGTTGCTCTTACCTGCTTTCTATATCTTATGTTTGGGCTACTTGTGGAAGTGACATGAAAGCAGTGTTATGTTTATGTTAGTGTGGAGTTTGATATCTTGTGGAATTTCCACCAGGCTGTTAGTATCATGGCCACCCACAAATTGTTGATCATGAATGTTCTTTAATTGATTTGACTGATAAATGGTAAGTCTGACTTTTAGATCTTTGCATAATGTTTGCTCTATGTCTATCCATATTCTGTCTGATATACTAGGTTTTATCCATTTTATTCCATATTGTAGTTGATTTGCAATAATCAACTACAGTTCTGTAATGTTGTGAGTTTGATTCTATGTGATTTATTTTTCCAGTAGAATCAAGTTATGATGTTGTCCAAAGATTTTAGACAGGTTGGTGGCGCTGGAATAATTGAAAACAAATAATTTCGTTTAGGTAATATTCTCATTTTAATTATTGCAGTTTGTCCAAAGAGCATAAGGGGCAAATTTGTCCATCAATGAAGTTCGTCGCTTATTGTTTTAATAATTGGATGACTATTTATTTTTGAATAACAGACAACTGGGAAGAGAATTTAATACCCAGATATGTAATATGATTGGTATTCAGGGGGATGGGGAATGTTTTTAATTGCATCATAAAGTTATGCTGCTAATATATAGTATAATACACAAATATCCTACTGGAGATACAATTTGACCAGTTATGTGTGATGTTCTGTGATGATCATATAGAACACCACAGACAACTGTTTGGCACATCACTGTTAAACCTCCTGATTGCAACCCGGGGCATCGTGAACTGTACAACATGACCCTCAGACAATGATCTCTGAGTGAAAGCGATAAACATAATCATCTTCATATCATCACTTTCTCTACAAGTTCAGTGGAAGAGATGTCAGTTAAAGGGAGTTTTAATACCCTTTCCATCTTTAAATTTAATAAAAACACAGATGGAAAAATTCCAGAAAGTGAGACAGAGAAAGGAAACTAGACTTTAAAATGGTGCTGCCCTCTTGACTTACAACTGTAGATTATTGAAATTATTACAAATGTCCGATGCCAAAAGGGATTGTGTCAGTGTTTCACTACTCAGTATTGCATTTGGTAGACAGTATAAACAATTAGACTATGGTTAAAAAAATCACAGAAATAAAGCAAACACCAATATAATCTTGAACCACCTAGTCCCAGGAAACATTAGATTACTGGAACAAAATCAGACAACTAGCAGAACAACTTTTTAACCAATGATGCAGATGCACTTTTAGTGGATTTATTTATCTGTATTTCAATCCACTAAAGTTTTTCACTTGATCTAACATTACATTTAAGACCGAAATCCTGTTACGTCTCACAGAAGATTCCACTGATCAAGCTGCTACTTACCCATCCTGGTCCTGGAGTACCTTTGCTCTGTACACTTTAGTGATGTCTTTGCTACCAACAAGCCTATTTTAATCCATCAGATAGTAACCAAACGCTCCTTTGCTGCAGAGCACAGAAATCATTCAAATTTGCAGTCAACAGATACATCTGGGCCAGATTTTGGATCAATGGACTAGGCTGGAACTGCACATATACTGTATATGCAAAATTCAAAATACGGGGAGTGGTTGGTCTCTTTTGCAATCAAATCTGAATACTATGGAATTCGTTTCACATTTGTTTAATTTGACAGATTTTAAATGGATAATGGACATCACTAGACAAAAAGGAATAAACAACTATATGAAAAGGAACAAAACCAAAAACAAAGGAAGACTTTAACACACTTGCCCAAACAAGCACTAAATCTGACAAAAATAGATCAACCAATGACATAGCTGTGAAGGAACATATTAGCCATTGTTTTCTTGTCATCAACAGTAATTTTAACTGATTGTTAACATACTGTTCAAGTCTTCAACTGATTTGCTCCCAACATACGAATGGGTACAAATATGGTTCATTACCCACCTGCACAAATTGCTTCTGACATACTGGGCAGCTACAGGGTTCTTCGCCCATGTGGATTCTGACATACTGGGCAGCTACGGACTTCTTCAGTTGTGTGGATTGTCTTCTGCTCCTCCATGTGGCCTGTTTCACCAAAGCCCTTCCTGCAGTATTTGCAGCACTATGGGAAGCGGACACCCTTGTGTGTGCGTTTAGGTGCTTCTCAAGAGTCTGGGCACGTTTGAAACACCTGCCCCAAACATCACTGACATTATTTCTTGTAGGTGATTAGCCACGTGTTTCTCTAGTCACAAGTACTTTTTGATTTATTTGTTTTTTTAAATAGGTAATTTTATATATAATGGCAACAAATGACATTTTAAGTTTTATGACAAAACGTGCAAACAAGCTGGCCTGAGAGGTGTGTAGCGGGATATGACTCAGTGCGTCTCTGGTGCTGCTTTTGATGAGTACAGTGTCATGAGTGTGTCTGTCCAGCGGTGCAAAGAGGGGATACAGCAAGGCATGGCATGGTGTTTATTCATTCGTTTGCATAGAAAATGACGCCTTTTCACATTGTGGAACTACAAATATGGCGGTCTTTTTTGTGCGGCGTAGTAATGACATATGTTGTGGAATTTTGAACAAACAGCAAGTCAGACGTGATTAAGAGAGTAATTTAATAAGAAAAAGAATAAAATAAATGTTTGGCTCTCCTCAGGTAGGGAGCCCCGAGTATACAAAACCGTGGCTAGTTATACTACTCCTGTGCTGTCTTTAACCAATCATCTTTTCTTAAGCAGCTCTTCTTTCCTTTGTTGCTGTGGCTATAAGCCAATCAGCTCTCAGCTTGTTTTTTTCCACAAACCAACCCAAACTGACTCCAAACAGTGTGGGTTGTGTGTCAAGTTGACCTTGACGTTAACAGTTCCTGATACATGTTCAACTTAATCAGCAACAGGCGGATACAAATGTGCAAACAGCATTATTAATTTAAGAACAAAAGGATCAGTGTGATTTTATATGAATCACATAATACATAGTTTCGTATCATTTTCCATCACACGTAAAAACAGAGTCTCACCGTATTGTCGGGCAGGAGGATCTGGACTCATTTATTACTTAATATCTTCCCCCATCTAGCGGTCATTCGAGGTTAGTCTTGAATTGATTTCTGTCGTGCAATATTTTAGATATAAATGTTTACATTTTCTATTACAGAACACGGCAAAGTATAGTCAACCAGTTCTAACCTTTTGAGAAAAACTTTAACTTCAAAGTAGGTGAATCTATTTACTTAGATTGAACCAATCGGATCACAGTTTATTTACATAGCATCAATGCTTTGAGTGCTTTAGATATAAGGACATCATGGCGATCTTTCTGCTCACACCTCAGTCAGTCTATAATTCTGTTCTATGTGTTTCTATAGCTTCCAACTTTCACGAGTTTCTTGAATCTGTGGAGAAAAGTGCAGACTCAGGTACTTTCTTATTTGTGAACTTTTATACATTTTATGTAATTTATTTATCATCTATAATGTTTTATTACTTTTCATTTATAGATACAAGGACACAAAAACAGTTCATATACTCAATGAATTGTTACAAGATAATCTTTTCTAGAGAATGTTTACCATTTGTTAAAAGACTGATTTATTTCTAAAAGTTTATGCAGTGGGTTAATTTGTCACATGGAGGCAGAAGGGGTGAATCTGATATACCCCTCTTCCATCATCAACTATTCATCGAGTCCTCCAGTGGAGCTTGTACAACCAAAGAAACGCATACAGCGGTCACCGGCGGTTCTAAGTTACATCTAAAGAGGTCTAGGCCTATACACACTGTTCCAACTGAGGTAATAAAATGTTTTGGGGTAAAGGTATTTTCATGAGGCGATCTGTGATCTAATTATAAGAGGCTTTGAAGCTCTCTGCAACAGGTGCAGAGTGGTGCAGACTGTGTTTGAAAGCATAAAGAGGAATAATGTTTCTGGGGTATCTTAAGGCCTTTGCGGATCTGTAAGTGCAGAGCAGAGGCTCTGATGCAGGTGGTTTCAAGGCCTCTGTGGAAGTCTACGGCAGATGACTCTGGACTGTTCCCGTGAGAAATAGCTTCCTAAGTATTGGGAAAGATCCCGGCTTTTAAAAGACGTGAAAGCCTCTTCGAGAGTTCTGTGGCTAAGCAAGGTTCATTATCTTACCATAAGAGCAGGGTGATACTGACCTGCAACATCATCTTGCAGGTGTTTGATGGTATGAGTTGAGATCATCTTTGTTAAAAACAAAAAAAACAACAACAAAAAAAAAACCCCAGGAAAATGAATAACTTGGAGCACATGGATTCATCTTCGTGAGCCAAATGATCTAACTACACGAATTATAAAACAGTTTTTCAAAATGAACCAGCATTCAACAGTGCCAAAATGTTTAATGGAAGAATTTAGCTTCATAATGGAGATCAACCACAACTTGCTTTTTATGTAACAGTGGACGTTCTTTTAAAAAACAATTAACCGAACGCGTTAATAGCGTGAATGCGAGGCTTGGGTCTGTTTTAGTCTATTAACTATACTAGGCTTCAACAACGCCTAACATTTCAATATATTAGCTAGTTAAAGCATTTTTCGAAAATCGTCCATATGCTGGTCACACTGGATCATTAAATAAATACTAATAGTTTGATAAACGCAGCAACCTTCATTTTCATTAGCCTAATGCTAGGCAACATAAATCGCATTAACGTTAGTTATTGAATGTATCAAAAGTAAACATTTAGGAGGCCTAAAAAATCTAATATGTAAATCATAACTAAATATTTTATTTAAAGTACGTGCGAAATATTGAAAATTTATAAATTTGTTTTTGCTTTACCCCCCGCCCCCGACCATCGGAGGACTTTTATATATATATAAACTTATCGGAGGAACTTTATATATATATATATATATATATATATATATATATATATATATATATATATATATATATATATATATATATATATATATATATATATATCTTATAGCTAGATAATAAAAGGCCACCACATTAACTTTTCAAATGCAAGCCTTCTTTTACAGTAAAAAAAAAAGATTCAAATATTTTTCTAATTATGCATACTATCCCTTCTATCAGAACAAATTAGAGCTGCATCTAAAGATAATTTTCATTTTTTATTCTGTTGATTTTTAATGCAAATTAAATAATTACTGGCTATTTCACACAGCCCTAGTAGTATGTGTTAAGTGCTAAGGTACCTCTTTACTCTGTGCACTTCACTGTTTCCTTCCCTTTATAGGCTTATAGACTACCACACCGCTGTGGAACTCACAATAACTAACGCGCCTTTTATCGGTGCGACTTCCTCTTTAAATTTTACACAATCAATATTCTTATGTGTTTCCCTACTTTGGCACAGGTGTCTGTTCTTGAATGGTGAGTATTGTGTGAGTAATGGTGAGTATTTTGAATTGTGTGTTTTTGCTCTGCATTTTGTTCATCAGGATGTGCAGTTCTTAAACATGCCGTTGAATATTTGCATATAAACATGTCTAGCATGCATATAACTGGCAGTTCATAACGGACTAGACAATGACATTGTATTGTTGTTTTAGCTTTATGCTCTTTAAAATTAGAATATAGATGAAACGGTAAATACGAGATCAAGTCTAGAATGTCAGTCTTAATTGGAGTGTATATAGAACTCTCGCTTTACTGGGTAAGCCATACAGTCATCAGTCCATTTGTTTAAATTGTTCTTTGATGTGAAGCTCATATTATTTTTCCCCCACTTACGCAGAACTTGACTGTGAAAATGTCTGTTGGAAGAATACAACAGGGGAACTCTCAGTTGTACTTCACATCACTGACACTCTGTAGACTTTAACTAATGTACAGTTGTGTAGATTTACAGTTGTGTACAATTAGAGCAAGTGACCTAAGCAACATGTATTGCATACTCAGTTTGCTTTAACCAACCTATCACTTCATTATGGTCAGAATATTTGCTATAGATACATGTAATGCTTCAGCAGTGCTACTAGTTCTAATACACTCAAACTAGTGCACCAGAGTGGGTAATGTTAATGGTACTGTTAGAAGCAAACCTATATGACTGGGGTTGGGCTTTTTTCAGAAGATAAAAAGCAGAAAAAGTAAAACCCGATGTAAAACTAGGGGACTACTATATACATGTAGACTTTGCAAACAAGGTCATTGGGTTGTGTCTATATTTTAAATAAGGTAATAAACAAAGTATATTTAATGAACTATGACTCGTTCCTAAATAAATAAGATCTGAAAAACAATTACATTAAAAATGAACTTTAATACAACTTCCAACACCAAAAAAAAAAAATTTACAAAACAGAGATTTATAATTTACAAAACAATTACAAAATAGGGAAAAATATATACAAAATTACAGTCCAGGGTCCACAGCACTTCAGACCGAGAAACCCATCTCTGCAGCCAGATCCAGAATGCCAGGAATCCCCTCCAGCAGGCCTAGAATTTGGTCGGAGAAGAACACTTCTCCTTCTTTATTAACAACTGCATCACACACCAGTGGCTCCTCAACAAAAAGGTTCTCGAGTGGCCTTTTGCTGGGAGGTTGGCCCTCATCAGCATGTGCCTCCGACTCTGAGCTGGAGTGAGAGAATGATCCCTCCTCTCCAGAGAAGGCCTTCCTCTTTCTCTTCCGCAGCTGCGGTGGTGGAGTCGGAGGCTTTTGCTTGGCTATGTTCTGCAGGTGGTTCTGGTGGCAGGCCATATGCCATTGCTCCAGGCTGGACAGGTGAGAGTAGTAGGTCTGCATGTACCACTCCCAGTAGACCTGCTGCCAGTAGAGCTCCTGGTTCGTATAATAAGCTCCAATGTTGCCAGGCAGCCGAGGGGACTCGCTGGTATGGAGACCGGCATTCCGCATACAGTAGGGAATCGGCGTAGAGTGCCAGTGGCTTGCACCTGCTGTGGACACATATGGCATGAAACTGAAGACTGCTTGCTTCCATTACTGTACACCAAGGATGATAATGATCTGTTTATGATTTCCCCAGCTACAAAGAGTACTAAAAATCTAGAGTATTTTACGTATGGATGGATTGGCAGTCAGCACATGTGGAGAAGGCTGATGGCTGTGTACCTCCACCAGGCCTTAAAAACATCAATTTAATTAGCTTTTTCCTTTTTCCCCCTCTTTATCATACATAGCAAATTGGTAAGGAGCACACCTGTGGGATGCTGAAAGATCTTTATGGGCGGTGCCTCTACAGCACCACTAACATGGCCGACCACATGCGAGGGGGCCACAGCGATTCCGCAAGGGAAGGGTGCCGGCCCATAGGAGTCCACACACATCACTGTCTCGTGGGGGGCGCGGGAGACGACACAAAACAATTAATTCGAGTCAAATATGGTTGATTTAAACAGTAAACAAATGAAACAATGAAATGTTAAAAATGAATGAAAGGAGCAAATTTACATTATAAGGAAGACAAAATATTAAAGTTGAACTAAAATGACAGAAACGGATGTACATTGTTTCAAATACATTCTGCAATCTATGAAAATAGACAGTTATGGATGAAGAACCCACCCGCAGGCTGGAGGTAGACTGGATTCATCTGCCTTGGAAGCTGCCCATTAGCATGGGCTCGGGCAAAGTGCCTCTGCCTCTCCTTTGCCATCAGAGCTACAGAGTTTTAAGAGGAGAAGAAGAGCATTCATAATATGCAAACTTTATATACTACATGCTTTAACACTGCACTGCCAAAGGAGTTAGCTGACAGATGTTTCATCATTCCCCATTCGATAGTTCACTGAAAGAGTTCACTGTTAGAAAGCTCTTAACATGTCATGTCAGTTACGATGCCCTGGATTGGGGAGGATGAACAAACCAAACCATGTGGGCCTTTGTGTCGCTTGAGAAGACTGGCACACAGATACCATATCAAAGCTTGAGACTTATTTTTTGTGTCCTGAATCCTTCCTGAAGTAGCTAAGAAGCTTTGCTTCTATCCTGAATCGCTCAGTTAGTAGAGCATCAGACTTTTAATCTGAGGTCCCTGTTCAAGTGAAAATATTGTTACTTTGCCACTAACATGTGCTTGAGAAGTTTCTTGAAATACCTCTAGATCAACCTAAGTCAAGGGACAGGACCCTGTTGCCTTGAGCCTTGCCAATTAAACTGACATGTCACATCTGTTTCCCCCAGCTGTGATTCTGTGCATTGGCTGTTATCCCAGGTTAGGCTAGCTAGTTCTCCTGGCAAGGATGAAAACTCTAAATCCTTCCTACTTTAAAAAATCAACACTTCTGAGCCTATCCTTTTTGAGTTCATTACTGAGATCATTCTCATAGCAAGTTCATTACACCTTGTGCACTTATTGTAGTGCGGTGAGCAGTTTCTCTATTAGAGTAGTTCAAGTCACAGAATCCATTTACACTTGAATGAAAGTTGAACATTAACACTTGTGCACGTGTGCCGGCTATTAGCTAATGCATAAGGGAAGTCATTTCGGAACAAACCTGTGAGGCAATTGTCTTTCAGGCAAAGTGTCTGTATTCAGGCAAGGACATGTGCATGTTCAAGTCCTTGCCCTGTACTTCATTCTCTGCAGTTTACTGAGAAAGACCTGACAGCAGTTGAATACCTTTGGTTGTTGTCTGCTACCTCGTCTCTGTCTCTCTCTGTGTTCGTATGATAGGCACCACTGCATGCCATGCACCAGGCCGCCTTTCTTGTAGGGCTGTCTCTCACGACAACTATGGAGTGCATAATTGAAGACAAGGTAAAAGGATTCCCTTAGGATTTGCATACATTTGGTTTTTGTCTGGTACATCGCCTCTGTCTCTCTTTGTGTTAAATGGAGCCTGCTCAGATGATGGTGTTGACAGCTTCTAGGTTTTTCACTAGATCCAAAGCAGTGTCAAACCTGTTTTTACATTTAAATGTTTTAACCTGGTTTTGTTCACAAAATAAGAACAATACACATTATAAATGTTAGGTAGCTACATATTTATACTTCTTGTACAAACTAAGAAAATAATAGAACACTAATTTAGTTGTTTGACATATTGACACCTGAGCAAGACATGAGTGAGGGATAAAAAGGCAGGATATTAGTCACACAAAGTACTGCCAAAAAGGTTTAAAAACACAGATGTGGGGAAGCCCATGAAGCCCACTATATAGCTTTGCTGTTACTGTAAAAAGGCCAGTTGAAATATAACCACAGACAGTTATGGACTGTAATTAATATGAAACTACATGATGATATTGGAGCTATATAACTTACTTCTTTAATATAGTATTCTCTAAAATAATGTAAATACATTGAATATATGAATAAAAGTGTAGTAAAATCATCCAGTGTTGTACTATATTATTTTCAAAGCAGGACCTTAGGTACTTATAGCCAAGGACCTGTGTCAAATCAATTTGCCCTATTACGATTGAACGTTTACTATTACTATTACAATTGTAACGTGAATAATGTGATACAAATAGAGCTAATGAAGTACAAACTCATATAACTCACAAGTAGCTGCTACTTTGTTAAAAGTTATAAATGTCAATTAATTATTCATATTGTTCTTTGTGGGGAATTCAGTAGGTTGACTAATTCAAGCAACTCTCAAAGTATCTGCATAACCTGAACCATACATTATGAACACATCCATTAAAATAAAGTTGAATTCATGGAATATTAGGCAAGGAATGAAAGGAAGAATTAAGTAGGTCCAGCAACTAAGGGAATCCTCTCACCTTGTCGTCAACTGCACACTTCTTAGGGGTCACAAGAGATGCTCTCACTGGAAAGCAATCCTGGTGCGTAGCATGTGGCGGTCCCTGCCATGCGAACACAGAGAGAGACAGAGACGAGGTACCAGAAAAAAACCCCAAATGTATTCAGCTGCCAACAGAATCCTCTCACTTGTCTACAATCGTGTACTCCGCAGCTGTCACGAGAGATGTCCTCACTGGAAAGGTGTCCTGTTGCGTAGGCTCTGCCGTATCCTGCCGTACAAACACAAAGAGAGACGGGGGGGACAAGGTACCAGAAAATAACCAAATGTATTCAGCTGCTAAGGGAATCCTCTCACCTAGTCTTATGCACTCTGTAGGTATCACAAAAGACATCCTCAATGGAAAGGCATCCTGGTGCACAGCATACAGTAGCCACTTCTCATTGACAAGATGTCACGGCCCCTGGACCCGCCCCACGACTGTCCGCTTGCTTGTGTTCTTAACCCAGCCAACCAGGCTGAGAACAAGTCGTTTCCGCTCGGTGAACTGGGAGAAAGGGACAGTGTGTGGAAGCCCAACCCCAGTCATGTAGGTTTGCTTCTAACAGTACCATTAACATCACCCACTCTGGTGCACTAGTTTGAGTGTATTAGAACTAGTAGCACTGCTGAAGCATTACATGTATCTATAGCAAATATCTATAGCAAATATTCTGACCATGATGAAGTGATAGGTTGGTTAAGGCAAACTGAGTATGCAATACATGTTGCTTAGGTCACTTGCTCTAATTGTACACAACTGTAAATCTACACAACTGTACATTAGTTAAAGTCTACACAGTGTCAGTGATGTGAAGTACAACTGAGAGTTCCCCTGTTGTATTCTTCCAACAGACATTTTCACAGTCAAGTTCTGCGTAAGTGGGGGAAAAATAATATGAGCTTCACATCAAAGAACATTTTAAACAAATGGACTGATGACTGTATGGCTTACCCAGTATAGCGAGAGTTCTATATACACTCCAATTAAGACTGACATTCTAGACTTAATCTCGTATTTACCGTTTCATCTATATTCTAATTTTAAAGAGCATAAAGCTAAAACAACAATACAATGTCATTGTCTAGTCCGTTATGAACTGCCAGTTATATGCATGCTAGACATGTTTATATGCAAATATTCAACGGCATGTTTAAGAACTGCACATCCTGATGAACAAGATGCAGAGCAAAAACACACAATTCAAAATACTCACCATTACTCACACAATACTCACCATTCAAGAACAGACACCTGTGCCAAAGTAGGGAAACACATAAGAATATTGATTGTGTAAAATTTAAAGAGGAAGTCGCACCGATAAAAGGCGCGTTAGTTATTGTGAGTTCCACAGCGGTGTGGTAGTCTATAAGCCTATAAAGGGAAGGAAACAGTGAAGTGCACAGAGTAAAGAGGTATCTTAGCACTTAACACATACTACTAGGGCTGTGTGAAATAGCCAGTAATTATTTAATTTGCATTAAAAATCAACAGAAAAAATGAAAAAATGAAAATTATCTTTAGATGCAGCTCTAATTTATTCTGATAGAAGGGATAGTATGCATAATTAGAAAAATATTTGAATCTTTTTTTTTACTGTAAAAGAAGGCTTGCATTTGAAAAGTTAATGTGGTGGCCTTTTATTATCTAGCTATAAGATATATATATATATATATATATATATATATATATATATATATATATATATATATATATATATATATATATAAAGTTCCTCCGATAAGTTTATATATATATAAAAGTCCTCCGATGGTCGGGGGCGGGGGGGTAAAGCAAAAACAAATTTATAAATTTTTAATATTTCGCACGTACTTTAAATAAAATATTTAGTTATGATTTACTTCTAAATGTTTACTTTTGATACATTCAATAACTAACGTTAATGCGATTTATGTTGCCTAGCATTAGGCTAATGAAAATGAAGGTTGCTGCGTTTATCAAACTATTAGTATTTATTTAATGATCCAGTGTGACCAGCATATGGACGATTTTCGAAAAATGCTTTAACTAGCTAATATATTGAAATGTTAGGCGTTGTTAAAGCCTAGTATAGTTAATAGACTAAAACAGACCCAAGCCTCGCATTCACGCTATTAACGCGTTCGGTTAATTGTTTTTTAAAAGAACGTCCACTGTTACATAAAAAGCAAGTTGTGGTTGATCTCCATTATGAAGCTAAATTCTTCCATTAAACATTTTGGCACTGTTGAATGCTGGTTCATTTTGAAAAACTGTTTTATAATTCGTGTAGTTAGATCATTTGGCTCACGAAGATGAATCCATGTGCTCCAAGTTATCCGATGGCCTCGTTGTACGTCGGAGACCTTCAGATATTACCGAGGAAATGCTATACGAGAAATTCAGTCCTGCTGGCCCAATAGTCTCCGTACGGATTTGCAGGGACGCGATGACCCTCCGCTCACTTGGATACGCATACGTGAACTTTCAGCAGCAGGCAGATGCTGAGCGTGCTTTGGACACTATGAACTTTAACATCATCAAAGGCAGACCTGTGCGAATTATGTGGTCCCAGAGAGACCCCTCTCTGAGGAAGAGTGGAGTTGGCAACATCTTCATCAAGAACCTTGACAAGTCTATTGACAGCAAAGCTCTTTACGACACATTCTCTGCCTTTGGGAACATCCTTTCCAGCAAGGTGGTGTGTGACGAGAATGGCTCTAAGGGCTACGGCTTTGTGAACTTCGAGAGGCACGAGGATGCCCAGAGGGCTGTGGATGAGATAAATGGGAAGGAGCTGAATGGGAAGAAGGTGTATGTGGGTTATGCCCAGAAGAAAGGCGAGAGGCAGACAGGGCTGAAACGAAAGTTTGAGCAGATGAAGCAGGACGGTATGACTCGCTACCAGGGAGACAACCTGTACGTCAAGAACCTAGACGACGGTCTGGACGACGCGCGTCTACGTAAGGAGTTCTCTCCGT
Organism: Electrophorus electricus; assembly: GCF_041902795.1. Taxonomy (NCBI): domain Eukaryota; kingdom Metazoa; phylum Chordata; class Actinopteri; order Gymnotiformes; family Gymnotidae; genus Electrophorus; species Electrophorus electricus. The sequence continues at coordinate 855,434 of NW_027658693.1, read as the reverse complement.
TCGGGACCATCACAAGTGCCAAGGTGATGATGGAGGGCGGCCGCTCCAAAGGGTTCGGCTTCGTGTGTTTCTCCTCGCCGGAGGAGGCCGCCACGGCCATGACGGAGATGAATGGGCGCGTTGTAGGCACCAAGCCGCTGTACGTGGCTCTGGCGCAGCGCAAGGAGGAGCGGCAGGCCCACCTCTCCAACAAGTACATGAAGCGCACGGCCAGCGTGAGTGCCTTGCCCAACCTCGTGCTCAACCCCTACCAGCCTGCCCCGCCCTCCGGCTACAACATGGAAGCCATTCCACAAGCTCAGAACTGGCCTGCCTACTGCGCAAGCAGCCAGCTGGCACAACTCCTCCCCAGCCCTTGCTGGGCCATGCAGTGCGTCCACCCACAGCAAGTCCAGGATATGCCGAGTGCCATCGGTCCAGCCGCATCCTGCCCGCAGGCCTTCAGCGCCATCCGACCAACCACCGCCTGCCAGGTCCCACGCACGATGGCCTATCAGACCATGGCATCTGAGGCTCCGGGGACAGGGATGGCCAGCGCGGAAGCTGCCAACAAGGCGTCGCTGGTGAGAGCAGTACCACAGTACAAAACCACCTCAGGCGTTCACAGCCCACAGCAACACCTGGGCACACAGCCCTTAGATATAAATGTCGAACTTACCATTTATCAGTCAAATCAATTATAAAACATTTATGTTTCTCAACCCACAGCAGCACCTGGGGGCAGAGCTCCAGGTGCCCGTGCAGCTAGCTGCGGTCCATGTGCAGGGTCAGGAACCTCTCAGTGCCTCCATGCTGGCTGCTGCACCTCCACAGGAGCAGAAGCAGATACTGGGTGAGCGTCTGTTTCCCCTGATCCAGAACATGCAGCCCACCCTTGCAGGGAAGATCACGGGTCTGTTCCTGGAACTGGACAACTCGGAGCTACTGCATATGCTGGAGTCTCCTGAGTCTCTGCACCCTAAGGTGGATGAGGCAGTCGCTGTGCTCCAGGACCAGTGCGCGCAGGAAGCCGCTCAAAAACTTTAACCAGTGCTGCGCTTCTGGCTGTCTAATGGAAGAATAAGCAGTAAAAAAAATTAACATTTTAACTGAAAAAAATAAACATTGAAACTGAAATGCATTGAACATTGAAATATTTTTGCCATGTCTGTAGACATCAAGCCTGTAAGGGTTGGCACCAGGCCGAGGCCCCCTCGACCAGAGGGAGGCGTCGAGTCAACCACGCCACTGATCAGGATCAACACCCAACAGCTGGGCTAGACCTTATATAAGCCCAGTGACCCAATCATTCAGTGCTGGGTTTTTGATAAAGTTTTGAGCCAAGCTCCTAGCCGGTAACTCTGGGTATTGAGGTCTGTGAGCCCTTGTGCTATGCCTCTTTTCTGTTCTGCGAGGGTGTCAGTGTTTTTACACGTCCCCTCCCTTCTCCAGTTTTCCCCTCTCGAGTCTGTCTCTCTCCTGAGGCTTCCCTTAGCCATTCAAGTTTCTCCCCGTTTTCTGGTTTTGTTTGGGAGCTTTTAGTTCGAGTTTTCCCCAGTGCATCGGGGTTGCCATTTCTTTCCGTGGCGTTCTTTGTTCTCCCCTTTTCCACGCTCACCGAGGTGTTTCGTTTTTTCCTCTTGTTTTGCTTGATCCATGCTCTAACTGTTCTGCACACGAGCCCACCATTGTTAGAGTGTGGCTGCTTACCCAGTAAGCTATTGGTGTCCTCACCTAGCTGACCTGGATTCAAAACCACCTTACAAAGTCCAGGCCTTGGTTATTCTAAGCTTAAAATGAAAACGACAGAAAAAGGTAAAATCATTTCAAGTTTGGTTTATTTGTCGCATACATAGTCATACACAGTATAACTCACAGTGAAATGGTTGAGTGCTCTGTCCAATCTGAGGAAAAAGAAAAACAGGGGTGCATAGAGAAATATATTCTATATATATACAAAAATATATTAATAGTGCATGTACAATATATATATATATATATATATATATATATATATATATATATATATATATATATATATATATATATATATGTTTATATGTACAATGTATATATGGATATTTATATATGTATGTACAGAATGTACAGTCCCATCTTGCAATTGACATATTTACAGTTATATGTTACATGGTGGTAATTGAACATATTACAGTTATATTGAACATATTACAGTTATTTCTATTACATATTACAGATTTTGACATGAACAGCTGATCATTTTTTTGTTTTTATTCCTCTTAAAGTTTGAATGTTCAGATTGTCAGTTCTTACAGGTCATAGCTGATCATTAGATAAGTGTATTGGGTTGCATTAATATAAATGTAAAGATCAAAAAAACAAAACCCCACAGTGTAGCTTAAAATAGAGAATAATTCTGTAATATTCCTTTATGTACAACACAATTTCAAATGACCTTATTAACAAACCAGTAAAGACAGGACGAGAAGCAAAGGTCACTTACATGTATTAAATCTTGAAGCAAACAAACTGCAGCTGCAAGTGCCACACTGCCATCCAGTTCCACTCTCTGGTCTGGCGACGGTCATATTACAGGAGCAACGAGAGGCTGCCAACAGTTTCTTTTAGCTTGTCTACTGAGACGGTGAAACTGGCCAACCAGGTGAAAAGCATTGTGAAGGAGAAACGACTTCGACTGCCGACGTGGGAAAGTAGCAGTCAGAGCAGGTCTATTGGAGCAGTGCGATGGACTCTGCCCAACAATGGGCTGCAAGCCCACATCTCTGCACATAGCAACAGTATGTGGTTCCTAGGTGCCCAGTCGGCTAGTTTTAAAGTTCAATTCAAATATTAAATAAAAATGCAGACTTCAGAATTGGTTAAAGAGCATAACTGTGCATGTACTTTATTGTAGGTTAACATTAACACGCATTATTGAGGCACCCTCTGGAGAATGTCTAAAAATCAGAGAACCCACATTTTCATACATTTTTCAGTAGTGGTTATGTATTCACCCCACATTCCTTTACATATTTGCGTTTGTCTTCATGTCCATTGCATCCAAACCATACATTTGTCAATATATGCAAAGTAATATAAAACACCCACACCAGTTGGAACCTGTTAACACCACATTCCAAGAGATTTCTCTTGACCTTATCCTAAAGAGATGGTCCTGAGCCTGATGGAAATAATATCTCATACTTGTAAGTGTGCTGGAGCCTATCCACCATCCTTTGCAGAAGCCTGCAGAGGCCTTTACAGCGGCATGATGAGGGCAGAGTTGGCACAGAATTTCAGGCAGCTGGAGCTTAAGAAGAAGCTGGAACCCATGCTGCCTGTCCTGGACTTCATCGCATGGTCTCTACTCAAACATAACCAGGATGTAGTTTCACAGCTTTGGGTCCTCAGTAAACAGCGATCCTGGAGAACTTCAAAATCCATTCCAAATTCATTGTGGAACTGGATCTGCAGTGCTGTGGATGAGGTCACATTGGACCCCATGACCAAACATGCGTGGCTGCTGCTGTCTGATGACTGTAAGAGGGTTCAGGAGTACCTGACTAAGATGAAAGTTCAGCTCACCTCCCAGCGCTTTGACACTTGGCCCTGTGTGCTGGGCTGGGAGGACTTCTCTTCCAGCTGTCTTTCTATAACTCACAAATCTAGACATTTATTGGAAACGTCCGGGAGAAGCTGTAACCCCTCTTTGTACTGCTAGATGGCCGCACTCTCATGACACTGCACTCATCAAAAGCAGCACCAGAGACGCACTGAGTCATATTCCCGAACGCACCTCTCAGGCCAGCTTATTTGCACATTTTGTCATAAAACTTAAGATGTCTGTTTTATTAAATTACCAAAAACTTTTTTTCAAAATCAAAGTATTTGTAGCTACAGAAAAACATGGCTAATCACAAAAATGAGAAATAACGTCACTGATATTTGCAACATGTGTTTCTAACATGCACAGGCTCTTGAGGAGCACCTAAACCCTCACACAGGGGTGTCTGCTTGTCATAGTACTGTAAGGAAGGGCTTTGGCGAAACAGGCCACAGAAAGCAGCATATGAGAATCCACACAGGTGAAGAACCCTTTAGCTGCCCAGTATTTCAGAAGCAGTTTGTGCAGGCGGGTAATGAGCCGCATTCGTACCCATTCATATAGGATGTTGGGAGCAAAACGGTTAAAGACTTGAAAAGTATGTTAACAATCAGTTAACAATCAGATTACTGTTGTTAGGTTGTTAACAATAGAGTAATAAATGGCTAATATGCTTCTTCCCAGTTATGCCTTTGCTTGATCTATTTTGGTCTGATTTGGTGCTTGTCTGGGCAAGTGTGATAAAAAGTATTTTTTCGTTTGTTTTTCATTTAGTTCCTTTTTATATCGTGTTCTGTTCCATTTTATATGTTGTCTATTATCCCTTTAAAGTCTGTCAAATTAATCAAATGTGAAGATTTCACTCTGTTCAGATTTGATTGAAAAAGAGACCAACCACTCCCTGCATCTTTCATTTTGCATATACAGTGCATTTGCAGTTAACCGTTTCTTGTTTGTATTAATCGCGTGTGATTCTTGTGAGTGCCGTTAGTGTTCTGTGTTAAATGTTAATAAATGTACGTCCCAGACGTTGGAGTCTGTGCGTCCTGCCCCTCACCCTGCGGCACTCGGGCCACCCCTCGTTACGCTACTGTTGCAACTCAAGAGCGAAGCACCATTTTAAAGTCTGGTTTCCTTTCTCTGTCTCACTTTCTGAAATTTTTATGTCTGTGTTTTTTTAAACTTAAAAATAGAAAGGATATTAAAACTCCCTTTCACTTAATAGCCTCTCATCCAATGAGCTGTTAGAGAAAGTAATGATAGTTAGATGAATATGTTTATAGATTTCACTCCGAGAACGTTGTCTGAGGTTAATATTGTACAGTTCATGATGCCCAGGGTTGCAATCAGCATGTTTAACAGTGATGTGCCACACAGTTGTCTGTGGTGTTCTCTATGACCATCACAGAGCATCACACATAACTGGTAAAATTGTATCTCAATTAGTATATTTGTATATTATACTATTGCAGCAGCATAACTTTATGATGCAATTAAAAAACATTCCCCATCCCTCTGAATGCCGATCACATTACATATCTGGGTATTAGATTCTCTCTGCAGTTGTCAGTTATTCAAATTTAATATCATTCCAGTTTTTAAAACAATAAGTGACAAACTTCATTGATGGACAAATTTGCCCCTTATACTCTTTGGAAGAATTGCAACAATTAAAGTGATAATGCCTAAGATAAACGATTTGTTTTCAATTATTGCTATCCAGCTCCAGCAACCTGGTTTAAACCTTTGGACACCATCATAACTGGAAAAATAAATCACAAAGAATCAAACTCACAATGATACAGAACTGTAGTTGATTATTGCAAATAAACTACAATATGTAATACAATGGATTAAACCCAGTATATCAGACAGAATATGGATAGACATAGAACAAACATTATGCAGAGATATAAAAGTCAGACTTACCATCAAGCAAATCAATTCAAAACATCCATGTTTCAACTGTTTGACAGAGGCCATAACTCTAACAGCCTGGTGGAAATTCCACAAGATAACAAAGAACTATTCATTCTCGTATTTGGAACAATCAAGACTTTACCTTCAACAACAACAAAAATTATTAAACTTTACACCTTGGATAGAAAAAGGCAAACATATTCCTCATAACACTACTTTCATGTCACTTCCACAAGTATCCCAAAAGTATGATATAGTAAGCACCCAAATGACCAGCAACACTAATCTACAATGCATTCACTACAAAATAATGCATGGAGTACATTATACTACACATAAGATGTTTAAAATTGGTTTCATGGACCAGCCCCTTCATACATGAGGTCAATGGTCAAAGCCCGATCTGTACCTCGAGTACTTCGAACCTCAAGTACGGCTCGGCTTGAAATACCTTGCTTCGGGTCTCATGGACGACAAGCATCGAGACTATTTTCTGTCCTGGCTCCAAGATTGTGGAATGAACTCCCGCTTGCTGTCCGGACAGCAGAGTCCTTTGCAGTCTTCAAACCCAGACTGAAGACCCATTTATTTGCAGAATATTTAAAGGACAACTGACACTGCTCCCTTATTGACTGACCAATTTAATACTTATTGTAGGGCATTTATGCTTTTTAACAAACTCTAGCACTTATTGTTTATAGCATTTATCATTGTTTAAGACAGACCTTATGTATTTTGCACTTCTAAGTATTAGCATTTATCCCTGTATTCTACAGTATTCTTGTTCATTGGTATGTTTAATTCTAACCTACTATACTGTACTTGGACATATTCTATGAGTAAATGACAAAGCACTTTTGTAAGTCGCTCTGGATAAGAGCGTCTGCTAAATGCCGTAAATGTAAATGTAATTGTTTCACAAGCTCAGCAATCCTACTTACATACTGTCACGATACGGCCCCTGCTTCCAAACGTCTCCTTGCTTGTATGTGTGTGTGTCAGTTAGGTGAGTAAGCGACTGCAGTGTCCTGGACCTGAATGCCTTTGAGAGGCAGGTGGAGCTGGTCCTCCATGGGGATTCTCCCTTGGGGGGGCTTTCAGAGAAGCGTCGTTGTCCTATGAGGACACTCCCTCCGTGAAGTCTCGCAGCCCCAGAACTTAAAGCGCCTACGCCTAAGCCTCGTAAAGACAAGGAGGCAACGTCACCAGTGCCCACCCCTGAAACGGACAAATCAGCTGGTGCGCTTCCGGACCTGCGGGCGACAAATCGTGAGCAGCCGCCTCCACCCAAGCCATCGAGGGAAGATCCCGCCCAGCCGGTCCAACCCAGCCGAAGATAGGAAGACTGGCTGGAGCTCCTGATGATAACTTCCCTGGACTGTTTAGTAATTCCTTATAGGAAGACTGGCTGGAGCTCCTGATGATAACTTCCCTGGACTGTTTAGTAATTCTTTATGTAGTCCTGATCACATACCTATCCTGATCACCGCACCTATCCTTGTCTCAAATATTGCCCACACCTGAGTCCTATTCCCCTCATTACCAACCCCTTTAATAAGCTTCTCCTCATCGCATACTAGTCGCGAAGTATTGCTTTCCTATACGGCGTACGAGCGTTTCCTCATCCTGTGTGGTTTCCCGGTTATTGACTCCTGCCTGCTTTCTAGACCTCGTCTCCTGCCTGACCCTCCGTCACCTCCTGAACGCCACCCCGTGTACGACCCCGGACCGACCCGACCACGCTTACCTGTCTTACTACACGTATTAGTACGGCTGCTAAAAAAAGACCTCTGCAACCGGACCTATATTTAACAGCATATCAGTAGGATAGTAGTAATACTGTAGTAATAGGTTTCTAAAAATGTATTATATGCACTATTTTTACAGCCTCTGAAAAAACATTTGAGGGTTAAGCTGAAATGTTAACACTTTCCTATTTATGTTCGCTGTATAAAATAAAATAAGTGCATGTGACTGCAGTGAACAAGGAATATGTTGTCAATATTTAGATAGATGACAGCATGTTCTTTATTTTTGCATCATATTAATTGTTAATAATTTGCTAATGATAAAAAAAGTTTCTGCGTTTTCATTACGAAATAATGTCATTTGGTCATATTTATAGTGCCTTAAGGCCATTTCAAATTTAACAGTAATGGATTTTCAGCGTAAATTTGCATTCCTGCAAAAATAAAGGTCTGTATTTTCAATATTTAAACATATGAGCTCAGAATGGTCAAATTACGGAGCAGTAGAGTTTGTTTCCGTTCTTTTATTGGACTGGTTCATTGTCGCGAGAGCGACCGTTTAGGCGAAGTCGGTGAGTGCGCGGCCGAGCTGCTCGCGCTTGAAGATACGGTAGACTCACCGCATGCAGCACTTGTACGCTAGCAATTTAATTTCTTCAGACTGGAAATACGATAATGCTAACGTTTGTTGTCAGAAATATACTAGCTTCTCCTTTCGATCGAGGGTATATTTTTCAGTCATAGTTATAACGCCGAAAGGTGGGTTTCGTGTTAAAGCTTTTCAGTTCGTTTTTTTTTCATACTGTTGTGCTGCGGTAGTTTTGTAGTATCAGTCGAGGAGGCTAAAACCCTAACGGGTTGTTTTGTTAGTTTGTTTGCCAAACAATGATTACCTGCCGTTTTTGTAGCAAAGAACTTGATGCTTTGAAGGGTTGTGTGCTGCACTGTAAAGTTCATAGAAACGAAGCCACTTGTTTTTTCAAATGTGTTAGCATTGACTGCAAGCAGACGTTTTGTACTTATGCAGCTTTTAAAGCTCATTTCTATTGTGTTCACAGTGTGCCTGCACCCCCTGTTACTGCTAGAGCCGTTGTTACAGATTTGAAATGTGCAATTTCGCTGTGAGCGTCAAATTCACACAGCGAAGAACTTGTGACTTAAAAGAACATATAGTGGAGGGACGACCTGTGGCATGTCCAGTAACTGGTTGTAAAAATACGTTCACCGTGAAATCATCATTTACTGCTCATATGTCTAGGAAACATCAAGAATGTTCGACTGCTAGCATAACCTATGTGACATGTACAAGAAAACAATTTCTCTCATTTGTACTTGAGGATGCTTCCCAGAGCTCAAATGATGCAACAACAAATGAAAGCATTCAGTTGCCACCGAATTTGAAGGAGACCTTTCTTGGGAATGTATGTCTATTCTACCTACAGTTAGAAGGGCATCACCTTCTTCCAGCTTCAACAATACAGACTGTTGTTGAAGAGATGTAAAATGTGCATAAGTAGAGACAGGAATATACTTTGGGTAAACTACATTCACTTTTAAAAAACATGTTTTGACATGTGTCTAACAGATAATGCTATTGCTAAAATCTGTGATTGTGTTAAGGATTCAGATCTGTTCTGTCTGTCATCCGGGACCACTAAGGACAACATATTCAAGAGCTCAAGTATTCAAAAAGATGTTCAAATACATACCTGTGTTACAAACATGAAGTAGTTTATTAGAATCAGAATTATGGACGAATTCAGTGTCTTGTGTCTTCAGTCTTGTGAAGTCCAACCAGTTCTTCATTGAAAATCCATGATGCCTGATGCTAATTCTGTACCAGAATGCTTTTGAAATTGTAAATCCCTTCAGCTCTGCTAAGAAAAAAGACAACGTTGTCGCAGTCTGTCTTTTTTTGGCAAATTTACCTGTTCGTGTACGGTCCGATATCGATCACGTCCCTTGTCTTACTGTGTGGAGAAAATGACTTAATTGGAAAATTAAATGACTTAATTGGAAAATTGGAAGTGCTAAGGTTTTCTCAGAGATGTTAGTGGATTTAAAAGATTTGGATGTAAATGGAATTATTGTAGGTGGTGAAACGATCCACGGGGCTCTTTGTTGTATTGCTGGTTATAATTTGGGTTTACACAGCATTGGCGGGTTTACTGAAAACTTACTTTAATTTTGCAGGTACTGTGAAATCATACGAAGTGAGTTTCAGAGTGATGATCCAAATGTACGTGGTCCCCAGGGCACCCCTGAAAGTTCTAATTATGCTGTTGGTGATCTAGACATTGAAGCTGTGGACAGTCGAGATATCAAAGGCATAAAGGTAAACTGTTTTCAATACTCTGATATCTTTTCATGTTTGTCAGCCTGGTCTCCCACCTTGTTTAGGCCTTGACATATTTGAGTGTGTGTTGTTCTATGACGTTGCACTGTACTTGAAGCATTTCATTAAGAAAAAAAAATGCCTTACATATTCATTATTGAACTGGCACATCAAGCAGTTCAAGTGCAAAGGATCTGATGCTTTTACAAAGCTATGTTCTGTTAACTCTGGGGTGTCCAAGCTTTCAGGTCAAGCTATCCAGAATTGGAATTTCCTAATGTTGCTGCCTTTATTAATTGGTGACAAAGTGCAAAATCCAGATGATGATGTGTGTAAATTAACTCTCCAGCTTAAAGATATTGTTGATATGATTTGCACACAGACGATTTCTTTGTCACAGGTGGCCTATCTTGACATTATAATCCAAGAATATCTGGAATCTGCGTTTATTTCCTGAGTGTAGCGTGCGGTGGCCCGGGTGCCGCAGGACGAGAGGCAGGACGAACAAGGTGCAGGTGTGTGCAGGTGTGGTTACAAACAAAACCACCCTCCCACTGCACGTGGCGGGCCAAACCACGTGACTCGGGGGAGGCGAGCGTTCCGTGACAGTGAGAGTCCACTAAGACCAAAACATAATTTCTTGCGACACTATCCAGCACTAATTTTGAAATTTGGCCCCTTGATTAGGTTGTGGACAATGCGTTTTGAAAGTAAACGCAGCTACTTCAAAAGGTGTGCCAGGCATTTGAAAAACTTTAAAAAATATCTGCCTAAATTTATCCAAAAGACAGAAGATGTTTCAGTCATGTCTTTCAGCTGGACCTGGACGTTGTCAGCTTCTGCAAGTCAAAGACAGTTGTACCTTCTACCCCAACCTTTACAGTGATGCAATTAAACATGCAGTTAGAGAGTTTGGCTTTTCAGAACACAGTACTAGTGTTTCCACAGAGGTGCAGTGTAAGGGTGCATCATATAAAAAAGGACATTTTCTTGTATCAAAAAATGATGAGCACATGGAGTTTGGAGAACTTCTCATTATTTTAATTCAAAATGATACATCTGTGTATTTTGTAATGGATATACATAACGCTGACGTTCATTTTGAATACCATCTGTACTTTGTGACAAAACACAGTTCAAGGCTGGAATGTCTTAACATTAACAACTTGGTAGATTTTTACCATTGTACATTGTTAATGGGCACCAAGTCCTTCCACTGAAACACAGTGTATTGTCGAGGTAAACATGATCTGTGATGGAAACCATACTAAAAATTCACACATACTATGTAAGAAACGTATCACAAAATGAAAAGGTTTTTTTTATATATACACATACTTGATATCAGTGTAATGACAGTTTTTCCTTTTATTTGTACAGTAAGCAATCATCCATGATTCCAGAAATGACTGACTTGGGGCAAACATGGTTACACACCGCCATCTGTGAGGTCTTGCCTGACCTTCCAGAGATGATGAAGGATATTCTAGAAGAGACCTAACATTCCCTTGGGGTGGAGACATGATGATTTCAGCAAGTTCGGCCAAACGCTGAGCACTCGCGTCATGACCGACGAGAGCGGCAAGTCCAAGGGCTTTGGCTTTGTGAACTTCGAGAGGCACGAGGATGCCCAGAGGGCTGTGGATGAGATAAATGGGAAGGAGCTGAATGGGAAGAAGGTGTATGTGGGTTATGCCCAGAAGAAAGGCGAGAGGCAGACAGGGCTGAAACGAAAGTTTGAGCAGATGAAGCAGGACGGTATGACTCGCTACCAGGGAGACAACCTGTACGTTAAGAACCTAGACGACGGTCTGGACGACGCGCGTCTACGTAAGGACTTCTCTCCGTTTGGGACCATCACAAGTGCCAAGGTGATGATGGAGGGCGGCCGCTCCAAAGGGTTCGGCTTCGTGTGTTTCTCCTCGCCGGAGGAGGCCGCCACGGCCATGACGGAGATGAATGGGCGCGTTGTAGGCACCAAGCCGCTGTACGTGGCTCTGGCGCAGCGCAAGGAGGAGCGGCAGGCCCACCTCTCCAACAAGTACATGAAGCGCACGACCAGCGTGAGTGCCTTGCCCAACCTCGTGCTCAACCCCTACCAGCCTGCCCCGCCCTCCGGCTACAACATGGAAGCCATTCCACAAGCTCAGAACTGGCCTGCCTGCTACCCGAGCAGGCAACTGGCACAGCTCCACCCCAGCACCCCCTGGGCTACGCACAGCATACAACCACAGCATTTCCAATACATGCCGAGTACCATCAGGCCGGCTGCAGACCAATCTCTGGGCCAGGAACCTCTCACTGCCTCCGTGCTGGATCTGGAACCTCCGCAGCAGCAGAAGCAGATGTTGGGTGATGGATGGTCTGTTTCCCGTGATCCAGAACATGCACCCCAAACTTGCAGGGACGGGTTTGCGCCTGGAGATCGACAACTCGGAGCTTCTGCATATGCTGGAGTCTCCTGAGTCTCATTGAAACACTGAAACTGAAAAAATAAAAACGCATTAAATATTTTAAATATTTTTGCCTGGTCTGTAGACTCCAGTTTCAGGCCTTCATTGCAGTAAACTAAAACAACATGTAAAAAGGCTAAATGATTGAGACGTGTACAGTCCGTCACTCCTTTCTTTTTGTTCCTCTTACTGTTCGAATGCTCAGAATGTCAGAATGTTTTTGCAGTTGACAGCTGAGCATTAGGCATGTGTATTGGATTGTATTAATAATACAATTGAGGATTCATTGCTGTTCAGGGACCCAGCAGTGGTAACTTGGCAGTGGTAGGGCTTGAACTAGCAACATTCTGATTACAAGTCAAGTAACCTCTGAATAGTATTATTATGATTAATATTATTAATATATCTTACACTGAGGTCTGCTGAAGCCTACCCAGGATCCTTTGCAGCAGCCTGCCATATGCAGAAATCATTATGAAAGGACACAGAATCTCTAAACTCCCTTGTTTTATGTTATTAGTTTGTCTAATTCAATGTTAAAGCACTTTCCCCTGTAAACACTCTTTTTATGACCTCATTTCACCGTTTCATGACTTTATGCCACGAACCAACCAACTATTTTTTTATACAACTCTTTTCAAACACTTTAACCATTGTGGGTAACTACACTATTATACACCTATAATTCTTGTTATGCTATCTATTGTATTGCCACTGTCGATACATCGATGTTAGGAGAAATACCTCATGAATACTTTAAATGAATCCTTAAAATGACACCTATTCCATTTACTAATGCTAAGCTTGCTACAGTCTGAACTTCTAGCAAGTCAAGAGAAGTCTCATGCAGTTTCTGTATTTTCTATAATTGCATAATATATGGATGGTTTTAAACTCAATAACATACGCACTTGCAAAATACGTGAATATAAAGGAACAAAAATAAATTAACATAACCACATACCTAAACATCATCTGGTACCATCACCCCATCACCCCTCAATGCAGTATGAGGATGGTCAGATTGTTGTATTTACTAATAGTTACCACTAGTATTAAAATAACAGTAAGCCCAAATCGTTCGACTATGTCCTCTTAAACAAACCTGTGATTTTTTTAATATTTGGATCACATCCTGCAGAATAAAACAATCAGGAAATACAGTTGAGTTGGCCCATACCGCCCTCACATCAGTGTGATTTCCATCAATGATGTGTTATGGCTCTGGGTAAGGAACAATGTTATATTGTTCAATAAACTTCACAGGATGCAAATTTTTCATTGTTTTAGCAAAGTTTTCGCTACCTCTATACAGCAAACACCAGAATCGACAAGGTTTACATTAATTATAGTCAGTAGAATTAAAGGGAAGAGGCCATATAAAAGGCTGGGATCTACGTTTAGCGGACTCGGCACTGTGTTACTAGATATTCCCCACCTTCCAGTAATTTTATTAAGTCCTCTTTAAACAGAAAATAAAGATGCAGAATTAATTGAAGAGAGTAGTAGGTCCATTATTTATTTTGAGCTCAGCGTTACATACAAACGAGGCATAGTCCAGAATATGTCTAATAATCACACAAGGAACACACATTTTTATCCAGTTTTCACAACTGATTATGTGATTGCCACACCTTCTCTACATACTGGTGTTTGAAATCTCCACCACTGTGTTCAACCATACATTATTCAATATATGCAAATTGAGATCTATCATTGTACAAATTGAAGCTTGACCCCAGTATATCCTATTGGAAGATTTTCCTGTTTTTTTTTGTTGTTGTTGTTTTTTTTGGGTTTAACAAAGATGATCTTAACTCATACCATCAAACACCTGCAAGATGATGTTGCAGGTCAGTATCACCCTGCTCTTATGGTAAGATAATGAACCTTGCTTAGCCATAGAACTCTCGAAGAGGCTTTCACGTCTTTTAAAAGCCGGGATCTTTCCCAATACTTAGGAAGCTATTTCTCACGGGAACAGTCCAGAGTCATCTGCCGTAGACTTCCACAGAGGCCTTGAAACCACCTGCATCAGAGCCTCTGCTCTGCATTTACAGACCCAAAAAGGCCTTAAGATACCCCAGAAACATTATTCCTCTTTATGCTTTCAAACACAGTCTTGCACCACTCTGCACCTGTTGCAGAGAGCTTCAAAGCCTATTATAATTAGATCACAGATCGCCTCATGAAAATACCTTTACCCCAAAACATTTTATTACCTCAGGTGGAACAGTGTGTATAGGCCTAGACCTCTTTAGATGTAATTTAGAACCGCCGGTGACCGCTGTATGCGTTTCTTTGGTTGTACAAGCTCCACTGGAGGACTCGATGAATAGTTGATGATGGAAGAGGGGTATATCAGATTCACCCCTTCTGCCTCCATGTGACAAATTAACACACTGCATAAACTTTTAGAAATAAATCAGTCTTTTAACAAATGGTAAACATTCTCTAGAAAAGATTATCTTGTAACAATTCATTGAGTATATGAACTGTTTTTGTGTCCTTATATCTATAAATGAAAAGTAATAAAACATTATAGATGATAAATAAATTACATAAAATGTATAAAAGTTCACAAATAAGAAAGTACCTGAGTCTGCACTTTTCTCCACAGATTCAAGAAACTCGTGAAAGTTGGAAGCTATAGAAACACATAGTACAGAATTATAGACTGACTGAGGTGTGAGCAGAAAGATCGCCATGATGTCCTTATATCTAAAGCACTCAAAGCATTGATGCTATGTAAATAAACTGTGATCCGATTGGTTCAATCTAAGTAAATAGATTCACCTACTTTGAAGTTAAAGTTTTTCTCAAAAGGTTAGAACTGGTTGACTATACTTTGCCGTGTTCTGTAATAGAAAATGTAAACATTTATATCTAAAATATTGCACGACAGAAATCAATTCAAGACTAACCTCTAATGACCGCTAGATGGGGGAAGATATTAAGTAATAAATGAGTCCAGATCCTCATGCCCTACAATACGGTGAGACTCTGTTTTTACGTGTGATGGAAAATGATACGAAACTATGTATTATGTGATTCATATAAAATCACACTGATCCTTTTGTTCTTAAATTAATAATGCTGTTTGCACATTTGTATCCGCCTGTTGCTGATTAAGTTGAACATGTATCAGGAACTGTTAACATCAAGGTCAACTTGACACACAACCCACACTGTTTCGAGTCAGTTTGGGTTGGTTTGTGGAAAAAAACAAGCTGAGAGCTGATTGGCTTATAGCCACAGCAACAAAGGAAAGAAGAGCTGCTTAAGAAAAGATGATTGGTTAAAGACAGCACAGGAGTAGTATAACTAGCCACGATTTTGTATACTCGGGGCTCCCTACCTGAGGAGAGCCAAACATTTATTTTATTCTTTTTCTTATTAAATTACTCTCTTAATCACGTCTGACTTGCTGTTTGTTCAAAATTCCACAACATATGTCATTACTACGCCGCACAAAAAAGACCGCCATATTTGTAGTTCCACAATGTGAAAAGGCGTCATTTTCTATGCAAACGAATGAATAAACACCATGCCATGCCTTGCTGTATCCCCTCTTTGCACCGCTGGACAGACACACTCATGACACTGTACTCATCAAAAGCAGCACCAGAGACGCACTGAGTCATATCCCGCTACACACCTCTCAGGCCAGCTTGTTTGCACGTTTTGTCATAAAACTTAAAATGTCATTTGTTGCCATTATATATAAAATTACCTATTTAAAAAAACAAATAAATCAAAAAGTACTTGTGGCTAGAGAAACACGTGGCTAATCACCTACAAGAAATAATGTCAGTGATGTTTGGGGCAGGTGTTTCAAACTTGCCCAGACTCTTGAGAAGCACCTAAACGCTCACACAAGGGTGTCCGCTTGCCAGAGTGCTGCAAATACTGCAGGAAGGGCTTTGGTGAAACAGGCCACATGGAGGAGCAGAAGACAATCCACACAACTGAAGAAGCCCATAGCTGCCCAGTATGTCAGAATCCACACGGGAGAAGAACCCTGTAGCTGCCCAGTATGTCAGAAGCAATTTGTGCAGCTGGGTAATGAACCATATTTGTACCCATTCGTATGTTGGGAGCAAATCAGTTGAAGACTTGAACTGTATGTTAACAATCAGTTAAAATTACTGTTGATGACAAGAAAACAATGGCTAATATGTTCCTTCACAGCTATGTCATTGGTTGATCTATTTTTGTCAGATTTAGTGCTTGTTTGGGCAAGTGTGTTAAAGTCTTCCTTTGTTTTTGGTTTTGTTCCTTTTCATATAGTTGTTTATTCCTTTTTGTCTAGTGATGTCCATTATCCATTTAAAATCTGTCAAATTAAACAAATGTGAAACGAATTCCATAGTATTCAGATTTGATTGCAAAAGAGACCAACCACTCCCCGTATTTTGAATTTTGCATATACAGTATATGTGCAGTTCCAGCCTAGTCCACTGATCCAAAATCTGGCCCAGATGTATCTGTTGACTGCAAATTTGAATGATTTCTGTGCTCTGCAGCAAAGGAGCGTTTGGTTACTATCTGATGGATTAAAATAGGCTTGTTGGTAGCAAAGACATCACTAAAGTGTACAGAGCAAAGGTACTCCAGGACCAGGATGGGTAAGTAGCAGCTTGATCAGTGGAATCTTCTGTGAGACGTAACAGGACGTCGGTCTTAAATGTAATGTTAGATCAAATGAAAAACTTTAGTGGATTGAAATACAGATAAATAAATCCACTAAAAGTGCATCTGCATCATTGGTTAAAAAGTTGTTCTGCTAGTTGTCTGATTTTGTTCCAGTAATCTAATGTTTCCTGGCACTAGGTGGTTCAAGATTATATTGGTGTTTGCTTTATTTCTGTGTTTTTTTTAACCATAGTCTGCTTGTTTATACTGTCTAACAAATGCAATACTGAGTAGTGAAACACTGACACAATCCCTTTTGGAAGTCAGACATTTGTAATAATTTCAATAATCTACAGTTGTAAGTCAAGAGGGCAGCACCATTTTAAAGTCTAGTTTCCTTTCTCTGTCTCACTTTCTGGAATTTTTCCGTCTGTGTTTTTATTAAAGTTAAAAATGGATAGGGTATTAAAACTCCCTTTCACTGACGTCTCTTCCACTGAACTTGTAGAGAAAGTGATGATATGAAGATGATTATGTTTATCACATTCACTCAGAGATCATTGTCTGAGGGTCATGTTGTACAGTTCACGATGCCCCGGGTTGCAATCAGGAGGTTTAACAGTGATGTGCCACAGTTGTCTGTGGTGTTCTATATGATCATCACAGAACATCACACATAACTGGTCAAATTGTATCTCGAGTAGTATATTTGTGTATTATACTATATATTAGCAGCATAACTTTATGATGCAATTAAAAACATTCCCCATCCCCCTGAATACCAATCATATTACATATCTGGGTACTAAATTCTCTTCCCAGTTGTCTGTTATTCAAAATAAATAGTCATCCAATTATTAAAACAATAAGCGACGAACTTCATTGATGGACAAATTTGCCCCTTATGCTCTTCGGACAAACTGCAATAATTAAAATGAGAATATTACCTAAACGAAATTGTTTGTTTTCAATTATTCCAGTGCCACCAACCTGTCTAAAATCTTTGGACAACATCATAACTTGATTCTACTGGAAAAATAAATCACATAGAATCAAACTCACAACATTACAGAACTGTAGTTGATTATTGCAAATCAACTACAATATGGAATAAAATGGATAAAACCTAGTATATCAGACAGAATATGGATAGACATAGAGCAAACATTATGCAAAGATCTAAAAGTCAGACTTACCATTTATCAGTCAAATCAATTAAAGAACATTCATGATCAACAATTTGTGGGTGGCCATGATACTAACAGCCTGGTGGAAATTCCACAAGATATCAAACTCCACACTAACATAAACATAACACTGCTTTCATGTCACTTCCACAAGTAGCCCAAACATAAGATATAGAAAGCAGGTAAGAGCAACTATCAGTTCAGAGACATTAAACTCACCTGCATCCATATCAGTATTATAAACATTCCTAATACAAAAAAACTATCACATAAGATATACAAAATAATAATGAAATCAAATCGCATAATTACTCTCCCATCGAGACAATGGGAGGAAGATTTATTACTAGCCCCCGACGCCACAGTCTGGATTAAAATGTATAATAATAATTACCACATGACAGCAACACTAACCTACAATGCATTCAGTACAAAATAATACATAGATTACATTATACTACACATTGGATGTTTAAAATTGGTTTCACAAGCTCAGCAATCTGTACATACTTTACTCCAAACACAGCTGACGATTACATTCACATCGTGTGACAGAGCACACCTATCAAGTAATTTTGGCAATAGGTCATCACACACATGTCCCATGATTTAAATAACCCTATCCATCCAACACCATCTTTATGTCTCCTAGGAGACATGTCATCAACCAATGTGTCAATAGAAAAAAAACAGGATAATATATATATAACATTATTAATTGCAAATACAAACATACTCATGAATTGGAAAACAAAAAATAATATTAGTGTCACCGAATGGAAAAATCTATTGATAGACTACATATCAAAGGAAAAAATCTCAGAATGAATCAATAAGAACCAATAACCTAGACTGGACGCCTTTGATAAAAAGTTTACAGAGCTAATCCATAAATGATAAATATACCAATCTAGTACGTGTACATATACAGTGCACTCGCACATAGCCTCTCTCTCTCTCTCTCACACACACACACAGGCAGACGCACACAAGCAGTCACACACGAACACACACACACACACACACACACACACACACACACACACACATTCCCGTAATGGTGCAGGTGGCTAATACTTAAAATACTCTATCTGCATTTCCCGTTTGTCTGTTTCGTCTCTGTTCGTCTTATTTTTCCTCTCTCCCCTATTCCCGTTTCCCCCACGTTATTTATGTCTGTTCATACGTTTTATACACCCGATATAGTTGGACACAGTGAGAAGTTAGAAATAAATAATGAATAAATAATAAAGTTCTAAAGGTCCTCCGATGGGCGGAAATCAATTGATATATTTATTTCTCCAGATTTCTAACTCGGAGAGAAAAAGACGTCCTTTTACAAATCGCACCTCGTTGTGGAACTCTACTAAGGTTTACAATCCAGGCGATGATTTTTAACCTCAAAGAACATAGGCCTGCTCCAAGGCAAACTGATTTCATCCCATTAATTAACTTTAATGCGATGTTTTTTGCCGAGCATTAGGCTAAAGAAAATGAATGTTGCTGCGTTTATCAAACTAAAAGTATTTATTCTGAGCCATGCGGTAAATGATTCAGTGTGAGCAGCATATGGACGATTTTTGGAAAATGCTGTGACTAGGTAATATTTTGAAATATAAGGCGTTGTTAAAGCCCCTCATTCACGCTATTAACGTTATAAGTTAAAATAATTGAATAATTCATAAATAAATAAATAGCGTTTGTATAATATTTAAAAATAAACATTTACGTAAAAGCACTCTTACGTAACAACCAAGTTGTCATGTATTTGAATCTAAAGCTAAAGTGTTGCTTTGATCGCTTTGGTCGGTCGACACTTGCCTGGCTCTGTTGAATTGCTGTTTCAAACTGTTTTATAATTCGTGCAGTTAGATCATTTGGTTAAATCATTTACGATTTTATTTTATTCATTTACTACTTTCGACTAGGATTTCCAGAAAGGTTGACCGACGATCCTCACGAAAATGAATCCAAGTGCTCCAAGTTCGCCGATGACTTCGTTGTACGTGGGTGACCTTCATCCAGACGTTACCGAGGCCATGCTATACGAGAAATTCAGTCCTGCTGGCGCAATAGTCTCCGTACGGATTTGCAGGGACGCGATGACCCTCCGCTCACTTGGATACGCATACGTGAACTTTCAGCAGCAGGCAGATGCTGAGCGTGCTTTGGACACTATGAACTTTAACATCATCAAAGGCAGACCTGTGCGAATTATGTGGTCCCAGAGAGACCCCTCTCTGAGGAAGAGTGGAGTTGGCAACATCTTCATCAAGAACCTTGACAAGTCTATTGACAGCGAAGCTCTTTACGACACATTCTCTGCCTTTGGGAACATCCTTTCCAGCAAGGTGGTGTGTGACGAGAATGGCTCTAAGGGCTACGGCTTTGTGCACTTTGAGACCCGTGAGGCTGCGGAGAGAGCAATTGAGAGACTTAATGGCATGTTGCTCAATGACCGCAAAGTGTTCATTGGCCACTTCAAGTCTCGCAAGGAGCGAGAGGCTGAGATGGGGGCCAGGGCCAAAAAGTTCACCAATGTGTACGTCAAGAACTTTGGAGAGGACATGGACGACGACAAGCTGAAGGAGATCTTCAGCAAGTTTGGCCAAACGCTGAGCACTCGCGTCATGACCGACGAGAGCGGCAAGTCCAAGGGCTTTGGCTTTGTGAACTTCGAGAGGCACGAGGATGCCCAGAGGGCTGTGGATGAGATAAATGGGAAGGAGCTGAATGGGAAGAAGGTGTATGTGGGTTATGCCCAGAAGAAAGGCGAGAGGCAGACAGGGCTGAAACGAAAGTTTGAGCAGATGAAGCAGGACGGTATGACTCGCTACCAGGGAGACAACCTGTACGTCAAGAACCTAGACGACGGTCTGGACGACGCGCGTCTACGTAAGGAGTTCTCTCCGTTCGGGACCATCACAAGTGCCAAGGTGATGATGGAGGGCGGCCGCTCCAAAGGGTTCGGCTTCGTGTGTTTCTCCTCGCCGGAGGAGGCCGCCACGGCCATGACGGAGATGAATGGGCGCGTTGTAGGCACCAAGCCGCTGTACGTGGCTCTGGCGCAGCGCAAGGAGGAGCGGCAGGCCCACCTCTCCAACAAGTACATGAAGCGCACGGCCAGCGTGAGTGCCTTGCCCAACCTCGTGCTCAACCCCTACCAGCCTGCCCCGCCCTCCGGCTACAACATGGAAGCCATTCCACAAGCTCAGAACTGGCCTGCCTACTGCGCAAGCAGCCAGCTGGCACAACTCCTCCCCAGCCCTTGCTGGGCCATGCAGTGCGTCCACCCACAGCAAGTCCAGGATATGCCGAGTGCCATCGGTCCAGCCGCATCCTGCCCGCAGGCCTTCAGCGCCATCCGACCAACCACCGCCTGCCAGGTCCCACGCACGATGGCCTATCAGACCATGGCATCTGAGGCTCCGGGGACAGGGATGGCCAGCGCGGAAGCTGCCAACAAGGCGTCGCTGGTGAGAGCAGTACCACAGTACAAAACCACCTCAGGCGTTCACAGCCCACAGCAACACCTGGGCACACAGCCCTTAGATATAAATGTCGAACTTACCATTTATCAGTCAAATCAATTATAAAACATTTATGTTTCTCAACCCACAGCAGCACCTGGGGGCAGAGCTCCAGGTGCCCGTGCAGCTGGCTGCGGTCCATGTGCAGGGTCAGGAACCTCTCAGTGCCTCCATGCTGGCTGCTGCACCTCCACAGGAGCAGAAGCAGATACTGGGTGAGCGTCTGTTTCCCCTGATCCAGAACATGCAGCCCACCCTTGCAGGGAAGATCACGGGTCTGTTCCTGGAACTGGACAACTCGGAGCTACTGCATATGCTGGAGTCTCCTGAGTCTCTGCACCCTAAGGTGGATGAGGCAGTCGCTGTGCTCCAGGACCAGTGCGCGCAGGAAGCCGCTCAAAAACTTTAACCAGTGCTGCGCTTCTGGCTGTCTAATGGAAGAATAAGCAGTAAAAAAAATTAACATTTTAACTGAAAAAAATAAACATTGAAACTGAAATGCATTGAACATTGAAATATTTTTGCCATGTCTGTAGACATCAAGCCTGTAAGGGTTGGCACCAGGCCGAGGCCCCCTCGACCAGAGGGAGGCGTCGAGTCAACCACGCCACTGATCAGGATCAACACCCAACAGCTGGGCTAGACCTTATATAAGCCCAGTGACCCAATCATTCAGTGCTGGGTTTTTGATAAAGTTTTGAGCCAAGCTCCTAGCCGGTAACTCTGGGTATTGAGGTCTGTGAGCCCTTGTGCTATGCCTCTTTTCTGTTCTGCGAGGGTGTCAGTGTTTTTACACGTCCCCTCCCTTCTCCAGTTTTCCCCTCTCGAGTCTGTCTCTCTCCTGAGGCTTCCCTAAGCCATTCAAGTTTCTCCCCGTTTTCTGGTTTTGTTTGGGAGCTTTTAGTTCGAGTTTTCCCCAGTGCATCGGGGTTGCCATTTCTTTCCGTGGCGTTCTTTGTTCTCCCCTTTTCCACGCTCACCGAGGTGTTTCGTTTTTTCCTCTTGTTTTGCTTGATCCAAGCTCTAACTGTTCTGCACACGAGCCCACCATTGTTAGAGTGTGGCTGCTTACCCAGTAAGCTATTGGTGTCCTAACCTAGCTGACCTGGATTCAAAACCACCTTACAAAGTCCAGGCCTTGGTTATTCTAAGCTTAAAATGAAAACGACAGAAAAAGGTAAAATCATTTCAAGTTTGGTTTATTTGTCGCATACATAGTCATACACAGTATAACTCACAGTGAAATGGTTGAGTGCTCTGTCCAATCTGAGGAAAAAGAAAAACAGGGGTGCATAGAGAAATATATTCTATATATATACAAAAATATATTAATAGTGCATGTACAATATATATATATATATATATATATATATATATATATATATATATATATATATATATATATTATGTTTATATGTACAATGTATATATGGATATTTATATATGTATGTACAGAATGTACAGTCCCATCTTGCAATTGACATATTTACAGTTATATGTTACATGGTGGTAATTGAACATATTACAGTTATATTGAACATATTACAGTTATTTCTATTACATATTACAGATTTTGACATGAACAGCTGATCATTTTTTTGTTTTTATTCCTCTTAAAGTTTGAATGTTCAGATTGTCAGTTCTTACAGGTCATAGCTGATCATTAGATAAGTGTATTGGGTTGCATTAATATAAATGTAAAGATCAAAAAAACAAAACCCCACAGTGTAGCTTAAAATAGAGAATAATTCTGTAATATTCCTTTATGTACAACACAATTTCAAATGACCTTATTAACAAACCAGTAAAGACAGGACGAGAAGCAAAGGTCACTTACACGTATTAAATCTTGAAGCAAACAAACTGCAGCTGCAAGTGCCACACTGCCATCCAGTTCCACTCTCTGGTCTGGCGACGGTCATATTACAGGAGCAACGAGAGGCTGCCAACAGTTTCTTTTAGCTTGTCTACTGAGACGGTGAAACTGGCCAACCAGGTGAAAAGCATTGTGAAGGAGAAACGACTTCGACTGCCGACGTGGGAAAGTAGCAGTCAGAGCAGGTCTATTGGAGCAGTGCGATGGACTCTGCCCAACAATGGGCTGCAAGCCCACATCTCTGCACATAGCAACAGTATGTGGTTCCTAGGTGCCCAGTCGGCTAGTTTTAAAGTTCAATTCAAATATTAAATAAAAATGCAGACTTCAGAATTGGTTAAATAGCATAACTGTGCACGTACTTTATTGTAGGTTAACATTAACACGCATTATTGAGGCACCCTCTGGAGAATGTCTAAAAATCAGAGAACCCACATTTTCATACATTTTTCAGTAGTGGTTATGTATTCACCCCACATTCCTTTACATATTTGCGTTTGTCTTCACGTCCATTGCATCCAAACCATACATTTGTCAATATATGCAAAGTAATATAAAACACCCACACCAGTTGGAACCTGTTAACACCACATTCCAAGAGATTTCTCTTGACCTTATCCTAAAGAGATGGTCCTGAGCCTGATGGAAATAATATCTCATACTTGGGAGGACATGGACGACAACAAGCTAAATGAGATCTTCAGCAAGTTCGGCCCAACGCTGAGCCGTCGCGTCATGACAGACGAGAGCGGCAAGTCCAAGGGCTTTGGCTTTGTGAGCTTCGAGAGGCACGAGGATGCCAAAAGGGCTGTGGATGAGATGAACGGGAAGAAGTTGAATGGGAAGCAGCTGTATGTGGCTCGTGCCCAGAAGAAAGGCGAGAGGCAGACAGAGCTCAAACGCAAGTTTGAGCAGATGAAGCAGGACGGCACGACTCGCTACCAGGGAGTGAACCTGTACGTTAAAAACCTAGACGACAGTCTGGACGACGAGCGTCTGCGTAAAGAGTTCTCTCTATTCGGGACAATCACGAGTGCCAAGGTGATGACGGAGGGCGGCCGCTCCAAAGGGTTCGGCTTTGTGTGTTTCTCCTCGCCGGAGGAGGCCACCGAGGCAATGAAGGAGATGAACGGGTGCATCGTAGGCACCAAGCCGCTGTACGTGGCCCTGGCGCAGCGCAAGGAGGAGCGGCAGGCCCACCTCACCCACCAGTACATGCAGCGCATGGCCAGCGTGAGTGCCGTGCGCAACCCAGTGCTCAACCCCTACCAGCCCGCCCCGCCCTCCGGCTACTTCATGATGGCCATTCCACAGGCTCAGAACTGGGCTACCTGCTACCCGAGCAGGCAACTGGCACAGCTCCACCCCAGCACCCGCTGGGCTACGCACAGCATTCAGCCACAGCATTTCCAATACATGCCGAGTACCATCAGGCCCGCTGCAGACCAATCTCTGGGCCAGGAACCTCTCACTGCCTCCGTGCTGGATCTGGAACCTCCGCAGGAGCAGAAGCAGATGTTGGGTGATCGATGGTCTGTTTCCCGTGATCCAGAACATGCACCCCAACCTTGCAGGGACGGGTTTGCTCCTGGAGATCGACAACTTGGAGCTTCCGCTTATGCTGGCTGAAAAAATAAAAACGCATTAAATATTGAAATATTTTTGCCTGGTCCATAGACTCCAGTTTCAGGCCTTGATTACAGTAAACTAAAACAACATGTAAAAAGGCTAAATGATTGACACGTGTACAGTCGGTGACTCCTTTCTTTTTGTTCCTCTTACTGTTCGAATGCTCAGAATGTCAGTTTTTGCAGTTGACAGCTGAGCATTAGGCATGTGTATTGGATTGTATTAATAATACAATTGAGGATTCATTGCTGTTCAGGGACCCAGCAGTGGTAACTTGGCAGTGGTAGGGCTTGAACTAGCAACATTCTGATTACTAGTCAAGTAACCTCTGAATAGTATTATTATGATTAATATTATTAATATATCTTACACTGAGGTCTGCTGAAGCTTACCCAGGATCCTTTGCAGCAGCCTGCCATATGCACAAATCATTACGAAAGGACACAGAATCTCTAAACTCCCTTGTTTTATGTTATTAGTTTGTCTAATTCAATGTTAAAGCACTTTCCCCTGTAAACACTCTTTTTATGACCTCATTTCACCGTTTCATGACTTTATGCCACGAACCAACCAACTATTCTTTTATACAACTCTTTTCAAACACTTCAACCATTGTGGGTAACTACACTATTATACACCTGTAATTCTTTATGCTATTTATTTTATTGGTACTGTCGATACATCGATGTTAGGAGAAATACCTCATGAATACTTTAAATGAATCCTTAAAATGACACCTATTCCATTTACTAATGCTAAGCTTGCTACAGTCTGAACTTCTAGCAAGTCAAGAGAAGTCTCATGCAGTTTCTGTATTTTCTATAATTGCTTAATATATGGATGGTTTTAAACTCAATAACATACGCACTTGCAAAATATGTGAATATAAAGGAACAAAAATAAATTAACATAACCACATACCTAAACATCATCTGGTACCATCACCCCATCACCCCTCAATGCAGTATGAGGATGGTCAGATTGTTGTATTTACTAATAGTTACCACTAGTATTAAAATAACAGTAAGCCCAAACTGTTCGACTATGTCCTCTTAAACAAACCTGTGATTTTTTAAATATTTGGACCACATCCTCCTGCAGAATAAAACAATCAGGAAATACAGTTGAGTTGGCCCATACCGCCCTCACATCAGTGTGATTTCCATCAATGACGTGTTATGGCTCTGGGTAAGGAACAATGTTATATTGTTCAATAAACTTTTCACAGGATGCATATTTTTCATTGTTTTAGCAAAGTTTTCGCTACCTCTATACAGCAAACACCAGAATCGACAAGGTTTACATTAATTATAGTCAGTAGAATTAAAGGGAAGAGGCCATATAAAAGGCTGGGATCTACGTTTAGCAGACTCGGCACTGTGTCACTAGATATTGCCCACATTCCAGTAATTTTATTAAGTCCTCTTTAAACAGAAAATAAAGATGCAGACTCAAGAATTAATTGAAGAGAGTAGTAGGTCCATTATTTATTTTGAGCTCAGCGTTACATACAAACGAGGCATAGTCCAGAATATGTCTAATAATCACACAAGGAACACACATTTTTATCCAGTTTTCACAACTGATTATGTGATTGCCACACCTTCTCTACATACTGGTGTTTGAAATCTCCACCACTGTGTTCAACCATACATTATTCAATATATGCAAATTGAGATCTATCATTGTACAAATTGAAGCTTGACCCCAGTATATCCTATTGGAAGATTTTCCTGTTTTTTTTTTTTTGTTGTTGTTTTTTTTGTTTTTAACAAAGATGATCTCAACTCATACCATCAAACACCTGCAAGATGATGTTGCAGGTCAGTATCACCCTGCTCTTATGGTAAGATAATGAACCTTGCTTAGCCACAGAACTCTCGAAGAGGCTTTCACGTCTTTTAAAAGCCGGGATCTTTCCCAATACTTAGGAAGCTATTTCTCACGGGAACAGTCCAGAGTCATCTGCCGTAGACTTCCACAGAGGCCTTGAAACCACCTGCATCAGAGCCTCTGCTCTGCACTTACAGACCCAAAAAGGCCTTAAGATACCCCAGAAACATTATTCCTCTTTATGCT
The DNA here is from genome assembly GCF_041902795.1 of Electrophorus electricus. Classification (NCBI taxonomy): domain Eukaryota; kingdom Metazoa; phylum Chordata; class Actinopteri; order Gymnotiformes; family Gymnotidae; genus Electrophorus; species Electrophorus electricus. The sequence continues at coordinate 828,480 of NW_027658693.1, read as the reverse complement.
TTCAAACACAGTCTTGCACCACTCTGCACCTGTTGCAGAGAGCTTCAAAGCCTATTATAATTAGATCACAGATCGCCTCATGAAAATACCTTTACCCCAAAACATTTTATTACCTCAGGTGGAACAGTGTGTATAGGCCTAGACCTCTTTAGATGTAACTTAGAACCGCCGGTGACCGCTGTATGCGTTTCTTTGGTTGTACAAGCTCTACTGGAGGACTCGATGAATAGTTGATGATGGAAGAGGGGTATATCAGATTCACCCCTTCTGCCTCCATGTGACAAATTAACACACTGCATAAACTTTTAGAAATAAATCAGTCTTTTAACAAATGGTAAACATTCTCTAGAAAAGATTATCTTGTAACAATTCATTGAGTATATGAACTGTTTTTGTGTCCTTATATCTATAAATGAAAAGTAATAAAACATTATAGATGATAAATAAATTACATAAAATGTATAAAAGTTCACAAATAAGAAAGTACCTGAGTCTGCACTTTTCTCCACAGATTCAAGAAACTCGTGAAAGTTGGAAGCTATAGAAACACATAGTACAGAATTATAGACTGACTGAGGTGTGAGCAGAAAGATCGCCATGATGTCCTTATATCTAAAGCACTCAAAGCATTGATGTTATGTAAATAAACTGTGATCCGATTGGTTCAATCTAAGTAAATAGATTCACCTACTTTGAAGTTAAAGTTTTTCTCAAAAGGTTAGAACTGGTTGACTATACTTTGCCGTGTTCTGTAATAGAAAATGTAAACATTTATATCTAAAATATTGCACGACAGAAATCAATTCAAGACTAACCTCTAATGACCGCTAGATGGGGGAAGATATTAAGTAATAAATGAGTCCAGATCCTCCTGCCCGACAATACGGTGAGACTCTGTTTTTACGTGTGATGGAAAATGATACGAAACTATGTATTATGTGATTCATATAAAATCACACTGATCCTTTTGTTCTTAAATTAATAATGCTGTTTGCACATTTGTATCCGCCTGTTGCTGATTAAGTTGAACATGTATCAGGAACTGTTAACATCAAGGTCAACTTGACACACAACCCACACTGTTTGGAGACAGTTTGGGTTGGTTTGTGGAAAAAACCAAGCTGAGAGCTGATTGGCTTATAGCCACAGCAACAAAGGAAAGAAGAGCTGCTTAAGAAAAGATGATTGGTTAAAGACAGCACAGGAGTAGTATAACTAGCCACGGTTTTGTATACTCGGGGCTCCCTACCTGAGGAGAGCCAAACATTTATTTTATTCTTTTTCTTATTAAATTACTCTCTTAATCACGTCTGACTTGCTGTTTGTTCAAAATTCCACAACATATGTCATTACTACGCCGCACAAAAAAGACCGCCATATTTGTAGTTCCACAATGTGAAAAGGCGTCATTTTCTATGCAAACGAATGAATAAACACCATGCCATGCCTTGCTGTATCCCCTCTTTGCACCGCTGGACAGACACACTCATGACACTGTACTCATCAAAAGCAGCACCAGAGACGCACTGAGTCATATCCCGCTACACACCTCTCAGGCCAGCTTGTTTGCACGTTTTGTCATAAAACTCAAAATGTCATTTGTTGCCATTATATATAAAATTACCTATTTAAAAAAAACAAATAAATCAAAAAGTACTTGTGGCTAGAGAGACACGTGGCTAATCACCTACAAGAAATAATGTCAGTGATGTTTGGGGCAGGTGTTTCAAACTTGCCCAGACTCTTGAGAAGCACCTAAACGCTCACACAAGGGTGTCCGCTTGCCATAGTGCTGCAAATACTGCAGGAAGGGCTTTGGTGAAACAGGCCACATGGAGGAGCAGAAGACAATCCACACAACTGAAGAAGCCCATAGCTGCCCAGTATGTCAGAATCCACACGCGAGAAGAACCCTGTAGCTGCCCAGTATGTCAGAAGCAATTTGTGCAGCTGGGTAATGAACCATATTTGTACCCATTCGTATGTTGGGAGCAAATCAGTTGAAGACTTGAACAGTATGTTAACAATCAGTTAAAATGACTGTTGATGACAAGAAAACAATGGCTAATATGTTCCTTCACAGCTATGTCATTGGTTGATCTATTTTTGTCAGATTTAGTGCTTGTTTGGGCAAGTGTGTTAAAGTCTTCCTTTGTTTTTGGTTTTGTTCCTTTTCATATAGTTGTTTATTCCTTTTTGTCTAGTGATGTCCATTATCCATTTAAAATCTGTCAAATTAAACAAATGTGAAACGAATTCCATAGTATTCAGATTTGATTGCAAAAGAGACCAACCACTCCCCGTATTTTGAATTTTGCATATACAGTATATGTGCAGTTCCAGCCTAGTCCACTGATCCAAAATCTGGCCCAGATGTATCTGTTGACTGCAAATTTGAATGATTTCTGTGCTCTGCAGCAAAGGAGCGTTTGGTTACTATCTGATGGATTAAAATAGGCTTGTTGGTAGCAAAGACATCACTAAAGTGTACAGAGCAAAGGTACTCCAGGACCAGGATGGGTAAGTAGCAGCTTGATCAGTGGAATCTTCTGTGAGACGTAACAGGACGTCGGTCTTAAATGTAATGTTAGATCAAATGAAAAACTTTAGTGGATTGAAATACAGATAAATAAATCCACTAAAAGTGCATCTGCATCATTGGTTAAAAAGTTGTTCTGCTAGTTGTCTGATTTTGTTCCAGTAATCTAATGTTTCCTGGCACTAGGTGGTTCAAGATTATATTGGTGTTTGCTTTATTTCTGTGTTTTTTTTAACCATAGTCTGCTTGTTTATACTGTCTAACAAATGCAATACTGAGTAGTGAAACACTGACACAATCCCTTTTGGAAGTCAGACATTTGTAATAATTTCAATAATCTACAGTTGTAAGTCAAGAGGGCAGCACCATTTTAAAGTCTAGTTTCCTTTCTCTGTCTCACTTTCTGGAATTTTTCCGTCTGTGTTTTTATTAAAGTTAAAAATGGATAGGGTATTAAAACTCCCTTTCACTGACGTCTCTTCCACTGAACTTGTAGAGAAAGTGATGATATGAAGATGATTATGTTTATCACATTCACTCAGAGATCATTGTCTGAGGGTCATGTTGTACAGTTCACGATGCCCCGGGTTGCAATCAGGAGGTTTAACAGTGATGTGCCAAACAGTTGTCTGTGGTGTTCTATATGATCTAAAAGTCAGACTTACCATTTATCAGTCAAATCAATTAAAGAACATTCATGATCAACAATTTGTGGGTGGCCATGATACTAACAGCGTGGTGGAAATTCCACAAGATATCAAACTCCACACTAACATAAACATAACACTGCTTTCATGTCACTTCCACAAGTAGCCCAAACATAAGATATAGAAAGCAGGTAAGAGCGGAGCAGTCAATGTGCCTAATATGACTGCAAAAGCCTGGCAGGACAGGAGGTATTCCTGCTTCTGCTAATCAGCAAAAGGAAGCTCCTGGCAAAGTGACGTGGACTGCAAAAAAATCACCAGGAAGGTCAAGCTACAAATGCCAGAGAGGAGCAGGGAGCACCAAAAGTTCCATAGCATCCTGCGGAAAGAGTACCACATAAGCATGGAAACAGTACAGCAACCCATGGTATGAGCATGGACAGATGAGGAAGAGCTGCTAGAACAGTACGTCCCCAATAAGCAGGCAGGATGTGGATCCGTCTCACTATTTCATCGGCAGAAATGCAGGAGCAGGTGATAATACTCCTGGGCCCAGCACTCTTCAACCTGGGTACTTTAAGGAGAACACGGCAGCCTCCCAAAAGTGATACAAAGTCCCAAAATGGCTATTACCTGTGCTGAATAACAGTATGAAGGACAAATCTACCCCTGTCCAAAGTTTAATTGATTTAACTGAATGCCAACTATACTACCACCATCAATCTGTGTAAGGTGTACTTGCAAGTGCCTTTAGCACCAAAAGCAAAAGAACTCAGTGTTTTCAACACATTTCATCCAAGCATCATCATGTGAAATGTTGTTCTTTTCGGAAATTCTTCATCTAAATATGGTTGTGTTGCTAATGAGATCATATTATTTGTTACTCTTTAAACCTTATTATTCCTTTAAGATTCAAAGTCTACTGTGTTAGGAAACCTATGTGAGAATATAAAATCAGCAGTTTCTGCATGCTTGTGTGATGAATACAGAAAGTGATCTCTTATACCTGCGGAATTAAGGCTTCAAATGTCTTGGTGTTCAGACGATATGGAGAGGCTCTGGGAATCTGGAAGGATAAACGTTTGTTTCATTTTCAGGGACTGTTGATCATTTATTTGTCCATTCATTTATTACACTATTAAGGGATTATTAATGTGCACTGGGAGAACAGTATAAAGTTATCAGTCTTCTTTATCAGTCTTCTAACTAAACAGCCTGGTCTTGTAAGGTAACCACATGCACACCTTTCCCTCAGTGATGGCAAGGAGTGGTTTAAACTCACCATGTCATCTGTGATTCTGAGTGTGAGTGCTCCTGCATTTTTCTACACAAAGCCTGCTGAGTTGGCAGTGAAGGCAGAGATGCCCATATACAGCATGTTGCTTTCATCAGGTGGCAGTGAAAATGGTGTCGGGGCAAAAGCGGGTTTCTTGTGCACTCCAATGTTGTAAAACTCCCCCTATATAGAGAGCAATGCAGAGATTAACTTATTCTTTTACAGCTCCTGGGTCTTGATTCTTCGTTCAGATTAAACTGTTTTATCAGTGTAACCTTTGTGTAACCTTTTTTTCCTACAAAAGCCCAACAGTGCTTTCTGGATACACTTAGGCACAGTTTTGCAAGTGCTCCTGTTATTCCCTGTTAATTCAGATCTTTGGCTCAGAAAGGCTTTCTTATGATCATTATGGTCATTATTCTTATGCTTTGACAACTTGTGCCTTTTTTAACTTGTGCCTGAAAACCCCTTTACCTATGCCAATGATAAAACACTGATGAACTCCTGCAAACAAGTTGTAGTTTATTAATTAGTGCATTAATCTTAGTTTGGGATCTTTAATGACCATCTTAATCTGTGTATATTATTTGATTGTTGGTTCTTTCCTAGCTGAATGTAACTTCCTCTCACAGTAGTGTACAACTTCCAAGCTTATCAAAGGATAGTGTTGTAGTCAGGACCATTAAAAAATCATTCAAGCAAAGACCAAGATTTTGTAGTGTTTGAATCTGAGACAAGAATGAGACTTATTTAACAATGATTTTACTTTAATTATACCACTCACTGATAATGTATTGTAAATTGTCATTGTCATAAATAATTGTCATTATAAAGGCAGCTGAATATAAACAAATATAAAGCAAAAAGGTTCATATGGTCATTTTTATTATTAAATTAAAACATAGTAATACTTAAATAATTGCTATCTGCCCTTGGGTCAATCATGGAAAGGATTAATTAGATGTGTTCTGTAATGTGTTAAATCCTCTCGATAAATGCATAGCTTTAGCTATATCATAAAACATATGATGAGTCCTTTTCTCATTATTACTTGTGTACAACAAAAGTTTGTGTGACAAGCAGCAACATGTATATTTGCCAATTTATGAAAACGGGAGTATGCGCAGTGGGAGAGTAAATATCTTTTAAAATGACTCTCAATTAATGGCAATGCATTTACAATAAGTCTCTTGCCACAATAACAACACTGTCTGGATTTGCCATCAGCTGGTTGATTGCAGCATCGTGCAGCCTGCAGCCTAGCATTTGTTTGCAGGGGAACATACACTGCCATAATTATTACCATAATGAATTTTTTAAGGAGAAAGAATAGTCTGTACATTAATGTTAAAAATTCCAGATCCAGATAGCAGTGTTTATGTATGTCAGTGGCTGTGCACCAGTACTTGTGAATGTACACACACAAACCTCACCCTTTGGGTCTTCCCCAAGTCCCCTGTCCTGTTCACACTACTAGCTAAGAGCAACCAGCTAACTTGATAGCAGTGTGACTCAATAATAATAATAATAATAATAATAGTAATAATAATAATAATATGGCGCTTCCATGCACATCAGCAAGCAAATAGGAACACTAGCACTTGCATGAAATTAAGCATATTAGCATTTCAGAAGGCAGATTATTTAGCCTGCTAAAATAGCAGGTGTGGCAGCAAATGTCTGTTCAAAACACTATGTCACAGGTATGAGTATCATGTATTTGATATAGTATGATTGTTCATGTTTGTAAATTTAAAGCTTACAAATGCTGTATTTACAGTGTATTGCAGGTTATTAAAATGTGGCAGTAATTATTAGGATATAGAGAATTGTAGTGTTTAAACAAATCATTATGTCAGAAGTATGTTTAGGGGAGAATACACCCTGACCCACCCAGAGTTAACACACACTTACCTTACATTATTGATCATAAACTTGAATAGCTACAATACTGTCTGCTAATCATGCAGTTTGAAGTTTGCAAAGTGTGTACCCAGACAAAATCTGTGTTAAAACTTTCCTTTAACACTGAGTCATACATGAGTCAGACATGATTCTGAATAAATGAATGAATGAAAAAATGAAAAGCCTTATTTCATTTCAAACTGCACTTCAGGAACACTGAGCTCAAGTTCTGAGGAAACTTCCCTGCATATTTTCAGGGGTTTTCTGCCTCACCATGCCTGAATCACCTCATAAGGAGCTTGATAATGAGGAGACAGGGTGACTGAGGCAGTGAACACTCCTCACTGAGCATACTGGCTTCCAAGAGCTGGAGCTGGGAAGACCTATAGGTCTGTGACACACACTCCCACCCAGTCCTGATACTAAGAAGGTGGAACCTACAGGCTAATATGCAGCTGCCTGTGCATCAATAGGCGTCTGGGGTGTCCATCACTCAGGGAGGCGTGGCTGAAGGCGTGGCCTTGCAGACTCTGAGAGCTGGCTGAGGTAATCTCTAAAGGAGAGAGTAGTCACCAATAATCATGGAAATGTAGCCATAACTGTACAGTATATTTCACAGCCATGTATATTACATATCACAGACCAGGCTTACCAGAATAAATATTCCACACATACAGCTCATATATATCTCTCTGTGTGTGTGTGTGTGTGTGTGCGCGTGTGTGTGTGTGTAAAAACATGCTCCTGTTTTAGTCTCAACACAGACAGATATACATGTAGGAGTAGCAAACTGAAGTAAGAGCTCACCTTCACCAGTACATAGTCTCCAGCTTTAACAGTGACAGGGTTGGTATCCGTGGGATAAGAAAGCAAATCCTTTCTTGGAAAAATAACCTTCACATTCCCATCATTCCGACCACAAAGATCTTGAGATGACTTCTTACTTTCCTGCAGAAAACAGACTCAGTCAAGCAAAAACAGCAGATAACATTTGTACAATATAAAAGGCTTGACTAAGCACTGTAGCAGACGTCTCACTAGTGTTATCCAAACCAAGGGTGGTTATTCCCACTGTTATGTAGATGGTCATAAAATTCTGTTATCAGTGTGTATATCGGTAGATCCAATCTCAGCATGACTGGTAGCGCATATTAACACACAAGTGGCAAACACCTTGGGGTAGTTTTCTGTGCATTCGCCAGGCATGTCCTCAAAAGAAGGACACTAACAAGAATCAAAATTAACTAAGACCCCAATCTTCAAACAGTTATTGATGGCAGGTAATACACTAAAGACCACAAGCACAGGGAAACCAGTCATTGGGATTTCCCGGTACCAAAGATGTGAACTGCTCTCAACACTTCAAAAATAACAAAAAGCTCAAAGCATCCAAAACAGACACAATGCTATGCCTAACCAGGGAAGGGTTTCAAATGAAAGGGCCACAGAAACCCATGCGGCAATCGCAAACTAACACCACAAACGGGAAAGTGACCATACAACTCAAATAGACTAAAATAGACCAAACAATGCCCTAAATACATAAACAGATAAACTCTATTTGCCCTCCAGAAAAGAACAAAGCCAAAACCAAAATGAAATGCCAAAAGGTGCTAGGGCTGAGCTGATAGACAATGCCATTGTTCATCATCGTTGTCAGACAGACCTCATGATGTTGATCCAGCAGGTCTAAATAAGATAAGGGAGGAGAATTTACTGCAACTATTTATTTTCTTGCAGAAATCTAGTTAAATCGATATGCAAAACATGATGACCAAGACACACAGATGCAGCAATCCCAAATTATTAACAGCAGAAGTGCTCCAAACACAGTTGTAACACAGCATGGCTTCAACCCACTGCAGTACTCCCTCCCTCCACTAGGACAAGCTGTTTGCTGTCGATGAAACTGGTGTTGACCTTAGCCGCATCTTCTCGGAATGTAAAGATAAGCTCCTCCAGGCGACAGCTTCTTCACCTCAGCTGGGATATCGTCCCTGAGACGGTGATATGCCTGAGTTTTCTGTGGGTGTGGTACACACATGTTCATGTCAGAAGGTCAAGCCCAACTGGCAGCCACAAGACCCTTTCAATTCTCCAAATGATAATAGACAATGGTGAATTTCTTGATAGAACCATCACATGAACCAGGGAGAATGTCTGTTTTTTGATAGTGTTAAACACAATGACAAAATAGGATCTCACCTTCCTCATGCTGTAGGCAAACAGGAAGGCTACATTATAGCCCACTTCCCTGATCAAAGAGACCGACTGCTGGTGGTCCTCCTCGGTTTCCCCACAGAAGCCTGTGATGAAGTCACTGCTCAGACTGACCCCTGTAAAAAGAAATTATACATAGATATTTATTCACACAAGACCTATTATAGCTACAATAATTTTATAATTACATACTGAATGTTTGGTAATGATAGGACACCTGGTATTATCTTTCGAATGTTTTCCACAAGCTCAAGGTAGGCTTCCCTAGTATACCTATGAAAACATCCCAGAGCATGATGACTTAAAGTGAGAACTAAGTTTTAACACATGAGACATCAAGAGATTTGAGATAAGCAGGCTAATCTCTACTGTGCTTGTGGTGAGTGCTGTCGTTCTAGGAGCGTTTCTCACCCACGCCTCATGGTCTGTAAGACTCTGCTGCTGCCGCTCTGAGCTGGCAAGTGGATCTGCTTACAGATGTTCCTCCGCTCTTGGATTAGCTATAACACCTTCAGGAAACATACTCACCCACCCCAGCACAGGTCAAACGAAAACAGCACAAATTGACTATGGCAGTCAAACCTTATTTCACATATCTGATAAGCATAAGGCTTTTTCAATCTGATAATCTATTAATGATCTTTTCTACTGCTCACATCCAAATTTGCGAATCCTAAATTATTATCCAATCTGCTGCTTAAAATGGCCTATGAGCAATATCTGCACATGAATTCAGACTATAAGAAACCGTTCAACTAAATACTTAAACTCTTTGAACATCCACTACACCACACAAGCCATAAACAGTCAGGGCCGGATTACCAATAGATTACCAGAGCAGGCAGTGACCTGTAGGCCCCACACCTTTTAGGGGCCATGCAACAAGGAATTTAAAAAAAACAAACATATTAGGAGATCATTTGCAAGGGAGGCCCCAAGATTATGACTGCCTAGGGCCTCCACAGGGTTTAATCTGGCACTGTAGGCAGTGTACATGTACATGCCCCTAAATGTAATTGGTAACATATTCCATTACATTACTCAAACGAGGAACATACTTTAAAAACTTTGGAATACGTCAACATTGTCCAAGACTATTTCAAATATAACTCACTTTAATTACATTTAAATTACATTTAACAGCATGTATTCTGTGTTCTGTATTTTGTCACCTGCAATGAAATACATTTTAAAAGTACCTTCCCCACACTAGTCATGGGTATCCCAACCAAAAACCACATGCTCACATCCATGACTCTGGGGTTTCTACCTCATCAGGAAAGTCTTTAGGATGTGGCCAGGTGAAGCGAATCCTTGTCAGGGTTTATGAGGGAGACGTGGTGTAGCAGGTCAGCGAATCGTAGGCCTCCTTGCTCATCACGGGAACACGGTGCTGAAACCACGGCTGAGGTGCGAACCAAGCTCCGAGTTGCTGGCCCCGTCCCCAGACACGTCTCTGTAGCTGTTCACGTTTTGACCCAGCAGGGTCACTTCCTTCACCCCCTATGGCCATGATCATTTCATATACTTAGTGTTCACATCTGGCCAAGTTTCACACACAGAAACTAGTAAAGCCAGACTGCACACATAGTCGCTGAAGGGAAGAGACCTTGTCAGACAGCATGCGCACTTCTTCAAGTATGGAGGACACAGGTCTGCTCCTTTCCCTCCCCCAGGTAAACGGCACAATGCAGTAGCTGAACATGTTGTCACAGCCCCGCGTGATAGACCTACAGCAGTCAAAGAGGGACAAAATATACTGGATAATCCCACTGTAAAACAAGGTGCCACCAACAAGGCTTGCAGTACACAAGGTCTGTACTGTCAACAGCGTGAAAGGACTTTAAAAGTATCGACACCCCTGATATCAAACCATTGTTTGAAGTGCTACATCTAAAAGCATGAAGGAGCTGAAGATGAGCCACCACGGTGTTTGAAGTTTTATATCCCTTCATAAGTGTAGGAGGGTCAGTCATGTATAAATATTTAACCAAAAAATGCAGATTGACAAGTGTTCAGTAAAATGATAATAATAAACAACTGAACTATGAGAATTTGCTGTTTTTGGCTTTATTGTGGATGCAAGTCCCATGTTTCATGCAATATGGTAGCAAATGCCCTTAAATTATAGCTGACATTTCTGTATTTTAATCTAACAGTTGCTGTTCAGATTAAATTCAGTGTATTAGAGTTGAATATGAAAACACCAAAAACTGTCTATACATGTTAACTTAAAAATTGAACTGTACCATCTTTACAAAATCACACAGTGCAAAGTTAATTTAAAAGTTAGTGTTTAGTAGGAACTCCTCCCTTATAAATCAGCCAGATATTATTATGGCACTCACACAAAGGCACTGTGTCCTGAATGGTGAATGGGCATGACATCAGCATATGCCTCTTCCAGGGAGAGCAGGACATTGCTGGTCCTCTGACCCCCATGGGCCAGTGCAAGGAGTCGGAGAAGATCTCTGTAGGCATCTGGCCCTGCTACAACATCCACCACCCTCTCCTTCTCCAGCAACTCAGTCTTCAGTCTCTCTGCCATGCAACCTACAAGAGAGCAAGCACACATATGCGTATACGGGCGCGTGAACCCACACACAAACATACATGCGCATACACGAACATTTCAGACTGAGAGATACATTTGAACGTGAATGAAGAACTATGGTGAAGTGAGAAGTTACCCAGGACTCCTATCTTTAATGGAGTGCTGCTCTTTAGATGCTTCTTTTTCAGAACTGCTGGATGTTTGAGTCTGTTGCAGATGGTCTGCTCTGCCTTTTCCCTGTCACAATGATTTTTATTTTTTCCAACAGAAAATAGCATTACATCCAAGCAAAAAATGTCACTGAAGTCAAGGACTGCTGTCAAGTTGCACAAGATTGGCAACGTATAGATTCACTGTGTAAAATACAAACAGAAATAGGCTTTTCCTACCTTATGGAGCATGTGACAAGAAGCACCACATCTGCCTGTATAAAAAAAAAAAAAATTAGGAAAGATGAGAATGAAAGCTTTCAAATAAAGGAAGCGCTGTGTTTATCAAGGGTCAAAGGTCAAGGCATTGACACTTACCTCTGATAGTTCGTGGGTCCGAACATATCCACCCTTCTGAAGAATGGACCACGCAATTTCAGTGTCGTTGACGTTCATCTGACAGCCGTATGTTTCGAAATACACTGCAAGATGTAAACACCAAAATAAAATTGGCAACGACTACCGGCATACTGACACATGGGAATTAAAATCCTAAAGCCTGAACTATCATGGCAACAAATGCAGTTACATACCTTTCCGTAGCTGCGCCAGACCACTTTCTTCAGGAAGATACGATTCCTCATGTTCCTGTTGCGTCTCAGTTGAACTTTTGCCTGAAGAACTCTTAATGACGACAGCTTGGTCTTAAATGTGCTCACTCTCGTCTCATCAGTCTCATTAGTAGGAGTGCTAGATAGAGACACTGAGCAATAACCTCTGCATTTGTCGGCGAGTCGAGATAAACACTTTTGAACAGAAAACACTAGAAGTCTAAGCCTGCGGGCAGACATCATGTCTAAACGGGAGATTCGGCTACAAAGCCATGAACAAGACAAGAAACTCAATTTAACTTTAAAAGTAACGTTAGCTAAGGCTAAGTGCTAACTTAGCAATGGTGCTGTGGTTTGCGCAGAACAATTTTATATACAAAAGTATATTATCAGCGAGCTAACAAATCTGTACAAGCAGCCAATAAATATAAAAATATCTGTAGCTTAGTTAGGTAACCTAATAATTCAGCTGTAACATACACTCACGTATGACCCCACACGGTTAACATTGACATGCAGTTTTGTAATTTTCAAAATAACGGTTTCATTAAAACGTAACAGTGATACTCGTGTTTCAGTTCTAAGACAAGTAAACGGTGTAACTTGGGAGGGAGATCAATCGCAAAAATATCGATTTACGTTTTTTAATTCATATTTTTGTAATTAATATTTTTAATTAATATTTTTTTAATTAATAGTTTTGTGAAATCTTATATTTAACATAAACGGCTACTTTTATTTTGCAAGTGTTTACTTGTTAGTCATAAGTAGTGTTTTGTGAGATGATTGTTCGTTTTCACACATGGCTCTCTGTCCCTCACCTACTCTGATCTAATGACGAATGCGTAATTTATTTTATAAGTGGACTTCACACTTCGTTCTGTTACCTAAGGGTCAGTACAACATACTCGTTTAAATGTGCTGATACAAAGATTGTGAAACAATTAATGTTTTTAATTAACTGATTAAAGTTTTACTCTGAATGAACACATTTTACGAATATATAGGAATGTTAACCTTATTACATTGTCTTTGATGAGGAAATGGGTATTTTGGATGTTTTAACCTTTTAAACATGTTTTAACCTTTTAAACTTTTAAATATTACCGTAAGGTTGTAAATACGTTCATTAATATTTTAGGTATTTTGATTATTCATTTTGCAATTTTGATTAAAAATAAATAAATAAATAAAATTAAAAATCAAGTTATTTAAACATGTCCAAGAATTGCTGTCCACTCTCTCATCTTTGGATAACCATCTTGGTAAAAATGCGACCTTTGACATCAGTGACCTCACAACTTTAAAAAAGGTCTATCTTCATTCGCCTAAAGGCATAAACTGCATGCTCCTATAGTATGTCAGTTCATTTGAATTTCTCACTTTGTCCCCATACTCAGATGAGTTAAAGCTAAAAATGTCCACCCCATTGTGATGAAATATTGAGTTAATAAACATTATTTTAGAATATCAAAATATATGTTTGAAATGCTAACTTTAGCTAAAATTGTCCACCTGCTGACATGACAGTTGCACAATACAGTGAACATATACTTGCATATACCTTCTTTGCTGTTTTCTTGTTGTTTTGTTTTAAGTAATATTTCCTAATAACTATTAAACTATTGATGTTCAGCTACGACAGGAGCTGAAGTAGCAAAGAGGAAAAGGTCCAGGTGAGATGCAGACCCTTGGAGGAAAGAGACAATTACCTGTGAAATTAGAGAGAGAGAAAGCGCTGTAGAAAAGGTGAGGAGATTTTAACAAAAAAGGGAATTCATGACTGAAAAAGAAAGGTATGCCAAAAAAAAACCCAAAACAAAACAGAGTCGAGAAAGGAATAGTTGCCATGACAACTAAACATTCTTGAAGAGCTATAAACTGTGTTATCAAGGTGTATTTTAAATGTTCATAACTTTGCTTTTAATGGCTTTAAACGTTATATATAGCTTAGAAGTATGTAGAGGTTGGAGGAATATGTGTGGCTATATTTGGGCTATTTCTTCTGTTTGGGTATGAGTGGTTTGTAGCATTTAGCATTGGACATTGAGAGTGCTGAAAAGTCTAAATGTGTCTGTGAAAGCTTTAGAAGTATAAAGTGATTGATTTTTAAATTAGTAATGAAAATGCTGAGGTAATAAAATGATATTGTAAGCAGAAAAGTATGGATGGTCCCGAATAAACTGGTTTCATGCAGGAAAGACCAGTGTAGGCTTCAGCATAAATCTTCAGGAGGCCTCTTTGAAAAAGCCTCTAGGGGATTCCGTTGAAGGGAGAGCCTTGGTTCAAGGATGGGACATCCCGGCCAAGCACTGGAAGAAACAATATGGAGATCACCAAAAGAAACAATATGGGCATCCGGTGATATAGAATAGGATCGTCTTTTAAAAAAATAGAAGTAGTTCAGGTTGAACATAATAGTACCAAGAACTTGTTGGTGTAACTATTAAATATCAATTAGCATATATTGAATAATGTATGGTTTGAACATAATAGTGGAAACCTGGACAAGTATTATGAAAAAATAAAAATGGTTATGCAAGTGTCTTTGAAGCGTTTGGTTACTATCTGATGGATTAAAATAGGTTTGTTGGTAGCAAAGACATCACTAAAGTTTACAGAGCAAAGGTACTCCAGGAACAGGATGGGTAAGTAGCAGCTTGATCAATGGACTCTTCTGTGAGACGTAACAGGGCGTCGGTCTTAAATGTAATGTTAGATCAAGTGAAAAACTTTAGTGGATTGAAATACAGATAAATAAATCCACCAAAAGTGCACCTGCATCATTGGTAAAAAGTTGTTCTGCTAGTTGTCTGATTTTGTTCCAGTAATCTAATGTTTCCTGTGGACTAGGTGGTTCAAGATTATATTGGTGTTTGCTTTATTTCTGTGATCTTTTTAACCATAGTCTGCTTGTTTATACTGTCTACCAAATATTGAGTAGTGAAACACTGACACAATCCCTTTTGGCGTCAGACATTTGTAATAATTTCAATAATCTACACTTGTAAATCAAGAGGGCAGCACCATTTTAAAGTCTAGTTTCCTTTCTCTGTATCACTTTCTGGAATTTTTCCGTCTGTGTTTTTATTAAAGTTAAAAATGGAAAGGGTATTAAAACTCCCTTTCACTGACATCTCTTCCACTGAACTTGTAGAGAAAGTGATGATATGAAGATGATTATGTTTATCGCTTTCACTCAGAGATCATTGTCTGAGGGTCATGTTGTACAGTTCACGATGCCCCGGGTTGCAATCAGGAGGTTTGACAGTGATGTGCCACAGTTGTCTGTGGTGTTCTATATGATCATCACAGAACATCACACATAACTGGTCAAATTGTATCTCGAGTAGTATATTTGTGTATTATACTATATATTAGCAGCATATCTTTATGATGCAATTAAAAACATTCCCCATCCCCCTGAATACCAATCATATTACATATCTGGGTACTAAATTCTCTTCCCAGTTGTCTGTTATTCAAAATAAATAGTCATCCAATTATTAAAACAATAAGCGACAAACTTCATTGATGGACAAATTTGCCCCTTATGCTCTTCGGACAAACTGCAATAATTAAAATGAGAATATTACCTAAACGAAATTGTTTGTTTTCAATTATTCCAGTGCCACCAACCTGTCTAAAATCTTTGGACAACATCATAACTTGATTCTACTGGAAAAATAAATCACATAGAATCAAACTCACAACATTACAGAACTGTAGTTGATTATTGCAAATCAACTACAATATGGAATAAAATGGATAAAACCTAGTATATCAGACAGAATATGGATAGACATAGAGCAAACATTATGCATAGATCTAAAAGTCAGACTTACCATTTATCAGTCAAATCAATTAAAGAACATTCATGATCAACAATTTGTGGGTGGCCATGATACTAACAGCCTGGTGGAAATTCCACAAGATATCAAACTCCACACTAACATAAACATAACACTGCTTTCATGTCACTTCCACAAGTAGCCCAAACATAAGATATAGAAAGCAGGTAAGAGCAACTATCAGTTCAGAGACATTAAACTCACCTGCATCCATATCAGTATTATAAACATTCCTAATACAAAAAAACTATCACATAAGATATACAAAATAATAATGAAATCAAATCGCATAATTACTCTCCCATCGAGACAATGGGAGGAAGATTTATTACTAACCCCCGACGCCACAGTCTGGATTAAAATGTATAATAATAATTACCACATGACAGCAACACTAACCTACAATGCATTCAGTACAAAATAATACATAGATTACATTATACTACACATTGGATGTTTAAAATTGGTTTCACAAGCTCAGCAATCTGTACATACTTTACTCCAAACACAGCTGACGATTACATTCACATCGTGTGGCAGAGCACACCTATCAAGTAATTTTGGCAATAGGTCATCACACACATGTCCCATGATTTAAATAACCCTATCCATCCAACACCATCTTTATGTCTCCTAGGAGACATGTCATCAACCAATGTGTCAATAGAAAAAAAACAGGATAATATATATATAACATTATTAATTGCAAATACAAACATACTCATGAATTGGAAAACAAAAAATAATATTAGTGTCACCGAATGGAAAAATCTATTGATAGACTACATATCAATGGAAAAAAATCTCAGAATGAATCAATAAGAACCAATAACCTAGACTGGACTCCTTTGATAAAAAGTTTACAGAGCTAATCCATAAATGATAAATATCCCAATCTAGTACGTGTACATATACAGTGCACTCGCACATAGCCTCTCTCTCTCTCTCTCACACACACACACAGGCAGACGCACACAAGCAGTCACACACGAACACACACACACACACACACACACACACACACACACACACACACACACACACACACACACACACACATTCCCGTAATGGTGCAGGTGGCAAATACTTAAAATACTCTATCTGCATTTCCCGTTTGTCTGTTTCGTCTCTGTTCGTCTTATTTTTCCTCTCTCCCCTATTCCCGTTTCCCCCACGTTATTTATGTCTGTTCATACGTTTTATACACCCGATATAGTTGGACACAGTGAGAAGTTAGAAATAAATAATGAATAAATAATAAAGTTCTAAAGGTCCTCCGATGGGCGGAAATCAATTGATATATTTATTTCTCCAGATTTCTAACTCGGAGAGAAAAAGACGTCCTTTTACAAATCGCACCTCGTTGTGGAACTCTACTAAGGTTTACAATCCAGGCGATGATTTTTAACCTCAAAGAACATAGGCCTGCTCCAAGGCAAACTGATTTCATCCCATTAATTAACTTTAATGCGATGTTTTTTGCCGAGCATTAGGCTAAAGAAAATGAATGTTGCTGCGTTTATCAAACTAAAAGTATTTATTCTGAGCCATGCGGTAAATGATTCAGTGTGAGCAGCATATGGACGATTTTTGGAAAATGCTGTGACTAGGTAATATTTTGAAATATAAGGCGTTGTTAAAGCCCCTCATTCACGCTATTAACGTTATAAGTTAAAATAATTGAATAATTCATAAATAAATAAATAGCGTTTGTATAATATTTAAAAATAAACATTTATGTAAAAGCACTCTTACGTAACAACCAAGTTGTCATGTATTTGAATCTAAAGCTAAAGTGTTGCTTTGATCGCTTTGGTCGGTCGACACTTGCCTGGCTCTGTTGAATTGCTGTTTCAAACTGTTTTATAATTCGTGCAGTTAGATCATTTGGTTAAATCATTTACGATTTTATTTTATTCATTTACTACTTTCGACTACGATTTCCAGAAAGGTTGACCGACGATCCTCACGAAAATGAATCCAAGTGCTCCAAGTTCGCCGATGACTTCGTTGTACGTGGGTGACCTTCATCCAGACGTTACCGAGGCCATGCTATACGAGAAATTCAGTCCTGCTGGCGCAATAGTCTCCGTACGGATTTGCAGGGACGCGATGACCCTCCGCTCACTTGGATACGCATACGTGAACTTTCAGCAGCAGGCAGATGCTGAGCGTGCTTTGGACACTATGAACTTTAACATCATCAAAGGCAGACCTGTGCGAATTATGTGGTCCCAGAGAGACCCCTCTCTGAGGAAGAGTGGAGTTGGCAACATCTTCATCAAGAACCTTGACAAGTCTATTGACAGCGAAGCTCTTTACGACACATTCTCTGCCTTTGGGAACATCCTTTCCAGCAAGGTGGTGTGTGACGAGAATGGCTCTAAGGGCTACGGCTTTGTGCACTTTGAGACCCGTGAGGCTGCGGAGAGAGCAATTGAGAGACTTAATGGCATGTTGCTCAATGACCGCAAAGTGTTCATTGGCCACTTCAAGTCTCGCAAGGAGCGAGAGGCTGAGATGGGGGCCAGGGCCAAAAAGTTCACCAATGTGTACGTCAAGAACTTTGGAGAGGACATGGACGACAACAAGCTGAAGGAGATCTTCAGCAAGTTTGGCCAAACGCTGAGCACTCGCGTCATGACCGACGAGAGCGGCAAGTCCAAGGGCTTTGGCTTTGTGAACTTCGAGAGGCACGAGGATGCCCAGAGGGCTGTGGATGAGATAAATGGGAAGGAGCTGAATGGGAAGAAGGTGTATGTGGGTTATGCCCAGAAGAAAGGCGAGAGGCAGACAGGGCTGAAACGAAAGTTTGAGCAGATGAAGCAGGACGGTATGACTCGCTACCAGGGAGACAACCTATACGTCAAGAACCTAGACGACGGTCTGGACGACGCGCGTCTACGTAAGGAGTTCTCTCCGTTCGGGACCATCACAAGTGCCAAGGTGATGATGGAGGGCGGCCGCTCCAAAGGGTTCGGCTTCGTGTGTTTCTCCTCGCCGGAGGAGGCCGCCACGGCCATGACGGAGATGAATGGGCGCGTTGTAGGCACCAAGCCGCTGTACGTGGCTCTGGCGCAGCGCAAGGAGGAGCGGCAGGCCCACCTCTCCAACAAGTACATGAAGCGCACGGCCAGCGTGAGTGCCTTGCCCAACCTCGTGCTCAACCCCTACCAGCCTGCCCCGCCCTCCGGCTACAACATGGAAGCCATTCCACAAGCTCAGAACTGGCCTGCCTACTGCGCAAGCAGCCAGCTGGCACAACTCCTCCCCAGCCCTTGCTGGGCCATGCAGTGCGTCCACCCACAGCAAGTCCAGGATATGCCGAGTGCCATCGGTCCAGCCGCATCCTGCCCGCAGGCCTTCAGCGCCATCCGACCAACCACCGCCTGCCAGGTCCCATGCACGATGGCCTATCAGACCATGGCATCTGAGGCTCCGGGGACAGGGATGGCCAGCGCGGAAGCTGCCAACAAGGCGTCGCTGGTGAGAGCAGTACCACAGTACAAAACCACCTCAGGCGTTCACAGCCCACAGCAACACCTGGGCACACAGCCCTTAGATATAAATGTCGAACTTACCATTTATCAGTCAAATCAATTATAAAACATTTATGTTTCTCAACCCACAGCAGCACCTGGGGGCAGAGCTCCAGGTGCCCGTGCAGCTGGCTGCGGTCCATGTGCAGGGTCAGGAACCTCTCAGTGCCTCCATGCTGGCTGCTGCACCTCCACAGGAGCAGAAGCAGATACTGGGTGAGCGTCTGTTTCCCCTGATCCAGAACATGCAGCCCACCCTTGCAGGGAAGATCACGGGTCTGTTCCTGGAACTGGACAACTCGGAGCTACTGCATATGCTGGAGTCTCCTGAGTCTCTGCACCCTAAGGTGGATGAGGCAGTCGCTGTGCTCCAGGACCAGTGTGCGCAGGAAGCCGCTCAAAAACTTTAACCAGTGCTGCGCTTCTGGCTGTCTAATGGAAGAATAAGCAGTAAAAAAAATTAACATTTTAACTGAAAAAAATAAACATTGAAACTGAAATGCATTGAACATTGAAATATTTTTGCCATGTCTGTAGACATCAAGCCTGTAAGGGTTGGCACCAGGCCGAGGCCCCCTCGACCAGAGGGAGGCGTCGAGTCAACCACGCCACTGATCAGGATCAACACCCAACAGCTGGGCTAGACCTTATATAAGCCCAGTGACCCAATCATTCAGTGCTGGGTTTTTGATAAAGTTTTGAGCCAAGCTCCTAGCCGGTAACTCTGGGTATTGAGGTCTGTGAGCCCTTGTGCTATGCCTCTTTTCTGTTCTGCGAGGGTGTCAGTGTTTTTACACGTCCCCTCCCTTCTCCAGTTTTCCCCTCTCGAGTCTGTCTCTCTCCTGAGGCTTCCCTTAGCCATTCAAGTTTCTCCCCGTTTTCTGGTTTTGTTTGGGAGCTTTTAGTTCGAGTTTTCCCCAGTGCATCGGGGTTGCCATTTCTTTCCGTGGCGTTCTTTGTTCTCCCCTTTTCCACGCTCACCGAGGTGTTTCGTTTTTTCCTCTTGTTTTGCTTGATCCAAGCTCTAACTGTTCTGCACACGAGCCCACCATTGTTAGAGTGTGGCTGCTTACCCAGTAAGCTATTGGTGTCCTCACCTAGCTGACCTGGATTCAAAACCACCTTACAAAGTCCAGGCCTTGGTTATTCTAAGCTTAAAATGAAAACGACAGAAAAAGGTAAAATCATTTCAAGTTTGGTTTATTTGTCGCATACATAGTCATACACAGTATAACTCACAGTGAAATGGTTGAGTGCTCTGTCCAATCTGAGGAAAAAGAAAAACAGGGGTGCATAGAGAAATATATTCTATATATATACAAAAATATATTAATAGTGCATGTACAATATATATATATATATATATATATATATATATATATGTTTATATGTACAATGTATATATGGATATTTATATATGTATGTACAGAATGTACAGTCCCATCTTGCAATTGGCATATTTACAGTTATATGTTACATGGTGGTAATTGAACATATTACAGTTATATTGAACATATTACAGTTATTTCTATTACATATTACAGATTTTGACATGAACAGCTGATCATTTTTTTGTTTTTATTCCTCTTAAAGTTTGAATGTTCAGATTGTCAGTTCTTACAGGTCATAGCTGATCATTAGATAAGTGTATTGGGTTGCATTAATATAAATGTAAAGATCAAAAAAACAAAACCCCACAGTGTAGCTTAAAATAGAGAATAATTCTGTAATATTCCTTTATGTACAACACAATTTCAAATGACCTTATTAACAAACCAGTAAAGACAGGACGAGAAGCAAAGGTCACTTACACGTATTAAATCTTGAAGCAAACAAACTGCAGCTGCAAGTGCCACACTGCCATCCAGTTCCACTCTCTGGTCTGGCGACGGTCATATTACAGGAGCAACGAGAGGCTGCCAACAGTTTCTTTTAGCTTGTCTACTGAGACGGTGAAACTGGCCAACCAGGTGAAAAGCATTGTGAAGGAGAAACGACTTCGACTGCCGACGTGGGAAAGTAGCAGTCAGAGCAGGTCTATTGGAGCAGTGCGATGGACTCTGCCCAACAATGGGCTGCAAGCCCACATCTCTGCACATAGCAACAGTATGTGGTTCCTAGGTGCCCAGTCGGCTAGTTTTAAAGTTCAATTCAAATATTAAATAAAAATGCAGACTTCAGAATTGGTTAAATAGCATAACTGTGCACGTACTTTATTGTAGGTTAACATTAACACGCATTATTGAGGCACCCTCTGGAGAATGTCTAAAAATCAGAGAACCCACATTTTCATACATTTTTCAGTAGTGGTTATGTATTCACCCCACATTCCTTTACATATTTGCGTTTGTCTTCACGTCCATTGCATCCAAACCATACATTTGTCAATATATGCAAAGTAATATAAAACACCCACACCAGTTGGAACCTGTTAACACCACATTCCAAGAGATTTCTCTTGACCTTATCCTAAAGAGATGGTCCTGAGCCTGATGGAAATAATATCTCATACTTGGGAGGACATGGACGACAACAAGCTAAATGAGATCTTCAGCAAGTTCGGCCCAACGCTGAGCCGTCGCGTCATGACAGACGAGAGCGGCAAGTCCAAGGGCTTTGGCTTTGTGAGCTTCGAGAGGCACGAGGATGCCAAAAGGGCTGTGGATGAGATGAACGGGAAGAAGTTGAATGGGAAGCAGCTGTATGTGGCTCGTGCCCAGAAGAAAGGCGAGAGGCAGACAGAGCTCAAACGCAAGTTTGAGCAGATGAAGCAGGACGGCACGACTCGCTACCAGGGAGTGAACCTGTATGTTAAAAACCTAGACGACAGTCTGGACGACGAGCGTCTGCGTAAAGAGTTCTCTCTATTCGGGACAATCACGAGTGCCAAGGTGATGACGGAGGGCGGCCGCTCCAAAGGGTTCGGCTTTGTGTGTTTCTCCTCGCCGGAGGAGGCCACCGAGGCAATGAAGGAGATGAACGGGTGCATCGTAGGCACCAAGCCGCTGTACGTGGCCCTGGCGCAGCGCAAGGAGGAGCGGCAGGCCCACCTCACCCACCAGTACATGCAGCGCATGGCCAGCGTGAGTGCCGTGCGCAACCCAGTGCTCAACCCCTACCAGCCCGCCCCGCCCTCCGGCTACTTCATGATGGCCATTCCACAGTCTCAGAACTGGGCTACCTGCTACCCGAGCAGGCAACTGGCACAGCTCCACCCCAGCACCCGCTGGGCTACGCACAGCATTCAGCCACAGCATTTCCAATACATGCCGAGTACCATCAGGCCCGCTGCAGACCAATCTCTGGGCCAGGAACCTCTCACTGCCTCCGTGCTGGATCTGGAACCTCCGCAGGAGCAGAAGCAGATGTTGGGTGATCGATGGTCTGTTTCCCGTGATCCAGAACATGCACCCCAACCTTGCAGGGACGGGTTTGCTCCTGGAGATCGACAACTTGGAGCTTCTGCTTATGCTGGAGTCTCCTGAGTCTCATTGAAACATTGAAACTGAAAAAATAAAAACGCATTAAATATTGAAATATTTTTGCCTGGTCCATAGACTCCAGTTTCAGGCCTTGATTACAGTAAACTAAAACAACATGTAAAAAGGCTAAATGATTGACACGTGTACAGTCGGTGACTCCTTTCTTTTTGTTCCTCTTACTGTTCGAATGCTCAGAATGTCAGTTTTTGCAGTTGACAGCTGAGCATTAGGCATGTGTATTGGATTGTATTAATAATACAATTGAGGATTCATTGCTGTTCAGGGACCCAGCAGTGGTAACTTGGCAGTGGTAGGGCTTGAACTAGCAACATTCTGATTACTAGTCAAGTAACCTCTGAATAGTATTATTATGATTAATATTATTAATATATCTTACACTGAGGTCTGCTGAAGCTTACCCAGGATCCTTTGCAGCAGCCTGCCATATGCACAAATCATTACGAAAGGACACAGAATCTCTAAACTCCCTTGTTTTATGTTATTAGTTTGTCTAATTCAATGTTAAAGCACTTTCCCCTGTAAACACTCTTTTTATGACCTCATTTCACCGTTTCATGACTTTATGCCACGAACCAACCAACTATTCTTTTATACAACTCTTTTCAAACACTTCAACCATTGTGGGTAACTACACTATTATACACCTGTAATTCTTTATGCTATTTATTTTATTGGTACTGTCGATACATCGATGTTAGGAGAAATACCTCATGAATACTTTAAATGAATCC
This sequence comes from Electrophorus electricus, assembly GCF_041902795.1. NCBI lineage: Eukaryota > Metazoa > Chordata > Actinopteri > Gymnotiformes > Gymnotidae > Electrophorus > Electrophorus electricus. The sequence goes on along the minus strand of NW_027658693.1, from coordinate 804,955 downwards.
TTAAAATGACACCTATTCCATTTACTAATGCTAAGCTTGCTACAGTCTGAACTTCTAGCAAGTCAAGAGAAGTCTCATGCAGTTTCTGTATTTTCTATAATTGCTTAATATATGGATGGTTTTAAACTCAATAACATACGCACTTGCAAAATATGTGAATATAAAGGAACAAAAATAAATTAACATAACCACATACCTAAACATCATCTGGTACCATCACCCCATCACCCCTCAATGCAGTATGAGGATGGTCAGATTGTTGTATTTACTAATAGTTACCACTAGTATTAAAATAACAGTAAGCCCAAACTGTTCGACTATGTCCTCTTAAACAAACCTGTGATTTTTTAAATATTTGGACCACATCCTCCTGCAGAATAAAACAATCAGGAAATACAGTTGAGTTGGCCCATACCGCCCTCACATCAGTGTGATTTCCATCAATGACGTGTTATGGCTCTGGGTAAGGAACAATGTTATATTGTTCAATAAACTTTTCACAGGATGCATATTTTTCATTGTTTTAGCAAAGTTTTCGCTACCTCTATACAGCAAACACCAGAATCGACAAGGTTTACATTAATTATAGTCAGTAGAATTAAAGGGAAGAGGCCATATAAAAGGCTGGGATCTACGTTTAGCAGACTCGGCACTGTGTTACTAGATATTGCCCACATTCCAGTAATTTTATTAAGTCCTCTTTAAACAGAAAATAAAGATGCAGACTCAAGAATTAATTGAAGAGAGTAGTAGGTCCATTATTTATTTTGAGCTCAGCGTTACATACAAACGAGGCATAGTCCAGAATATGTCTAATAATCACACAAGGAACACACATTTTTATCCAGTTTTCACAACTGATTATGTGATTGCCACACCTTCTCTACATACTGGTGTTTGAAATCTCCACCACTGTGTTCAACCATACATTATTCAATATATGCAAATTGAGATCTATCATTGTACAAATTGAAGCTTGACCCCAGTATATCCTATTGGAAGATTTTCCTGTTTTTTTTTTTTGTTGTTGTTTTTTTTGTTTTTAACAAAGATGATCTCAACTCATACCATCAAACACCTGCAAGATGATGTTGCAGGTCAGTATCACCCTGCTCTTATGGTAAGATAATGAACCTTGCTTAGCCACAGAACTCTCGAAGAGGCTTTCACGTCTTTTAAAAGCCGGGATCTTTCCCAATACTTAGGAAGCTATTTCTCACGGGAACAGTCCAGAGTCATCTGCCGTAGACTTCCACAGAGGCCTTGAAACCACCTGCATCAGAGCCTCTGCTCTGCACTTACAGACCCAAAAAGGCCTTAAGATACCCCAGAAACATTATTCCTCTTTATGCTTTCAAACACAGTCTTGCACCACTCTGCACCTGTTGCAGAGAGCTTCAAAGCCTATTATAATTAGATCACAGATCGCCTCATGAAAATACCTTTACCCCAAAACATTTTATTACCTCAGGTGGAACAGTGTGTATAGGCCTAGACCTCTTTAGATGTAACTTAGAACCGCCGGTGACCGCTGTATGCGTTTCTTTGGTTGTACAAGCTCTACTGGAGGACTCGATGAATAGTTGATGATGGAAGAGGGGTATATCAGATTCACCCCTTCTGCCTCCATGTGACAAATTAACACACTGCATAAACTTTTAGAAATAAATCAGTCTTTTAACAAATGGTAAACATTCTCTAGAAAAGATTATCTTGTAACAATTCATTGAGTATATGAACTGTTTTTGTGTCCTTATATCTATAAATGAAAAGTAATAAAACATTATAGATGATAAATAAATTACATAAAATGTATAAAAGTTCACAAATAAGAAAGTACCTGAGTCTGCACTTTTCTCCACAGATTCAAGAAACTCGTGAAAGTTGGAAGCTATAGAAACACATAGTACAGAATTATAGACTGACTGAGGTGTGAGCAGAAAGATCGCCATGATGTCCTTATATCTAAAGCACTCAAAGCATTGATGTTATGTAAATAAACTGTGATCCGATTGGTTCAATCTAAGTAAATAGATTCACCTACTTTGAAGTTAAAGTTTTTCTCAAAAGGTTAGAACTGGTTGACTATACTTTGCCGTGTTCTGTAATAGAAAATGTAAACATTTATATCTAAAATATTGCACGACAGAAATCAATTCAAGACTAACCTCTAATGACCGCTAGATGGGGGAAGATATTAAGTAATAAATGAGTCCAGATCCTCCTGCCCGACAATACGGTGAGACTCTGTTTTTACGTGTGATGGAAAATGATACGAAACTATGTATTATGTGATTCATATAAAATCACACTGATCCTTTTGTTCTTAAATTAATAATGCTGTTTGCACATTTGTATCCGCCTGTTGCTGATTAAGTTGAACATGTATCAGGAACTGTTAACATCAAGGTCAACTTGACACACAACCCACACTGTTTGGAGACAGTTTGGGTTGGTTTGTGGAAAAAACCAAGCTGAGAGCTGATTGGCTTATAGCCACAGCAACAAAGGAAAGAAGAGCTGCTTAAGAAAAGATGATTGGTTAAAGACAGCACAGGAGTAGTATAACTAGCCACGGTTTTGTATACTCGGGGCTCCCTACCTGAGGAGAGCCAAACATTTATTTTATTCTTTTTCTTATTAAATTACTCTCTTAATCACGTCTGACTTGCTGTTTGTTCAAAATTCCACAACATATGTCATTACTACGCCGCACAAAAAAGACCGCCTTATTTGTAGTTCCACAATGTGAAAAGGCGTCATTTTCTATGCAAACGAATGAATAAACACCATGCCATGCCTTGCTGTATCCCCTCTTTGCACCGCTGGACAGACACACTCATGACACTGTACTCATCAAAAGCAGCACCAGAGACGCACTGAGTCATATCCCGCTACACACCTCTCAGGCCAGCTTGTTTGCACGTTTTGTCATAAAACTCAAAATGTCATTTGTTGCCATTATATATAAAAAAATTACCTATTTAAAAAAAACAAATAAATCAAAAAGTACTTGTGGCTAGAGAGACACGTGGCTAATCACCTACAAGAAATAATGTCAGTGATGTTTGGGGCAGGTGTTTCAAACTTGCCCAGACTCTTGAGAAGCACCTAAACGCTCACACAAGGGTGTCCGCTTGCCATAGTGCTGCAAATACTGCAGGAAGGGCTTTGGTGAAACAGGCCACATGGAGGAGCAGAAGACAATCCACACAACTGAAGAAGCCCATAGCTGCCCAGTATGTCAGAATCCACACGCGAGAAGAACCCTGTAGCTGCCCAGTATGTCAGAAGCAATTTGTGCAGCTGGGTAATGAACCATATTTGTACCCATTCGTATGTTGGGAGCAAATCAGTTGAAGACTTGAACAGTATGTTAACAATCAGTTAAAATTACTGTTGATGACAAGAAAACAATGGCTAATATGTTCCTTCACAGCTATGTCATTGGTTGATCTATTTTTGTCAGATTTAGTGCTTGTTTGGGCAAGTGTGTTAAAGTCTTCCTTTGTTTTTGGTTTTGTTCCTTTTCATATAGTTGTTTATTCCTTTTTGTCTAGTGATGTCCATTATCCATTTAAAATCTGTCAAATTAAACAAATGTGAAACGAATTCCATAGTATTCAGATTTGATTGCAAAAGAGACCAACCACTCCCCGTATTTTGAATTTTGCATATACAGTATATGTGCAGTTCCAGCCTAGTCCACTGATCCAAAATCTGGCCCAGATGTATCTGTTGACTGCAAATTTGAATGATTTCTGTGCTCTGCAGCAAAGGAGCGTTTGGTTACTATCTGATGGATTAAAATAGGCTTGTTGGTAGCAAAGACATCACTAAAGTGTACAGAGCAAAGGTACTCCAGGACCAGGATGGGTAAGTAGCAGCTTGATCAGTGGAATCTTCTGTGAGACGTAACAGGACGTCGGTCTTAAATGTAATGTTAGATCAAATGAAAAACTTTAGTGGATTGAAATACAGATAAATAAATCCACTAAAAGTGCATCTGCATCATTGGTTAAAAAGTTGTTCTGCTAGTTGTCTGATTTTGTTCCAGTAATCTAATGTTTCCTGGCACTAGGTGGTTCAAGATTATATTGGTGTTTGCTTTATTTCTGTGTTTTTTTTAACCATAGTCTGCTTGTTTATACTGTCTAACAAATGCAATACTGAGTAGTGAAACACTGACACAATCCCTTTTGGAAGTCAGACATTTGTAATAATTTCAATAATCTACAGTTGTAAGTCAAGAGGGCAGCACCATTTTAAAGTCTAGTTTCCTTTCTCTGTCTCACTTTCTGGAATTTTTCCGTCTGTGTTTTTATTAAAGTTAAAAATGGATAGGGTATTAAAACTCCCTTTCACTGACGTCTCTTCCACTGAACTTGTAGAGAAAGTGATGATATGAAGATGATTATGTTTATCACATTCACTCAGAGATCATTGTCTGAGGGTCATGTTGTACAGTTCACGATGCCCCGGGTTGCAATCAGGAGGTTTAACAGTGATGTGCCAAACAGTTGTCTGTGGTGTTCTATATGATCTAAAAGTCAGACTTACCATTTATCAGTCAAATCAATTAAAGAACATTCATGATCAACAATTTGTGGGTGGCCATGATACTAACAGCGTGGTGGAAATTCCACAAGATATCAAACTCCACACTAACATAAACATAACACTGCTTTCATGTCACTTCCACAAGTAGCCCAAACATAAGATATAGAAAGCAGGTAAGAGCGGAGCAGTCAATGTGCCTAATATGACTGCAAAAGCCTGGCAGGACAGGAGGTATTCCTGCTTCTGCTAATCAGCAAAAGGAAGCTCCTGGCAAAGTGACGTGGACTGCAAAAAAATCACCAGGAAGGTCAAGCTACAAATGCCAGAGAGGAGCAGGGAGCACCAAAAGTTCCATAGCATCCTGCGGAAAGAGTACCACATAAGCATGGAAACAGTACAGCAACCCATGGTATGAGCATGGACAGATGAGGAAGAGCTGCTAGAACAGTACGTCCCCAATAAGCAGGCAGGATGTGGATCCGTCTCACTATTTCATCGGCAGAAATGCAGGAGCAGGTGATAATACTCCTGGGCCCAGCACTCTTCAACCTGGGTACTTTAAGGAGAACACGGCAGCCTCCCAAAAGTGATACAAAGTCCCAAAATGGCTATTACCTGTGCTGAATAACAGTATGAAGGACAAATCTACCCCTGTCCAAAGTTTAATTGATTTAACTGAATGCCAACTATACTACCACCATCAATCTGTGTAAGGTGTACTTGCAAGTGCCTTTAGCACCAAAAGCAAAAGAACTCAGTGTTTTCAACACATTTCATCCAAGCATCATCATGTGAAATGTTGTTCTTTTCGGAAATTCTTCATCTAAATATGGTTGTGTTGCTAATGAGATCATATTATTTGTTACTCTTTAAACCTTATTATTCCTTTAAGATTCAAAGTCTACTGTGTTAGGAAACCTATGTGAGAATATAAAATCAGCAGTTTCTGCATGCTTGTGTGATGAATACAGAAAGTGATCTCTTATACCTGCGGAATTAAGGCTTCAAATGTCTTGGTGTTCAGACGATATGGAGAGGCTCTGGGAATCTGGAAGGATAAACGTTTGTTTCATTTTCAGGGACTGTTGATCATTTATTTGTCCATTCATTTATTACACTATTAAGGGATTATTAATGTGCACTGGGAGAACAGTATAAAGTTATCAGTCTTCTTTATCAGTCTTCTAACTAAACAGCCTGGTCTTGTAAGGTAACCACATGCACACCTTTCCCTCAGTGATGGCAAGGAGTGGTTTAAACTCACCATGTCATCTGTGATTCTGAGTGTGAGTGCTCCTGCATTTTTCTACACAAAGCCTGCTGAGTTGGCAGTGAAGGCAGAGATGCCCATATACAGCATGTTGCTTTCATCAGGTGGCAGTGAAAATGGTGTCGGGGCAAAAGCGGGTTTCTTGTGCACTCCAATGTTGTAAAACTCCCCCTATATAGAGAGCAATGCAGAGATTAACTTATTCTTTTACAGCTCCTGGGTCTTGATTCTTCGTTCAGATTAAACTGTTTTATCAGTGTAACCTTTGTGTAACCTTTTTTTCCTACAAAAGCCCAACAGTGCTTTCTGGATACACTTAGGCACAGTTTTGCAAGTGCTCCTGTTATTCCCTGTTAATTCAGATCTTTGGCTCAGAAAGGCTTTCTTATGATCATTATGGTCATTATTCTTATGCTTTGACAACTTGTGCCTTTTTTAACTTGTGCCTGAAAACCCCTTTACCTATGCCAATGATAAAACACTGATGAACTCCTGCAAACAAGTTGTAGTTTATTAATTAGTGCATTAATCTTAGTTTGGGATCTTTAATGACCATCTTAATCTGTGTATATTATTTGATTGTTGGTTCTTTCCTAGCTGAATGTAACTTCCTCTCACAGTAGTGTACAACTTCCAAGCTTATCAAAGGATAGTGTTGTAGTCAGGACCATTAAAAAATCATTCAAGCAAAGACCAAGATTTTGTAGTGTTTGAATCTGAGACAAGAATGAGACTTATTTAACAATGATTTTACTTTAATTATACCACTCACTGATAATGTATTGTAAATTGTCATTGTCATAAATAATTGTCATTATAAAGGCAGCTGAATATAAACAAATATAAAGCAAAAAGGTTCATATGGTCATTTTTATTATTAAATTAAAACATAGTAATACTTAAATAATTGCTATCTGCCCTTGGGTCAATCATGGAAAGGATTAATTAGATGTGTTCTGTAATGTGTTAAATCCTCTCGATAAATGCATAGCTTTAGCTATATCATAAAACATATGATGAGTCCTTTTCTCATTATTACTTGTGTACAACAAAAGTTTGTGTGACAAGCAGCAACATGTATATTTGCCAATTTATGAAAACGGGAGTATGCGCAGTGGGAGAGTAAATATCTTTTAAAATGACTCTCAATTAATGGCAATGCATTTACAATAAGTCTCTTGCCACAATAACAACACTGTCTGGATTTGCCATCAGCTGGTTGATTGCAGCATCGTGCAGCCTGCAGCCTAGCATTTGTTTGCAGGGGAACATACACTGCCATAATTATTACCATAATGAATTTTTTAAGGAGAAAGAATAGTCTGTACATTAATGTTAAAAATTCCAGATCCAGATAGCAGTGTTTATGTATGTCAGTGGCTGTGCACCAGTACTTGTGAATGTACACACACAAACCTCACCCTTTGGGTCTTCCCCAAGTCCCCTGTCCTGTTCACACTACTAGCTAAGAGCAACCAGCTAACTTGATAGCAGTGTGACTCAATAATAATAATAATAATAATAATAATAATAATAGTAATAATAATAATAATAATAATAATATGGCGCTTCCATGCACATCAGCAAGCAAATAGGAACACTAGCACTTGCATGAAATTAAGCATATTAGCATTTCAGAAGGCAGATTATTTAGCCTGCTAAAATAGCAGGTGTGGCAGCAAATGTCTGTTCAAAACACTATGTCACAGGTATGAGCATCATGTATTTGATATAGTATGATTGTTCATGTTTGTAAATTTAAAGCTTACAAATGCTGTATTTACAGTGTATTGCAGGTTATTAAAATGTGGCAGTAATTATTAGGATATAGAGAATTGTAGTGTTTAAACAAATCATTATGTCAGAAGTATGTTTAGGGGAGAATACACCCTGACCCACCCAGAGTTAACACACACTTACCTTACATTATTGATCATAAACTTGAATAGCTACAATACTGTCTGCTAATCATGCAGTTTGAAGTTTGCAAAGTGTGTACCCAGACAAAATCTGTGTTAAAACTTTCCTTTAACACTGAGTCATACATGAGTCAGACATGATTCTGAATAAATGAATGAATGAAAAAATGAAAAGCCTTATTTCATTTCAAACTGCACTTCAGGAACACTGAGCTCAAGTTCTGAGGAAACTTCCCTGCATATTTTCAGGGGTTTTCTGCCTCACCATGCCTGAATCACCTCATAAGGAGCTTGATAATGAGGAGACAGGGTGACTGAGGCAGTGAACACTCCTCACTGAGCATACTGGCTTCCAAGAGCTGGAGCTGGGAAGACCTATAGGTCTGTGACACACACTCCCACCCAGTCCTGATACTAAGAAGGTGGAACCTACAGGCTAATATGCAGCTGCCTGTGCATCAATAGGCGTCTGGGGTGTCCATCACTCAGGGAGGCGTGGCTGAAGGCGTGGCCTTGCAGACTCTGAGAGCTGGCTGAGGTAATCTCTAAAGGAGAGAGTAGTCACCAATAATCATGGAAATGTAGCCATAACTGTACAGTATATTTCACAGCCATGTATATTACATATCACAGACCAGGCTTACCAGAATAAATATTCCACACATACAGCTCATATATATCTCTCTCTGTGTGTGTGTGTGTGTGTGTGTAAAAACATGCTCCTGTTTTAGTCTCAACACAGACAGATATACATGTAGGAGTAGCAAACTGAAGTAAGAGCTCACCTTCACCAGTACATAGTCTCCAGCTTTAACAGTGACAGGGTTGGTATCCGTGGGATAAGAAAGCAAATCCTTTCTTGGAAAAATAACCTTCACATTCCCATCATTCCGACCACAAAGATCTTGAGATGACTTCTTACTTTCCTGCAGAAAACAGACTCAGTCAAGCAAAAACAGCAGATAACATTTGTACAATATAAAAGGCTTGACTAAGCACTGTAGCAGACGTCTCACTAGTGTTATCCAAACCAAGGGTGGTTATTCCCACTGTTATGTAGATGGTCATAAAATTCTGTTATCAGTGTGTATATCGGTAGATCCAATCTCAGCATGACTGGTAGCGCATATTAACACACAAGTGGCAAACACCTTGGGGTAGTTTTCTGTGCATTCGCCAGGCATGTCCTCAAAAGAAGGACACTAACAAGAATCAAAATTAACTAAGACCCCAATCTTCAAACAGTTATTGATGGCAGGTAATACACTAAAGACCACAAGCACAGGGAAACCAGTCATTGGGATTTCCCGGTACCAAAGATGTGAACTGCTCTCAACACTTCAAAAATAACAAAAAGCTCAAAGCATCCAAAACAGACACAATGCTATGCCTAACCAGGGAAGGGTTTCAAATGAAAGGGCCACAGAAACCCATGCGGCAATTGCAAACTAACACCACAAACGGGAAAGTGACCATACAACTCAAATAGACTAAAATAGACCAAACAATGCCCTAAATACATAAACAGATAAACTCTATTTGCCCTCCAGAAAAGAACAAAGCCAAAACCAAAATGAAATGCCAAAAGGTGCTAGGGCTGAGCTGATAGACAATGCCATTGTTCATCATCGTTGTCAGACAGACCTCATGATGTTGATCCAGCAGGTCTAAATAAGATAAGGGAGGAGAATTTACTGCAACTATTTATTTTCTTGCAGAAATCTAGTTAAATCGATATGCAAAACATGATGACCAAGACACACAGATGCAGCAATCCCAAATTATTAACAGCAGAAGTGCTCCAAACACAGTTGTAACACAGCATGGCTTCAACCCACTGCAGTACTCACTCCCTCCACTAGGACAAGCTGTTTGCTGTCGATGAAACTGGTGTTGACCTTAGCCGCATCTTCTCGGAATGTAAAGATAAGCTCCTCCAGGCGACAGCTTCTTCACCTCAGCTGGGATATCGTCCCTGAGACGGTGATATGCCTGAGTTTTCTGTGGGTGTGGTACACACATGTTCATGTCAGAAGGTCAAGCCCAACTGGCAGCCACAAGACCCTTTCAATTCTCCAAATGATAATAGACAATGGTGAATTTCTTGATAGAACCATCACATGAACCAGGGAGAATGTCTGTTTTTTGATAGTGTTAAACACAATGACAAAATAGGATCTCACCTTCCTCATGCTGTAGGCAAACAGGAAGGCTACATTATAGCCCACTTCCCTGATCAAAGAGACCGACTGCTGGTGGTCCTCCTCGGTTTCCCCACAGAAGCCTGTGATGAAGTCACTGCTCAGACTGACCCCTGTAAAAAGAAATTATACATAGATATTTATTCACACAAGACCTATTATAGCTACAATAATTTTATAATTACATACTGAATGTTTGGTAATGATAGGACACCTGGTATTATCTTTCAAATGTTTTCCACAAGCTCAAGGTAGGCTTCCCTAGTATACCTATGAAAACATCCCAGAGCATGATGACTTAAAGTGAGAACTAAGTTTTAACACATGAGACATCAAGAGATTTGAGATAAGCAGGCTAATCTCTACTGTGCTTGTGGTGAGTGCTGTCGTTCTAGGAGCGTTTCTCACCCACGCCTCATGGTCTGTAAGACTCTGCTGCTGCCGCTCTGAGCTGGCAAGTGGATCTGCTTACAGATGTTCCTCCGCTCTTGGATTAGCTATAACACCTTCAGGAAACATACTCACCCACCCCAGCACAGGTCAAACGAAAACAGCACAAATTGACTATGGCAGTCAAACCTTATTTCACATATCTGATAAGCATAAGGCTTTTTCAATCTGATAATCTATTAATGATCTTTTCTACTGCTCACATCCAAATTTGCGAATCCTAAATTATTATCCAATCTGCTGCTTAAAATGGCCTATGAGCAATATCTGCACATGAATTCAGACTATAAGAAACCGTTCAACTAAATACTTAAACTCTTTGAACATCCACTACACCACACAAGCCATAAACAGTCAGGGCCGGATTACCAATAGATTACCAGAGCAGGCAGTGACCTGTAGGCCCCACACCTTTTAGGGGCCATGCAACAAGGAATTTAAAAAAAACAAACATATTAGGAGATCATTTGCAAGGGAGGCCCCAAGATTATGACTGCCTAGGGCCTCCACAGGGTTTAATCTGGCACTGTAGGCAGTGTACATGTACATGCCCCTAAATGTAATTGGTAACATATTCCATTACATTACTCAAACGAGGAACATACTTTAAAAACTTTGGAATACGTCAACATTGTCCAAGACTATTTCAAATATAACTCACTTTAATTACATTTAAATTACATTTAACAGCATGTATTCTGTGTTCTGTATTTTGTCACCTGCAATGAAATACATTTTAAAAGTATCTTCCCCACACTAGTCATGGGTATCCCAACCAAAAACCACATGCTCACATCCATGACTCTGGGGTTTCTACCTCATCAGGAAAGTCTTTAGGATGTGGCCAGGTGAAGCGAATCCTTGTCAGGGTTTATGAGGGAGACGTGGTGTAGCAGGTCAGCGAATCGTAGGCCTCCTTGCTCATCACGGGAACACGGTGCTGAAACCACGGCTGAGGTGCGAACCAAGCTCCGAGTTGCTGGCCCCGTCCCCAGACACGTCTCTGTAGCTGTTCACGTTTTGACCCAGCAGGGTCACTTCCTTCACCCCCTATGGCCATGATCATTTCATATACTTAGTGTTCACATCTGGCCAAGTTTCACACACAGAAACTAGTAAAGCCAGACTGCACACATAGTCGCTGAAGGGAAGAGACCTTGTCAGACAGCATGCGCACTTCTTCAAGTATGGAGGACACAGGTCTGCTCCTTTCCCTCCCCCAGGTAAACGGCACAATGCAGTAGCTGAACATGTTGTCACAGCCCCGCGTGATAGACCTACAGCAGTCAAAGAGGGACAAAATATACTGGATAATCCCACTGTAAAACAAGGTGCCACCAACAAGGCTTGCAGTACACAAGGTCTGTACTGTCAACAGCGTGAAAGGACTTTAAAAGTATCGACACCCCTGATATCAAACCATTGTTTGAAGTGCTACATCTAAAAGCATGAAGGAGCTGAAGATGAGCCACCACGGTGTTTGAAGTTTTATATCCCTTCATAAGTGTAGGAGGGTCAGTCATGTATAAATATTTAACCAAAAAATGCAGATTGACAAGTGTTCAGTAAAATGATAATAATAAACAACTGAACTATGAGAATTTGCTGTTTTTGGCTTTATTGTGGATGCAAGTCCCATGTTTCATGCAATATGGTAGCAAATGCCCTTAAATTATAGCTGACATTTCTGTATTTTAATCTAACAGTTGCTGTTCAGATTAAATTCAGTGTATTAGAGTTGAATATGAAAACACCAAAAACTGTCTATACATGTTAACTTAAAAATTGAACTGTACCATCTTTACAAAATCACACAGTGCAAAGTTAATTTAAAAGTTAGTGTTTAGTAGGAACTCCTCCCTTATAAATCAGCCAGATATTATTATGGCACTCACACAAAGGCACTGTGTCCTGAATGGTGAATGGGCATGACATCAGCATATGCCTCTTCCAGGGAGAGCAGGACATTGCTGGTCCTCTGACCCCCATGGGCCAGTGCAAGGAGTCGGAGAAGATCTCTGTAGGCATCTGGCCCTGCTACAACATCCACCACCCTCTCCTTCTCCAGCAACTCAGTCTTCAGTCTCTCTGCCATGCAATCTACAAGAGAGCAAGCACACATATGCGTATACGGGCGCGTGAACCCACACACAAACATACATGCGCATACACGAACATTTCAGACTGAGAGATACATTTGAACGTGAATGAAGAACTATGGTGAAGTGAGAAGTTACCCAGGACTCCTATCTTTAATGGAGTGCTGCTCTTTAGATGCTTCTTTTTCAGAACTGCTGGATGTTTGAGTCTGTTGCAGATGGTCTGCTCTGCCTTTTCCCTGTCACAATGATTTTTATTTTTTCCAACAGAAAATAGCATTACATCCAAGCAAAAAATGTCACTGAAGTCAAGGACTGCTGTCAAGTTGCACAAGATTGGCAACGTATAGATTCACTGTGTAAAATACAAACAGAAATAGGCTTTTCCTACCTTATGGAGCATGTGACAAGAAGCACCACATCTGCCTGTATAAAAAAAAAAAAAATTAGGAAAGATGAGAATGAAAGCTTTCAAATAAAGGAAGCGCTGTGTTTATCAAGGGTCAAAGGTCAAGGCATTGACACTTACCTCTGATAGTTCGTGGGTCCGAACATATCCACCCTTCTGAAGAATGGACCACGCAATTTCAGTGTCGTTGACGTTCATCTGACAGCCGTATGTTTCGAAATACACTGCAAGATGTAAACACCAAAATAAAATTGGCAACGACTACCGGCATACTGACACATGGGAATTAAAATCCTAAAGCCTGAACTATCATGGCAACAAATGCAGTTACATACCTTTCCGTAGCTGCGCCAGACCACTTTCTTCAGGAAGATACGATTCCTCATGTTCCTGTTGCGTCTCAGTTGAACTTTTGCCTGAAGAACTCTTAATGACGACAGCTTGGTCTTAAATGTGCTCACTCTCGTCTCATCAGTCTCATTAGTAGGAGTGCTAGATAGAGACACTGAGCAATAACCTCTGCATTTGTCGGCGAGTCGAGATAAACACTTTTGAACAGAAAACACTAGAAGTCTAAGCCTGCGGGCAGACATCATGTCTAAACGGGAGATTCGGCTACAAAGCCATGAACAAGACAAGAAACTCAATTTAACTTTAAAAGTAACGTTAGCTAAGGCTAAGTGCTAACTTAGCAATGGTGCTGTGGTTTGCGCAGAACAATTTTATATACAAAAGTATATTATCAGCGAGCTAACAAATCTGTACAAGCAGCCAATAAATATAAAAATATCTGTAGCTTAGTTAGGTAACCTAATAATTCAGCTGTAACATACACTCACGTATGACCCCACACGGTTAACATTGACATGCAGTTTTGTAATTTTCAAAATAACGGTTTCATTAAAACGTAACAGTGATACTCGTGTTTCAGTTCTAAGACAAGTAAACGGTGTAACTTGGGAGGGAGATCAATCGCAAAAATATCGATTTACGTTTTTTAATTCATATTTTTGTAATTAATATTTTTAATTAATATTTTTTTAATTAATAGTTTTGTGAAATCTTATATTTAACATAAACGGCTACTTTTATTTTGCAAGTGTTTACTTGTTAGTCATAAGTAGTGTTTTGTGAGATGATTGTTCGTTTTCACACATGGCTCTCTGTCCCTCACCTACTCTGATCTAATGACGAATGCGTAATTTATTTTATAAGTGGACTTCACACTTCGTTCTGTTACCTAAGGGTCAGTACAACATACTCGTTTAAATGTGCTGATACAAAGATTGTGAAACAATTAATGTTTTTAATTAACTGATTAAAGTTTTACTCTGAATGAACACATTTTACGAATATATAGGAATGTTAACCTTATTACATTGTCTTTGATGAGGAAATGGGTATTTTGGATGTTTTAACCTTTTAAACATGTTTTAACCTTTTAAACTTTTAAATATTACCGTAAGGTTGTAAATACGTTCATTAATATTTTAGGTATTTTGATTATTCATTTTGCAATTTTGATTAAAAATAAATAAATAAATAAAATTAAAAATCAAGTTATTTAAACATGTCCAAGAATTGCTGTCCACTCTCTCATCTTTGGATAACCATCTTGGTAAAAATGCGACCTTTGACATCAGTGACCTCACAACTTTAAAAAAGGTCTATCTTCATTCGCCTAAAGGCATAAACTGCATGCTCCTATAGTATGTCAGTTCATTTGAATTTCTCACTTTGTCCCCATACTCAGATGAGTTAAAGCTAAAAATGTCCACCCCATTGTGATGAAATATTGAGTTAATAAACATTATTTTAGAATATCAAAATATATGTTTGAAATGCTAACTTTAGCTAAAATTGTCCACCTGCTGACATGACAGTTGCACAATACAGTGAACATATACTTGCATATACCTTCTTTGCTGTTTTCTTGTTGTTTTGTTTTAAGTAATATTTCCTAATAACTATTAAACTATTGATGTTCAGCTACGACAGGAGCTGAAGTAGCAAAGAGGAAAAGGTCCAGGTGAGATGCAGACCCTTGGAGGAAAGAGACAATTACCTGTGAAATTAGAGAGAGAGAAAGCGCTGTAGAAAAGGTGAGGAGATTTTAACAAAAAAGGGAATTCATGACTGAAAAAGAAAGGTATGCCAAAAAAAAACCCAAAACAAAACAGAGTCGAGAAAGGAATAGTTGCCATGACAACTAAACATTCTTGAAGAGCTATAAACTGTGTTATCAAGGTGTATTTTAAATGTTCATAACTTTGCTTTTAATGGCTTTAAACGTTATATATAGCTTAGAAGTATGTAGAGATTGGAGGAATATGTGTGGCTATATTTGGGCTATTTCTTCTGTTTGGGTATGAGTGGTTTGTAGCATTTAGCATTGGACATTGAGAGTGCTGAAAAGTCTAAATGTGTCTGTGAAAGCTTTAGAAGTATAAAGTGATTGATTTTTAAATTAGTAATGAAAATGCTGAGGTAATAAAATGATATTGTAAGCAGAAAAGTATGGATGGTCCCGAATAAACTGGTTTCATGCAGGAAAGACCAGTGTAGGCTTCAGCATAAATCTTCAGGAGGCCTCTTTGAAAAAGCCTCTAGGGGATTCCGTTGAAGGGAGAGCCTTGGTTCAAGGATGGGACATCCCGGCCAAGCACTGGAAGAAACAATATGGAGATCACCAAAAGAAACAATATGGGCATCCGGTGATATAGAATAGGATCGTCTTTTAAAAAAATAGAAGTAGTTCAGGTTGAACATAATAGTACCAAGAACTTGTTGGTGTAACTATTAAATATCAATTAGCATATATTGAATAATGTATGGTTTGAACATAATAGTGGAAACCTGGACAAGTATTATGAAAAAATAAAAATGGTTATGCAAGTGTCCTTGAAGCGTTTGGTTACTATCTGATGGATTAAAATAGGTTTGTTGGTAGCAAAGACATCACTAAAGTTTACAGAGCAAAGGTACTCCAGGAACAGGATGGGTAAGTAGCAGCTTGATCAATGGACTCTTCTGTGAGACGTAACAGGGCGTCGGTCTTAAATGTAATGTTAGATCAAGTGAAAAACTTTAGTGGATTGAAATACAGATAAATAAATCCACCAAAAGTGCACCTGCATCATTGGTAAAAAGTTGTTCTGCTAGTTGTCTGATTTTGTTCCAGTAATCTAATGTTTCCTGTGGACTAGGTGGTTCAAGATTATATTGGTGTTTGCTTTATTTCTGTGATCTTTTTAACCATAGTCTGCTTGTTTATACTGTCTACCAAATATTGAGTAGTGAAACACTGACACAATCCCTTTTGGCGTCAGACATTTGTAATAATTTCAATAATCTACACTTGTAAATCAAGAGGGCAGCACCATTTTAAAGTCTAGTTTCCTTTCTCTGTATCACTTTCTGGAATTTTTCCGTCTGTGTTTTTATTAAAGTTAAAAATGGAAAGGGTATTAAAACTCCCTTTCACTGACATCTCTTCCACTGAACTTGTAGAGAAAGTGATGATATGAAGATGATTATGTTTATTGCTTTCACTCAGAGATCATTGTCTGAGGGTCATGTTGTACAGTTCACGATGCCCCGGGTTGCAATCAGGAGGTTTGACAGTGATGTGCCACAGTTGTCTGTGGTGTTCTATATGATCATCACAGAACATCACACATAACTGGTCAAATTGTATCTCGAGTAGTATATTTGTGTATTATACTATATATTAGCAGCATATCTTTATGATGCAATTAAAAACATTCCCCATCCCCCTGAATACCAATCATATTACATATCTGGGTACTAAATTCTCTTCCCAGTTGTCTGTTATTCAAAATAAATAGTCATCCAATTATTAAAACAATAAGCGACAAACTTCATTGATGGACAAATTTGCCCCTTATGCTCTTCGGACAAACTGCAATAATTAAAATGAGAATATTACCTAAACGAAATTGTTTGTTTTCAATTATTCCAGTGCCACCAACCTGTCTAAAATCTTTGGACAACATCATAACTTGATTCTACTGGAAAAATAAATCACATAGAATCAAACTCACAACATTACAGAACTGTAGTTGATTATTGCAAATCAACTACAATATGGAATAAAATGGATAAAACCTAGTATATCAGACAGAATATGGATAGACATAGAGCAAACATTATGCATAGATCTAAAAGTCAGACTTACCATTTATCAGTCAAATCAATTAAAGAACATTCATGATCAACAATTTGTGGGTGGCCATGATACTAACAGCCTGGTGGAAATTCCACAAGATATCAAACTCCACACTAACATAAACATAACACTGCTTTCATGTCACTTCCACAAGTAGCCCAAACATAAGATATAGAAAGCAGGTAAGAGCAACTATCAGTTCAGAGACATTAAACTCACCTGCATCCATATCAGTATTATAAACATTCCTAATACAAAAAAACTATCACATAAGATATACAAAATAATAATGAAATCAAATCGCATAATTACTCTCCCATCGAGACAATGGGAGGAAGATTTATTACTAACCCCCGACGCCACAGTCTGGATTAAAATGTATAATAATAATTACCACATGACAGCAACACTAACCTACAATGCATTCAGTACAAAATAATACATAGATTACATTATACTACACATTGGATGTTTAAAATTGGTTTCACAAGCTCAGCAATCTGTACATACTTTACTCCAAACACAGCTGACGATTACATTCACATCGTGTGGCAGAGCACACCTATCAAGTAATTTTGGCAATAGGTCATCACACACATGTCCCATGATTTAAATAACCCTATCCATCCAACACCATCTTTATGTCTCCTAGGAGACATGTCATCAACCAATGTGTCAATAGAAAAAAAACAGGATAATATATATATAACATTATTAATTGCAAATACAAACATACTCATGAATTGGAAAACAAAAAATAATATTAGTGTCACCGAATGGAAAAATCTATTGATAGACTACATATCAATGGAAAAAAATCTCAGAATGAATCAATAAGAACCAATAACCTAGACTGGACTCCTTTGATAAAAAGTTTACAGAGCTAATCCATAAATGATAAATATCCCAATCTAGTACGTGTACATATACAGTGCACTCGCACATAGCCTCTCTCTCTCTCTCTCACACACACACACAGGCAGACGCACACAAGCAGTCACACACGAACACACACACACACACACACACACACACACACACACACACACACACACACACACAC
Source organism: Electrophorus electricus (assembly GCF_041902795.1). Taxonomy (NCBI): domain Eukaryota; kingdom Metazoa; phylum Chordata; class Actinopteri; order Gymnotiformes; family Gymnotidae; genus Electrophorus; species Electrophorus electricus. Next base: position 786,795 of record NW_027658693.1, on the reverse strand, counting down.
ACACACACATTCCCGTAATGGTGCAGGTGGCAAATACTTAAAATACTCTATCTGCATTTCCCGTTTGTCTGTTTCGTCTCTGTTCGTCTTATTTTTCCTCTCTCCCCTATTCCCGTTTCCCCCACGTTATTTATGTCTGTTCATACGTTTTATACACCCGATATAGTTGGACACAGTGAGAAGTTAGAAATAAATAATGAATAAATAATAAAGTTCTAAAGGTCCTCCGATGGGCGGAAATCAATTGATATATTTATTTCTCCAGATTTCTAACTCGGAGAGAAAAAGACGTCCTTTTACAAATCGCACCTCGTTGTGGAACTCTACTAAGGTTTACAATCCAGGCGATGATTTTTAACCTCAAAGAACATAGGCCTGCTCCAAGGCAAACTGATTTCATCCCATTAATTAACTTTAATGCGATGTTTTTTGCCGAGCATTAGGCTAAAGAAAATGAATGTTGCTGCGTTTATCAAACTAAAAGTATTTATTCTGAGCCATGCGGTAAATGATTCAGTGTGAGCAGCATATGGACGATTTTTGGAAAATGCTGTGACTAGGTAATATTTTGAAATATAAGGCGTTGTTAAAGCCCCTCATTCACGCTATTAACGTTATAAGTTAAAATAATTGAATAATTCATAAATAAATAAATAGCGTTTGTATAATATTTAAAAATAAACATTTACGTAAAAGCACTCTTACGTAACAACCAAGTTGTCATGTATTTGAATCTAAAGCTAAAGTGTTGCTTTGATCGCTTTGGTCGGTCGACACTTGCCTGGCTCTGTTGAATTGCTGTTTCAAACTGTTTTATAATTCGTGCAGTTAGATCATTTGGTTAAATCATTTACGATTTTATTTTATTCATTTACTACTTTCGACTACGATTTCCAGAAAGGTTGACCGACGATCCTCACGAAAATGAATCCAAGTGCTCCAAGTTCGCCGATGACTTCGTTGTACGTGGGTGACCTTCATCCAGACGTTACCGAGGCCATGCTATACGAGAAATTCAGTCCTGCTGGCGCAATAGTCTCCGTACGGATTTGCAGGGACGCGATGACCCTCCGCTCACTTGGATACGCATACGTGAACTTTCAGCAGCAGGCAGATGCTGAGCGTGCTTTGGACACTATGAACTTTAACATCATCAAAGGCAGACCTGTGCGAATTATGTGGTCCCAGAGAGACCCCTCTCTGAGGAAGAGTGGAGTTGGCAACATCTTCATCAAGAACCTTGACAAGTCTATTGACAGCGAAGCTCTTTACGACACATTCTCTGCCTTTGGGAACATCCTTTCCAGCAAGGTGGTGTGTGACGAGAATGGCTCTAAGGGCTACGGCTTTGTGCACTTTGAGACCCGTGAGGCTGCGGAGAGAGCAATTGAGAGACTTAATGGCATGTTGCTCAATGACCGCAAAGTGTTCATTGGCCACTTCAAGTCTCGCAAGGAGCGAGAGGCTGAGATGGGGGCCAGGGCCAAAAAGTTCACCAATGTGTACGTCAAGAACTTTGGAGAGGACATGGACGACGACAAGCTGAAGGAGATCTTCAGCAAGTTTGGCCAAACGCTGAGCACTCGCGTCATGACCGACGAGAGCGGCAAGTCCAAGGGCTTTGGCTTTGTGAACTTCGAGAGGCACGAGGATGCCCAGAGGGCTGTGGATGAGATAAATGGGAAGGAGCTGAATGGGAAGAAGGTGTATGTGGGTTATGCCCAGAAGAAAGGCGAGAGGCAGACAGGGCTGAAACGAAAGTTTGAGCAGATGAAGCAGGACGGTATGACTCGCTACCAGGGAGACAACCTGTACGTCAAGAACCTAGACGACGGTCTGGACGACGCGCGTCTACGTAAGGAGTTCTCTCCGTTCGGGACCATCACAAGTGCCAAGGTGATGATGGAGGGCGGCCGCTCCAAAGGGTTCGGCTTCGTGTGTTTCTCCTCGCCGGAGGAGGCCGCCACGGCCATGACGGAGATGAATGGGCGCGTTGTAGGCACCAAGCCGCTGTACGTGGCTCTGGCGCAGCGCAAGGAGGAGCGGCAGGCCCACCTCTCCAACAAGTACATGAAGCGCACGGCCAGCGTGAGTGCCTTGCCCAACCTCGTGCTCAACCCCTACCAGCCTGCCCCGCCCTCCGGCTACAACATGGAAGCCATTCCACAAGCTCAGAACTGGCCTGCCTACTGCGCAAGCAGCCAGCTGGCACAACTCCTCCCCAGCCCTTGCTGGGCCATGCAGTGCGTCCACCCACAGCAAGTCCAGGATATGCCGAGTGCCATCGGTCCAGCCGCATCCTGCCCGCAGGCCTTCAGCGCCATCCGACCAACCACCGCCTGCCAGGTCCCACGCACGATGGCCTATCAGACCATGGCGTCTGAGGCTCCGGGGACAGGGATGGCCAGCGCGGAAGCTGCCAACAAGGCGTCGCTGGTGAGAGCAGTACCACAGTACAAAACCACCTCAGGCGTTCACAGCCCACAGCAACACCTGGGCACACAGCCCTTAGATATAAATGTCGAACTTACCATTTATCAGTCAAATCAATTATAAAACATTTATGTTTCTCAACCCACAGCAGCACCTGGGGGCAGAGCTCCAGGTGCCCGTGCAGCTGGCTGCGGTCCATGTGCAGGGTCAGGAACCTCTCAGTGCCTCCATGCTGGCTGCTGCACCTCCACAGGAGCAGAAGCAGATACTGGGTGAGCGTCTGTTTCCCCTGATCCAGAACATGCAGCCCACCCTTGCAGGGAAGATCACGGGTCTGTTCCTGGAACTGGACAACTCGGAGCTACTGCATATGCTGGAGTCTCCTGAGTCTCTGCACCCTAAGGTGGATGAGGCAGTCGCTGTGCTCCAGGACCAGTGCGCGCAGGAAGCCGCTCAAAAACTTTAACCAGTGCTGCGCTTCTGGCTGTCTAATGGAAGAATAAGCAGTAAAAAAAATTAACATTTTAACTGAAAAAAATAAACATTGAAACTGAAATGCATTGAACATTGAAATATTTTTGCCATGTCTGTAGACATCAAGCCTGTAAGGGTTGGCACCAGGCCGAGGCCCCCTCGACCAGAGGGAGGCGTCGAGTCAACCACGCCACTGATCAGGATCAACACCCAACAGCTGGGCTAGACCTTATATAAGCCCAGTGACCCAGTCATTCAGTGCTGGGTTTTTGTTAAAGTTTTGAGCCAAGCTCCTAGCCGGTAACTCGGGGTATTGAGGTCTGTGAGCCCTTGTGCTATGCCTCTTTTCTGTTCTGCGAGGGTGTCAGTGTTTTTACACGTCCCCTCCCTTCTCCAGTTTTCCCCTCTCGAGTCTGTCTCTCTCCTGAGGCTTCCCTTAGCCATTCAAGTTTCTCCCCGTTTTCTGGTTTTGTTTGGGAGCTTTTAGTTCGAGTTTTCCCCAGTGCATCGGGGTTGCCATTTCTTTCCGTGGCGTTCTTTGTTCTCCCCTTTTCCACGCTCACCGAGGTGTTTCGTTTTTTCCTCTTGTTTTGCTTGATCCAAGCTCTAACTGTTCTGCACACGAGCCCACCATTGTTAGAGTGTGGCTGCTTACCCAGTAAGCTATTGGTGTCCTCACCTAGCTGACCTGGATTCAAAACCACCTTACAAAGTCCAGGCCTTGGTTATTCTAAGCTTAAAATGAAAACGAGAGAAAAAGGTAAAATCATTTCAAGTTTGGTTTATTTGTCGCATACATAGTCATACACAGTATAACTCACAGTGAAATGGTTGAGTGCTCTGTCCAATCTGAGGAAAAAGAAAAACAGGGGTGCATAGAGAAATATATTCTATATATATACAAAAATATATTAATAGTGCATGTACAATATATATATATATATATATATATATATATATATATATATAATGTTTATATGTACAATGTATATATGGATATTTATATATGTATGTACAGAATGTACAGTCCCATCTTGCAAATGACATATTTACAGTTATATGTTACATGGTGGTAATTGAACATATTACAGTTATATTGAACATATTACAGTTATTTCTATTACATATTACAGATTTTGACATGAACAGCTGATCATTTTTTTGTTTTTATTCCTCTTAAAGTTTGAATGTTCAGATTGTCAGTTCTTACAGGTCATAGCTGATCATTAGATAAGTGTATTGGGTTGCATTAATATAAATGTAAAGATCAAAAAAACAAAACCCCACAGTGTAGCTTAAAATAGAGAATAATTCTGTAATATTCCTTTATGTACAACACAATTTCAAATGACCTTATTAACAAACCAGTAAAGACAGGACGAGAAGCAAAGGTCACTTACACGTATTAAATCTTGAAGCAAACAAACTGCAGCTGCAAGTGCCACACTGCCATCCAGTTCCACTCTCTGGTCTGGCGACGGTCATATTACAGGAGCAACGAGAGGCTGCCAACAGTTTCTTTTAGCTTGTCTACTGAGACGGTGAAACTGGCCAACCAGGTGAAAAGCATTGTGAAGGAGAAACGACTTCGACTGCCGACGTGGGAAAGTAGCAGTCAGAGCAGGTCTATTGGAGCAGTGCGATGGACTCTGCCCAACAATGGGCTGCAAGCCCACATCTCTGCACATAGCAACAGTATGTGGTTCCTAGGTGCCCAGTCGGCTAGTTTTAAAGTTCAATTCAAATATTAAATAAAAATGCAGACTTCAGAATTGGTTAAATAGCATAACTGTGCACGTACTTTATTGTAGGTTAACATTAACACGCATTATTGAGGCACCCTCTGGAGAATGTCTAAAAATCAGAGAACCCACATTTTCATACATTTTTCAGTAGTGGTTATGTATTCACCCCACATTCCTTTACATATTTGCGTTTGTCTTCACGTCCATTGCATCCAAACCATACATTTGTCAATATATGCAAAGTAATATAAAACACCCACACCAGTTGGAACCTGTTAACACCACATTCCAAGAGATTTCTCTTGACCTTATCCTAAAGAGATGGTCCTGAGCCTGATGGAAATAATATCTCATACTTGGGAGGACATGGACGACAACAAGCTAAATGAGATCTTCAGCAAGTTCGGCCCAACGCTGAGCCGTCGCGTCATGACAGACGAGAGCGGCAAGTCCAAGGGCTTTGGCTTTGTGAGCTTCGAGAGGCACGAGGATGCCAAAAGGGCTGTGGATGAGATGAACGGGAAGAAGTTGAATGGGAAGCAGCTGTATGTGGCTCGTGCCCAGAAGAAAGGCGAGAGGCAGACAGAGCTCAAACGCAAGTTTGAGCAGATGAAGCAGGACGGCACGACTCGCTACCAGGGAGTGAACCTGTATGTTAAAAACCTAGACGACAGTCTGGACGACGAGCGTCTGCGTAAAGAGTTCTCTCTATTCGGGACAATCACGAGTGCCAAGGTGATGACGGAGGGCGGCCGCTCCAAAGGGTTCGGCTTTGTGTGTTTCTCCTCGCCGGAGGAGGCCACCGAGGCAATGAAGGAGATGAACGGGTGCATCGTAGGCACCAAGCCGCTGTACGTGGCCCTGGCGCAGCGCAAGGAGGAGCGGCAGGCCCACCTCACCCACCAGTACATGCAGCGCATGGCCAGCGTGAGTGCCGTGCGCAACCCAGTGCTCAACCCCTACCAGCCCGCCCCGCCCTCCGGCTACTTCATGATGGCCATTCCACAGTCTCAGAACTGGGCTACCTGCTACCCGAGCAGGCAACTGGCACAGCTCCACCCCAGCACCCGCTGGGCTACGCACAGCATTCAGCCACAGCATTTCCAATACATGCCGAGTACCATCAGGCCCGCTGCAGACCAATCTCTGGGCCAGGAACCTCTCACTGCCTCCGTGCTGGATCTGGAACCTCCGCAGGAGCAGAAGCAGATGTTGGGTGATCGATGGTCTGTTTCCCGTGATCCAGAACATGCACCCCAACCTTGCAGGGACGGGTTTGCTCCTGGAGATCGACAACTTGGAGCTTCTGCTTATGCTGGAGTCTCCTGAGTCTCATTGAAACATTGAAACTGAAAAAATAAAAACGCATTAAAAATTGAAATATTTTTGCCTGGTCCATAGACTCCAGTTTCAGGCCTTGATTACAGTAAACTAAAACAACATGTAAAAAGGCTAAATGATTGACACGTGTACAGTCGGTGACTCCTTTCTTTTTGTTCCTCTTACTGTTCGAATGCTCAGAATGTCAGTTTTTGCAGTTGACAGCTGAGCATTAGGCATGTGTATTGGATTGTATTAATAATACAATTGAGGATTCATTGCTGTTCAGGGACCCAGCAGTGGTAACTTGGCAGTGGTAGGGCTTGAACTAGCAACATTCTGATTACTAGTCAAGTAACCTCTGAATAGTATTATTATGATTAATATTATTAATATATCTTACACTGAGGTCTGCTGAAGCTTACCCAGGATCCTTTGCAGCAGCCTGCCATATGCACAAATCATTACGAAAGGACACAGAATCTCTAAACTCCCTTGTTTTATGTTATTAGTTTGTCTAATTCAATGTTAAAGCACTTTCCCCTGTAAACACTCTTTTTATGACCTCATTTCACCGTTTCATGACTTTATGCCACGAACCAACCAACTATTCTTTTATACAACTCTTTTCAAACACTTCAACCATTGTGGGTAACTACACTATTATACACCTGTAATTCTTTATGCTATTTATTTTATTGGTACTGTCGATACATCGATGTTAGGAGAAATACCTCATGAATACTTTAAATGAATCCTTAAAATGACACCTATTCCATTTACTAATGCTAAGCTTGCTACAGTCTGAACTTCTAGCAAGTCAAGAGAAGTCTCATGCAGTTTCTGTATTTTCTATAATTGCTTAATATATGGATGGTTTTAAACTCAATAACATACGCACTTGCAAAATATGTGAATATAAAGGAACAAAAATAAATTAACATAACCACATACCTAAACATCATCTGGTACCATCACCCCATCACCCCTCAATGCAGTATGAGGATGGTCAGATTGTTGTATTTACTAATAGTTACCACTAGTATTAAAATAACAGTAAGCCCAAACTGTTCGACTATGTCCTCTTAAACAAACCTGTGATTTTTTAAATATTTGGACCACATCCTCCTGCAGAATAAAACAATCAGGAAATACAGTTGAGTTGGCCCATACCGCCCTCACATCAGTGTGATTTCCATCAATGACGTGTTATGGCTCTGGGTAAGGAACAATGTTATATTGTTCAATAAACTTTTCACAGGATGCATATTTTTCATTGTTTTAGCAAAGTTTTCGCTACCTCTATACAGCAAACACCAGAATCGACAAGGTTTACATTAATTATAGTCAGTAGAATTAAAGGGAAGAGGCCATATAAAAGGCTGGGATCTACGTTTAGCAGACTCGGCACTGTGTCACTAGATATTGCCCACATTCCAGTAATTTTATTAAGTCCTCTTTAAACAGAAAATAAAGATGCAGACTCAAGAATTAATTGAAGAGAGTAGTAGGTCCATTATTTATTTTGAGCTCAGCGTTACATACAAACGAGGCATAGTCCAGAATATGTCTAATAATCACACAAGGAACACACATTTTTATCCAGTTTTCACAACTGATTATGTGATTGCCACACCTTCTCTACATACTGGTGTTTGAAATCTCCACCACTGTGTTCAACCATACATTATTCAATATATGCAAATTGAGATCTATCATTGTACAAATTGAAGCTTGACCCCAGTATATCCTATTGGAAGATTTTCCTGTTTTTTTTTTTTGTTGTTGTTTTTTTTGTTTTTAACAAAGATGATCTCAACTCATACCATCAAACACCTGCAAGATGATGTTGCAGGTCAGTATCACCCTGCTCTTATGGTAAGATAATGAACCTTGCTTAGCCACAGAACTCTCGAAGAGGCTTTCACGTCTTTTAAAAGCCGGGATCTTTCCCAATACTTAGGAAGCTATTTCTCACGGGAACAGTCCAGAGTCATCTGCCGTAGACTTCCACAGAGGCCTTGAAACCACCTGCATCAGAGCCTCTGCTCTGCACTTACAGACCCAAAAAGGCCTTAAGATACCCCAGAAACATTATTCCTCTTTATGCTTTCAAACACAGTCTTGCACCACTCTGCACCTGTTGCAGAGAGCTTCAAAGCCTATTATAATTAGATCACAGATCGCCTCATGAAAATACCTTTACCCCAAAACATTTTATTACCTCAGGTGGAACAGTGTGTATAGGCCTAGACCTCTTTAGATGTAACTTAGAACCGCCGGTGACCGCTGTATGCGTTTCTTTGGTTGTACAAGCTCTACTGGAGGACTCGATGAATAGTTGATGATGGAAGAGGGGTATATCAGATTCACCCCTTCTGCCTCCATGTGACAAATTAACACACTGCATAAACTTTTAGAAATAAATCAGTCTTTTAACAAATGGTAAACATTCTCTAGAAAAGATTATCTTGTAACAATTCATTGAGTATATGAACTGTTTTTGTGTCCTTATATCTATAAATGAAAAGTAATAAAACATTATAGATGATAAATAAATTACATAAAATGTATAAAAGTTCACAAATAAGAAAGTACCTGAGTCTGCACTTTTCTCCACAGATTCAAGAAACTCGTGAAAGTTGGAAGCTATAGAAACACATAGTACAGAATTATAGACTGACTGAGGTGTGAGCAGAAAGATCGCCATGATGTCCTTATATCTAAAGCACTCAAAGCATTGATGTTATGTAAATAAACTGTGATCCGATTGGTTCAATCTAAGTAAATAGATTCACCTACTTTGAAGTTAAAGTTTTTCTCAAAAGGTTAGAACTGGTTGACTATACTTTGCCGTGTTCTGTAATAGAAAATGTAAACATTTATATCTAAAATATTGCACGACAGAAATCAATTCAAGACTAACCTCTAATGACCGCTAGATGGGGGAAGATATTAAGTAATAAATGAGTCCAGATCCTCCTGCCCGACAATACGGTGAGACTCTGTTTTTACGTGTGATGGAAAATGATACGAAACTATGTATTATGTGATTCATATAAAATCACACTGATCCTTTTGTTCTTAAATTAATAATGCTGTTTGCACATTTGTATCCGCCTGTTGCTGATTAAGTTGAACATGTATCAGGAACTGTTAACATCAAGGTCAACTTGACACACAACCCACACTGTTTGGAGACAGTTTGGGTTGGTTTGTGGAAAAAACCAAGCTGAGAGCTGATTGGCTTATAGCCACAGCAACAAAGGAAAGAAGAGCTGCTTAAGAAAAGATGATTGGTTAAAGACAGCACAGGAGTAGTATAACTAGCCACGGTTTTGTATACTCGGGGCTCCCTACCTGAGGAGAGCCAAACATTTATTTTATTCTTTTTCTTATTAAATTACTCTCTTAATCACGTCTGACTTGCTGTTTGTTCAAAATTCCACAACATATGTCATTACTACGCCGCACAAAAAAGACCGCCTTATTTGTAGTTCCACAATGTGAAAAGGCGTCATTTTCTATGCAAACGAATGAATAAACACCATGCCATGCCTTGCTGTATCCCCTCTTTGCACCGCTGGACAGACACACTCATGACACTGTACTCATCAAAAGCAGCACCAGAGACGCACTGAGTCATATCCCGCTACACACCTCTCAGGCCAGCTTGTTTGCACGTTTTGTCATAAAACTCAAAATGTCATTTGTTGCCATTATATATAAAATTACCTATTTAAAAAAAACAAATAAATCAAAAAGTACTTGTGGCTAGAGAGACACGTGGCTAATCACCTACAAGAAATAATGTCAGTGATGTTTGGGGCAGGTGTTTCAAACTTGCCCAGACTCTTGAGAAGCACCTAAACGCTCACACAAGGGTGTCCGCTTGCCATAGTGCTGCAAATACTGCAGGAAGGGCTTTGGTGAAACAGGCCACATGGAGGAGCAGAAGACAATCCACACAACTGAAGAAGCCCATAGCTGCCCAGTATGTCAGAATCCACACGCGAGAAGAACCCTGTAGCTGCCCAGTATGTCAGAAGCAATTTGTGCAGCTGGGTAATGAACCATATTTGTACCCATTCGTATGTTGGGAGCAAATCAGTTGAAGACTTGAACAGTATGTTAACAATCAGTTAAAATTACTGTTGATGACAAGAAAACAATGGCTAATATGTTCCTTCACAGCTATGTCATTGGTTGATCTATTTTTGTCAGATTTAGTGCTTGTTTGGGCAAGTGTGTTAAAGTCTTCCTTTGTTTTTGGTTTTGTTCCTTTTCATATAGTTGTTTATTCCTTTTTGTCTAGTGATGTCCATTATCCATTTAAAATCTGTCAAATTAAACAAATGTGAAACGAATTCCATAGTATTCAGATTTGATTGCAAAAGAGACCAACCACTCCCCGTATTTTGAATTTTGCATATACAGTATATGTGCAGTTCCAGCCTAGTCCACTGATCCAAAATCTGGCCCAGATGTATCTGTTGACTGCAAATTTGAATGATTTCTGTGCTCTGCAGCAAAGGAGCGTTTGGTTACTATCTGATGGATTAAAATAGGCTTGTTGGTAGCAAAGACATCACTAAAGTGTACAGAGCAAAGGTACTCCAGGACCAGGATGGGTAAGTAGCAGCTTGATCAGTGGAATCTTCTGTGAGACGTAACAGGACGTCGGTCTTAAATGTAATGTTAGATCAAATGAAAAACTTTAGTGGATTGAAATACAGATAAATAAATCCACTAAAAGTGCATCTGCATCATTGGTTAAAAAGTTGTTCTGCTAGTTGTCTGATTTTGTTCCAGTAATCTAATGTTTCCTGGCACTAGGTGGTTCAAGATTATATTGGTGTTTGCTTTATTTCTGTGTTTTTTTTAACCATAGTCTGCTTGTTTATACTGTCTAACAAATGCAATACTGAGTAGTGAAACACTGACACAATCCCTTTTGGAAGTCAGACATTTGTAATAATTTCAATAATCTACAGTTGTAAGTCAAGAGGGCAGCACCATTTTAAAGTCTAGTTTCCTTTCTCTGTCTCACTTTCTGGAATTTTTCCGTCTGTGTTTTTATTAAAGTTAAAAATGGATAGGGTATTAAAACTCCCTTTCACTGACGTCTCTTCCACTGAACTTGTAGAGAAAGTGATGATATGAAGATGATTATGTTTATCACATTCACTCAGAGATCATTGTCTGAGGGTCATGTTGTACAGTTCACGATGCCCCGGGTTGCAATCAGGAGGTTTAACAGTGATGTGCCAAACAGTTGTCTGTGGTGTTCTATATGATCTAAAAGTCAGACTTACCATTTATCAGTCAAATCAATTAAAGAACATTCATGATCAACAATTTGTGGGTGGCCATGATACTAACAGCGTGGTGGAAATTCCACAAGATATCAAACTCCACACTAACATAAACATAACACTGCTTTCATGTCACTTCCACAAGTAGCCCAAACATAAGATATAGAAAGCAGGTAAGAGCGGAGCAGTCAATGTGCCTAATATGACTGCAAAAGCCTGGCAGGACAGGAGGTATTCCTGCTTCTGCTAATCAGCAAAAGGAAGCTCCTGGCAAAGTGACGTGGACTGCAAAAAAATCACCAGGAAGGTCAAGCTACAAATGCCAGAGAGGAGCAGGGAGCACCAAAAGTTCCATAGCATCCTGCGGAAAGAGTACCACATAAGCATGGAAACAGTACAGCAACCCATGGTATGAGCATGGACAGATGAGGAAGAGCTGCTAGAACAGTACGTCCCCAATAAGCAGGCAGGATGTGGATCCGTCTCACTATTTCATCGGCAGAAATGCAGGAGCAGGTGATAATACTCCTGGGCCCAGCACTCTTCAACCTGGGTACTTTAAGGAGAACACGGCAGCCTCCCAAAAGTGATACAAAGTCCCAAAATGGCTATTACCTGTGCTGAATAACAGTATGAAGGACAAATCTACCCCTGTCCAAAGTTTAATTGATTTAACTGAATGCCAACTATACTACCACCATCAATCTGTGTAAGGTGTACTTGCAAGTGCCTTTAGCACCAAAAGCAAAAGAACTCAGTGTTTTCAACACATTTCATCCAAGCATCATCATGTGAAATGTTGTTCTTTTCGGAAATTCTTCATCTAAATATGGTTGTGTTGCTAATGAGATCATATTATTTGTTACTCTTTAAACCTTATTATTCCTTTAAGATTCAAAGTCTACTGTGTTAGGAAACCTATGTGAGAATATAAAATCAGCAGTTTCTGCATGCTTGTGTGATGAATACAGAAAGTGATCTCTTATACCTGCGGAATTAAGGCTTCAAATGTCTTGGTGTTCAGACGATATGGAGAGGCTCTGGGAATCTGGAAGGATAAACGTTTGTTTCATTTTCAGGGACTGTTGATCATTTATTTGTCCATTCATTTATTACACTATTAAGGGATTATTAATGTGCACTGGGAGAACAGTATAAAGTTATCAGTCTTCTTTATCAGTCTTCTAACTAAACAGCCTGGTCTTGTAAGGTAACCACATGCACACCTTTCCCTCAGTGATGGCAAGGAGTGGTTTAAACTCACCATGTCATCTGTGATTCTGAGTGTGAGTGCTCCTGCATTTTTCTACACAAAGCCTGCTGAGTTGGCAGTGAAGGCAGAGATGCCCATATACAGCATGTTGCTTTCATCAGGTGGCAGTGAAAATGGTGTCGGGGCAAAAGCGGGTTTCTTGTGCACTCCAATGTTGTAAAACTCCCCCTATATAGAGAGCAATGCAGAGATTAACTTATTCTTTTACAGCTCCTGGGTCTTGATTCTTCGTTCAGATTAAACTGTTTTATCAGTGTAACCTTTGTGTAACCTTTTTTTCCTACAAAAGCCCAACAGTGCTTTCTGGATACACTTAGGCACAGTTTTGCAAGTGCTCCTGTTATTCCCTGTTAATTCAGATCTTTGGCTCAGAAAGGCTTTCTTATGATCATTATGGTCATTATTCTTATGCTTTGACAACTTGTGCCTTTTTTAACTTGTGCCTGAAAACCCCTTTACCTATGCCAATGATAAAACACTGATGAACTCCTGCAAACAAGTTGTAGTTTATTAATTAGTGCATTAATCTTAGTTTGGGATCTTTAATGACCATCTTAATCTGTGTATATTATTTGATTGTTGGTTCTTTCCTAGCTGAATGTAACTTCCTCTCACAGTAGTGTACAACTTCCAAGCTTATCAAAGGATAGTGTTGTAGTCAGGACCATTAAAAAATCATTCAAGCAAAGACCAAGATTTTGTAGTGTTTGAATCTGAGACAAGAATGAGACTTATTTAACAATGATTTTACTTTAATTATACCACTCACTGATAATGTATTGTAAATTGTCATTGTCATAAATAATTGTCATTATAAAGGCAGCTGAATATAAACAAATATAAAGCAAAAAGGTTCATATGGTCATTTTTATTATTAAATTAAAACATAGTAATACTTAAATAATTGCTATCTGCCCTTGGGTCAATCATGGAAAGGATTAATTAGATGTGTTCTGTAATGTGTTAAATCCTCTCGATAAATGCATAGCTTTAGCTATATCATAAAACATATGATGAGTCCTTTTCTCATTATTACTTGTGTACAACAAAAGTTTGTGTGACAAGCAGCAACATGTATATTTGCCAATTTATGAAAACGGGAGTATGCGCAGTGGGAGAGTAAATATCTTTTAAAATGACTCTCAATTAATGGCAATGCATTTACAATAAGTCTCTTGCCACAATAACAACACTGTCTGGATTTGCCATCAGCTGGTTGATTGCAGCATCGTGCAGCCTGCAGCCTAGCATTTGTTTGCAGGGGAACATACACTGCCATAATTATTACCATAATGAATTTTTTAAGGAGAAAGAATAGTCTGTACATTAATGTTAAAAATTCCAGATCCAGATAGCAGTGTTTATGTATGTCAGTGGCTGTGCACCAGTACTTGTGAATGTACACACACAAACCTCACCCTTTGGGTCTTCCCCAAGTCCCCTGTCCTGTTCACACTACTAGCTAAGAGCAACCAGCTAACTTGATAGCAGTGTGACTCAATAATAATAATAATAATAATAATAATAATAATAGTAATAATAATAATAATAATAATAATAATATGGCGCTTCCATGCACATCAGCAAGCAAATAGGAACACTAGCACTTGCATGAAATTAAGCATATTAGCATTTCAGAAGGCAGATTATTTAGCCTGCTAAAATAGCAGGTGTGGCAGCAAATGTCTGTTCAAAACACTATGTCACAGGTATGAGCATCATGTATTTGATATAGTATGATTGTTCATGTTTGTAAATTTAAAGCTTACAAATGCTGTATTTACAGTGTATTGCAGGTTATTAAAATGTGGCAGTAATTATTAGGATATAGAGAATTGTAGTGTTTAAACAAATCATTATGTCAGAAGTATGTTTAGGGGAGAATACACCCTGACCCACCCAGAGTTAACACACACTTACCTTACATTATTGATCATAAACTTGAATAGCTACAATACTGTCTGCTAATCATGCAGTTTGAAGTTTGCAAAGTGTGTACCCAGACAAAATCTGTGTTAAAACTTTCCTTTAACACTGAGTCATACATGAGTCAGACATGATTCTGAATAAATGAATGAATGAAAAAATGAAAAGCCTTATTTCATTTCAAACTGCACTTCAGGAACACTGAGCTCAAGTTCTGAGGAAACTTCCCTGCATATTTTCAGGGGTTTTCTGCCTCACCATGCCTGAATCACCTCATAAGGAGCTTGATAATGAGGAGACAGGGTGACTGAGGCAGTGAACACTCCTCACTGAGCATACTGGCTTCCAAGAGCTGGAGCTGGGAAGACCTATAGGTCTGTGACACACACTCCCACCCAGTCCTGATACTAAGAAGGTGGAACCTACAGGCTAATATGCAGCTGCCTGTGCATCAATAGGCGTCTGGGGTGTCCATCACTCAGGGAGGCGTGGCTGAAGGCGTGGCCTTGCAGACTCTGAGAGCTGGCTGAGGTAATCTCTAAAGGAGAGAGTAGTCACCAATAATCATGGAAATGTAGCCATAACTGTACAGTATATTTCACAGCCATGTATATTACATATCACAGACCAGGCTTACCAGAATAAATATTCCACACATACAGCTCATATATATCTCTCTGTGTGTGTGTGTGTGTGTGTGCGCGTGTGTGTGTGTGTAAAAACATGCTCCTGTTTTAGTCTCAACACAGACAGATATACATGTAGGAGTAGCAAACTGAAGTAAGAGCTCACCTTCACCAGTACATAGTCTCCAGCTTTAACAGTGACAGGGTTGGTATCCGTGGGATAAGAAAGCAAATCCTTTCTTGGAAAAATAACCTTCACATTCCCATCATTCCGACCACAAAGATCTTGAGATGACTTCTTACTTTCCTGCAGAAAACAGACTCAGTCAAGCAAAAACAGCAGATAACATTTGTACAATATAAAAGGCTTGACTAAGCACTGTAGCAGACGTCTCACTAGTGTTATCCAAACCAAGGGTGGTTATTCCCACTGTTATGTAGATGGTCATAAAATTCTGTTATCAGTGTGTATATCGGTAGATCCAATCTCAGCATGACTGGTAGCGCATATTAACACACAAGTGGCAAACACCTTGGGGTAGTTTTCTGTGCATTCGCCAGGCATGTCCTCAAAAGAAGGACACTAACAAGAATCAAAATTAACTAAGACCCCAATCTTCAAACAGTTATTGATGGCAGGTAATACACTAAAGACCACAAGCACAGGGAAACCAGTCATTGGGATTTCCCGGTACCAAAGATGTGAACTGCTCTCAACACTTCAAAAATAACAAAAAGCTCAAAGCATCCAAAACAGACACAATGCTATGCCTAACCAGGGAAGGGTTTCAAATGAAAGGGCCACAGAAACCCATGCGGCAATTGCAAACTAACACCACAAACGGGAAAGTGACCATACAACTCAAATAGACTAAAATAGACCAAACAATGCCCTAAATACATAAACAGATAAACTCTATTTGCCCTCCAGAAAAGAACAAAGCCAAAACCAAAATGAAATGCCAAAAGGTGCTAGGGCTGAGCTGATAGACAATGCCATTGTTCATCATCGTTGTCAGACAGACCTCATGATGTTGATCCAGCAGGTCTAAATAAGATAAGGGAGGAGAATTTACTGCAACTATTTATTTTCTTGCAGAAATCTAGTTAAATCGATATGCAAAACATGATGACCAAGACACACAGATGCAGCAATCCCAAATTATTAACAGCAGAAGTGCTCCAAACACAGTTGTAACACAGCATGGCTTCAACCCACTGCAGTACTCACTCCCTCCACTAGGACAAGCTGTTTGCTGTCGATGAAACTGGTGTTGACCTTAGCCGCATCTTCTCGGAATGTAAAGATAAGCTCCTCCAGGCGACAGCTTCTTCACCTCAGCTGGGATATCGTCCCTGAGACGGTGATATGCCTGAGTTTTCTGTGGGTGTGGTACACACATGTTCATGTCAGAAGGTCAAGCCCAACTGGCAGCCACAAGACCCTTTCAATTCTCCAAATGATAATAGACAATGGTGAATTTCTTGATAGAACCATCACATGAACCAGGGAGAATGTCTGTTTTTTGATAGTGTTAAACACAATGACAAAATAGGATCTCACCTTCCTCATGCTGTAGGCAAACAGGAAGGCTACATTATAGCCCACTTCCCTGATCAAAGAGACCGACTGCTGGTGGTCCTCCTCGGTTTCCCCACAGAAGCCTGTGATGAAGTCACTGCTCAGACTGACCCCTGTAAAAAGAAATTATACATAGATATTTATTCACACAAGACCTATTATAGCTACAATAATTTTATAATTACATACTGAATGTTTGGTAATGATAGGACACCTGGTATTATCTTTCGAATGTTTTCCACAAGCTCAAGGTAGGCTTCCCTAGTATACCTATGAAAACATCCCAGAGCATGATGACTTAAAGTGAGAACTAAGTTTTAACACATGAGACATCAAGAGATTTGAGATAAGCAGGCTAATCTCTACTGTGCTTGTGGTGAGTGCTGTCGTTCTAGGAGCGTTTCTCACCCACGCCTCATGGTCTGTAAGACTCTGCTGCTGCCGCTCTGAGCTGGCAAGTGGATCTGCTTACAGATGTTCCTCCGCTCTTGGATTAGCTATAACACCTTCAGGAAACATACTCACCCACCCCAGCACAGGTCAAACGAAAACAGCACAAATTGACTATGGCAGTCAAACCTTATTTCACATATCTGATAAGCATAAGGCTTTTTCAATCTGATAATCTATTAATGATCTTTTCTACTGCTCACATCCAAATTTGCGAATCCTAAATTATTATCCAATCTGCTGCTTAAAATGGCCTATGAGCAATATCTGCACATGAATTCAGACTATAAGAAACCGTTCAACTAAATACTTAAACTCTTTGAACATCCACTACACCACACAAGCCATAAACAGTCAGGGCCGGATTACCAATAGATTACCAGAGCAGGCAGTGACCTGTAGGCCCCACACCTTTTAGGGGCCATGCAACAAGGAATTTAAAAAAAACAAACATATTAGGAGATCATTTGCAAGGGAGGCCCCAAGATTATGACTGCCTAGGGCCTCCACAGGGTTTAATCTGGCACTGTAGGCAGTGTACATGTACATGCCCCTAAATGTAATTGGTAACATATTCCATTACATTACTCAAACGAGGAACATACTTTAAAAACTTTGGAATACGTCAACATTGTCCAAGACTATTTCAAATATAACTCACTTTAATTACATTTAAATTACATTTAACAGCATGTATTCTGTGTTCTGTATTTTGTCACCTGCAATGAAATACATTTTAAAAGTACCTTCCCCACACTAGTCATGGGTATCCCAACCAAAAACCACATGCTCACATCCATGACTCTGGGGTTTCTACCTCATCAGGAAAGTCTTTAGGATGTGGCCAGGTGAAGCGAATCCTTGTCAGGGTTTATGAGGGAGACGTGGTGTAGCAGGTCAGCGAATCGTAGGCCTCCTTGCTCATCACGGGAACACGGTGCTGAAACCACGGCTGAGGTGCGAACCAAGCTCCGAGTTGCTGGCCCCGTCCCCAGACACGTCTCTGTAGCTGTTCACGTTTTGACCCAGCAGGGTCACTTCCTTCACCCCCTATGGCCATGATCATTTCATATACTTAGTGTTCACATCTGGCCAAGTTTCACACACAGAAACTAGTAAAGCCAGACTGCACACATAGTCGCTGAAGGGAAGAGACCTTGTCAGACAGCATGCGCACTTCTTCAAGTATGGAGGACACAGGTCTGCTCCTTTCCCTCCCCCAGGTAAACGGCACAATGCAGTAGCTGAACATGTTGTCACAGCCCCGCGTGATAGACCTACAGCAGTCAAAGAGGGACAAAATATACTGGATAATCCCACTGTAAAACAAGGTGCCACCAACAAGGCTTGCAGTACACAAGGTCTGTACTGTCAACAGCGTGAAAGGACTTTAAAAGTATCGACACCCCTGATATCAAACCATTGTTTGAAGTGCTACATCTAAAAGCATGAAGGAGCTGAAGATGAGCCACCACGGTGTTTGAAGTTTTATATCCCTTCATAAGTGTAGGAGGGTCAGTCATGTATAAATATTTAACCAAAAAATGCAGATTGACAAGTGTTCAGTAAAATGATAATAATAAACAACTGAACTATGAGAATTTGCTGTTTTTGGCTTTATTGTGGATGCAAGTCCCATGTTTCATGCAATATGGTAGCAAATGCCCTTAAATTATAGCTGACATTTCTGTATTTTAATCTAACAGTTGCTGTTCAGATTAAATTCAGTGTATTAGAGTTGAATATGAAAACACCAAAAACTGTCTATACATGTTAACTTAAAAATTGAACTGTACCATCTTTACAAAATCACACAGTGCAAAGTTAATTTAAAAGTTAGTGTTTAGTAGGAACTCCTCCCTTATAAATCAGCCAGATATTATTATGGCACTCACACAAAGGCACTGTGTCCTGAATGGTGAATGGGCATGACATCAGCATATGCCTCTTCCAGGGAGAGCAGGACATTGCTGGTCCTCTGACCCCCATGGGCCAGTGCAAGGAGTCGGAGAAGATCTCTGTAGGCATCTGGCCCTGCTACAACATCCACCACCCTCTCCTTCTCCAGCAACTCAGTCTTCAGTCTCTCTGCCATGCAATCTACAAGAGAGCAAGCACACATATGCGTATACGGGCGCGTGAACCCACACACAAACATACATGCGCATACACGAACATTTCAGACTGAGAGATACATTTGAACGTGAATGAAGAACTATGGTGAAGTGAGAAGTTACCCAGGACTCCTATCTTTAATGGAGTGCTGCTCTTTAGATGCTTCTTTTTCAGAACTGCTGGATGTTTGAGTCTGTTGCAGATGGTCTGCTCTGCCTTTTCCCTGTCACAATGATTTTTATTTTTTCCAACAGAAAATAGCATTACATCCAAGCAAAAAATGTCACTGAAGTCAAGGACTGCTGTCAAGTTGCACAAGATTGGCAACGTATAGATTCACTGTGTAAAATACAAACAGAAATAGGCTTTTCCTACCTTATGGAGCATGTGACAAGAAGCACCACATCTGCCTGTATAAAAAAAAAAAAAATTAGGAAAGATGAGAATGAAAGCTTTCAAATAAAGGAAGCGCTGTGTTTATCAAGGGTCAAAGGTCAAGGCATTGACACTTACCTCTGATAGTTCGTGGGTCCGAACATATCCACCCTTCTGAAGAATGGACCACGCAATTTCAGTGTCGTTGACGTTCATCTGACAGCCGTATGTTTCGAAATACACTGCAAGATGTAAACACCAAAATAAAATTGGCAACGACTACCGGCATACTGACACATGGGAATTAAAATCCTAAAGCCTGAACTATCATGGCAACAAATGCAGTTACATACCTTTCCGTAGCTGCGCCAGACCACTTTCTTCAGGAAGATACGATTCCTCATGTTCCTGTTGCGTCTCAGTTGAACTTTTGCCTGAAGAACTCTTAATGACGACAGCTTGGTCTTAAATGTGCTCACTCTCGTCTCATCAGTCTCATTAGTAGGAGTGCTAGATAGAGACACTGAGCAATAACCTCTGCATTTGTCGGCGAGTCGAGATAAACACTTTTGAACAGAAAACACTAGAAGTCTAAGCCTGCGGGCAGACATCATGTCTAAACGGGAGATTCGGCTACAAAGCCATGAACAAGACAAGAAACTCAATTTAACTTTAAAAGTAACGTTAGCTAAGGCTAAGTGCTAACTTAGCAATGGTGCTGTGGTTTGCGCAGAACAATTTTATATACAAAAGTATATTATCAGCGAGCTAACAAATCTGTACAAGCAGCCAATAAATATAAAAATATCTGTAGCTTAGTTAGGTAACCTAATAATTCAGCTGTAACATACACTCACGTATGACCCCACACGGTTAACATTGACATGCAGTTTTGTAATTTTCAAAATAACGGTTTCATTAAAACGTAACAGTGATACTCGTGTTTCAGTTCTAAGACAAGTAAACGGTGTAACTTGGGAGGGAGATCAATCGTAAAAATATCGATTTACGTTTTTTAATTCATATTTTTGTAATTAATATTTTTAATTAATATTTTTTTAATTAATAGTTTTGTGAAATCTTATATTTAACATAAACGGCTACTTTTATTTTGCAAGTGTTTACTTGTTAGTCATAAGTAGTGTTTTGTGAGATGATTGTTCGTTTTCACACATGGCTCTCTGTCCCTCACCTACTCTGATCTAATGACGAATGCGTAATTTATTTTATAAGTGGACTTCACACTTCGTTCTGTTACCTAAGGGTCAGTACAACATACTCGTTTAAATGTGCTGATACAAAGATTGTGAAACAATTAATGTTTTTAATTAACTGATTAAAGTTTTACTCTGAATGAACACATTTTACGAATATATAGGAATGTTAACCTTATTACATTGTCTTTGATGAGGAAATGGGTATTTTGGATGTTTTAACCTTTTAAACATGTTTTAACCTTTTAAACTTTTAAATATTACCGTAAGGTTGTAAATACGTTCATTAATATTTTAGGTATTTTGATTATTCATTTTGCAATTTTGATTAAAAATAAATAAATAAATAAAATTAAAAATCAAGTTATTTAAACATGTCCAAGAATTGCTGTCCACTCTCTCATCTTTGGATAACCATCTTGGTAAAAATGCGACCTTTGACATCAGTGACCTCACAACTTTAAAAAAGGTCTATCTTCATTCGCCTAAAGGCATAAACTGCATGCTCCTATAGTATGTCAGTTCATTTGAATTTCTCACTTTGTCCCCATACTCAGATGAGTTAAAGCTAAAAATGTCCACCCCATTGTGATGAAATATTGAGTTAATAAACATTATTTTAGAATATCAAAATATATGTTTGAAATGCTAACTTTAGCTAAAATTGTCCACCTGCTGACATGACAGTTGCACAATACAGTGAACATATACTTGCATATACCTTCTTTGCTGTTTTCTTGTTGTTTTGTTTTAAGTAATATTTCCTAATAACTATTAAACTATTGATGTTCAGCTACGACAGGAGTTGAAGTAGCAAAGAGGAAAAGGTCCAGGTGAGATGCAGACCCTTGGAGGAAAGAGACAATTACCTGTGAAATTAGAGAGAGAGAAAGCGCTGTAGAAAAGGTGAGGAGATTTTAACAAAAAAGGGAATTCATGACTGAAAAAGAAAGGTATGCCAAAAAAAAACCCAAAACAAAACAGAGTCGAGAAAGGAATAGTTGCCATGACAACTAAACATTCTTGAAGAGCTATAAACTGTGTTATCAAGGTGTATTTTAAATGTTCATAACTTTGCTTTTAATGGCTTTAAACGTTATATATAGCTTAGAAGTATGTAGAGGTTGGAGGAATATGTGTGGCTATATTTGGGCTATTTCTTCTGTTTGGGTATGAGTGGTTTGTAGCATTTAGCATTGGACATTGAGAGTGCTGAAAAGTCTAAATGTGTCTGTGAAAGCTTTAGAAGTATAAAGTGATTGATTTTTAAATTAGTAATGAAAATGCTGAGGTAATAAAATGATATTGTAAGCAGAAAAGTATGGATGGTCCCGAATAAACTGGTTTCATGCAGGAAAGACCAGTGTAGGCTTCAGCATAAATCTTCAGGAGGCCTCTTTGAAAAAGCCTCTAGGGGATTCCGTTGAAGGGAGAGCCTTGGTTCAAGGATGGGACATCCCGGCCAAGCACTGGAAGAAACAATATGGAGATCACCAAAAGAAACAATATGGGCATCCGGTGATATAGAATAGGATCGTCTTTTAAAAAAATAGAAGTAGTTCAGGTTGAACATAATAGTACCAAGAACTTGTTGGTGTAACTATTAAATATCAATTAGCATATATTGAATAATGTATGGTTTGAACATAATAGTGGAAACCTGGACAAGTATTATGAAAAAATAAAAATGGTTATGCAAGTGTCCTTGAAGCGTTTGGTTACTATCTGATGGATTAAAATAGGTTTGTTGGTAGCAAAGACATCACTAAAGTTTACAGAGCAAAGGTACTCCAGGAACAGGATGGGTAAGTAGCAGCTTGATCAATGGACTCTTCTGTGAGACGTAACAGGGCGTCGGTCTTAAATGTAATGTTAGATCAAGTGAAAAACTTTAGTGGATTGAAATACAGATAAATAAATCCACCAAAAGTGCACCTGCATCATTGGTAAAAAGTTGTTCTGCTAGTTGTCTGATTTTGTTCCAGTAATCTAATGTTTCCTGTGGACTAGGTGGTTCAAGATTATATTGGTGTTTGCTTTATTTCTGTGATCTTTTTAACCATAGTCTGCTTGTTTATACTGTCTACCAAATATTGAGTAGTGAAACACTGACACAATCCCTTTTGGCGTCAGACATTTGTAATAATTTCAATAATCTACACTTGTAAATCAAGAGGGCAGCACCATTTTAAAGTCTAGTTTCCTTTCTCTGTATCACTTTCTGGAATTTTTCCGTCTGTGTTTTTATTAAAGTTAAAAATGGAAAGGGTATTAAAACTCCCTTTCACTGACATCTCTTCCACTGAACTTGTAGAGAAAGTGATGATATGAAGATGATTATGTTTATTGCTTTCACTCAGAGATCATTGTCTGAGGGTCATGTTGTACAGTTCACGATGCCCCGGGTTGCAATCAGGAGGTTTGACAGTGATGTGCCACAGTTGTCTGTGGTGTTCTATATGATCATCACAGAACATCACACATAACTGGTCAAATTGTATCTCGAGTAGTATATTTGTGTATTATACTATATATTAGCAGCATATCTTTATGATGCAATTAAAAACATTCCCCATCCCCCTGAATACCAATCATATTACATATCTGGGTACTAAATTCTCTTCCCAGTTGTCTGTTATTCAAAATAAATAGTCATCCAATTATTAAAACAATAAGCGACAAACTTCATTGATGGACAAATTTGCCCCTTATGCTCTTCGGACAAACTGCAATAATTAAAATGAGAATATTACCTAAACGAAATTGTTTGTTTTCAATTATTCCAGTGCCACCAACCTGTCTAAAATCTTTGGACAACATCATAACTTGATTCTACTGGAAAAATAAATCACATAGAATCAAACTCACAACATTACAGAACTGTAGTTGATTATTGCAAATCAACTACAATATGGAATAAAATGGATAAAACCTAGTATATCAGACAGAATATGGATAGACATAGAGCAAACATTATGCATAGATCTAAAAGTCAGACTTACCATTTATCAGTCAAATCAATTAAAGAACATTCATGATCAACAATTTGTGGGTGGCCATGATACTAACAGCCTGGTGGAAATTCCACAAGATATCAAACTCCACACTAACATAAACATAACACTGCTTTCATGTCACTTCCACAAGTAGCCCAAACATAAGATATAGAAAGCAGGTAAGAGCAACTATCAGTTCAGAGACATTAAACTCACCTGCATCCATATCAGTATTATAAACATTCCTAATACAAAAAAACTATCACATAAGATATACAAAATAATAATGAAATCAAATCGCATAATTACTCTCCCATCGAGACAATGGGAGGAAGATTTATTACTAACCCCCGACGCCACAGTCTGGATTAAAATGTATAATAATAATTACCACATGACAGCAACACTAACCTACAATGCATTCAGTACAAAATAATACATAGATTACATTATACTACACATTGGATGTTTAAAATTGGTTTCACAAGCTCAGCAATCTGTACATACTTTACTCCAAACACAGCTGACGATTACATTCACATCGTGTGGCAGAGCACACCTATCAAGTAATTTTGGCAATAGGTCATCACACACATGTCCCATGATTTAAATAACCCTATCCATCCAACACCATCTTTATGTCTCCTAGGAGACATGTCATCAACCAATGTGTCAATAGAAAAAAAACAGGATAATATATATATAACATTATTAATTGCAAATACAAACATACTCATGAATTGGAAAACAAAAAATAATATTAGTGTCACCGAATGGAAAAATCTATTGATAGACTACATATCAATGGAAAAAAATCTCAGAATGAATCAATAAGAACCAATAACCTAGACTGGACTCCTTTGATAAAAAGTTTACAGAGCTAATCCATAAATGATAAATATCCCAATCTAGTACGTGTACATATACAGTGCACTCGCACATAGCCTCTCTCTCTCTCTCTCACACACACACACAGGCAGACGCACACAAGCAGTCACACACGAACACACACACACACACACACACACACACACACACACACACACACACACACACACACACACACACACACATTCCCGTAATGGTGCAGGTGGCAAATACTTAAAATACTCTATCTGCATTTCCCGTTTGTCTGTTTCGTCTCTGTTCGTCTTATTTTTCCTCTCTCCCCTATTCCCGTTTCCCCCACGTTATTTATGTCTGTTCATACGTTTTATACACCCGATATAGTTGGACACAGTGAGAAGTTAGAAATAAATAATGAATAAATAATAAAGTTCTAAAGGTCCTCCGATGGGCGGAAATCAATTGATATATTTATTTCTCCAGATTTCTAACTCGGAGAGAAAAAGACGTCCTTTTACAAATCGCACCTCGTTGTGGAACTCTACTAAGGTTTACAATCCAGGCGATGATTTTTAACCTCAAAGAACATAGGCCTGCTCCAAGGCAAACTGATTTCATCCCATTAATTAACTTTAATGCGATGTTTTTTGCCGAGCATTAGGCTAAAGAAAATGAATGTTGCTGCGTTTATCAAACTAAAAGTATTTATTCTGAGCCATGCGGTAAATGATTCAGTGTGAGCAGCATATGGACGATTTTTGGAAAATGCTGTGACTAGGTAATATTTTGAAATATAAGGCGTTGTTAAAGCCCCTCATTCACGCTATTAACGTTATAAGTTAAAATAATTGAATAATTCATAAATAAATAAATAGCGTTTGTATAATATTTAAAAATAAACATTTACGTAAAAGCACTCTTACGTAACAACCAAGTTGTCATGTATTTGAATCTAAAGCTAAAGTGTTGCTTTGATCGCTTTGGTCGGTCGACACTTGCCTGGCTCTGTTGAATTGCTGTTTCAAACTGTTTTATAATTCGTGCAGTTAGATCATTTGGTTAAATCATTTACGATTTTATTTTATTCATTTACTACTTTCGACTACGATTTCCAGAAAGGTTGACCGACGATCCTCACGAAAATGAATCCAAGTGCTCCAAGTTCGCCGATGACTTCGTTGTACGTGGGTGACCTTCATCCAGACGTTACCGAGGCCATGCTATACGAGAAATTCAGTCCTGCTGGCGCAATAGTCTCCGTACGGATTTGCAGGGACGCGATGACCCTCCGCTCACTTGGATACGCATACGTGAACTTTCAGCAGCAGGCAGATGCTGAGCGTGCTTTGGACACTATGAACTTTAACATCATCAAAGGCAGACCTGTGCGAATTATGTGGTCCCAGAGAGACCCCTCTCTGAGGAAGAGTGGAGTTGGCAACATCTTCATCAAGAACCTTGACAAGTCTATTGACAGCGAAGCTCTTTACGACACATTCTCTGCCTTTGGGAACATCCTTTCCAGCAAGGTGGTGTGTGACGAGAATGGCTCTAAGGGCTACGGCTTTGTGCACTTTGAGACCCGTGAGGCTGCGGAGAGAGCAATTGAGAGACTTAATGGCATGTTGCTCAATGACCGCAAAGTGTTCATTGGCCACTTCAAGTCTCGCAAGGAGCGAGAGGCTGAGATGGGGGCCAGGGCCAAAAAGTTCACCAATGTGTACGTCAAGAACTTTGGAGAGGACATGGACGACGACAAGCTGAAGGAGATCTTCAGCAAGTTTGGCCAAACGCTGAGCACTCGCGTCATGACCGACGAGAGCGGCAAGTCCAAGGGCTTTGGCTTTGTGAACTTCGAGAGGCACGAGGATGCCCAGAGGGCTGTGGATGAGATAAATGGGAAGGAGCTGAATGGGAAGAAGGTGTATGTGGGTTATGCCCAGAAGAAAGGCGAGAGGCAGACAGGGCTGAAACGAAAGTTTGAGCAGATGAAGCAGGACGGTATGACTCGCTACCAGGGAGACAACCTGTACGTCAAGAACCTAGACGACGGTCTGGACGACGCGCGTCTACGTAAGGAGTTCTCTCCGTTCGGGACCATCACAAGTGCCAAGGTGATGATGGAGGGCGGCCGCTCCAAAGGGTTCGGCTTCGTGTGTTTCTCCTCGCCGGAGGAGGCCGCCACGGCCATGACGGAGATGAATGGGCGCGTTGTAGGCACCAAGCCGCTGTACGTGGCTCTGGCGCAGCGCAAGGAGGAGCGGCAGGCCCACCTCTCCAACAAGTACATGAAGCGCACGGCCAGCGTGAGTGCCTTGCCCAACCTCGTGCTCAACCCCTACCAGCCTGCCCCGCCCTCCGGCTACAACATGGAAGCCATTCCACAAGCTCAGAACTGGCCTGCCTACTGCGCAAGCAGCCAGCTGGCACAACTCCTCCCCAGCCCTTGCTGGGCCATGCAGTGCGTCCACCCACAGCAAGTCCAGGATATGCCGAGTGCCATCGGTCCAGCCGCATCCTGCCCGCAGGCCTTCAGCGCCATCCGACCAACCACCGCCTGCCAGGTCCCACGCACGATGGCCTATCAGACCATGGCGTCTGAGGCTCCGGGGACAGGGATGGCCAGCGCGGAAGCTGCCAACAAGGCGTCGCTGGTGAGAGCAGTACCACAGTACAAAACCACCTCAGGCGTTCACAGCCCACAGCAACACCTGGGCACACAGCCCTTAGATATAAATGTCGAACTTACCATTTATCAGTCAAATCAATTATAAAACATTTATGTTTCTCAACCCACAGCAGCACCTGGGGGCAGAGCTCCAGGTGCCCGTGCAGCTGGCTGCGGTCCATGTGCAGGGTCAGGAACCTCTCAGTGCCTCCATGCTGGCTGCTGCACCTCCACAGGAGCAGAAGCAGATACTGGGTGAGCGTCTGTTTCCCCTGATCCAGAACATGCAGCCCACCCTTGCAGGGAAGATCACGGGTCTGTTCCTGGAACTGGACAACTCGGAGCTACTGCATATGCTGGAGTCTCCTGAGTCTCTGCACCCTAAGGTGGATGAGGCAGTCGCTGTGCTCCAGGACCAGTGCGCGCAGGAAGCCGCTCAAAAACTTTAACCAGTGCTGCGCTTCTGGCTGTCTAATGGAAGAATAAGCAGTAAAAAAAATTAACATTTTAACTGAAAAAAATAAACATTGAAACTGAAATGCATTGAACATTGAAATATTTTTGCCATGTCTGTAGACATCAAGCCTGTAAGGGTTGGCACCAGGCCGAGGCCCCCTCGACCAGAGGGAGGCGTCGAGTCAACCACGCCACTGATCAGGATCAACACCCAACAGCTGGGCTAGACCTTATATAAGCCCAGTGACCCAGTCATTCAGTGCTGGGTTTTTGTTAAAGTTTTGAGCCAAGCTCCTAGCCGGTAACTCGGGGTATTGAGGTCTGTGAGCCCTTGTGCTATGCCTCTTTTCTGTTCTGCGAGGGTGTCAGTGTTTTTACACGTCCCCTCCCTTCTCCAGTTTTCCCCTCTCGAGTCTGTCTCTCTCCTGAGGCTTCCCTTAGCCATTCAAGTTTCTCCCCGTTTTCTGGTTTTGTTTGGGAGCTTTTAGTTCGAGTTTTCCCCAGTGCATCGGGGTTGCCATTTCTTTCCGTGGCGTTCTTTGTTCTCCCCTTTTCCACGCTCACCGAGGTGTTTCGTTTTTTCCTCTTGTTTTGCTTGATCCAAGCTCTAACTGTTCTGCACACGAGCCCACCATTGTTAGAGTGTGGCTGCTTACCCAGTAAGCTATTGGTGTCCTCACCTAGCTGACCTGGATTCAAAACCACCTTACAAAGTCCAGGCCTTGGTTATTCTAAGCTTAAAATGAAAACGACAGAAAAAGGTAAAATCATTTCAAGTTTGGTTTATTTGTCGCATACATAGTCATACACAGTATAACTCACAGTGAAATGGTTGAGTGCTCTGTCCAATCTGAGGAAAAAGAAAAACAGGGGTGCATAGAGAAATATATTCTATATATATACAAAAATATATTAATAGTGCATGTACAATATATATATATATATATATATATATATATATATATATATTATGTTTATATGTACAATGTATATATGGATATTTATATATGTATGTACAGAATGTACAGTCCCATCTTGCAATTGACATATTTACAGTTATATGTTACATGGTGGTAATTGAACATATTACAGTTATATTGAACATATTACAGTTATTTCTATTACATATTACAGATTTTGACATGAACAGCTGATCATTTTTTTGTTTTTATTCCTCTTAAAGTTTGAATGTTCAGATTGTCAGTTCTTACAGGTCATAGCTGATCATTAGATAAGTGTATTGGGTTGCATTAATATAAATGTAAAGATCAAAAAAACAAAACCCCACAGTGTAGCTTAAAATAGAGAATAATTCTGTAATATTCCTTTATGTACAACACAATTTCAAATGACCTTATTAACAAACCAGTAAAGACAGGACGAGAAGCAAAGGTCACTTACACGTATTAAATCTTGAAGCAAACAAACTGCAGCTGCAAGTGCCACACTGCCATCCAGTTCCACTCTCTGGTCTGGCGACGGTCATATTACAGGAGCAACGAGAGGCTGCCAACAGTTTCTTTTAGCTTGTCTACTGAGACGGTGAAACTGGCCAACCAGGTGAAAAGCATTGTGAAGGAGAAACGACTTCGACTGCCGACGTGGGAAAGTAGCAGTCAGAGCAGGTCTATTGGAGCAGTGCGATGGACTCTGCCCAACAATGGGCTGCAAGCCCACATCTCTGCACATAGCAACAGTATGTGGTTCCTAGGTGCCCAGTCGGCTAGTTTTAAAGTTCAATTCAAATATTAAATAAAAATGCAGACTTCAGAATTGGTTAAATAGCATAACTGTGCACGTACTTTATTGTAGGTTAACATTAACACGCATTATTGAGGCACCCTCTGGAGAATGTCTAAAAATCAGAGAACCCACATTTTCATACATTTTTCAGTAGTGGTTATGTATTCACCCCACATTCCTTTACATATTTGCGTTTGTCTTCACGTCCATTGCATCCAAACCATACATTTGTCAATATATGCAAAGTAATATAAAACACCCACACCAGTTGGAACCTGTTAACACCACATTCCAAGAGATTTCTCTTGACCTTATCCTAAAGAGATGGTCCTGAGCCTGATGGAAATAATATCTCATACTTGGGAGGACATGGACGACAACAAGCTAAATGAGATCTTCAGCAAGTTCGGCCCAACGCTGAGCCGTCGCGTCATGACAGACGAGAGCGGCAAGTCCAAGGGCTTTGGCTTTGTGAGCTTCGAGAGGCACGAGGATGCCAAAAGGGCTGTGGATGAGATGAACGGGAAGAAGTTGAATGGGAAGCAGCTGTATGTGGCTCGTGCCCAGAAGAAAGGCGAGAGGCAGACAGAGCTCAAACGCAAGTTTGAGCAGATGAAGCAGGACGGCACGACTCGCTACCAGGGAGTGAACCTGTACGTTAAAAACCTAGACGACAGTCTGGACGACGAGCGTCTGCGTAAAGAGTTCTCTCTATTCGGGACAATCACGAGTGCCAAGGTGATGACGGAGGGCGGCCGCTCCAAAGGGTTCGGCTTTGTGTGTTTCTCCTCGCCGGAGGAGGCCACCGAGGCAATGAAGGAGATGAACGGGTGCATCGTAGGCACCAAGCCGCTGTACGTGGCCCTGGCGCAGCGCAAGGAGGAGCGGCAGGCCCACCTCACCCACCAGTACATGCAGCGCATGGCCAGCGTGAGTGCCGTGCGCAACCCAGTGCTCAACCCCTACCAGCCCGCCCCGCCCTCCGGCTACTTCATGATGGCCATTCCACAGGCTCAGAACTGGGCTACCTGCTACCCGAGCAGGCAACTGGCACAGCTCCACCCCAGCACCCGCTGGGCTACGCACAGCATTCAGCCACAGCATTTCCAATACATGCCGAGTACCATCAGGCCCGCTGCAGACCAATCTCTGGGCCAGGAACCTCTCACTGCCTCCGTGCTGGATCTGGAACCTCCGCAGGAGCAGAAGCAGATGTTGGGTGATCGATGGTCTGTTTCCCGTGATCCAGAACATGCACCCCAACCTTGCAGGGACGGGTTTGCTCCTGGAGATCGACAACTTGGAGCTTCTGCTTATGCTGGAGTCTCCTGAGTCTCATTGAAACATTGAAACTGAAAAAATAAAAACGCATTAAAAATTGAAATATTTTTGCCTGGTCCATAGACTCCAGTTTCAGGCCTTGATTACAGTAAACTAAAACAATATGTAAAAAGGCTAAATGATTGACACGTGTACAGTCGGTGACTCCTTTCTTTTTGTTCCTCTTACTGTTCGAATGCTCAGAATGTCAGTTTTTGCAGTTGACAGCTGAGCATTAGGCATGTGTATTGGATTGTATTAATAATACAATTGAGGATTCATTGCTGTTCAGGGACCCAGCAGTGGTAACTTGGCAGTGGTAGGGCTTGAACTAGCAACATTCTGATTACTAGTCAAGTAACCTCTGAATAGTATTATTATGATTAATATTATTAATATATCTTACACTGAGGTCTGCTGAAGCTTACCCAGGATCCTTTGCAGCAGCCTGCCATATGCACAAATCATTACGAAAGGACACAGAATCTCTAAACTCCCTTGTTTTATGTTATTAGTTTGTCTAATTCAATGTTAAAGCACTTTCCCCTGTAAACACTCTTTTTATGACCTCATTTCACCGTTTCATGACTTTATGCCACGAACCAACCAACTATTCTTTTATACAACTCTTTTCAAACACTTCAACCATTGTGGGTAACTACACTATTATACACCTGTAATTCTTGTTATGCTATTTATTTTATTGGTACTGTCGATACATCGATGTTAGGAGAAATACCTCATGAATACTTTAAATGAATCCTTAAAATGACACCTATTCCATTTACTAATGCTAAGCTTGCTACAGTCTGAACTTCTAGCAAGTCAAGAGAAGTCTCATGCAGTTTCTGTATTTTCTATAATTGCTTAATATATGGATGGTTTTAAACTCAATAACATACGCACTTGCAAAATATGTGAATATAAAGGAACAAAAATAAATTAACATAACCACATACCTAAACATCATCTGGTACCATCACCCCATCACCCCTCAATGCAGTATGAGGATGGTCAGATTGTTGTATTTACTAATAGTTACCACTAGTATTAAAATAACAGTAAGCCCAAACTGTTCGACTATGTCCTCTTAAACAAACCTGTGATTTTTTAAATATTTGGACCACATCCTCCTGCAGAATAAAACAATCAGGAAATACAGTTGAGTTGGCCCATACCGCCCTCACATCAGTGTGATTTCCATCAATGACGTGTTATGGCTCTGGGTAAGTAACAATGTTATATTGTTCAATAAACTTTTCACAGGATGCATATTTTTCATTGTTTTAGCAAAGTTTTCGCTACCTCTATACAGCAAACACCAGAATCGACAAGGTTTACATTAATTATAGTCAGTAGAATTAAAGGGAAGAGGCCATATAAAAGGCTGGGATCTACGTTTAGCAGACTCGGCACTGTGTTACTAGATATTGCCCACATTCCAGTAATTTTATTAAGTCCTCTTTAAACAGAAAATAAAGATGCAGACTCAAGAATTAATTGAAGAGAGTAGTAGGTCCATTATTTATTTTGAGCTCAGCGTTACATACAAACGAGGCATAGTCCAGAATATGTCTAATAATCACACAAGGAACACACATTTTTATCCAGTTTTCACAACTGATTATGTGATTGCCACACCTTCTCTACATACTGGTGTTTGAAATCTCCACCACTGTGTTCAACCATACATTATTCAATATATGCAAATTGAGATCTATCATTGTACAAATTGAAGCTTGACCCCAGTATATCCTATTGGAAGATTTTCCTGTTTTTTTTTTTTGTTGTTGTTTTTTTTGTTTTTAACAAAGATGATCTCAACTCATACCATCAAACACCTGCAAGATGATGTTGCAGGTCAGTATCACCCTGCTCTTATGGTAAGATAATGAACCTTGCTTAGCCACAGAACTCTCGAAGAGGCTTTCACGTCTTTTAAAAGCCGGGATCTTTCCCAATACTTAGGAAGCTATTTCTCACGGGAACAGTCCAGAGTCATCTGCCGTAGACTTCCACAGAGGCCTTGAAACCACCTGCATCAGAGCCTCTGCTCTGCACTTACAGACCCAAAAAGGCCTTAAGATACCCCAGAAACATTATTCCTCTTTATGCTTTCAAACACAGTCTTGCACCACTCTGCACCTGTTGCAGAGAGCTTCAAAGCCTATTATAATTAGATCACAGATCGCCTCATGAAAATACCTTTACCCCAAAACATTTTATTACCTCAGGTGGAACAGTGTGTATAGGCCTAGACCTCTTAAGATGTAACTTAGAACCGCCGGTGACCGCTGTATGCGTTTCTTTGGTTGTACAAGCTCTACTGGAGGACTCGATGAATAGTTGATGATGGAAGAGGGGTATATCAGATTCACCCCTTCTGCCTCCATGTGACAAATTAACACACTGCATAAACTTTTAGAAATAAATCAGTCTTTTAACAAATGGTAAACATTCTCTAGAAAAGATTATCTTGTAACAATTCATTGAGTATATGAACTGTTTTTGTGTCCTTATATCTATAAATGAAAAGTAATAAAACATTATAGATGATAAATAAATTACATAAAATGTATAAAAGTTCACAAATAAGAAAGTACCTGAGTCTGCACTTTTCTCCACAGATTCAAGAAACTCGTGAAAGTTGGAAGCTATAGAAACACATAGTACAGAATTATAGACTGACTGAGGTGTGAGCAGAAAGATCGCCATGATGTCCTTATATCTAAAGCACTCAAAGCATTGATGTTATGTAAATAAACTGTGATCCGATTGGTTCAATCTAAGTAAATAGATTCACCTACTTTGAAGTTAAAGTTTTTCTCAAAAGGTTAGAACTGGTTGACTATACTTTGCCGTGTTCTGTAATAGAAAATGTAAACATTTATATCTAAAATATTGCACGACAGAAATCAATTCAAGACTAACCTCTAATGACCGCTAGATGGGGGAAGATATTAAGTAATAAATGAGTCCAGATCCTCCTGCCCGACAATACGGTGAGACTCTGTTTTTACGTGTGATGGAAAATGATACGAAACTATGTATTATGTGATTCATATAAAATCACACTGATCCTTTTGTTCTTAAATTAATAATGCTGTTTGCACATTTGTATCCGCCTGTTGCTGATTAAGTTGAACATGTATCAGGAACTGTTAACATCAAGGTCAACTTGACACACAACCCACACTGTTTGGAGACAGTTTGGGTTGGTTTGTGGAAAAAACCAAGCTGAGAGCTGATTGGCTTATAGCCACAGCAACAAAGGAAAGAAGAGCTGCTTAAGAAAAGATGATTGGTTAAAGACAGCACAGGCGTAGTATAACTAGCCACGGTTTTGTATACTCGGGGCTCCCTACCTGAGGAGAGCCAAACATTTATTTTATTCTTTTTCTTATTAAATTACTCTCTTAATCACGTCTGACTTGCTGTTTGTTCAAAATTCCACAACATATGTCATTACTACGCCGCACAAAAAAGACCGCCATATTTGTAGTTCCACAATGTGAAAAGGCGTCATTTTCTATGCAAACGAATGAATAAACACCATGCCATGCCTTGCTGTATCCCCTCTTTGCACCGCTGGACAGACACACTCATGACACTGTACTCATCAAAAGCAGCACCAGAGACGCACTGAGTCATATCCCGCTACACACCTCTCAGGCCAGCTTGTTTGCACGTTTTGTCATAAAACTCAAAATGTCATTTGTTGCCATTATATATAAAATTACCTATTTAAAAAAAACAAATAAATCAAAAAGTACTTGTGGCTAGAGAGACACGTGGCTAATCACCTACAAGAAATAATGTCAGTGATGTTTGGGGCAGGTGTTTCAAACTTGCCCAGACTCTTGAGAAGCACCTAAACGCTCACACAAGGGTGTCCGCTTGCCATAGTGCTGCAAATACTGCAGGAAGGGCTTTGGTGAAACAGGCCACATGGAGGAGCAGAAGACAATCCACACAACTGAAGAAGCCCATAGCTGCCCAGTATGTCAGAATCCACACGCGAGAAGAACCCTGTAGCTGCCCAGTATGTCAGAAGCAATTTGTGCAGCTGGGTAATGAACCATATTTGTACCCATTCGTATGTTGGGAGCAAATCAGTTGAAGACTTGAACAGTATGCTAACAATCAGTTAAAATTACTGTTGATGACAAGAAAACAATGGCTAATATGTTCCTTCACAGCTATGTCATTGGTTGATCTATTTTTGTCAGATTTAGTGCTTGTTTGGGCAAGTGTGTTAAAGTCTTCCTTTGTTTTTGGTTTTGTTCCTTTTCATATAGTTGTTTATTCCTTTTTGTCTAGTGATGTCCATTATCCATTTAAAATCTGTCAAATTAAACAAATGTGAAACGAATTCCATAGTATTCAGATTTGATTGCAAAAGAGACCAACCACTCCCCGTATTTTGAATTTTGCATATACAGTATATGTGCAGTTCCAGCCTAGTCCACTGATCCAAAATCTGGCCCAGATGTATCTGTTGACTGCAAATTTGAATGATTTCTGTGCTCTGCAGCAAAGGAGCGTTTGGTTACTATCTGATGGATTAAAATAGGCTTGTTGGTAGCAAAGACATCACTAAAGTGTACAGAGCAAAGGTACTCCAGGACCAGGATGGGTAAGTAGCAGCTTGATCAGTGGAATCTTCTGTGAGACGTAACAGGACGTCGGTCTTAAATGTAATGTTAGATCAAATGAAAAACTTTAGTGGATTGAAATACAGATAAATAAATCCACTAAAAGTGCATCTGCATCATTGGTTAAAAAGTTGTTCTGCTAGTTGTCTGATTTTGTTCCAGTAATCTAATGTTTCCTGGCACTAGGTGGTTCAAGATTATATTGGTGTTTGCTTTATTTCTGTGTTTTTTTTAACCATAGTCTGCTTGTTTATACTGTCTAACAAATGCAATACTGAGTAGTGAAACACTGACACAATCCCTTTTGGAAGTCAGACATTTGTAATAATTTCAATAATCTACAGTTGTAAGTCAAGAGGGCAGCACCATTTTAAAGTCTAGTTTCCTTTCTCTGTCTCACTTTCTGGAATTTTTCCGTCTGTGTTTTTATTAAAGTTAAAAATGGATAGGGTATTAAAACTCCCTTTCACTGACGTCTCTTCCACTGAACTTGTAGAGAAAGTGATGATATGAAGATGATTATGTTTATCACATTCACTCAGAGATCATTGTCTGAGGGTCATGTTGTACAGTTCACGATGCCCCGGGTTGCAATCAGGAGGTTTAACAGTGATGTGCCAAACAGTTGTCTGTGGTGTTCTATATGATCTAAAAGTCAGACTTACCATTTATCAGTCAAATCAATTAAAGAACATTCATGATCAACAATTTGTGGGTGGCCATGATACTAACAGCGTGGTGGAAATTCCACAAGATATCAAACTCCACACTAACATAAACATAACACTGCTTTCATGTCACTTCCACAAGTAGCCCAAACATAAGATATAGAAAGCAGGTAAGAGCGGAGCAGTCAATGTGCCTAATATGACTGCAAAAGCCTGGCAGGACAGGAGGTATTCCTGCTTCTGCTAATCAGCAAAAGGAAGCTCCTGGCAAAGTGACGTGGACTGCAAAAAAATCACCAGGAAGGTCAAGCTACAAATGCCAGAGAGGAGCAGGGAGCACCAAAAGTTCCATAGCATCCTGCGGAAAGAGTACCACATAAGCATGGAAACAGTACAGCAACCCATGGTATGAGCATGGACAGATGAGGAAGAGCTGCTAGAACAGTACGTCCCCAATAAGCAGGCAGGATGTGGATCCGTCTCACTATTTCATCGGCAGAAATGCAGGAGCAGGTGATAATACTCCTGGGCCCAGCACTCTTCAACCTGGGTACTTTAAGGAGAACACGGCAGCCTCCCAAAAGTGATACAAAGTCCCAAAATGGCTATTACCTGTGCTGAATAACAGTATGAAGGACAAATCTACCCCTGTCCAAAGTTTAATTGATTTAACTGAATGCCAACTATACTACCACCATCAATCTGTGTAAGGTGTACTTGCAAGTGCCTTTAGCACCAAAAGCAAAAGAACTCAGTGTTTTCAACACATTTCATCCAAGCATCATCATGTGAAATGTTGTTCTTTTCGGAAATTCTTCATCTAAATATGGTTGTGTTGCTAATGAGATCATATTATTTGTTACTCTTTAAACCTTATTATTCCTTTAAGATTCAAAGTCTACTGTGTTAGGAAACCTATGTGAGAATATAAAATCAGCAGTTTCTGCATGCTTGTGTGATGAATACAGAAAGTGATCTCTTATACCTGCGGAATTAAGGCTTCAAATGTCTTGGTGTTCAGACGATATGGAGAGGCTCTGGGAATCTGGAAGGATAAACGTTTGTTTCATTTTCAGGGACTGTTGATCATTTATTTGTCCATTCATTTATTACACTATTAAGGGATTATTAATGTGCACTGGGAGAACAGTATAAAGTTATCAGTCTTCTTCATCAGTCTTCCAACTAAACAGCCTGGTCTTGTAAGGTAACCACATCCACACCTTTCCCTCAGTGATGGCAAGGAGTGGTTTAAACTCACCATGTCGTCTGTGATTCTGAGTGTGAGTGCTCCTGCATTTTTGTACACAAAGCCTGCTGAGTTGGCAGTGAAGGCAGAGATGCCCATATACAGCATGTTGCTTTCATCAGGTGGCAGTGAAAATGGTGTCGGGGCAAAAGCGGGTTTCTTGTGCACTCCAATGTTGTAAAACTCCCCCTATATAGAGAGCAATGCAGAGATTAACTTATTCTTTTACAGCTCCTGGGTCTTGATTCTTCGTTCAAATTAAACTGTTTTATCAGTGTAACCTTTGTGTAACCTTTTTTTCCTACAAAAGTCCAACAGTGCTTTCTGGATACACTTAGGCACAGTTTTGCAAGTGCCCCTGTTATTCCCTGTTAATTCAGATCTTTGGCTCAGAAAGGCTTTCTTATGATCATTATGGTCATTATTCTTATGCTTTGACAACTTGTGCCTTTTTTAACTTGTGCCTGAAAACCCCTTTACCTATGCCAATGATAAAACACTGATGAACTCCTGCAAACAAGTTGTAGTTTATTAATTAGTGCATTAATCTTAGTTTGGGATCTTTAATGGCCATCTTAATCTGTGTATATTATTTGATTGTTGGTTCTTTCCTAGCTGAATGTAACTTCCTCTCACAGTAGTGTACAACTTCCAAGCTTATCAAAGGATAGTGTTGTAGTCAGGACCATTAAAAAATCATTCAAGCAAAGACCAAGATTTTGTAGTGTTTGAATCTGAGACAAGAATGAGACTTATTTAACAATGATTTTACTTTAATTATACCACTCACTGATAATGTATTGTAAATTGTCATTGTCATAAATAATTGTCATTATAAAGGCAGCTGAATATAAACAAATATAAAGCAAAAAGGTTCATATGGTCATTTTTATTATTAAATTAAAACATAGTAACACTTAAATAATTGCTATCTGCCCTTGGGTCAATCATGGAAAGGATTTACTAGATGTGTTCTGTAATGTGTTAAATCCTCTTGATAAATGCATAGCTTTAGCTATATCATAAAACATATGATGAGTCCTTTTCTCATTATTACTTGTGTACAACAAAAGTTTGTGTGACAAGCAGCAACATGTATATTTACCAATTTATGAAAACGGGAGTATGTGCAGTGGGAGAGTAAATATCTTTTAAAATGACTCTCAATTAATGGCAATGCATTTACAATAAGTCTCTTGCCACAATAACAACACTGTCTGGATTTGCCATCAGCTGGTTGATTGCAGCATCGTGCAGCCTGCAGCCTAGCATTTGTTTGCAGGGGAACATATACTGCCATAATTATTACCATAATGAATTTTTTAAGGAGAAAGAATAGTCTGTACATTAATGTTAAAAATTCCAGATCCAGATAGCAGTGTTTATGTATGTCAGTGGCTGTGCACCAGGACTTGTGAATGTACACACACAAACCTCACCCTTTGGGTCTTCCCCAAGTCCCCT
The DNA here is from genome assembly GCF_041902795.1 of Electrophorus electricus. Classification (NCBI taxonomy): domain Eukaryota; kingdom Metazoa; phylum Chordata; class Actinopteri; order Gymnotiformes; family Gymnotidae; genus Electrophorus; species Electrophorus electricus. The sequence continues at coordinate 747,882 of NW_027658693.1, read as the reverse complement.
GTCCTGTTCGCACTACTAGTTAAGAGCAACCAGCTAACTTGATAGCAGTTTGACTCAATAATAATAAAAATAATAAAAATAATAGTAATAATAATAATAATAATAATAGTAATAACAATAATAGTAATAATAATAATAGTAATAATAATAATAATATGGTGCTTCCATGCACATCAGCAAGCAAATAGGAACACTAGCACTTGCATGAAATTAAGCATATTAGCATTTCAGAAGGCAGATTATTTAGCCTGCTAAAATAGCAGGTGTGGCAGCAAATGTCTGTTCAAAACACTATGTCACAGTTATGAGTATCATGTATTTGCTATAGTATGATTGTTCATGTTTGTAAATTTAAAGCTTACAAATGCTGTATTTACAGTGTATTACAGGTTATTAAAATGTGGCAGTAATTATTAGGATATAGAGAATTGTAGTGTTTAAACAAATGATTATGTCAGAAGTATGTTTAGGGGAGAACACACCCTGACCCACCCAGAGTTGACACACACTTACCTTACATTATTGATCATAAACTTGAATAGCTACAATACTGTCTGCTAATCATGCAGTTTGAAGTTTGCAAAGTGTGTACCCAGACAAAATCTGTGTTAAAACTTTCCTTTAACACCGAGTCATACATGAGTCAGACATGATTCTGAATAAATGAATGAATGAAAAAATGAAAAGCCTTATTTCATTTCAAACTGCACTTCAGGAACACTGAGCTCAAGTTCTGAGGAAACTTCCCTGCATATTTTCAGGGGTTTTCTGCCTCACCATGCCTGAATCACCTCATAATGAGCTTGATAATGAGGAGACAGGGTGACTGAGGCAGTGAACACTCCTCACTGAGCATACTGGCTTCCAAGAGCTGGAGCTGGGAAGACCTATAGGTCTGTGACACACACGCCCACCCAGTCCTGATACTAAGAAGGTGGAACCTACAGGCTAATATGCAGCTGCTTGTGCATCAATAGGCGTCTGGGGTGTCCATCACTCAGGGAGGCGTGGCTGAAGGCGTGGCCTTGCAGACTCTGAGAGCTGGCTGAGGTAATCTCTAAAGGAGAGAGTAGTCACCAATAATCATGGAAATGTAGCCACAACTGTACAGTATATTTCACAGCCATGTATATTACATATCACAGACCAGGCTTACCAGAATAAATATTCCACACATACAGCTCATATATATCTGTGTGTGTGTGTGTGTGTGTGTGTGTGTAAAAACATGCTCCTGTTTTAGTCTCAACACAGACAGATATACATGTAGGAGTAGCAAACTGAAGTAAGAGCTCACCTTCACCAGTACATAGTCTCCAGCTTTAACAGTGACAGGTACGAATTGATGTGCGTAGACAACTACACAGGGTGGCCGGAAGCGTGGCCAACAAAACGGGAAGACAGTGCTTCAGTGGTAAAGTTCCTGGTGAACCAGTACATTCCTCACCATGGGTTTCAGAGAAAGGTGAGATCAGATAATGGCACTCATTTTACAGCGCGCAATTTGCAGGAGTTAGAGAAAATGCTGGGTCTGAAACATTCATTTGGGGCAGTGTATCATCCTCAGTCTCAAGGTAAGGTGGAAAGGATGAATCTAAATGCGAAAAACAAAGTGGCCAAAATCTGTGCACAGACAAAATTAAATTGGGTTGATGCCTTACCTTTGGCATTAATGCAAATTAGATGTTCAGTAAATGCAACAACTGCTTTTACCCCTTTTGAATTGCAGACAGGTTGAGGATTTCCAGGACCCCAGGGACCCTTAACAATAAATGAGAAAAGAAAAACATCTCACACACACATCATACTTTAATGAATTGCAAAGTATCGTTTCAGCTTTCTCCACGCAGGAGGGGGACCGGACGGGGAGCAGACAAACCCAGACGATACCCGTTACGGACTGGGGGCTGCTGAGAGTCATCAAGAGAAAATGGAGTGAGCCGAGGTGGACAGGTCCATTCCAGGTGACAGAAAGAACCAGCCACGCCGTACGCCTGAAGGGTAAAGGGGAAACGTGGTTTCATCTGAGCCAGTGCGCCGCCGCAGAGTCACCGCAGAGGAGTCTGCAAGAGACAGCGAGGGACCTTGCTGAAACATCACCTAACTCACCTGACCCGGAAGGGGCAGAATAATCCCCGGGAGCAAAAGGGTCAAGGTAGTCCACCCTTAGACCCCGAAGTAAGAAGAACAGAACACCAGTGATGACTTCTGGACAATTGTGTTGTTTGATTATTTGTTGGTGTATTGTGTTGTGTGTTTCCATTTACAGTTTGGTCACGCTTGGGTTAAATAATAGCATGGCAGTAGGAAAGGATTAAAACATTAACAACAAGACGGTGAAGAAGAATGGGGGTAGAGATTGGTGGATGTGTAGCATGTGCAGCCGCAAGACCCAGACTTATAACCACCCCGGCACCCCTATTCCCACAAAAAGACCCCAAGGGTTATGCGTGCATGATTGGCCTGACTAAGGAAAGAAACCCTAAGAATTGTGACACTTTGAGCGTTATTTTCCCCCCCATCAGTAACAGAACCAGGACAGGACTATTTTCACCCGAAAAGGGGGAGGGGAACTACACGTGCTTCGTTAGAAGTTCAAGCACACCTCAAGTACGCTTGGCGCACATCCCGGCGGAATGGTGTAACCGCACGGTCACTGGGAACGAGTCTGTGGGTTCATGGGCACGAGCAGGATTGTATGATTATTGTGGAAGGATGACTTTGGTTGTTAACATGCCAGAGAATTCGGAGGCGACATGCGCCATGGTCAGGTTAGCAGCTCCTTTATTACTGATAGGCAAAAAACTACACAGGGACCCGGTAACTGATGCAGCAAGACAGTAGCGAGAGGCATACCATTTTGATTTAACAAGGAATACCCCCACATACATAGATGCAATAGGAATACCTCGCGGAGTTCCGGACAGATATAAGTTAGCAGACCAGATAGCAGGGGGATTTGAGAATATTCCGATACTTTCTGCATTATTCCCCATTACTCCAAATAAAAATGTGGATCGGATTAACTATGTACATTATAATGTCCTCAGGCTAGCCAACCTGACTAGGGATGCAGTGGAAGGACTTAGAGATCAGCTGGGACCAACCTCACTGATGGCGGTGCAAAATCGTATGGCATTAGACATGTTGTTGGCGGAAAAGGGGGGTGTCTGCGCTATGCTTGAGGATGTGTGTTGTACATTCATTGCTAATAATACCGCTCCGGATGGGTCAGTTAGTAGAGCATTGGATGGTTCGAAGACCCTATCAGAGGAAATGCATGAGAATTCAGGCATAAACAACCAGTTGGAATCCTGAATGGTGAGCCGGTTCGGTCAGTGGAAAGACTTAATTGTGTCATTGATGGTTTCATTAGCCACATTCACGGGAATTGCTGTGACATGCGGGTGCTGCTGTATTCCATGTATTAGGGCGTTAATGGTTAGACTAATTTCAGCTATGATAGAAAGGAAAGATGTGCATGAGGGTACCACGATGATGCCACTGATACAGGGGGAAAGGGACGTAGAGACAGGAGATGCCAGAATAAAGGAGTGTGATTGGTGATCTCTTTGTAGAGATCAAAAGGGGGAATTGTGGAGTTTCAGAAATTAAATGAATGCTAAGCTTACACTAGTAGAGAATAATGTGCAGAATGGAATAGGACTAATGCTTGAATAAATAAAATAATTACTGTATGTCCAGACATAACAGGAAATGCCCTAGACGTGCATATGTGTGATTATGCAAGAAGACATGTGTACGAGACGGTCAAACAGAGGTGACGGCTGAGATGGAAAAACACAAAAGCAGAAGTGGCACAAGGCGAGAGAAATATGTCTGTCTGTTGCAAAGTTATGCTTTAGATCTCACTCGCACTGTGTTGTGAAGTGACATCTCCAGAGCTCTGCATTAATAAAAGGCCACAGGGTAACACACTGTTTCCTGTCTCTTCTTTCCTGCATCAACGGACATGACACTAACTAATGATATAACAGAATCTGGCCCTTAGCTATTTTATTAGCTTTTTATCAGGGCACGCTTAGTAAAATGTCACATCTCTACATCAACTTTTTAAAAAAATTAACAGGCAATCAAATTATTTTGGCTATACTAAAACCTGTCCTGGAGCAATGCCTAGCTAGCTGGATAGCTAACACTAACATGCAAGACTGGGTTTGTTTTGCAGAAGTAGCAGATGCTAAATAGCTGCCTTGTAAAAGAGGTTTGCATTGGGGACTGTTTGTATTTGATGCATGCACTTTAGGTATTATTGCATAACGCTATTTGTGATGTATTTTTGTTTTTCAATCAGTCACATTCCGAGCCAAACTTCTCTTAGGTATCTTGTATCAGTGGAGAACTACTTTTGAAGGCATTGTTACTAGCTAACTGTTAGCTAGCAAGGTAACAAGGTAACTCTTTTTAAACAACAAAAAGAAAAAACACTTTACTGTGATTAACAACTATGAATTTACTAAGTTGTGATTGTTTCATAGAAGGTCTGATTAGCTAGCCTAGCTAAAGCTATGTTTGATACGTTTTGATATGTCTAACGACACTAGCATTTTTGGACAAGAGTAGCTTTATAGTTGCTTAGCTAATGTCACATAATTAAAAGTAGAATCAGAGGGAAATGTTGAATATTGTGTCATTGCACCAGCCATGAGGCATTAAAGTGTCTGGACAAGAACATAGCTAGCTAGCTAACTGGCTTAGATCACTACTGCAGCTCTCACACCTCGGTTTATTACATCATAATGGGTAATGTGGAATTTTTAAGGACCATTGTTGCGTCTGATAACGCGTTCAGAAAAGGTGTTCTTCAGCTGAATGAACAGATACTGAAACGAACACTAAAGAGATCATCCAACATTCAAGATATTTCAGTAGACACACTAGTGGAAGAGCTGCTGAGGTTCCTGAGCCATGAATGTCCGGCCTCCAGCATCTACTCTGGACAGGTATGTCACCGCCTTGCACCAGGACGCAGAGATCCATGAGCATGACTGAGATGTAATTATAACTATATACACCTCATTAGTCTGATGCTAATGAGCACACATGCACACCTGCCGTCCAGTTCTTTAACATCCATATCCGTCACCTTGATTTATCTTAGTAAGTTGCTGCTGAAGCTCTGTCTCTCTTTCTCTCTTTCCCCATGCCTCCTTCCCTTCCTGTAGGAGTGTGGATACACCAATGGCGTTGTTGCCTGATGCACCTCCTTTGGAAGAGGACACGGTCCACTGTCAGAACTGGCAGGAGACAGTGGAGCCGCACACACTCGCCTCTCTCGGCTCCCGGGAGATCGAACGGCAGGCTGTCATATATGGTAAAACAGCAAATGTGGTGCACAGCAACTGACTATAAAAGACAACTCCCAGTACACAGTTAACATGTAAAATGAAAAAAATTATTTACTGATCTAACTTAAACTAAATAGCTACTAAATCTTTTGAACATACAGTATTCTATTTATTATGCACATATGATAATTCTATCCTGACTCATGAAAATGTGGAATTCTGAATTGTGTAACGTTTGTAAGAAATTGTAGTGACTTTGCTATATCCTCTTCCTCAGAGCTGTTCACAACGGAAGCATCTCACTTGCGGACTCTCAGGGTTCTCGATCAGGTGTTCTTCCAGAAGATGAGGAACCTTTTGACCGTCGAAGAACTTTCCTGTATCTTCCCCAACCTGCCCCAGGTCTACAGTCTTCATGGTCAGTCTCTCTGTGTGCGAGGTTTTCAAACCTAAATTTCTGAAGCCTACTTGGTGTCTAAATCATAATCAAGATTAAAGAAGTGTAAAACCCACCCAAACTGAGAATTTAATGACAGAACAATATCAGCTATCGGCACCATGCCATTACTGTGAGCAGGTATGGACTGGAGGCTGTACATGTTGTTTCTGCCGTGGCCTTCATGACACAAGTAGAGTTCTGTTGCCCACTGACACAACTTTCTAACAAACCACATATACACTGGCTCGCTTAAACAGATTCTGTTTTGTGGTGTTGCATTTGTGTTTCAGCGAATCTGTGTGAGTCCATGAAGAGGCTGAGGGACTCTTCTATAGTTCAAGGCATCGGAGACATCATGGTGTCTAGAGTGAGAGCTGGCTAGTGTTACTCCCTTTCTAGTTCACATCATCTTTTGGTGCTGTCTAAAATGAAGGGGTTGTTCTGTGTAGTGTGGGATATACTTGTTGCTTTACTTGATATGTCAGTAGCTCATGTGTTTGTGTGTGTGCGTGATAGTTTGAAGACGCTGCAGGAGAGGAGTTCCAGGAGCAGGTGTCTCACCTGTGCAGTCAGCAGAGTCAGGCACTGGAGCTCATTAAAAATAAATGCAAAGACCCGCGTTTCGCGCACCTTATACAGGTAACACTTTTTAGAGGTATAAAGCCTTTGGACAAACCTACAAACACTAGAGCTTCTGCCATATTTGTTAGTGGGCTGGGTTGTGAATTGGTTGACTCATACTTTGAATTGGAGACTATCCAGTCTTTTATATTTGACTTTTATTGCAGCACATAACTTCTAGTGATGCTGTTTTAGGTATAAATTGGTGTTGCTGTCAACAGAATCCACATTTGGACTTAGATGTCCTTGGCTCATTCGTGTGTGTGTGTGTGTGTGTGTGTGTGTTAGGAATGTGAAGCCAGCCCTCACTGCCGCCGACTACAATTAAAGGACCTTCTAGTGTCTGAGATGCAGAGACTCACCAAATACCCCTTGCTGCTGGATAACATCATCAGACACACAGAAGGCATGTATAGAAACACTCACACACAATGTATTGAACCATGAAAACACTTCAGTATACACACACATACCAGTTTACCAAGGAGGCAAGCACACACACCCTTTCTCCTGGATTAACACTAGTATGTGCCCCCACAACAGCTGGTTCTCCAGACCTGCAGCCATTGGTGAGGGCACAGGCGTGCTGCCGTGGGATACTGCGAGCTGTCAATGAGGTCGTCAGGGAGACGGAGCACCGGCGACTGCTCAGCCGTTATCAGCGCAGGCTAGACTTGTCCCCTCTGGAGAGGCAGGCCAGTCCTGTCGCTGCTCAGTTCAAGGTACGGCCTTACTATGTATCCACCATCTGCCTTCCAAACAGCTTCTCTGGTCTTGGAGCACCTGATCCAGAGTATGAATTATTAACTATATTCTTTTTCTATGTAGAATCTGGACCTGACCACTAAGAAAATGATCCACGAAGGACCGTTGACTTGGAAAGTTAGTAAAGATAAAGCTATAGGTAAGAGATCATCACAGCTGAACAAATCACTGTTCACTCTGGGGAATGCAGCTATTGAGAGCATGGTGCTATGCTGACTTGGAGTTATTTGGTTCCCTGCTACCTCACACATGACATGGTCTGAATAACTGTGTGTGTGTGTGTGTGTGTGTGTGTGTGTGTGTGTGTGTGTGCACCTGCATCTGCCTGTATGCTCATACGTGTGTATGCACATGTTTCAAGGACTTTTAATGTGAATGGATGCTTTCAGTGATCTGTGTGCAAGCTTGCATACATTTTTGTTTTTCCTCTTGCAAATGATTACTTGACAGGTCCATTCTCACTCTGTGTGTGTGTGTGTGTGTGTTCCAGACATTCATGCTCTGCTTCTCTCAGACCTGTTGGTGCTACTCCAAAGGGGTCCAGGTGACCGTTTGAACTTGCGATGTCCAGCGCGCTCACTGGGTGGGGTTTGGGGTGGGAACACGCACCTCAAAACCACCTTTTGCCCCGTTGTTCGCTTGGATTCATCTCTTGTCAGATCTGTGGCTACAGGTATATTTGTAGTTATTCTTACAGCTATGAATAGCCAGAATAGATGAATGGGTCTGGAATAACTATGTCTTTATTTTATTTTTAAAAAATTAAGAAGCCAGTTAGAAATTGCATGTGGGTTACTTTGAATACATTGTTTGACAACCTGCTCTTCTCTATCAGATAACAAGGCCTTGTATGTGATCAGTACATCAGAGAGACAGATATACGAGCTGGTGGCTGGGACTTCCTCTGAGAAAAACACGTGAGTTTGTTTTTTTCCCTCTCTCTGACCCACCATCTTGTCATCAAGGTCAACCAGTCAGCACTGCTGTGTCTGTATTGTGATTACATTTATGGTGTCGGGCCATTTATGGTTTAAATGACAAACCAGGCACCCAGAAGTATAGAAACCAAGCCTTAAGTGAAGTAGATATTGTGCATGAATGGATAACCATTTGAATTTCCCGCAAAATCAGCTCAGAAATATGGCAAGTATTTCTTTGAATACTATGCCCATATGTTCAGATGATTTTAACAACATTGTGCTGTTGTAGAAATTGGGACCTGATGGCTTTAGCGATGTTTCCACAGATGGAAGAACCTGTTAGAAAAGACCATCTCCTCGGCCTCTGGAGGCATTGAAGCCACCGAGCAAGGATCAACAGCTCCGTAAGTACTCAGGATTTTGAAAGTTTTCTAATGCTGCTGTAATGCTGTTAAGAGAAGGCAGAATTTCAAAGATGCACTTACAATGATTGGACTCCTGACATCTCCTCTAGGTCTGCGGTTCTACGGTTGCATGGTAATCAAGTCGGTCGTCTAGGTAAGCCCATGTTTGTTTTTGTTTGTATACAATGTCATAGGATTTGCTCTCTGTGGTACTTATGGCTGATGCCTTTGGTCCCTAGATGGCTCCCTATCAGAAGAGTCTGGTTCGATAGAGAGAGATTCACAGAGTGATGATGAAAATGTTCTCACACCTACTATCCCAACTGACCAATCAGAAGCCTACATGCATACTGGTGGGCAGGGTTATGTGGGAGGACAAGCTAAAGTGGCTGATGCTGCTCTTCAAGATGGTAAGAATTTGTTACACTCCGTTACACAGTCATTGTTGCACTATGATAGTTAAACAGTATATTTCTGGTGGTGGTGGTGATGTTTTTATAAATAGAATTTTAGCAGGCTCAGATATTTACCAACTTTTTTGCACCCTTTGTGTTCTGCCAGTCAGGACACTAAGACTGTTGATCCTTGGATCCTTGGATCCTTTAGAGGCTGCCAGTCAGAAGCAGAAAGTGACGTCATTGTCCTCACAGCAAGAAGGGCAGGAGATGCCTTGCCAGTCACCAAAAGGCCGTTCACACCTGGAGATGCTGAGGCATGAAACGAGGCCCTGCCAATCACGAGCAAGCATACGGCAGCGCATGATAAAAAATGTGGATGGAATCTTTCAAAGAATGGAGGGACTGATGAAAAACCTGCATCATCTTAGGGTAAAGTGGATATATTACTCACTCTCTCTCAAACACACACACACACACATACACACACACACACACACACACACTATCATTGCAGCTAACTAGCACTTTCATGTTATGTTTTAAAAGAATGGCTTTGTGCACTTGTGAGATCCTGGTTAACTCCTTGTTTTCATTTTCATAGGAGATTGAAGCACTGTAGACTGCTTACAATGGTGTGAAAAAAGTTACCTGTCAGTCAGTTCAGATGACACCATCCATGGGTCTTCCTCCATTATCAGGACACCATCTATTTATCTTGGGTCGAGCGATGGTAAGTGTGTCAAAGAAGCAATTTATAAATACTGGGGCTAAATCTGTTTAATGCTGTACCACAATTCTTTTTGATTGTACCAAAAAAAAGATCTAGTCTGGAATCACTGGGATAATTTTGGGTTGAGTTTAAATGGAGCCCACTGTTTCAGTTGTGAACTGTCTTTTGTGATGTTTCTTTAACCCAGTCCCCCACTGCGAGTAAGCCTGAAAGGCTGGGCCAGGCCAGCACTGAAAGCATGCCTAGACTGCTCATGCAGTCCTCCACCAACGAGCTGCTCACATGCCTGCGTGTGTTCTTGTGCCGGCGTTGCTGCCTGCTGAAGGACCTGACTGCTGATGAGCCTGTGCAGTGGCTGCGCATTGTGGACCGCTACGTGACACTGACAGAATGGCAGGAGCAAAGCTTCCTCATTCCAAGCACCATGGTCTTTCTCTACATGCTGTGCCGTGACATAATTTCAGCTGAGGTGGCCACCAAGGAGGAGTTGCAGGCCGTGCTGCTCACATGCTTGTATGTGTCTTGCTCCTACTTGTGTGAGGAGATCAGCTACCCAGCCAAAGCTTTCCTGGTGGAGGAAAACAAAGGGGCCTTCTGGGCCCGATCCCTGGACATTGCTAACCGCATGAGTGGCAAGATGCTGCAGATTAACAATGACCCGCAGTATTTTTGGCAGGTCTTCACTGACCTGAAGAACAAGATGGTTCATTAAAGGATTAAACAATAAAATATTTTATTAATTAAACATTTTGTTAAAAAGTTCAAGTTCAAGAGGTTTTATTGTCATTTCAGCTATATACAAGTACACAAAAAAAACAAGACAATGTTCCTCCAGGACCATGGTGCAACATAAAAACAACAGTGCAACAGACAACATGCTACACAAGTGCAAACAGTCCAATATACTGCAAAATGTCATTAAATAAACATTAAATAAACAATAATAAATACAGGACAGGACAAATACAAAATACAAAATGAGTAGACAGTGCAATTTAGTACAGTACACAGTACTGGGCATATGTAAAGCGAGTTGTGCATAGCAATCAGTGATATGCTACCCTGAACATAGCAGTCACCGGTAGCAGCCAGAACAGTTCAGAGTACAGTGCTGGTTTAGTACAGCACTAGTCCAATGCAAAACAATGTGTGAGTGTGTGTATAGATATGTATGTACGTATGTATGTGTGTGTGTGTGTGTGTGTGTGTGTGTGTGTGTGTGTGTGTGTGTGTGTGTGTGTGTGACTGTCTATAAGCATGTATAAAAGTGCCCATTTTGGAATCTGAATTGGAATTGGAGTTAGCCAGAGTTCAGGAGTCTAATGGCTTTAGGAACGACACTAGCGTTGATTTTGATTCTAGCCACAGTTCTAGTAATAAGCAGAGTTACAACTCTGCATGCAAAGTCACTGAACGTTTGACTGTTAATTCTGTAGCAAGCATAATTGAAAAAATTACATGTCCTAAATGCATGTGTGGTAAATACATTGACATTAGTATTTTTAATTAATTTCTAACATTCGGAGACATTCAGAGGTGTTTCTATTAGGCCCAGAGTTAGCTAGGTCCCCACTGTCTAATTACTCAATGAACCTCAATGGTCTCCCAATCACATCTTATCTAACGGTTAAAGATCTTGGAGTTATGGATCCCACTCTCTCGTTCAAAGCTCATGTAAATAAATAATGTTTCTAGGACCGCCTTTCTCCATTTTTAAATTGACTTTATTAAGAAAATTCAATTCAATTCAATACAAACACTCCATCACAAAAACCTCACAAACAATATCTACCAGAGGACACAGACTACCTTCACTCTATACATTAATAATTAACAATACAATTTACATCTGTAAATTAGGTATACATCCATTTATATGCCCAAAAGAGTCCAGGGAATTTTTCCTCTCATATCAAACGTCTTCAACCTTTTTAACTCACACACAATCTGTTTAAAAACTATTTCTGCAGGTATTATACATTGCTCAATAATCATCTTACATCGTGTTTTCCAAATCTTCGAATTTGGCACACAAACAATCATCCAACAAAGGTCCTTCACATTCTCAGTCAAATTCTCATTAAACACTCCATACATAATACTTTTCCTGTTACGATCCCATTTAAACCCAATACCTCTCATTTTCTCCCAAATTTCAATAGTCCTTGTGCACTGCAGTAATATATGTTCTATCATTTCATCAGCTATGCAATTTTACATCGTACAGGCAATCTTCCAACAGATATAAGCCATGCAGTATCTCGAACATTTTCCAAGATACTTTTAGACTGTACATTTTTAACACAGGTTTCACATTCTGTCACTGTCAGACCCTTATAATTGACATTCCCCCAAAATCACAGTCTTGTATTGTTTTATATATCATTTTATTTGGGGACTTATTCCAATCAATATTAAGCTGCCTATATTTAAACAAAAAATCTCCATATAGTAATTTAAAATAAGGAGCATGTTTCCTTGACTTACCTCTTTTCTTTCCACTGATTTACATCTCCTACCCAAATTGCTTTCTGAAATATAGCTTTCATTACATTTTTGCAAAAGGCATTTTCTAATTTCTGAGCTAACTCAACTCCCCCTAATCCGCCTTTATCTTTTGACTTGTACATAATTTCCCTTTTTGTCACTTCTCTGTTATTTCCCCAAATAAAACGAACACACATTTTATTCAACCTCTTAATACATTTCTCATCCGGAGGGAAAACCGTAGCCAAAAACAACAATTTCGAAAAAATAAAGGTCTTAACCTCCTGTATTCTAGTCTTATAGTTTGACACCCTCCATTTTCCCAATTCTAGTTTAATTTCACACTCCTTTTTCTCCCAATTCCGTTCGCTATATCTACCATTTACTACCATCAAACCTAATATTTTAATTTCAGTTTTTATTTCTACATCTATTGGTACAGGTTGCCCATCTCCTATCCATACCCCTTCACTTTTACTTTCATTTAATTTTGCTCCAGCCACAACTTCATACATTTCAAAGTGCCTCTTAACTATATGAAACTCATTTTGATTCTTGACATAAGGCGTCACATCATCTGCGTACACAGATATTTTCCATCTTTCCATACCTAACATGTGAACACCTTGTAATTGCTGATCATTTTTAATTTTATATAATAGTGGGCTAATAGCGATGACATATAATGCAGCACTCAATGGGCATCCTTGTTTAACCCCTCTATGTATTTCAAAATCTTCAGTTAACACACCATTAACATTAATTTGGACTTTTGATTTACTATACAATAATTTAATCATATTTACAAACCTCTCTGGAAATCCATAATGTTCCAATCTACACCATAAGTAGTCTCTAGAAATATAATCAAAGGCCTTTTTCTGATCCAGTCCTATTATATAAAAATCCCTCTCAGACCCTTCAATAACCAAACTCCTTATTACTCCTAAACTATCCCCCATGTATCTTACTCTTATCGCACATATCTGTTCCAACTCTATGATATCAGTCAATATTTCTGACATCCTATTAACAATTATTTTTGCACAAATTTTGTACTCCAAGTTTAATAGGCTGACCTGTCTCCAATTATCCAACTTACAAGGATCTCCTTTTTTTATATATTAATGATATCACACTATGATAAAATGAATCATGCAATTGCCCCCCATCTAATGCTTCATTAAAAACATCAGCTAGAAGATCAGCAATTTCACTAACGCACACCTTATGAAATTCAGCAGGTAAACCATCGGCTCTAGGATTCTTGCGTGGGTTTCATTCCTCTATTGCTCTGATAACTTCTTTTTTCCTAATTCATTCTTCCAACTCCTTGAATTCTAAAATAATCACCTGGAATGTAAACCTAGCCGAGGTCCACAACGAGGTGCAATTTGTAAAAGGACATTTTTTTTCTCTCAGAGTTAGAAATCTGGAGAAATAAATATATTAATTTATTACCCCTCATCAGAGGACCTTTAGAGCTTTATTATAAAAAAAAGACAGACAGATGAACAGAAAAACGCAAAATGTATATAGAATATTTTTAAGTATTCGCCATCTGCACCATTACAGGAATGATGTGTGTGTGTGTGTGTGTGTGTGTGTGTGTGTGTGTGTGTGTGTGTGTGTATATGTGTGTATGTATGTATGTATGTATGTATGTATGTATGTATGTATCTATGTATATGGTTATGTGCGAGTACATGTATGTTGGATTGTATATGTACACGTATTAGAGTGTGATATTTATCGTTTATGGATTGGCTCTGTATGGATTTTATCAATGGTGTCCAGTCTAGATGATTGGTTCTGTTATTGATTAATAATTAATAGAATTATTCTATTGATATATAGTCTATAAATAGATTTTTCTATTGGGTGACACTAATATTATTTTTTGTTTTCCAGTTCATGAGTATGTTTTTTTTGTTTGTTGTTTTTTTGCAATAATATTTATATTATATTAATATAATAATGTTATACATAGTATCCTGTCATATTGGTTGATGATATATCTCCTAGGAGAAATAAAGATGGTGTTGGATGGATATGGTTATTTAAAGCATGGGATATGTTGGTGATGATGACTTGCCAAAATTGCTTGATAGGTGTGCTCTGCCACGTGGCGTGAATGTAATCGTCAGCTGTGTTTTGAGTAAAATATGTACAGATTGCTGAGCTTGTGAAACCAATTTTAAACATCCAATGTGTAGTATAATGTACTCTGTATTATTTTGTACTGAATGCATTGTGGGTTAGTGTTGCTGTCATGTGGTAATTATTATTACACATTTTAATCCAAACTGTGGCATCGGGGGCTAGTAATAAATCTTCCTCCCATTGTCTCGATGGGAGAGTAACTGTGAGATTTGATTTCACTATTATTTTGTATATCTTAGATAATAGGTTTTTTGTATTAAGAATGTTTGTTTATAAAATCTGATATGGATGTAGGTATCGGAATTGATTTTTGAACACATAGGTGATCTTAGCTGATGGTATTGTAGGAACTGGGGCTTTCTATACCATATTTTGGGGCTAGTTGTGGGCGTGACATGAAAGAAGTCTTATGATAAATATGTTTAAGGTGTGTAATGCCTTTTTCTATCCAAGAGGTAAAGTTTAATATTTTTGTTCATGGTAAAGTTTGGACTGTTCCAAATGGGAGAATGACTAGTGTGGAGTTTGATATCTTGTGGAATTTCCACCAGACTGTTAGTGTCATGGCCTCCTTCAAACTTTTGAAACATGGATATTTTTGAATATGAGTCTGTGCACATTTGAAACACCTGCCGCAAACATTACTGACATTATTTCTTGTTTATGTGATTGGCTGTGTTTCTCTAGTCACAAGTACTTCTGAATGCTCCTCCAGAGCGCCCAGAAACCCTCATAGTGGGTTTCTCAACTTGCTCAGACTCAAATCTGAATATCCGCGTCTGAAACATCTTGGAGAGGAACAAAAAACACAACACATTTGATTAAATTGTTCTGGTCACCGGGACCGGAGCTCAACCCAGTGGTGCAGGTCTTGAGCTCAGCTCTGGTAAAGGCTACCAGTGCACTGAAGGGGTCCATGCTCTAAACTCTGGGATCCCGCCGGACTGACGCGTTGGGAAAGCGGTTTCTCTGTATGCCCAGTCATGATGAAAAGATTGTGAATCTTTTATGTGAATGTTTACGTAAATATGAGATTTTACACTCAGAATGTAAATAAAGGTAAGGAAATAAACACATTGTAGTTAACAATACCCAGCGTTAGCCTACTTGATCGAATAAACTAATATTATTAACCTATTAATAATACAAAAAAAAATCTGTATTAACAATTTACTATTTGCCATACAGCTCTGCCTTGAGATCTGAAGTAAATGACTTTATGTAATATAGAATGTAATGTGAAAAAATAAATTCGGTAAATTCTGGCTTTAAAAAAGTTCTTTCAGTGTTACTACCACCTGTTGTAGATTGACAGTCACACACCCCCTCTGACAGCCGTGCTGGGCGGTTGAATGGGGTTTGTGTGTATAGGATATACTAATACTGGACGCTGCAAGCAAACGTGCGGCCACATGCTCTACGTCGGCACTGCAACGAGTTGGGGAGTATACGGCAGGAGGAGAGAAAAAGCTTCGACTAAGTGCATCCTCACCTGGACACACTCCACATCATTTCCCCTTATGGAACATCCATACCTCCAGGGCACTACGCTCCATCACTCATGCCCAGCACAGCACATACTCACCTGGACACACTGCTCACCATGTCCCACGCTACATTCCGGAGCTCCAGACCTCCAGGAATGCAGCGCACCAGCCGACCCTTTAGGGACCACACTTAAGCCCCCATCCTCAGGCTAAATCTCTTAGATTGGATCAAGGGCTAATTTTCAATGGATCGCAGCAACGTAGCTGCTCTGCCACTCACAAGAACCTGGCCCAGAATCAGGTAATTTAAGGTCAATTAGCACCAGGTTCTCCACAAACATGCTTTGCAGCTGAATCCCTGGTCCGTTCACACGTGTCTTTGCTCACTGGGGTCTGGGAGGATTCTGATTTGGAGGCCTTCAGTCATAATCCCACACGCACCAAATGTCTGAACCTGCGGTTCCTCTCATACTGAGCAGGATTACTGTTGCAACACCACATCATCAGTAGGGTAAAACTAACCTGTCTCATGACGGTCTAAACCCACCTCTCGTTCCCTGTTAGTGAGTGAACAACCCAACGCTTGGTGAATTCTGCTTCACAATCATGGGAAGAGCCGACATCGAAGGATCAAAAAGCGACGTCGCTATGAACGCTTGGCCGCCACAAGTCAGTTATCCCTGTGGTAACTTTTCTGACACTTCCTGCTTAAAACTCAAAAAGCCAGAAGCCCCATTTTCACGGTCTGTATACGTACTGAAAATGAAAATTAAACAAGCTTTTGCTGTTCTGCTCCATGGGAGGTTTCTGTCCTGCCCGAGCTCACATTAGGACACTTGCATTACGCTTTGACAGGTGTAAAGCTCCCCCCCCCCCCCAGTCAATGAAAACATTTTTAATATCTGTGGGAAAAGAGGGAGACATGTATCCAACAACTTTCTTTTTTAATGTGCAACACAGTCAAAATTGTGAACTCATCTACATGCAAAAACCACAAAAAGCATTTACAAACTGGAAACTCTTACTGCATAATTAAAACATTATACAACTTAAGAAAAAACATAACATAAAACATAAAACATCGGTAAATATGAGAATTCAAACAACAAAATGAACCAAGCTTATTCAAATTGAGAAGTAACAGCAGTAACTCTAGGCATGACCCATGGCCTTGAGGACCTGTTCGGCAGCGGTGTGGTGGGCCTCCTCCTCCATGTTGTTGTTGTTGGGGCAGGGGAGAACTTCGGCAGCACCGCAGAACGGTTCGGATAACCCTGGTACCAGCACGCTGTAGTTGACACAGAGTAAGCCATTGGTGTTGGTATGATAGCGCACGTTGTAGAATGGCACGCCGAACCCATACATTTGACACAGGAAGTGCACAGCATTGCACGTCCGCGAGAAGTGCTGTGGGCGGGGGTCGTGGGAGGCCGCCCCCACTGACTGGAAGCGCGTGGGTGTGAGAAGAGCCTGGCGGACAGGTGTAGGACCCGGAGAGGCGAAGGCGCCCACTTCTTCACGCTCGTCATGTCTGCGCTTGGAGCTGCCAGAGAACCAGTGGGCAGTGATGAAGATTACTCATATAAACCTTACTCATATAAACACCACCTGGATTGGCTTTGACATATTCAGGTGGATTTGGGCATGCCATCCAAAGCACACAGAAGCAATAATCTGTTAATACACCATAATTCTATAATCCCAACCCATCAATAAGAACCCTTAACGGCAATTGAATAGAGAAGGCAGCATACCGTACTGAGTCTGCATTGTCTAGGGTGTTGGAAATTCAGGTTACTGGCCATCATAAATATATTCCAGGTTTACAGTTAATGAGAGGGAGTTTGGTACTCTCTCTCCATCCATCACTACACCTACGAGACAGTCTGTAAGGAGGCCACACTCTAAGTGACGTGAAGGCATTTACTCCAGACCTTTTTGTGTATTAAATGGGTTTGTTCTAGACCTTTGCTAGCTCTCTAGTGCAGGATCTAATAACGTAATGACAAACAGCTAGCTGAGAAACAAGCAGACATGGGGCCAGTTACTCATGGTCCCTTTAAATAAGAGGATTCAGAACAAACTGAGCAGTTATTACTGTATAGTTCATCCATTATTGATGTTAATTTCTCAAATTAAAGATGTGGTTTTGCATCTTAATCTCAATGGAATTTTTTCAATTTAAAATGCTCTGAGTTAGACTACAGAGTCAGTACAGCATATGTGTGTGTGTGTACACATGTGCATGTGTGCGCGAGTGTGTGCGTGTGTGCGCGTGAGCACAAGTGTGTGTGCGTGAGTGTTTGTGCGTGCGTGCGTGCGTGTGTCTAATTGCGCACAAACGTTTCTTGTGCAATGTGAAAAAACAAAGAGCTAGATAGAAAAAGAGAGGGAGATTGATCAAACAAGGAGGGAGGACCTAGCTAAGCTAGGACTGAGGGGAATGACTTCAGGGCAGAGGTGGGTAGATGAATGGCTAAAATGATGGACTATTGGATGGACTGATGGTGTTCAGTGTAGACCCAAAACAGGGCCTTAAAATCCAGCCTTAGGGGAAACCCACTTAAAGACAGACAGGTGAAGGTTGTAGGTCACATACCTACAATGTGCTTCCCTCACTGTCTATCTATACGTACCTGCGGATACATACATAACTATACATACCTACAGAGAGATATATAGATACATACCTACCGATACATACGTGCAGATAGATAAATACATAGATACATACCTGCAGATGGACAGACAGATATATACAGAACTATACATACCTATAGACAGATAGATAGATACATACCTACCGATACGTACCTATAGATGTATAGACAGATACATAAACAACTATACATACCTAAAGAGAGATAGATAGATACATACCTACCGATACATACGTGCAGATAGATAAATACATAGATACATACTTACCGATACATACCTGTAGGTGGATACACAGATACATACATAACAATACATACCTATAGAGAGATAGATACATACAAACATACAAACGTACATAGATGCACACAGAAAGACATAAAGAAGAATTTTAGGTCTACCTTTGATATCGAAGAAATCAAGAATTGTCCTACCTATCACACACACAGGCACTAGGTTAGCTAGCTAACTATTCGACGAAACTGAGTACACAAACGCTATGGTAAAAACCTGTGTAAAAAGACCAAAACCTGAAGTAAATTGTTAACTGGAGATGGTAAATGTCATTAATGCATTATGAGCGAAAGATAAACTCGTATGTCAAATGAGCCAGTATGAAGCAGAACTAGCTAGCTAGGTTTACTCTTTAGCTTGCTAGCTAGCTGGTTTTTGTGGCTCGTTTAATGGGGGCGAGTCTGCACGCTAATTAGCTGCTATCACGGCGAGCGTATTATAGCAAAGAAACTAATGTTAGACTATAGGCACAGTCTATATTGTGAGAGACACATTACCCCCAGATATTCAGATATGCTCAAAATGTCCCCCATATAACGAGGTAATAAATTAAAATATTGCACACACTAGTTGTGTCAGCTGCTGTTGGTGAGACATTTTATGTTATAACACCCACCACTGCTGTCTATTGTCGCACTTAATTTCAGACAATATTACTTTTTTTCTGTGTAAAGTCCCCTTTACTGTCTTGCTGGAAGCTTAATTCTGGACATGGACATGAGTGTGCCAGTGCAGTGGTGACTTCTCTGGGTTTTAGCCTTTTGAATTTTCCTGTGCCCATAGTTACAATAATTTTCTAATAATTAATCTTTTTTTTTTTTGTGTGTGTGTGGTAGAGACATGTTAGGCAAGACAGTACAGGTTGTACCCTTACTGCTTTGCTCAGAACTGGCTTTCAAAACACATGTATTTCATTTTTTTAGCTCTAACATGTTGGCTTTACCTGAAGTTCTTCTAACGACACTTCAGTGTGGCAGATTCTCTTCTGACTGGTTATCACTGGGCTACTACACTGAAGTATTCTCATATGCTATCAGTAAATATGCCACTTACTTCTGTGTCACTCCACATGTAAACATGGTTCTCTTTACAGAAAATAGTTTAGTGGTGCAATAGCTTATCCTCTTTCCTGTCAACTTCCATATCACTTCAACTAAGTCAATCAAATCAAAATCAAAATTTATTTGTATAGCGCTTTTTACAAGAGTTGTCACAAAGCAGCTTTACAAATGTCCAAGTCCAAGCCTCCAGTGAGCAAGACAAAGGCAACAGTGGCAAGGAAAAACTCCCTAGAACATGAGGAAGAAACCTTGAGAGGAACCAAGACTCAAAGGGGGGCCCATGCTTCTCTGGCCAACAACGGTCACCACAATAATGACAATTTTAAGAGGAAAAAAAAAGCAATTAATTTCTAGTCTAACTTTCTAGAGGTCCTAATCTTGTCCCTAAGTACACAGAAAAAAACCAAACAAACTCAGCAGGATTACATGTATATTTACATTTACAGCATTTAGCAGACGCGCTCATCCAGAACGACTTACAAAAGTGCTTTGTCATTTACTCATAGAATATATCCAAGTTCAGTATAGTAGGTTAGAATTAAACATACCATTGAACTAGAATACTGTGGAATACAGGGATAAATGCTGATACCTAGAAGTGCAAAATACATAAGGTCTATCTTAAACAACGATAAGTGATATAAACAATAAGTGCTAGTTTGTATATTTACCCCTAACTAAGCATTTCCTTCTAGCACTAAGTGTTTTCTGCAACTTTACTGTTAATGAAAGTGACTTTAATCCATTGTTTAGGCTACATACTCATCAGTTCCTGGTTCTCACAAAATATGCCTTTAATTGTATTGGAAGCTACATGGTCAGTGTAGTATGACTAAGATGTTAAGTCTCATTTCCTCCCTAGATTGGAGAATTGTCAAGAAGGAAGTGCTTGGGAGGTCTAATGATTTCCAGGGTTACGTTCTCAGGAGTGTTAGCTCCTGGTAGGGTCTCCCATGGCAACCAGGTCTGAGGTGGCGACTAGACAAACACAAGCCATTAACACCCTTATGATCAAAAGTATGAGAAGTATGAGAGGATCAGCCCAAAGAGACAATGTGGGGGGCTGTGCAGTGCCCGGGCAGTGAAACAGATGATCTCTTAAAGGTTAAATCCCTTAAAGGTCTTAGTCCTGCTCATCCCACATGCTGATGTGTGAGTGAAACAGTGCATAGGTGTAGAGACCTGGACTTGGCGAGATGCAGGCCTATCCTCGCAGTCTGGTGCTATTCTGTTGCTAGAGAACCTGAACACGCTTCTCCAACAGTACGTTCTTCTGGGCCTGATGACAATGCACACACACATGCACACGCACACACACACACACGGGCACAAATACAGACATACAGATACTATTTAATTTCTTCACATCTGTAGATACACTAGCATAAGTTGATATATATGTTTATGAGTTTGATTATGAGCTGATTTCAACTTGACACGTACAGAGTATATAATATACATAGAGAGTGCATAGTTTTACCAGATTGAGTGCTACAGATTCTTGTAATGAAAGGTGACAAACCCAGCCATATGAAGAAAACAAGTACAGGGTTAATCCCTTAAAGGTTTAAAGAAGTCTGCCTTAAAGGTCTTAGTCCTGCTCATACCACATGCTGATGTGTGAGTGAAACAGTGCAGAGGTGTAGAGACCTGGACTTGGCGACATGCAGGTCTTTCCTTGCAATTAGTGCTGCATTCTGCTGCAGGAGAACCAGAACATGCTACTCCACACACACACAGACACACAGGGGCACAAATATACAGACACACATTCTGTTTAATTTCTTTAAATCTGCAGACTAGAGTAAGCTGAGGGTATAGTGTTAAACCAGGTACTACATACAGAGTATATAGTTTTACCAGATGATCGTGGTGATCTTTGATCTCCTGGTTCTTCATCTCCAGTGCCACTTTCAGGCTCATAATGTCCTCCTCTATGGGCTGGTATAACACACACACACACACACACACACACACACACACACACACACACACACACACACACACACACACACACACACACACTGATCAATAATACAAAAAGAAAATAGAAAAAAGTGAACACCACCCTCTAGCGATGAACCTCAACCTCAATTATTTCAAGATAACTGTAAAGCATGGTTAGGTTAAGTCGGCGTTAGCTTGCAGCTAGAACAAAAAAAAAATGCTCAGATTAACTTGTGTCTAATGGCACGCAGCTGAGTTTAAAATTAAACTCAATTAAATCAAATTAAATCGACCCAGCTGCAACAAGCTCAGGAACCACATTTAATTTCACTGATTGGTCAGTTAGCCAGGCTATACAAAACAGGCTATTGTTAGAAATTCTGCACATGTGATTCGCTTAGCTTCACATCTCACACTGCTTATAATTATAAGATAACGTATCCACGTTCATAATAACGTGGTGAAATCTGCCAAAAATGCTGAGACTGAGCATAATAAATAATAAGACAATCTGAGCACTTAGTGAACATATTTCTAAATGAGAAGAAAAAGTTCCTCCAAACAATAGAAAGCACACAATTCTATCTGGGAAAACAGTTACATTTGTCATTAAGAGAAGCACTACTTATTACTCAAATGTCAATAACTGTCCTAATATTAATAGTTCAACAGTCTTCCTCTGTCTATTATACGCACTGTACACATGTTAAATATCTGCCTTGAAGTTACAATGAAATGACTTCCAGGCGCCCAGAAAATTGTTATATACACACAGACACCCCCATACCAACATAAGCATAGTGCAACTCTATGTTTACGCACCAGGGATTGAGTGGGCAAGTGCGTGTATATGCAAGTTTAAATTATTATACACAAATGTAAGTAGTAGGCTATTTATGTGAAAATGTTTCATATGTATGTACAAGTAGTGTTTCCCTGATTTGTCCCTAAATGGCCCCTCATAGTTCAGCAGTAATGAGGCTAGTTAGATTTTGCTCAGAATTAAGTACACTTTGGGATGTTATATGTATCACATTCTCCGGTGAGCCATACATGGTTAATCAATCCAGGTTGAGGTAGAGTCACTGCATTAATGACACATCTGTTTGCATTGCCAGTTGCTGCTATGGCAGCAATGAAATTAGGAAATTCAAAGAAAAACAACTCATCTACACTCTTGGAACTTTAGAACCCCATATGTCCTGTGGCCTGATGTCACATGTGAGGGGAATCCCATGAACACCTTTACAGATCAGTCTGTGGAAAGACACTGAAGAGGACAGAGAAAAAATGAGGCGTTTCTGGAGATGGTGTACTGGACGCATCGAGGACGAATATACAGACACAAAGGATGTGGAGGGTAAATGTAAATATAATGCCACTCACACCTGCGGTTGCTGGTGCTGCCACTCATAACTGCGGTTAAAATTCCTTTTTTGTCTTTAGCGCTGCATTGTTGCCTCTATCTCCCAATAATTCATACTCGAGTCTTTAGAAATCAAATTTTTTGGGGAATATATGCCATTTCCTGTTATTTGTGCAGAATACACACACTTTCACTTTGGAATCCACAAAGCTTTATAAATGAGGTCCCTGAATAACATCAATCTATTTCTACCCTATATCGCTTTCTAATTTCATATGTCTGTCTCTCTTTCTGTTTGTCTCTCTGTGTTTGTGTGTGTGTGTGGTTCTGTGTCAGTAGTGGGGCCTGTGGCCCGATTGGAGTGTTTGCGGTGTGAGAAGGAGGAGTTGGAGAACATTTTGTTGGAGCAGCTGAAGGAGTTGAGGTTGCAGAAGCAGAAGGAGCTCCAGGTTCTTCAGGAGATGCTGAAACACGAGCAGCAGGAGGAGACAGAGCTCCTGCAGAAACAGCAGGAGGAGGAGGAGCATAACAGGTCCATCAAGAGTAAGTACTATGGAAATGCAATAATACTAACATAACTAATAATGAATGTTAACCTTTAGGCTCCAATAAAAGTGATACTAATATATGTATAGTACTATATATAGTATATTTTATATATCCAGTAGTAATTATGCAGTATATAAAATCTGTGTTCTATATATATACAGCAGCAATGATACTTGCTCTGGCAGATATGAAAATGGCCTGTGAACTGGAGAAGAAATCTCTGGAGGAAGAACATGAGAAGCTCAGACTGTCACTGCAGGTAGAGATCCCTTATAGTGTCAGTACACATCCACCAGTACCTCCACCTTTCACTTATAGCAGCAGTACACATTCAGTACACATTCCCACCTTTCCATTGTACTGGCTGTAGTAATGATTCGTGTGTGCGTGTGTGTGTGCGCGTTTGTGTGTGTGTGTGTGTGTGTATGCGTGTGTGTGTGTGCGCGTGTGTGTCAGCACGTGTGTGTGTGCGCGCGTGTGTGTGGATGTGTGCGTGCGTACGCGTGTGCGTATGTGTGTGTTATACCAGCCCATAGAGGAAGACATTATGAGCCTGAAAGTGGCGCTGGAGATGAAGAACCAGGAGATCAAAGATCAGCACGATCATCTGGTAAAACTATATACTCTGTATATATATACTATACACTCTGTATGTACTACCTGGTTTAACACTATACCCTCTGTATATATACTATATACTGTTTATGTAGTACCTGGTTTAACACTATACCCTCAGCTTACTCTAGTCTGCAGATGTGAAGAAATTAAACACAATGTGTATCTGTGTATATTTGCGCAACTGTGTGTGTGTGTGTGTGTGTGTGTGTATCTGTTTGTGTGTGGAGTAGCATGTTCTGGTTCTCCTGCAGCAGAATGCAGCACTAATTGCAAGGAAAGACCTGCATGTCGCCAAGTCCAGGTCTCTACACCTCTGCACTGTTCCACTCACACATCAGCATGTGGTATGAGCAGGACTAAGACCTTTAAGGGAGACTTCTTTAAACCTTTAAGGGATTAACCCTGTACTTGTTTTCTTCATATGGCTGGGTTTGTCACCTTTCATTACAAGAATCTGTAGCACTCAATCTGGTAAAACTATGCACTCTCTATGTATATTATATACTCTGTACGTGTCAAGTTGAAATCAGCTCATAATCAAACTCATAAATGTATATATCAACTTATGCTAGTGTATCTACAGATGTGAAGAAATTAAACAGTATCTGTATGTCTGTTTGTGTGCCCGAGTGTGTGCGTGTTCATGTGTGTGTGCGTTGTCATCAGGCCCAGAAGAACGTACTGTTGGAGAAGCGTGTTCAGGTCCTCTAGTAACAGAATAGCACCAGACTGCGAGGATAGGCTTGCATCTTGCCAAGTCCAGGTCTCTACACCTATGCACTGTTTCACTCACACATCAGCATGTGGGATGAGCAGGACTAAGACCTTTAAGGGATTTAACCTTCAAGAGATAATCTGTTTCACTGCCCAGGCACTGCACAGCCCCCCACATTGTCTCTTTGGGCTGATCCTCTCATACTTCTCATACTTTTGATCATAAGGGTGTTAATGGCTTGTGTTTGTCTAGTCTCCACCCCAGACCTGGTTGCCATGGGAGACCCTACCAGGAGCTAACACTCCTGAGAACGTAACCCTGGAAATCATTAGACCTCCCAAGCACTTCCTTCTTGACAATTCCCCAATCTACGGAGGAAATGAGACTTAACATCTTAGTCATACTACACCGACCATGTAGCTTCCAATACAATTAAAGGCATATTTTGTGAGAACCAGGAACTGATGAGTATGTAGCCTAAACAATGGATTAAAGTCACTTTCATTAACAGTAAAGTTGCAGAAAACACTTAGTGCTAGAAGGAAATGCTTAGTTAGGGGTAAATATACAAACTCTAGCACTTATTGTTTATATCACTTATCGTTGTTTAAGATAGACCTTATGTATTTTGCACTTCTAGGTATCAGCATTTATCCCTGTATTCCACAGTATTCTAGTTCAATGGTATGTTTAATTCTAACCTACTATACTGAACTTGGATATATTCTATGAGTAAATGACAAAGCACTTTTGTAAGTCGTTCTGGATGAGCGCGTCTGCTAAATGCTGTAAATGTAAATATACATGTAATCCTGCTGAGTTTGTTTGGTTTTTTTCTGTGTACTTAGGGACAAGATTAGGACCTCTAGAAAGTTAGACTAGAAATTAATTGCTTTTTTTTTCCTCTTAAAATTGTCATTATTGTGGTGACCGTTGTTGGCCAGAGAAGCATGGGCCCCCCTTTGAGTCTTGGTTCCTCTCAAGGTTTCTTCCTCATGTTCTAGGGAGTTTTTCCTTGCCACTGTTGCCTTTGTCTTGCTCACTGGAGGCTTGGACTTGGACATTTGTAAAGCTGCTTTGTGACAACTGTTGTAAAAAGCGCTATACAAATAAATTTTGATTTTGATTTGATTGACTTAGTTGAAGTGATATAGAAGTTGATAGGAAAGAGGATAAGCTATTGCACCACTAAACTATTTTCTGTAAAGAGAACCATGTTTACATGTGGAATGACAC
The DNA here is from genome assembly GCF_041902795.1 of Electrophorus electricus. Classification (NCBI taxonomy): domain Eukaryota; kingdom Metazoa; phylum Chordata; class Actinopteri; order Gymnotiformes; family Gymnotidae; genus Electrophorus; species Electrophorus electricus. Next base: position 721,715 of record NW_027658693.1, on the reverse strand, counting down.
AGAAGTAAGTGGCATATTTACTGATAGCATATGAGAATACTTCAGTGTAGTAGCCCAGTGATAACCAGTCAGAAGAGAATCTGCCACACTGAAGTGTCGTTAGAAGAACTTCAGGTAAAGCCAACATGTTAGAACTAAAAAAATGAAATACATGTGTTTTGAAAGCCAGTTCTGAGCAAAGCAGTAAGGGTACAACCTGTACTGTCTTGCCTAACATGTCTCTACCACAAAAAAACAAACAAAACAAAAACAAAGATTAATTATTAGAAAATTATTGTAATTATGGGCACAGGAAAATTCAAAAGGCTAAAACCTTGGCATTCACACACCCCTGTTGACCCTGACTATCCTGACCCAGAGAAGTCACCACTGCACTGGAACACTCATGTCCATGTCCAGAATTAGGCTTCCAGCAAGACAGTAAAGGGGACTTTACACAGAAAAAAAAGTAATATTGTCTGAAATTAAGTGCGACAATAGACAGCAGTGGTGGGTGTTATAACATAAAATGTCTCACCAACAGCAGCTGACACAACTAGTGTGTGCAATATTTTAATTTATTACCTCGCTATATGGGGGGCATTTTGAGCATATCTGAATATCTGGGGGTAATGTGTCTCTCACAATATAGACTGTGCCTATAGTCTAACATTAGTTTCTTTGCTATAATACGCTCGCCGTGATAGCAGCTAATTAGCATGCAGACTCGCCCCCATTAAACGAGCCACAAAAACCAGCTAGCTAGCAAGCTAAAGAGTAAACCTAGCTAGCTAGTTCTGCTTCATACTGGCTCATTTGACATACGAGTTTATCTTTCGCTCATAATTCATTAATGACATTTACCATCTCCAATTAACAATTTACTTCAGGTTTTGGTCTTTTTACACAGGTTTTTACCGTAGCGTTTGTGTACTCAGTTTCGTCGAATAGTTAGCTAGCTAACCTAGTGCCTGTGTGTGTGATAGGTAGGACAATTCTTGATTTCTTCGATATCAAAGGTAGACCTAAAATTCTTCTTTATGTCTTTCTGTGTGCATGTATGTTTGTATGTATCTATCGCTCTATAGGTATGTATTGTTATGTATGTATCTGTTTATCCATCTACAGGTATGTATCAGTAACGTACCGATGGATAGACAGTGAGGGAAGCACATTGTAGGTATGTGACCTACAACCTTCACTTGTCTGTCTTTAAGTGCGTTTCCCCTAAGGCTGGATTTGAAGGCCCTGTTTTGGGTCTACACTGAACACCATCAGTCCATCCAACAGTCCATCATCTTAGCCATTCATCTCCCCACCTCTGCCCTGAAGTCATTCCCCTCAGTCCTAGCTTAGCTAGGTCCTCCCTCCTTGTTTGATCAATCTCCCTCTCTTTTTCTGTCTAGCTCTTTGTTTTTTCACATTGCACAAGAAACATTTGTGCGCAATTAGACACGCACGCACGCACAAACACTCACGCACACACACTCGTGCTCACACGCACACACTCGCGCGCACACACACACATGCACATGTGTACACACACACACATATGCTGTACTGACTCTGTAGTCTAACTCAGAGCATTTTAAATTTAAAAAATTCCATTGAGATTAAGCTGCAAAACCACATCTTTAATTTGAGAAATTAACATCAATAATGGATGAACTATACAGTAATAACTGCTCAGTTTGTTCTGAATCCTCTTATTTAACGGGACCATGAGTAACTGGCCCCATGGCTGCTTGTTTCTCAGCCAGCTGTTTGTCATTACGTTATTAGATCCTGCACTAGAGAGCTAGCAAAGGTCTAGAACAAACCCATTTAATACACAAAAAGGTCTGGAGTAAACGCCTTCACATCACTTAGAGTGTGGCCTCCTTACAGACTGTCTCGTAGGTGTAGTGATGGATGGAGAGAGAGTACCATCTCCCTCTCATTGACTGTAAACCTGGAATATATTTATGATGGCCAGTAACCTGAATTTCCAACACCCTAGACAATGCAGACTCAGTACGGTATGCTGCCTTCTCTATTCAATTGCCGTTAAGGGTTCTTATTGATGGGTTGGGATTATAGAATTATGGTGTATTAACAGATTATTGCTTCTGTGTGCTTTGGATGACATGCCCAAATCCACCTGAATATGTCAAAGCCAATCCAGGTGGTGTTTATATGAGTAAGGTTTATATGAGTAATCTTCGTCACTGCCCACTGGTTCTCTGGCAGCTCCAAGCGCAGACATGACGAGCGTGAAGAAGTGGGTGCCTTCGCCTCTCTGGGTCCTACACCTGTCCGCCAGGCTCTTCTCACACCCACGCGCTTCCAGTCAGTGGGGGCGGCCTCCCACGACCCCCGCCCACAGCACTTCTCGCGGACGTGCAATGCTGTGCACTTCCTGTGTCAAATGTATGGGTTCGGCGTGCCACTCTACAACGTGCGCTATCATACCAACACCAATGGCTTACTCTGTGTCAACTACAGCGTGCTGGTACCAGGGTTATCCGAATCGTTCTGCGGTGCTGCCGAAGTTCTCCCCTGCCCCAACAACAACAACATGGAGGAGGAGGCCCACCACACCGCTGCCGAACAGGTCCTCAAGGCCATGGGTCATGCCTAGAGTTACTGCTGTTACTTTTCAATTTGAATAAGCTTGGTTCATTTTGTTGTTTGAATTCTCATATTTACCGATGTTTTATGTTTTATGTTATGTTTTTTCTTAAGTTGTATAATGTTTTAATTATGCAGTAAGAGTTTCCAGTTTGTAAATGCTTTTTGTGGTTTTCGCATGTAGATGAGTTCACAATTTTGACTGTGTTGCACATTAAAAAAGAAAGTTGTTGGATACATTTCTCCCTCTTTTCCCACAGATATTAAAAATGTTCTCATTGACTGGGGGGGGTTACACCTGTTAAAGCGTAATACAGGTGTCCTAATGTGAGCTCGGGCAGGACAGAAACCTCCCATGGAGCAGAACAGTAAAAACTCGTTTAATTTTCATTTTCAGTAGGTATACAGACCGTGAAAGTGAGGCTTCTGGCTTTTTGGGTTTTAAGCAGGAAGTGTCAGAAAAGTTACCACAGGGATAACTGACTTGTGGCGGCCAAGCGTTCATAGCGACGTCGCTTTTTGATCCTTCGATGTCGGCTCTGCCCATCATTGTGAAGCAGAATTCACCAAGCGTTGGATTGTTCACTCACTAACAGGGAACGTGAGGTGGATTTAGACCGTCATGAGACAGGTTAGTTTTACCCTACTGATGATGTGGTGTTGCAACAGTAATCCTGCTCAGTATGAGAGGAACCGCAGGTTCAGACATTTGGTGCCTGTGGGATTATGACTGAACGCTTCCAAATCAGAATCCTCCCGGACCCCAGTGAGCAAAGACACGTGTGAACGGACCAGGGATTCAGCTGCAAAGCATGTTTGTGGAGAACCTGGTGCTAATTGACCTTAAATGACCTGATTCTGGGCCAGGTTCTTGTGAGTGGCAGAGCAGCTACGTTGCTGCGATCCATTGAAAATTAGCCCTTGATCCAATCTAAGAGGTTTAGCCCAAGGAGGGGGGCTTAAGTGTGGTCCCTAAAGGGTCGGCTGGTGCGCTGCAATCCTGGAGGTCTGGAGCTCCGGAATGTAGAGTGGGATATGGTGAGGAGTGTGTCCAGGTGAGTATGTGCTGTGCTGGGTATGAGTGATGGAGTGTAGCGCCCTGGAGGTATGGATGTTCCATAAGGGGAAATGATGCGGAGTGTGCCCAGGTGAGGATGCACTTAGTCAAAGCTTTCTCTCTCCTCCTGCCGTATACTCCCCAACTCGTTGCAGGGCCGACGTAGAGCATGTGGCCGCGCGTTTGTTTGCAGCGTCCAGTATTAGTATATCCTATACACACAAACCCCATTCAACCGCCCAGCACGGCTGTCAGAGGGGGTGTGTGACTGTCGATCTACAACAGGTGGTAGTAACACTGAAATAACTTTTTTAAAGCCAGAATTTACCGAATTTATTTTTCACATTACATTCTATATTACATAAAGTCATTTACTTCAGATCTCAAGGCAGAGTTGTAATGGCAAATAGTAAATTGTTAATACAGATTTTTTTTTTGTATTATTAATAGGTTAATAATATTAGTTTATTCGATCAAGTAGGCTAACGCTGGGTATTGTTAAAACCATCAACTACAATGTGTTTATTTACTTACCTTTATTTACATTCTGAGTGTAAAATCTCATATTTACGTAAACATTCACATAAAAGATTCACAATCTTTTCATCATGACTGGGCATACAGAGAAACTGCTTTCCCAACGCCTCAGTCCGGTGGGATTCCAGAGTTTAGAGCATGGACCCCTTCAGTGCACTGGTAGCCTTTACCAGAGCTGGGTTGAGCTCCGGTCCTGGTGACCAGAACAATTTAATCAAATGTGTTGTGTTTTTTGTTCCTCTCCAAGATGTTTCAGATGCCGATATTCAGATTTGAGTCTGAGCAAGTTGAGAAACCCACTATGAGGGTTTCTGGGTGCTCTGGAGGAGCATTCAGAAGTACTTGTGACTAGAGAAACACAGCCAATCACATAAACAAGAAATAATGTCAGTAATGTTTGCAGCAGGTGTTTCAAATGTGCCCAGACTCATATTCAAAAATATCCATGTTTCAACAGTTTGAAGGTGGCCATGATGCTAACAGTCTGGTGGAAATTCCACAAGATATCAAACTCCACACTCACACAAACTAGTCATTCTCCCATTTGGAACAATCCAGACTTTACCATGAACAAAAATATTAAACTTTACCTCTTGGATAGAAAAAGGCATTACACACCTTAAACATATTTATCATAAGACTTCTTTCATGTCACGCCCACAACTAGCCCCAAAATATGGTATAGAAAGCCCCTAGTTCCTAGAATACCATCAGCTAAGATCACCTATGTGTTCAAAAATCAATTCCGATACCTACATCCATATCAGATTTTATAAACAAACATTCTTAATACAAAAAACCTATTATCTAAGATATAAAAAACAATAGTGAAATCAAATCTCACAGTTACTCTCCCATCGAGACAATGGGAGGAAGATTTATTACCAGCCCCCGATACCACAGTTTGGATTAAAATGTGTAATAATAATTACCACATGACAGCAACACTAACCTACAATGCATTCAGTACAAAATAATACAGAGTACATTATACTACACATTGGATGTTTAAAATTGGTTTCACAAGCTCAGCAATCTGTACATATTTTACTCAAAACACAGCTGACGATTACATTCACGCCACGTGGCAGAGCACACCTATCAAGCAATTTTGGCAAGTCATCATCACCAACATATCCCATGCTTTAAATAACCATAGCCATCCAACACCATCTTTATTTCTCCTAGGAGACATATCATCAACCAATATGACAGGATACTATGTATAACATTATTATATTGATATAATAAAAATATTATTGCAAAAAAACAACAAACAAAAAAAACATACTCATGAACTGGAAAACAAAAAATAATATTAGTGTCACCCAATAGAAAAATCTATTGATAGACTATATATCAATAGAATAATTCTATTAATTATTAATCAATAACAGAACCAATCATCTAGACTGGAGACCATTGATAAAATCCATACAGAGCCAATCCATAAACGATAAATATCACACTCTAATACGTGTACATATACAATCCAACATACATGTACTCGCACGTAACCATATATATATATATACATACATACATACATACATACATAAACACACACACACACACACACACACACACATATCATTCCTATAATGGTGGAGATGGCGAATACTTAAAAATATTCTATATACATTTTGCATTTTTCTGTTCATCTGTCTGTCTTTTTTTAATAATAAAGCTCTAAAGGTCCTCTAGGCTAGGTTTACATTCCAGGTGATTATTTTAGAATTCAAGGAGTTGGAAGAATGAATTAGGAAAAAAGAAGTTATCAGAGCAATAGAGGAATGAAACCCACGCAAGAATCCTAGAGCCGATGGTTTACCTGCTGAATTTCATAAGGTGTGCGTTAGTGAAATTGCTGATCTTCTAGCTGATGTTTTTAATGAAGCATTAGATGGGGGGCAATTGCATGATTCATTTTATCATAGTGTGATATCATTAATATATAAAAAAAGGAGATCCTTGTAAGTTGGATAATTGGAGACAGGTCAGCCTATTAAACTTGGAGTACAAAATTTGTGCAAAAATAATTGTTAATAGGATGTCAGAAATATTGACTGATATCATAGAGTTGGAACAGATATGTGCGATAAGAGTAAGATACATGGGGGATAGTTTAGGAGTAATAAGGAGTTTGGTTATTGAAGGGTCTGAGAGGGATTTTTATATAATAGGACTGGATCAGAAAAAGGCCTTTGATTATATTTCTAGAGACTACTTATGGTGTAGATTGGAACATTATGGATTTCCAGAGAGGTTTGTAAATATGATTAAATTATTGTATAGTAAATCAAAAGTCCAAATTAATGTTAATGGTGTGTTAACTGAAGATTTTGAAATACATAGAGGGGTTAAACAAGGATGCCCATTGAGTGCTGCATTATATGTCATCGCTATTAGCCCACTATTATATAAAATTAAAAATGATCAGCAATTACAAGGTGTTCACATGTTAGGTATGGAAAGATGGAAAATATCTGCGTACGCAGATGATGTGACGCCTTATGTCAAGAATCAAAATGAGTTTCATATAGTTAAGAGGCACTTTGAAATGTATGAAGTTGTGGCTGGAGCAAAATTAAATGAAAGTAAAAGTGAAGGGGTATGGATAGGAGATGGGCAACCTGTACCAATAGATGTAGAAATAAAAACTGAAATTAAAATATTAGGTTTGATGGTAGTAAATGGTAGATATAGCGAACGGAATTGGGAGAAAAAGGAGTGTGAAATTAAACTAGAATTGGGAAAATGGAGGGTGTCAAACTATAAGACTAGAATACAGGAGGTTAAGACCTTTATTTTTTCGAAATTGTTGTTTTTGGCTACGGTTTTCCCTCCGGATGAGAAATGTATTAAGAGGTTGAATAAAATGTGTGTTCGTTTTATTTGGGGAAATAACAGAGAAGTGACAAAAAGGGAAATTATGTACAAGTCAAAAGATAAAGGCGGATTAGGGGGAGTTGAGTTAGCTCAGAAATTAGAAAATGCCTTTTGCAAAAATGTAATGAAAGCTATATTTCAGAAAGCAATTTGGGTAGGAGATGTAAATCAGTGGAAAGAAAAGAGGTAAGTCAAGGAAACATGCTCCTTATTTTAAATTACTATATGGAGATTTTTTGTTTAAATATAGGCAGCTTAATATTGATTGGAATAAGTCCCCAAATAAAATGATATATAAAACAATACAAGACTGTGATTTTGGGGGAATGTCAATTATAAGGGTCTGACAGTGACAGAATGTGAAACCTGTGTTAAAAATGTACAGTCTAAAAGTATCTTGGAAAATGTTCGAGATACTGCATGGCTTATATCTGTTGGAAGATTGCCTGTACGATGTAAAATTGCATAGCTGATGAAATGATAGAACATATATTACTGCAGTGCACAAGGACTATTGAAATTTGGGAGAAAATGAGAGGTATTGGGTTTAAATGGGATCGTAACAGGAAAAGTATTATGTATGGAGTGTTTAATGAGAATTTGACTGAGAATGTGAAGGACCTTTGTTGGATGATTGTTTGTGTGCCAAATTCGAAGATTTGGAAAACACGATGTAAGATGATTATTGAGCAATGTATAATACCTGCAGAAATAGTTTTTAAACAGATTGTGTGTGAGTTAAAAAGGTTGAAGACGTTTGATATGAGAGGAAAAATTCCCTGGACTCTTTTGGGCATATAAATGGATGTATACCTAATTTACAGATGTAAATTGTATTGTTAATTATTAATGTATAGAGTGAAGGTAGTCTGTGTCCTCTGGTAGATATTGTTTGTGAGGTTTTTGTGATGGAGTGTTTGTATTGAATTGAATTGAATTTTCTTAATAAAGTCAATTTAAAAATGGAGAAAGGCGGTCCTAGAAACATTATTTATTTACATGAGCTTTGAACGAGAGAGTGGGATCCATAACTCCAAGATCTTTAACCGTTAGATAAGATGTGATTGGGAGACCATTGAGGTTCATTGAGTAATTAGACAGTGGGGACCTAGCTAACTCTGGGCCTAATAGAAACACCTCTGAATGTCTCCGAATGTTAGAAATTAATTAAAAATACTAATGTCAATGTATTTACCACACATGCATTTAGGACATGTAATTTTTTCAATTATGCTTGCTACAGAATTAACAGTCAAACGTTCAGTGACTTTGCATGCAGAGTTGTAACTCTGCTTATTACTAGAACTGTGGCTAGAATCAAAATCAACGCTAGTGTCGTTCCTAAAGCCATTAGACTCCTGAACTCTGGCTAACTCCAATTCCAATTCAGATTCCAAAATGGGCACTTTTATACATGCTTATAGACAGTCACACACACACACACACACACACACACACACACACACACACACACACACACACACATACATACGTACATACATATCTATACACACACTCACACATTGTTTTGCATTGGACTAGTGCTGTACTAAACCAGCACTGTACTCTGAACTGTTCTGGCTGCTACCGGTGACTGCTATGTTCAGGGTAGCATATCACTGATTGCTATGCACAACTCGCTTTACATATGCCCAGTACTGTGTACTGTACTAAATTGCACTGTCTACTCATTTTGTATTTTGTATTTGTCCTGTCCTGTATTTATTATTGTTTATTTAATGTTTATTTAATGACATTTTGCAGTATATTGGACTGTTTGCACTTGTGTAGCATGTTGTCTGTTGCACTGTTGTTTTTATGTTGCACCATGGTCCTGGAGGAACATTGTCTTGTTTTTTTTGTGTACTTGTATATAGCTGAAATGACAATAAAACCTCTTGAACTTGAACTTTTTAACAAAATGTTTAATTAATAAAATATTTTATTGTTTAATCCTTTAATGAACCATCTTGTTCTTCAGGTCAGTGAAGACCTGCCAAAAATACTGCGGGTCATTGTTAATCTGCAGCATCTTGCCACTCATGCGGTTAGCAATGTCCAGGGATCGGGCCCAGAAGGCCCCTTTGTTTTCCTCCACCAGGAAAGCTTTGGCTGGGTAGCTGATCTCCTCACACAAGTAGGAGCAAGACACATACAAGCATGTGAGCAGCACGGCCTGCAACTCCTCCTTGGTGGCCACCTCAGCTGAAATTATGTCACGGCACAGCATGTAGAGAAAGACCATGGTGCTTGGAATGAGGAAGCTTTGCTCCTGCCATTCTGTCAGTGTCACGTAGCGGTCCACAATGCGCAGCCACTGCACAGGCTCGTCAGCAGTCAGGTCCTTCAGCAGGCAGCAACGCCGGCACAAGAACACACGCAGGCATGTGAGCAGCTCGTTGGTGGAGGACTGCATGAGCAGTCTAGGCATGCTTTCAGTGCTGGCCTGGCCCAGCCTTTCAGGCTTACTCGCAGTGGGGGACTGGGTTAAAGAAACATCACAAAAGACAGTTCACAACTGAAACAGTGGGCTCCATTTAAACTCAACCCAAAATTATCCCAGTGATTCCAGACTAGATCTTTTTTTTGGTACAATCAAAAAGAATTGTGGTACAGCATTAAACAGATTTAGCCCCAGTATTTATAAATTGCTTCTTTGACACACTTACCATCGCTCGACCCAAGATAAATAGATGGTGTCCTGATAATGGAGGAAGACCCATGGATGGTGTCATCTGAACTGACTGACAGGTAACTTTTTTCACACCATTGTAAGCAGTCTACAGTGCTTCAATCTCCTATGAAAATGAAAACAAGGAGTTAACCAGGATCTCACAAGTGCACAAAGCCATTCTTTTAAAACATAACATGAAAGTGCTAGTTAGCTGCAATGATAGTGTGTGTGTGTGTGTGTGTGTGTATGTGTGTGTGTGTGTGTTTGAGAGAGAGTGAGTAATATATCCACTTTACCCTAAGATGATGCAGGTTTTTCATCAGTCCCTCCATTCTTTGAAAGATTCCATCCACATTTTTTATCATGCGCTGCCGTATGCTTGCTCGTGATTGGCAGGGCCTCGTTTCATGCCTCAGCATCTCCAGGTGTGAACGGCCTTTTGGTGACTGGCAAGGCATCTCCTGCCCTTCTTGCTGTGAGGACAATGACGTCACTTTCTGCTTCTGACTGGCAGCCTCTAAAGGATCCAAGGATCCAAGGATCAACAGTCTTAGTGTCCTGACTGGCAGAACACAAAGGGTGCAAAAAAGTTGGTAAATATCTGAGCCTGCTAAAATTCTATTTATAAAAACATCACCACCACCACCAGAAATATACTGTTTAACTATCATAGTGCAACAATGACTGTGTAACGGAGTGTAACAAATTCTTACCATCTTGAAGAGCAGCATCAGCCACTTTAGCTTGTCCTCCCACATAACCCTGCCCACCAGTATGCATGTAGGCTTCTGATTGGTCAGTTGGGATAGTAGGTGTGAGAACATTTTCATCATCACTCTGTGAATCTCTCTCTATCGAACCAGACTCTTCTGATAGGGAGCCATCTAGGGACCAAAGGCATCAGCCATAAGTACCACAGAGAGCAAATCCTATGACATTGTATACAAACAAAAACAAACATGGGCTTACCTAGACGACCGACTTGATTACCATGCAACCGTAGAACCGCAGACCTAGAGGAGATGTCAGGAGTCCAATCATTGTAAGTGCATCTTTGAAATTCTGCCTTCTCTTAACAGCATTACAGCAGCATTAGAAAACTTTCAAAATCCTGAGTACTTACGGAGCTGTTGATCCTTGCTCGGTGGCTTCAATGCCTCCAGAGGCCGAGGAGATGGTCTTTTCTAACAGGTTCTTCCATCTGTGGAAACATCGCTAAAGCCATCAGGTCCCAATTTCTACAACAGCACAATGTTGTTAAAATCATCTGAACATATGGGCATAGTATTCAAAGAAATACTTGCCATATTTCTGAGCTGATTTTGCGGGAAATTCAAATGGTTATCCATTCATGCACAATATCTACTTCACTTAAGGCTTGGTTTCTATACCTCTGGGTGCCTGGTTTGTCATTTAAACCATAAATGGCCCGACACCATAAATGTAATCACAATACAGACACAGCAGTGCTGACTGGTTGACCTTGATGACAAGATGGTGGGTCAGAGAGAGGGAAAAAAACAAACTCACGTGTTTTTCTCAGAGGAAGTCCCAGCCACCAGCTCGTATATCTGTCTCTCTGATGTACTGATCACATACAAGGCCTTGTTATCTGATAGAGAAGAGCAGGTTGTCAAACAATGTATTCAAAGTAACCCACATGCAATTTCTAACTGGCTTCTTAATTTTTTAAAAATAAAATAAAGACATAGTTATTCCAGACCCATTCATCTATTCTGGCTATTCATAGCTGTAAGAATAACTACAAATATACCTGTAGCCACAGATCTGACAAGAGATGAATCCAAGCGAACAACGGGGCAAAAGGTGGTTTTGAGGTGCGTGTTCCCACCCCAAACCCCACCCAGTGAGCGCGCTGGACATCGCAAGTTCAAACGGTCACCTGGACCCCTTTGGAGTAGCACCAACAGGTCTGAGAGAAGCAGAGCATGAATGTCTGGAACACACACACACACACACACAGAGTGAGAATGGACCTGTCAAGTAATCATTTGCAAGAGGAAAAACAAAAATGTATGCAAGCTTGCACACAGATCACTGAAAGCATCCATTCACATTAAAAGTCCTTGAAACATGTGCATACACACGTATGAGCATACAGGCAGATGCAGGTGCACACACACACACACACACACACACACACACACACACACACACAGTTATTCAGACCATGTCATGTGTGAGGTAGCAGGGAACCAAATAACTCCAAGTCAGCATAGCACCATGCTCTCAATAGCTGCATTCCCCAGAGTGAACAGTGATTTGTTCAGCTGTGATGATCTCTTACCTATAGCTTTATCTTTACTAACTTTCCAAGTCAACGGTCCTTCGTGGATCATTTTCTTAGTGGTCAGGTCCAGATTCTACATAGAAAAAGAATATAGTTAATAATTCATACTCTGGATCAGGTGCTCCAAGACCAGAGAAGCTGTTTGGAAGGCAGATGGTGGATACATAGTAAGGCCGTACCTTGAACTGAGCAGCGACAGGACTGGCCTGCCTCTCCAGAGGGGACAAGTCTAGCCTGCGCTGATAACGGCTGAGCAGTCGCCGGTGCTCCGTCTCCCTGACGACCTCATTGACAGCTCGCAGTATCCCACGGCAGCACGCCTGTGCCCTCACCAATGGCTGCAGGTCTGGAGAACCAGCTGTTGTGGGGGCACATACTAGTGTTAATCCAGGAGAAAGGGTGTGTGTGCTTGCCTCCTTGGTAAACTGGTATGTGTGTGTATACTGAAGTGTTTTCATGGTTCAATACATTGTGTGTGAGTGTTTCTATACATGCCTTCTGTGTGTCTGATGATGTTATCCAGCAGCAAGGGGTATTTGGTGAGTCTCTGCATCTCAGACACTAGAAGGTCCTTTAATTGTAGTCGGCGGCAGTGAGGGCTGGCTTCACATTCCTAACACACACACACACACACACACACACACACGAATGAGCCAAGGACATCTAAGTCCAAATGTGGATTCTGTTGACAGCAACACCAATTTATACCTAAAACAGCATCACTAGAAGTTATGTGCTGCAATAAAAGTCAAATATAAAAGACTGGATAGTCTCCAATTCAAAGTATGAGTCAACCAATTCACAACCCAGCCCACTAACAAATATGGCAGAAGCTCTAGTGTTTGTAGGTTTGTCCAAAGGCTTTATACCTCTAAAAAGTGTTACCTGTATAAGGTGCGCGAAACGCGGGTCTTTGCATTTATTTTTAATGAGCTCCAGTGCCTGACTCTGCTGACTGCACAGGTGAGACACCTGCTCCTGGAACTCCTCTCCTGCAGCGTCTTCAAACTATCACGCACACACACAAACACATGAGCTACTGACATATCAAGTAAAGCAACAAGTATATCCCACACTACACAGAACAACCCCTTCATTTTAGACAGCACCAAAAGATGATGTGAACTAGAAAGGGAGTAACACTAGCCAGCTCTCACTCTAGACACCATGATGTCTCCGATGCCTTGAACTATAGAAGAGTCCCTCAGCCTCTTCATGGACTCACACAGATTCGCTGAAACACAAATGCAACACCACAAAACAGAATCTGTTTAAGCGAGCCAGTGTATATGTGGTTTGTTAGAAAGTTGTGTCAGTGGGCAACAGAACTCTACTTGTGTCATGAAGGCCACGGCAGAAACAACATGTACAGCCTCCAGTCCATACCTGCTCACAGTAATGGCATGGTGCCGATAGCTGATATTGTTCTGTCATTAAATTCTCAGTTTGGGTGGGTTTTACACTTCTTTAATCTTGATTATGATTTAGACACCAAGTAGGCTTCAGAAATTTAGGTTTGAAAACCTCGCACACAGAGAGACTGACCATGAAGACTGTAGACCTGGGGCAGGTTGGGGAAGATACAGGAAAGTTCTTCGACGGTCAAAAGGTTCCTCATCTTCTGGAAGAACACCTGATCGAGAACCCTGAGAGTCCGCAAGTGAGATGCTTCCGTTGTGAACAGCTCTGAGGAAGAGGATATAGCAAAGTCACTACAATTTCTTACAAACGTTACACAATTCAGAATTCCACATTTTCATGAGTCAGGATAGAATTATCATATGTGCATAATAAATAGAATACTGTATGTTCAAAAGATTTAGTAGCTATTTAGTTTAAGTTAGATCAGTAAATAATTTTTTTCATTTTACATGTTAACTGTGTACTGGGAGTTGTCTTTTATAGTCAGTTGCTGTGCACCACATTTGCTGTTTTACCATATATGACAGCCTGCCGTTCGATCTCCCGGGAGCCGAGAGAGGCGAGTGTGTGCGGCTCCACTGTCTCCTGCCAGTTCTGACAGTGGACCGTGTCCTCTTCCAAAGGAGGTGCATCAGGCAACAACGCCATTGGTGTATCCACACTCCTACAGGAAGGGAAGGAGGCATGGGGAAAGAGAGAAAGAGAGACAGAGCTTCAGCAGCAACTTACTAAGATAAATCAAGGTGACGGATATGGATGTTAAAGAACTGGACGGCAGGTGTGCATGTGTGCTCATTAGCATCAGACTAATGAGGTGTATATAGTTATAATTACATCTCAGTCATGCTCATGGATCTCTGCGTCCTGGTGCAAGGCGGTGACATACCTGTCCAGAGTAGATGCTGGAGGCCGGACATTCATGGCTCAGGAACCTCAGCAGCTCTTCCACTAGTGTGTCTACTGAAATATCTTTAATGTTGGATGATCTCTTTAGTGTTCGTTTCAGTATCTGTTCAGTCAGCTGAAGAACACCTTTTCTGAACGGGTTATCAGACGCAACAATGGTCCTTAAAAATTCCACATTACCTATTATGATGTAATAAACCGAGGTGTGAGAGCTGCAGTAGTGATCTAAGCCAGTTAGCTAGCTAGCTATGTTCTTGTCCAGACACTTTAATGCCTCATGGCTGGTGCAATGACACAATATTCAACATTTCCTTCTGATTCTACTTTTAATTCTGTGACATTAGCTAAGCAACTATAAAGCTACTCTTGTCCAAAAATGCCAGTGTCGTTAGACGTATCAAAACGTATCAAACATAGCTTTAGCTAGGCTAGCTAATCAGACCTTCTATGAAACAATCACAACTTAGTAAATTCATAGTTGTTAATCACAGTAAAGTGTTTTTTCTTTTTGTTGTTTAAAAAGAGTTACCTTGTTACCTTGCTAGCTAACAGTTAGCTAGTAACAATGCCTTCAAAAGTAGTTCTCCACTGATACAAGATACCTAAGAGAAGTTTGGCTCGGAATGTGACTGATTGAAAAACAAAAATACATCACAAATAGCGTTATGCAATAATACCTAAAGTGCATGCATCAAATACAAACAGTCCCCAATGCAAACCTCTTTTACAAGGCAGCTATTTAGCATCTGCTACTTCTGCAAAACAAACCCAGTCTTGCATGTTAGTGTTAGCTATCCAGCTAGCTAGGCATTGCTCCAGGACAGGTTTTAGTATAGCCAAAATAATTTGATTGCCTGTTAATTTTTCTAAAAAGTTGATGTAGAGATGTGACGTTTTACTAAGCGTGCCCTGATAAAAAGCTAATAAAATAGCTAAGGGCCAGATTCTGTTATATCATTAGTTAGTGTCGTGTCCGTTGATGCAGGAAAGAAGAGACAGGAAACAGTGCGTTACCCTGTGGCCTTTTATTAATGCAGAGCTCTGGAGATGTCACTTCACAACACAGTGCGAGTGAGATCTAAAGCATAACTTTGCAACAGACAGACTTATATTTCTCTCGCCTTGTGCCACTTCTGCTTTTGTGTTTTTCCATCTCAGCCGTCACCTCTGTTTGACCGTCTCGTACACGTCTTCTTGCATAATCACACATATGCACGTCTAGGGCATTTCCTGTTATGTCTGGACATACAGTAATTATTTTATTTATTCAAGCATTAGTCCTATTCCATTCTGCACATTATTCTCTACTAGTGTAAGCTTAGCATTCATTTAATTTCTGAAACTCCACAATTCCCCCTTTTGATCTCTACAAAGAGATCACCAATCACACTCCTTTATTCTGGCATCTCCTGTCTCTACGTCCCTTTCCCCCTGTATCAGTGGCATCATCGTGGTACCCTCATGCACATCTTTCCTTTCTATCATAGCTGAGATTAGTCTAACCATTAACGCCCTAATACATGGAATACAGCAACACCTGCATGTCACAGCAATTCCCGTGAATGTGGCTAATGAAACCATCAATGACACAATTAAGTCTTTCCACTGACCGAACCGCCTCACCATCCAGGATTCCAACTGGTTGTTTATGCCTGAATTCTCATGCATTTCCTCTGATAGGGTCTTCAAACCATCCAATGCTCTACTAACCGACCCATCCGGAGCGGTATTATTAGCAATGAATGTACAACACATATCCTCAAGCATAGCGCAGACACCCCCCTTTTCCGCCAACAACATGTCTAATGCCATACGATTTTGCACCGCCATCAGTGAGGTTGGTCCCAGCTGATCTCTAAGTCCTTCCACTGCATCCCTAGTCAGGTTGGCTAGCCTGAGGACATTATAATGTACATAGTTAATCCGATCCACATTTTTATTTGGAGTAATGGGGAATAATGCAGAAAGTATCGGAATATTCTCAAATCCCCCTGCTATCTGGTCTGCTAACTTATATCTGTCCGGAACTCCGCGAGGTATTCCTATTGCATCTATGTATGTGGGGGTATTCCTTGTTAAATCAAAATGGTATGCCTCTCGCTACTGTCTTGCTGCATCAGTTACCGGGTCCCTGTGTAGTTTTTTGCCTATCAGTAATAAAGGAGCTGCTAACCTGACCATGGCGCATGTCCCCTCCGAGTTCTCTGGCATGTTAACAACCAAAGTCATCCTTCCACAATAATCATACAATCCTGCTCGTGCCCATGAACCCACAGACTCGTTCCCAGTGACCGTGCGGTTACACCATTCCGCCGGGATGTGCCCCAAGCGTACTTGAGGTGTGCTTGAACTTCTAACGAAGCACGTGTAGTTCCCCTCCCCCTTTTCGGGTGAAAATAGGTTCTGTTACTGATGGGGGGGAAAATAACGCTCAAAGTGTCACAATTCTTAGGGTTTCTTTCCTTAGTCAGGCCAATCATGCACGCATAACCCTTGGGGTCTTTTTGTGGGAATAGGGGTGCCGGGGTGGTTATAAGTCTGGGTCTTGCGGCTGCACATGCTACACATCCACCAATCTCTACCCCCATTCTTCTTCACCGTCTTGTTGTTAATGTTTTAATCCTTTCCTACTGCCATGCTATTATTTAACCCAAGCGTGACCAAACTGTAAATGGAAACACACAACACAATACACCAACAAATAATCAAACAACACAATTGTCCAGAAGTCATCACTGGTGTTCTGTTCTTCTTACTTCAGGGTCTAAGGGTGGACTACCTTGACCCTTTTGCTCCCGGGGATTATTCTGCCCCTTCCGGGTCAGGTGAGTTAGGTGATGTTTCAGCAAGGTCCCTCGCTGTCTCTTGCAGACTCCTCTGCGGTGACTCTGCGGCGGCGCACTGGCTCAGATGAAACCACGTTTCCCCTTTACCCTTCAGGCGTACGGCGTGGCTGGTTCTTTCTGTCACCTGGAATGGACCTGTCCACCTCGGCTCACTCCATTTTCTCTTGATGACTCTCAGCAGCCCCCAGTCCGTAACGGGTATCGTCTGGGATTGTCTGCTCCCCGTCCGGTCCCCCTCCTGCGTGGAGAAAGCTGAAACGATACTTTGCAATTCATTAAAGTATGATGTGTGTGTGAGATGTTTTTCTTTTCTCATTTATTGTTAAGGGTCCCTGGGGTCCTGGAAATCCTCAACCTGTCTGCAATTCAAAAGGGGTAAAACCAGTTGTTGCATTTACTGAACATCTAATTTGCATTAATGCCAAAGGTAAGGCATCAACCCAATTTAATTTTGTCTGTGCACAGATTTTGGCCACTTTGTTTTTCACATTTAGATTCATCCTTTCCACCTTACCTTGAGACTGAGGATGATACACTGCCCCAAATGAATGTTTCAGACCCAGCATTTTCTCTAACTCCTGCAAATTGCGCGCTGTAAAATGAGTGCCATTATCTGATCTCACCTTTCTCTGAAACCCATGGTAAGGAATGTACTGGTTCACCAGGAACTTTACCACTGAAGCACTGTCTTCCCGTTTTGTTGGCCACGCTTCCGGCCACCCTGTGTAGTTGTCTACGCACATCAATTCGTACCTGTCACTGTTAAAGCTGGAGACTATGTACTGGTGAAGGTGAGCTCTTACTTCAGTTTGCTACTCCTACATGTATATCTGTCTGTGTTGAGACTAGAACAGGAGCATGTTTTTACACACACACACACACACACACACACACACACACACACACACACACACACACACACACACACACACACACACACACACACACAGATATATATGAGCTGTATGTGTGGAATATTTATTCTGGTAAGCCTGGTCTGTGATATGTAATATACATGGCTGTGAAATATACTGTACAGTTGTGGCTACATTTCCATGATTATTGGTGACTACTCTCTCCTTTACAGATTATCTCAGCCAGCTCTCAGAGTCTGCAAGGCCACGCCTTCAGCCACGCCTCCCTGAGTGATGGACACCCCAGACGCCTATTGATGCACAGGCAGCTGCATATTAGCCTGTAGGTTCCACCTTCTTAGTATCAGGACTGGGTGGGAGTGTGTGTCACAGACCTATAGGTCTTCCCAGCTCCAGCTCTTGGAAGCCAGTATGCTCAGTGAGGAGTGTTCACTGCCTCAGTCACCCTGTCTCCTCATTATCAAGCTCCTTATGAGGTGATTCAGGCATGGTGAGGCAGAAAACCCCTGAAAATATGCAGGGAAGTTTCCTCAGAACTTGAGCTCAGTGTTCCTGAAGTGCAGTTTGAAATGAAATAAGGCTTTTCATTTTTTCATTCATTCATTTATTCAGAATCATGTCTGACTCATGTATGACTCAGTGTTAAAGGAAAGTTTTTGTCTGGGTACACACTTTGCAAACTTCAAACTGCATGATTAGCAGACAGTATTGTAGCTATTCAAGTTTATGATCAATAATGTAAGGTAAGTGTGTGTTAACTCTGGGTGGGTCAGGGTGTATTCTCCCCTAAACATACTTCTGACATAATGATTTGTTTAAACACTACAATTCTCTATATCCTAATAATTACTGCCACATTTTAATAACCTGCAATACACTGTAAATACAGCATTTGTAAGCTTTAAATTTACAAACATGAACAATCATACTATAGCAAATACATGATACTCATACCTGTGACATAGTGTTTTGAACAGACATTTGCTGCCAGACCTGCTATTTTAGCAGGCTAAATAATCTGCCTTCTGAAATGCTAATATGCTTAATTTCATGCAAGTGCTAGTGTTCCTATTTGCTTGCTGATGTGCATGGAAGCGCCATATTATTATTATTACTATTATTATTATTACTATTATTGTTATTACTATTATTATTATTATTATTATTATTATTATTATTACTATTATTATTATTTTTATTATTTTTATTATTATTGAGTCACACTGCTATCAAGTTAGCTGGTTGCTCTTAGCTAGTAGTGCGAACAGGACAGGGGACTTGGGGAAGACCCAAACGGTGAGGTTTGTGTGTGTACATTCACAAGTACTGGTGCATAAGAGACTTATTGTAAATGCATTGCCATTAATTGAGTCATTTTAAAAGATATTTACTCTCCCACTGCGCATACTCCCGTTTTCATAAATTGGTAAATATACATGTTGCTGCTTGTCACACAAACTTTTGTTGTACACAAGTAATAATGAGAAAAAGACTCATCATATATTTTATGATATAGCTAAAGCTATGCATTTATCAAGAGGATTTAACACATTACAGAACACATCTAGTTAATCCTTTCCATGATTGACCCAAGGGCAGATAGCAATTATTTAAGTATTACTATGTTTTAATTTAATAATAAAAATGACCATATGAACCTTTTTGCTTTATATTTGTTTATATTCAACTGCCTTTATAATGACAATTATTTATGACAATTTATGACAATTTACAATACATTATCAGTGAGTGGTATAATTAAAGTAAAATCATTGTTAAATAAGTCTCATTCTTGTCTCAGATTCAAACACTACAAAATCTTGGTCTTTGCTTGAATGATTTTTTAATGGTCCTGACTACAACACTATCCTTTGATAAGCTTGGAAGTTGTACACTACTGTGAGAGGAAGTTACATTCAGCTAGGAAAGAATCAACAATCAAATAATATACACAGATTAAGATGGTCATTAAAGATCCCAAACTAAGATTAATGCACTAATTAATAAACTACAACTTGTTTGCAGGAGTTCATCAGTGTTTTATCATTGGCATAGGTAAAGGGGTTTTCAGGCACAAGTTAAAAAAGGCACAAGTTGTCAAAGCATAAGAATAATGACCATAATGATCATAAGAAAGCCTTTCTGAGCCAAAGATCTGAATTAACAGGGAATAACAGGAGCACTTGCAAAACTGTGCCTAAGTGTATCCAGAAAGCACTGTTGGGCTTTTGTAGGAAAAAAAGGTTACACAAAAGTTACACTGATAAAACAGTTTAATCTGAACGAAGAATCAAGACCCAGGAGCTGTAAAAGAATAAGTTCATCTCTGCATTGCTCTCTATATAGGGGGAGTTTTACAACATTGGAGTGCACAAGAAACCCGCTTTTGCCCCGACACCATTTTCACTGCCACCTGATGAAAGCAACATGCTGTATATGGGCATCTCTGCCTTCACTGCCAACTCAGCAGGCTTTGTGTACAAAAATGCAGAAGCACTCAGACTCAGAATCACAGATGACATGGTGAGTTTAAACCACTCCTTGCCATCACTGAGGGAAAGGTGTGGATGTGGTTACCTTACAAGACCAGGCTATTTAGTTAGAAGACTGATGAAGAAGACTGATAACTTTATACTGTTCTCCCAGTGCACATTAATAATCCCTTAATAGTGTAATAAATGAATGGACAAATAAATGATCAACAGTCCCTGAAAATGAAACAAACGTTTATCCTTCCAGATTCCCAGAGCCTCTCCATATCGTCTGAACACCAAGACATTTGAAGCCTTAATTCCGCAGGTATAAGAGATCACTTTCTGTATTCATCACACAAGCATGCAGAAACTGCTGATTTTATATTCTCACATAGGTTTCCTAACACAGTAGACTTTGAATCTTAAAGGAATAATAAGGTTTAAAGAGTAACAAATAATATGATCTCATTAGCAACACAACCATATTTAGATGAAGAATTTCCGAAAAGAACAACATTTCACATGATGATGCTTGGATGAAATGTGTTGAAAACACTGAGTTCTTTTGCTTTTGGTGCTAAAGGCACTTGCAAGTACACCTTACACAGATTGATGGTGGTAGTATAGTTGGCATTCAGTTAAATCAATTAAACTTTGGACAGGGGTAGATTTGTCCTTCATACTGTTATTCAGCACAGGTAATAGCCATTTTGGGACTTTGTATCACTTTTGGGAGGCTGCCGTGTTCTCCTTAAAGTACCCAGGTTGAAGAGTGCTGGGCCCAGGAGTATTATCACCTGCTCCTGCATTTCTGCCGATGAAATAGTGAGACGGATCCACATCCTGCCTGCTTATTGGGGACGTACTGTTCTAGCAGCTCTTCCTCATCTGTCCATGCTCATACCATGGGTTGCTGTACTGTTTCCATGCTTATGTGGTACTCTTTCCGCAGGATGCTATGGAACTTTTGGTGCTCCCTCCTCCTCTCTGGCATTTGTAGCTTGACCTTCCTGGTGATTTTTTTGCAGTCCACGTCACTTTGCCAGGAGCTTCCTTTTGCTGATTAGCAGAAGCAGGAATACCTCCTGTCCTGCCAGGGTTTTGCAGTCATATTAGGCACATTGACTGCTCCGCTCTTACCTGCTTTCTATATCTTATGTTTGGGCTACTTGTGGAAGTGACATGAAAGCAGTGTTATGTTTATGTTAGTGTGGAGTTTGATATCTTGTGGAATTTCCACCACGCTGTTAGTATCATGGCCACCCACAAATTGTTGATCATGAATGTTCTTTAATTGATTTGACTGATAAATGGTAAGTCTGACTTTTAGATCATATAGAACACCACAGACAACTGTGTGGCAATTCACTGTTAAACCTCCTGATTGCAACCCGGGGCATCGTGAACTGTACAACATGACCCTCAGACAATGATCTCTGAGTGAATGTGATAAACATAATCATCTTCATATCATCACTTTCTCTACAAGTTCAGTGGAAGAGACGTCAGTGAAAGGGAGTTTTAATACCCTATCCATTTTTAACTTTAATAAAAACACAGACGGAAAAATTCCAGAAAGTGAGACAGAGAAAGGAAACTAGACTTTAAAATGGTGCTGCCCTCTTGACTTACAACTGTAGATTATTGAAATTATTACAAATGTCTGACGCCAAAAGGGATTGTGTCAGTGTTTCACTACTCAGTATTGCATTTGGTAGACAGTATAAACAAGCAGACTATGGTTAAAAAGATCACAGAAATAAAGCAAACACCAATATAATCTTGAACCACCTAGTGCCAGGAAACATTAGATTACTGGAACAAAATCAGACAACTAGCAGAACAACTTTTTAACCAATGATGCAGATGCACTTTTAGTGGATTTATTTATCTGTATTTCAATCCACTAAAGTTTTTCATTTGATCTAACATTACATTTAAGACCGACGTCCTGTTACGTCTCACAGAAGATTCCACTGATCAAGCTGCTACTTACCCATCCTGGTCCTGGAGTACCTTTGCTCTGTACACTTTAGTGATGTCTTTGCTACCAACAAGCCTATTTTAATCCATCAGATAGTAACCAAACGCTCCTTTGCTGCAGAGCACAGAAATCATTCAAATTTGCAGTCAACAGATACATCTGGGCCAGATTTTGGATCAGTGGACTAGGCTGGAACTGCACATATACTGTATATGCAAAATTCAAAATACGGGGAGTGGTTGGTCTCTTTTGCAATCAAATCTGAATACTATGGAATTCGTTTCACATTTGTTTAATTTGACAGATTTTAAATGGATAATGGACATCACTAGACAAAAAGGAATAAACAACTATATGAAAAGGAACAAAACCAAAAACAAAGGAAGACTTTAACACACTTGCCCAAACAAGCACTAAATCTGACAAAAATAGATCAACCAATGACATAGCTGTGAAGGAACATATTAGCCATTGTTTTCTTGTCATCAACAGTAATTTTAACTGATTGTTAACATACTGTTCAAGTCTTCAACTGATTTGCTCCCTACATACGAATGGGTACAAATATGGTTCATTACCCACCTGCACAAATTGCTTCTGACATACTGGGCAGCTACAGGGTTCTTCTCCCATGTGGATTCTGACATACTGGGCAGCTACGGGCTTCTTCAGTTGTGTGGATTGTCTTCTGCTCCTCCATGTGGCCTGTTTCACCAAAGCCCTTCCTGCAGTATTTGCAGCACTATGGGAAGCGGACACCCTTGTGTGTGCGTTTAGGTGCTTCTCAAGAGTCTGGGCACGTTTGAAACACCTGCCCCAAACATCACTGACATTATTTCTTGTAGGTGATTAGCCACGTGTTTCTCTAGTCACAAGTACTTTTTGATTTATTTGGTTTTTTAAATAGGTAATTTTATATATAATGGCAACAAATGACATTTTAAGTTTTATGACAAAACGTGCAAACAAGCTGGCCTGAGAGGTGTGTAGCGGGATATGACTCAGTGCGTCTCTGGTGCTGCTTTTGATGAGTACAGTGTCATGAGTGTGTCTGTCCAGCGGTGCAAAGAGGGGATACAGCAAGGCATGGCATGGTGTTTATTCATTCGTTTGCATAGAAAATGACGCCTTTTCACATTGTGGAACTACAAATATGGCGGTCTTTTTTGTGCGGCGTAGTAATGACATATGTTGTGGAATTTTGAACAAACAGCAAGTCAGACGTGATTAAGAGAGTAATTTAATAAGAAAAAGAATAAAATAAATGTTTGGCTCTCCTCAGGTAGGGAGCCCCGAGTATACAAAACCGTGGCTAGTTATACTACTCCTGTGCTGTCTTTAACCAATCATCTTTTCTTAAGCAGCTCTTCTTTCCTTTGTTGCTGTGGCTATAAGCCAATCAGCTCTCAGCTTGTTTTTTTCCACAAACCAACCCAAACTGACTCCAAACAGTGTGGGTTGTGTGTCAAGTTGACCTTGATGTTAACAGTTCCTGATACATGTTCAACTTAATCAGCAACAGGCGGATATAAATGTGCAAACAGCATTATTAATTTAAGAACAAAAGGATCAGTGTGATTTTATATGAATCACATAATACATAGTTTCGTATCATTTTCCATCACACGTAAAAACAGAGTCTCACCGTATTGTCGGGCAGGAGGATCTGGACTCATTTATTACTTAATATCTTCCCCCATCTAGCGGTCATTAGAGGTTAGTCTTGAATTGATTTCTGTCGTGCAATATTTTAGATATAAATGTTTACATTTTCTATTACAGAACACGGCAAAGTATAGTCAACCAGTTCTAACCTTTTGAGAAAAACTTTAACTTCAAAGTAGGTGAATCTATTTACTTAGATTGAACCAATCGGATCACAGTTTATTTACATAGCATCAATGCTTTGAGTGCTTTAAATATAAGGACATCATGGCGATCTTTCTGCTCACACCTCAGTCAGTCTATAATTCTGTACTATGTGTTTCTATAGCTTCCAACTTTCACGAGTTTCTTGAATCTGTGGAGAAAAGTGCAGACTCAGGTACTTTCTTATTTGTGAACTTTTATACATTTTATGTAATTTATTTATCATCTATAATGTTTTATTACTTTTCATTTATAGATATAAGGACACAAAAACAGTTCATATACTCAATGAATTGTTACAAGATAATCTTTTCTAGAGAATGTTTACCATTTGTTAAAAGACTGATTTATTTCTAAAAGTTTATGTAGTGTGTTAATTTGTCACATGGAGGCAGAAGGGGTGAATCTGATATACCCCTCTTCCATCATCAACTATTCATCGAGTCCTCCAGTGGAGCTTGTACAACCAAAGAAACGCATACAGCGGTCACCGGCGGTTCTAAGTTACATCTAAAGAGGTCTAGGCCTATACACACTGTTCCACCTGAGGTAATAAAATGTTTTGGGGTAAAGGTATTTTCATGAGGCGATCTGTGATCTTATTATAATAGGCTTTGAAGCTCTCTGCAACAGGTGCAGAGTGGTGCAAGACTGTGTTTGAAAGCATAAAGAGGAATAATGTTTCTGGGGTATCTTAAGGCCTTTGTGGGTCTGTAAGTGCAGAGCAGAGGCTCTGATGCAGGTGGTTTCAAGGCCTCTGTGGAAGTCTACGGCAGATGACTCTGGACTGTTCCCGTGAGAAATAGCTTCCTAAGTATTGGGAAAGATCCCGGCTTTTAAAAGACGTGAAAGCCTCTTCGAGAGTTCTGTGGCTAAGAAAGGTTCATTATCTTACCATAAGAGCAGGGTGATACTGACCTGCAACATCATCTTGCAGGTGTTTGATGGTATGAGTTGAGATCATCTTTGTTAAAAACAAAAAAAACAACAACAAAAAAAAAAACAGGAAAATCTTCCAATAGGATATACTGGGGTCAAGCTTCAATTTGTACAATGATAGATCTCAATTTGCATATATTGAATAATGTATGGTTGAACAGTGGTGGAGATTTCAAACACCAGTATGTAGAGAAGGTGTGGCAATCACATAATCAGTTGTGAAAACTGGATAAAAATGTGTGTTCCTTGTGTGATTATTAGACATATTCTGGACTATGCCTCGTTTGTATGTAACGCTGAGCTCAAAATAAATAATGGACCTACTACTCTCTTCAATTAATTCTGCATCTTTATTTTCTGTTTAAAGGGGACTTAATAAAATTACTGGAAGGTGGGGAATATCTAGTAACACAGTGCCGAGTCCGCTAAACGTAGATCCCAGCCTTTTATATGGCCTCTTCCCTTTAATTCTACTGACTATAATTAATGTAAACCTTGTCGATTCTGGTGTTTGCTGTATAGAGGTAGCGAAAACTTTGCTAAAACAATGAAAAATATGCATCCTGTGAAAAGTTTATTGAACAATATAACATTGTTCCTTACCCAGAGCCATAACACATCATTGATGGATATCACACTGATGTGAGGGCGGTATGGGCCAACTCAACTGTATTTCCTGATTGTTTTATTCTGCAGGAGGATGTGGTCCAAATATTTAAAAAATCACAGGTTTGTTTAAGAGGACATAGTCGAACAGTTTGGGCTTACTGTTATTTTAATACTAGTGGTAACTATTAGTAAATACAACAATCTGACCATCCTCATACTGCATTGAGGGGTGATGGGGTGATGGTACCAGATGATGTTTAGGTATGTGGTTATGTTAATTTATTTTTGTTCCTTTATATTCACATATTTTGCAAGTGCGTATGTTATTGAGTTTAAAACCATCCATATATTATGCAATTATAGAAAATACAGAAACTGCATGAGACTTCTCTTGACTTGCTAGAAGTTCAGACTGTAGCAAGCTTAGCATTAGTAAATGGAATAGGTGTCATTTTAAAGATTCATTTAAAGTATTCATGAGGTATTTCTCCTAACATCGATGTATCGACAGTACCAATAAAATAAATAGCATAACAAGAATTACAGGTGTATAATAGTGTAGTTACCCACAATGGTTGAAGTGTTTGAAAAGAGTTGTATAAAAGAATAGTTGGTTGGTTCGTGGCATAAAGTCATGAAACGGTGAAATGAGGTCATAAAAAGAGTGTTTACAGGGGAAAGTGCTTTAACATTGAATTAGACAAACTAATAACATAAAACAAGGGAGTTTAGAGATTCTGTGTCCTTTCGTAATGATTTGTGCATATGGCAGGCTGCTGCAAAGGATCCTGGGTAAGCTTCAGCAGACCTCAGTGTAAGATATATTAATAATATTAATCATAATAATACTATTCAGAGGTTACTTGACTAGTAATCAGAATGTTGCTAGTTCAAGCCCTACCACTGCCAAGTTACCACTGCTGGGTCCCTGAACAGCAATGAATCCTCAATTGTATTATTAATACAATCCAATACACATGCCTAATGCTCAGCTGTCAACTGCAAAAACTGACATTCTGAGCATTCGAACAGTAAGAGGAACAAAAAGAAAGGAGTCACCGACTGTACACGTGTCAATCATTTAGCCTTTTTACATGTTGTTTTAGTTTACTGTAATCAAGGCCTGAAACTGGAGTCTATGGACCAGGCAAAAATATTTCAATATTTAATGCGTTTTTATTTTTTCAGTTTCAATGTTTCAATGAGACTCAGGAGACTCCAGCATAAGCAGAAGCTCCAAGTTGTCGATCTCCAGGAGCAAACCTGTCCCTGCAAGGTTGGGGTGCATGTTCTGGATCACGGGAAACAGACCATCGATCACCCAACATCTGCTTCTGCTCCTGCGGAGGTTCCAGATCCAGCACGGAGGCAGTGAGAGGTTCCTGGCCCAGAGATTGGTCTGCAGCGGGCCTGATGGTACTCGGCATGTATTGGAAATGCTGTGGCTGAATGCTGTGCGTAGCCCAGCGGGTGCTGGGGTGGAGCTGTGCCAGTTGCCTGCTCGGGCAGCAGGTAGCCCAGTTCTGAGCCTGTGGAATGGCCATCATGAAGTAGCCGGAGGGCGGGGCGGGCTGGTAGGGGTTGAGCACTGGGTTGCGCACGGCACTCACGCTGGCCATGCGCTGCATGTACTGGTGGGTGAGGTGGGCCTGCCGCTCCTCCTTGCGCTGCGCCAGGGCCACGTACAGCGGCTTGGTGCCTACGATGCACCCGTTCATCTCCTTCATTGCCTCGGTGGCCTCCTCCGGCGAGGAGAAACACACAAAGCCGAACCCTTTGGAGCGGCCGCCCTCCGTCATCACCTTGGCACTCGTGATTGTCCCGAATAGAGAGAACTCTTTACGCAGACGCTCGTCGTCCAGACTGTCGTCTAGGTTTTTAACGTACAGGTTCACTCCCTGGTAGCGAGTCGTGCCGTCCTGCTTCATCTGCTCAAACTTGCGTTTGAGCTCTGTCTGCCTCTCGCCTTTCTTCTGGGCACGAGCCACATACAGCTGCTTCCCATTCAACTTCTTCCCGTTTATCTCATCCACAGCCCTTTTGGCATCCTCGTGCCTCTCGAAGCTCACAAAGCCAAAGCCCTTGGACTTGCCGCTCTCGTCTGTCATGACGCGAAGGCTCAGCGTTGGGCCGAACTTGCTGAAGATCTCATTTAGCTTGTTGTCGTCCATGTCCTCCCAAGTATGAGATATTATTTCCATCAGGCTCAGGACCATCTCTTTAGGATAAGGTCAAGATAAATCTCTTGGAATGTGGTGTTAACAGGTTCCAACTGGTGTGGGTGTTTTATATTACTTTGCATATATTGACAAATGTATGGTTTGGATGCAATGGACGTGAAGACAAACGCAAATATGTAAAGGAATGTGGGGTGAATACATAACCACTACTGAAAAATGTATGAAAATGTGGGTTCTCTGATTTTTAGACATTCTCCAGAGGGTGCCTCAATAATGCGTGTTAATGTTAACCTACAATAAAGTACGTGCACAGTTATGCTCTTTAACCAATTCTGAAGTCTGCATTTTTATTTAATATTTGAATTGAACTTTAAAACTAGCCGACTGGGCACCTAGGAACCACATACTGTTGCTATGTGCAGAGATGTGGGCTTGCAGCCCATTGTTGGGCAGAGTCCATCGCACTGCTCCAATAGACCTGCTCTGACTGCTACTTTCCCACGTCGGCAGTCGAAGTCGTTTCTCCTTCACAATGCTTTTCACCTGGTTGGCCAGTTTCACCGTCTCAGTATACAAGCTAAAAGAAACTGTTGGCAGCCTCTCGTTGCTCCTGTAATATGACCGTCGCCAGACCAGAGAGTGGAACTGGATGGCAGTGTGGCACTTGCAGCTGCAGTTTGTTTGCTTCAAGATTTAATACGTGTAAGTGACCTTTGCTTCTCGTCCTGTCTTTACTGGTTTGTTAATAAGGTCATTTGAAATTATGTTGTACATAAAGGAATATTACAGAATTATTCTCTATTTTAAGCTACACTGTGGGGTTTTGTTTTTTTGATCTTTACATTTATATTAATGCAACCCAATACACTTATCTAATGATCAGCTATGACCTGTAAGAACTGACAATCTGAACATTCAAACTTTAAGAGGAATAAAAACAAAAAAATGATCAGCTGTTCATGTCAAAATCTGTAATATGTAATAGAAATAACTGTAATATGTTCAATATAACTGTAATATGTTCAATTACCACCATGTAACATATAACTGTAAATATGTCAATTGCAAGATGGGACTGTACATTCTGTACATACATATATAAATATCCATATATACATTGTACATATAAACATTATATATATATATATATATATATATATATATATATATATATATATATATATATATATATATATTGTACATGCACTATTAATATATTTTTGTATATATATAGAATATATTTCTCTATGCACCCCTGTTTTTCTTTTTCCTCAGATTGGACAGAGCACTCAACCATTTCACTGTGAGTTATACTGTGTATGACTATGTATGCGACAAATAAACCAAACTTGAAATGATTTTACCTTTTTCTGTCGTTTTCATTTTAAGCTTAGAATAACCAAGGCCTGGACTTTGTAAGGTGGTTTTGAATCCAGGTCAGCTAGGTGAGGACACCAATAGCTTACTGGGTAAGCAGCCACACTCTAACAATGGTGGGCTCGTGTGCAGAACAGTTAGAGCTTGGATCAAGCAAAACAAGAGGAAAAAACGAAACACCTCGGTGAGCGTGGAAAAGGGGAGAACAAAGAACGCCACGGAAAGAAATGACAACCCCGATGCACTGGGGAAAACTCGAACTAAAAGCTCCCAAACAAAACCAGAAAACAGGGAGAAACTTGAATGGCTAAGGGAAGCCTTAGGAGAGAGACAGACTCGAGAGGGGAAAACTGGAGAAGGGAGGGGACGTGTAAAAACACTGACACCCTCGCAGAACAGAAAAGAGGCATAGCACAAGGGCTCACAGACCTCAATACCCAGAGTTACCGGCTAGGAGCTTGGCTCAAAACTTTATCAAAAACCCAGCACTGAATGATTGGGTCACTGGGCTTATATAAGGTCTAGCCCAGCTGTTGGGTGTTGATCCTGATCAGTGGCGTGGTTGACTCGACGCCTCCCTCTGGTCGAGGGGGCCTCGGCCTGGTGCCAACCCTTACAGGCTTGATGTCTACAGACATGGCAAAAATATTTCAATGTTCAATGCATTTCAGTTTCAATGTTTATTTTTTTCAGTTAAAATGTTAATTTTTTTTACTGCTTATTCTTCCATTAGACAGCCAGAACCGCAGCACTGGTTAAAGTTTTTGAGCGGCTTCCTGCGCGCACTGGTCCTGGAGCACAGCGACTGCCTCATCCACCTTAGGGTGCAGAGACTCAGGAGACTCCAGCATATGCAGTAGCTCCGAGTTGTCCAGTTCCAGGAACAGACCCGTGATCTTCCCTGCAAGGGTGGGCTGCATGTTCTGGATCAGGGGAAACAGACGCTCACCCAGTATCTGCTTCTGCTCCTGTGGAGGTGCAGCAGCCAGCATGGAGGCACTGAGAGGTTCCTGACCCTGCACATGGACCGCAGCCAGCTGCACGGGCACCTGGAGCTCTGCCCCCAGGTGCTGCTGTGGGTTGAGAAACATAAATGTTTTATAATTGATTTGACTGATAAATGGTAAGTTCGACATTTATATCTAAGGGCTGTGTGCCCAGGTGTTGCTGTGGGCTGTGAACGCCTGAGGTGGTTTTGTACTGTGGTACTGCTCTCACCAGCGACGCCTTGTTGGCAGCTTCCGCGCTGGCCATCCCTGTCCCCGGAGCCTCAGATGCCATGGTCTGATAGGCCATCGTGCGTGGGACCTGGCAGGCGGTGGTTGGTCGGATGGCGCTGAAGGCCTGCGGGCAGGATGCGGCTGGACCGATGGCACTCGGCATATCCTGGACTTGCTGTGGGTGGACGCACTGCATGGCCCAACAAGGGCTGGGGAGGAGTTGTGCCAGCTGGCTGCTTGCGCAGTAGGCAGGCCAGTTCTGAGCTTGTGGAATGGCTTCCATGTTGTAGCCGGAGGGCAGGGCAGGCTGGTAGGGGTTGAGCACGAGGTTGGGCAAGGCACTCACGCTGGCCGTGCGCTTCATGTACTTGTTGGAGAGGTGGGCCTGCCGCTCCTCCTTGCGCTGCGCCAGAGCCACGTACAGCGGCTTGGTGCCTACAACGCGCCCATTCATCTCCGTCATGGCCGTGGCGGCCTCCTCCGGCGAGGAGAAACACACGAAGCCGAACCCTTTGGAGCGGCCGCCCTCCATCATCACCTTGGCACTTGTGATGATCCCGAACGGAGAGAACTCCTTACGTAGACGCGCGTCGTCCAGACCGTCGTCTAGGTTCTTGACGTACAGGTTGTCTCCCTGGTAGCGAGTCATACCGTCCTGCTTCATCTGCTCAAACTTTCGTTTCAGCCCTGTCTGCCTCTCGCCTTTCTTCTGGGCATAACCCACATACACCTTCTTCCCATTCAGCTCCTTCCCATTTATCTCATCCACAGCCTTCTGGGCATCCTCGTGCCTCTCGAAGTTCACAAAGCCAAAGCCCTTGGACTTGCCGCTCTCGTCGGTCATGACGCGAGTGCTCAGCGTTTGGCCAAACTTGCTGAAGATCTCCTTCAGCTTGTCGTCGTCCATGTCCTCTCCAAAGTTCTTGACGTACACATTGGTGAACTTTTTGGCCCTGGCCCCCATCTCAGCCTCTCGCTCCTTGCGAGACTTGAAGTGGCCAATGAACACTTTGCGGTCATTGAGCAACATGCCATTAAGTCTCTCAATTGCTCTCTCCGCAGCCTCACGGGTCTCAAAGTGCACAAAGCCGTAGCCCTTAGAGCCATTCTCGTCACACACCACCTTGCTGGAAAGGATGTTCCCAAAGGCAGAGAATGTGTCGTAAAGAGCTTCGCTGTCAATAGACTTGTCAAGGTTCTTGATGAAGATGTTGCCAACTCCACTCTTCCTCAGAGAGGGGTCTCTCTGGGACCACATAATTCGCACAGGTCTGCCTTTGATGATGTTAAAGTTCATAGTGTCCAAAGCACGCTCAGCATCTGCCTGCTGCTGAAAGTTCACGTATGCGTATCCAAGTGAGCGGAGGGTCATCGCGTCCCTGCAAATCCGTACGGAGACTATTGCGCCAGCAGGACTGAATTTCTCGTATAGCATGGCCTCGGTAACGTCTGGATGAAGGTCACCCACGTACAACGAAGTCATCGGCGAACTTGGAGCACTTGGATTCATTTTCGTGAGGATCGTCGGTCAACCTTTCTGGAAATCGTAGTCGAAAGTAGTAAATGAATAAAATAAAATCGTAAATGATTTAACCAAATGATCTAACTGCACGAATTATAAAACAGTTTGAAACAGCAATTCAACAGAGCCAGGCAAGTGTCGACCGACCAAAGCGATCAAAGCAACACTTTAGCTTTAGATTCAAATACATGACAACTTGGTTGTTACGTAAGAGTGCTTTTACGTAAATGTTTATTTTTAAATATTATACAAACGCTATTTATTTATTTATGAATTATTCAATTATTTTAACTTATAACGTTAATAGCGTGAATGAGAGGCTTTAACAACGCCTTATATTTCAAAATATTACCTAGTCACAGCATTTTCCAAAAATCGTCCATATGCTGCTCACACTGAATCATTTACCGCATGGCTCAGAATAAATACTTTTAGTTTGATAAACGCAGCAACATTCATTTTCTTTAGCCTAATGCTCGGCAAAAAACATCGCATTAAAGTTAATTAATGGGATGAAATCAGTTTGCCTTGGAGCAGGCCTATGTTCTTTGAGGTTAAAAATCATCGCCTGGATTGTAAACCTTAGTAGAGTTCCACAACGAGGTGCGATTTGTAAAAGGACGTCTTTTTCTCTCCGAGTTAGAAATCTGGAGAAATAAATATATCAATTGATTTCCGCCCATCGGAGGACCTTTAGAACTTTATTATTTATTCATTATTTATTTCTAACTTCTCACTGTGTCCAACTATATCGGGTGTATAAAACGTATGAACAGACATAAATAACGTGGGGGAAACGGGAATAGGGGAGAGAGGAAAAAATAAGACGAGCAGAGACGAAACAGACAAACGGGAAATGCAGATAGAGTATTTTAAGTATTAGCCACCTGCACCATTACGGGAATGTGTGTGTGTGTGTGTGTGTGTGTGTGTGTGTGTGTGTGTGTGTGTGTGTGTGTGTGTGTGTGTGTGTGTGTGTGTTCGTGTGTGACTGCTTGTGTGCGTCTGCCTGTGTGTGTGTGTGTGAGAGAGAGAGAGAGAGGCTATGTGCGAGTGCACTGTATATGTACACGTACTAGATTGGGATATTTATCATTTATGGATTAGCTCTGTAAACTTTTTATCAAAGGAGTCCAGTCTAGGTTATTGGTTCTTATTGATTCATTCTGAGATTTTTTTCCATTGATATGTAGTCTATCAATAGATTTTTCCATTTGGTGACACTAATATTATTTTTTGTTTTCCAATTCATGAGTATGTTTGTATTTGCAATTAATAATGTTATATATATATTATCCTGTTTTTTTTCTATTGACACATTGGTTGATGACATGTCGCCTAGGAGACATAAAGATGGTGTTGGATGGATAGGGTTATTTAAATCATGGGACATGTGTGTGATGACCTATTGCCAAAATTACTTGATAGGTGTGCTCTGCCACACGATGTGAATGTAATCGTCAGCTGTGTTTGGAGTAAAGTATGTACAGATTGCTGAGCTTGTGAAACCAATTTTAAACATCCAATGTGTAGTATAATGTAATCTATGTATTATTTTGTACTGAATGCATTGTAGGTTAGTGTTGCTGTCATATGGTAATTATTATTATACATTTTAATCCAGACTGTGGCGTCGGGGGTTAGTAATAAATCTTCCTCCCATTGTCTCGATGGGAGAGTAATTATGCGATTTGATTTCATTATTATTTTGTATATCTTATGTGATAGTTTTTTTGTATTAGGAATGTTTATAATACTGATATGGATGCACGTGAGTTTAATGTCTCTGAACTGATAGTTGCTCTTACCTGCTTTCTATATCTTATGTTTGGGCTACTTGTGGAAGTGACATGAAAGCAGCGTTATGTTTATGTTAGTGTGGAGTTTGATATCTTGTGGAATTTCCACCAGGCTGTTAGTATCATGGCCACCCACAAATTGTTGATCATGAATGTTCTTTAATTGATTTGACTGATAAATGGTAAGTCTGACTTTTAGATCTTTGCATAATGTTTGCTCTATGTCTATCCATATTCTGTCTGATATACTAGGTTTTATCCATTTTATTCCATATTGTAGTTGATTTGCAATAATCAACTACAGTTCTGTAATGTTGTGAGTTTGATTCTATGTGATTTATTTTTCCAGTAGAATCAAGTTATGATGTTGTCCAAAGATTTTAGACAGGTTGGTGGCACTGGAATAATTGAAAACAAACAATTTCGTTTAGGTAATATTCTCATTTTAATTATTGCAGTTTGTCCGAAGAGCATAAGGGGCAAATTTGTCCATCAATGAAGTTTGTCGCTTATTGTTTTAATAATTGGATGACTATTTATTTTGAATAACAGACAACTGGGAAGAGAATTTAGTACCCAGATATGTAATATGATTGGTATTCAGGGGGATGGGGAATGTTTTTAATTGCATCATAAAGATATGCTGCTAATATATAGTATAATACACAAATATACTACTCGAGATACAATTTGACCAGTTATGTGTGATGTTCTGTGATGATCATATAGAACACCACAGACAACTGTGGCACATCACTGTCAAACCTCCTGATTGCAACCCGGGGCATCGTGAACTGTACAACATGACCCTCAGACAATGATCTCTGAGTGAAAGCGATAAACATAATCATCTTCATGTCATCACTTTCTCTACAAGTTCAGTGGAAGAGATGTCAGTGAAAGGGAGTTTTAATACCCTTTCCATTTTTAACTTTAATAAAAACACAGACGGAAAAATTCCAGAAAGTGATACAGAGAAAGGAAACTAGACTTTAAAATGGTGCTGCCCTCTTGATTTACAAGTGTAGATTATTGAAATTATTACAAATGTCTGACGCCAAAAGGGATTGTGTCAGTGTTTCACTACTCAATATTTGGTAGACAGTATAAACAAGCAGACTATGGTTAAAAAGATCACAGAAATAAAGCAAACACCAATATAATCTTGAACCACCTAGTCCACAGGAAACATTAGATTACTGGAACAAAATCAGACAACTAGCAGAACAACTTTTTACCAATGATGCAGGTGCACTTTTGGTGGATTTATTTATCTGTATTTCAATCCACTAAAGTTTTTCACTTGATCTAACATTACATTTAAGACCGACGCCCTGTTACGTCTCACAGAAGAGTCCATTGATCAAGCTGCTACTTACCCATCCTGGTCCTGGAGTACCTTTGCTCTGTACACTTTAGTGATGTCTTTGCTACCAACAAACCTATTTTAATCCATCAGATAGTAACCAAACGCTTCAAGGACACTTGCATAACCATTTTTATTTTTTCATAATACTTGTC
This sequence comes from Electrophorus electricus, assembly GCF_041902795.1. Classification (NCBI taxonomy): domain Eukaryota; kingdom Metazoa; phylum Chordata; class Actinopteri; order Gymnotiformes; family Gymnotidae; genus Electrophorus; species Electrophorus electricus. The sequence goes on along the minus strand of NW_027658693.1, from coordinate 686,115 downwards.
CAGGTTTCCACTATTATGTTCAAACCATACATTATTCAATATATGCTAATTGATATTTAATAGTTACACCAACAAGTTCTTGGTACTATTATGTTCAACCTGAACTACTTCTATTTTTTTAAAAGACGATCCTATTCTATATCCCCGGATGCCCATATTGTTTCTTTTGGTGATCTCCATATTGTTTCTTCCAGTGCTTGGCCGGGATGTCCCATCCTTGAACCAAGGCTCTCCCTTCAACGGAATCCCCTAGAGGCTTTTTCAAAGAGGCCTCCTGAAGATTTATGCTGAAGCCTACACTGGTCTTTCCTGCATGAAACCAGTTTATTCGGGACCATCCATACTTTTCTGCTTACAATATCATTTTATTACCTCAGCATTTTCATTACTAATTTAAAAATCAATCACTTTATACTTCTAAAGCTTTCACAGACACATTTAGACTTTTCAGCACTCTCAATGTCCAATGCTAAATGCTACAAACCACTCATACCCAAACAGAAGAAATAGCCCAAATATAGCCACACATATTCCTCCAACCTCTACATACTTCTAAGCTATATATAACGTTTAAAGCCATTAAAAGCAAAGTTATGAACATTTAAAATACACCTTGATAACACAGTTTATAGCTCTTCAAGAATGTTTAGTTGTCATGGCAACTATTCCTTTCTCGACTCTGTTTTGTTTTGGGGTTTTTTTGGCATACCTTTCTTTTTCAGTCATGAATTCCCTTTTTTGTTAAAATCTCCTCACCTTTTCTACAGCGCTTTCTCTCTCTCTAATTTCACAGGTAATTGTCTCTTTCCTCCAAGGGTCTGCATCTCACCTGGACCTTTTCCTGTTTGCTACTTCAGCTCCTGTCGTAGCTGAACATCAATAGTTTAATAGTTATTAGGAAATATTACTTAAAACAAAACAACAAGAAAACAGCAAAGAAGGTATATGCAAGTATATGTTCACTGTATTGTGCAACTGTCATGTCAGCAGGTGGACAATTTTAGCTAAAGTTAGCATTTCAAACATATATTTTGATATTCTAAAATAATGTTTATTAACTCAATATTTCATCACAATGGGGTGGACATTTTTAGCTTTAACTCATCTGAGTATGGAGACAAAGTGAGAAATTCAAATGAACTGACATACTATAGGAGCATGCAGTTTATGCCTTTAGTCGAATGAAGATAGACCTTTTTTAAAGTTGTGAGGTCACTGATGTCAAAGGTCGCATTTTTACCAAGATGGTTATCCAAAGATGAGAGAGTGGACAGCAATTCTTGGACATGTTTAAATAACTTGATTTTTTATTTTTTTTATTTATTTATTTTTAATCAAAATTGCAAAATGAATAATCAAAATACCTAAAATATTAATGAACGTATTTACAACCTTACGGTAATATTTAAAAGTTTAAAAGGTTAAAACATGTTTAAAAGGTTAAAACATCCAAAATACCCATTTCCTCATCAAAGACAATGTAATAAGGTTAACATTCCTATATATTCGTAAAATGTGTTCATTCAGAGTAAAACTTTAATCAGTTAATTAAAAACATTAATTGTTTCACAATCTTTGTATCAGCACATTTAAACGAGTATGTTGTATTGACCCTTAGGTAACAGAACGAAATGTGAAGTCCACTTATAAAATAAATTACGCATTCGTCATTAGATCAGAGTAGGTGAGGGACAGAGAGCCATGTGTGAAAACGAACAATCATCTCACAAAACACTACTTATGACTAACAAGTAAACACTTGCAAAATAAAAGTAGCCGTTTATGTTAAATATAAGATTTCACAAAACTATTAATTAAAAAAATATTAATTAAAAAATATTAATTACAAAAATATGAATTAAAAAACGTAAATCGATATTTTTGCGATTGATCTCCCTCCCAAGTTACACCGTTTACTTGTCTTAGAACTGAAACACGAGTATCACTGTTACGTTTTAATGAAACCGTTATTTTGAAAATTACAAAACTGCATGTCAATGTTAACCGTGTGGGGTCATACGTGAGTGTATGTTACAGCTGAATTATTAGGTTACCTAACTAAGCTACAGATATTTTTATATTTATTGGCTGCTTGTACAGATTTGTTAGCTCGCTGATAATATACTTTTGTATATAAAATTGTTCTGCGCAAACCACAGCACCATTGCTAAGTTAGCACTTAGCCTTAGCTAACGTTACTTTTAAAGTTAAATTGAGTTTCTTGTCTTGTTCATGGCTTTGTAGCCGAATCTCCCGTTTAGACATGATGTCTGCCCGCAGGCTTAGACGTCTAGTGTTTTCTGTTCAAAAGTGTTTATCTCGACTCGCCGACAAATGCAGAGGTTATTGCTCAGTGTCTCTATCTAGCACTCCTACTAATGAGACTGATGAGACGAGAGTGAGCACATTTAAGACCAAGCTGTCGTCATTAAGAGTTCTTCAGGCAAAAGTTCAACTGAGACGCAACAGGAACATCAGGAATCGTATCTTCCTGAAGAAAGTGGTCTGGCGCAGCTACGGAAAGGTATGTAACTGCATTTGTTGCCATGATAGTTCAGGCTTTAGGATTTTAATTCCCATGTGTCAGTATGCCGGTAGTCGTTGCCAATTTTATTTTGGTGTTTACATCTTGCAGTGTATTTCGAAACATACGGCTGTCAGATGAACGTCAACGACACTGAAATTGCGTGGTCCATTCTTCAGAAGGGTGGATATGTTCGGACCCACGAACTATCAGAGGTAAGTGTCAATGCCTTGACCTTTGACCCTTGATAAACACAGCGCTTCCTTTATTTGAAAGCTTTCATTCTCATCTTTCTTAATTTTTTTTTTTTTTTATACAGGCAGATGTGGTGCTTCTTGTCACATGCTCCATAAGGTAGGAAAAGCCTATTTCTGTTTGTATTTTACACAGTGAATCTATACGTTGCCAATCTTGTGCAACTTGACAGCAGTCCTTGACTTCAGTGACATTTTTTGCTTGGATGTAATGCTATTTTCTGTTGGAAAAAATAAAAATCATTGTGACAGGGAAAAGGCAGAGCAGACCATCTGGAACAGACTCAAACATCCAGCAGTTCTGAAAAAGAAGCATCTAAAGAGCAGCACTCCATTAAAGATAGGAGTCCTGGGTAACTTCTCACTTCACCATAGTTCTTCATTCACGTTCAAATGTATCTCTCAGTCTGAAATGTTCGTGTGTGCGCATGTATGTTTGTGTGTGGGTTCACGCGCCCGTATACGCATATGTCTGCTTGCTCTCTTGTAGGTTGCATGGCAGAGAGACTGAAGACTGAGTTGCTGGAGAAGGAGAGGGTGGTGGATGTTGTAGCAGGGCCAGATGCCTACAGAGATCTTCTCTGACTCCTTGCACTGGCCCATGGGGGTCAGAGGACCAGCAATGTCCTGCTCTCCCTGGAAGAGGCATATGCTGATGTCATGCCCATTCACCATTCAGGACACAGTGCCTTTGTGTGAGTGCCATAATAATATCTGGCTGATTTATAAGGGAGGAGTTCCTACTAAACACTAACTCTTAAATTAACTTTGCACTGTGTGATTTTGTAAAGATGGTAAAGAGTAAAATAACAGTCTCACATGTACAGTTCAATTTTTAAGTTAACATGTATAGACAGTTTTTGGTGTTTTCATATTCAACTCTAATACACTGAATTTAATCTGAACAGCAACTGTTAGATTAAAATACAGAAATGTCAGCTATAATTTAAGGGCATTTGCTACCATATTGCATGAAACATGGGACTTGCATCCACAATAAAGCCAAAAACAGCAAATGCTCATAGTTCAGTTGTTTATTATTATCATTTTACTGAACACTTCAATCTGCATTTTTTGGTTAAATATTTATACATGACTGACCCTCCTACACTTATGAAGGGATATAAAACTTCAAACACCGTGGTGGCTCATCTTCAGCTCCTTCATGCTTTTAGATGTAGCACTTCAAACAATGGTTTGATATCAGGGGTGTCGATACTTTTAAAGTCCTTTCAAGCTGTTGACAGTACAGACCTTGTGTACTGCAAGCCTTGTTGGTGGCACCTTGTCTTACAGTGGGATTATCCAGTATATTTTGTCCCTCTTTGACTGCTGTAGGTCTATCATGCGGGGCTGTGACAACATGTTCAGCTACTGCATTGTGCCGTTTACCTGGGGGAGGGAAAGGAGCAGACCTGTGTCCTCCATACTTGAAGAAGTGCGCATGCTGTCTGACCAGGTCTCTTCCCTTCAGCGACTATGTGTGCAGTCTGGCTTTACTAGTTTCTGTGTGTGAAACTTGGCCAGATGTGAACACTAAGTATATGAAATGATCATGGCCATAGGGGGTGAAGGAAGTGACCCTGCTGGGTCAAAACGTGAACAGCTACAGAGACGTGTCTGGGGACGGGGCCAGCAACTCGGAGCTTGGTTCGCACCTCAGCCGTGGTTTCAGCACCGTGTTCCCGTGATGAGCAAGGAGGCCTACGATTCGCTGACCTGCTACACCACGTCTCCCTCGTAAACCCTGACAAGGATTCGCTTCACCTGGCCACATCCTAAAGACTTTCCTGATGAGGTAGAAACCCCAGAGTCATGGATGTGAGCATGTGGTTTTTGGTTGGGATACCCATGACTAGTGTGGGGAAGGTACTTTTAAAATGTATTTCATTGCAGGTGACAAAATACAGAACACAGAATACATGCTGTTAAATGTAATTTAAATGTAATTAAAGTGAGTTATATTTGAAATAGTCTTGGACAATGTTGACGTATTCCAAAGTTTTTAAAGTATGTTCCTCGTTTGAGTAATGTAATGGAATATGTTACCAATTACATTTAGGGGCATGTACATGTACACTGCCTACAGTGCCAGATTAAACCCTGTGGAGGCCCCTAGGCAGTCATAATCTTGGGGCCTCCCTTGCAAATTATCTCCTAATATGTTTTTTTTTTTTAAATTCCTTGTTGCATGGCCCCTAAAAGGTGTGGGGCCTACAGGTCACTGCCTGCTCTGGTAATCTATTGGTAATCCGGCCCTGACTGTTTATGGCTTGTGTGGTGTAGTGGATGTTCAAAGAGTTTAAGTATTTAGTTGAACAGTTTCTTATAGTCTGAATTCATGTGCAGATATTGCTTATAGGCCATTTTAAGCAGCAGATTGGATAATAATTTAGGATTCGCAAATTTGGATGTGAGCAGTAGAAAAGATCATTAATAGATTATCAGATTGAAAAAGCCTTATGCTTATCAGATATGTGAAATAAGGTTTGACTGCCATAGTCAATTTGTGCTGTTTTCGTTTGACCTGTGCTGGGGTGGGTGAGTATGTTTCCTGAAGGTGTTATAGCTAATCCAAGAGCGGAGGAACATCTGTAAGCAGATCCACTTGCCAGCTCAGAGTGGCAGCAGCAGAGTCTTACAGACCATGAGGCGTGGGTGAGAAACGCTCCTAGAACGACAGCACTCACCACAAGCACAGTAGAGATTAGCCTGCTTATCTCAAATCTCTTGATGTCTCATGTGTTAAAACTTAGTTCTCACTTTAAGTCATCATGCTCTGGGATGTTTTCATAGGTATACTAGGGAAGCCTACCTTGAGCTTGTGGAAAACATTCGAAAGATAATACCAGGTGTCCTATCATTACCAAACATTCAGTATGTAATTATAAAATTATTGTAGCTATAATAGGTCTTGTGTGAATAAATATCTATGTATAATTTCTTTTTACAGGGGTCAGTCTGAGCAGTGACTTCATCACAGGCTTCTGTGGGGAAACAGAGGAGGACCACCAGCAGTCGGTCTCTTTGATCAGGGAAGTGGGCTATAATGTAGCCTTCCTGTTTGCCTACAGCATGAGGAAGGTGAGATCCTATTTTGTCATTGTGTTTAACACTATCAAAAAACAGACATTCTCCCTGGTTCATGTGATGGTTCTATCAAGAAATTCACCATTGTCTATTATCATTTGGAGAATTGAAAGGGTCTTGTGGCTGCCAGTTGGGCTTTACCTTCTGACATGAAGATGTGTGTACCACACCCACAGAAAACTCAGGCATACCACCGTCTCGGGGACGATATCCCAGCTGAGGTGAAGAAGCTGTCGCCTGGAGGAGCTTATCTTTACATTCCGAGAAGATGCGGCTAAGGTCAACACCAGTTTCATCGACAGCAAACAGCTTGTCCTAGTGGAGGGAGTGAGTACTGCAGTGGGTTGAAGCCATGCTGTGTTACAACTGTGTTTGGAGCACTTCTGCTGTTAATAATTTGGGATTGCTGCATCTGTGTGTCTTGGTCATCATGTTTTGCATATCGATTTAACTAGATTTCTGCAAGAAAATAAATAGTTGCAGTAAATTCTCCTCCCTTATCTTATTTAGACCTGCTGGATCAACATCATGAGGTCTGTCTGACAACGATGATGAACAATGGCATTGTCTATCAGCTCAGCCCTAGCACCTTTTGGCATTTCATTTTGGTTTTGGCTTTGTTCTTTTCTGGAGGGCAAATAGAGTTTATGTGTTTATGTATTTAGGGCATTGTTTGGTCTATTTTAGTCTATTTGAGTTGTATGGTCACTTTCCCGTTTGTGGTGTTAGTTTGCGATTGCCGCATGGGTTTCTGTGGCCCTTTCATTTGAAACCCTTCCCTGGTTAGGCATAGCATTGTGTCTGTTTTGGATGCTTTGAGCTTTTTGTTATTTTTGAAGTGTTGAGAGCAGTTCACATCTTTGGTACCGGGAAATCCCAATGACTGGTTTCCCTGTGCTTGTGGTCTTTAGTGTATTACCTGCCATCAATAACTGTTTGAAGATTGGGGTCTTAGTTAATTTTGATTCTTGTTAGTGTCCTTCTTTTGAGGACATGCCTGGCGAATGCACAGAAAACTACCACAAGGTGTTTGCCACTTGTGTGTTAATATGCGCTACCAGTCATGCTGAGATTGGATCTACCGATATACACACTGATAACAGAATTTTATGACCATCTACATAACAGTGGGAATAACCACCCTTGGTTTGGATAACACTAGTGAGACGTTGTGGCATGGTATCTGGAGGCAATGTAAGAGCAGGAGAGAATTTCTGTCTGCTACAGTGCTTAGTCAAGCCTTTTATATTGTACAAATGTTATCTGCTGTTTTTGCTTGACTGAGTCTGTTTTCTGCAGGAAAGTAAGAAGTCATCTCAAGATCTTTGTGGTCGGAATGATGGGAATGTGAAGGTTATTTTTCCAAGAAAGGATTTGCTTTCTTATCCCACGGATACCAACCCTGTCACTGTTAAAGCTGGAGACTATGTACTGGTGAAGGTGAGCTCTTACTTCAGTTTGCTACTCCTACATGTATATCTGTCTGTGTTGAGACTAAAACAGGAGCATGTTTTTACACACACACACACACACACACACACACACACACACACACACTCACACACACACACACACACACACACAGATATATATGAGCTGTATGTGTGGAATATTTATTCTGGTAAGCCTGTCTGTGATATGTAATATACATGGCTGTGAAATATACTGTACAGTTGTGGCTACATTTCCATGATTATTGGTGACTACTCTCTCCTTTAGAGATTACCTCAGCCAGCTCTCAGAGTCTGCAAGGCCACGCCTTCAGCCACGCCTCCCTGAGTGATGGACACCCCAGACGCCTATTGATGCACAAGCAGCTGCATATTAGCCTGTAGGTTCCACCTTCTTAGTATCAGGACTGGGTGGGAGTGTGTGTCACAGACCTATAGGTCTTCCCAGCTCCAGCTCTTGGAAGCCAGTATGCTCAGTGAGGAGTGTTCACTGCCTCAGTCACCCTGTCTCCTCATTATCAAGCTCATTATGAGGTGATTCAGGCATGGTGAGGCAGAAAACCCCTGAAAATATGCAGGGAAGTTTCCTCAGAACTTGAGCTCAGTGTTCCTGAAGTGCAGTTTGAAATGAAATAAGGCTTTTCATTTTTTCATTCATTCATTTATTCAGAATCATGTCTGACTCATGTATGACTCGGTGTTAAAGGAAAGTTTTAACACAGATTTTGTCTGGGTACACACTTTGCAAACTTCAAACTGCATGATTAGCAGACAGTATTGTAGCTATTCAAGTTTATGATCAATAATGTAAGGTAAGTGTGTGTCAACTCTGGGTGGGTCAGGGTGTGTTCTCCCCTAAACATACTTCTGACATAATCATTTGTTTAAACACTACAATTCTCTATATCCTAATAATTACTGCCACATTTTAATAACCTGTAATACACTGTAAATACAGCATTTGTAAGCTTTAAATTTACAAACATGAACAATCATACTATAGCAAATACATGATACTCATACCTGTGACATAGTGTTTTGAACAGACATTTGCTGCCACACCTGCTATTTTAGCAGGCTAAATAATCTGCCTTCTGAAATGCTAATATGCTTAATTTCATGCAAGTGCTAGTGTTCCTATTTGCTTGCTGATGTGCATGGAAGCACCATATTATTATTATTACTATTATTATTATTACTATTATTGTTATTACTATTATTATTATTATTATTATTATTACTATTATTTTTATTATTTTTATTATTATTGAGTCAAACTGCTATCAAGTTAGCTGGTTGCTCTTAACTAGTAGTGTGAACAGGACAGGGGACTTGGGGAAGACCCAAAGGGTGAGGTTTGTGTGTGTACATTCACAAGTACTGGTGCACAGCCACTGACATACATAAACACTGCTATCTGGATCTGGAATTTTTAACATTAATGTACAGACTATTCTTTCTCCTTAAAAAATTCATTATGGTAATAATTATGGCAGTATATGTTCCCCTGCAAACAAATGCTAGGCTGCAGGCTGCACGATGCTGCAATCAACCAGCTGATGGCAAATCCAGACAGTGTTGTTATTGTGGCAAGAGACTTATTGTAAATGCATTGCCATTAATTGAGAGTCATTTTAAAAGATATTTACTCTCCCACTGCGCATACTCCCGTTTTCATAAATTGGTAAATATACATGTTGCTGCTTGTCACACAAACTTTTGTTGTACACAAGTAATAATGAGAAAAGGACTCATCATATGTTTTATGATATAGCTAAAGCTATGCATTTATCAAGAGGATTTAACACATTACAGAACACATCTAGTTAATCCTTTCCATGATTGACCCAAGGGCAGATAGCAATTATTTAAGTGTTACTATGTTTTAATTTAATAATAAAAATGACCATATGAACCTTTTTGCTTTATATTTGTTTATATTCAGCTGCCTTTATAATGACAATTATTTATGACAATTTATGACAATGACAATTTACAATACATTATCAGTGAGTGGTATAATTAAAGTAAAATCATTGTTAAATAAGTCTCATTCTTGTCTCAGATTCAAACACTACAAAATCTTGGTCTTTGCTTGAATGATTTTTTAATGGTCCTGACTACAACACTATCCTTTGATAAGCTTGGAAGTTGTACACTACTGTGAGAGGAAGTTACATTCAGCTAGGAAAGAACCAACAATCAAATAATATACACAGATTAAGATGGCCATTAAAGATCCCAAACTAAGATTAATGCACTAATTAATAAACTACAACTTGTTTGCAGGAGTTCATCAGTGTTTTATCATTGGCATAGGTAAAGGGGTTTTCAGGCACAAGTTAAAAAAGGCACAAGTTGTCAAAGCATAAGAATAATGACCATAATGATCATAAGAAAGCCTTTCTGAGCCAAAGATCTGAATTAACAGGGAATAACAGGGGCACTTGCAAAACTGTGCCTAAGTGTATCCAGAAAGCACTGTTGGGCTTTTGTAGGAAAAAAAGGTTACACAAAGGTTACACTGATAAAACAGTTTAATCTGAACGAAGAATCAAGACCCAGGAGCTGTAAAAGAATAAGTTAATCTCTGCATTGCTCTCTATATAGGGGGAGTTTTACAACATTGGAGTGCACAAGAAACCCGCTTTTGCCCCGACACCATTTTCACTGCCACCTGATGAAAGCAACATGCTGTATATGGGCATCTCTGCCTTCACTGCCAACTCAGCAGGCTTTGTGTAGAAAAATGCAGGAGCACTCACACTCAGAATCACAGACGACATGGTGAGTTTAAACCACTCCTTGCCATCACTGAGGGAAAGGTGTGGATGTGGTTACCTTACAAGACCAGGCTATTTAGTTAGAAGACTGATGAAGAAGACTGATAACTTTATACTGTTCTCCCAGTGCACATTAATAATCCCTTAATAGTGTAATAAATGAATGGACAAATAAATGATCAACAGTCCCTGAAAATGAAACAAACGTTTATCCTTCCAGATTCCCAGAGCCTCTCCATATCGTCTGAACACCAAGACATTTGAAGCCTTAATTCCGCAGGTATAAGAGATCACTTTCTGTATTCATCACACAAGCATGCAGAAACTGCTGATTTTATATTCTCACATAGGTTTCCTAACACAGTAGACTTTGAATCTTAAATGAATAATAAGGTTTAAAGAGTAACAAATAATATGATCTCATTAGCAACACAACCATATTTAGATGAAGAATTTCCGAAAAGAACAACATTTCACATGATGATGCTTGGATGAAATGTGTTGAAAACACTGAGTTCTTTTGCTTTTGGTGCTAAAGGCACTTGCAAGTACACCTTACACAGATTGATGGTGGTAGTATAGTTGGCATTCAGTTAAATCAATTAAACTTTGGACAGGGGTAGATTTGTCCTTCATACTGTTATTCAGCACAGGTAATAGCCATTTTGGGACTTTGTATCACTTTTGGGAGGCTGCCGTGTTCTCCTTAAAGTACCCAGGTTGAAGAGTGCTGGGCCCAGGAGTATTATCACCTGCTCCTGCATTTCTGCCGATGAAATAGTGAGATGGATCCACATCCTGCCTGCTTATTGGGGACGTACTGTTCTAGCAGCTCTTCCTCATCTGTCCATGCTCATACCATGGGTTGCTGTACTGTTTCCATGCTTATGTGGTACTCTTTCCGCAGGATGCTATGGAACTTTTGGTGCTCCCTGCTCCTCTCTGGCATTTGTAGCTTGACCTTCCTGGTGATTTTTTTGCAGTCCACGTCACTTTGCCAGGAGCTTCCTTTTGCTGATTAGCAGAAGCAGGAATACCTCCTGTCCTGCCAGGCTTTTGCAGTCATATTAGGCACATTGACTGCTCCGCTCTTACCTGCTTTCTATATCTTATGTTTGGGCTACTTGTGGAAGTGACATGAAAGCAGTGTTATGTTTATGTTAGTGTGGAGTTTGATATCTTGTGGAATTTCCACAACGCTGTTAGTATCATGGCCACCCACAAATTGTTGATCATGAATGTTCTTTAATTGATTTGACTGATAAATGGTAAGTCTGACTTTTAGATCTTTGCATAATGTTTGCTCTATGTCTATCCATATTCTGTCTGATATACTAGGTTTTATCCATTTTATTCCATATTGTAGTTGATTTGCAATAATCAACTACAGTTCTGTAATGTTGTGAGTTTGATTTTATGTGATTTATTTTTCCAGTAGAATCAAGTTATGATGTTGTCCAAAGATTTTAGACAGGTTGGTGGCGCTGGAATAATTGAAAACAAACAATTTCGTTTAGGTTATATTCTCATTTTAATTATTGCAGTTTGTCCAAAGAGTATAAGGGGCAACTTTGTCCATCAATGAAGTTCGTCGCTTATTGTTTTAATAATTGGATGACTATTTATTTTGAATAACAGACAACTGGGAAGTGAATTTAATACCCAGATATGTAATATGATTGGTATTCAGGGGGATGGGGAATGTTTTTAATTGCATCATAAAGATATGCTGCTAATATATAGTATAATACACAAATATACTACTGGAGATACAATTTGACCAGTTATGTGTGATGTTCTGTGATGATCATATAGAACACCACAGACAACTGTGTGGCACATCACTGTTAAACCTCCTGATTGCAACCCGGGGCATCGTGAACTGTACAACATGACCCTCAGACAATGATCTCTGAGTGAAAGCGATAAACATAATCATCTTCATATCATCACTTTCTCTTCAAGTTCAGTGGAAGAGAGGTCAGTGAAAGGGAGTTTTAATACCCTTTCCATTTTTAACTTTAATAAAAACACAGATGGAAAAATTCCATAAAGTGAGACAGAGAAAGGAAACTAGACTTTAAAATGGTGCTGCCCTCTTGACTTACAACTGTAGATTATTGAAATTATTACAAATGTCCGACGCCAAAAGGGATTGTGTCAGTGTTTCACTACTCAGTATTGCATTTGGTAGACAGTATAAACAATTAGACTATGGTTAAAAAAATCACAGAAATAAAGCAAACACCAATATAATCTTGAACCACCTAGTCCCAGGAAACATTAGATTACTGGAACAAAATCAGACAACTAGCAGAACAACTTTTTAACCAATGATGCAGATGCACTTTTAGTGGATTTATTTATCTGTATTTCAATCCACTAAAGTTTTTCACTTGATCTAACATTACATTTAAGACCGAAATCCTGTTACGTCTCACAGAAGATTCCACTGATCAAGCTGCTACTTACCCATCCTGGTCCTGGAGTACCTTTGCTCTGTACACTTTAGTGATGTCTTTGCTACCAACAAGCCTATTTTAATCCATCAGATAGTAACCAAACGCTCCTTTGCTGCAGAGCACAGAAATCATTCAAATTTGCAGTCAACAGATACATCTGGGCCAGATTTTGGATCAATGGACTAGGCTGGAACTGCACATATACTGTATATGCAAAATTCAAAATACGGGGAGTGGTTGGTCTCTTTTGCAATCAAATCTGAATACTATGGAATTCGTTTCACATTTGTTTAATTTGACAGATTTTAAATGGATAATGGACATCACTAGACAAAAAGGAATAAACAACTATATGAAAAGGAACAAAACCAAAAACAAAGGAAGACTTTAACACACTTGCCCAAACAAGCACTAAATCTGACAAAAATAGATCAACCAAGTCTGGGATGATTTTTTTGGCTCTATCAAGGAGCATTTTGCTGTCATTCCTCACAGGTTTATTCTCGTCTTGTCTTGTGCTTTTTGACTTGCTCTTGTTTTGAGAACCATAAAAGAAGTTGAATAAAAAGAAATTAAATATCAGGATAACATAACAACTGTGCTGACATCTCACTTATTAGCAACAATTCGATTTTCTGATGAATAACAAATTTGGCCATTTTAAACTCACCTTTTTAAATACTGAAGAAGCCCGTGCCACTTTTGGAGGTGAAGGAATTTTACTATGGAAACAACAAAAATATATAAGGAAATGTTGTTCGTTTGTCATTCTTCAAACATCAACAGCCTGAACTAAAATCCATGATCAAATTATTTTGAGAGAGCTTGTGTCTAAGTTTATAGATTGTTATTCTTATTCTCTATTTAATGGATGAATCACTCATAGAGCTCAGGTCCATGTTGTATTTTGTTAATTGCACAATACAATCAAAATGATTTTATTCTACTTTAGCACATTATAAGGAAAATAAGACTAATTCCTTTAACATTACTTCCTAATCTTTTAAAATAACAAGGCTGATGAAACATGTTTAATCTGTTTCATGTTTCATCGTTCCGATACTTTGGAATAGTCCAGAAAGTATTTATAGTATCTATTGGTGTTTAATACAGATTAAAGAGTGGCTTGTTTAGCTTAGTCTAATTGTTCAGCTTGTTTAGCCGGGTTAATTTAAATTCTGTTTAAATTAATTTCATTTTCTACATTTATATTTTGTGACTTTTAACTTTTATTTGATCAATGTTTTATTGCTGAATACTGTTCGTTCATTTCAGTGTAAAGCACCTTGAGATTTTGGGTTCTATAAGGAATATGCTGTATAAATAAGAATCATTTAAAATTCATATTGTTATTCTAAGATTTTTTAACATTGTAGTGCAAAGGCCTTACATCTTCCTGCCAAAAAGACGCTTCTGTTTCTCCATTTGTCCTGGTCCAAGTTTTCTTAGGACTCTCCTGGAATACTTTGTTCTGAAAAGGCGATATGAAGTCAAAAGCATAAATCATTTTTACAGTTTGGTGGACAGACAGCAATCTAACATGTAAGCAGGCAGGCTTGAGGATCAGAAGGCAGACAGTTATACATGTGAATGGCAGTCAGTTCAGAAAGACTGTCAGTATGCAGACCAACACTCATGAAGGACAGAAAACAGGCAAGAAAGCAATCAGAATGGCAGCACACCTTTACAGGTAAATTTCAACAGGCAAGCAGCTGGGTATGCATATCCCTAAACCATTAGTTCCAAAGGCTAAATCTTACTGCATTGAATACAAAAAGTTTATGAATGGTTTAAACTGATTTTATTAGTGGTTAATAATTAGGTCACAAACAACTTAAACATCATTAAATAAACAGTCATGACACATACACAAAAGGGGCAGCAGGAATGTGTTGACCTGTAGAATGTGTTGGTGGGTATATGGAAGTAACTTATTAGCTAACAAATATCTGACCCCACAAAATGGTGACTGTTGCAGAAGGCAAACTAAGATAAGTAACCAGTCAGGTTAGCAGTACGTATGAAGGTGAGATAACTAGCCCATATGGCAAGCAACACGTCAGCTGCTCTTTTTATGCATTTAAACTGTTCATTTATAGCCATTAACAAGGTACTTTAAAACTCTACTTTTCAAGAGGTAACCCATATTTCAAAAACTGATACTCCACCGTCAAATGTTTCTTTCTAAGAAAACAAGCTGTAAGGTAGCAAGCAAATTTCCAGAAAACACTAATGTCTGCTGAGAGCCCTGTTTTCTTTACTATTTAGGTTACTTTACTCATAACAAGAAGGCACAGAAAGCACACCCATATGTATGCACAGGTTATGTCTTGATTTTATATGTTGCAGCTGACCAAAAGGGTCGCTGCTACCTTTCATGGTGTTACAATAAATTATCATCAAAAAATGGAACTCTCTTTTGAGTTAAGGGCCAAAAAATTTGCTCATAACATAAAACCCATCTCCGCTTCACTGCTTCAAGCAATAAGTCCTTTTTTTTGGTAATTCTTTTACATATATTGGTTTCCACAACGGGACGAAAATGACAGGGACTGAAACGCACCCATTAACAGCTTACGTGTTACGTGTTACGTAGCTTACGTGTTATCCAAGTCATTTCCAAATATTCAACCTGCGGCTCGGCACCGCTAAAATGATTTTATAACCGTGACGGCATCTGACAAAATCAACACATAACCGACAACTGCTGTGAAAGTTAGAAAGCACAGAATACATTGTTTTCACTCACACAGCGCACAAAGTGTTAATGGTCAAAATTATCAAATTCAATTGTTCAAAATCAAAATCAAAAGCAGATTCTCTCTAGTGAGTGAACAGAGGTAGACGCAGAGAGAGGGGCGCTACTGTGGACCGACTCTTCTCTGCTAAGTTGAGCTGTTCGTCTCAAACTGCCCGCACTTAGGAACGTTATACGCACCTGCAGCGTGGACGTACCACATCGAAATACGTCACCAAGTGTGGGCAGACGAGAAAGGGCGGGTATGGTGATGAAATTTGGTTTAATCACTTATATTACTTGTCTTGTACCTTTAAAATAGCAAAATCTAAATAGCATGAAAAGCAGTCGCTTATGCTTGACATAAAGCCTTGTGTGAGAAAACAGGTGGAACGTCAATGCATTCCATAACTATATAAAACTACAGCAGACAGACCGTTCATCATAAAATTAGAAAAGCTCTAGCTATAGTAGCTAAGCGGACATTTAGACAGACAAACAACCCAAACTGCAATACAGACAGAGGTGGGTAGAGTAGCCAAAAAGTAAAACCACTAAATTATCTGTTAAGTGGACGTACCGAACCAGGAATGGGTTTGCTCTTCCTCGACTCGTTTTGGCCAAGGGTGAGCGAGGGACTGTGGGTTCCATCAGTGCACATTCCTTGACCAATGTATTCTTAATGATCCATTTTATTTCTCATTCACACTACATCAAAGACAGTTCACTTAATTTTCAAATCCAGTGTGCATGCCTTAAAAGTATGCAAACTGTTCAAAACATATGCCTTAAATTAGAAAATGATATGCTGCTGATCATTGAAATAATCAACTTTCTGGAGAAGGAGAATCAGTCTCGATTGCAGTGGCTCGCACTGCTCTGTGCAAACAGTGTGCACAGAAAACAGGGATCCTCACGATTCTTTCCCAGCTGTTCGTCTTGGTTTTATTTGATAATGATTCTCTCATCAGAAATGCAAAATCTAAGTACTGAACTCTGTTAAAATTCTTATAATAAATGCATTTATCTATTATATTTACACATATTTTCTGTGTTTGAACAGGCATGGTATGGACATATATACTTTGACATTTCCCAGATCTATAAACAAATCTCACATACAAGACAGAATTCTGATACCGCACCTTTTGCAAAATTGTACATTTGCCATTAGATCATGTTTGGCTTGTGTTTTAACCTGTGCTAGAAGCCTCCAGGGTAAAACACAAACCAAACATGATGCCTTGCCGGCTCCTGAATATCCCTTTCAGTATCTACAGATAGACTACGCACATGCCACCTTGTAGTCAGTTGAAGTACCTGCTGGTGATTGTAGACAGGTTTTCCAAGTGGACTGAGGCATTTCCTTGTTCTTAGGTTAAAATCCTAGCCAAGGAGATAATACGGAGGTACTGTGTGCCTTGGGTAATAGATTCAGGTTAGGGACCCTGTTTCATTTCCAAGGTAACTCAGAAACTATGCACCTACCTAACTATTGACTGGAAATTTCACATCCCTTATCATCCTCAGTCATCTGGCATTGTTGAGAGAATGAAACATACCTTGAAAGAAAGGTTAACAAAGGCTATGATGGAAACAGGAAAGAAGTGGATACATCTACTGCCAGCGGTGTTATGTGAGATCAGAATGACGCCCAGTGCCACCAATAAATTGTCACCGTTTGATGTAACTTTTGGTAGACCATTTACCATCCCATGGGTCAGATGTAACCCAGGTGTTTCTCATTCAGGTGACATGGACGTGATCTTGGTGGACTACACCCAAATGTTGACTGAGAAATTGAACAGTGTGCATGGTAATGTCGCTTGCTCTCTCCCTCTTCCCGCAGACAAGCCTACTCATGCATTTATTCCAGGTGACACTGTTTTGGTCAAATCACTGAACCCTTGGAAAGCTGGTAAAGCTGCGTATGGACCCCCAACAACCGTGATCGCAGTGACCCGAACCGCTGTGCTTACATCGGGATCAGCACAGTGGATACACACCAGCCGGCTGAAGAAATCACCAGTAGCTGACGCGTCCGACAAGCAAAATGCACCTAAACACATTCACATATAGTACAAAATTTGTTATATGATTTCATGCTGAGGGACTGGCCCTTGGCTGCACCACACACCAAGGAAGTACTCCTTGTCCCTGTATGTCAATACACTTTAGCATTGGTATTATAACTTGATAGATATCCTTTCTGCCTATTAACATCCTTTTGCTGACTCTTTGGTCCTTTCCTGAAAGGTTCTTGCAAAACCTTACTATAGGAATAATGGGCCCCATTCATTTGATAATATTGGCATTATTTTCAGTCTCAAAAAGTACAAAATGGGGGATAGTGGGCTTTCAGAGTCATCAACAACAGTGTAATGGTAAATTAGCTTGTGTGGTCTCCCTGGTAGCGGTAGGAGAGGTGGAGCCAGGAAAGGACTGTCTGGTTTGTCAAGCATTCCATACACCCTGGGTACCAGTCCTGGTAGATGATGTTATGACAGCAGCACTTAATCATAATTCATCCGACTGTCAGATCAATATGGGAGTACGGTTTATACGAAATGTATCTAAGGCAGCAGCTGCCAGTGGTAATCTCCCCGCATGGGCCCTGTTTGATCGTTCATGGCCAAACCACAGGACAGACTGTGACATTGGCATTTGTAAATGGTATTACCCCCATTTCAGAAATATGACCCTAGCAGTATTACCTGTGAAAGGTAGCACCTGTCTATGTTCTGCAGGCTTGCCTGATTGTCCATTTTTTGGTCACACGCTGTGTATAAATGAGGTATGGACATTAGGCACGGGACTGGGCAGATGCACAATAAATAATATAACAGGCACACCGTCTCTTTGCCCTGCGATCCTGGGCACTGGCATATCTGCAGCTATCATGTGGGTATGCGGTAGGATGGAATACTCCAGCCTACCCACTTTGATTGTTAGTCATACCCATCATCAATTTCCCTGAAAAGGATGTTGTACCCCAGCATTAACTATCCCATCTCTGGTCATATATACATGTTCGCAGTTGACATCTGACAGAGCTAAAAGGTCTGTAATTAATGGCACCCCTAATAGGTATGGTGGGTATGTACTGGCCAACCCATGGACTAATCCTGGAATGAACGCGGGTGGGAGTTTGTTCCTGGGAGGAGGAACTACTGCAGCCCTTAATAAAATTAACGGTTTGGCATGGCAGGTACTTAATTTAGCCAATAGGAGTGAAAACGCCATGGCATTACTCAATGATAAGGTAAATAAGATCCGTACCGCTGTCATGCAGAACCGCCTAGCCCTAGATCTCCTCTTGGCAAAGGAGGGAGGCATCTGCAAGGTCATTAATGAAACGTGTTGCTTTGACATCCCTAGTTACTATAACAGCATTACTGACATCATTTTGCACATGAAGACCGCTATTGCTGAGCCTCCACCCGCCGATGATTCTTGGTTCAGTTGGTTAACTGAGCTTGTCGGCCCTTGGGGATCTTGGCTCATAAACATATGTTTTCCCATACTCCTGATTATTGTGTTGATTCTTGTTTGTGGACCCTGTTTATTGTCACTCCTGTCTTCTTTCATAACTCTCATTTCTACCTCCGTGATTAATCATGCTAATGTTGCCTTGGTGCCTGCATATGAGAAAGGTCTATATACTGATATGTGATTCCTTTGGAATCAAAGAGGGGCGTGTTAGATACTGGAGCCTTTCTGTCTTCAGGCACCCAACGCAAGGTCTCTGCCTATCAGCCATGACATGGCGGTTTGACCGCGAGCTGGTCGCCCGAGGTCATCCGCTCCCTCTTCTTGTCTCCTTTACCGCTCCCTTTCTGTTTCTCTCTCTCCCTGTCTCTCTTTAAGGACAGCAGTGGCTGATGACGGGCACGGGAACAGCTAGTGGCTCGTTCATGCAGAGAACATCTAATCTTTACTAACCTTGTTTCTTTCCTTTCTACATAGACCCTTAGAACATGCCTCACTTTTCCCCGTCATCCTGTAGATTTAGGACACATATATACTCTGCTCTTATCACAGTGTGTTCAGTTCTTCTTAAAAGGGTAACATCGCAATTCTAAATTGTATTATAGTAAAGCAAAACATTAAAGGTTATTTGGTTGTACTATTCTATTGATCCTATAATCAGTGGCTATCAACAAGAAATGATCAAGCACAGTTTTATTGGGTGTGTGTCTGGAAAGAGAACTACAGCACCCGGTGAGAATTTTGGTTCAAGATTAATCATCATGCAAATGATTGTGATTAACGCTTTGTCTGTTTAATTCAACTATTATACTATAAACCTAATATTTTAATAGGGCTGGCAACTTTCTAGATCCGATTATTACACGTGTGTGAAGTACAGGTGCTGTAGCTTTACAAAATAGAAAATGTCCACAGTAGCCTAATTATAATATATACATCCAAAATAAACACCAGAAGCCTGGACTAATACTAATGTACATAAGTGCATTAAATCTAGGTAGGACTGCTCTTTAGGTAGGATAACAAAACACTTGTCCCGCCATATAAAAGAAATGAGAGCGTGATAAGGACTCCAAGTCGCCACCAGATGGCGCCCGAGACCGCTTAAACGTATTCCAGTCGGAGCTGCCATTTACATTAACATGCCAGGGTACACACACTGGATGTTTAATCTTTCTAATGGGTAAACTATATTTTAATAGTCAGGAAATATTTTTTTAAATTATTAATCAGTTAAGGAATTCAAGCTGTTGCATTTTTCTGAGGTGAGGGAATATTGCATAACCCTGTACTGGCCAAATAATTCGATTTGATGTGCTATTTTGTGGATTAATGCCATACCAGGTATGGTGGCAACTTCCATCGAAAACTACTTTATCATCACAAACTACATCTAAGGAACTACCAGAAACGTAAGTAACGTTAACATTTTGCTTTTTGCAACATGTTTATTCTTCGTCGTTAGCGATAGTTTTATCTGAGAAGTGTAGTTGAATTGCTAGTCTGACGGAGAAGACTCAAGCGCTAGAAGTGCTCTGGTTATAGGGGACTTTATTTTGCGACACGTGAAATTAGCAGGCCTTTAGGGAGACCAGCAGCAACAGTTAGCTGTATAGCAGGTGCCAGGGCGCCGGATGTTGCAGGTAGTGTTAAGGTTTTAGGCAAGCATGGGTTTTCTAAGATAGTTATTCACGTAGGAGCTAACGATATACGCCTTCGTCAGTCAGAGATTACTAAAAATAATATTGAAGAGGTGTGTCAATTAGCGAAGGCGATGTCCGATGCTGTAGTATGCGCTTAATAACATAATTAGTATTAAAGTAACTGATTCACAGAAAACTCCTTTTATCTAAAGCTGGGTTTGCTAAATGTTAGATCATCAGCGTCTAAAATGCTCATGATAACTGAAATACTAACAGATCATAGATGTAATGTACTTTTCCTAACAGAAACCTGGATCAAGCCAAACGAGTACATAGCTTTAAATGCAGCGTGTCCTTCTGGCTACAGCTATGTACACCACCCTCGTCTAACTAGCCGCGGAGCTGACATTGCAGTTATTTCTATTGACACATTAAGCATAAACCAGAAAGCCTTTGAAATGATTTTTACTAGCATAAATCATGTAGCCAGCGATAAAAAGCCCATCCAGCCTCTTCCAGTAATTGGCATCTACAGGCCACCAGGACGCTACTCAGAATTTATTAAGGAATTTGCAGATTTCCTTTACATTTTTGTTGGTGATTTCAACAATATTCACTTTGATAGTGGCCAAGACCCTCTGATGGGCCTTTAGTTCTATATTAGAATCAGTTCGTTTTACCCAATGTATAACAGAACCCATACACTCTGGTGGACATACGCCTGACTTAGTACTGAGCTATGGTGTAGATGTAGTTATACTACTCCATCTCAGACCATTCCTTAATTTCATTTGAACTATGTACGCACAATCACATCAGCCACTGCACCTGGTTTTATTGGCAATCTACCAGACATATCATTTGCGACTAGGATGCCCTCACACCCTACAGAACTTGGTCAAATAACTGAATGCTTAGAATCAGTATTCTGCTGCACACAACTCCGAGGACTGGAAATCATTATACCAGTCATGGTAGTCGGACGCAGTCCCTTGTGACTCCTCCACTTCCGTCCCAGGACCACATTCCCGTATTGTGGGAGTCAGCAGGGTAGCCAAGAACACGGGGGAATTGCATGCACGAGCTGGGGAAGTGTGTCTACTCCCCTTCCTCCCCTTCTTCCTACCCTTCCCAGGCATCCTTCTTCGGTTGGTGTTTCTGTAACGTCTCGAGGTAAACAGGATGCGGGGAAGAGGCACGATTAACCAGACGTTTATTACACACACGAATGATACATAAAACAACCCACATGCTCTGTACACCTTAAACATCAACAAACACACTACGACACAGGGGATGTATATACATTAAAGACGATTACACATAATGCAGAACAGGTGGACAACACGAGAGGACATGGCAACACGGATGAACACACAAACCAAGACGTTTGAGGAGGGGGTGGGGCCATAACATGACATTGGCAGTCTCCCAGACATACTATTTGTGACTAGGATGCCCTCAAACGCCACAGAACTTCATCAAATAACTGAATGCTTAGAATCAGTATTCTGCTGCACACTTAATGATGTTGCCCCACTTAAGAATAAAAAAATTAGGGACAAAAAATTGGTACCTTGGTATAATGACCACATTTGCAATTTAAATCAAAACACTTTCACATTTTAAATAAAAAATTGAACGTAAATGGCGCCACACTAAGCTTGTAGTCTTCCGGCTTGCATGGAAGGAGAACCTTCTCAAGTTTAGAAAAGCACTTATTACCGCTCGAACAGCTTATCTCTCAAACCTAATAGAAAAAGAAAAAAATAATCCTAGATTTCTTTTTAGTACAATTGCCCATCTAACTAAGAATAAGATTGACACCAATGCTCAGATTACATCACCACCATAGTAGTAAAGAGTTCATGAATTTCTACAATGAGAAAATAAAGCACATTAGAGATAACGTTAAGAGCATTAATATGACATCGGGCAACTACTTAGGTACAACCAAGAACAACCAAGCCAAAAATGACTTTTGAATCTTTTACACCTATCCAAGAGCCAGAAATTGCATATCTGATGTTGCGCTCAAAGTCCTCCAGTGCTTACTAGATTCACTGCCCACACACTTTCTTAAAGAAATTCTACCTGAAGTAATTGAACCTTTACTAAATTTAATAAACTAATCCTTAAATATTGGCTACGTTACTAAATCATTCAAATTTGCAGTAATCAGACCACTTCTCAAAAAATCTAACCTCAACCCATGTCAGCTGTCAAACTACAGACCGATCTCAAACCTACCATTTATTTCCAAGATCCTAGAAAAAGCTGTAGTTCAGCAGCTAAGCGCATATCTGAATCAGAACCGAATGCATAAAGGATGTTGAGAAACTTTCTCTCACTTAATCCTGACAAAACAGAGGTGCTTCTATTAGACACAGAGACAGCTAGATCCTCTAATTACTCAAAGAACCTCAATGAAATCACAGTCACATCTTCCCTCACAGATAAAGATCTTGGCGGTATCATGGATCCCAGTCTCTCGTTCGAAGCTCATGTAAATAATATTTCTAGGAAGGCCTTTCTCCACCTTAGGAACATTTCTAAGATTAGAAACATGCTCTCCTCACATGATGCAGAAAAGCTAGTCCATGCATTTATTACTTCAAGATTGGACTATTGTAATGCCCTACTATTAGGCTGTACTACTAAGTGGTTAAACAAGCTCCAGCTAGTTCAAAATGCAGCAGGCAGAGTGCTCATTAGAACGACAAAATCTGAATCCATCACGGCTATCTAAGATACTTTACATTGGCTCCCAATAAAATTTCATATTGATTATAAAATACTTCTAATTACCTACAAAGCATTGAATGGTCTTGCCCCACAGTTCCTTAGAGAACTCTTAGTTCATTATAAACCACCATGTCTGCTTAGATCGAAAGGTGCAGGTTCTTTACCTGTACCAAGACACTTTACTTGTTTTTTCATTTTATAATTATATTTTTCTCGGTAATTGTTATTATTGTGGTGACTGTTGTCGGCCAGAGGAGGATGGGCCCACCGTTTAGTTTTAGTTCCTCTCAAGGTTTCTTCCTCATGCTCTAGTGGGGTTTTTTCTTGCCACTGTCAGCCTTGGCTTGCTCACTGGTGGCTTGGACTTGGACATTTGTAAAGGTGCTTTGTGACATCTGTTCTAAAAAGCGCTATATAAATAACTTTTGATTTTGATTTTTGATTTGATCCCCTGAGGAAAAGCCAGAGTAGCTCCCACTCTGAGGCAGATGCTTCCTCTGTGAGCCATTTCCCACCACTGGATGAGCCCCAGAGAGAGTGAAGGATCCGCGGCCCACAGGCTGCTGTCAGAGAAGAGCGGCCCCACTTCAGGCAGGTGGCAAAGAGCTATAATTACAGAGCATACCTAAAAATACACAAATGGCATGCTTTGGAAAAATAAATATAAAAATTAGTGAGGGTCACCCTGACAGCGAATACATTTGTTTCTGTGTTTTTAAAAGTTGATTTTATTAATGAAACCTGTTTAGCATTACCGATATCATAACACCAGGTATGTGCACCGTGTTCTAACGCTGTTTTAGGGAGAAGAAGAAGGGGAGCTTGACTCTGGTGCAGTCTCTGGCCCAGAACCACACCGACATCCTGCTTCCCAAGCTCCACGATGTGTGCCTGACTGTGGTCCAGAGGGGCCCTCTCAGGGACAAAAGATTCTCTAATCAAATCATATAAACAATGGCCCAAAAAGGATCTTCGCATTTTGCTGTCCGAGCTGGAATTGCTCTGTTTTGTGACCAAAATGGTTCTAACCTGATGAAGAGTCAATTTGGAATGTTCTAGCGAGGAATATCTTGTCCTTAAACATGGTAGGTAGTACAAACTGATGCTTTTCCTTCTCTGACACACCAAGTAAATCTGCCACATATCGGATGAGTCCGATCGGCGTGTTTAAACAGGCACATCCCCATGGAGTGCCTGAACACCTGAGCCCCATGTCCACTGTCTCAGTTGAAGAATCTGAGCTCCATGGTGTCGCGTGCTTCCATGACAACACTGGCGCACATGTCCACCGACCTGTGGAGGGCCATGGACGCCAAGGCGGAGTTGGTTGCCTGCATGCTGCCGCACAAGGCGGGCGAAAGCAACCTCTTCATCAGGGAGGACAAGGACCTTGCGCTCGGTGCCATGGTGCAGAGCTGCTCGCCCACTCAGGTCATTCATGCTCTGCTGGCCGGGGAACTCAGGAAGGATCACCTCACCAACACCTCTATAAATTTGTTTTGAAAACGGTCATGCAGCCATTTGACCAAAATAAATTACACTGCCAAAAGAGACTTTTAGTAGAAGACAGAAACACATTTATAGTACAGCAGAGCCCTGCTACTACGAGGCAGTAATAGTGGAATCTAGACGCTATAATAGGTTCATAATAATTACACGCTATAATAGGTTTCCAATGTTGGGCAGTAGTTTAGCTGGGGCCTGGGAATATTGACATACCTATCGATATCTTGGTGCCCTTTTTTTTTTTTGGCTCCTCCTACAGGTCCAGCAGTCTGTGATGTCATCCCACGATAGATCAGGAAGCAGCTCCCTTCGTCACCAGCTCCCTGACCAGCCCTACCATTGGCCCGTGGCCTACTCGCTCGGCCAGAGGAAAGCCTGTATCCTTACCTGTGAGAGGAAGAGGAACACGGAGAGACATGAGGGATTCGGACATTGAACATCAGCTCGATTATTGAACTTGATTATTGTAGTTTCTGGGCTTATTGTTTGTTTTAATGCCTTCATTTTTTAAAAAAAATAGTGTTTTTTACAAACAGACTAACAAACTGTATTAAATGTATCTCAAATGCAATGTGTGATTAATGTGTTTAACAAGTTGATTGTTGTATTTTGAATTCCATGGGAGGTGTAACTATAAAAAATAGTTCTTTGGCACTTAGTGGCAGTATTTGTTCAAAACACATGTAACATCAAGCTCTTATGTAACCTTTATAGGATCTTCACCTCAGACTTTGAATTTTGGCTTAATTTAAAGGGATATTGTGGGGTAATTGGAGCTAATTCTATAACTATAGTAGTGAACTGTATTACTACAGAGAAATCTTTTTGGGATTGTGTGTGTTTAAAATAGAAAACAAAAATTGAAACAGGTAATTTATCAGGTTTCAGATTTCCTGTTCTGCTGGACTGAGG
This sequence comes from Electrophorus electricus, assembly GCF_041902795.1. Classification (NCBI taxonomy): domain Eukaryota; kingdom Metazoa; phylum Chordata; class Actinopteri; order Gymnotiformes; family Gymnotidae; genus Electrophorus; species Electrophorus electricus. The sequence goes on along the minus strand of NW_027658693.1, from coordinate 660,519 downwards.
GCATGTTGCTATATTGACAAAATCCAAGTAACTGCAAAATCTTTAAATAGTACAATATATAAACACAGGCAGTGGTAGTTCAACGGTTAAGGTACTTGACTTGTTCTCGGAAGATTGCTGGTTCACTGCCACGTTGCCACTGTTGGGCCCCCGCGCAAAACCCTTAACCCTCAATTGCTCAAATCGTACTCAGTCATAATTGTCGCTTTGAATAAAAGTGTCAGCTAAATGACATAAATGTAATCAGCACAGTCAAAGATTGATTAACCACACTAAGTCCAATACTAAGAGACTGGTACAGTGGATGAGGCACAGAGCAGGATACAGCACTATTTTTTGCTTTCCATCAGCAAGTGCTACCTGGATGCAGTCTTGCTACTTGGGGATTTTGCAGGCTTTGACTCCTTGGGTGTGTGATGAGGATTTTGCTTCAGTTAAACTCCTCATGAACATGTCTGACAAACCTGCACGTATGCTCTACCAGGACCTCATTTAATACTTCTCTTTCAGTAACTTGGAGCCTGTGGTTTTTGTTTGCTATTTCTGACATAACTGGGCAACATTTTACATTTAATGTATATATGGAATCCACAGAATCTATACCATAATACTGTAAAGAAATAGTATACTTTATACATTGTAGCTAGTCCATGCTAGAAGCTCCCAAACAACTCCACATAAACTTCAGCTCAAATAAGCCTCTTCCTTTCCATGATGTCCAAAAGTATTGGCGTTCAAATCATTCTTATAATAAATGGGAAGCTGATTGACAGCACGCGGACCTTTAAACGGTTAAAAGGAGAACTAAATAAGACAAGTGAAGGGTCTACGTTTTCATCTATACCTCCTCCATTTGTTGAAACACCTGCCAATCACGCCACTTGCCCAGGAAACATATGAAGTCACCCACCCCACTTTTTATGTAATTGAATTTTCTTTGACAAAATCTGAAGTTATCTTATACTGGAAGCATGTTTTAAAATGCCATTTAAAATGACAGCCACGATTGTTGTGGAAATTTACCAGAAAAGCACAAAATATTTAGCGTGGGATTCTGGAGAACGGATGCATGTAGACGGCTGAAATCGGTAAGCAGGTACATGTATTAGTCCTAAGAAATGTTATGTTGATAAATGTAGTATTTAATATTCGATGCTATCAAGTGATTTATATGAGTCTGCCAGTTTGGGCCCGTAGGTGCAGCAGTTTATGACGTTACACCTGTCCATGTCACCTTGTTGCCATGGAACGAAGAGTCCGTAGAGTAGCGAATTGATATTTGGTGGAAATCTTCTCACTCCGGTCGATATAGTGCTAATAATTTCAATTCTTTAAATTAAGAACCACAGAACAACATGGATGATCATGAATTATATCCGTTCGGTTTTCTTGAGCCTTCTTTCCGTAAGGTTAAAGGTGGGAAAATAATCAACACTGAGGGTAAATTATGAAGTTAACTAGCGGTTAGCGTTAGCGTTAGCTAGCTAGCGTTAGCTAAATCATAGATCGTGTTTTGTTGTTGTTGTTGTTGTTGTTTTTTTTAAAATCTGCTGTTTTAGTTTTAATTTTGAATATAGCCCCTAACTAGATCTGCATAGCATTCCTTTGGTTAGTGGCCCTGTTTTCATCTTTCCCTAAAGGAATATTCTCTTCCCCTTCAGATTCCTCCAGTGGGATCGCCAAGAAAGTAAAATTCGAGAGCAATTACTACCTGCGGAGTCCTGGTCCTCGGATTCGGCCGGGGACGCCCTGGCCCTCGGATCCAGGGTTCAGTTCAACCGATGGCTTACCTGCCCTGGTCTTTTCCCCCTCTGGAGCCTCAGACAAGGCTGCGTCGTCGTCCAGCCAGCGGGGAGAAGACGCCCGTCAGAAGCGGTGCAGCCTGAAGAGGAAGAGAGAAGGGGAACACAGCAGCGACAGCGTACAGATCCTGGAGGATCTCTACACTCCTTCGTTGTCCAAGCGCGTGGCCAGGAGCGGAACAACCACCTCTTCCACCCAGTCCATTGCGTACTCCGGTTGTACCGCAGATAGCAGCAAATCGATAAGTGATTGCGAATACCAGCTGGTGCAGAATGAAATCCTCTGCTCTGCCTCCAACAGCTACGAGGTTCTGCACTACCTTGGTTGTGGAAGTTTTGGCCAGGTGGCCAAATGCTCCAAGAAGGACACCAATGAAATGGTTGCCATCAAGATCCTGAAAAACCATCCATTCTTTGCTCGACAGGGTCAGATCGAGGTGGGAAAGTTTTGCCTGCTTTTTTGGAGCTTTTGATATGGAATCAGCTGTAGCCCCGATTCTGTTTGTTGGTATCAGATGTGCTAACTCACACTGTGGAATCTGTATACAGCCAGGGTAGCACAAAAACACTTGTGTTTGGTATCAGCACACTAGTTCTAATTTTCAAAGCATCAGTAGGAACTAGTTCAGATAACACATCGACAGCTTGAAGCTTACTATAAAAAGAAGGCTTAGCTACAATTGCATAAGCCATACCTGTTTGGATGTGTATTAAAAAAAAAAGTGCAGAAAAATTAAATCTGTCTTTCCTCATTTGCTCCTCCTCAGGTGAGCATCCTGAGACGGCTGAGCAGGGAGAACGCAGACGAGTTCAACTTCGTGCGTGCGTATGAGTGCTTCCAGCACAAGAAGCACATGTGCCTGGTGTTCGAGATGCTGGGGCAGAGCCTCTACGACTTCCTGAAGGACAGCATGTTCAGCCCGCTTCTGTTGAAGTGCGTCCGGCCCGTGCTGCAGCAGGTCGCCAAAGCGCTCATGAAGCTGAAGAGCCTGGGCCTGATCCACACCGACCTCAAGCCCGAAAACATCATGCTGGTGGACCCCGTCAGGCAGCCGTACAGGGTCAAAGTCATCGACTTCGGCTCGGCTAGCCACGTCTCCGAGGCCGTGTGCTCCAGCTACCTGCAGACCAGATACTACCGGTGAGGGACACGTGCTGAGGCGTGTTAGAAATAAGTGTGCACTTGTTGCACTCGAGTGTGCTTTAGAGTAGAGCTGCACATTTTGGCAGTTGCGATGACCCTGCTACACATTAAAATCGTGATAAGCATTACAGTTAACTGGAGCACGACTGATTCATATTTGATTTATAAGTGGTTTAATTTTAGTGAGTCATGTGAGTGCTGTTATTTAGCAAAATACCTGATGAATCCTCTTCAATGTCTGAGATTAGTTAAGATGCTCCGAGTTGCAGGTTTTGGTAATATTAGTATTGGTCATGTCTGTACAAAACTGCTGTTGCATTGTAGCTATACCGTTAATTAACCGTGTTGTTTACCGAGTAACAGTGTTTAACTGCATTGATACTCTGTATTTACTTAATGGAAAACAGAACATCATTGTAGTGTCAGTGCATTTTTGCATATAGTTCCATGTTAGAATAGTGGGTGTGTAATGTAAAGTGGTGTGTAGGGGGGAAAAAAAAACCTGGACTCATCAACAAAATACTATTTAAACCTTTTACATTTTCATGAATGAATTCAGCACCGTTTGTGTTAAAGCAATTGCCGCCGAATCACCACAAACTACGGAATCAGCCGAGACTTATTTCATGATGGCGATATCTGTGTTTTTGGTCTAGGTCACCTGAGATCATCCTGGGTCTCCCTTTCTGCGAGGCCGTGGATATGTGGTCGCTGGGCTGTGTCATCGCCGAGCTGTTTCTGGGCTCCCCCCTGTATCCGGGAGCCTCTGAATATGATCAGGTAAGCACACGGGCCTTTGAGCTGTGCCTAGTCTTTTTCACGCATCTTGGGCTTGGATTCACGGAGCTCTGTAGAATTTCGCTGATTTGGGGTCGGTTCTTTCACTTTCTTTTCACACTTTTCTCACTGTGTGATGAAGACGTAAATCTTGTTTGTGAAAAGAGTGGCGTAGTGTTGCTAATGGAAATGGCCGTTCTTCTAACTATGCAGTTTGTTAGGGAGTCCATAATGGCTAGCAAGGAAGAGAGTGAATGTATGGTTTGAGCTTTTAGCTACTGCTTTGGCTAGCTTATTTTTAGGAATAATATAAATAAGAGTTTCTATGGCCTGTTTTTCTTTTCTTTTTTTTTTTATACATGCATTTTGAAAATGGAAGGATGAACACAAAATAAAGTCGTAATCCTCTTGCCGTGTGGTGTCTCTGCAGATCCGTTACATCTCCCAGACGCAGGGCCTACCAGCAGAGTACCTGCTGAGCGCAGGGACCAAGAGCAACTATTATTTCCACAGGAGCCCTGACTCCAGCTGCCCCCTGTGGAGACTCAAGGTTTGCCAGTCTTTAAATGCCAAATACCATGTGTTTGTTTCATAAGGGATGTAACTTAATGATGTCATGTAACTTTATGGTGGAGCTGAATGGTTGATTTTTTTTCTTTCCTTTCTCCAGACGCCTTCAGAGCATGAGGCAGAGCATGGCATCAAGTCCAAAGAGACACGGAAGTACATTTTCACCTGTCTTGACGACATGATGCAGGTTATTTTGGCTTTTGTGCACATAACTGTACGCATTGCTTTACTGTTGTGATGTGAATTTGAAGAACGTGAGAAACAGCTTCCACGGCTCACGTTGTAGAGCAGGTCGAGCAAGGTGCTAGCTCAAAGGTCGAGCGTTCGTGCCGTTATAATGAGGAACGCACATGAATCGCTCTGGAGAATGGCATCTACGAAAGGCAGAGCAATGCATAGTAACTTGCTGCAGAACTTGCTGCGTCTTAGGTGGATCGGTGCCCTCTGCTGGTGTTTAATATGACTCACCCCTGGGTCTCTCACGCAGGTCAATGCGACCAGTCTGGAAGGCGCAGACGTCTCGGCGGAGAAGGCAGACCGGCGGGAGTTCATCGACCTGCTGAAGAAGATGCTCACGCTGGACGCTGACAAACGGATCACGCCGATGAAGGCCCTGAAGCACCCGTTTGTCACCATGAGCCACCTCCTCCAGTTCCCTCAAAGTGCCCAGTGAGTTGTTCCAGGCCTTCCAATCTACATGTCACAGTTTTTAAAAAAAATTAAGGAACACCATCTTAATTTACAAATCCAAATGGTAGTACTGTAACTTGCCCCCCGCCCGTGTCTCTCTCTCTCTCTCTCTCTCTCGCTGCAGTGTGAAATCTTGCTTCCAGAAAATGGAGATCTGCAATCGGCAGTGCACAGGGTGTGATGGCAGCAAGAGCCTGTTTGGCAGTGGGGGTGGGGCGGGGGGCGGGGCCAGCACAGCTGCCAACCTCAATGACACCTTCAGCAGCTGGCTCGCCCAGCACAGCCAGGTGGGACAACCGGCACAGCAGGGCGGGTTCAAGAGGTCAAAAGATCGCCAAGCAGAGAGCCGGGCTAGGTACTCCCTGCTTCTTATTGCACTTTATAATGGCTGGCATTAACGCTAAAACTCCACACTAATTCAGTGCAAGGGAACCCTAGAACAGGACTTGAGACCTACTGGTCTAGTGTGTGGGTCTGCATTGTGGGTACAACTGTTGTAACAAGTGCTGGATGGCTCTGTGCCATCACACTTTGGTGATAGGTTGTGTGTGTTCACTCGAGTGTGCAGTGTGTGTTGAGAGTGTTGACGTGCTCCTCTGACCCTGTGCCAGACCTGTGTCCTCCCCCGTGCATGGCATGGGCGACGCATCGGAGCCCATTATCATCTCTGACACGCCTAGCCCAGCTATGAGCGTCATCATCATCTCCAGCGACTCGGAGGACGAAGATGACACCAAAGTCCAGCCCACCAGGTGCCCTCGCCTCGCCTTTTTAAAGCCATTATGAAATCCTTCCTAACACTTTCCTTGCTGTCACTCATCTTGTTGTTTAACCCTTCCTTCCCTTCCTTGGCCCCAACTCCCAGCTGCGGCGGGCAAACGTCATGAGCTGGGTGACGGCGCAGCACTCCGACATGTCCACATACATCCCGCTCAGCCCCAAGCGTCTGTCCAAGTTCGTGTAGAGCGCCACCAACCTGCCCAAGTGTTTTTTTGTTTTTGTTTTTTTTTACTTTGAATAAAAAACTTTGAATTGAAGTCGCTGACTGTGCCATGCCTTTCTGTGGGAGGCCCCATTTTTAACATTTTTTTTAACAATACCCATATTTTTATACATTTATATTTTGATGTTGATGGTTTTGGTTCTGTGTGAAGTTAAAATATTTTTTTATGCTGCACTTGGCCTCAATTAATGTATTTTAAACATATTGGATGTGAGTCCTTGACCAGCATGTCAATAAAGCTTCATCTAGTTGCTCTTGTCACAATGTGTTCAGTTCTTCTTAAAAGGGTAACATCGCAATTCTAAATTGTATTACAGTAAAGCAAAACATTAAAGGTTATTTGGTTGTACTATTCTATTGATCCTATAGTCAGTGGCTATCAATAAGAAATGATCAAGCACAGTTTTATTGGGTGTGTGTCTGGAAAGAGAACTACAGCTCCCGGCGAGATTTTTGGTTCAAGATTAATCATCATGCAAATTATTGTGATTAACGCGTTGTCTGTTTAATGAAACTATTATACTATAAATCTAATATTTTAATAGGGCTGGCAACTTTCTAGATCCGATTACTACACGTGTGTGAAGTACAGGTGCTGTAGCTATACAAAATACAAATGTCCACAGTAGCCTAATTATAATATATGCATCCAAAATAAACACCAGAAGCCTGGACTAATGCTAATGTACATAAGTGCATTAAATCTAGGTAGAACTGTTCGATAGGTAGGATAACAAAACACTTGTCCCGCCATACAAAAGAAATGAGAGCGTGATAAGGACTCCAAGTCGCCACCAGATGGCGCCCGAAACCGCTTAAATGTATTCCAGTCGGAGATGCCTTTTACCTTAACATGCCAGGATACACACTCACTGGATGTTTAATCTTTCGAATGGGTCAGCTATATTTTTCTAGTCAGGAAAGATTTTTTATTATTATTAATCAGTTAAGTAATTCAAGCTGTTGCATTTTGCTGAGTTGAGGGAATATTGCATAACCCTGTACTAGCCAAATAATTAGATTTGATGTGCTATTTTGTGGATTAATACCATACCTGGCATGGTTTTAATGGCACATGGTCAATACTTGCTGTCAAAATACAGAGGTTCATAAGGACCTCCTTCCTTCATAAGGAGACTCCTGTTTTTGAAACTGTTTCACGCTAACACCACTGTTTCTGCATACTAGCTCTTACTGCTTTTTTGCAACATGTTTATTCTTCGCCGTTAGCAATAGTTTTATCTGTGAGAAGTGTAGATGAATTGCTGTTCTGTGACGTGGGAGACAAGGCAGGATGCAAAGACGAGCCGTGGTTCACATGAGACAGATGTTTATTAACACACAAAACAAAATGAAACCAAACACGAAGAACATTAAGCACTAACATCGGAGGCTCGTTGCTTTCAGAGTCCTCTGACCCGGTCTATAAACCACAGGAAGGATCCTCATGGCGGGCCTCCTCCACCTCCACTGATGGATCCTCAGAGCGGTCGGATTCGGTGTCCGACCTGAGGCCGACGTCAACATACTCCTCACTCCTGCTGTAATCCTCATAGTCCTCCTGGTAGTCCGTGGGGGGAGAGTAGGACCCTGCAGAGTCAGACCCTGGATATTGGTAGTCGTAATCGTACGGGTCCCGGTAATCCAGTGAAGGTAGGCAGGACTCTGCAGCATCTGATCCTGGACCACCACCAGGGCCCCCCCAAAATCCTCCAGAGATACTCTCCCCCGATGTGATGACAGGGAGTGTTCCCACAAGCATGGAGGATTCTCCTGCATGGGTTGGGTAGAAGCAGCTACACTGCTTCTTCCCCTTTTTCTTCTTTCCCTTGGCTCGAGGCAACCTTCAACGGTCGGTGTTCCTGTGACGTGAAGCCGGATGCAAAGATGAGCTGCGGTTCAGATGCCACAGACGTTTATTATCATACAGAACAAGACAAAACCAAACACGAAGAACATTAAGCATTAACACTACTTAGAACATAACAGGCAGTCTTAAAACACAGCAAAGCAGCATACATGGGGTCAAACACTGACAAGCAACAACAAAACAAGGGTTTAAATATGTGTGCTCACAATTAAAAGAACTATAGACAGATGCTGGTTCACTCCTAACATCTGCAAATTAAAATACAAGTTGGTTATTTCTCAAAAAGGACTGAAGCTCTTCCTCTGTCAGTGAAGCACCCTGGTAGTGTTCTCATATGTGGCGATGGAAGTGACGTCCATGTAAATAGGTGTTTAATCCCTGCCATGTGCTACTTGGAAAAGAAATTAATCTTTTAGTATGAACAATGTTGGGGATAAAGAATGGGGACTTGTACATCTCCAATAGCGATTAGAAGACAATAACTGACACTAGGACACCTCATCTAAATATGTTGACTTGACAAGTATAGTATTATTCATGTTATAAATCTATGGCATAAAAATATGGAAAAAGTGTTTTAACAAGAACGCCAGAGGGGGCATTTACTATTTTGTGGAGAATAAAAAATGGCTCATTTTAATGGGTTAAATTTTTTTTAATTCTTTTACAGAGAGGGAAGGGTGAAAGGACTGAGAAAGAAGGTTAGCACCTGCCAACCGGTGCTGGGAGTAGGCCTCACTCACCTGTCATGCACAAGAGACCTGCAGTCCCAGGGCACAGTAAAGGCTAATTTACTCCCTACATATATAAGCTTGTAAAACTTGTTTCTGTTAGAGTGCTCCTAGACTGAGGTACCTACATTCCCAAGTCTGAAAGGTGAGATTCTACCTGTGCACGTAGAAAATCAGGTAGGCTGTTTTTGTCCTGCTCTTCAGGATGGCTGGCTCAGTGCTTCTTGATACTTTTAAGTCACTGAATGACAACCAGCTCTGTCCTTCTCCCTCAGCTGTGTCACTGATATAGTGGCCTGTCGGAGTAGTCGGTGGTCCTTAGTCATTTAATAGTTTCCACTGCACGTGTATAAATAATGTCAGATTACTCACCATGGTCCATGCTGTCACCTAAATGAGAAACCACCGCCTGGAGTCTGTAGGTGCCAGTGGGTGCACATTCCTGCAACAAACAAATACACCTTTTTTTTCATATGATTAACTGAAAACGCATCACGGATCGAACGCCATCTCTGTATTAACAGGCCTCTTTCATTCTCTCTCATTCTGTCTCTGTGTCTCTCTCAGCTTGCATCTCTCTTCTTTTTGGTCTCTCTCTCTCCTCTCTCCTGTTATGTTTTCCCAAATTCACACACACTCTGAGATTTGAAAGCTATATGATGAATACAAGCTGAACTTGTGAGCATTTTACATGTTCATATTTAAGGTATGTATGTTATGAAACTTTCATGAATACTTTAAACAGAGATGTCCGGAGAAAGCGCCTACTCTCGGTGAGAAAATGTACTTTAAACAAACACGTTAAGACTGGTTAAGACCAGTCCATTAACACAAAGGAGATATGCAACAGTGATACCTAATTACCTGGTACATGTGAGCACAGACTTGATATGAAACTCAAAGTTTGCCACAGGGCAGATGTAAGAGAAGAAAGAGGCCCTGAGTCTCTCTCCCTCCTCTTTCAGCTGCAGTAAGCAGAGCATCAGGAACTCATGAGCATCCTGTGGAGGACAGCACAGGAGAACATCAGAGGAGGATTTGCTCCTGGACTTCAACAGCAGCACGGTGAGAAAACAAAGGTGGCCATGTGCAGTTCCTGCAGGGTACTGCGTGAGGTTCTGATGTGTTCTGAATGGCTGAGGGGGCCATTTAAAACACAATCTCTTGCCCTGAAACAGTGTTTAGGGCGATTACAATGCTGTTTCAATGTGTTTAAAAGTCAAAGAACAGAGTTGCAATGTAAAGATTCCAATTATTATGCATTACATTTTAGTCTAAAACACAATCTCTTCCCCTGAAACAGTGTTTAGGGCGATTACAATGCTGTTTCAATGTGTTTAAAAGGTAAAGAACAGAGTAGCAATGTAAAGATTCCATTTATAATGCATTACATTTTAGTCTAAAACACAATCTCTTGCCCTGAAACAGTGTTTAGGGCGATTACAATGCTGTTTCAATGTGTTTAAAAGTCAAAGAACAGAGTTGCAATGTAAAGATTCCAATTATAATGCATTACATTTTAGTCTAAAACACAATCTCTTGCCCTGAAACAGTGTTTAGGGCGAATACAATGCTTGGAAACGCTGTTTCAATGTCTTTAAAAGGTAAAGAACAGAGTAGCAATGTAAAGATTCCATTTATAATGCATTACATTTTAGTATAAAACACAATCTCTTGCCCTGAAACAGTGTTTACGGCGAATACAATGCTTTGAAACGCTGTTTCAATGTGTTTAAAAGTCAAAGAACAGAGTTGCAATGTAAAGATTCCATTTATAATGCTTTACATTTTAGTCTAAAACAAAATCTCTTGCCTTGAAACAGTGTTTAGGGCGATTACAATGCTGTTTCAATATGTTTAAAAGGTAAAGAACAGAGTAGAATGGAAAGATTCCATTTATAATGCTTTACATTTTAGTCTAAAACAATCTCTTGCCCTGAAACAGTGTTTAGGGCGATTACATTGCTGTTTCAATGTGTTTAAAAGGTAAAGAACAGAGTAGCAATGTAAAGATTCCATTTATAATGCTTTACATTTTAGTCTAAAACACAATCTCTTGCCCTGAAACAGTGTTTAGGGCGATTACAATGCTGTTTCAGTGTGTTCAAAAGGTAAAGAACAGAGTAGCAATGTAAAGATACCATTTATAATGCATTACATTTTATTCTAAAACACAATCTCCTGTCCTGAAACAGTGTTTAGGGCGAATACAATGCTTTGAAACGCTGTTTCAATGTGTTTAAAAGGTAAAGAACAGAGTAGCAATGTAAAGATACCATTTAGAATGCATTACATTTTAGCCTAAAACACAATCTCTTGCCCTGAAACAGTGTTTAGGGCGATTTCAATGCTGTTTAAAAGGTAAAGAACAGAGTAGCAATGTAAAGATTCCATTTATAATGCATTACATTTTAGTCTAAAACACAATCTCTTGCCCTGAAACAGTGTTTAGGGCGAATACAATGCTTTGAAACGCTGTTTCAATGTGTTTAAAAGTCAAAGAACAGAGTTGCAATGTAAAGATTCCATTTATAATGCATTACATTTTAGTCTAAAACACAATCTCTTGCCCTGAAACAGTGTTTAGGGCGATTACAATGCTGTTTCAATGTTTTTTAAAAAGGTAAAGAACAGAGTAGCGATGTAAAGATACCATTTAAAATGCATTACATTTTAGTCTAAAACACAATCTCTTGCCCTGAAACAGTGTTTAGGGCGAATACAATGTTTGGAAACGCTGTTTCAATGTGTTTAAAAGGTAAAGAACAGAGTAGCAATGTAAAGATTCCATTTATAATGCATTACATTTTAGTCTAAAACACAATCTCTTGCCATGAAACAGTATTTAGGGCGATTAAAATGCTGTTTTAATGTGTTTAAAAGTCAAAGAACAGAGTAGCAATGTAAAGATTCCATTTATAATGCATTACATTTTAGTCTAAAACACAATCTCTTGCCATGAACCAGTGTTTAGGGCGAATACAATGCTTTGAAACGCTGTTTCAATGTGTTTAAAAGTCAAAGAACAGAGTTGCAATGTAAAGATTCCATTTATAATGCTTTACATTTTAGTCTAAAACACAATCTCTTGCCCTGAAACAGTGTTTAGGGCGAATACAATGCTTTGAAACGCTGTTTCAATGTGTTTAAAAGTCAAAGAAAAGAGTTGCAATCTAAAGATTCCAATTATAATGCATTACATTTTAGTCTAAAACACAATCTCTTGCCCTGAAACAGTGTTTAGGGCGATTACAATGCTGTTTCAATGTGTTTAAAAGGTAAAGAACAGAGTAGCAATGTAAAGATATCATTTAAAATGCATTACATTTTAGTCTAAAACACAATCTCTTGCCCTGAAACAGTGTTTAGGGCGATTTCAATGCTGTTTAAAAGGTAAAGAATAGAGTAGCAATGTAAAGATTCCATTTAGAATGCATTACATTTTAGTCTAAAACACAATCTCTTGCCCTGAAAAAGTGTTTAGGGCGATTTCAATGCTGTTTAAAAGGTAAAGAATAGAGTAGCAATGTAAAGATTCCATTTATAATGCATTACATTTTAGTCTAAAACACAATCTCTTGCCATGAAACAGTGTTTAGGGTGAAAACAATGCTGTTGCAATGTGTTTAAAAGGTAAAGAACAGAGTAGCAATGTGAAGATACCATTTATAATGCATTACATTTTAGTCTAAAACACAATCCCTTGCCCTGAAACAGTGTTTAGGGCGAATACAATGCTGTTTCGATATGTTTAAAAGGTAAAGAACAGAGTAGCAATGTAAAGATTCCATTTATAATGCATTACATTTTAGTCTAAAACACAATCTCTTGCCCTGAAACAGTGTTTAGGGCGAATACAATGCTTTGAAACGCTGTTTCAATGTGTTTAAAAGTCAAAGAAAAGAGTTGCAATCTAAAGATTCCAATTATAATGCATTACATTTTAGTCTAAAACACAATCTCTTGCCCTGACACAGTGTTTAGGGTGATTACAATGCTGTTTCAATATGTTTAAAAGGTAAAGAACAGAGTAGCAATGTGAAGATACCATTTAGAATGCATTACATTTTAGTCTAAAACACAATCTCTTGCCCTGAAACAGTGTTTAGGGCGAATACAATGCTTTGAAACGCTGTTTCAATGTGTTTAAAAGTCAAAGAAAAGAGTTGCAATGTAAAGATTCCAATTATAATGCATTACATTTTAGTCTAAAACACAATCTCTTGCCCTGAAACAGTGTTTAGGGCGATTACAATGCTGTTTCAATGTGTTTAAAAGGTAAAGAACAGACTTGCCATGTAAAGATACCATTTAGAATGCATTACATTTTAGTCTAAAACACAATCTCTTGCCCTGAAACAGTGTTTAGGGTGATTACAATGCTGTTTCAATGTGTTTAAAAGGTAAAGAACAGAGTAGCAATGTAAAGATTCCAATTATAATGCATTACATTTTAGTCTAAAACACAATCTCTTGCCCTGAAACAGTGTGTGGGGTGATTACAATGCTGTTTCAGTGTGTTCAAAAGGTAAAGAACAGAGTAGCAATGTAAAGATACCATTTATAATGCATTACATTTTATTCTAAAACACAATCTCCTGTCCTGAAACAGTGTTTAGGGCGAATACAATGCTTTGAAACGCTGTTTCAATGTGTTTAAAAGGTAAAGAACAGAGTAGCAATGTAAAGATACCATTTAGAATGCATTACATTTTAGCCTAAAACACAATCTCTTGCCCTGAAATAGTGTTTAGGGCGATTTCAATGCTGTTTAAAAGGTAAAGAACAGAGTAGCAATGTAAAGATTCCATTTATAATGCATTACATTTTAGTCTAAAACACAATCTCTTGCCATGAAACAGTGTTTAGGGCGAATACATTGCTGTTGCAATGTGTTTAAAAGGTAAAGAACAGAGTAGCAATGTGAAGATACCATTTATAATGCATTACATTTTAGTCTAAAACACAATCTCTTGCCCTGAAACAGTGTTTAGGGCGAATATAATGCTTGGAAACGCTGTTTCAATGTCTTTAAAAGGTAAAGAACAGAGTAGCAATGTAAAGATTCCATTTATAATGCATTACATTTTAGTCTAAAACACAATCTCTTGCCCTGAAACAGTGTTTAGGGCGAATACAATGCTTTGAAACGCTGTTTCAATGTGTTTAAAAGTCAAAGAACAGAGTTGCAATGTAAAGATTCCATTTATAATGCATTACATTTTAGTCTAAAACACAATCTCTTGCCCTGAAACAGTGTTTAGGGCGATTACAATGCTGTTTCAATGTTTTTTAAAAAGGTAAAGAACAGAGTAGCGATGTAAAGATACCATTTAAAATGCATTACATTTTAGTCTAAAACACAATCTCTTGCCCTGAAACAGTGTTTAGGGCGAATACAATGTTTGGAAACGCTGTTTCAATGTGTTTAAAAGGTAAAGAACAGAGTAGCAATGTAAAGATTCCATTTATAATGCATTACATTTTAGTCTAAAACACAATCTCTTGCCATGAAACAGTATTTAGGGCGATTACAATGCTGTTTTAATGTGTTTAAAAGTCAAAGAACAGAGTAGCAATGTAAAGATTCCATTTATAATGCATTACATTTTAGTCTAAAACACAATCTCTTGCCATGAACCAGTGTTTAGGGCGAATACAATGCTTTGAAACGCTGTTTCAATGTGTTTAAAAGTCAAAGAAAAGAGTTGCAATCTAAAGATTCCAATTATAATGCATTACATTTTAGTCTAAAACACAATCTCTTGCCCTGAAACAGTGTTTAGGGCGATTACAATGCTGTTTCAATGTGTTTAAAAGGTAAAGAACAGAGTAGCAATGTAAAGATATCATTTAAAATGCATTACATTTTAGTCTAAAACACAATCTCTTGCCCTGAAACAGTGTTTAGGGCGATTTCAATGCTGTTTAAAAGGTAAAGAATAGAGTAGCAATGTAAAGATTCCATTTAGAATGCATTACATTTTAGTCTAAAACACAATCTCTTGCCCTGAAAAAGTGTTTAGGGCGATTTCAATGCTGTTTAAAAGGTAAAGAATAGAGTAGCAATGTAAAGATTCCATTTATAATGCATTACATTTTAGTCTAAAACACAATCTCTTGCCATGAAACAGTGTTTAGGGCGAAAACAATGCTGTTGCAATGTGTTTAAAAGGTAAAGAACAGAGTAGCAATGTGAAGATACCATTTATAATGCATTACATTTTAGTCTAAAACACAATCCCTTGCCCTGAAACAGTGTTTAGGGCGAATACAATGCTGTTTCGATATGTTTAAAAGGTAAAGAACAGAGTAGCAATGTAAAGATTCCATTTATAATGCATTACATTTTAGTCTAAAACACAATCTCTTGCCCTGAAACAGTGTTTAGGGCGAATACAATGCTTTGAAACGCTGTTTCAATGTGTTTAAAAGTCAAAGAAAAGAGTTGCAATCTAAAGATTCCAATTATAATGCATTACATTTTAGTCTAAAACACAATCTCTTGCCCTGACACAGTGTTTAGGGTGATTACAATGCTGTTTCAATATGTTTAAAAGGTAAAGAACAGAGTAGCAATGTGAAGATACCATTTAGAATGCATTACATTTTAGTCTAAAACACAATCTCTTGCCCTGAAACAGTGTTTAGGGCGAATACAATGCTTTGAAACGCTGTTTCAATGTGTTTAAAAGTCAAAGAAAAGAGTTGCAATCTAAAGATTCCAATTATAATGCATTACATTTTAGTCTAAAACACAATCTCTTGCCCTGAAACAGTGTTTAGGGCGATTACAATGCTGTTTCAATGTGTTTAAAAGGTAAAGAACAGAGTAGCAATGTAAAGATTCCAATTATAATGCATTACATTTTAGTCTAAAACACAATCTCTTGCCCTGAAACAGTGTTTAGGGCGAATACAATGCTTTGAAACGCTGTTTCAATGTGTTTAAAAGGTAAAGAACAGAGTAGCAATGTAAAGATACCATTTAGAATGCATTACATTTTAGTCTAAAACACAATCTCTTGCCCTGACACAGTGTTTAGGGTGATTACAATGCTGTTTCAATGTGTTTAAAAGGTAAAGAACAGACTTGCCATGTAAAGATACCATTTAGAATGCATTACATTTTAGTCTAAAACACAATCTCTTGCCCTGAAACAGTGTTTAGGGTGGTTACAATGCTGTTTCAATGTGTTTAAAAGGTAAAGAACAGAGTAGCAATGTAAAGATTCCAATTATAATGCATTACATTTTAGTCTAAAACACAATCTCTTGCCCTGAAACAGTGTTTGGGGTGATTACAATGCTGTTTCAATGTGTTTAAAAGGTAAAGAACAGAGTAGCAATGTAAAGATTCCAATTATAATGCATTACATTTTAGTCTAAAACACAATCTCTTGCCCTGAAACAGTGTTTAGGGCGATTACAATGCTGTTTCAATGTGATTAAAAGGTAAAGAACAGAGTAGCGATGTAAAGATACCATTTATAATGCATTACATTTTAGTCTAAAACACAATCTCTTGCCCTGAAACAGTGTTTAGGGCGATTACAATGCTGTTTCAATGTGTTTAAAAGGTAAAGAACAGAGTAGCGATGTAAAGATACCATTTAAAATGCATTACATTTTAGTCTAAAACATAATCTCTTGCCCTGAAACAGTGTTTAGGGCGAATACACTGCTTGGAAACGCTGTTTCAA
Source organism: Electrophorus electricus (assembly GCF_041902795.1). Lineage (NCBI taxonomy): Eukaryota > Metazoa > Chordata > Actinopteri > Gymnotiformes > Gymnotidae > Electrophorus > Electrophorus electricus. Next base: position 644,229 of record NW_027658693.1, on the reverse strand, counting down.
TGTCTTTAAGTGGGAGTTCATTCCACCATCTTGGAGCCAGGACAGAAAATGGTCTCGATGCTTGTCGTCCATGAGATCTGAAGCAAGGTATTTCAAGCCGAGCCAGACTTGAGGTTCGAAGTACTCCAGGTACGGATCGGGGTTTGACCATTGACCTAATGTATGAAGGGGATGGTTCATTTTTGGCTTTGTAGGCAAACATCAAGGTTTTAAATCTGATGCGTGCAACTAGAGGGAGCCAATGAATTATTACCATACTGAGGTAATATCAAGTATTATTCTTTAAGAGATGCTAACAGCTGACAGTGTGTGTTGGAACTCTACATAGACTATAGTTTGAATTAAATATGTGTTGTATCAACAGTTTTAAAAATTGAAAAAATATTATGTATTCAAGATATTCAGATATATTGCAGTATATTGTAAAGAATTCTCACGAAAATCAAAAATGAATTAAATAATATTTTCCAGAATAGTACGTATCAGCTAAGTAAACTTGTACATTTGCTTATTTCATTTTTAATTAATTTTTCTCTTTAAACTGTTATCATTGTGGTGACCGTTGTCAGCCAGAGGAGGATGCTTCCCACCTCCCCCCCGCCTTGAGTCTTGATTCTTCTCAAGGTTTCTTCCTCATGCTCTAGGGAGCTTTGCCTTGCCACTGTCGCTCTTGGCTTGGACATTTGTAAAGCTGCTTTTTGACAACATCTGTTGTAAAAAGCACTGAATAAATACATTTTGAATTTGAATTTTGAATTTGAATTTATATTAGCTTTGCATAAATCATGGAATAAACTTGAAGTTCTTGGTAATCATCTAAGACTTTGGACTGTATTGTTTGTGATTACAGAAATTTCTTAAAGATGTTATATTTGTATCATAAAATATGAGCTGGACCCTCAAAAAAACAATTGAACACAGGCTATGTTAAACATGAAATAATTGCATTTTATTTTATCTTTATTACTTCTACAAAACTTCAAGCGTAAGTTTTTATTATTATTGCTTGATCGACGTGACTTTTCATTCTCATTCATGCTCTCATCTTCTCATCTTCCTGGGGACGCTCTCTGTCTCGGAGCAGTGAGAGGAGCTCGGGGAGTTTGTCTCTCTCCTCCTCTTCCTGGAGCTCCTTTGCTCCGTCTGGCTCCTACAGCTCTGGCCCACGGCAGGAGCAGCATTGGAACTGTGAGCTCTGACCTCATTAGGAAATCTGACAGTGTTTCCAGACCAGGAGCTGTACTGAGGTTGGTAATTCTGTGCCATCACGAAGAAAGCAGGTTTAGGTGCACTGGAGGCATAAGTAGCTGGTGTATTGTACAATACACTCTGCTGCAGCGTATTGTAAAGCGGATACCATCCAAGTGTGGAACTATTCCCTGCCACCCCAAAGCTGGCACCCCATGCATCAGCCTTCCAAGCATTCCTGCTCAGCAGAGGGTGGTCCCTGCCATATCCTGGGGCCATGTAGCCAAAGGACTCTCTTGGAATTCTGTTTCGTAGATATTCGTGGACATCGTCTATGATTTTGCTCACGCCGTCCAGAGCCGGATGTCTGACAAACTGTGTGTTCCCCTCAGTGGAAGCTGCTGGAAGCTGAAATGAGAAATTGCTCTGCTGCTGAAGAGTCCAGTCATCATCATTATCAGCTTCATCATCATCATAATCGCTTTCATCCTCTGACTCTTCAGCCTGTTCACCCTGATGCTGGGGGCTTTCTGGGAGAGGTGGGAGAGGTACCTGACCTGCATCCTCTACCTCATTGTTGACGGGGGGCTGAGGCCCAGTGGTTTCACTTGGTGCTTTCTCAGTAAGGGTCAGAGGGACACCACACTGAACACAATCATGCAGATTGGATCCGCACACTGAGGAAAGAAAAAAATTCATCAGGTCTCCACTGTTGCCAGGTTTTGCAATGAAATGGGTCATGTGGGTCTGTTTTTTGCAAGCGGCATGTGTCATTTTGGCAAATCTGGCAAACGTGGCACAAGCACAAACATGCTTCCTTCATGTTAAATGTTTTCTTCCAACTTGGGGTTTTGTTCTAAAAATACAGTAAAGTAAAATATTTTGTATGTACATACCTTTGCAGTCGACCCGATGCAGCTTAATGACCGGGAACATTTTTTAAAGTCCAGAATTGTTTCGTGGTTTTGTTTGAAAACATAAACTAGTAACACTGTCGCTACGTTCACCTTGCTGTGACTGTGTTCCGAATGAATGTTTGGAAATGACTTTAGAATTTAGACGCTATCAGTGTTCTATGACATCGTGCTTCTGACGTAATTGTGGTCGCGGTTCCCACGGCGACGCCACCATGTTTGTTTACTTCCTTGTTTTGGTCCCTGTCGGCTCCGCCCCCTGCTTAGTACCGCCTCCTGTTACTGTAATCACCTGCAGCGCGTTAGTCCTCGTTAGTCTTTCTGTATATAAGCGCTCTCGGTAGGTAAGTCCCGTTGGCTCGGGTTCCGTTTTGGAGCGTCTGTGTTTTGGATAACGCCCGGTCTGCTGTTTTTGGCTTCTGTTTGTGGGCTAAGCGTGTTCTCTAATAAAGTTGCATTCGTCTTACTGCGAGCGACTCCGCCTTTGTATGTGCTCAGAACATTACAATAGTATTTCAGGTGGAGAAAATCTTCCTTTTTTTTATTTACTTTGCTTATGAGAGGGTTTGTTAGTTTACACACTTGTAGCTTTTAAAATAACCTCATGTGATGTAGGTTACGTCAAGGCTGTAGCCATGAACTGAACATTGGGCGAGCAAATCTCCCCAGGGGGCAGGACTTCACTAGCTCATGAGACGAAATTATTTAATTATTTAATTAATTATTAAGTGACTAATAAAGTATTATTACATTTACATTTATGGCACTTAGCAGATGCTCTTATCCAGAGCGACTTACAAAACTGCTTTGTCATTTACTCATAAAATATATCCTAGTACAGTAGGTTAGAATCAAACATACCAATGAACTAGAATACTGTAGAATACAGGGATGAATGCTGATACCTAGAAGTACAAAATACATAAAGTCTATCTTAAACAATGAAAAGTGCTATAAACAATAAGTCCTAGAGTTTGTTAAACCTCATAAACAATACCCTACAATATTTATTCTGAGCCATGCGGTAAGTGATCCAGTGTGAGCAGCATATGGACGATTTTTGGAAAATGCTTTGACTAGGTAATATTTTGAAATATAAGGTGTTGTTAAAGCCTCTCATTCACGCTATTAACGTTATAAGTTAAAATAATTGAATAATTCATAAATAAATAAATAGCGTTTGGATAATATTAAAAAATAAACATTTACGTAAAATAACTCTTACGTAACAACCAAGTTGTCATGTATTTTTATTCAAAAGCTAAAGTGTTGCTTTGATCGCTTTGGTCGGTCGACACTTGCCTGGCTCTGTTGAATTGCTGTTTCAAACTGTTTTATAATTCGTGTAGTTAGATAATTTGGTTAAATCATTTACGATTTTATTTTGTTCATTTACTACTTTCGACTACGATTTCCAGAAAGGTTGACCGACGATACTCACGAAAATGAATCCAAGTGCTCCAAGTTCGCCGATGACTTTGTTGCACGTGGGTGACTTTCATCCAGACGTTACCGAGGCCATGCTATTCGAGAAATTGAGCCCTGCTGGCACAATTGTCTCTATCCGAGTTTGCAGGGACATGATGACCAGTCGCTCACTCGAATATGCGTATGTGAACTTTCAGCAGCCGGTGGATGGAAGAGGAAGAGCGCAGTTGGCAACATCTTCATCAAGAACCTGGATAAGTCTATTGACTGCGGAGCCCTTTACGACACATTCTCCAACTTTGGAAACATCCTTTCCTGCAAGGTGGCGTGTGATGAGAATGGGTCTAAGGGCTACGGCTTTGTGCACTTTGAGACCGGCGAGGCTGCGGAGAGAGCCATTGAGAAACTTAATGGCATGTTGCTCAATGACCGCAAAGTGTTCATTGGCCACTTCAAGTCTCGCAAGGAGCGTGAGGCTGAGATGGGGGCCAAGGCCAAGGAGTTCATCAATGTGTACATTAAGAACATTGCAGAGGACATGGACGACAACAAGCTAAATGAGATCTTCAGCAAGTTCGGCCCAACGCTGAGCCGTCGCGTCATGACAGACGAGAGCGGCAAGTCCAAGGGTTTTGGCTTTGTGAGCTTCGAGAGGCACGAGGATGCCAAAAGGGCTGTGGATGAGATGAACGGGAAGGAGTTGAATGGGAAGCAGCTGTATGTGGCTCGTGCCCAGAAGAAAGGCGAGAGGCAGACAGAGCTCAAACGCAAGTTTGAGCAGATGAAGCAGGACGGCACGACTCGCTACCAGGGAGTGAACCTGTACGTTAAAAACCTAGACGACAGTCTGGACGACGAGCGTCTGCGTAAAGAGTTCTCTCTATTCGGGACAATCACGAGTGCCAAGGTGATGACGGAGGGCGGCCGCTCCAAAGGGTTCGGCTTTGTGTGTTTCTCCTCGCCGGAGGAGGCCACCGAGGCAATGAAGGAGATGAACGGGTGCATCGTAGGCACCAAGCCGCTGTACGTGGCCCTGGCGCAGCGCAAGGAGGAGCGGCAGGCCCACCTCACCCACCAGTACAAGCAGCGCATGGCCAGCGTGAGTGCCGTGCCCAACCCAGTGCTCATCCCCTACCAGCCCGCCCCGCCCTCCGGCTACTTCATGGTGGCCATTCCACAGGCTCAGACCTGGGCTACCTGCTACCCGAGCAGGCAACTGGCACAGCTCCACCCCAGCACCCGCTGGGCTACGCACAGCATTCAGCCACAGCATTTCCAATACATGCCGAGTACCATCAGGCCCGCTGCAGACCAATCTCTGGGCCAGGAACCTCTCACTGCCTCCGTGCTGGATCTGGAACCTCCGCAGGAGCAGAAGCAGATGTTGGGTGATCGATGGTCTGTTTCCCGTGATCCAGAACATGCACCCCAACCTTGCAGGGACGGGTTTGCTCCTGGAGATCGACAACTTGGAGCTTCTGCTTATGCTGGAGTCTCCTGAGTCTCATTGAAACATTGAAACTGAAAAAATAAAAACGCATTAAAAATTGAAATATTTTTGCCTGGTCCATAGACTCCAGTTTCAGGCCTTGATTACAGTAAACTAAAACAACATGTAAAAAGGCTAAATGATTGACACGTGTACAGTCAGTGACTCCTTTCTTTTTGTTCCTCTTACTGTTCGAATGCTCAGAATGTCAGTTTTTGCAGTTGACAGCTGAGCATTAGGCATGTGTATTGGATTGTATTAATAATACAATTGAGGATTCATTGCTGTTCAGGGACCCAGCAGTGGTAACTTGGCAGTGGTAGGGCTTGAACTAGCAACATTCTGATTACTAGTCAAGTAACCTCTGAATAGTATTATTATGATTAATATTATTAATATATCTTACACTGAGGTCTGCTGAAGCTTACCCAGGATCCTTTGCAGCAGCCTGCCATATGCACAAATCATTACGAAAGGACACAGAATCTCTAAACTCCCTTGTTTTATGTTATTAGTTTGTCTAATTCAATGTTAAAGCACTTTCCCCTGTAAACACTCTTTTTATGACCTCATTTCACCGTTTCATGACTTTATGCCACGAACCAACCAACTATTCTTTTATACAACTCTTTTCAAACACTTCAACCATTGTGGGTAAATACACTATTATACACCTGTAATTCTTGTTATGCTATTTATTTTATTGGTACTGTCGATACATCGATGTTAGGAGAAATACCTCATGAATACTTTAAATGAATCCTTAAAATGACACCTATTCCATTTACTAATGCTAAGCTTGCTACAGTCTGAGCTTCTAGCAAGTCAAGAGAAGTCTCATGCAGTTTCTGTATTTTCTATAATTGCATAATATATGGATGGTTTTAAACTCAATAACATACGCACTTGCAAAATATGTGAATATAAAGGAACAAAAATAAATTAACATAACCACATACCTAAACATCATCTGGTACCATCACCCCATCACCCCTCAATGCAGTATGAGGATGGTCAGATTGTTGTATTTACTAATAGTTACCACTAGTATTAAAATAACAGTAAGCCCAAACTGTTCGACTATGTCCTCTTAAACAAACCTGTGATTTTTTAAATATTTGGACCACATCCTCCTGCAGAATAAAACAATCAGGAAATACAGTTGAGTTGGCCCATACCGCCCTCACATCAGTGTGATTTCCATCAATGACGTGTTATGGCTCTGGGTAAGGAACAATGTTATATTGTTCAATAAACTTTTCACAGGATGCATATTTTTCATTGTTTTAGCAAAGTTTTCGCTACCTCTATACAGCAAACACCAGAATCGACAAGGTTTACATTAATTATAGTCAGTAGAATTAAAGGGAAGAGGCCATATAAAAGGCTGGGATCTACGTTTAGCAGACTCGGCACTGTGTTACTAGATATTGCCCACATTCCAGTAATTTTATTAAGTCCTCTTTAAACAGAAAATAAAGATGCAGACTCAAGAATTAATTGAAGAGAGTAGTAGGTCCATTATTTATTTTGAGCTCAGCGTTATATACAAACGAGGCATAGTCCAGAATATGTCTAATAATCACACAAGGAACACACATTTTTATCCAGTTTTCACAACTGATTATGTGATTGCCACACCTTCTCTACATACTGGTGTTTGAAATCTCCACCACTGTGTTCAACCATACATTATTCAATATATGCAAATTGAGATCTATCATTGTACAAATTGAAGCTTGACCCCAGTATATCCTATTGGAAGATTTTCCTGTTTTTTTTTTTTGTTGTTGTTTTTTTTGTTTTTAACAAAGATGATCTCAACTCATACCATCAAACACCTGCAAGATGATGTTGCAGGTCAGTATCACCCTGCTCTTATGGTAAGATAATGAACCTTGCTTAGCCACAGAACTCTCGAAGAGGCTTTCACGTCTTTTAAAAGCCGGGATCTTTCCCAATACTTAGGAAGCTATTTCTCACGGGAACAGTCCAGAGTCATCTGCCGTAGACTTCCACAGAGGCCTTGAAACCACCTGCATCAGAGCCTCTGCTCTGCACTTACAGACCCAAAAAGGCCTTAAGATACCCCAGAAACATTATTCCTCTTTATGCTTTCAAACACAGTCTTGCACCACTCTGCACCTGTTGCAGAGAGCTTCAAAGCCTATTATAATTAGATCACAGATCGCCTCATGAAAATACCTTTACCCCAAAACATTTTATTACCTCAGGTGGAACAGTGTGTATAGGCCTAGACCTCTTTAGATGTAACTTAGAACCGCCGGTGACCACTGTATGCGTTTCTTTGGTTGTACAAGCTCTGCTGGAGGACTCGATGAATAGTTGATGATGGAAGAGGGGTATATCAGATTCACCCCTTCTGCCTCCATGTGACAAATTAACACACTGCATAAACTTTTAGAAATAAATCAGTCTTTTAACAAATGGTAAACATTCTCTAGAAAAGATTATCTTGTAACAATTCATTGAGTATATGAACTGTTTTTGTGTCCTTATATCTATAAATGAAAAGTAATAAAACATTATAGATGATAAATAAATTACATAAAATGTATAAAAGTTCACAAATAAGAAAGTACCTGAGTCTGCACTTTTCTCCACAGATTCAAGAAACTCGTGAAAGTTGGAAGCTATAGAAACACATAGTACAGAATTATAGACTGACTGAGGTGTGAGCAGAAAGATCGCCATGATGTCCTTATATCTAAAGCACTCAAAGCATTGATGTTATGTAAATAAACTGTGATCCGATTGGTTCAATCTAAGTAAATAGATTCACCTACTTTGAAGTTAAAGTTTTTCTCAAAAGGTTAGAACTGGTTGACTATACTTTGCCGTGTTCTGTAATAGAAAATGTAAACATTTATATCTAAAATATTGCACGACAGAAATCAATTCAAGACTAACCTCTAATGACCGCTAGATGGGGGAAGATATTAAGTAATAAATGAGTCCAGATCCTCCTGCCCGACAATACGGTGAGACTCTGTTTTTACGTGTGATGGAAAATGATACGAAACTATGTATTATGTGATTCATATAAAATCACACTGATCCTTTTGTTCTTAAATTAATAATGCTGTTTGCACATTTGTATCCGCCTGTTGCTGATTAAGTTGAACATGTATCAGGAACTGTTAACATCAAGGTCAACTTGACACACAACCCACACAGTTTGGAGTCAGTTTGGGTTGGTTTGTGGAAAAAAACAAGCTGAGAGCTGATTGGCTTATAGCCACAGCAACAAAGGAAAGAAGAGCTGCTTAAGAAAAGATGATTGGTTAAAGACAGCACAGGAGTAGTATAACTAGCCACGGTTTTGTATACTCGGGGCTCCCTACCTGAGGAGAGCCAAACATTTATTTTATTCTTTTTCTTATTAAATTACTCTCTTAATCACGTCTGACTTGCTGTTTGTTCAAAATTCCACAACATATGTCATTACTACGCCGCACAAAAAAGACCGCCATATTTGTAGTTCCACAATGTGAAAAGGCGTCATTTTCTATGCAAACGAATGAATAAACACCATGCCATGCCTTGCTGTATCCCCTCTTTGCACCGCTGGACAGACACACTCATGACACTGTACTCATCAAAAGCAGCACCAGAGACGCACTGAGTCATATCCCGCTACACACCTCTCAGGCCAGCTTGTTTGCACGTTTTGTCATAAAACTTAAAATGTCATTTGTTGCCATTATATATAAAATTACCTATTTAAAAAAACAAATAAATCAAAAAGTACTTGTGGCTAGAGAAACACGTGGCTAATCACCTACAAGAAATAATGTCAGTGATGTTTGGGGCAGGTGTTTCAAACTTGCCCAGACTCTTGAGAAGCACCTAAACGCTCACACAAGGGTGTCCGCTTGCCAGAGTGCTGCAAATACTGCAGGAAGGGCTTTGGTGAAACAGGCCACATGGAGGAGCAGAAGACAATCCACACAACTGAAGAAGCCCATAGCTGCCCAGTATGTCAGAATCCACACGGGAGAAGAACCCTGTAGCTGCCCAGTATGTCAGAAGCAATTTGTGCAGCTGGGTAATGAACCATATTTGTACCCATTCGTATGTTGGGAGCAAATCAGTTGAAGACTTGAACAGTATGTTAACAATCAGTTAAAATTACTGTTGATGACAAGAAAACAATGGCTAATATGTTCCTTCACAGCTATGTCATTGGTTGATCTATTTTTGTCAGATTTAGTGCTTGTTTGGGCAAGTGTGTTAAAGTCTTCCTTTGTTTTTGGTTTTGTTCCTTTTCATATAGTTGTTTATTCCTTTTTGTCTAGTGATGTCCATTATCCATTTAAAATCTGTCAAATTAAACAAATGTGAAACGAATTCCATAGTATTCAGATTTGATTGCAAAAGAGACCAACCACTCCCCGTATTTTGAATTTTGCATATACAGTATATGTGCAGTTCCAGCCTAGTCCACTGATCCAAAATCTGGCCCAGATGTATCTGTTGACTGCAAATTTGAATGATTTCTGTGCTCTGCAGCAAAGGAGCGTTTGGTTACTATCTGATGGATTAAAATAGGCTTGTTGGTAGCAAAGACATCACTAAAGTGTACAGAGCAAAGGTACTCCAGGACCAGGATGGGTAAGTAGCAGCTTGATCAGTGGAATCTTCTGTGAGACGTAACAGGACGTCGGTCTTAAATGTAATGTTAGATCAAATGAAAAACTTTAGTGGATTGAAATGCAGATAAATAAATCCACTAAAAGTGCATCTGCATCATTGGTTAAAAAGTTGTTCTGCTAGTTGTCTGATTTTGTTCCAGTAATCTAATGTTTCCTGGCACTAGGTGGTTCAAGATTATATTGGTGTTTGCTTTATTTCTGTGATTTTTTTAACCATAGTCTGCTTGTTTATACTGTCTACCAAATGCAATACTGAGTAGTGAAACACTGATACAATCCCTTTTGGCGTCAGACATTTGTAATAATTTCAATAATGTACAGTTGTAAGTCAAGAGGGCAGCACCATTTTAAAGTCTAGTTTCCTTTCTCTGTCTCACTTTCTGGAATTTTTCCGTCTGTGTTTTTATTAAAGTTAAAAATGGATAGGGTATTAAAACTCCCTTTCACTGACATCTCTTCCACTGAACTTGTAGAGAAAGTGATGATATGAAGATGATTATGTTTATCACATTCACTCAGAGATCATTGTCTGAGGGTCATGTTGTACAGTTCACGATGCCCCGGGTTGCAATCAGGAGGTTTAACAGTGATGTGCCACAGTTGTCTGTGGTGTTCTATATGATCATCACAGAACATCACACATAACTGGTCAAATTGTATCTCGAGTAGTATATTTGTGTATTATACTATATATTAGCAGCATAACTTTATGATGCAATTAAAAACATTCCCCATCCCCCTGAATACCAATCATATTACATATCTGGGTACTAAATTCTCTTCCCAGTTGTCTGTTATTCAAAATAAATAGTCATCCAATTATTAAAACAATAAGCGACGAACTTCATTGATGGACAAATTTGCCCCTTATGCTCTTCGGACAAACTGCAATAATTAAAATGAGAATATTACCTAAACGAAATTGTTTGTTTTCAATTATTCCAGTGCCACCAACCTGTCTAAAATCTTTGGACAACATCATAACTTGATTCTACTGGAAAAATAAATCACATAGAATCAAACTCACAACATTACAGAACTGTAGTTGATTATTGCAAATCAACTACAATATGGAATAAAATGGATAAAACCTAGTATATCAGACAGAATATGGATAGACATAGAGCAAACATTATGCAAAGATCTAAAAGTCAGACTTACCATTTATCAGTCAAATCAATTAAAGAACATTCATGATCAACAATTTGTGGGTGGCCATGATACTAACAGCCTGGTGGAAATTCCACAAGATATCAAACTCCACACTAACATAAACATAACACTGCTTTCATGTCACTTCCACAAGTAGCCCAAACATAAGATATAGAAAGCAGGTAAGAGCAACTATCAGTTCAGAGACATTAAACTCACCTGCATCCATATCAGTATTATAAACATTCCTAATACAAAAAAACTATCACATAAGATATACAAAATAATAATGAAATCAAATCGCATAATTACTCTCCCATCGAGACAATGGGAGGAAGATTTATTACTAGCCCCCGACGCCACAGTCTGGATTAAAATGTATAATAATAATTACCACATGACAGCAACACTAACCTACAATGCATTCAGTACAAAATAATACATAGATTACATTATACTACACATTGGATGTTTAAAATTGGTTTCACAAGCTCAGCAATCTGTACATACTTTACTCCAAACACAGCTGACGATTACATTCACATCGTGTGACAGAGCACACCTATCAAGTAATTTTGGCAATAGGTCATCACACACATGTCCCATGATTTAAATAACCCTATCCATCCAACACCATCTTTATGTCTCCTAGGAGACATGTCATCAACCAATGTGTCAATAGAAAAAAAAACAGGATAATATATATATAACATTATTAATTGCAAATACAAACATACTCATGAATTGGAAAACAAAAAATAATATTAGTGTCACCGAATGGAAAAATCTATTGATAGACTACATATCAAAGGAAAAAATCTCAGAATGAATCAATAAGAACCAATAACCTAGACTGGACGCCTTTGATAAAAAGTTTACAGAGCTAATCCATAAATGATAAATATACCAATCTAGTACGTGTACATATACAGTGCACTCGCACATAGCCTCTCTCTCTCACACACACACACACACACACACACACACACACACACACACACACACACACACACACACACACACACACACACACACACACACACACACACATTCCCGTAATGGTGCAGGTGGCTAATACTTAAAATACTCTATCTGCATTTCCCGTTTGTCTGTTTCGTCTCTGTTCGTCTTATTTTTCCTCTCTCCCCTATTCCCGTTTCCCCCACGTTATTTATGTCTGTTCATACGTTTTATACACCCGATATAGTTGGACACAGTGAGAAGTTAGAAATAAATAATGAATAAATAATAAAGTTCTAAAGGTCCTCCGATGGGCGGAAATCAATTGATATATTTATTTCTCCAGATTTCTAACTCGGAGAGAAAAAGACGTCCTTTTACAAATCGCACCTCGTTGTGGAACTCTACTAAGGTTTACAATCCAGGCGATTATTTTTAACCTCAAAGAACATAGGCCTGCTCCAAGGCAAACTGATTTCATCCCATTAATTAACTTTAATGCGATGTTTTTTGCCGAGCATTAGGCTAAAGAAAATGAATGTTGCTGCGTTTATCAAACTAAAAGTATTTATTCTGAGCCATGCGGTAAATGATTCAGTGTGAGCAGCATATGGACGATTTTTGGAAAATGCTGTGACTAGGTAATATTTTGAAATATAAGGCGTTGTTAAAGCCTCTCATTCACGCTATTAACGTTATAAGTTAAAATAATTGAATAATTCATAAATAAATAAATAGCGTTTGTATAATATTTAAAAATAAACATTTACGTAAAAGCACTCTTACGTAACAACCAAGTTGTCATGTATTTGAATCTAAAGCTAAAGTGTTGCTTTGATCGCTTTGGTCGGTCGACACTTGCCTGGCTCTGTTGAATTGCTGTTTCAAACTGTTTTATAATTCGTGCAGTTAGATCATTTGGTTAAATCATTTACGATTTTATTTTATTCATTTACTACTTTCGACTACGATTTCCAGAAAGGTTGACCGACGATCCTCACGAAAATGAATCCAAGTGCTCCAAGTTCGCCGATGACTTCGTTGTACGTGGGTGACCTCCATCCAGACGTTACCGAGGCCATGCTATACGAGAAATTCAGTCCTGCTGGCGCAATAGTCTCCGTACGGATTTGCAGGGACGCGATGACCCTCCGCTCACTTGGATACGCATACGTGAACTTTCAGCAGCAGGCAGATGCTGAGCGTGCTTTGGACACTATGAACTTTAACATCATCAAAGGCAGACCTGTGCGAATTATGTGGTCCCAGAGAGACCCCTCTCTGAGGAAGAGTGGAGTTGGCAACATCTTCATCAAGAACCTTGACAAGTCTATTGACAGCGAAGCTCTTTACGACACATTCTCTGCCTTTGGGAACATCCTTTCCAGCAAGGTGGTGTGTGACGAGAATGGCTCTAAGGGCTACGGCTTTGTGCACTTTGAGACCCGTGAGGCTGCGGAGAGAGCAATTGAGAGACTTAATGGCATGTTGCTCAATGACCGCAAAGTGTTCATTGGCCACTTCAAGTCTCGCAAGGAGCGAGAGGCTGAGATGGGGGCCAGGGCCAAAAAGTTCACCAATGTGTACGTCAAGAACTTTGGAGAGGACATGGACGACGACAAGCTGAAGGAGATCTTCAGCAAGTTTGGCCAAACGCTGAGCACTCGCGTCATGACCGACGAGAGCGGCAAGTCCAAGGGCTTTGGCTTTGTGAACTTCGAGAGGCACGAGGATGCCCAGAGGGCTGTGGATGAGATAAATGGGAAGGAGCTGAATGGGAAGAAGGTGTATGTGGGTTATGCCCAGAAGAAAGGCGAGAGGCAGACAGGGCTGAAACGAAAGTTTGAGCAGATGAAGCAGGACGGTATGACTCGCTACCAGGGAGACAACCTGTACGTCAAGAACCTAGACGACGGTCTGGATGACGCGCGTCTACGTAAGGAGTTCTCTCCGTTCGGGACCATCACAAGTGCCAAGGTGATGATGGAGGGCGGCCGCTCCAAAGGGTTCGGCTTCGTGTGTTTCTCCTCGCCGGAGGAGGCCGCCACGGCCATGACGGAGATGAATGGGCGCGTTGTAGGCACCAAGCCGCTGTACGTGGCTCTGGCGCAGCGCAAGGAGGAGCGGCAGGCCCACCTCTCCAACAAGTACATGAAGCGCACGGCCAGCGTGAGTGCCTTGCCCAACCTCGTGCTCAACCCCTACCAGCCTGCCCCGCCCTCCGGCTACAACATGGAAGCCATTCCACAAGCTCAGAACTGGCCTGCCTACTGCGCAAGCAGCCAGCTGGCACAACTCCTCCCCAGCCCTTGCTGGGCCATGCAGTGCGTCCACCCACAGCAAGTCCAGGATATGCCGAGTGCCATCGGTCCAGCCGCATCCTGCCCGCAGGCCTTCAGCGCCATCCGACCAACCACCGCCTGCCAGGTCCCACGCACGATGGCCTATCAGACCATGGCATCTGAGGCTCCGGGGACAAGGATGGCCAGCGCGGAAGCTGCCAACAAGGCGTCGCTGGTGAGAGCAGTACCACAGTACAAAACCACCTCAGGCGTTCACAGCCCACAGCAACACCTGGGCACACAGCCCTTAGATATAAATGTCGAACTTACCATTTATCAGTCAAATCAATTATAAAACATTTATGTTTCTCAACCCACAGCAGCACCTGGGGGCAGAGCTCCAGGTGCCCGTGCAGCTGGCTGCGGTCCATGTGCAGGGTCAGGAACCTCTCAGTGCCTCCATGCTGGCTGCTGCACCTCCACAGGAGCAGAAGCAGATACTGGGTGAGCGTCTGTTTCCCCTGATCCAGAACATGCAGCCCACCCTTGCAGGGAAGATCACGGGTCTGTTCCTGGAACTGGACAACTCGGAGCTACTGCATATGCTGGAGTCTCCTGAGTCTCTGCACCCTAAGGTGGATGAGGCAGTCGCTGTGCTCCAGGACCAGTGCGCGCAGGAAGCCGCTCAAAAACTTTAACCAGTGCTGCGCTTCTGGCTGTCTAATGGAAGAATAAGCAGTAAAAAAAATTAACATTTTAACTGAAAAAAATAAACATTGAAACTGAAATGCATTGAACATTGAAATATTTTTGCCATGTCTGTAGACATCAAGCCTGTAAGGGTTGGCACCAGGCCGAGGCCCCCTCGACCAGAGGGAGGCGTCGAGTCAACCACGCCACTGATCAGGATCAACACCCAACAGCTGGGCTAGACCTTATATAAGCCCAGTGACCCAATCATTCAGTGCTGGGTTTTTGATAAAGTTTTGAGCCAAGCTCCTAGCCGGTAACTCTGGGTATTGAGGTCTGTGAGCCCTTGTGCTATGCCTCTTTTCTGTTCTGCGAGGGTGTCAGTGTTTTTACACGTCCCCTCCCTTCTCCAGTTTTCCCCTCTCGAGTCTGTCTCTCTCCTGAGGCTTCCCTTAGCCATTCAAGTTTCTCCCCGTTTTCTGGTTTTGTTTGGGAGCTTTTAGTTTGAGTTTTCCCCAGTGCATCGGGGTTGCCATTTCTTTCCGTGGCGTTCTTTGTTCTCCCCTTTTCCACGCTCACCGAGGTGTTTCGTTTTTTCCTCTTGTTTTGCTTGATCCAAGCTCTAACTGTTCTGCACACGAGCCCACCATTGTTAGAGTGTGGCTGCTTACCCAGTAAGCTATTGGTGTCCTCACCTAGCTGACCTGGATTCAAAACCACCTTACAAAGTCCAGGCCTTGGTTATTCTAAGCTTAAAATGAAAACGACAGAAAAAGGTAAAATCATTTCAAGTTTGGTTTATTTGTTGCATACATAGTCATACACAGTATAACTCACAGTGAAATGGTTGAGTGCTCTGTCCAATCTGAGGAAAAAGAAAAACAGGGGTGCATAGAGAAATATATTCTATATATATACAAAAATATATTAATAGTGCATGTACAATATATATATATATATATATATATATATATATATATATATATATATTATGTTTATATGTACAATGTATATATGGATATTTATATATGTATGTACAGAATGTACAGTCCCATCTTGCAATTGGCATATTTACAGTTATATGTTACATGGTGGTAATTGAACATATTACAGTTATATTGAACATATTACAGTTATTTCTATTACATATTACAGATTTTGACATGAACAGCTGATCATTTTTTTGTTTTTATTCCTCTTAAAGTTTGAATGTTCAGATTGTCAGTTCTTACAGGTCATAGCTGATCATTAGATAAGTGTATTGGGTTGCATTAATATAAATGTAAAGATCAAAAAAACAAAACCCCACAGTGTAGCTTAAAATAGAGAATAATTCTGTAATATTCCTTTATGTACAACACAATTTCAAATGACCTTATTAACAAACCAGTAAAGACAGGACGAGAAGCAAAGGTCACTTACACGTATTAAATCTTGAAGCAAACAAACTGCAGCTGCAAGTGCCACACTGCCATCCAGTTCCACTCTCTGGTCTGGCGACGGTCATATTACAGGAGCAACGAGAGGCTGCCAACAGTTTCTTTTAGCTTGTCTACTGAGACGGTGAAACTGGCCAACCAGGTGAAAAGCATTGTGAAGGAGAAACGACTTCGACTGCCGACGTGGGAAAGTAGCAGTCAGAGCAGGTCTATTGGAGCAGTGCGATGGACTCTGCCCAACAATGGGCTGCAAGCCCACATCTCTGCACATAGCAACAGTATGTGGTTCCTAGGTGCCCAGTCGGCTAGTTTTAAAGTTCAATTCAAATATTAAATAAAAATGCAGACTTCAGAATTGGTTAAAGAGCATAACTGTGCACGTACTTTATTGTAGGTTAACATTAACACGCATTATTGAGGCACCCTCTGGAGAATGTCTAAAAATCAGAGAACCCACATTTTCATACATTTTTCAGTAGTGGTTATGTATTCACCCCACATTCCTTTACATATTTGCGTTTGTCTTCACGTCCATTGCATCCAAACCATACATTTGTCAATATATGCAAAGTAATATAAAACACCCACACCAGTTGGAACCTCTTAACACCACATTCCAAGAGATTTCTCTTGACCTTATCCTAAAGAGATGGTCCTGAGCCTGATGGAAATAATATCTCATACTTGTAAGTGTGCTGGAGCCTATCCACCATCCTTTGCAGAAGCCTGCAGAGGCCTTTACAGAGGCCTCTGCCCTGTACACAAATCATTCTGAAAGGACACATACCATTCTGTGATTATGTTATTAATATGTCTAATTCAATGTTAAACCTCTGTTCTCTTTTTATTACCTCAAGCACCAGACCTGAGGAATTTGCACGGTCTCAAGGAGTGCGTGAAGTTTATCGCTCAGTGGAAACAAGAGGTGGAGCGTGTCTGTAAGCCTGACGAGGGCGCTGCAGCTGCATCCAGTAGCAGTAATGACTGCGGTGGAACCGTACACCCCCACACTGTTGCCAGCACATTTTTCAGTGGGCCAGCCGTCTCAAAGCTGTTGATACATTGTTCAGTCCACGTGAAGGGCAGCAGGAGAGAGGAAGTGAAGAGAGGACCTAGGCAGTGAAGGAGACCAAGCAGAGAAACACTGAATGGGCTAAAGAACTCCAGACAGTCTCAGAGCGGTGCGGCATGATGAGGGCAGAGTTGGCACAGAATTTCAGGCAGCTGGAGCTTAAGAAGAAGCTGGAACCCATGCTGCCTGTCCTGGACTTCATCGCATGGTCTCTACTCAAACATAACCAGGATGTAGTTTCACAGCTTTGGGTCCTCAGTAAACAGCGATCCTGGAGAACTTCAAAATCCATTCCAAATTCATTGTGGAACTGGATCTGCAGTGCTGTGGATGAGGTCACATTGGACCCCATGACCAAACATGCGTGGCTGCTGCTGTCTGATGACTGTAAGAGGGTTCAGGAGTACCTGACTAAGATGAAAGTTCAGTTCACCTCCCAGCGCTTTGACACTTGGCCCTGTGTGCTGGGCTGGGAGGACTTCTCTTCCAGCTGTCTTTCTATAACTCACAAATCTAGACATTTATTGGAAACGTCCGGGAGAAGCTGTAACCCCTCTTTGTACTGCTAGATGGCCACACTCTCATGACACTGCACTCATCAAAAGCAGCACCAGAGACGCACTGAGTCATATTCCCGAACGCACCTCTCAGGCCAGCTTATTTGCACATTTTGTCGTAAAACTTAAGATGTCTGTTTTATTAAATTACCAAAAACTTTTTTTCAAAATCAAAGTATTTGTAGCTACAGAAAAACATGGCTAATCACAAAAATGAGAAATAACGTCACTGATATTTGCAACATGTGTTTCTAACATGCACAGGCTCTTGAGGAGCACCTAAACCCTCACACAGGGGTGTCTGCTTGTCATAGTACTGTAAGGAAGGGCTTTGGCGAAACAGGCCACAGAAAGCAGCATATGAGAATCCACACAGGTGAAGAACCCTTTAGCTGCCCAGTATTTCAGAAGCAGTTTGTGCAGGCGGGTAATGAGCCGCATTCGTACCCATTCATATAGGATGTTGGGAGCAAAACGGTTAAAGACTTGAAAAGTATGTTAACAATCAGTTAACAGTCAGATTACTGTTGTTAGGTTGTTAACAATAGAGTAATAAATGGCTAATATGCTTCTTCCCAGTTATGCCTTTGCTTGATCTATTTTGGTCTGATTTGGTGCTTGTCTGGGCAAATGTGATAAAAAGTATTTTTTCGTTTGTTTTTCATTTAGTTCCTTTTTATATCGTGTTCTGTTCCATTTTATATGTTGTCTATTATCCCTTTAAAGTCTGTCAAATTAATCAAATGTGAAGATTTCACTCTGTTCAGATTTGATTGAAAAAGAGACCAACCACTCCCTGCATCTTTCATTTTGCATATACAGTGCATTTGCAGTTAACCGTTTCTTGTTTGTATTAATCGCGTGTGATTCTTGTGAGTGCCGTTAGTGTTCTGTGTTAAATGTTAATAAATGTACGTCCCAGACGTTGGAGTCTGTGCGTCCTGCCCCTCACCCTGCGGCACTCGGGCCACCCCTCGTTACGCTACTGTTGCAACTCAAGAGCGAAGCACCATTTTAAAGTCTGGTTTCCTTTCTCTGTCTCACTTTCTGAAATTTTTATGTCTGTGTTTTTTTAAACTTAAAAATAGAAAGGATATTAAAACTCCCTTTCACTTAATGGCCTCTCATCCAATGAGCTGTTAGAGAAAGTAATGATAGTTAGATGAATATGTTTATAGATTTCACTCCGAGAACGTTGTCTGAGGTTAATATTGTACAGTTCATGATGCCCAGGGTTGCAATCAGCATGTTTAACAGTGATGTGCCACACAGTTGTCTGTGGTGTTCTCTATGACCATCACAGAGCATCACACATAACTGGTAAAATTGCATCTCAATTAGTATATTTGTATATTATACTATTGCAGCAGCATAACTTTATGATGCAATTAAAAAACATTCCCCATCCCTCTGAATGCCAATCACATTACATATCTGGGTATTAGATTCTCTCTGCAGTTGTCAGTTATTCAAATTTAATATCATTCCAGTTTTTAAAACAATAAGTGACAAACTTCATTGATGGACAAATTTGCCCCTTATACTCTTTGGAAGAATTGCAACAATTAAAGTGATAATGCCTAAGATAAACGATTTGTTTTCAATTATTGCTATCCAGCTCCAGCAACCTGGTTTAAACCTTTGGACACCATCATAACTGGAAAAATAAATCACAAAGAATCAAACTCACAATGATACAGAACTGTAGTTGATTATTGCAAATAAACTACAATATGTAATACAATGGATTAAACCCAGTATATCAGACAGAATATGGATAGACATAGAACAAACATTATGCAGAGATATAAAAGTCAGACTTACCATCAAGCAAATCAATTAAAAACATCCATGTTTCAACTGTTTGACAGAGGCCATAACTCTAACAGCCTGGTGGAAATTCCACAAGATAACAAAGAACTATTCATTCTCGTATTTGGAACAATCAAGACTTTACCTTCAACAACAACAAAAATTATTAAACTTTACACCTTGGATAGTAAAAGGCAAACATATTCCTCATAACACTACTTTCATGTCACTTCCACAAGTATCCCAAAAGTATGATATAGTAAGCACCCAAATGACCAGCAACACTAATCTACAATGCATTCACTACAAAATAATGCATGGAGTACATTATACTACACATAAGATGTTTAAAATTGGTTTCATGGACCAGCCCCTTCATACATGAGGTCAATGGTCAAAGCCCGATCTGTACCTCGAGTACTTCGAACCTCAAGTACGGCTCGGCTTGAAATACCTTGCTTCGGGTCTCATGGACGACAAGCATCGAGACTATTTTCTGTCCTGGCTCCAAGATTGTGGAATGAACTCCCGCTTGCTGTCCGGACAGCAGAGTCCTTTGCAGTCTTCAAACCCAGACTGAAGACCCATTTATTTGCAGAATATTTAAAGGACAACTGACACTGCTCCCTTATTGACTGACCAATTTAATACTTATTGTAGGGCATTTATGCTTTTTAACAAACTCTAGCACTTATTGTTTATAGCATTTATCATTGTTTAAGACAGACCTTATGTATTTTGCACTTCTAAGTATTAGCATTTATCCCTGTATTCTACAGTATTCTTGTTCATTGGTATGTTTAATTCTAACCTACTATACTGTACTTGGACATATTCTATGAGTAAATGACAAAGCACTTTTGTAAGTCGCTCTGGATAAGAGCGTCTGCTAAATGCCGTAAATGTAAATGTAATTGTTTCACAAGCTCAGCAATCCTACTTACATACTGTCACGATACGGCCCCTGCTTCCAAACGTCTCCTTGTTTGTATGTGTGTGTGTCAGTTAGGTGAGTAAGGGACTGCAGTGTCCTGGACCTGAATGCCTTTGAGAGGCAGGTGGAGCTGGTCCTCCATGGGGATTCTCCCTTGGGGGGGCTTTCAGAGAAGCGTCGTTGTCCTATGAGGACACTCCCTCCGTGAAGTCTCGCAGCCCCAGAACTTAAAGCGCCTACGCCTAAGCCTCGTAAAGACAAGGAGGCAACGTCACCAGTGCCCACCCCTGAAACGGACAAATCAGCTGGTGCGCTTCCGGACCTGCGGGCGACAAATCGTGAGCAGCCGCCTCCACCCAAGTCATCGAGGGAAGATCCCGCCCAGCCGGTCCAACCCAGCCGAAGATAGGAAGACTGGCTGGAGCTCCTGATGATAACTTCCCTGGACTGTTTAGTAATTCCTTAAAGGAAGACTGGCTGGAGCTCCTGATGATAACTTCCCTGGACTGTTTAGTAATTCTTTATGTAGTCCTGATCACATACCTATCCTGATCACCGCACCTATCCCTGTCTCAAATATTGCCCACACCTGAGTCCTATTCCCCTCATTACCAACCCCTTTAATAAGCTTCTCCTCATCGCATACTAGTCGCGAAGTATTGCTTTCCTATACGGCGTACGAGCGTTTCCTCATCCTGTGTGGTTTCCCGGTTATTGACTCCTGCCTGCTTTCTAGACCTCGTCTCCTGCCTGACCCTCCGTCACCTCCTGAACGCCACCCCGTGTACGACCCCGGACCGACCCGACCACGCTTACCTGTCTTACTACACGTATTAGTACGGCTGCTAAAAAAAGACCTCTGCAACCGGACCTATATTTAACAGCATATCAGTAGGATAGTAGTAATACTGTAGTAATAGGTTTCTAAAAATGTATTATATGCACTATTTTTACAGCCTCTGAAAAAACATTTGAGGGTTAAGCTGAAATGTTAACACTTTCCTATTTATGTTCGCTGTATAAAATAAAATAAGTGCATGTGACTGCAGTGAACAAGGAATATGTTGTCAATATTTAGATAGATGACAGCATGTTCTTTATTTTTGCATCATATTAATTGTTAATAATTTGCTAATGATAAAAAAAGTTTCTGCGTTTTCATTACGAAATAATGTCATTTGGTCATATTTATAGTGCCTTAAGGCCATTTCAAATTTAACAGTAATGGATTTTCAGCGTAAATTTGCATTCCTGCAAAAATAAAGGTCTGTATTTTCAATGTTTAAACATATGAGCTCCGAATGGTCAAATTACGGAGCAGTAGAGTTTGTTTCCGTTCTTTTATTGGACTGGTTCATTGTCGCGAGAGCGACCGTTTAGGCGAAGTCGGTGAGTGCGCGGCCGAGCTGCTCGCGCTTGAAGATACGGTAGACTCACCGCATGCAGCACTTGTACGCTAGCAATTTAATTTCTTCAGACTGGAAATACGATAATGCTAACGTTTGTTGTCAGAAATATACTATCTTCTCCTTTCGATCGAGGGTATATTTTTCAGTCATAGTTATAACGCCGAAAGGTGGGTTTCGTGTTAAAGCTTTTCAGTTCGTTTTTTTTTCATACTGTTGTGCTGCGGTAGTTTTGTAGTATCAGTCGAGGAGGCTAAAACCCTAACGGGTTGTTTTGTTAGTTTGTTTGCTAAACAATGATTACCTGCCGTTTTTGTAGCAAAGAACTTGATGCTTTGAAGGGTTGTGTGCTGCACTGTAAAGTTCATAGAAACGAAGCCACTTG
Organism: Electrophorus electricus; assembly: GCF_041902795.1. Classification (NCBI taxonomy): domain Eukaryota; kingdom Metazoa; phylum Chordata; class Actinopteri; order Gymnotiformes; family Gymnotidae; genus Electrophorus; species Electrophorus electricus. The sequence goes on along the minus strand of NW_027658693.1, from coordinate 621,845 downwards.
TTTTTTCAAATGTGTTAGCATTGACTGCAAGCAGACGTTTTGTACTTATGCAGCTTTTAAAGCTCATTTCTATTGTGTTCACAGTGTGCCTGCACCCTCTGTTACTGCTAGAGCCGTTGTTACAGATTTGAAATGTGCAATTTCGCTGTGAGCGTCAAATTCACACAGCGAAGAACTTGTGACTTAAAAGAACATATAGTGGAGGGACGACCTGTGGCATGTCCAGTAACTGGTTGTAAAAATACGTTCACCGTGAAATCATCATTTACTGCTCATATGTCTAGGAAACATCAAGAATGTTCGACTGCTAGCATAACCTATGTGACATGTACAAGAAAACAATTTCTCTCATTTGTACTTGAGGATGCTTCCCAGAGCTCAAATGATGCAACAACAAATGAAAGCATTCAGTTGCCACCGAATTTGAAGGAGACCTTTCTTGGGAATGTATGTCTATTCTACCTACAGTTAGAAGGGCATCACCTTCTTCCAGCTTCAACAATACAGACTGTTGTTGAAGAGATGTAAAATGTGCATAAGTAGAGACAGGAATATACTTTGGGTAAACTACATTCACTTTTAAAAAACATGTTTTGACATGTGTCTAACAGATAATGCTATTGCTAAAATCTGTGATTGTGTTAAGGATTCAGATCTGTTCTGTCTGTCATCCGGGACCACTAAGGACAACATATTCAAGAGCTCAAGTATTCAAAAAGATGTTCAAATACATACCTGTGTTACAAACATGAAGTAGTTTATTAGAATCAGAATTATGGACGAATTCAGTGTCTTGTGTCTTCAGTCTTGTGAAGTCCAACCAGTTCTTCATTGAAAATCCATGATGCCTGATGCTAATTCTGTACCAGAATGCTTTTGAAATTGTAAATCCCTTCAGCTCTGCTAAGAAAAAAGACAACGTTGTCGCAGTCTGTCTTTTTTTGGCAAATTTACCTGTTCGTGTACGGTCCGATATCGATCACGTCCCTTGTCTTACTGTGTGGAGAAAATGACTTAATTGGAAAATTAAATGACTTAATTGGAAAATTGGAAGTGCTAAGGTTTTCTCAGAGATGTTAGTGGATTTAAAAGATTTGGATGTAAATGGAATTATTGTAGGTGGTGAAACGATCCACGGGGCTCTTTGTTGTATTGCTGGTTATAATTTGGGTTTACACAGCATTGGCGGGTTTACTGAAAACTTACTTTAATTTTGCAGGTACTGTGAAATCATACGAAGTGAGTTTCAGAGTGATGATCCAAATGTACGTGGTCCCCAGGGCACCCCTGAAAGTTCTAATTATGCTGTTGGTGATCTAGACATTGAAGCTGTGGACAGTCGAGATATCAAAGGCATAAAGGTAAACTGTTTTCAATACTCTGATATCTTTTCATGTTTGTCAGCCTGGTCTCCCACCTTGTTTAGGCCTTGACATATTTGAGTGTGTGTTGTTCTATGACGTTGCACTGTACTTGAAGCATTTCATTAAGAAAAAAAAATGCCTTACATATTCATTATTGAACTGGCACATCAAGCAGTTCAAGTGCAAAGGATCTGATGCTTTTACAAAGCTATGTTCTGTTAACTCTGGGGTGTCCAAGCTTTCAGGTCAAGCTATCCAGAATTGGAATTTCCTAATGTTGCTGCCTTTATTAATTGGTGACAAAGTGCAAAATCCAGATGATGATGTGTGTAAATTAACTCTCCAGCTTAAAGATATTGTTGATATGATTTGCACACAGACGATTTCTTTGTCACAGGTGGCCTATCTTGACATTATAATCCAAGAATATCTAGAATCTGCGTTTATTTCCTGAGTGTAGCGTGCGGTGGCCCGGGTGCCGCAGGACGAGAGGCAGGACGAACAAGGTGCAGGTGTGTGCAGGTGTGGTTACAAACAAAACCACCCTCCCACTGCACGTGGCGGGCCAAACCACGTGACTCGGGGGAGGCGAGCGTTCCGTGACAGTGAGAGTCCACTAAGACCAAAACATAATTTCTTGCGACACTATCCAGCACTAATTTTGAAATTTGGCCCCTTGATTAGGTTGTGGACAATGCGTTTTGAAAGTAAACGCAGCTACTTCAAAAGGTGTGCCAGGCATTTGAAAAACTTTAAAAAATATCTGCCTAAATTTATCCAAAAGACAGAAGATGTTTCAGGCATGTCTTTCAGCTGGACCTGGACGTTGTCAGCTTCTGCAAGTCAAAGACAGTTGTACCTTCTACCCCAACCTTTACAGTGATGCAATTAAACATGCAGTTAGAGAGTTTGGCTTTTCAGAACACAGTACTAGTGTTTCCACAGAGGTGCAGTGTAAGGGTGCATCATATAAAAAAGGACATTTTCTTGTGTCAAAAAATGATGAGCACATGGAGTTTGGAGAACTTCTCATTATTTTAATTCAAAATGATACATCTGTGTATTTTGTAATGGATATACATAACGCTGACGTTCATTTTGAATACCATCTGTACTTTGTGACAAAACACAGTTCAAGGCTGGAATGTCTTAACATTAACAACTTGGTAGATTTTTACCATTGTACATTGTTAATGGGCACCAAGTCCTTCCACTGAAACACAGTGTATTGTCGAGGTAAACATGATCTGTGATGGAAACCATACTAAAAATTCACACATACTATGTAAGAAACGTATCACAAAATGAAAAGGTTTTTTTTATATATACACATACTTGATATCAGTGTAATGACAGTTTTTCCTTTTATTTGTACAGTAAGCAATCATCCATGATTCCAGAAATGACTGACTTGGGGCAAACATGGTTACACACCGCCATCTGTGAGGTCTTGCCTGACCTTCCAGAGATGATGAAGGATATTCTAGAAGAGACCTAACATTCCCTTGGGGTGGAGACATGATGATTTCAGCAAGTTCGGCCAAACGCTGAGCACTCGCGTCATGACCGACGAGAGCGGCAAGTCCAAGGGCTTTGGCTTTGTGAACTTCGAGAGGCACGAGGATGCCCAGAGGGCTGTGGATGAGATAAATGGGAAGGAGCTGAATGGGAAGAAGGTGTATGTGGGTTATGCCCAGAAGAAAGGCGAGAGGCAGACAGGGCTGAAACGAAAGTTTGAGCAGATGAAGCAGGACGGTATGACTCACTACCAGGGAGACAACCTGTACGTCAAGAACCTAGACGACGGTCTGGACGACGCGCGTCTACGTAAGGAGTTCTCTCCGTTCGGGACCATCACAAGTGCCAAGGTGATGATGGAGGGCGGCCGCTCCAAAGGGTTCGGCTTCGTGTGTTTCTCCTCGCCGGAGGAGGCCGCCACGGCCATGACGGAGATGAATGGGCGCGTTGTAGGCACCAAGCCGCTGTACGTGGCTCTGGCGCAGCGCAAGGAGGAGCGGCAGGCCCATCTCTCCAACAAGTACATGAAGCGCACGGCCAGCGTGAGTGCCTTGCCCAACCTCGTGCTCAACCCCTACCAGCCTGCCCCGCCCTCCGGCTACAACATGGAAGCCATTCCACAAGCTCAGAACTGGCCTGCCTGCTACCCGAGCAGGCAACTGGCACAGCTCCACCCCAGCACCCCCTGGGCTACGCACAGCATACAACCACAGCATTTCCAATACATGCCGAGTACCATCAGGCCGGCTGCAGACCAATCTCTGGGCCAGGAACCTCTCACTGCCTCCGTGCTGGATCTGGAACCTCCGCAGCAGCAGAAGCAGATGTTGGGTGATGGATGGTCTGTTTCCCGTGATCCAGAACATGCACCCCAAACTTGCAGGGACGGGTTTGCGCCTGGAGATCGACAACTCGGAGCTTCTGCATATGCTGGAGTCTCCTGAGTCTCATTGAAACACTGAAACTGAAAAAATAAAAACGCATTAAATATTTTAAATATTTTTGCCTGGTCTGTAGACTCCAGTTTCAGGCCTTGATTGCAGTAAACTAAAACAACATGTAAAAAGGCTAAATGATTGAGACGTGTACAGTCCGTCACTCCTTTCTTTTTGTTCCTCTTACTGTTCGAATGCTCAGAATGTCAGAATGTTTTTGCAGTTGACAGCTGAGCATTAGGCATGTGTATTGGATTGTATTAATAATACAATTGAGGATTCATTGCTGTTCAGGGACCCAGCAGTGGTAACTTGGCAGTGGTAGGGCTTGAACTAGCAACATTCTGATTACAAGTCAAGTAACCTCTGACTAGTATTATTATGATTAATATTATTAATATATCTTACACTGAGGTCTGCTGAAGCCTACCCAGGATCCTTTGCAGCAGCCTGCCATATGCAGAAATCATTATGAAAGGACACAGAATCTCTAAACTCCCTTGTTTTATGTTATTAGTTTGTCTAATTCAATGTTAAAGCACTTTCCCCTGTAAACACTCTTTTTATGACCTCATTTCACCGTTTCATGACTTTATGCCACGAACCAACCAACTATTTTTTTATACAACTCTTTTCAAACACTTTAACCATTGTGGGTAACTACACTATTATACACCTATAATTCTTGTTATGCTATCTATTGTATTGCCACTGTCGATACATCGATGTTAGGAGAAATACCTCATGAATACTTTAAATGAATCCTTAAAATGACACCTATTCCATTTACTAATGCTAAGCTTGCTACAGTCTGAACTTCTAGCAAGTCAAGAGAAGTCTCATGCAGTTTCTGTATTTTCTATAATTGCATAATATATGGATGGTTTTAAACTCAATAACATACGCACTTGCAAAATACGTGAATATAAAGGAACAAAAATAAATTAACATAACCACATACCTAAACATCATCTGGTACCATCTCCCCATCACCCCTCAATGCAGCATGAGGATGGTCAGATTGTTGTATTTACTAATAGTTACCACTAGTATTAAAATAACAGTAAGCCCAAATCGTTCGACTATGTCCTCTTAAACAAACCTGTGATTTTTTTAATATTTGGATCACATCCTGCAGAATAAAACAATCAGGAAATACAGTTGAGTTGGCTCATACCGCCCTCACATCAGTGTGATATCCATCAATGATGTGTTATGGCTCTGGGTAAGGAACAATGTTATATTGTTCAATAAACTTCACAGGATGCAAATTTTTCATTGTTTTAGCAAAGTTTTCGCTACCTCTATACAGCAAACACCAGAATCGACAAGGTTTACATTAATTATAGTCAGTAGAATTAAAGGGAAGAGGCCATATAAAAGGCTGGGATCTACGTTTAGCGGACTCGGCACTGTGTTACTAGATATTCCCCACCTTCCAGTAATTTTATTAAGTCCTCTTTAAACAGAAAATAAAGATGCAGAATTAATTGAAGAGAGTAGTAGGTCCATTATTTATTTTGAGCTCAGCGTTACATACAAACGAGGCATAGTCCAGAATATGTCTAATAATCACACAAGGAACACACATTTTTATCCAGTTTTCACAACTGATTATGTGATTGCCACACCTTCTCTACATACTGGTGTTTGAAATCTCCACCACTGTGTTCAACCATACATTATTCAATATATGCAAATTGAGATCTATCATTGTACAAATTGAAGCTTGACCCCAGTATATCCTATTGGAAGATTTTCCTGTTTTTTTTTTTTGTTGTTGTTTTTTTTGTTTTTAACAAAGATGATCTCAACTCATACCATCAAACACCTGCAAGATGATGTTGCAGGTCAGTATCACCCTGCTCTTATGGTAAGATAATGAACCTTGCTTAGCCACAGAACTCTCGAAGAGGCTTTCACGTCTTTTAAAAGCCGGGATCTTTCCCAATACTTAGGAAGCTATTTCTCACGGGAACAGTCCAGAGTCATCTGCCGTAGACTTCCACAGAGGCCTTGAAACCACCTGCATCAGAGCCTCTGCTCTGCACTTACAGACCCAAAAAGGCCTTAAGATACCCCAGAAACATTATTCCTCTTTATGCTTTCAAACACAGTCTTGCACCACTCTGCACCTGTTGCAGAGAGCTTCAAAGCCTATTATAATTAGATCACAGATCGCCTCATGAAAATACCTTTACCCCAAAACATTTTATTACCTCAGGTGGAACAGTGTGTATAGGCCTAGACCTCTTTAGATGTAACTTAGAACCGCCGGTGACCGCTGTATGCGTTTCTTTGGTTGTACAAGCTCTACTGGAGGACTCGATGAATAGTTGATGATGGAAGAGGGGTATATCAGATTCACCCCTTCTGCCTCCATGTGACAAATTAACCCACTGCATAAACTTTTAGAAATAAATCAGTCTTTTAACAAATGGTAAACATTCTCTAGAAAAGATTATCTTGTAACAATTCATTGAGTATATGAACTGTTTTTGTGTCCTTATATCTATAAATGAAAAGTAATAAAACATTATAGATGATAAATAAATTACATAAAATGTATAAAAGTTCACAAATAAGAAAGTACCTGAGTCTGCACTTTTCTCCACAGATTCAAGAAACTCGTGAAAGTTGGAAGCTATAGAAACACATAGTACAGAATTATAGACTGACTGAGGTGTGAGCAGAAAGATCGCCATGATGTCCTTATATCTAAAGCACTCAAAGCATTGATGTTATGTAAATAAACTGTGATCCGATTGGTTCAATCTAAGTAAATAGATTCACCTACTTTGAAGTTAAAGTTTTTCTCAAAAGGTTAGAACTGGTTGACTATACTTTGCCGTGTTCTGTAATAGAAAATGTAAACATTTATATCTAAAATATTGCACGACAGAAATCAATTCAAGACTAACCTCTAATGACCGCTAGATGGGGGAAGATATTAAGTAATAAATGAGTCCAGATCCTCCTGCCCGACAATACGGTGAGACTCTGTTTTTACGTGTGATGGAAAATGATACGAAACTATGTATTATGTGATTCATATAAAATCACACTGATCCTTTTGTTCTTAAATTAATAATGCTGTTTGCACATTTGTATCCGCCTGTTGCTGATTAAGTTGAACATGTATCAGGAACTGTTAACATCAAGGTCAACTTGACACACAACCCACACTGTTTGGAGACAGTTTGGGTTGGTTTGTGGAAAAAACCAAGCTGAGAGCTGATTGGCTTATAGCCGCAGCAACAAAGGAAAGAAGAGCTGCTTAAGAAAAGATGATTGGTTAAAGACAGCACAGGAGTAGTATAACTAGCCACGGTTTTGTATACTCGGGGCTCCCTACCTGAGGAGAGCCAAACATTTATTTTATTCTTTTTCTTATTAAATTACTCTCTTAATCACGTCTGACTTGCTGTTTGTTCAAAATTCCACAACATATGTCATTACTACGCCGCACAAAAAAGACCGCCATATTTGTAGTTCCACAATGTGAAAAGGCGTCATTTTCTATGCAAACGAATGAATAAACACCATGCCATGCCTTGCTGTATCCCCTCTTTGCACCGCTGGACAGACACACTCATGACACTGTACTCATCAAAAGCAGCACCAGAGACGCACTGAGTCATATCCCGCTACACACCTCTCAGGCCAGCTTGTTTGCACGTTTTGTCATAAAACTCAAAATGTCATTTGTTGCCATTATATATAAAATTACCTATTTAAAAAAACAAATAAATCAAAAAGTACTTGTGACTAGAGAAACACGTGGCTAATCACCTACAAGAAATAATGTCAGTGATGTTTGGGGCAGGTGTTTCAAACTTGCCCAGACTCTTGAGAAGCACCTAAACGCTCACACAAGGGTGTCCGCTTGCCATAGTGCTGCAAATACTGCAGGAAGGGCTTTGGTGAAACAGGCCACATGGAGGAGCAGAAGACAATCCACACAACTGAAGAAGCCCATAGCTGCCCAGTATGTCAGAATCCACACGGGAGAAGAACCCTGTAGCTGCCCAGTATGTCAGAAGCAATTTGTGCAGCTGGGTAATGAACCATATTTGTACCCATTCGTATGTTGGGAGCAAATCAGTTGAAGACTTGAACAGTATGTTAACAATCAGTTAAAATTACTGTTGATGACAAGAAAACAATGGCTAATATGTTCCTTCACAGCTATGTCATTGGTTGATCTATTTTTGTCAGATTTAGTGCTTGTTTGGGCAAGTGTGTTAAAGTCTTCCTTTGTTTTTGGTTTTGTTCCTTTTCATATAGTTGTTTATTCCTTTTTGTCTAGTGATGTCCATTATCCATTTAAAATCTGTCAAATTAAACAAATGTGAAACGAATTCCATAGTATTCAGATTTGATTGCAAAAGAGACCAACCACTCCCCGTATTTTGAATTTTGCATATACAGTATGTGTGCAGTTCCAGCCTAGTCCACTGATCCAAAATCTGGCCCAGATGTATCTGTTGACTGCAAATTTGAATGATTTCTGTGCTCTGCAGCAAAGGAGCGTTTGGTTACTATCTGATGGATTAAAATAGGCTTGTTGGTAGCAAAGACATCACTAAAGTGTACAGAGCAAAGGTACTCCAGGACCAGGATGGGTAAGTAGCAGCTTGATCAGTGGAATCTTCTGTGAGACGTAACAGGACGTCGGTCTTAAATGTAATGTTAGATCAAATGAAAAACTTTAGTGGATTGAAATACAGATAAATAAATCCACTAAAAGTGCATCTGCATCATTGGTTAAAAAGTTGTTCTGCTAGTTGTCTGATTTTGTTCCAGTAATCTAATGTTTCCTGGCACTAGGTGGTTCAAGATTATATTGGTGTTTGCTTTATTTCTGTGTTTTTTTTAACCATAGTCTGCTTGTTTATACTGTCTAACAAATGCAATACTGAGTAGTGAAACACTGACACAATCCCTTTTGGAAGTCAGACATTTGTAATAATTTCAATAATCTACAGTTGTAAGTCAAGAGGGCAGCACCATTTTAAAGTCTAGTTTCCTTTCTCTGTCTCACTTTCTGGAATTTTTCCGTCTGTGTTTTTATTAAAGTTAAAAATGGAAAGGGTATTAAAACTCCCTTTCACTGACATCTCTTCCACTGAACTTGTAGAGAAAGTGATGATATGAAGATGATTATGTTTATCGCTTTCACTCAGAGATCATTGTCTGAGGGTCATGTTGTACAGTTCACGATGTCCCGGGTTGCAATCAGGAGGTTTAACAGTGATGTGCCAAACAGTTGTCTGTGGTGTTCTATATGATCATCACAGAACATCACACATAACTGGTCAAATTGTATCTCCAGTAGGATATTTGTGTATTATACTATATATTAGCAGCATAACTTTATGATGCAATTAAAAACATTCCCCATCCCCCTGAATACCAATCATATTACATATCTGGGTATTAAATTCTCTTCCCAGTTGTCTGTTATTCAAAAATAAATAGTCATCCAATTATTAAAACAATAAGCGACGAACTTCATTGATGGACAAATTTGCCCCTTATGCTCTTTGGACAAACTGCAATAATTAAAATGAGAATATTACCTAAACGAAATTATTTGTTTTCAATTATTCCAGCGCCACCAACCTGTCTAAAATCTTTGGACAACATCATAACTTGATTCTACTGGAAAAATAAATCACATAGAATCAAACTCACAACATTACAGAACTGTAGTTGATTATTGCAAATCAACTATAATATGGTATAAAATGGATAAAACTTAGTATATCAGACAGAATATGGATAGACATATAGCAAACATTATGCAAAGATCTAAAATTCAGACTTACCATTTATCAGTCAAATCAATTAAAGAACATTCATGATCAACAATTTGTGGGTGGCCATGATACTAACAGCCTGGTGGAAATTTCACAAGATATCAAACTCCAGACTCACATAAACATAACACTGCTTTCATGTCACTTCCACAAGTAGCCCAAACATAAGATATAGAAAGCAGGTAAGAGCGGAGCAGTCAATGTGCCTAATATGACTGCAAAAGCCTGGCAGGACAGGAGGTATTCCTGCTTCTGCTAATCAGCAAAAGGAAGCTCCTGGCAAAGTGACGTGGACTGCAAAAAAATCACCAGGAAGGTCAAGCTACAAATGCCAGAGAGGAGCAGGGAGCACCAAAAGTTCCATAGCATCCTGCGGAAAGAGTACCACATAAGCATGGAAACAGTACAGCAACCCATGGTATGAGCATGGACAGATGAGGAAGAGCTGCTAGAACAGTAAGTCCCCAATAAGCAGGCAGGATGTGGATCCGTCTCACTATTTCATCGGCAGAAATGCAGGAGCAGGTGATAATACTCCTGGGCCCAGCACTCTTCAACCTGGGTACTTTAAGGAGAACACGGCAGCCTCCCAAAAGTGATACAAAGTCCCAAAATGGCTATTACCTGTGCTGAATAACAGTATGAAGGACAAATCTACCCCTGTCCAAAGTTTAATTGATTTAACTGAATGCCAACTATACTACCACCATCAATCTGTGTAAGGTGTACTTGCAAGTGCCTTTAGCACCAAAAGCAAAAGAACTCAGTGTTTTCAACACATTTCATCCAAGCATCATCATGTGAAATGTTGTTCTTTTCGGAAATTCTTCATCTAAATATGGTTGTGTTGCTAATGAGATCATATTATTTGTTACTCTTTAAACCTTATTATTCCTTTAAGATTCAAAGTCTACTGTGTTAGGAAACCTATGTGAGAATATAAAATCAGCAGTTTCTGCATGCTTGTGTGATGAATACAGAAAGTGATCTCTTATACCTGCGGAATTAAGGCTTCAAATGTCTTGGTGTTCAGACGATATGGAGAGGCTCTGGGAATCTGGAAGGATAAACGTTTGTTTCATTTTCAGGGACTGTTGATCATTTATTTGTCCATTAATTTGTTACACTATTAAGGGATTATTAATGGGCACTGGGAGAACAGTATAAAGTTATCAGTCTTCTTTATCAGTCTTCTAACTAAATAGCCTGGTCTTGTAAGGTAACCACATGCACACCTTTCCCTCAGTGATGGCAAGGAGTGGTTTAAACTCACCATGTCATCTGTGATTCTGAGTGTGAGTGCTCCTGCATTTTTGTACACAAAGCTTGCTGAGTTGGCAGTGAAGGCAGAGATGCCCATATACAGCATGTTGCTTTCATCAGGTGGCAGTGAAAATGGTGTCGGGGCAAAAGCGGGTTTCTTGTGCACTCCAATGTTGTAAAACTCCCCCTATATAGAGAGCAATGCAGAGATTAACTTATTCTTTTACAGCTCCTGGGTCTTGATTCTTCGTTCAGATTTAACTGTTTTATCAGTGTAACCTTTGTGTAACCTTTTTTTCCTACAAAAGCCCAAGAGTGCTTTCTGGATACACTTAGGCACAGTTTTGCAAGTGCTCCTGTTATTCCCTGTTAATTCAGATCTTTGGCTCAGAAAGGCTTTCTTATGATCATTATGGTCATTATTCTTATGCTTTGACAACTTGTGCCTTTTTTAACTTGTGCCTGAAAACCCCTTTACCTATGCCAATGATAAAACACTGATGAACTCCTGCAAACAAGTTGTAGTTTATTAATTAGTGCATTAATCTTAGTTTGGGATCTTTAATGACCAGCTTAATCTGTGTATATTATTTGATTGTTGGTTCTTTCCTAGCTGAATGTAACTTCCTCTCACAGTAGTGTACAACTTCCAAGCTTATCAAAGGATAGTGTTGTAGTCAGGACCATTAAAAAAATCAATCAAGCAAAGACCAAGATTTTGTAGTGTTTGAATCTGAGACAAGAATGAGACTTATTTAACAATGATTTTACTTTAATTATACCACTCACTGATAATGTATTGTAAATTGTCATTGTCATAAATAATTGTCATTATAAAGGCAGCTGAATATAAACAAATACAAAGCAAAAAGGTTCATATGGTCATTTTTATTATTAAATTAAAACATAGTAATACTTAAATAATTGCTATCTGCCCTTGGGTCAATCATTGAAAGGATTAACTAGATGTGTTCTGTAATGTGTTCAATCCTCTTGATAAATGCATAGCTTTAGCTATATCATAAAACATATGATGAGTCCTTTTCTCATTATTACTTGTGTACAACAAAAGTTTGTGTGACAAGCAGCAACATGTATATTTGCCAATTTATGAAAACGGGAGTATGCGCAGTGGGAGAGTAAATATCTTTTAAAATGACTCTCAATTAATGGCAATGCATTTACAATAAGTCTCTTGCCACAATAACAACACTGTCTGGATTTGCCATCAGCTGGTTGATTGCAGCATCATGCAGCCTGCAGCCTAGCATTTGTTTGCAGGGGAACATACACTGCCATAATTATTACCATAATGAATTTTTTAAGGAGAAAGAATAGTCTGTACATTAATGTTAAAAATTCCAGATCCAGATAGCAGTGTTTATGTATGTCAGTGGCTGTGCACCAGTACTTGTGAATGTACACACACAAACCTCACCCTTTGGGTCTTCCCCGAGTCCCCTGTCCTGTTCACACTACTAGCTAAGAGCAACCAGCTAACTTGATAGCAGTGTGACTCAATAATAATAATAATAATAATAATAGTAATAATAATAATAATAATAATGATAATAATATGGCGCTTCCATGCACATCAGCAAGCAAATAGGAACACTAGCACTTGCATGAAATTAAGCATATTAGCATTTCAGAAGGCAGATTATTTAGCCTGCTAAAATAGCAGGTGTGGCAGCAAATGTCTGTTCAAAACACTATGTCACAGGTATGAGTATCATGTATTTGATATAGTATGATTGTTCATGTTTGTAAATTTAAAGCTTACAAATGCTGTATTTACAGTGTATTGCAGGTTATTAAAAAGTGGCAGTAATTATTAGGATATAGAGAATTGTAGTGTTTAAACAAATCATTATGTCAGAAGTATGTTTAGGGGAGAATACACCCTGACCCACCCAGAGTTAACACACACTTACCTTACATTATTGATCATAAACTTGAATAGCTACAATACTGTCTGCTAATCATGCAGTTTGAAGTTTGCAAAGTGTGTACCCAGACAAAATCTGTGTTAAAACTTTCCTTTAACACCGAGTCATACATGAGTCAGACATGATTCTGAATAAATGAATGAATGAAAAAATGAAAAGCCTTATTTCATTTCAAACTGCACTTCAGGAACACTGAGCTCAAGTTCTGAGGAAACTTCCCTGCATATTTTCAGGGGTTTTCTGCCTCACCATGCCTGAATCACCTCATAATGAGCTTGATAATGAGGAGACAGGGTGACTGAGGCAGTGAACACTCCTCACTGAGCATACTGGCTTCCAAGAGCTGGAGCTGGGAAGACCTATAGGTCTGTGACACACACTCCCACCCAGTCCTGATACTAAGAAGGTGGAACCTACAGGCTAATATGCAGCTGCTTGTGCATCAATAGGCGTCTGGGGTGTCCATCACTCAGGGAGGCGTGGCTGAAGGCGTGGCCTTGCAGACTCTGAGAGCTGGCTGAGGTAATCTCTAAAGGAGAGAGTAGTCACCAATAATCATGGAAATGTAGCCACAACTGTACAGTATATTTCACAGCCATGTATATTACATATCACATACCAGGCTTACCAGAATAAATATTCCACACATACAGCTCATATATATCTGTGTGTGTGTGTGTGTGTGTGTGTGTGTGTGTGTGTGTGTGTGTGCAAAAACATGCTCCTGTTTTAGTCTCAACACAGACATATATACATGTAGGAGTAGCAAACTGAAGTAAGAGCTCACCTTCACCAGTACATAGTCTCCAGCTTTAACAGTGACAGGTACGAATTGATGTGCGTAGACAACTACACAGGGTGGCCGGAAGCGTGGCCAACAAAACGGGAAGACAGTGCTTCAGTGGTAAAGTTCCTGGTGAACCAGTACATTCCTCACCATGGGTTTCAGAGAAAGGTGAGATCAGATAATGGCACTCATTTTACAGCACGCAATTTGCAGGAGTTAGAGAAAATGCTGGGTCTGAAACATTCATTTGGGGCAGTGTATCATCCTCAGTCTCAAGGTAAGGTGGAAAGGATGAATCTAAATGCGAAAAACAAAGTGGCCAAAATCTGTGCACAGACAAAATTAAATTGGGTTGATGCCTTACCTTTGGCATTAATGCAAATTAGATGTTCAGTAAATGCAACAACTGCTTTTACCCCTTTTGAATTGCAGACAGGTTGAGGATTTCCAGGACCCCAGGGACCCTTAACAATAAATGAGAAAAGAAAAACATCTCACACACACATCATACTTTAATGAATTGCAAAGTATCGTTTCAGCTTTCTCCACGCAGGAGGGGGACCGGACGGGGACCGGACGGGGAGCAGACAAACCCAGACGATACCCGTTACGGACTGGGGGCTGCTGAGAGTCATCAAGAGAAAATGGAGTGAGCCGAGGTGGACAGGTCCATTCCAGGTGACAGAAAGAACCAGCCACGCCGTACGCCTGAAGGGTAAAGGGGAAACGTGGTTTCATCTGAGCCAGTGCGCCGCCGCAGAGTCACCGCAGAGGAGTCTGCAAGAGACAGCGAGGGACCTTGCTGAAACATCACCTAACTCACCTGACCCGGAAGGGGCAGAATAATCCCCGGGAGCAAAAGGGTCAAGGTAGTCCACCCTTAGACCCCGAAGTAAGAAGAACAGAACACCAGTGATGACTTCTGGACAATTGTGTTGTTTGATTATTTGTTGGTGTATTGTGTTGTGTGTTTCCATTTACAGTTTGGTCACGCTTGGGTTAAATAATAGCATGGCAGTAGGAAAGGATTAAAACATTAACAACAAGACGGTGAAGAAGAATGGGGGTAGAGATTGGTGGATGTGTAGCATGTGCAGCCGCAAGACCCAGACTTATAACCACCCCGGCACCCCTATTCCCACAAAAAGACCCCAAGGGTTATGCGTGCATGATTGGCCTGACTAAGGAAAGAAACCCTAAGAATTGTGACACTTTGAGCGTTATTTTCCCCCCCATCAGTAACAGAACCAGGACAGGACTATTTTCACCCGAAAAGGGGGAGGGGAACTACACGTGCTTCGTTAGAAGTTCAAGCACACCTCAAGTACGCTTGGCGCACATCCCGGCGGAATGGTGTAACCGCACGGTCACTGGGAACGAGTCTGTGGGTTCATGGGCACGAGCAGGATTGTATGATTATTGTGGAAGGATGACTTTGGTTGTTAACATGCCAGAGAATTCGGAGGCGACATGCGCCATGGTCAGGTTAGCAGCTCCTTTATTACTGATAGGCAAAAAACTACACAGGGACCCGGTAACTGATGCAGCAAGACAGTAGCGAGAGGCATACCATTTTGATTTAACAAGGAATACCCCCACATACATAGATGCAATAGGAATACCTCGCGGAGTTCCGGACAGACATAAGTTAGCAGACCAGATAGCAGGGGGATTTGAGAATATTCCGATACTTTCTGCATTATTCCCCATTACTCCAAATAAAAATGTGGATCGGATTAACTATGTACATTATAATGTCCTCAGGCTAGCCAACCTGACTAGGGATGCAGTGGAAGGACTTAGAGATCAGCTGGGACCAACCTCACTGATGGCGGTGCAAAATCGTATGGCATTAGACATGTTGTTGGCGGAAAAGGGGGGTGTCTGCGCTATGCTTGAGGATGTGTGTTGTACATTCATTGCTAATAATACCGCTCCGGATGGGTCGGTTAGTAGAGCATTGGATGGTTTGAAGACCCTATCAGAGGAAATGCATGAGAATTCAGGCATAAACAACCAGTTGGAATCCTGAATGGTGAGCCGGTTCGGTCAGTGGAAAGACTTAATTGTGTCATTGATGGTTTCATTAGCCACATTCACGGGAATTGCTGTGACATGCGGGTGCTGCTGTATTCCATGTATTAGGGCGTTAATGGTTAGACTAATTTCAGCTATGATAGAAAGGAAAGATGTGCATGAGGGTACCACGATGATGCCACTGATACAGGGGGAAAGGGACGTAGAGACAGGAGATGCCAGAATAAAGGAGTGTGATTGGTGATCTCTTTGTAGAGATCAAAAGGGGGAATTGTGGAGTTTCAGAAATTAAATGAATGCTAAGCTTACACTAGTAGAGAATAATGTGCAGAATGGAATAGGACTAATGCTTGAATAAATAAAATAATTACTGTATGTCCAGACATAACAGGAAATGCCCTAGACTTGCATATGTGTGATTATGCAAGAAGACATGTGTACGAGACGGTCAAACAGAGGTGACGGCTGAGATGGAAAAACACAAAAGCAGAAGTGGCACAAGGCGAGAGAAATATGTCTGTCTGTTGCAAAGTTATGCTTTAGATCTCACTCGCACTGTGTTGTGAAGTGACATCTCCAGAGCTCTGCATTAATAAAAGGCCACAGGGTAACGCACTGTTTCCTGTCTCTTCTTTCCTGCATCAACGGACATGACACTAACTAATGATATAACAGAATCTGGCCCTTAGCTATTTTATTAGCTTTTTATCAGGGCACGCTTAGTAAAATGTCACATCTCTACATCAACTTTTTAAAAAAATTAACAGGCAATCAAATTATTTTGGCTATACTAAAACCTGTCCTGGAGCAATGCCTAGCTAGCTGGATAGCTAACACTAACATGCAAGACTGGGTTTGTTTTGCAGAAGTAGCAGATGCTAAATAGCTGCCTTGTAAAAGAGGTTTGCATTGGGGACTGTTTGTATTTGATGCATGCACTTTAGGTATTATTGCATAACGCTATTTGTGATGTATTTTTGTTTTTCAATCAGTCACATTCCGAGCCAAACTTCTCTTAGGTATCTTGTATCAGTGGAGAACTACTTTTGAAGGCATTGTTACTAGCTAACTGTTAGCTAGCAAGGTAACAAGGTAACTCTTTTTAAACAACAAAAAGAAAAAACACTTTACTGTGATTAACAACTATGAATTTACTAAGTTGTGATTGTTTCATAGAAGGTCTGATTAGCTAGCCTAGCTAAAGCTATGTTTGATACGTTTTGATATGTCTATCGACACTAGCATTTTTGGACAAGAGTAGCTTTATAGTTGCTTAGCTAATGTCACATAATTAAAAGTAGAATCAGAGGGAAATGTTGAATATTGTGTCATTGCACCAGCCATGAGGCATTAAAGTGTCTGGACAAGAACATAGCTAGCTAGCTAACTGGCTTAGATCACTACTGCAGCTCTCACACCTCGGTTTATTACATCATAATGGGTAATGTGGAATTTTTAAGGACCATTGTTGCATCTGATAACGCGTTCAGAAAAGGTGTTCTTCAGCTGAATGAACAGATACTGAAACGAACACTAAAGAGATCATCCAACATTCAAGATATTTCAGTAGACACACTAGTGGAAGAGCTGCTGAGGTTCCTGAGCCATGAATGTCCGGCCTCCAGCATCTACTCTGGACAGGTATGTCACCGCCTTGCACCAGGACGCAGAGATCCATGAGCATGACTGAGATGTAATTATAACTATATACACCTCATTAGTCTGATGCTAATGAGCACACATGCACACCTGCCGTCCAGTTCTTTAACATCCATATCCGTCACCTTGATTTATCTTAGTAAGTTGCTGCTGAAGCTCTGTCTCTCTTTCTCTCTTTCCCCATGCCTCCTTCCCTTCCTGTAGGAGTATGGATACACCACTGGCGTTGTTGCCTGATGCACCTCCTTTGGAAGAGGACACGGTCCACTGTCAGAACTGGCAGGAGACAGTGGAGCCGCACACACTCGCCTCTCTCGGCTCCCGGGAGATCGAACGGCAGGCTGTCATATATGGTAAAACAGCAAATGTGGTGCACAGCAACTGACTATAAAAGACAACTCCCAGTACACAGTTAACATGTAAAATGAAAAAAATTATTTACTGATCTAACTTAAACTAAATAGCTACTAAATCTTTTGAACATACAGTATTCTATTTATTATGCACATATGATAATTCTATCCTGACTCATGAAAATGTGGAATTCTGAATTGTGTAACGTTTGTAAGAAATTGTAGTGACTTTGCTATATCCTCTTCCTCAGAGCTGTTCACAACGGAAGCATCTCACTTGCGGACTCTCAGGGTTCTCGATCAGGTGTTCTTCCAGAAGATGAGGAACCTTTTGACCGTCGAAGAACTTTCCTGTATCTTCCCCAACCTGCCCCAGGTCTACAGTCTTCATGGTCAGTCTCTCTGTGTGCGAGCGTGTGTGTGTGCGTGCAAATCCGCTCCATTTGTCTTAGTGTGTTTTCAAACCTAAATTTCTGAAGCCTACTTGGTGTCTAAATCATAATCAAGATTAAAGAAGTGTAAAACCCACCCAAACTGAGAATTTAATGACAGAACAATATCAGCTATCGGCACCATGCCATTACTGTGAGCAGGTATGGACTGGAGGCTGTACATGTTGTTTCTGCGGTGGCCTTCATGACACAAGTAGAGTTCTGTTGCCCACTGACACAACTTTCTATCAAACCACATATACACTTGCTCGCTTAAACAGATTCTGTTTTGTGGTGTTGCATTTGTGTTTCAGCGAATCTGTGTGAGTCCATGAAGAGGCTGAGGGACTCTTCTATAGTTCAAGGCATCGGAGACATCATGGTGTCTAGAGTGAGAGCTGGCTAGTGTTACTCCCTTTCTAGTTCACATCATCTTTTGGTGCTGTCTAAAATGAAGGGGTTGTTCTGTGTAGTGTGGGATATACTTGTTGCTTTACTTGATATGTCAGTAGCTCATGTGTTTGTGTGTGTGCGTGATAGTTTGAAGACGCTGCAGGAGAGGAGTTCCAGGAGCAGGTGTCTCACCTGTGCAGTCAGCAGAGTCAGGCACTGGAGCTCATTAAAAATAAATGCAAAGACCCGCGTTTCGCGCACCTTATACAGGTAACACTTTTTAGAGGTATAAAGCCTTTGGACAAACCTACAAACACTAGAGCTTCTGCCATATTTGTTAGTGGGCTGGGTTGTGAATTGGTTGACCCATACTTTGAATTGGAGACTATCCAGTCTTTTATATTTGACTTTTATTGCAGCACATAACTTCTAGTGATGCTGTTTTAGGTATAAATTGGTGTTGCAGTCAACAGAATCCACATTTGGACTTAGATGTCCTTGGCTCATTCGTGTGTGTGTGTGTGTGTGTTAGGAATGTGAAGCCAGCCCTCACTGCCGCCGACTACAATTAAAGGACCTTCTAGTGTCTGAGATGCAGAGACTCACCAAATACCCCTTGCTGCTGGATAACATCATCAGACACACAGAAGGCATGTATAGAAACACTCACACACAATGTATTGAACCATGAAAACACTTCAGTATACACACACATACCAGTTTACCAAGGAGGCAAGCACACACACCCTTTCTCCTGGATTAACACTAGTATGTGCCCCCACAACAGCTGGTTCTCCAGACCTGCAGACATTGGTGAGGGCACAGGCGTGCTGCCGTGGGATACTACGAGCTGTCAATGAGGTCGTCAGGGAGACGGAGCACCGGCGACTGCTCAGCCGTTATCAGCGCAGGCTAGACTTGTCCCCTCTGGAGAGGCAGGCCAGTCCTGTCGCTGCTCAGTTCAAGGTACGGCCTTACTATGTATCCACCATCTGCCTTCCAAACAGCTTCTCTGGTCTTGGAGCACCTGATCCAGAGTATGAATTATTAACTATATTCTTTTTCTATGTAGAATCTGGACCTGACCACTAAGAAAATGATCCACGAAGGACCGTTGACTTGGAAAGTTAGTAAAGATAAAGCTATAGGTAAGAGATCATCACAGCTGAACAAATCACTGTTCACTCTGGGGAATGCAGCTATTGAGAGCATGGTGCTATGCTGACTTGGAGTTATTTGGTTCCCTGCTACCTCACACATGACATGGTCTGAATAACTGTGTGTGTGTGTGTGTGTGTGTGTGTGCACCTGCATCTGCCTGTATGCTCATACGTGTGTATGCACATGTTTCAAGGACTTTTAATGTGAATGGATGCTTTCAGTGATCTGTGTGCAAGCTTGCATACATTTTTGTTTTTCCTCTTGCAAATGATTACTTGACAGGTCCATTCTCACTCTGTGTGTGTGTGTGTGTTCCAGACATTCATGCTCTGCTTCTCTCAGACCTGTTGGTGCTACTCCAAAGGGGTCCAGGTGACCGTTTGAACTTGCGATGTCCAGCGCGCTCACTGGGTGGGGTTTGGGGTGGGAACACGCACCTCAAAACCCCCTTTTGCCCCGTTGTTCGCTTGGATTCATCTCTTGTCAGATCTGTGGCTACAGGTATATTTGTAGTTATTCTTACAGCTATGAATAGCCAGAATAGATGAATGGGTCTGGAATAACTATGTCTTTATTTTATTTTTAAAAAATTAAGAAGCCAGTTAGAAATTGCATGTGGGTTACTTTGAATACATTGTTTGACAACCTGCTCTTCTCTATCAGATAACAAGGCCTTGTATGTGATCAGTACATCAGAGAGACAGATATACGAGCTGGTGGCTGGGACTTCCTCTGAGAAAAACACGTGAGTTTGTTTTTTTTCCTCTCTCTGACCCACCATCTTGTCATCAAGGTCAACCAGTCAGCACTGCTGTGTCTGTATTGTGATTACATTTATGGTGTCGGGCCATTTATGGTTTAAATGACAAACCAGGCACCCAGAAGTATAGAAACCAAGCCTTAAGTGAAGTAGATATTGTGCATGAATGGATAACCATTTGAATTTCCTGCAAAATCAGCTCAGAAATATGGCAAGTATTTCTTTGAATACTATGCCCATATGTTCAGATGATTTTAAGAACATTGTGCTGTTGTAGAAATTGGGACCTGATGGCTTTAGCGATGTTTCCACAGATGGAAGAACCTGTTAGAAAAGACCATCTCCTCGGCCTCTGGAGGCATTGAAGCCACCGAGCAAGGATCAACAGCTCCGTAAGTACTCAGGATTTTGAAAGTTTTCTAATGCTGCTGTAATGCTGTTAAGAGAAGGCAGAATTTCAAAGATGCACTTACAATGATTGGACTCCTGACATCTCCTCTAGGTCTGCGGTTCTACGGTTGCACGGTAATCAAGTCGGTCGTCTAGGTAAGCCCATGTTTGTTTTTGTTTGTATACAATGTCATAGGATTTGCTCTCTGTGGTACTTATGGCTGATGCCTTTGGTCCCTAGATGGCTCCCTATCAGAAGAGTCTGGTTCGATAGAGAGAGATTCACAGAGTGATGATGAAAATGTTCTCACACCTACTATCCCAACTGACCAATCAGAAGCCTACATGCATACTGGTGGGCAGGGTTATGTGGGAGGACAAGCTAAAGTGGCTGATGCTGCTCTTCAAGATGGTAAGAATTTGTTACACTCCGTTACACAGTCATTGTTGCACTATGATAGTTAAACAGTATATTTCTGGTGGTGGTGGTGGTGTTTTTATAAATAGAATTTTAGCAGGCTCAGATATTTACCAACTTTTTTGCACCCTTTGTGTTCTGCCAGTCAGGACACTAAGACTGTTGATCCTTGGATCCTTGGATCCTTTAGAGGCTGCCAGTCAGAAGCAGAGAGTGACATCATTGTCCTCACAGCAAGAAGGGCAGGAGATGCCTTGCCAGTCACCAAAAGGCCGTTCACACCTGGAGATGCTGAGGCATGAAACGAGGCTCTGCCAATCACGAGCAAGCATACGGCAGCGCATGATAAAAAATGTGGATGGAATCTTTCAAAGAATGGAGGGACTGATGAAAAACCTGCATCAGCTTAGGGTAAAGTGGATATATTACTCACTCTCTCTCAAACACACACACACACACATACACACACACACACACACACACACACACACACACTATCATTGCAGCTAACTAGCACTTTCATGTTATGTTTTAAAAGAATGGCTTTGTGCACTTGTGAGATCCTGGTTAACTCCTTGTTTTCATTTTCATAGGAGATTGAAGCACTGTAGACTGCTTACAATGGTGTGAAAAATGTTACCTGTCAGTCAGTTCAGATGACACCATCCATGGGTCTTCCTCCATTATCAGGACACCATCTATTTATCTTGGGTCGAGCGATGGTAAGTGTGTCAAAGAAGCAATTTATAAATACTGGGGCTAAATCTGTTTAATGCTGTACCACAATTCTTTTTGATTGTACCAAAAAAAAGATCCAGTCTGGAATCACTGGGATAATTTTGGGTTGAGTTTAAATGGAGCCCACTGTTTCAGTTGTGAACTGTCTTTTGTGATGTTTCTTTAACCCAGTCCCCCACTGCGAGTAAGCCTGAAAGGCTGGGCCAGGCCAGCACTGAAAGCATGCCTAGACTGCTCATGCAGTCCTCCACCAACGAGCTGCTCACATGCCTGGGTGTGTTCTTGTGCCGGCGTTGCTGCCTGCTGAAGGACCTGACTGCTGACGAGCCTGTGCAGTGGCTGCGCATTGTGGACCGCTACGTGACACTGACAGAATGGCAGGAGCAAAGCTTCCTCATTCCAAGCACCATGGTCTTTCTCTACATGCTGTGCCGTGACATCATTTCAGCTGAGGTGGCCACCAAGGAGGAGTTGCAGGCCGTGCTGCTCACATGCTTGTATGTGTCTTGCTCCTACATGTGTGAGGAGATCAGCTACCCAGCCAAAGCTTTCCTGGTGGAGGAAAACAAAGGGGCCTTCTGGGCCCGATCCCTGGACATTGCTAACCGCATGAGTGGCAAGATGCTGCAGATTAACAATGACCCGCAGTATTTTTGGCAGGTCTTCACTGACCTGAAGAACAAGATGGTTCATTAAAGGATTAAACAATAAAATATTTTATTAATTAAACATTTTGTTAAAAAGTTCAAGTTCAAGAGGTTTTATTGTCATTTCAGCTATATACAAGTACACAAAAAAAACAAGACAATGTTCCTCCAGGACCATGGTGCAACATAAAAACAACAGTGCAACAGACAACATGCTACACAAGTGCAAACAGTCCAATATACTGCAAAATGTCATTAAATAAACATTAAATAAACAATAATAAATACAGGACAGGACAAATACAAAATACAAAATGAGTAGACAGTGCAATTTAGTACAGTACACAGTACTGGGCATATGTAAAGCGAGTTGTGCATAGCAATCAGTGATATGCTACCCTGAACATAGCAGTCACCGGTAGCAGCCAGAACAGTTCAGAGTACAGTGTTGGTTTAGTACAGTACTCTAGCAGCAAGTAGGATAATGTGCAAGACTGCAACAGGAGTGCATAGTTTATTTGTGTGATGTTTGACTTCAGCACTAGTCCGATGCAAAACAATGTGTGAGTGTGTGTATAGATATGTATGTACGTATGTATGTGTGTGTGTGTGTGTGTGTGTGTGACTGTCTATAAGCATGTATAAAAGTGCCCATTTTGGAATCTGAATTGGAATTGGAGTTAGCCAGAGTTCAGGAGTCTAATGGCTTTAGGAACGACACTAGCGTTGATTTTGATTCTAGCCACAGTTCTAGTAATAAGCAGAGTTACAACTCTGCATGCAAAGTCACTGAACGTTTGACTGTTAATTCTGTAGCAAGCATAATTGAAAAAATTACATGTCCTAAATGCATGTGTGGTAAATACATTGACATTAGTATTTTTAATTAATTTCTAACATTCGGAGACATTCAGAGGTGTTTCTATTAGGCCCAGAGTCTGCTAGGTCCCCACTGTCTAATTACTCAATGAACCTCAATGGTCTCCCAATCACATCTTATCTAACGGTTAAAGATCTTGGAGTTATGGATCCCACTCTCTCGTTCAAAGCTCATGTAAATAAATAATGTTTCTAGGACCGCCTTTCTCCATTTTTAAATTGACTTTATTAAGAAAATTCAATTCAATTCAATACAAACACTCCATCACAAAAACCTCACAAACAATATCTACCAGAGGACACAGAGTACCTTCACTCTATACATTAATAATTAACAATACAATTTACATCTGTAAATTAGGTATACATCCATTTATATGTCCAAAAGAGTCCAGGGAATTTTTCCTCTCATATCAAACGTCTTCAACCTTTTTAACTCACACACAATCTGTTTAAAAACTATTTCTGCAGGTATTATACATTGCTCAATAATCATCTTACATCGTGTTTTCCAAATCTTCGAATTTGGCACACAAATCATCCAACAAAGGTCCTTCACATTCTCAGTCAAATTCTCATTAAACACTCCATACATAATACTTTTCCTGTTACGATCCCATTTAAACCCAATACCTTTCATTTTCTCCCAAATTTCAATAGTCCTTGTGCACTGCAGTAATATATGTTCTATCATTTCATCGGCTATGCAATTTTACATCGTACAGGCAATCTTCCAACAGATATAAGCCATGCAGTATCTTGAACATTTTCCGAGATACTTTTAGACTGTACATTTTTAACACAGGTTTCACATTCTGTCACTGTCAGACCCTTATAATTGACATTCCCCCAAAATCACAGTCTTGTATTGTTTTATCTATCATTTTATTTGGGGACTTATTCCAATCAATATTAAGCTGCCTATATTTAAACAAAAAATCTCCATATAGTAATTTAAAATAAGGAGCATGTTTCCTTGACTTACCTCTTTTCTTTCCACTGATTTACATCTCCTACCCAAATTGCTTTCCAAAATATAGCTTTCGTTACATTTTTGCAAAAGGCATTTTCTAATTTCTGAGCTAACTCAACTCCCCCTAATCCGCCTTTATCTTTTGACTTGTACATAATTTCCCTTTTTGTCACTTCTGTTATTTCCCCAAATAAAACGAACACACATTTTATTCAGCCTCTTAATACATTTCTCATAGCCAAAAACAACAATTTCGAAAAAATAAAGGTCTTAACCTCCTGTATTCTAGTCTTATAGTTTGACACCCTCCATTTTCCCAATTCTAGTTTAATTTCACACTCCTTTTTCTCCCAATTCCGTTCGCTACATCTACCATTTACTACCATCAAACCTAATATTTTAATTTCAGTTTTTATTTCTACATCTATTGGTACAGGTTGCCCATCTCCTATCCATACCCCTTCACTTTTATTTTCATTTAATTTTGCTCCAGCCACAACTTCATACATTTCAAAGTGCCTCTTAACTATATGAAATTCATTTTGATTCTTGACATAAGGCGTCACATCATCTGCGTACGCAGATATTTTCCATCTTTCCATACCTAACATGTGAACACCTTGTAATTGCTGATCATTTTTAATTTTATATAATAGTGGGCTAATAGCGATGACATATAATGCAGCACTCAATGGGCATCCTTGTTTAACCCCTCTATGTATTTCAAAATCTTCAGTTAACTTAACATTAATTTGGACTTTTGATTTACTATACAATAATTTAATCATATTTACAAACCTCTCTGGAAATCCATAATGTTCCAATGTACACCATAAGTAGTCTCTAGAAATATAATCAAAGGCCTTTTTCTGATCCAGTCCTATTATATAAAAATCCCTCTCAGACCCTTCAATAACCAAACTCCTTATTACTCCTAAACTATCCCACATGTATCTTACTCTTATCGCACATATCTGTTCCAACTCTATGATATCAGTCAATATTTCTGACATCCTATTAACAATTATTTTTGCACAAATTTTGTACTCCAAGTTTAATAGGCTGACCTGTCTCCAATTATCCAACTTACAAGGATCTCCTTTTTTTTATATATTAATGATATCACACTATGATAAAATGAATCATGCAATTGCCCCCCATCTAATGCTTCATTAAAAACATCAGCTAGAAGATCAGCAATTTCACTAACGCACACCTTATGAAATTCAGCAGGTAAACCATCGGCTCTAGGATTCTTGCGTGGGTTTCATTCCTCTATTGCTCTGATAACTTCTTTTTTCCTAATTAATTCTTCCAACTCCTTGAATTCTAAAATAATCACCTGGAATGTAAACCTAGCCGAGGTCCACAACGAGGTGCAATTTGTAAAAGGACATTTTTTTTCTCTCAGAGTTAGAAATGTGGAGAAATAAATATATTAATTTATTACCCCTCATCAGAGGACCTTTAGAGCTTTATTATAAAAAAAAGACAGACAGATGAACAGAAAAACGCAAAATGTATATAGAATATTTTTAAGTATTCGCCATCTGCACCATTACAGGAATGATGTGTGTGTGTGTGTGTGTGTGTGTGTGTGTTATGTATGTATGTATGTATGTATGTATGTATGTATGTATATATATATATATATATATATATATATATATATATATATATATATATATATATATATGGTTATGTGCGAGTACATGTATGTTGGATTGTATATGTACACGTATTAGAGTGTGATATTTATCGTTTATGGATTGGCTCTGTATGGATTTTATCAATGGTGTCCAGTCTAGATGATTGGTTCTGTTATTGATTAATAATTAATAGAATTATTCTATTGATACATAGTCTATCAATAGATTTTTCTAATGGGTGACACTAATATTATTTTTTGTTTTCCAGTTCATGAGTATGTTTTTTTTGTTTGTTGTTTTTTTGCAATAATATTTTTATTATATTAATATAATAATGTTATACATAGTATCCTGTCATATTGGTTGATGATATATCTCCTAGGAGAAATAAAGATGGTGTTGGATGGATATGGTTATTTAAAGCATGGGATATGTTGGTGATGATGACTTGCCAAAATTGCTTGATAGGTGTGCTCTGCCACGTGGCGTGAATGTAATCGTCAGCTGTGTTTTGAGTAAAATATGTACAGATTGCTGAGCTTGTGAAACCAATTTTAAACATCCAATGTGTAGTATAATGTACTCTGTATTATTTTGTACTGAATGCATTGTGGGTTAGTGTTGCTGTCATGTGGTAATTATTATTACACATTTTAATCCAAACTGTGGCATCGGGGGCTAGTAATAAATCTTCCTCCCATTGTCTCGATGGGAGAGTAACTGTGAGATTTGATTTCACTATTATTTTGTATATCTTAGATAATAGGTTTTTTGTATTAAGAATGTTTGTTTATAAAATCTGATATGGATGTAGGTATCGGAATTGATTTTTGAACACATAGGTGATCTTAGCTGATGGTATTGTAGGAACTGGGGCTTTCTATACCATATTTTGGGGCTAGTTGTGGGCGTGACATGAAAGAAGTCTTATGATAAATATGTTTAAGGTGTGTAATGCCTTTTTCTATCCAAGAGGTAAAGTTTAATATTTTTGTTCATGGTAAAGTCTGGACTGTTCCAAATGGGAGAATGACTAGTTTGTGTGAGTGTGGAGTTTGATATCTTGTGGAATTTCCACCAGACTGTTAGTGTCATGGCCTCCTTCAAACTGTTGAAACATGGATATTTTTGAATATGAGTCTGGGCACATTTGAAACACCTGCCGCAAACATTACTGACATTATTTCTTGTTTATGTGATTGGCTGTGTTTCTCTAGTCACAAGTACTTCTGAATGCTCCTCCAGAGCACCCAGAAACCCTCATAGTGGGTTTCTCAACTTGCTCAGACTCAAATCTGAATATCCGCGTCTGAAACATCTTGGAGAGGAACAAAAAACACAACACATTTGATTAAATTGTTCTGGTCACCGGGACCGGAGCTCAACCCAGTGGTGCAGGTCTTGAGCTCAGCTCTGGTAAAGGCTACCAGTGCACTGAAGGGGTCCATGCTCTAAACTCTGGGATCCCGCCGGACTGACGCGTTGGGAAAGCGGTTTCTCTGTATGCCCAGTCATGATGAAAAGATTGTGAATCTTTTATGTGAATGTTTACGTAAATATGAGATTTTACACTCAGAATGTAAATAAAGGTAAGGAAATAAACACATTGTAGTTGATGGTGTTAACAATACCCAGCGTTAGCCTACTTGATCGAATAAACTAATATTATTAACCTATTAATAATACAAAAAAAAATCTGTATTAACAATTTACTATTTGCCATACAGCTCTGCCTTGAGATCTGAAGTAAATGACTTTATGTAATATAGAATGTAATGTGAAAAAATAAATTCGGTAAATTCTGGCTTTAAAAAAGTTCTTTCAGTGTTACTACCACCTGTTGTAGATTGACAGTCACACACCCCCTCTGACAGCCGTGCTGGGCGGTTGAATGGGGTTTGTGTGTATAGGATATACTAATACTGGACGCTGCAAGCAAACGTGCGGCCACATGCTCTACGTCGGCACTGCAACGAGTTGGGGAGTATACGGCAGGAGGAGAGAGAAAGCTTCGACTAAGTGCATCCTCACCTGGACACACTCCACATCATTTCCCCTTATGGAACATCCATACCTCCAGGGCACTACGCTCCATCACTCATGCCCAGCACAGCACATACTCACCTGGACACACTCCTCACCATGTCCCACGCTACATTCCGGAGCTCCAGACCTCCAGGAATGCAGCGCACCAGCCGACCCTTTAGGGACCACACTTAAGCCCCCATCCTCGGGCTAAATCTCTTAGATTGGATCAAGGGCTAATTTTCAATGGATCGCAGCAACGTAGCTGCTCTGCCACTCACAAGAACCTGGCCCAGAATCAGGTCATTTAAGGTCAATTAGCACCAGGTTCTCCACAAACATGCTTTGCAGCTGAATCCCTGGTCCGTTCACACGTGTCCTTGCTCACTGGGGTCCGGGAGGATTCTGATTTGGAGGCGTTCAGTCATAATCCCACACGCACCAAATGTCTGAACCTGCGGTTCCTCTCATACTGAGCAGGATTACTGTTGCAACATCACATCATCAGTAGGGTAAAACTAACCTGTCTCATGACGGTCTAAACCCACCTCACGTTCCCTGTTAGTGAGTGAACAACCCAACGCTTGGTGAATTCTGCTTCACAATCATGGGAAGAGGCGACATCGAAGGATCAAAAAGCGACGTCGCTATGAACGCTTAGCCGCCACAAGTCAGTTATCCCTGTGGTAACTTTTCTGACACGTCCTGCTTAAAACCCAAAAAGCCAGAAGCCCCATTTTCACGGTCTGTATACCTACTGAAAATGAAAATTAAACGAGCTTTTGCTGTTCTGCTCCATGGAAGGTTTCTGTCCTGCCCGAGCTCACATTAGGACACTTGCATTACGCTTTGACAGGTGTAAACCCCCCCCCCCCCCAGTCAATGAAAACATTTTTAATATCTGTGGGAAAAGAGGGAGACATGTATCCAACAACTTTCTTTTTTAATGTGCAACACAGTCAAAATTGTGAACTCATCTACATGCAAAAACCACAAAAAGCCTTTACAAACTGGAAACTCTTACTGCATAATTAAAACATTATACAACTTAAGAAAAAACATAACATAAAACATAAAACATCGGTAAATATGAGAATTCAAACAACAAAATGAACCAAGCTTATTCAAACTGAGAAGTAACAGCAGTAACTCTAGGCATGACCCATGGCCTTGAGGACCTGTTCGGCAGCGGTGTGGTGGGCCTCCTCCTCCATGTTGTTGTTGTTGGGGCAGGGGAGAACTTCGGCAGCACCGCAGAACGGTTCGGATAACCCTGGTACCAGCACGCTGTAGTTGACACAGAGTAAGCCATTGGTGTTGGTATGATAGCGCACGTTGTAGAGTGGCACACCGAACCCATACATTTGACACAGGAAGTGCACAGCATTGCACGTCCGCGAGAAGTGCTGTGGGCGGGGGTCGTGGGAGGCCGCCCCCACTGACTGGAAGCGCGTGGGTGTGAGAAGAGCCTGGCGGACAGGTGTAGGACCCGGAGAGGCGAAGGCGCCCACTTCTTCACGTTCGTCATGTCTGCGCTTGGAGCTGCCAGAGAACCAGTGGGCAGTGATGAAGATTACTCATACAAACCTTACTCATATAAACACCACCTGGATTGGCTTTGACATATTCAGGTGGATTTGGGCATGTCATCCAAAGCACACAGAAGCAATAATCTGTTAATACACCATAATTCTATAATCCCAACCCATCAATAAGAACCCTTAACGGCAATTGAATAGAGAAGGCAGCATACCGTACTGAGTCTGCATTGTCTAGGGTGTTGGAAATTCAGGTTACTGGCCATCATAAATATATTCCAGGTTTACAGTTAATGAGAGGGAGTTTGGTACTCTCTCTCCATCCATCACTACACCTACGAGACAGTCTGTAAGGAGGCCACACTCTAAGTGACGTGAAGGCATTTACTCCAGACCTTTTTGTGTATTAAATGGATTTGTTCTAGACCTTTGCTAGCTCTCTAGTGCAGGATCTAATAACGTAATGACAAACAGCTGGCTGAGAAACAAGCAGCCATGGGGCCAGTTACTCATGGTCCCTTTAAATAAGAGGATTCAGAACAAACTGAGCAGTTATTACTGTATAGTTCATCCATTATTGATGTTAATTTCTCAAATTAAAGATGTGGTTTTGCAGCTTAATCTCAATGGAATTTTTTCAATTTAAAATGCTCTGAGTTAGACTACAGAGTCAGTACAGCATATGTGTGTGTGTGTGTACATATGTGCATGTGTGTGTGTGTGTGTGCGCGCGCGAGTGTGCGTGTGTGCGCGTGAGCACGAGTGTGTGTGCGTGAGTGTTTGTGCGTGCGTGCGTGTGTCTAATTGCGCACAAACGTTTCTTGTGCAATGTGAAAAAACAAAGAGCTAGACAGAAAAAGAGAGGGAGATTGATGAAACAAGGAGGGAGGACCTAGCTAAGCTAGGACTGAGGGGAATGACTTCAGGGCAGAGGTGGGTAGATGAATGGCTAAGATGATGGACTGTTGGATGGACTGATGGTGTTCAGTGTAGACCCAAAACAGGGCCTTAAAATCCAGCCTTAGGGGAAACCCACTTAAAGACAGACAGGTGAAGGTTGTAGGTCACATACCTACAATGTGCTTCCCTCACTGTCTATCTATACGTACCTGCGGATACATACATAACTATACATACCTACAGAGAGATATATAGATACATACCTACCGATACATACGTGCAGATAGATAAATACATAGATACATACCTGCAGATGGACAGACAGATATATACAGAACTATACATACCTATAGACAGATAGATAGATAGATACATACCTACCGATACGTACCTATAGATGTATAGACAGATACATAAACAACTATACATACCTAAAGAGAGATAGATAGATACATACCTACCGATACATACGTGCAGATAGATAAATACATAGATACATACTTACCGATACATACCTGTAGGTGGATACACAGATACATACATAACAATACATACCTATAGAGAGATAGATACATACAAACATACAAACGTACATAGATGCACACAGAAAGACATAAAGAAGAATTTTAGGTCTACCTTTGATATCGAAGAAATCAAGAATTGTCCTACCTATCACACACACAGGCACTAGGTTAGCTAGCTAACTATTCGACGAAACTGAGTACACAAACGCTATGGTAAAAACCTGTGTAAAAAGACCAAAACCTGAAGTAAATTGTTAACTGGAGATGGTAAATGTCATTAATGCATTATGAGCGAAAGATAAACTCGTATGTCAAATGAGCCAGTATGAAGCAGAACTAGCTAGCTAGGTTTACTCTTTAGCTTGCTAGCTAGCTGGTTTTTGTGGCTCGTTTAATGGGGGCGAGTCTGCACGCTAATTAGCTGCTATCACGGCGAGCGTATTATAGCAAAGAAACTAATGTTAGACTATAGGCACAGTCTATATTGTGAGAGACACATTACCCCCAGATATTCAGATATGCTCAAAATGTCCCCCATATAACGAGGTAATAAATTAAAATATTGCACACACTAGTTGTGTCAGCTGCTGTTGGTGAGACATTTTATGTTATAACACCCACCACTGCTGTCTATTGTCGCACTTAATTTCAGACAATATTACTTTTTTTCTGTGTAAAGTCCCCTTTACTGTCTTGCTGGAAGCTTAATTCTGCACATGGACATGAGTGTGCCAGTGCAGTGGTGACTTCTCTGGGTTTTAGCCTTTTGAATTTTCCTGTGCCCATAATTACAATAATTTTCTAATAATTAATCTTTTTTTTTTGTTGTTTTTGTTTTTGTGTGTGTGTGTGGTAGAGACATGTTAGGCAAGACAGTACAGGTTGTACCCTTACTGCTTTGCTCAGAACTGGCTTTCAAAACACATGTATTTCATTTTTTTAGCTCTAACATATTGGCTTTACCTGAAGTTCTTCTAACGACACTTCAGTGTGGCAGATTCTCTTCTGACTGGTTATCACTGGGCTACTACACTGAAGTATTCTCATATGCTATCAGTAAATATGCCACTTACTTCTGTGTCACTCCACATGTAAACATGGTTCTCTTTACAGAAAATAGTTTAGTGGTGCAATAGCTTATCCTCTTTCCTGTCAACTTCCATATCACTTCAACTAAGTCAATCAAATCAAAATCAAAATTTATTTGTATAGCGCTTTTTACAACAGTTGTCACAAAGCAGCTTTACAAATGTCCAAGTCCAAGCCTCCAGTGAGCAAGACAAAGGCAACAGTGGCAAGGAAAAACTCCCTAGAACATGAGGAAGAAACCTTGAGAGGAACCAAGACTCAAAGGGGGGCCAATGCTTCTCTGGCCAACAACGGTCACCACAATAATGACAATTTTAAGA
The DNA here is from genome assembly GCF_041902795.1 of Electrophorus electricus. Classification (NCBI taxonomy): domain Eukaryota; kingdom Metazoa; phylum Chordata; class Actinopteri; order Gymnotiformes; family Gymnotidae; genus Electrophorus; species Electrophorus electricus. The sequence goes on along the minus strand of NW_027658693.1, from coordinate 589,323 downwards.
GGGAAAAAAAAGCAATTAATTTCTAGTCTAACTTTCTAGAGGTCCTAATCTTGTCCCTAAGTACACAGAAAAAAAACAAACAAACTCAGCAGGATTACATGTATATTTACATTTACAGCATTTAGCAGACGCGCTCATCCAGAACGACTTACAAAAGTGCTTTGTCATTTACTCATAGAATATATCCAAGTTCAGTATAGTAGGTTAGAATTAAACATACCATTGAACTAGAATACTGTGGAATACAGGGATAAATGCTGATACCTAGAAGTGCAAAATACATAAGGTCTATCTTAAACAACGATAAGTGATATAAACAATAAGTGCTAGTTTGTATATTTACCCCTAACTAAGCATTTCCTTCTAGCACTAAGTGTTTTCTGCAACTTTACTGTTAATGAAAGTGACTTTAATCCATTGTTTAGGCTACATACTCATCAGTTCCTGGTTCTCACAAAATATGCCTTTAATTGTATTGGAAGCTACATGGTCAGTGTAGTATGACTAAGATGTTAAGTCTCATTTCCTCCCTAGATTGGGGAATTGTCAAGAAGGAAGTGCTTGGGAGGTCTAATGATTTCCAGGGTTACGTTCTCAGGAGTGTTAGCTCCTGGTAGGGTCTCCCATGGCAACCAGGTCTGAGGTGGCGACTAGACAAACACAAGCCATTAACACCCTTATGATCAAAAGTATGAGAAGTATGAGAGGATCAGCCCAAAGAGACAATGTGGGGGGCTGTGCAGTGCCCGGGCAGTGAAACAGATGATCTCTTAAAGGTTAAATCCCTTAAAGGTCTTAGTCCTGCTCATCCCACATGCTGATGTGTGAGTGAAACAGTGCATAGGTGTAGAGACCTGGACTTGGCGAGATGCAGGCCTATCCTCGCAGTCTGGTGCTATTCTGTTACTAGAGGACCTGAACACGCTTCTCCAACAGTACGTTCTTCTGGGCCTGATGACAACGCACACACACATGAACACGCACACACTCGGGCACACAAACAGACATACAGATACTGTTTAATTTCTTCACATCTGTAGATACACTAGCATAAGTTGATATATACGTTTATGAGTTTGATTATGAGCTGATTTCAACTTGACACGTACAGAGTATATAATATACATAGAGAGTGCATAGTTTTACCAGATTGAGTGCTACAGATTCTTGTAATGAAAGGTGACAAACCCAGCCATATGAAGAAAACAAGTACAGGGTTAATCCCTTAAAGGTTTAAAGAAGTCTGCTTTAAAGGTCTTAGTCCTGCTCATACCACATGCTGATGTGTGAGTGAAACAGTGCAGAGGTGTAGAGACCTGGACTTGGCGACATGCAGGTCTTTCCTTGCAATTAATGCTACATTCTGCTGCAGGAGAACCAGAACATGCTACTCCACACACAAACAGACACACACACACACACACACACACACACACACACACACACACACACACACACACACACACACACACAGTTGCGCAAATATACACAGATACACATTCTGTTTAATTTCTTCACATCTGCAGACTAGAGTAAACTGAGGGTATAGTGTTAAACCAGGTACTACATAAACAGTATATAGTATATATACAGAGGGTATAGTGTTAAACCAGGTACTACATAAACAGTATATAGTATATATACAGAGGGTATAGTGTTAAACCAGGTAGTACATACAGAGTGTATAGTATATATACAGAGTATATAGTTTTACCAGATGATCGTGCTGATCTTTGATCTCCTGGTTCTTCATCTCCAGCGCCACTTTCAGGCTCATAATGTCTTCCTCTATGGGCTGGTATAACACACACATACGCACACGCGTACGCACGCACACACCCACACACACGCGCGCACACACACACGTGCTGACACACACGCGCACACAAACACACGCATACACACACACACACACACAAACGCGCACACACACACGCACACACGAATCATTACTACAGCCAGTACAATGGAAAGGTGGGAATGTGTACTGAATGTGTACTGCTGCTATAAGTGAAAGGTGGAGGTACTGGTGGATGTGTACTGACACTATAAGGGATCTCTACCTGCAGTGACAGTCTGAGCTTCTCATGTTCTTCCTCCAGAGATTTCTTCTCCAGTTCACAGGCCATTTTCATATCTGCCAGAGCAAGTATCATTGCTGCTGTATATATATAGAACACAGATTTTATATACTGCATAATTACTACTGGATATATAAAATATACTATATATAGTACTATACATATATTAGTATCACTTTTATTGGAGCCTAAAGGCTAACATTCATTATTAGTTATGTTAGTATTATTGCATTTCCATAGTACTTACTCTTGATGGACCTGTTATGCTCCTCCTCCTCCTGCTGTTTCTGCAGGAGCTCTGTCTCCTCCTGCTGCTCGTGTTTCAGCATCTCCTGAAGAACCTGGAGCTCCTTCTGCTTCTGCAACCTCAACTCCTTCAGCTGCTCCAACAAAATGTTCTCCAACTCCTCCTTCTCACACCGCAAACACTCCAATCGGGCCACAGGCCCCACTACTGACACAGAACCACACACACACACAAACACAGAGAGACAAACAGAAAGAGAGACAGACATATGAAATTAGAAAGCGATATAGGGTAGAAATAGATTGATGTTATTCAGGGACCTCATTTATAAAGCTTTGTGGATTCCAAAGTGAAAGTGTGTGTATTCTGCACAAATAACAGGAAATGGCATATATTCCCCAAAAAATTTGATTTCTAAAGACTCGAGTATGAATTATTGGGAGATAGAGGCAACAATGCAGCGCTAAAGACAAAAAAGGAATTTTAACCGCAGTTATGAGTGGCAGCACCAGCAACCGCAGGCGTGAGTGGCATTATATTTACATTTACCCTCCACATCCTTTGTGTCTGTATATTCGTCCTCGATGCGTCCAGTACACCATCTCCAGAAACGCCTCATTTTTTCTGTCCTCTTCAGTGTCTTTCCACAGACTGATTTGTAAAGGTGTTCATGGGATTCCCCTCACATGTGACATCAGGCCACAGGACATATGGGGTTCTAAAGTTCCAAGAGTGTAGATGAGTTGTTTTTCTTTGAATTTCCTAATTTCATTGCTGCCATAGCAACAACTGGCAATGCAAACAGATGTGTCATTAATGCAGTGACTCTACCTCAACCTGGATTGATTAACCATGTACGGCTCACCGGAGACTGTGATACATATAACATCCCAAAGTGTACTTCATTCTGAGCAAAATCTAACTAGCCTCATTACTGCTGAACTATGAGGGGCCATTTAGGGACAAATCAGGGAAACACTACTTGTACATACATATGAAACATTTTCACATAAATAGCCTACTACTTACATTTGTGTATAATAATTTAAACTTGCATATACACGCACTTGCCCACTCAATCCCTGGTGCGTAAACATAGAGTTGCACTATGCTTATGTTGGTATGGGGGTGTCTGTGTGTATATAACAATTTTCTGGGCGCCTGGAAGTCATTTCATTGTAACTTCAAGGCAGATATTTAACATGTGTACAGTGCGTATAATAGACAGAGGAAGACTGTTGAACTATTAATATTAGGACAGTTATTGACATTTGTGTAATAAGTAGTGCTTCTCTTAATGACAAATGTAACTGTTTTCCCAGATAGAATTGTGTGCTTTCTATTGTTTGGAGGAACTTTTTCTTCTCATTTAGAAATATGTTCACTAAGTGCTCAGATTGTCTTATTATTTATTATGCTCAGTCTCAGCATTTTTGGCAGATTTCACCACGTTATTACGAACGTGGATACGTTATCTTATAATTATAAGCAGTGTGAGATGTGAAGCTAAGCGAATCACATGTGCAGAATTTCTAACAATAGCCTGTTTTGTATAGCCTGGCTAACTGACCAATCAGTGAAATTAAATGTGGTTCCTGAGCTTGTTGCAGCTGGGTCGATTTAATTTGATTTAATTGAGTTTAATTTTAAACTCAGCTGCGTGCCATTAGACACAAGTTAATCTGAGCATTTTTTTTTTTTGTTCTAGCTGCAAACTAACGCCGACTTAACCTAGCCATGCTTTACAGTTATCTTGAAATAATTGAGGTTGAGGTTCATCGCTAGAGGGTGGTGTTCACTTTTTTCTATTTTCTTTTTGTATTATTGATCAGTGTGTGTGTGTGTGTGTGTGTGTGTGTGTGTGTGTGTGTGTGTGTGTGTGTGTGTGTGTGTGTGTGTGTGTGTGTGTGTGTGTGTTATACCAGCCCATAGAGGAGGACATTATGAGCCTGAAAGTGGCACTGGAGATGAAGAACCAGGAGATCAAAGATCACCACGATCATCTGGTAAAACTATATACTCTGTATGTAGTACCTGGTTTAACACTATACCCTCAGCTTACTCTAGTCTGCAGATTTAAAGAAATTAAACAGAATGTGTGTCTGTATATTTGTGCCCCTGTGTGTCTTTGTGTGTGTGGAGTAGCATGTTCTGGTTCTCCTGCAGCAGAATGCAGCACTAATTGCAAGGAAAGACCTGCATGTCGCCAAGTCCAGGTCTCTACACCTCTGCACTGTTTCACTCACACATCAGCATGTGGTATGAGCAGGACTAAGACCTTTAAGGCAGACTTCTTTAAACCTTTAAGGGATTAACCCTGTACTTGTTTTCTTCATATGGCTGGGTTTGTCACCTTTCATTACAAGAATCTGTAGCACTCAATCTGGTAAAACTATGCACTCTCTATGTATATTATATACTCTGTACGTGTCAAGTTGAAATCAGCTCATAATCAAACTCATAAACGTATATATCAACTTATGCTAGTGTATCTACAGATGTGAAGAAATTAAACAGTATCTGTATGTCTGTTTGTGTGCCCGAGTGTGTGCGTGTTCATGTGTGTGTGCGTTGTCATCAGGCCCAGAAGAACGTACTGTTGGAGAAGCGTGTTCAGGTCCTCTAGTAACAGAATAGCACCAGACTGCGAGGATAGGCCTGCATCTCGCCAAGTCCAGGTCTCTACACCTATGCACTGTTTCACTCACACATCAGCATGTGGGATGAGCAGGACTAAGACCTTTAAGGGATTTAACCTTTAAGAGATCATCTGTTTCACTGCCCGGGCACTGCACAGCCCCCCACATTGTCTCTTTGGGCTGATCCTCTCATACTTCTCATACTTTTGATCATAAGGGTGTTAATGGCTTGTGTTTGTCTAGTCGCCACCTCAGACCTGGTTGCCATGGGAGACCCTACCAGGAGCTAACACTCCTGAGAACGTAACCCTGGAAATCATTAGACCTCCCAAGCACTTCCTTCTTGACAATTCCCCAATCTAGGGAGGAAATGAGACTTAACATCTTAGTCATACTACACTGACCATGTAGCTTCCAATACAATTAAAGGCATATTTTGTGAGAACCAGGAACTGATGAGTATGTAGCCTAAACAATGGATTAAAGTCACTTTCATTAACAGTAAAGTTGCAGAAAACACTTAGTGCTAGAAGGAAATGCTTAGTTAGGGGTAAATATACAAACTAGCACTTATTGTTTATATCACTTATCGTTGTTTAAGATAGACCTTATGTATTTTGCACTTCTAGGTATCAGCATTTATCCCTGTATTCCACAGTATTCTAGTTCAATGGTATGTTTAATTCTAACCTACTATACTGAACTTGGATATATTCTATGAGTAAATGACAAAGCACTTTTGTAAGTCGTTCTGGATGAGCGCGTCTGCTAAATGCTGTAAATGTAAATATACATGTAATCCTGCTGAGTTTGTTTGGTTTTTTTTCTGTGTACTTAGGGACAAGATTAGGACCTCTAGAAAGTTAGACTAGAAATTAATTGCTTTTTTTTCCCTCTTAAAATTGTCATTATTGTGGTGACCGTTGTTGGCCAGAGAAGCATGGGCCCCCCTTTGAGTCTTGGTTCCTCTCAAGGTTTCTTCCTCATGTTCTAGGGAGTTTTTCCTTGCCACTGTTGCCTTTGTCTTGCTCACTGGAGGCTTGGACTTGGACATTTGTAAAGCTGCTTTGTGACAACTGTTGTAAAAAGCGCTATACAAATAAATTTTGATTTTGATTTGATTGACTTAGTTGAAGTGATATGGAAGTTGACAGGAAAGAGGATAAGCTATTGCACCACTAAACTATTTTCTGTAAAGAGAACCATGTTTACATGTGGAGTGACACAGAAGTAAGTGGCATATTTACTGATAGCATATGAGAATACTTCAGTGTAGTAGCCCAGTGATAACCAGTCAGAAGAGAATCTGCCACACTGAAGTGTCGTTAGAAGAACTTCAGGTAAAGCCAACATGTTAGAGCTAAAAAAATGAAATACATGTGTTTTGAAAGCCAGTTCTGAGCAAAGCAGTAAGGGTACAACCTGTACTGTCTTGCCTAACATGTCTCTACCACACACACACACACACAAAAAAAAAAAAAAAAAAAAAAAAAAAAAAAAGATTAATTATTAGAAAATTATTGTAATTATGGGCACAGGAAAATTCAAAAGGCTAAAACCCAGAGAAGTCACCACTGCACTGGCACACTCATGTCCATGTGCAGAATTAAGCTTCCAGCAAGACAGTAAAGGGGACTTTACACAGAAAAAAAGTAATATTGTCTGAAATTAAGTGCGACAATAGACAGCAGTGGTGGGTGTTATAACATAAAATGTCTCACCAACAGCAGCTGACACAACTAGTGTGTGCAATATTTTAATTTATTACCTCGTTATATGGGGGACATTTTGAGCATATCTGAATATCTGGGGGTAATGTGTCTCTCACAATATAGACTGTGCCTATAGTCTAACATTAGTTTCTTTGCTATAATACGCTCGCCGTGATAGCAGCTAATTAGCGTGCAGACTCGCCCCCATTAAACGAGCCACAAAAACCAGCTAGCTAGCAAGCTAAAGAGTAAACCTAGCTAGCTAGTTCTGCTTCATACTGGCTCATTTGACATACGAGTTTATCTTTCGCTCATAATGCATTAATGACATTTACCATCTCCAGTTAACAATTTACTTCAGGTTTTGGTCTTTTTACACAGGTTTTTACCATAGCGTTTGTGTACTCAGTTTCCTCAAATAGTTAGCTAGCTAACCTAGTGCCTGTGTGTGTGATAGTTAGGACAATTCTTGATTTCTTCGATATCAAAGGTAGACCTAAAATTCTTCTTTATGTCTTTCTGTGTTCATGTATGTTTGTATGTATCTATCGCTCTATAGGTATGTATTGTTATGTATGTATCTGTTTATCCATCTACAGGTATGTATCAGTAACGTACCGATGGATAGACAGTGAGGGAAGCACATTGTAGGTATGTGACCTACAACCTTCACTTGTCTGTCTTTAAGTGGGTTTCCCCATAGGCTGGATTTTAAGGCCCTGTTTTGGGTCTACACTGAACACCATCAGTCCATCCAATAGTCCATCATTTTAGCCATTCATCTCCCCACCTCTGTCCTGAAGTCATTCCCCTCAGTCCTAGCTTAGCTAGGTCCTCCCTCCTTGTTTGATCAATCTCCCTCTCTTTTTCTATCTAGCTCTTTGTTTTTTTCACATTGCACAAGAAACGTTTGTGCGCAATTAGACACACGCACGCACGCACGCACAAACACTCACGCACACACACTTGTGCTCACGCGCACACACGCACACACTCGCGCACACATGCACATGTGTACACACACACACATATGCTGTACTGACTCTGTAGTCTAACTCAGAGCATTTTAAATTGAAAAAATTCCATTGAGATTAAGATGCAAAACCACATCTTTAATTTGAGAAATTAACATCAATAATGGATGAACTATACAGTAATAACTGCTCAGTTTGTTCTGAATCCTCTTATTTAAAGGGACCATGAGTAACTGGCCCCATGTCTGCTTGTTTCTCAGCTAGCTGTTTGTCATTACGTTATTAGATCCTGCACTAGAGAGCTAGCAAAGGTCTAGAACAAACCCATTTAATACACAAAAAGGTCTGGAGTAAATGCCTTCACGTCACTTAGAGTGTGGCCTCCTTACAGACTGTCTCGTAGGTGTAGTGATGGATGGAGAGAGAGTACCAAACTCCCTCTCATTAACTGTAAACCTGGAATATATTTATGATGGCCAGTAACCTGAATTTCCAACACCCTAGACAATGCAGACTCAGTACGGTATGCTGCCTTCTCTATTCAGTTGCCATTAAGGGTTCTTATTGATGGGTTGGGATTATAGAATTATGGTGTATTAACAGATTATTGCTTCTGTGTGCTTTGGATGACATGCCCAAATCCACCTGAATATGTCAAAGCCAATCCAGGTGGTGTTTATATGAGTAAGGTTTATATGAGTAATCTTCATCACTGCCCACTGGTTCTCTGGCAGCTCCAAGCGCAGACATGACGAGCGTGAAGAAGTGGGCGCCTTCGCCTCTCCGGGTCCTACACCTGTCCGCCAGGCTCTTCTCACACCCACGCGCTTCCAGTCAGTGGGGGCGGCCTCCCACGACCCCCGCCCACAGCACTTCTCGCGGACGTGCAATGCTGTGCACTTCCTGTGTCAAATGTATGGGTTCGGCGTGCCATTCTACAACGTGCGCTATCATACCAACACCAATGGCTTACTCTGTGTCAACTACAGCGTGCTGGTACCAGGGTTATCCGAACCGTTCTGCGGTGCTGCCGAAGTTCTCCCCTGCCCCAACAACAACAACATGGAGGAGGAGGCCCACCACACCGCTGCCGAACAGGTCCTCAAGGCCATGGGTCATGCCTAGAGTTACTGTTGTTACTTCTCAATTTGAATAAGCTTGGTTCATTTTGTTGTTTGAATTCTCATATTTACCGATGTTTTATGTTTTATGTTATGTTTTTTCTTAAGTTGTATAATGTTTTAATTATGCAGTAAGAGTTTCCAGTTTGTAAAGGCTTTTTGTGGTTTTTGCATGTAGATGAGTTCACAATTTTGACTGTGTTGCACATTAAAAAAGAAAGTTGTTGGATACATGTCTCCCTCTTTTCCCACAGATATTAAAAATGTTTTCATTGACTGGGGGGGGGGGGGGGGAGCTTTACACCTGTCAAAGCATAATGCAAGTGTCCTAATTCCTGGTGCAGATGGCGAATACTTAAAAATATTCTATATACATTTTGCGTTTTTCTGTTCATCTGTCTGTCTTTTTTTTATAATAAAGCTCTAAAGGTCCTCTGATGAGGGGTAATAAATTAATATATTTATTTCTCCAGATTTCTAACTCTGAGAGAAAAAAAATGTCCTTTTACAAATTTCACCTCGTTGTGGACCTCGGCTAGGTTTACATTCCAGGTGATTATTTTAGAATTCAAGGAGTTGGAAGAATTAATTAGGAAAAAAGAAGTTATCAGAGCAATAGAGGAATGAAACCCACGCAAGAATCCTAGAGCCGATGGTTTACCTGCTGAATTTCATAAGGTGTGCGTTAGTGAAATTGCTGATCTTCTAGCTGATGTTTTTAATGAAGCATTAGATGGGGGGCAATTGCATGATTCATTTTATCATAGTGTGATATCATTAATATATAAAAAAAGGAGATCCTTGTAAGTTGGATAATTGGAGACAGGTCAGCCTATTAAACTTGGAGTACAAAATTTGTGCAAAAATAATTGTTAATAGGATGTCAGAAATATTGACTGATATCATAGAGTTGGAACAGATATGTGCGATAAGAGTAAGATACATGTGGGATAGTTTAGGAGTAATAAGGAGTTTGGTTATTGAAGGGTCTGAGAGGGATTTTTATATAATAGGACTGGATCAGAAAAAGGCCTTTGATTATATTTCTAGAGACTACTTATGGTGTAGATTGGAACATTATGGATTTCCAGAGAGGTTTGTAAATATGATTAAATTATTGTATAGTAAATCAAAAGTCCAAATTAATGTTAATGGTGTGTTAACTGAAGATTTTGAAATACATAGAGGGGTTAAACAAGGATGCCCATTGAGTGCTGCATTATATGTCATCGCTATTAGCCCACTATTATATAAAATTAAAAATGATCAGCAATTACAAGGTGTTCACATGTTAGGTATGGAAAGATGGAAAATATCTGCGTACGCAGATGATGTGACGCCTTATGTCAAGAATCAAAATGAGTTTCATATAGTTAAGAGGCACTTTGAAATGTATGAAGTTGTGGCTGGAGCAAAATTAAATGAAAGTAAAAGTGAAGGGGTATGGATAGGAGATGGGCAACCTGTACCAATAGATGTAGAAATAAAAACTGAAATTAAAATATTAGGTTTGATGGTAGTAAATGGTAGATGTAGCGAACGGAATTGGGAGAAAAAGGAGTGTGAAATTAAACTAGAATTGGGAAAATGGAGGGTGTCAAACTATAAGACTAGAATACAGGAGGTTAAGACCTTTATTTTTTCGAAATTGTTGTTTTTGGCTACGGTTTTCCCTCCGGATGAGAAATGTATTAAGAGGTTGAATAAAATGTGTGTTCGTTTTATTTGGGGAAATAACAGAGAAGTGACAAAAAGGGAAATTATGTACAAGTCAAAAGATAAAGGCGGATTAGGGGGAGTTGAGTTAGCTCAGAAATTAGAAAATGCCTTTTGCAAAAATGTAATGAAAGCTATATTTCAGAAAGCAATTTGGGTAGGAGATGTAAATCAGTGGAAAGAAAAGAGGTAAGTCAAGGAAACATGCTCCTTATTTTAAATTACTATATGGAGATTTTTTGTTTAAATATAGGCAGCTTAATATTGATTGGAATAAGTCCCCAAATAAAATGATATATAAAACAATACAAGACTGTGATTTTGGGGGAATGTCAATTATAAGGGTCTGACAGTGACAGAATGTGAAACCTGTGTTAAAAATGTACAGTCTAAAAGTATCTTGGAAAATGTTCGAGATACTGCATGGCTTATATCTGTTGGAAGATTGCCTGTACGATGTAAAATTGCATAGCTGATGAAATGATAGAACATATATTACTGCAGTGCACAAGGACTATTGAAATTTGGGAGAAAATGAGAGGTATTGGGTTTAAATGGGATCGTAACAGGAAAAGTATTATGTATGGAGTGTTTAATGAGAATTTGACTGAGAATGTGAAGGACCTTTGTTGGATGATTGTTTGTGTGCCAAATTCGAAGATTTGGAAAACACGATGTAAGATGATTATTGAGCAATGTATAATACCTGCAGAAATAGTTTTTAAACAGATTGTGTGTGAGTTAAAAAGGTTGAAGACGTTTGATATGAGAGGAAAAATTCCCTGGACTCTTTTGGACATATAAATGGATGTATACCTAATTTACAGATGTAAATTGTATTGTTAATTATTAATGTATAGAGTGAAGGTAGTCTGTGTCCTCTGGTAGATATTGTTTGTGAGGTTTTTGTGATGGAGTGTTTGTATTGAATTGAATTGAATTTTCTTAATAAAGTCAATTTAAAAATGGAGAAAGGCGGTCCTAGAAACATTATTTATTTACATGAGCTTTGAACGAGAGAGTGGGATCCATAACTCCAAGATCTTTAACCGTTAGATAAGATGTGATTGGGAGACCATTGAGGTTCATTGAGTAATTAGACAGTGGGGACCTAGCTAACTCTGGGCCTAATAGAAACACCTCTGAATGTCTCCGAATGTTAGAAATTAATTAAAAATACTAATGTCAATGTATTTACCACACATGCATTTAGGACATGTAATTTTTTCAATTATGCTTGCTACAGAATTAACAGTCAAACGTTCAGTGACTTTGCATGCAGAGTTGTAACTCTGCTTATTACTAGAACTGTGGCTAGAATCAAAATCAACGCTAGTGTCGTTCCTAAAGCCATTAGACTCCTGAACTCTGGCTAACTCCAATTCCAATTCAGATTCCAAAATGGGCACTTTTATACATGCTTATAGACAGTCACACACACACACACACACACACACACACACACACACACACACACACACACACACACACACACACATACACACATACATACGTACATGCATATCTATACACACACTCACACATTGTTTTGCATCGGACTAGTGCTGTACTAAACCAGCAGTGTACTCTGAACTGTTCTGGCTGCTACCGGTGACTGCTATGTTCAGGGTAGCATATCACTGATTGCTATGCACAACTCGCTTTACATATGCCCAGTACTGTGTACTGTACTAAATTGCACTGTCTACTCATTTTGTATTTTGTATTTGTCCTGTCCTGTATTTATTATTGTTTATTTAATGTTTATTTAATGACATTTTGCAGTATATTGGACTGTTTGCACTTGTGTAGCATGTTGTCTGTTGCACTGTTGTTTTTATGTTGCACCATGGTCCTGGAGGAACATTGTCTTGTTTTTTTTGTGTACTTGTATATAGCTGAAATGACAATAAAACCTCTTGAACTTGAACTTTTTAACAAAATGTTTAATTAATAAAATATTTTATTGTTTAATCCTTTAATGAACCATCTTGTTCTTCAGGTCAGTGAAGACCTGTCAAAAATACTGCGGGTCATTGTTAATCTGCAGCATCTTGCCACTCAATGTCCAGGGATCGGGCCCAGAAGGCCCCTTTGTTTTCCTCCACCAGGAAAGCTTTGGCTGGGTAGCTGATCTCCTCACACATGTAGGAGCAAGACACATACAAGCATGTGAGCAGCACGGCCTGCAACTCCTCCTTGGTGGCCACCTCAGCTGAAATGATGTCACGGCACAGCATGTAGAGAAAGACCATGGTGCTTGGAATGAGGAAGCTTTGCTCCTGCCATTCTGTCAGTGTCACGTAGCGGTCCACAATGTGCAGCCACTGCACAGGCTCGTCAGCAGTCAGGTCCTTCAGCAGGCAGCAACGCCGGCACAAGAACACACCCAGGCATGTGAGCAGCTCGTTGGTGGAGGACTGCATGAGCAGTCTAGGCATGCTTTCAGTGCTGGCCTGGCCCAGCCTTTCAGGCTTACTCGCAGTGGGGGACTGGGTTAAAGAAACATCACAAAAGACAGTTCACAACTGAAACAGTGGGCTCCATTTAAACTCAACCCAAAATTATCCCAGTGATTCCAGACTAGATCTTTTTTTTGGTACAATCAAAAAGAATTGTGGTACAGCATTAAACAGATTTAGCCCCAGTATTTATAAATTGCTTCTTTGACACACTTACCATCGCTCGACCCAAGATAAATAGATGGTGTCCTGATAATGGAGGAAGACCCATGGATGGTGTCATCTGAACTGACTGACAGGTAACATTTTTCACACCATTGTAAGCAGTCTACAGTGCTTCAATCTCCTATGAAAATGAAAACAAGGAGTTAACCAGGATCTCACAAGTGCACAAAGCCATTCTTTTAAAACATAACATGAAAGTGCTAGTTAGCTGCAATGATAGTGTGTGTGTGTGTGTGTGTGTGTGTGTGTGTATGTGTGTGTGTGTGTGTTTGAGAGAGAGTGAGTAATATATCCACTTTACCCTAAGCTGATGCAGGTTTTTCATCAGTCCCTCCATTCTTTGAAAGATTCCATCCACATTTTTTATCATGCGCTGCCGTATGCTTGCTCGTGATTGGCAGGGCCTCGTTTCATGCCTCAGCATCTCCAGGTGTGAACGGCCTTTTGGTGACTGGCAAGGCATCTCCTGCCCTTCTTGCTGTGAGGACAATGATGTCACTCTCTGCTTCTGACTGGCAGCCTCTAAAGGATCCAAGGATCCAAGGATCAACAGTCTTAGTGTCCTGACTGGCAGAACACAAAGGGTGCAAAAAAGTTGGTAAATATCTGAGCCTGCTAAAATTCTATTTATAAAAACACCACCACCACCACCAGAAATATACTGTTTAACTATCATAGTGCAACAATGACTGTGTAACGGAGTGTAACAAATTCTTACCATCTTGAAGAGCAGCATCAGCCACTTTAGCTTGTCCTCCCACATAACCCTGCCCACCAGTATGCATGTAGGCTTCTGATTGGTCAGTTGGGATAGTAGGTGTGAGAACATTTTCATCATCACTCTGTGAATCTCTCTCTATCGAACCAGACTCTTCTGATAAGGAGCCATCTAGGGACCAAAGGCATCAGCCATAAGTACCACAGAGAGCAAATCCTATGACATTGTATACAAACAAAAACAAACATGGGCTTACCTAGACGACCGACTTGATTACCGTGCAACCGTAGGACCGCAGACCTAGAGGAGATGTCAGGAGTCCAATCATTGTAAGTGCATCTTTGAAATTCTGCCTTCTCTTAACAGCATTACAGCAGCATTAGAAAACTTTCAAAATCCTGAGTACTTACGGAGCTGTTGATCCTTGCTCGGTGGCTTCAATGCCTCCAGAGGCCGAGGAGATGGTCTTTTCTAACAGGTTCTTCCATCTGTGGAAACATCGCTAAAGCCATCAGGTCCCAATTTCTACAACAGCACAATGTTGTTAAAATCATCTGAACATATGGGCATAGTATTCAAAGAAATACTTGCCATATTTCTGAGCTGATTTTGCGGGAAATTCAAATGGTTATCCATTCATGCACAATATCTACTTCACTTAAGGCTTGGTTTCTATACTTCTGGGTGCCTGGTTTGTCATTTAAACCATAAATGGCCCGACACCATAAATGTAATCACAATACAGACACAGCAGTGCTGACTGGTTGACCTTGATGACAAGATGGTGGGTCAGAGAGAGGAAAAAAAACAAACTCACGTGTTTTTCTCAGAGGAAGTCCCAGCCACCAGCTCGTATATCTGTCTCTCTGATGTACTGATCACATACAAGGCCTTGTTATCTGATAGAGAAGAGCAGGTTGTCAAACAATGTATTCAAAGTAACCCACATGCAATTTCTAACTGGCTTCTTAATTTTTTAAAAATAAAATAAAGACATAGTTATTCCAGACCCATTCATCTATTCTGGCTATTCATAGCTGTAAGAATAACTACAAATATACCTGTAGCCACAGATCTGACAAGAGATGAATCCAAGCGAACAACGGGGCAAAAGGTGGTTTTGAGGTGTGTGTTCCCACCCCAAACCCCACCCAGTGAGCGCGCTGGACATCGCAAGTTCAAACGGTCACCTGGACCCCTTTGGAGTAGCACCAACAGGTCTGAGAGAAGCAGAGCATGAATGTCTGGAACACACACACACACACAGAGTGAGAATGGACCTGTCAAGTAATCATTTGCAAGAGGAAAAACAAAAATGTATGCAAGCTTGCACACAGATCACTGAAAGCATCCATTCACATTAAAAGTCCTTGAAACATGTGCATACACACGTATGAGCATACAGGCAGATGCAGGTGCACACACACACACACACACACACACAGTTATTCAGACCATGTCATGTGTGAGGTAGCAGGGAACCAAATAACTCCAAGTCAGCATAGCACCATGCTCTCAATAGCTGCATTCCCCAGAGTGAACAGTGATTTGTTCAGCTGTGATGATCTCTTACCTATAGCTTTATCTTTACTAACTTTCCAAGTCAACGGTCCTTCGTGGATCATTTTCTTAGTGGTCAGGTCCAGATTCTACATAGAAAAAGAATATAGTTAATAATTCATACTCTGGATCAGGTGCTCCAAGACCAGAGAAGCTGTTTGGAAGGCAGATGGTGGATACATAGTAAGGCCGTACCTTGAACTGAGCAGCGACAGGACTGGCCTGCCTCTCCAGAGGGGACAAGTCTAGCCTGCGCTGATAACGGCTGAGCAGTCGCCGGTGCTCCGTCTCCCTGACGACCTCATTGACAGCTCGCAGTATCCCACGGCAGCACGCCTGTGCCCTCACCAATGGCTGCAGGTCTGGAGAACCAGCTGTTGTGGGGGCACATACTAGTGTTAATCCAGGAGAAAGGGTGTGTGTGCTTGCCTCCTTGGTAAACTGGTATGTGTGTGTATACTGAAGTGTTTTCATGGTTCAATACATTGTGTGTGAGTGTTTCTATACATGCCTTCTGTGTGTCTGATGATGTTATCCAGCAGCAAGGGGTATTTGGTGAGTCTCTGCATCTCAGACACTAGAAGGTCCTTTAATTGTAGTCGGCGGCAGTGAGGGCTGGCTTCACATTCCTAACACACACACACACACACACACACACACACACGAATGAGCCAAGGACATCTAAGTCCAAATGTGGATTCTGTTGACAGCAACACCAATTTATACCTAAAACAGCATCACTAGAAGTTATGTGCTGCAATAAAAGTCAAATATAAAAGACTGGATAGTCTCCAATTCAAAGTATGGGTCAACCAATTCACAACCCAGCCCACTAACAAATATGGCAGAAGCTCTAGTGTTTGTAGGTTTGTCCAAAGGCTTTATACCTCTAAAAAGTGTTACCTGTATAAGGTGCGCGAAACGCGGGTCTTTGCATTTATTTTTAATGAGCTCCAGTGCCTGACTCTGCTGACTGCACAGGTGAGACACCTGCTCCTGGAACTCCTCTCCTGCAGCGTCTTCAAACTATCACGCACACACACAAACACATGAGCTACTGACATATCAAGTAAAGCAACAAGTATATCCCACACTACACAGAACAACCCCTTCATTTTAGACAGCACCAAAAGATGATGTGAACTAGAAAGGGAGTAACACTAGCCAGCTCTCACTCTAGACACCATGATGTCTCCGATGCCTTGAACTATAGAAGAGTCCCTCAGCCTCTTCATGGACTCACACAGATTCGCTGAAACACAAATGCAACACCACAAAACAGAATCTGTTTAAGCGAGCCAGTGTATATGTGGTTTGTTAGAAAGTTGTGTCAGTGGGCAACAGAACTCTACTTGTGTCATGAAGGCCACAGCAGAAACAACATGTACAGCCTCCAGTCCATACCTGCTCACAGTAATGGCATGGTGCCGATAGCTGATATTGTTCTGTCATTAAATTCTCAGTTTGGGTGGGTTTTACACTTCTTTAATCTTGATTATGATTTAGACACCAAGTAGGCTTCAGAAATTTAGGTTTGAAAACCTCGCACACAGAGAGACTGACCATGAAGACTGTAGACCTGGGGCAGGTTGGGGAAGATACAGGAAAGTTCTTCGACGGTCAAAAGGTTCCTCATCTTCTGGAAGAACACCTGATCGAGAACCCTGAGAGTCCGCAAGTGAGATGCTTCCGTTGTGAACAGCTCTGAGGAAGAGGATATAGCAAAGTCACTACAATTTCTTACAAACGTTACACAATTCAGAATTCCACATTTTCATGAGTCAGGATAGAATTATCATATGTGCATAATAAATAGAATACTGTATGTTCAAAAGATTTAGTAGCTATTTAGTTTAAGTTAGATCAGTAAATAATTTTTTTCATTTTACATGTTAACTGTGTACTGGGAGTTGTCTTTTATAGTCAGTTGCTGTGCACCACATTTGCTGTTTTACCATATATGACAGCCTGCCGTTCGATCTCCCGGGAGCCGAGAGAGGCGAGTGTGTGCAGCTCCACTGTCTCCTGCCAGTTCTGACAGTGGACCGTGTCCTCTTCCAAAGGAGGTGCATCAGGCAACAACGCCAGTGGTGTATCCACACTCCTACAGGAAGGGAAGGAGGCATGGGGAAAGAGAGAAAGAGAGACAGAGCTTCAGCAGCAACTTACTAAGATAAATCAAGGTGACGGATATGGATGTTAAAGAACTGGACGGCAGGTGTGCATGTGTGCTCATTAGCATCAGACTAATGAGGTGTATATAGTTATAATTACATCTCAGTCATGCTCATGGATCTCTGCGTCCTGGTGCAAGGCGGTGACATACCTGTCCAGAGTAGATGCTGGAGGCCGGACATTCATGGCTCAGGAACCTCAGCAGCTCTTCCACTAGTGTGTCTACTGAAATATCTTGAATGTTGGATGATCTCTTTAGTGTTCGTTTCAGTATCTGTTCATTCAGCTGAAGAACACCTTTTCTGAACGCGTTATCAGACGCAACAATGGTCCTTAAAAATTCCACATTACCTATTATGATGTAATAAACCGAGGTGTGAGAGCTGCAGTAGTGATCTAAGCCAGTTAGCTAGCTAGCTATGTTCTTGTCCAGACACTTTAATGCCTCATGGCTGGTGCAATGACACAATATTCAACATTTCCCTCTGATTCTACTTTTAATTATGTGACATTAGCTAAGCAACTATAAAGCTACTCTTGTCCAAAAATGCTAGTGTCGTTAGACATATCAAAACGTATCAAACATAGCTTTAGCTAGGCTAGCTAATCAGACCTTCTATGAAACAATCACAACTTAGTAAATTCATAGTTGTTAATCACAGTAAAGTGTTTTTTCTTTTTGTTGTTTAAAAAGAGTTACCTTGTTACCTTGCTAGCTAACAGTTAGCTAGTAACAATGCCTTCAAAAGTAGTTCTCCACTGATACAAGATACCTAAGAGAAGTTTGGCTCGGAATGTGACTGATTGAAAAACAAAAATACATCACAAATAGCGTTATGCAATAATACCTAAAGTGCATGCATCAAATACAAACAGTCCCCAATGCAAACCTCTTTTACAAGGCAGCTATTTAGCATCTGCTACTTCTGCAAAACAAACCCAGTCTTGCATGTTAGTGTTAGCTATCCAGCTAGCTAGGCATTGCTCCAGGACAGGTTTTAGTATAGCCAAAATAATTTGATTGCCTGTTAATTTTTTTAAAAAGTTGATGTAGAGATGTGACATTTTACTAAGCGTGCCCTGATAAAAAGCTAATAAAATAGCTAAGGGTCAGATTCTGTTATATCATTAGTTAGTGTCGTGTCCGTTGATGCAGGAAAGAAGAGACAGGAAACAGTGTGTTACCCTGTGGCCTTTTATTAATGCAGAGCTCTGGAGATGTCACTTCACAACACAGTGCGAGTGAGATCTAAAGCATAACTTTGCAACAGACAGACATATTTCTCTCGCCTTGTGCCACTTCTGCTTTTGTGTTTTTCCATCTCAGCCGTCACCTCTGTTTGACCGTCTCGTACACATGTCTTCTTGCATAATCACACATATGCACGTCTAGGGCATTTCCTGTTATGTCTGGACATACAGTAATTATTTTATTTATTCAAGCATTAGTCCTATTCCATTCTGCACATTATTCTCTACTAGTGTAAGCTTAGCATTCATTTAATTTCTGAAACTCCACAATTCCCCCTTTTGATCTCTACAAAGAGATCACCAATCACACTCCTTTATTCTGGCATCTCCTGTCTCTACGTCCCTTTCCCCCTGTATCAGTGGCATCATCGTGGTACCCTCATGCACATCTTTCCTTTCTATCATAGCTGAGATTAGTCTAACCATTAACGCCCTAATACATGGAATACAGCAACACCTGCATGTCACAGCAATTCCCGTGAATGTGGCTAATGAAACCATCAATGACACAATTAAGTCTTTCCACTGACCGAACCGGCTCACCATTCAGGATTCCAACTGGTTGTTTATGCCTGAATTCTCATGCATTTCCTCTGATAGGGTCTTCAAACCATCCAATGCTCTACTAACCGACCCATCCGGAGCGGTATTATTAGGAATGAATGTACAACACACATCCTCAAGCATAGCGCAGACACCCCCCTTTTCCGCCAACAACATGTCTAATGCCATACGATTTTGCACCGCCATCAGTGAGGTTGGTCCCAGCTGATCTCTAAGTCCTTCCACTGCATCCCTAGTCAGGTTGGCTAGCCTGAGGACATTATAATGTACATAGTTAATCCGATCCACATTTTTATTTGGAGTAATGGGGAATAATGCAGAAAGTATCGGAATATTCTCAAATCCCCCTGCTATCTGGTCTGCTAACTTATATCTGTCCGGAACTCCGCGAGGTATTCCTATTGCATCTATGTATGTGGGGGTATTCCTTGTTAAATCAAAATGGTATGCCTCTCGCTACTGTCTTGCTGCATCAGTTACCGGGTCCCTGTGTAGTTTTTTGCCTATCAGTAATAAAGGAGCTGCTAACCTGACCATGGCGCATGTCCCCTCCGAGTTCTCTGGCATGTTAACAACCAAAGTCATCCTTCCACAATAATCATACAATCCTGCTCGTGCCCATGAACCCACAGACTCGTTCCCAGTGACCGTGCGGTTACACCATTCCGCCGGGATGTGCCCCAAGCGTACTTGAGGTGTGCTTGAACTTCTAACGAAGCACGTGTAGTTCCCCTCCCCCTTTTCGGGTGAAAATAGGTTCTGTTACTGATGGGGGGGAAAATAACGCTCAAAGTGTCACAATTCTTAGGGTTTCTTTCCTTAGTCAGGCCAATCATGCACGCATAACCCTTGGGGTCTTTTTGTGGGAATAGGGGTGCCGGGGTGGTTATAAGTCTGGGTCTTGCGGCTGCACATGCTACACATCCACCAATCTCTACCCCCATTCTTCTTCACCGTCTTGTTGTTAATGTTTTAATCCTTTCCTACTGCCATGCTATTATTTAACCCAAGCGTGACCAAACTGTAAATGGAAACACACAACACAATACACCAACAAATAATCAAACAACACAATTGTCCAGAAGTCATCACTGGTGTTCTGTTCTTCTTACTTCAGGGTCTAAGGGTGGACTACCTTGACCCTTTTGCTCCCGGGGATTATTCTGCCCCTTCCGGGTCAGGTGAGTTAGGTGATGTTTCAGCAAGGTCCCTCGCTGTCTCTTGCAGACTCCTCTGCGGTGACTCTGCGGCGGCGCACTGGCTCAGATGAAACCACGTTTCCCCTTTACCCTTCAGGCGTACGGCGTGGCTGGTTCTTTCTGTCACCTGGAATGGACCTGTCCACCTCGGCTCACTCCATTTTCTCTTGATGACTCTCAGCAGCCCCCAGTCCGTAACGGGTATCGTCTGGGATTGTCTGCTCCCCGTCCGGTCCCCCTCCTGCGTGGAGAAAGCTGAAACGATACTTTGCAATTCATTAAAGTATGATGTGTGTGTGAGATGTTTTTCTTTTCTCATTTATTGTTAAGGGTCCCTGGGGTCCTGGAAATCCTCAACCTGTCTGCAATTCAAAAGGGGTAAAACCAGTTGTTGCATTTACTGAACATCTAATTTGCATTAATGCCAAAGGTAAGGCATCAACCCAATTTAATTTTGTCTGTGCACAGATTTTGGCCACTTTGTTTTTCACATTTAGATTCATCCTTTCCACCTTACCTTGAGACTGAGGATGATACACTGCCCCAAATGAATGTTTCAGACCCAGCATTTTCTCTAACTCCTGCAAATTGCGCGCTGTAAAATGAGTGCCATTATCTGATCTCACCTTTCTCTGAAACCCATGGTAAGGAATGTACTGGTTCACCAGGAACTTTACCACTGAAGCACTGTCTTCCCGTTTTGTTGGCCACGCTTCCGGCCACCCTGTGTAGTTGTCTACGCACATCAATTCGTACCTGTCACTGTTAAAGCTGGAGACTATGTACTGGTGAAGGTGAGCTCTTACTTCAGTTTGCTACTCCTACATGTATATCTGTCTGTGTTGAGACTAGAACAGGAGCATGTTTTTACACACACACACACACACACACACACACACACACACACACACACACACACACACACACACACACACACACACACACACAGATATATATGAGCTGTATGTGTGGAATATTTATTCTGGTAAGCCTGGTCTGTGATATGTAATATACATGGCTGTGAAATATACTGTACAGTTGTGGCTACATTTCCATGATTATTGGTGACTACTCTCTCCTTTACAGATTATCTCAGCCAGCTCTCAGAGTCTGCAAGGCCACGCCTTCAGCCACGCCTCCCTGAGTGATGGACACCCCAGACGCCTATTGATGCACAGGCAGCTGCATATTAGCCTGTAGGTTCCACCTTCTTAGTATCAGGACTGGGTGGGAGTGTGTGTCACAGACCTATAGGTCTTCCCAGCTCCAGCTCTTGGAAGCCAGTATGCTCAGTGAGGAGTGTTCACTGCCTCAATCACCCTGTCTCCTCATTATCAAGCTCCTTATGAGGTGATTCAGGCATGGTGAGGCAGAAAACCCCTGAAAATATGCAGGGAAGTTTCCTCAGAACTTGAGCTCAGTGTTCCTGAAGTGCAGTTTGAAATGAAATAAGGCTTTTCATTTTTTCATTCATTCATTTATTCAGAATCATGTCTGACTCATGTATGACTCAGTGTTAAAGGAAAGTTTTTGTCTGGGTACACACTTTGCAAACTTCAAACTGCATGATTAGCAGACAGTATTGTAGCTATTCAAGTTTATGATCAATAATGTAAGGTAAGTGTGTGTTAACTCTGGGTGGGTCAGGGTGTATTCTCCCCTAAACATACTTCTGACATAATGATTTGTTTAAACACTACAATTCTCTATATCCTAATAATTACTGCCACATTTTAATAACCTGCAATACACTGTAAATACAGCATTTGTAAGCTTTAAATTTACAAACATGAACAATCATACTATAGCAAATACATGATACTCATACCTGTGACATAGTGTTTTGAACAGACATTTGCTGCCAGACCTGCTATTTTAGCAGGCTAAATAATCTGCCTTCTGAAATGCTAATATGCTTAATTTCATGCAAGTGCTAGTGTTCCTATTTGCTTGCTGATGTGCATGGAAGCGCCATATTATTATTATTACTATTATTATTATTACTATTATTGTTATTACTATTATTATTATTATTATTATTATTATTATTACTATTATTATTATTTTTATTATTTTTATTATTATTGAGTCACACTGCTATCAAGTTAGCTGGTTGCTCTTAGCTAGTAGTGCGAACAGGACAGGGGACTTGGGGAAGACCCAAACGGTGAGGTTTGTGTGTGTACATTCACAAGTACTGGTGCATAAGAGACTTATTGTAAATGCATTGCCATTAATTGAGTCATTTTAAAAGATATTTACTCTCCCACTGCGCATACTCCCGTTTTCATAAATTGGTAAATATACATGTTGCTGCTTGTCACACAAACTTTTGTTGTACACAAGTAATAATGAGAAAAAGACTCATCATATATTTTATGATATAGCTAAAGCTATGCATTTATCAAGAGGATTTAACACATTACAGAACACATCTAGTTAATCCTTTCCATGATTGACCCAAGGGCAGATAGCAATTATTTAAGTATTACTATGTTTTAATTTAATAATAAAAATGACCATATGAACCTTTTTGCTTTATATTTGTTTATATTCAACTGCCTTTATAATGACAATTATTTATGACAATTTATGACAATTTACAATACATTATCAGTGAGTGGTATAATTAAAGTAAAATCATTGTTAAATAAGTCTCATTCTTGTCTCAGATTCAAACACTACAAAATCTTGGTCTTTGCTTGAATGATTTTTTAATGGTCCTGACTACAACACTATCCTTTGATAAGCTTGGAAGTTGTACACTACTGTGAGAGGAAGTTACATTCAGCTAGGAAAGAATCAACAATCAAATAATATACACAGATTAAGATGGTCATTAAAGATCCCAAACTAAGATTAATGCACTAATTAATAAACTACAACTTGTTTGCAGGAGTTCATCAGTGTTTTATCATTGGCATAGGTAAAGGGGTTTTCAGGCACAAGTTAAAAAAGGCACAAGTTGTCAAAGCATAAGAATAATGACCATAATGATCATAAGAAAGCCTTTCTGAGCCAAAGATCTGAATTAACAGGGAATAACAGGAGCACTTGCAAAACTGTGCCTAAGTGTATCCAGAAAGCACTGTTGGGCTTTTGTAGGAAAAAAAGGTTACACAAAAGTTACACTGATAAAACAGTTTAATCTGAACGAAGAATCAAGACCCAGGAGCTGTAAAAGAATAAGTTCATCTCTGCATTGCTCTCTATATAGGGGGAGTTTTACAACATTGGAGTGCACAAGAAACCCGCTTTTGCCCCGACACCATTTTCACTGCCACCTGATGAAAGCAACATGCTGTATATGGGCATCTCTGCCTTCACTGCCAACTCAGCAGGCTTTGTGTACAAAAATGCAGAAGCACTCAGACTCAGAATCACAGATGACATGGTGAGTTTAAACCACTCCTTGCCATCACTGAGGGAAAGGTGTGGATGTGGTTACCTTACAAGACCAGGCTATTTAGTTAGAAGACTGATGAAGAAGACTGATAACTTTATACTGTTCTCCCAGTGCACATTAATAATCCCTTAATAGTGTAATAAATGAATGGACAAATAAATGATCAACAGTCCCTGAAAATGAAACAAACGTTTATCCTTCCAGATTCCCAGAGCCTCTCCATATCGTCTGAACACCAAGACATTTGAAGCCTTAATTCCGCAGGTATAAGAGATCACTTTCTGTATTCATCACACAAGCATGCAGAAACTGCTGATTTTATATTCTCACATAGGTTTCCTAACACAGTAGACTTTGAATCTTAAAGGAATAATAAGGTTTAAAGAGTAACAAATAATATGATCTCATTAGCAACACAACCATATTTAGATGAAGAATTTCCGAAAAGAACAACATTTCACATGATGATGCTTGGATGAAATGTGTTGAAAACACTGAGTTCTTTTGCTTTTGGTGCTAAAGGCACTTGCAAGTACACCTTACACAGATTGATGGTGGTAGTATAGTTGGCATTCAGTTAAATCAATTAAACTTTGGACAGGGGTAGATTTGTCCTTCATACTGTTATTCAGCACAGGTAATAGCCATTTTGGGACTTTGTATCACTTTTGGGAGGCTGCCGTGTTCTCCTTAAAGTACCCAGGTTGAAGAGTGCTGGGCCCAGGAGTATTATCACCTGCTCCTGCATTTCTGCCGATGAAATAGTGAGACGGATCCACATCCTGCCTGCTTATTGGGGACGTACTGTTCTAGCAGCTCTTCCTCATCTGTCCATGCTCATACCATGGGTTGCTGTACTGTTTCCATGCTTATGTGGTACTCTTTCCGCAGGATGCTATGGAACTTTTGGTGCTCCCTCCTCCTCTCTGGCATTTGTAGCTTGACCTTCCTGGTGATTTTTTTGCAGTCCACGTCACTTTGCCAGGAGCTTCCTTTTGCTGATTAGCAGAAGCAGGAATACCTCCTGTCCTGCCAGGGTTTTGCAGTCATATTAGGCACATTGACTGCTCCGCTCTTACCTGCTTTCTATATCTTATGTTTGGGCTACTTGTGGAAGTGACATGAAAGCAGTGTTATGTTTATGTTAGTGTGGAGTTTGATATCTTGTGGAATTTCCACCACGCTGTTAGTATCATGGCCACCCACAAATTGTTGATCATGAATGTTCTTTAATTGATTTGACTGATAAATGGTAAGTCTGACTTTTAGATCATATAGAACACCACAGACAACTGTGTGGCACATCACTGTTAAACCTCCTGATTGCAACCCGGGGCATCGTGAACTGTACAACATGACCCTCAGACAATGATCTCTGAGTGAATGTGATAAACATAATCATCTTCATATCATCACTTTCTCTACAAGTTCAGTGGAAGAGACGTCAGTGAAAGGGAGTTTTAATACCCTATCCATTTTTAACTTTAATAAAAACACAGACGGAAAAATTCCAGAAAGTGAGACAGAGAAAGGAAACTAGACTTTAAAATGGTGCTGCCCTCTTGACTTACAACTGTAGATTATTGAAATTATTACAAATGTCTGACGCCAAAAGGGATTGTGTCAGTGTTTCACTACTCAGTATTGCATTTGGTAGACAGTATAAACAAGCAGACTATGGTTAAAAAGATCACAGAAATAAAGCAAACACCAATATAATCTTGAACCACCTAGTGCCAGGAAACATTAGATTACTGGAACAAAATCAGACAACTAGCAGAACAACTTTTTAACCAATGATGCAGATGCACTTTTAGTGGATTTATTTATCTGTATTTCAATCCACTAAAGTTTTTCATTTGATCTAACATTACATTTAAGACCGACGTCCTGTTACGTCTCACAGAAGATTCCACTGATCAAGCTGCTACTTACCCATCCTGGTCCTGGAGTACCTTTGCTCTGTACACTTTAGTGATGTCTTTGCTACCAACAAGCCTATTTTAATCCATCAGATAGTAACCAAACGCTCCTTTGCTGCAGAGCACAGAAATCATTCAAATTTGCAGTCAACAGATACATCTGGGCCAGATTTTGGATCAGTGGACTAGGCTGGAACTGCACATATACTGTATATGCAAAATTCAAAATACGGGGAGTGGTTGGTCTCTTTTGCAATCAAATCTGAATACTATGGAATTCGTTTCACATTTGTTTAATTTGACAGATTTTAAATGGATAATGGACATCACTAGACAAAAAGGAATAAACAACTATATGAAAAGGAACAAAACCAAAAACAAAGGAAGACTTTAACACACTTGCCCAAACAAGCACTAAATCTGACAAAAATAGATCAACCAATGACATAGCTGTGAAGGAACATATTAGCCATTGTTTTCTTGTCATCAACAGTAATTTTAACTGATTGTTAACATACTGTTCAAGTCTTCAACTGATTTGCTCCCTACATACGAATGGGTACAAATATGGTTCATTACCCACCTGCACAAATTGCTTCTGACATACTGGGCAGCTACAGGGTTCTTCTCCCATGTGGATTCTGACATACTGGGCAGCTACGGGCTTCTTCAGTTGTGTGGATTGTCTTCTGCTCCTCCATGTGGCCTGTTTCACCAAAGCCCTTCCTGCAGTATTTGCAGCACTATGGGAAGCGGACACCCTTGTGTGTGCGTTTAGGTGCTTCTCAAGAGTCTGGGCACGTTTGAAACACCTGCCCCAAACATCACTGACATTATTTCTTGTAGGTGATTAGCCACGTGTTTCTCTAGTCACAAGTACTTTTTGATTTATTTGGTTTTTTAAATAGGTAATTTTATATATAATGGCAACAAATGACATTTTAAGTTTTATGACAAAACGTGCAAACAAGCTGGCCTGAGAGGTGTGTAGCGGGATATGACTCAGTGCGTCTCTGGTGCTGCTTTTGATGAGTACAGTGTCATGAGTGTGTCTGTCCAGCGGTGCAAAGAGGGGATACAGCAAGGCATGGCATGGTGTTTATTCATTCGTTTGCATAGAAAATGACGCCTTTTCACATTGTGGAACTACAAATATGGCGGTCTTTTTTGTGCGGCGTAGTAATGACATATGTTGTGGAATTTTGAACAAACAGCAAGTCAGACGTGATTAAGAGAGTAATTTAATAAGAAAAAGAATAAAATAAATGTTTGGCTCTCCTCAGGTAGGGAGCCCCGAGTATACAAAACCGTGGCTAGTTATACTACTCCTGTGCTGTCTTTAACCAATCATCTTTTCTTAAGCAGCTCTTCTTTCCTTTGTTGCTGTGGCTATAAGCCAATCAGCTCTCAGCTTGTTTTTTTCCACAAACCAACCCAAACTGACTCCAAACAGTGTGGGTTGTGTGTCAAGTTGACCTTGATGTTAACAGTTCCTGATACATGTTCAACTTAATCAGCAACAGGCGGATATAAATGTGCAAACAGCATTATTAATTTAAGAACAAAAGGATCAGTGTGATTTTATATGAATCACATAATACATAGTTTCGTATCATTTTCCATCACACGTAAAAACAGAGTCTCACCGTATTGTCGGGCAGGAGGATCTGGACTCATTTATTACTTAATATCTTCCCCCATCTAGCGGTCATTAGAGGTTAGTCTTGAATTGATTTCTGTCGTGCAATATTTTAGATATAAATGTTTACATTTTCTATTACAGAACACGGCAAAGTATAGTCAACCAGTTCTAACCTTTTGAGAAAAACTTTAACTTCAAAGTAGGTGAATCTATTTACTTAGATTGAACCAATCGGATCACAGTTTATTTACATAGCATCAATGCTTTGAGTGCTTTAAATATAAGGACATCATGGCGATCTTTCTGCTCACACCTCAGTCAGTCTATAATTCTGTACTATGTGTTTCTATAGCTTCCAACTTTCACGAGTTTCTTGAATCTGTGGAGAAAAGTGCAGACTCAGGTACTTTCTTATTTGTGAACTTTTATACATTTTATGTAATTTATTTATCATCTATAATGTTTTATTACTTTTCATTTATAGATATAAGGACACAAAAACAGTTCATATACTCAATGAATTGTTACAAGATAATCTTTTCTAGAGAATGTTTACCATTTGTTAAAAGACTGATTTATTTCTAAAAGTTTATGTAGTGTGTTAATTTGTCACATGGAGGCAGAAGGGGTGAATCTGATATACCCCTCTTCCATCATCAACTATTCATCGAGTCCTCCAGTGGAGCTTGTACAACCAAAGAAACGCATACAGCGGTCACCGGCGGTTCTAAGTTACATCTAAAGAGGTCTAGGCCTATACACACTGTTCCACCTGAGGTAATAAAATGTTTTGGGGTAAAGGTATTTTCATGAGGCGATCTGTGATCTTATTATAATAGGCTTTGAAGCTCTCTGCAACAGGTGCAGAGTGGTGCAAGACTGTGTTTGAAAGCATAAAGAGGAATAATGTTTCTGGGGTATCTTAAGGCCTTTGTGGGTCTGTAAGTGCAGAGCAGAGGCTCTGATGCAGGTGGTTTCAAGGCCTCTGTGGAAGTCTACGGCAGATGACTCTGGACTGTTCCCGTGAGAAATAGCTTCCTAAGTATTGGGAAAGATCCCGGCTTTTAAAAGACGTGAAAGCCTCTTCGAGAGTTCTGTGGCTAAGAAAGGTTCATTATCTTACCATAAGAGCAGGGTGATACTGACCTGCAACATCATCTTGCAGGTGTTTGATGGTATGAGTTGAGATCATCTTTGTTAAAAACAAAAAAAACAACAACAAAAAAAAAAAACAGGAAAATCTTCCAATAGGATATACTGGGGTCAAGCTTCAATTTGTACAATGATAGATCTCAATTTGCATATATTGAATAATGTATGGTTGAACAGTGGTGGAGATTTCAAACACCAGTATGTAGAGAAGGTGTGGCAATCACATAATCAGTTGTGAAAACTGGATAAAAATGTGTGTTCCTTGTGTGATTATTAGACATATTCTGGACTATGCCTCGTTTGTATGTAACGCTGAGCTCAAAATAAATAATGGACCTACTACTCTCTTCAATTAATTCTGCATCTTTATTTTCTGTTTAAAGGGGACTTAATAAAATTACTGGAAGGTGGGGAATATCTAGTAACACAGTGCCGAGTCCGCTAAACGTAGATCCCAGCCTTTTATATGGCCTCTTCCCTTTAATTCTACTGACTATAATTAATGTAAACCTTGTCGATTCTGGTGTTTGCTGTATAGAGGTAGCGAAAACTTTGCTAAAACAATGAAAAATTTGCATCCTGTGAAAAGTTTATTGAACAATATAACATTGTTCCTTACCCAGAGCCATAACACATCATTGATGGATATCACACTGATGTGAGGGAGGTATGAGCCAACTCAACTGTATTTCCTGATTGTTTTATTCTGCAGGAGGATGTGGTCCAAATATTAAAAAAATCACAGGTTTGTTTAAGAGGACATAGTCGAACGATTTGGGCTTACTGTTATTTTAATACTAGTGGTAACTATTAGTAAATACAACAATCTGACCATCCTCATACTGCATTGAGGGGTGATGGGGAGATGGTACCAGATGATGTTTAGGTATGTGGTTATGTTCATTTATTTTTGTTCCTTTATATTCACGTATTTTGCAAGTGCGTATGTTATTGAGTTTAAAACCATCCATATATTATGCAATTATAGAAAATACAGAAACTGCATGAGACTTCTCTTGACTTGCTAGAAGTTCAGACTGTAGCAAGCTTAGCATTAGTAAATGGAATAGGTGTCATTTTAAGGATTCATTTAAAGTATTCATGAGGTATTTCTCCTAACATCGATGTATCGACAGTGGCAATACAATAGATAGCATAACAAGAATTATAGGTGTATAATAGTGTAGTTACCCACAATGGTTAAAGTGTTTGAAAAGAGTTGTATAAAAAAATAGTTGGTTGGTTCGTGGCATAAAGTCATGAAACGGTGAAATGAGGTCATAAAAAGAGTGTTTACAGGGGAAAGTGCTTTAACATTGAATTAGACAAACTAATAACATAAAACATAAGGTAGTTTAGAGATTCTGTGTCCTTTCATAATGATTTCTGCATATGGCAGGCTGCTGCAAAGGATCCTGGGTAGGCTTCAGCAGACCTCAGTGTAAGATATATTAATAATATTAATCATAATAATACTAGTCAGAGGTTACTTGACTTGTAATCAGAATGTTGCTAGTTCAAGCCCTACCACTGCCAAGTTACCACTGCTGGGTCCCTGAACAGCAATGAATCCTCAATTGTATTATTAATACAATCCAATACACATGCCTAATGCTCAGCTGTCAACTGCAAAAACATTCTGAGCATTCGAACAGTAAGAGGAACAAAAAGAAAGGAGTGACGGACTGTACACGTCTCAATCACTTAGCCTTTTTACATGTTGTTTTAGTTTACTGCAATCAAGGCCTGAAACTGGAGTCTACAGACCAGGCAAAAATATTTAAAATATTTAATGCGTTTTTATTTTTTCAGTTTCAGTGTTTCAATGAGACTCAGGAGACTCCAGCATATGCAGAAGCTCCGAGTTGTCGATCTCCAGGCGCAAACCCGTCCCTGCAAGTTTGGGGTGCATGTTCTGGATCACGGGAAACAGACCATCCATCACCCAACATCTGCTTCTGCTCCTGCGGAGGTTCCAGATCCAGCACGGAGGCAGTGAGAGGTTCCTGGCCCAGAGATTGGTCTGCAGCCGGCCTGATGGTACTCGGCATGTATTGGAAATGCTGTGGTTGTATGCTGTGCGTAGCCCAGCGGGTGCTGGGGTGGAGCTGTGCCAGTTGCCTGCTCGGGTAGCAGGCAGGCCAGTTCTGAGCTTGTGGAATGGCTTCCATGTTGTAGCCGGAGGGTGGGGCAGGCTGGTAGGGGTTGAGCACGAGGTTGGGCAAGGCACTCACGCTGGCCGTGCGCTTCATGTACTTGTTGGAGAGATGGGCCTGCCGCTCCTCCTTGCGCTGCGCCAGAGCCACGTACAGCGGCTTGGTGCCTACAACACGCCCATTCATCTCCGTCATGGCCGTGGCGGCCTCCTCCGGCGAGGAGAAACACACGAAGCCAAACCTTTTGGAGCGGCCGCCCTCCATCATCGCCTTGGCACTTGTGATGGTCCCAAACGGAGAGAACTCCTTACGTAGACGCGCGTCGTCCAGACCGTCGTCTAGGTTCTTAACGTACAGGTTGTCTCCCTGGTAGCGAGTCATACCGTCCTGCTTCATCTGCTCAAACTTTCGTTTCAGCCCTGTCTGCCTCTCGCCTTTCTTCTGGGCATAACCCACATACACCTTCTTCCCATTCAGCTCCTTCCCATTTATCTCATCCACAGCCCTCTGGGCATCCTCGTGCCTCTCGAAGTTCACAAAGCCAAAGCTCTTGGACTTGCCGCTCTCGTCGATCATGACGCAAGTGCTCAGCGTTTGGCCGAACTTGCTGAAATCATCATGTCTCCACCCCAAGGGAATGTTAGGTCTCTTCTAGAATATCCTTCATCATCTCTGGAAGGTCAGGCAAGACCTCACTGATGGCGGTGTGTAACCATGTTTGCCCCAAGTCAGTCATTTCTGGAATCATGGATGATTGCTTACTGTACAAATAAAAGGAAAAACTGTCATTACACTGATATCAAGTATGTGTATATATAAAAAAAACCTTTTCATTTTGTGATACGTTTCTTACATAGTATGTGTGAATTTTTAGTATGGTTTCCATCACAGATCATGTTTACCTCGACAATACACTGTGTTTCAGTGGAAGGACTTGGTGCCCATTAACAATGTACAATGGTAAAAATCTACCAAGTTGTTAATGTTAAGACATTCCAGCCTTGAACTGTGTTTTGTCACAAAGTACAGATGGTATTCAAAATGAACGTCAGCGTTATGTATATCCATTACAAAATACACAGATGTATCATTTTGAATTAAAATAATGAGAAGTTCTCCAAACTCCATGTGCTCATCATTTTTTGACACAAGAAAATGTCCTTTTTTATATGATGCACCCTTACACTGCACCTCTGTGGAAACACTAGTACTGTGTTCTGAAAAGCCAAACTCTCTAACTGCATGTTTAATTGCATCACTGTAAAGGTTGGGGTAGAAGGTACAACTGTCTTTGACTTGCAGAAGCTGACAACGTCCAGGTCCAGCTGAAAGACATGACTGAAACATCTTCTGTCTTTTGGATAAATTTAGGCAGATATTTTTTAAAGTTTTTCAAATGCCTGGCACACCTTTTGAAGTAGCTGCGTTTACTTTCAAAACGCATTGTCCACAACCTAATCAAGGGGCCAAATTTCAAAATTAGTGCTGGATAGTGTCGCAAGAAATTATGTTTTGGTCTTAGTGGACTCTCACTGTCACGGAACGCTCGCCTCCCCCGAGTCACGTGGTTTGGCCCGCCACGTGCAGTGGGAGGGTGGTTTTGTTTGTAACCACACCTGCACACACCTGCACCTTGTTCGTCCTGCCTCTCGTCCTGCGGCACCCGGGCCACCGCACGCTACACTCAGGAAATAAACGCAGATTCCAGATATTCTTGGATTATAATGTCAAGATAGGCCACCTGTGACAAAGAAATCGTCTGTGTGCAAATCATATCAACAATATCTTTAAGCTGGAGAGTTAATTTACACACATCATCATCTGGATTTTGCACTTTGTCACCAATTAATAAAGGCAGCAACATTAGGAAATTCCAATTCTGGATAGCTTGACCTGAAAGCTTGGACACCCCAGAGTTAACAGAACATAGCTTTGTAAAAGCATCAGATCCTTTGCACTTGAACTGCTTGATGTGCCAGTTCAATAATGAATATGTAAGGCATTTTTTTTTCTTAATGAAATGCTTCAAGTACAGTGCAACGTCATAGAACAACACACACTCAAATATGTCAAGGCCTAAACAAGGTGGGAGACTAGGCTGACAAACATGAAAAGATATCAGAGTATTGAAAACAGTTTACCTTTATGCCTTTGATATCTCGACTGTCCACAGCTTCAATGTCTAGATCACCAACAGCATAATTAGAACTTTCAGGGGTGCCCTGGGGACCACGTACATTTGGATCATCACTCTGAAACTCACTTCGTATGATTTCACAGTACCTGCAAAATTAAAGTAAGTTTTCAGTAAACCCGCCAATGCTGTGTAAACCCAAATTATAACCAGCAATACAACAAAGAGCCCCGTGGATCGTTTCACCACCTACAATAATTCCATTTACATCCAAATCTTTTAAATCCACTAACATCTCTGAGAAAACCTTAGCACTTCCAATTTTCCAATTAAGTCATTTAATTTTCCAATTAAGTCATTTTCTCCACACAGTAAGACAAGGGACGTGATCGATATCGGACCGTACACGAACAGGTAAATTTGCCAAAAAAAGACAGACTGCGACAACGTTGTCTTTTTTCTTAGCAGAGCTGAAGGGATTTACAATTTCAAAAGCATTCTGGTACAGAATTAGCATCAGGCATCATGGATTTTCAATGAAGAACTGGTTGGACTTCACAAGACTGAAGACACAAGACACTGAATTCGTCCATAATTCTGATTCTAATAAACTACTTCATGTTTGTAACACAGGTATGTATTTGAACATCTTTTTGAATACTTGAGCTCTTGAATATGTTGTCCTTAGTGGTCCCGGATGACAGACAGAGAACAGATCTGAATCCTTAACACAATCACAGATTTTAGCAATAGCATTATCTGTTAGACACATGTCAAAACATGTTTTTTAAAAGTGAATGTAGTTTACCCAAAGTATATTCCTGTCTCTACTTATGCACATTTTACATCTCTTCAACAACAGTCTGTATTGTTGAAGCTGGAAGAAGGTGATGCCCTTCTAACTGTAGGTAGAATAGACATACATTCCCAAGAAAGGTCTCCTTCAAATTCGGTGGCAACTGAATGCTTTCATTTGTTGTTGCATCATTTGAGCTCTGGGAAGCATCCTCAAGTACAAATGAGAGAAATTGTTTTCTTGTACATGTCACATAGGTTATGCTAGCAGTCGAACATTCTTGATGTTTCCTAGACATATGAGCAGTAAATGATGATTTCACGGTGAACGTATTTTTACAACCAGTTACTGGACATGCCACAGGTCGTCCCTCCACTATATGTTCTTTTAAGTCACAAGTTCTTCGCTGTGTGAATTTGACGCTCACAGCGAAATTGCACATTTCAAATCTGTAACAACGGCTCTAGCAGTAACAGGGGGTGCAGGCACACTGTGAACACAATAGAAATGAGCTTTAAAAGCTGCATAAGTACAAAACGTCTGCTTGCAGTCAATGCTAACACATTTGAAAAAACAAGTGGCTTCGTTTCAGTGCAGCACACAACCCTTCAAAGCATCAAGTTCTTTGCTACAAAAACGGCAGGTAATCATTGTTTGGCAAACAAACTAACAAAACAACCCGTTAGGGTTTTAGCCTCCTCGACTGATACTACAAAACTACCGCAGCACAACAGTATGAAAAAAAAACGAACTGAAAAGCTTTAACACGAAACCCACCTTTCGGCGTTATAACTATGACTGAAAAATATACCCTCGATCGAAAGGAGAAGCTAGTATATTTCTGACAACAAACGTTAACATTATCGTATTTCCAGTCTGAAGAAATTAAATTGCTAGCGTACAAGTGCTGCATGCGGTGAGTCTACCGTATCTTCAAGCGCGAGCAGCTCGGCCGCGCACTCACCGACTTCGCCTAAACGGTCGCTCTCGCGACAATGAACCAGTCCAATAAAAGAACGGAAACAAACTCTACTGCTCCGTAATTTGACCATTCGGAGCTCATATGTTTAAACATTGAAAATACAGACCTTTATTTTTGCAGGAATGCAAATTTACGCTGAAAATCCATTACTGTTAAATTTGAAATGGCCTTAAGGCACTATAAATATGACCAAATGACATTATTTCGTAATGAAAACGCAGAAACTTTTTTTATCATTAGCAAATTATTAACAATTAATATGATGCAAAAATAAAGAACATGCTGTCATCTATCTAAATATTGACAACATATTCCTTGTTCACTGCAGTCACATGCACTTATTTTATTTTATACAGCGAACATAAATAGGAAAGTGTTAACATTTCAGCTTAACCCTCAAATGTTTTTTCAGAGGCTGTAAAAATAGTGCATATAATACATTTTTAGAAACCTATTACTACAGTATTACTACTATCCTACTGATATGCTGTTAAATATAGGTCCGGTTGCAGAGGTCTTTTTTTAGCAGCCGTACTAATACGTGTAGTAAGACAGGTAAGCGTGGTCGAGTCGGTCCGGGGTCGTACACGGGGTGGCGTTCAGGAGGTGACGGAGGGTCAGGCAGGAGACGAGGTCTAGAAAGCAGGCAGGAGTCAATAACCGGGAAACCACACAGGATGAGGAAACGCTCGTACGCCGTATAGGAAAGCAATACTTCGCGACTAGTATGCGATGAGGAGAAGCTTATTAAAGGGGTTGGTAATGAGGGGAATAGGACTCAGGTGTGGGCAATATTTGAGACAGGGATAGGTGCGGTGATCAGGATAGGTATGTGATCAGGACTACATAAAGAATTACTAAACAGTCCAGGGAAGTTATCATCAGGAGCTCCAGCCAGTCTTCCTTTAAGGAATTACTAAACAGTCCAGGGAAGTTATCAT
This sequence comes from Electrophorus electricus, assembly GCF_041902795.1. NCBI lineage: Eukaryota > Metazoa > Chordata > Actinopteri > Gymnotiformes > Gymnotidae > Electrophorus > Electrophorus electricus. Next base: position 553,548 of record NW_027658693.1, on the reverse strand, counting down.
CAGGAGCTCCAGCCAGTCTTCCTATCTTCGGCTGGGTTGGACCGGCTGGGCGGGATCTTCCCTCGATGGCTTGGGTGGAGGCGGCTGCTCACGATTTGTCGCCCGCAGGTCCGGAAGCGCACCAGCTGATTTGTCCGTTTCAGGGGTGGGCACTGGTGACGTTGCCTCCTTGTCTTTACGAGGCTTAGGCGTAGGCGCTTTAAGTTCTGGGGCTGCGAGACTTCACGGAGGGAGTGTCCTCATAGGACAACGACGCTTCTCTGAAAGCCCCCCCAAGGGAGAATCCCCATGGAGGACCAGCTCCACCTGCCTCTCAAAGGCATTCAGGTCCAGGACACCGCAGTCCCTTACTCACCTAACTGACACACACACATACAAGCAAGGAGACGTTTGGAAGCAGGGGCCGTATCGTGACAGTATGTAAGTAGGATTGCTGAGCTTGTGAAACAATTACATTTACATTTACGGCATTTAGCAGACGCTCTTATCCAGAGCGACTTACAAAAGTGCTTTGTCATTTACTCATAGAATATGTCCAAGTACAGTATAGTAGGTTAGAATTAAACATACCAATGAACAAGAATACTGTAGAATACAGGGATAAATGCTAATACTTAGAAGTGCAAAATACATAAGGTCTGTCTTAAACAATGATAAATGCTATAAACAATAAGTGCTAGAGTTTGTTAAAAAGCATAAATGCCCTACAATAAGTATTAAATTGGTCAGTCAATAAGGGAGCAGTGTCAGTTGTCCTTTAAATATTCTGCAAATAAATGGGTCTTCAGTCTGGGTTTGAAGACTGCAAAGGACTCTGCTGTCCGGACAGCAAGCGGGAGTTCATTCCACAATCTTGGAGCCAGGACAGAAAATAGTCTCGATGCTTGTCGTCCATGAGACCCGAAGCAAGGTATTTCAAGCCGAGCCGTACTTGAGGTTCGAAGTACTCGAGGTACAGATCGGGCTTTGACCATTGACCTCATGTATGAAGGGGCTGGTCCATGAAACCAATTTTAAACATCTTATGTGTAGTATAATGTACTCCATGCATTATTTTGTAGTGAATGCATTGTAGATTAGTGTTGCTGGTCATTTGGGTGCTTACTATATCATACTTTTGGGATACTTGTGGAAGTGACATGAAAGTAGTGTTATGAGGAATATGTTTGCCTTTTTCTATCCAAGGTGTAAAGTTTAATAATTTTTGTTGTTGTTGAAGGTAAAGTCTTGATTGTTCCAAATACGAGAATGAATAGTTCTTTGTTATCTTGTGGAATTTCCACCAGGCTGTTAGAGTTATGGCCTCTGTCAAACAGTTGAAACATGGATGTTTTTAATTGATTTGCTTGATGGTAAGTCTGACTTTTATATCTCTGCATAATGTTTGTTCTATGTCTATCCATATTCTGTCTGATATACTGGGTTTAATCCATTGTATTACATATTGTAGTTTATTTGCAATAATCAACTACAGTTCTGTATCATTGTGAGTTTGATTCTTTGTGATTTATTTTTCCAGTTATGATGGTGTCCAAAGGTTTAAACCAGGTTGCTGGAGCTGGATAGCAATAATTGAAAACAAATCGTTTATCTTAGGCATTATCACTTTAATTGTTGCAATTCTTCCAAAGAGTATAAGGGGCAAATTTGTCCATCAATGAAGTTTGTCACTTATTGTTTTAAAAACTGGAATGATATTAAATTTGAATAACTGACAACTGCAGAGAGAATCTAATACCCAGATATGTAATGTGATTGGCATTCAGAGGGATGGGGAATGTTTTTTAATTGCATCATAAAGTTATGCTGCTGCAATAGTATAATATACAAATATACTAATTGAGATACAATTTTACCAGTTATGTGTGATGCTCTGTGATGGTCATAGAGAACACCACAGACAACTGTGTGGCACATCACTGTTAAACATGCTGATTGCAACCCTGGGCATCATGAACTGTACAATATTAACCTCAGACAACGTTCTCGGAGTGAAATCTATAAACATATTCATCTAACTATCATTACTTTCTCTAACAGCTCATTGGATGAGAGGCCATTAAGTGAAAGGGAGTTTTAATATCCTTTCTATTTTTAAGTTTAAAAAAACACAGACATAAAAATTTCAGAAAGTGAGACAGAGAAAGGAAACCAGACTTTAAAATGGTGCTTCGCTCTTGAGTTACAACAGTAGCGTAACGAGGGGTGGCCCGAGTGCCGCAGGGTGAGGGGCAGGACGCACAGACTCCAACGTCTGGGACGTACATTTATTAACATTTAACACAGAACACTAACGGCACTCACAAGAATCACACGCGATTAATACAAACAAGAAACGGTTAACTGCAAATGCACTGTATATGCAAAATGAAAGATGCAGGGAGTGGTTGGTCTCTTTTTCAATCAAATCTGAACAGAGTGAAATCTTCACATTTGATTAATTTGACAGACTTTAAAGGGATAATAGACAACATATAAAATGGAACAGAACACGATATAAAAAGGAACTAAATGAAAAACAAACGAAAAAATACTTTTTATCACACTTGCCCAGACAAGCACCAAATCAGACCAAAATAGATCAAGCAAAGGCATAACTGGGAAGAAGCATATTAGCCATTTATTACTCTATTGTTAACAACCTAACAACAGTAATCTGATTGTTAACTGATTGTTAACATACTTTTCAAGTCTTTAACCGTTTTGCTCCCAACATCCTATATGAATGGGTACGAATGCGGCTCATTACCCGCCTGCACAAACTGCTTCTGAAATACTGGGCAGCTAAAGGGTTCTTCACCTGTGTGGATTCTCATATGCTGCTTTCTGTGGCCTGTTTCGCCAAAGCCCTTCCTTACAGTACTATGACAAGCAGACACCCCTGTGTGAGGGTTTAGGTGCTCCTCAAGAGCCTGTGCATGTTAGAAACACATGTTGCAAATATCAGTGACGTTATTTCTCATTTTTGTGATTAGCCATGTTTTTCTGTAGCTACAAATACTTTGATTTTGAAAAAAAGTTTTTGGTAATTTAATAAAACAGACATCTTAAGTTTTACGACAAAATGTGCAAATAAGCTGGCCTGAGAGGTGCGTTCGGGAATATGACTCAGTGCGTCTCTGGTGCTGCTTTTGATGAGTGCAGTGTCATGAGAGTGCGGCCATCTAGCAGTACAAAGAGGGGTTACAGCTTCTCCCGGACGTTTCCAATAAATGTCTAGATTTGTGAGTTATAGAAAGACAGCTGGAAGAGAAGTCCTCCCAGCCCAGCACACAGGGCCAAGTGTCAAAGCGCTGGGAGGTGAACTGAACTTTCATCTTAGTCAGGTACTCCTGAACCCTCTTACAGTCATCAGACAGCAGCAGCCACGCATGTTTGGTCATGGGGTCCAATGTGACCTCATCCACAGCACTGCAGATCCAGTTCCACAATGAATTTGGAATGGATTTTGAAGTTCTCCAGGATCGCTGTTTACTGAGGACCCAAAGCTGTGAAACTACATCCTGGTTATGTTTGAGTAGAGACCATGCGATGAAGTCCAGGACAGGCAGCATGGGTTCCAGCTTCTTCTTAAGCTCCAGCTGCCTGAAATTCTGTGCCAACTCTGCCCTCATCATGCCGCACCGCTCTGAGACTGTCTGGAGTTCTTTAGCCCATTCAGTGTTTCTCTGCTTGGTCTCCTTCACTGCCTAGGTCCTGTCTTCACTTCCTCTCTCCTGCTGCCCTTCACGTGGACTGAACAATGTATCAACAGCTTTGAGACGGCTGGCCCACTGAAAAATGTGCTGGCAACAGTGTGGGGGTGTACGGTTCCACCGCAGTCATTACTGCTACTGGATGCAGCTGCAGCGCCCTCGTCAGGCTTACAGACACGCTCCACCTCTTGTTTCCACTGAGCGATAAACTTCACGCACTCCTTGAGACCGTGCAAATTCCTCAGGTCTGGTGCTTGAGGTAATAAAAAGAGAACAGAGGTTTAACATTGAATTAGACATATTAATAACATAATCACAGAATGGTATGTGTCCTTTCAGAATGATTTGTGTACAGGGCAGAGGCCTCTGTAAAGGCCTCTGCAGGCTTCTGCAAAGGATGGTGGATAGGCTCCAGCACACTTACAAGTATGAGATATTATTTCCATCAGGCTCAGGACCATCTCTTTAGGATAAGGTCAAGAGAAATCTCTTGGAATGTGGTGTTAACAGGTTCCAACTGGTGTGGGTGTTTTATATTACTTTGCATATATTGACAAATGTATGGTTTGGATGCAATGGACGTGAAGACAAACGCAAATATGTAAAGGAATGTGGGGTGAATACATAACCACTACTGAAAAATGTATGAAAATGTGGGTTCTCTGATTTTTAGACATTCTCCAGAGGGTGCCTCAATAATGCGTGTTAATGTTAACCTACAATAAAGTACGTGCACAGTTATGCTCTTTAACCAATTCTGAAGTCTGCATTTGTATTTAATATTTGAATTGAACTTTAAAACTAGCCGACTGGGCACCTAGGAACCACATACTGTTGCTATGTGCAGAGATGTGGGCTTGCAGCCCATTGTTGGGCAGAGTCCATCGCACTGCTCCAATAGACCTGCTCTGACTGCTACTTTCCCACGTCGGCAGTCGAAGTCGTTTCTCCTTCACAATGCTTTTCACCTGGTTGGCCAGTTTCACCGTCTCAGTAGACAAGCTAAAAGAAACTGTTGGCAGCCTCTCGTTGCTCCTGTAATATGACCGTCGCCAGACCAGAGAGTGGAACTGGATGGCAGTGTGGCACTTGCAGCTGCAGTTTGTTTGCTTCAAGATTTAATACGTGTAAGTGACCTTTGCTTCTCGTCCTGTCTTTACTGGTTTGTTAATAAGGTCATTTGAAATTGTGTTGTACATAAAGGAATATTACAGAATTATTCTCTATTTTAAGCTACACTGTGGGGTTTTGTTTTTTTGATCTTTACATTTATATTAATGCAACCCAATACACTTATCTAATGATCAGCTATGACCTGTAAGAACTGACAATCTGAACATTCAAACTTTAAGAGGAATAAAAACAAAAAAATGATCAGCTGTTCATGTCAAAATCTGTAATATGTAATAGAAATAACTGTAATATGTTCAATATAACTGTAATATGTTCAATTACCACCATGTAACATATAACTGTAAATATGTCAATTGCAAGATGGGACTGTACATTCTGTACATACATATATAAATATCCATATATACATTGTACATATAAACATAATATATATATATATATATTGTACATGCACTATTAATATATTTTTGTATATATATAGAATATATTTCTCTATGCACCCCTGTTTTTCTTTTTCCTCAGATTGGACAGAGCACTCAACCATTTCACTGTGAGTTATACTGTGTATGACTATGTATGCGACAAATAAACCAAACTTGAAATGATTTTACCTTTTTCTGTCGTTTTCATTTTAAGCTTAGAATAACCAAGGCCTGGACTTTGTAAGGTGGTTTTGAATCCAGGTCAGCTAGGTGAGGACACCAATAGCTTACTGGGTAAGCAGCCACACTCTAACAATGGTGGGCTCGTGTGCAGAACAGTTAGAGCTTGGATCAAGCAAAACAAGAGGAAAAAACGAAACACCTCGGTGAGCGTGGAAAAGGGGAGAACAAAGAACGCCACGGAAAGAAATGGCAACCCCGATGCACTGGGGAAAACTCGAACTAAAAGTTCCCAAACAAAACCAGAAAACGGGGAGAAACTTGAATGGCTAAGGGAAGCCTCAGGAGAGAGACAGACTCGAGAGGGGAAAACTGGAGAAGGGAGGGGACGTGTAAAAACACTGACACCCTCGCAGAACAGAAAAGAGGCATAGCACAAGGGCTCACAGACCTCAATACCCCGAGTTACCGGCTAGGAGCTTGGCTCAAAACTTTATCAAAAACCCAGCACTGAATGACTGGGTCACTGGGCTTATATAAGGTCTAGCCCAGCTGTTGGGTGTTGATCCTGATCAGTGGCGTGGTTGACTCGACGCCTCCCTCTGGTCGAGGGGGCCTCGGCCTGGTGCCAACCCTTACAGGCTTGATGTCTACAGACATGGCAAAAATATTTCAATGTTCAATGCATTTCAGTTTCAATGTTTATTTTTTTCAGTTAAAATGTTAATTTTTTTTACTGCTTATTCTTCCATTAGACAGCCAGAAGCGCAGCACTGGTTAAAGTTTTTGAGCGGCTTCCTGCGCGCACTGGTCCTGGAGCACAGCGACTGCCTCATCCACCTTAGGGTGCAGAGACTCAGGTGACTCCAGCATATGCAGTAGCTTCGAGTTGTCCAGTTCCAGGAACATACACGTGATCTTCCCTGCAAGGGTGGGCTGCATGTTCTGGATCAGGGGAAACAGACGCTCACCCAGTATCTGCTTCTGCTCCTGTGGAGGTGCAGCAGCCAGCATGGAGGCACTGAGAGGTTCCTGACCCTGCACATGGACCGCAGCCAGCTGCACGGGCACCTGGAGCTCTGCCCCCAGGTGCTGCTGTGGGTTGAGAAACATAAATGTTTTATAATTGATTTGACTGATAAATGGTAAGTTCGACATTTATATCTAAGGGCTGTGTGCCCAGGTGTTGCTGTGGGCTGTGAACGCCTGAGGTGGTTTTGTACTGTGGTACTGCTCTCACCAGCGACGCCTTGTTGGCAGCTTCCGCGCTGGCCATCCCTGTCCCCGGAGCCTCAGATGCCATGGTCTGATAGGCCATCGTGCGTGGGACCTGGCAGGCGGTGGTTGGTCGGATGGCGCTGAAGGCCTGCGGGCAGGATGCGGCTGGACCGATGGCACTCGGCATATCCTGGACTTGCTGTGGGTGGACGCACTGCATGGCCCAGCAAGGGCTGGGGAGGAGTTGTGCCAGCTGGCTGCTTGCGCAGTAGGCAGGCCAGTTCTGAGCTTGTGGAATGGCTTCCATGTTGTAGCCGGAGGGCGGGGCAGGCTGGTAGGGGTTGAGCACGAGGTTGGGCAAGGCACTCACGCTGGCCGTGCGCTTCATGTACTTGTTGGAGAGGTGGGCCTGCCGCTCCTCCTTGCGCTGCGCCAGAGCCACGTACAGCGGCTTGGTGCCTACAACGCGCCCATTCATCTCCGTCATGGCCGTGGCGGCCTCCTCCGGCGAGGAGAAACACACGAAGCCGAACCCTTTGGAGCGGCCGCCCTCCATCATCACCTTGGCACTTGTGATGGTCCCGAACGGAGAGAACTCCTTACGTAGACGCGCGTCGTCCAGACCGTCGTCTAGGTTCTTGACGTACAGGTTGTCTCCCTGGTAGCGAGTCATACCGTCCTGCTTCATCTGCTCAAACTTTCGTTTCAGCCCTGTCTGCCTCTCGCCTTTCTTCTGGGCATAACCCACATACACCTTCTTCCCATTCAGCTCCTTCCCATTTATCTCATCCACAGCCCTCTGGGCATCCTCGTGCCTCTCGTAGTTCACAAAGCCAAAGCCCTTGGACTTGCCGCTCTCGTCGGTCATGACGCGAGTGCTCAGCGTTTGGCCAAACTTGCTGAAGATCTCCTTCAGCTTGTCGTCGTCCATGTCCTCTCCAAAGTTCTTGACGTACACATTGGTGAACTTTTTGGCCCTGGCCCCCATCTCAGCCTCTCGCTCCTTGCGAGACTTGAAGTGGCCAATGAACACTTTGCGGTCATTGAGCAACATGCCATTAAGTCTCTCAATTGCTCTCTCCGCAGCCTCACGGGTCTCAAAGTGCACAAAGCCGTAGCCCTTAGAGCCATTCTCGTCACACACCACCTTGCTGGAAAGGATGTTCCCAAAGGCAGAGAATGTGTCGTAAAGAGCTTCGCTGTCAATAGACTTGTCAAGGTTCTTGATGAAGATGTTGCCAACTCCACTCTTCCTCAGAGAGGGGTCTCTCTGGGACCACATAATTCGCACAGGTCTGCCTTTGATGATGTTAAAGTTCATAGTGTCCAAAGCACGCTCAGCATCTGCCTGCTGCTGAAAGTTCACGTATGCGTATCCAAGTGAGCGGAGGGTCATCGCGTCCCTGCAAATCCGTACGGAGACTATTGCGCCAGCAGGACTGAATTTCTCGTATAGCATGGCCTCGGTAACGTCTGGATGAAGGTCACCCACGTACAACTAAGTCATCGGCGAACTTGGAGCACTTGGATTCATTTTCGTGAGGATCGTCGGTCAACCTTTCTGGAAATCGTAGTCGAAAGTAGTAAATGAATAAAATAAAATCGTAAATGATTTAACCAAATGATCTAACTGCACGAATTATAAAACAGTTTGAAACAGCAATTCAACAGAGCCAGGCAAGTGTCGACCGACCAAAGCGATCAAAGCAACACTTTAGCTTTAGATTCAAATACATGACAACTTGGTTGTTACGTAAGAGTGCTTTTACGTAAATGTTTATTTTTAAATATTATACAAACGCTATTTATTTATTTATGAATTATTCAATTATTTTAACTTATAACGTTAATAGCGTGAATGAGAGGCTTTAACAACGCCTTATATTTCAAAATATTACCTAGTCACAGCATTTTCCAAAAATCGTCCATATGCTGCTCACACTGAATCATTTACCGCATGGCTCAGAATAAATACTTTTAGTTTGATAAACGCAGCAACATTCATTTTCTTTAGCCTAATGCTCGGCAAAAAACATCGCATTAAAGTTAATTAATGGGATGAAATCAGTTTGCCTTGGAGCAGGCCTATGTTCTTTGAGGTTAAAAATCATCGCCTGGATTGTAAACCTTAGTAGAGTTCCACAACGAGGTGCGATTTGTAAAAGGACGTCTTTTTCTCTCCGAGTTAGAAATCTGGAGAAATAAATATATCAATTGATTTCCGCCCATCGGAGGACCTTTAGAACTTTATTATTTATTCATTATTTATTTCTAACTTCTCACTGTGTCCAACTATATCGGGTGTATAAAACGTATGAACAGACATAAATAACGTGGGGGAAACGGGAATAGGGGAGAGAGGAAAAATAAGACGAACAGAGACGAAACAGACAAACGGGAAATGCAGATAGAGTATTTTAAGTATTTGCCACCTGCACCATTACGGGAATGTGTGTGTGTGTGTGTGTGTGTGTGTGTGTGTGTGTGTGTGTGTGTGTGTGTGTGTGTGTGTGTGTGTGTGTGTGTGTGTGTTCGTGTGTGACTGCTTGTGTGCGTCTGCCTGTGTGTGTGTGTGAGAGAGAGAGAGAGAGGCTATGTGCGAGTGCACTGTATATGTACACGTACTAGATTGGGATATTTATCATTTATGGATTAGCTCTGTAAACCTTTTATCAAAGGAGTCCAGTCTAGGTTATTGGTTCTTATTGATTCATTCTGAGATTTTTTTCCATTGATATGTAGTCTATCAATAGATTTTTCCATTCGGTGACACTAATATTATTTTTTGTTTTCCAATTCATGAGTATGTTTGTATTTGCAATTAATAATGTTATATATATATTATCCTGTTTTTTTTCTATTGTCACATTGGTTGATGACATGTCTCCTAGGAGACATAAAGATGGTGTTGGATGGATAGGGTTATTTAAATCATGGGACATGTGTGTGATTACTTATTGCCAAAATTGCTTGATAGGTGTGCTCTGCCACACGATGTGAATGTAATCGTCAGCTGTCTTTGGAGTAAAGTATGTACAGATTGCTGAGCTTGTGAAACCAATTTTAAACATCCAATGTGTAGTATAATGTAATCTATGTATTATTTTGTACTGAATGCATTGTAGGTTAGTGTTGCTGTCATGTGGTAATTATTATTACACATTTTAATCCAAACTGTGGCGTCGGGAGCTAGTAATAAATCTTCCTCCCATTGTCTCGATGGGAGAGTAATTATGCGATTTGATTTCATTATTAGTTTGTATATCTTATGTGATAGTTTTTTTGTATTAGGAATGTTTATAATACTGATATGGATGCAGGTGAGTTTAATGTCTCTGAACTGATAGTTGCTCTTACCTGCTTTCTATATCTTATGTTTGGGCTACTTGTGGAAGTGACATGAAAGCAGTGTTATGTTTATGTGAGTCTGGAGTTTGATATCTTGTGAAATTTCCACCAGGCTGTTAATATCATGGCCACCCACAAATTGTTGATCATGAATGTTCTTTAATTGATTTGACTGATAAATGGTAAGTCTGACTTTTAGATCTTTGCGTAATGTTTGCTATATGTCTATCCATATTCTGTCTGATATACTAAGTTTTATCCATTTTATACCATATTATAGTTGATTTGCAATAATCAACTACAGTTCTGTAATGTTGTGAGTTTGATTCTATGTGATTTATTTTTCCAGTAGAATCAAGTTATGATGTTGTCCAAAGATTTTAGACAGGTTGGTGGCGCTGGAATAATTGAAAACAAATAATTTCGTTTAGGTAATATTCTCATTTTAATTATTGCAGTTTGTCCAAAGAGCATAAGGGGCAAATTTGTCCATCAATGAAGTTCGTCGCTTATTGTTTTAATAATTGGATGACTATTTATTTTTGAATAACAGACAACTGGGAAGAGAATTTAATACCCAGATATGTAATATGATTGGTATTCAGGGGGATGGGGAATGTTTTTAATTGCATCATAAAGTTATGCTGCTAATATATAGTATAATACACAAATATCCTACTGGAGATACAATTTGACCAGTTATGTGTGATGTTCTGTGATGATCATATAGAACACCACAGACAACTGTTTGGCACATCACTGTTAAACCTCCTGATTGCAACCCGGGGCATCGTGAACTGTACAACATGACCCTCAGACAATGATCTCTGAGTGAAAGCGATAAACATAATCATCTTCATATCATCACTTTCTCTACAAGTTAAGTGGAAGAGATGTCAGTTAAAGGGAGTTTTAATACCCTTTCCATCTTTAAATTTAATAAAAACACAGATGGAAAAATTCCAGAAAGTGAGACAGAGAAAGGAAACTAGACTTTAAAATGGTGCTGCCCTCTTGACTTACAACTGTAGATTATTGAAATTATTACAAATGTCCGATGCCAAAAGGGATTGTGTCAGTGTTTCACTACTCAGTATTGCATTTGGTAGACAGTACAAACAATTAGACTATGGTTAAAAAAATCACAGAAATAAAATCTTGAACCACCTAGTCCCAGGAAACATTAGATTACTGGAACAAAATCAGACAACTAGCAGAACAACTTTTTAACCAGTGATGCAGATGCACTTTTAGTGGATTTATTTATCTGTATTTCAATCCACTAAAGTTTTTCACTTGATCTAACATTACATTTAAGACCGAAATCCTGTTACGTCTCACAGAAGATTCCACTGATCAAGCTGCTACTTACCCATCCTGGTCCTGGAGTACCTTTGCTCTGTACACTTTAGTGATGTCTTTGCTACCAACAAGCCTATTTTAATCCATCCGATAGTAACCAAACGCTCCTTTGCTGCAGAGCACAGAAATCATTCAAATTTGCAGTCAACAGATACATCTGGGCCAGATTTTGGATCAATGGACTAGGCTGGAACTGCACATATACTGTATATGCAAAATTCAAAATACGGGGAGTGGTTGGTCTCTTTTGCAATCAAATCTGAATACTATGGAATTCGTTTCACATTTGTTTAATTTGACAGATTTTAAATGGATAATGGACATCACTAGACAAAAAGGAATAAACAACTATATGAAAAGGAACAAAACCAAAAACAAAGGAAGAATTTAACACACTTGCCCAAACAAGCACTAAATCTGACAAAAATAGATCAACCAATGACATAGCTGTGAAGGAACATATTAGCCATTGTTTTCTTGTCATCAACAGTCATTTTAACTGATTGTTAACATACTGTTCAAGTCTTCAACTGATTTGCTCCCAACATACGAATGGGTACAAATATGGTTCATTACCCACCTGCACAAATTGCTTCTGACATACTGGGCAGCTACAGGGTTCTTCTCCCATGTGGATTCTGACATACTGGGCAGCTACGGGCTTCTTCAGTTGTGTGGATTGTCTTCTGCTCCTCCATGTGGCCTGTTTCACCAAAGCCCTTCCTGCAGTATTTGCAGCACTATGGGAAGCGGACACCCTTGTGTGTGCGTTTAGGTGCTTCTCAAGAGTCTGGGCACGTTTGAAACACCTGCCCCAAACATCACTGACATTATTTCTTGTAGGTGATTAGCCACGTGTTTCTCTAGTCACAAGTACTTTTTGATTTATTTGGTTTTTTAAATAGGTAATTTTATATATAATGGCAACAAATGACATTTTAAGTTTTATGACAAAACGTGCAAACAAGCTGGCCTGAGAGGTGTGTAGCGGGATATGACTCAGTGCGTCTCTGGTGCTGCTTTTGATGAGTACAGTGTCATGAGTGTGTCTGTCCAGCGGTGCAAAGAGGGGATACAGCAAGGCATGGCATGGTGTTTATTCATTCGTTTGCATAGAAAATGACGCCTTTTCACATTGTGGAACTACAAATAAGGCGGTCTTTTTTGTGCGGCGTAGTAATGACATATGTTGTGGAATTTTGAACAAACAGCAAGTCAGACGTGATTAAGAGAGTAATTTAATAAGAAAAAGAATAAAATAAATGTTTGGCTCTCCTCAGGTAGGGAGCCCCGAGTATACAAAACCGTGGCTAGTTATACTACTCCTGTGCTGTCTTTAACCAATCATCTTTTCTTAAGCAGCTCTTCTTTCCTTTGTTGCTGTGGCTATAAGCCAATCAGCTCTCAGCTTGTTTTTTTCCACAAACCAACCCAAACTGACTCCAAACAGTGTGGGTTGTGTGTCAAGTTGACCTTGATGTTAACAGTTCCTGATACATGTTCAACTTAATCAGCAACAGGCGGATATAAATGTGCAAACAGCATTATTAATTTAAGAACAAAAGGATCAGTGTGATTTTATATGAATCACATAATACATAGTTTCGTATCATTTTCCATCACACGTAAAAACAGAGTCTCACCGTATTGTCGGGCAGGAGGATCTGGACTCATTTATTACTTAATATCTTCCCCCATCTAGCGGTCATTAGAGGTTAGTCTTGAATTGATTTCTGTCGTGCAATATTTTAGATATAAATGTTTACATTTTCTATTACAGAACACGGCAAAGTATAGTCAACCAGTTCTAACCTTTTGAGAAAAACTTTAACTTCAAAGTAGGTGAATCTATTTACTTAGATTGAACCAATCGGATCACAGTTTATTTACATAGCATCAATGCTTTGAGTGCTTTAGATATAAGGACATCATGGCGATCTTTCTGCTCACACCTCAGTCAGTCTATAATTCTTTACTATGTGTTTCTATAGCTTCCAACTTTCACGAGTTTCTTGAATCTGTGGAGAAAAGTGCAGACTCAGGTACTTTCTTATTTGTGAACTTTTATACATTTTATGTAATTTATTTATCATCTATAATGTTTTATTACTTTTCATTTATAGATATAAGGACACAAAAACAGTTCATATACTCAATGAATTGTTACAAGATAATCTTTTCTAGAGAATGTTTACCATTTGTTAAAAGACTGATTTATTTCTAAAAGTTTATGTAGTGTGTTAATTTGTCACATGGAGGCAGAAGGGGTGAATCTGATATACCCCTCTTCCATCATCAACTATTCATCGAGTCCTCCAGTGGAGCTTGTACAACCAAAGAAACGCATACAGCGGTCACCGGCGGTTCTAAGTTACATCTAAAGAGGTCTAGGCCTATACACACTGTTCCACCTGAGGTAATAAAATGTTTTGGGGTAAAGGTATTTTCATGAGGCGATCTGTGATCTTATTATAATAGGCTTTGAAGCTCTCTGCAACAGGTGCAGAGTGGTGCAAGACTGTGTTTGAAAGCATAAAGAGGAATAATGTTTCTGGGGTATCTTAAGGCCTTTGTGGGTCTGTAAATGCAGAGCAGAGGCTCTGATGCAGGTGGTTTCAAGGCCTCTGTGGAAGTCTACGGCAGATGACTCTGGACTGTTCCCGTGAGAAATAGCTTCCTAAGTATTGGGAAAGATCCCGGCTTTTAAAAGACGTGAAAGCCTCTTCGAGAGTTCTGTGGCTAAGCAAGGTTCATTATCTTACCATAAGAGCAGGGTGATACTGACCTGCAACATCATCTTGCAGGTGTTTGATGGTATGAGTTGAGATCATCTTTGTTAAAAACAAAAAAAACAACAACAAAAAAAAAAAACAGGAAAATCTTCCAATAGGATATACTGGGGTCAAGCTTCAATTTGTACAATGATAGATCTCAATTTGCATATATTGAATAATGTATGGTTGAACACAGTGGTTGAGATTTCAAACACCAGTATGTAGAGAAGGTGTGGCAATCACATAATCAGTTGTGAAAACTGGATAAAAATGTGTGTTCCTTGTGTGATTATTAGACATATTCTGGACTATGCCTCGTTTGTATGTAACGCTGAGCTCAAAATAAATAATGGACCTACTACTCTCTTCAATTAATTCTTGAGTCTGCATCTTTATTTTCTGTTTAAAGAGGACTTAATAAAATTAATGGAATGTGGGCGATATCTAGTAACACAGTGCCGAGTCTGCTAGATGTAGATCCCAGCCTTTTATATGGCCTCTTCCCTTTAATTCTACTGACTATAATTAATGTAAACCTTGTCGATTCTGGTGTTTGCTGTATAGAGGTAGCGAAAACTTTGCTAAAACAATGAAAAATATGCATCCTGTGAAAAGTTTATTGAACAATATAACATTGTTCCTTACCCAGAGCCATAACACGTCATTGATGGAAATCACACTGATGTGAGGGCGGTATGGGCCAACTCAACTGTATTTCCTGATTGTTTTATTCTGCAGGAGGATGTGGTCCAAATATTTAAAAAATCACAGGTTTGTTTAAGAGGACATAGTCGAACAGTTTGGGCTTACTGTTATTTTAATACTAGTGGTAACTATTAGTAAATACAACAATCTGACCATCCTCATACTGCATTGAGGGGTGATGGGGTGATGGTACCAGATGATGTTTAGGTATGTGGTTATGTTAATTTATTTTTGTTCCTTTATATTCACATATTTTGCAAGTGCGTATGTTATTGAGTTTAAAACCATCCATATATTATGCAATTATAGAAAATACAGAAACTGCATGATACTTCTCTTGACTTGCTAGAAGTTCAGACTGTAGCAAGCTTAGCATTAGTAAATGGAATAGGTGTCATTTTAAGGATTCATTTAAAGTATTCATGAGGTATTTCTCCTAACATCGATGTATCGACAGTACCAATAAAATAAATAGCATAACAAGAATTACAGGTGTATAATAGTGTAGTTACCCACAATGGTTGAAGTGTTTGAAAAGAGTTGTATAAAAGAATAGTTGGTTGGTTCGTGGCATAAAGTCATGAAACGGTGAAATGAGGTCATAAAAAGAGTGTTTACAGGGGAAAGTGCTTTAACATTGAATTAGACAAACTAATAACATAAAACAAGGGAGTTTAGAGATTCTGTGTCCTTTCGTAATGATTTGTGCATATGGCAGGCTGCTGCAAAGGATCCTGGGTAAGCTTCAGCAGACCTCAGTGTAAGATATATTAATAATATTAATCATAATAATACTATTCAGAGGTTACTTGAGTAGTAATCAGAATGTTGCTAGTTCAAGCCCTACCACTGCCAAGTTACCACTGCTGGGTCCCTGAACAGCAATGAATCCTCAATTGTATTATTAATACAATCCAATACACATGCCTAATGCTCAGCTGTCAACTGCAAAAACTGACATTCTGAGCATTCGAACAGTAAGAGGAACAAAAAGAAAGGAGTCACCGACTGTACACGTGTCAATCATTTAGCCTTTTTACATGTTGTTTTAGTTTACTGTAATCAAGGCCTGAAACTGGAGTCTATGGACCAGGCAAAAATATTTCAATATTTAATGCGTTTTTATTTTTTCAGTTTCAATGTTTCAATGAGACTCAGGAGACTCCAGCATAAGCAGAAGCTCCAAGTTGTCGATCTCCAGGAGCAAACCCGTCCCTGCAAGGTTGGGGTGCATGTTCTGGATGACGGGAAACAGACCATCGATCACCCAACATCTGCTTCTGCTCCTGCGGAGGTTCCAGATCCAGCACGGAGGCAGTGAGAGGTTCCTGGCCCAGAGATTGGTCTGCAGCGGGCCTGATGGTACTCGGCATGTATTGGAAATGCTGTGGCTGAATGCTGTGCGTAGCCCAGCGGGTGCTGGGGTGGAGCTGTGCCAGTTGCCTGCTCGGGTAGCAGGTAGCCCAGTTCTGAGCCTGTGGAATGGCCATCATGAAGTAGCCGGAGGGCGGGGCGGGCTGGTAGGGGTTGAGCACTGGGTTGCGCACGGCACTCACGCTGGCCATGCGCTGCATGTACTGGTGGGTGAGGTGGGCCTGCCGCTCCTCCTTGCGCTGCGCCAGGGCCACGTACAGCGGCTTGGTGCCTACGATGCACCCGTTCATCTCCTTCATTGCCTCGGTGGCCTCCTCCGGCGAGGAGAAACACACAAAGCCGAACCCTTTGGAGCGGCCGCCCTCCGTCATCACCTTGGCACTCGTGATTGTCCCGAATAGAGAGAACTCTTTACGCAGACGCTCGTCGTCCAGACTGTCGTCTAGGTTTTTAACGTACAGGTTCACTCCCTGGTAGCGAGTCGTGCCGTCCTGCTTCATCTGCTCAAACTTGCGTTTGAGCTCTGTCTGCCTCTCGCCTTTCTTCTGGGCACGAGCCACATACAGCTGCTTCCCATTCAACTCCTTCCCGTTCATCTCATCCACAGCCCTTTTGGCATCCTCGTGCCTCTCGAAGCTCACAAAGCCAAAACCCTTGGACTTGCCGCTCTCGTCTGTCATGACGCGACGGCTCAGCGTTGGGCCGAACTTGCTGAAGATCTCATTTAGCTTGTTGTCGTCCATGTCCTCCCAAGTATGAGATATTATTTCCATCAGGCTCAGGACCATCTCTTTAGGATAAGGTCAAGAGAAATCTCTTGGAATGTGGTGTTAACAGGTTCCAACTGGTGTGGGTGTTTTATATTACTTTGCATATATTGACAAATGTATGGTTTGGATGCAATGGACGTGAAGACAAACGCAAATATGTAAAGGAATGTGGGGTGAATACATAACCACTACTGAAAAATGTATGAAAATGTGGGTTCTCTGATTTTTAGACATTCTCCAGAGGGTGCCTCAATAATGCGTGTTAATGTTAACCTACAATAAAGTACGTGCACAGTTATGCTCTTTAACCAATTCTGAAGTCTGCATTTTTATTTAATATTTGAATTGAACTTTAAAACTAGCCGACTGGGCACCTAGGAACCACATACTGTTGCTATGTGCAGAGATGTGGGCTTGCAGCCCATTGTTGGGCAGAGTCCATTGCACTGCTCCAATAGACCTGCTCTGACTGCTACTTTCCCACGTCGGCAGTCGAAGTCGTTTCTCCTTCACAATGCTTTTCACCTGGTTGGCCAGTTTCACCGTCTCAGTAGACAAGCTAAAAGAAACTGTTGGCAGCCTCTCGTTGCTCCTGTAATATGACCGTCGCCAGACCAGAGAGTGGAACTGGATGTGTGGCACTTGCAGCTGCAGTTTGTTTGCTTCAAGATTTAATACGTGTAAGTGACCTTTGCTTCTCGTCCTGTCTTTACTGGTTTGTTAATAAGGTGATTAGAAATTGTGTTGTACATAAAGGAATATTACAGAATTATTCTCTATTTTAAGCTACACTGTTGGGTTTTGTTTTTTTGATCTTTACATTTATATTAATGCAACCCAATACACTTATCTAATGATCAGCTATGACCTGTAAGAACTGACAATCTGAACATTCAAACTTTAAGAGGAGTAAAAACAAAAAAATGATCAGCTGTTCATGTCAAAATCTGTAATATGTAATAGAAATAACTGTAATATGTTCAATATAACTGTAATATGTTCAATTACCACCATGTAACATATAACTGTAAATATGTCAATTGCAAGATGGGACTGTACATTCTGTACATACATATATAAATATCCATATATACATTGTACATATAAACATAATATATATATATATATATATATTGTACATGCACTATTAATATATTTTTGTATATATATAGAATATATTTCTCTATGCACCCCTGTTTTTCTTTTTCCTCAGATTGGACAGAGCACTCAACCATTTCACTGTGAGTTATACTGTGTATGACTATGTATGCGACAAATAAACCAAACTTGAAATGATTTTACCTTTTTCTGTCGTTTTCATTTTAAGCTTAGAATAACCAAGGCCTGGACTTTGTAAGGTGGTTTTGAATCCAGGTCAGCTAGGTGAGGACACCAATAGCTTACTGGGTAAGCAGCCACACTCTAACAATGGTGGGCTCGTGTGCAGAACAGTTAGAGCTTGGATCAAGCAAAACAAGAGGAAAAAACGAAACACCTCGGTGAGCGTGGAAAAGGGGAGAACAAAGAACGCCACGGAAAGAAATGGCAACCCCGATGCACTGGGGAAAACTCGAACTAAAAGTTCCCAAACAAAACCAGAAAACGGGGAGAAACTTGAATGGCTAAGGGAAGCCTCAGGAGAGAGACAGACTCGAGAGGGGAAAACTGGAGAAGGGAGGGGACGTGTAAAAACACTGACACCCTCGCAGAACAGAAAAGAGGCATAGCACAAGGGCTCACAGACCTCAATACCCAGAGTTGCCGGCTAGGAGCTTGGCTCAAAACTTTATCAAAAACCCAGCACTGAATGACCGGGTCACTGGGCTTATATAAGGTCTAGCCCAGCTGTTGGGTGTTGATCCTGATCAGTGGCGTGGTTGACTCGACGCCTCCCTCTGGTCGAGGGGGCCTCGGCCTGGTGCCAACCCTTACAGGCTTGATGTCTACAGACATGGCAAAAATATTTCAATGTTCAATGCATTTCAGTTTCAATGTTTATTTTTTTCAGTTAAAATGTTAATTTTTTTTACTGCTTATTCTTCCATTAGACAGCCAGAAGCGCAGCACTGGTTAAAGTTTTTGAGCGGCTTCCTGCGCGCACTGGTCCTGGAGCACAGCGACTGCCTCATCCACCTTAGGGTGCAGAGACTCAGGAGACTCCAGCATATGCAGTAGCTTCGAGTTGTCCAGTTCCAGGAACATACACGTGATCTTCCCTGCAAGGGTGGGCTGCATGTTCTGGATCAGGGGAAACAGACGCTCACCCAGTATCTGCTTCTGCTCCTGTGGAGGTGCAGCAGCCAGCATGGAGGCACTGAGAGGTTCCTGACCCTGCACATGGACCGCAGCCAGCTGCACGGGCACCTGGAGCTCTGCCCCCAGGTGCTGCTGTGGGTTGAGAAACATAAATGTTTTATAATTGATTTGACTGATAAATGGTAAGTTCGACATTTATATCTAAGGGCTGTGTGCCCAGGTGTTGCTGTGGGCTGTGAACGCCTGAGGTGGTTTTGTACTGTGGTACTGCTCTCACCAGCGACGCCTTGTTGGCAGCTTCCGCGCTGGCCATCCCTGTCCCCGGAGCCTCAGATGCCATGGTCTGATAGGCCATCGTGCGTGGGACCTGGCAGGCGGTGGTTGGTCGGATGGCGCTGAAGGCCTGCGGGCAGGATGCGGCTGGACCGATGGCACTCGGCATATCCTGGACTTGCTGTGGGTGGACGCACTGCATGGCCCAGCAAGGGCTGGGGAGGAGTTGTGCCAGCTTGCTGCTTGCGCAGTAGGCAGGCCAGTTCTGAGCTTGTGGAATGGCTTCCATGTTGTAGCCGGAGGGCGGGGCAGGCTGGTAGGGGTTGAGCACGAGGTTGGGCAAGGCACTCACGCTGGCCGTGCGCTTCATGTACTTGTTGGAGAGGTGGGCCTGCCGCTCCTCCTTGCGCTGCGCCAGAGCCACGTACAGCGGCTTGGTGCCTACAACGCGCCCATTCATCTCCGTCATGGCCGTGGCGGCCTCCTCCGGCGAGGAGAAACACACGAAGCCGAACCCTTTGGAGCAGCCGCCCTCCATCATCACCTTGGCACTTGTGATGGTCCCGAACGGAGAGAACTCCTTACGTAGACGCGCGTCGTCCAGACCGTCGTCTAGGTTCTTGACGTACAGGTTGTCTCCCTGGTAGCGAGTCATACCGTCCTGCTTCATCTGCTCAAACTTTCGTTTCAGCCCTGTCTGCCTCTCGCCTTTCTTCTGGGCATAACCCACATACACCTTCTTCCCATTCAGCTCCTTCCCATTTATCTCATCCACAGCCCTCTGGGCATCCTCGTGCCTCTCGAAGTTCACAAAGCCAAAGCCCTTGGACTTGCCGCTCTCGTCGGTCATGACGCGAGTGCTCAGCGTTTGGCCAAACTTGCTGAAGATCTCCTTCAGCTTGTCGTCGTCCATGTCCTCTCCAAAGTTCTTGACGTACACATTGGTGAACTTTTTGGCCCTGGCCCCCATCTCAGCCTCTCGCTCCTTGCGAGACTTGAAGTGGCCAATGAACACTTTGCGGTCATTGAGCAACATGCCATTAAGTTTCTCAATTGCTCTCTCCGCAGCCTCACGGGTCTCAAAGTGCACAAAGCCGTAGCCCTTAGAGCCATTCTCGTCACACACCACCTTGCTGGAAAGGATGTTCCCAAAGGCAGAGAATGTGTCGTAAAGAGCTTCGCTGTCAATAGACTTGTCAAGGTTCTTGATGAAGATGTTGCCAACTCCACTCTTCCTCAGAGAGGGGTCTCTCTGGGACCACATAATTCGCACAGGTCTGCCTTTGATGATGTTAAAGTTCATAGTGTCCAAAGCACGCTCAGCATCTGCCTGCTGCTGAAAGTTCACGTATGCGTATCCAAGTGAGCGGAGGGTCATCGCGTCCCTGCAAATCCGTACGGAGACTATTGCGCCAGCAGGACTGAATTTCTCGTATAGCATGGCCTCGGTAACGTCTGGATGAAGGTCACCCACGTACAACGAAGTCATCGGCGAACTTGGAGCACTTGGATTCATTTTCGTGAGGATCGTCGGTCAACCTTTCTGGAAATCGTAGTCGAAAGTAGTAAATGAATAAAATAAAATCGTAAATGATTTAACCAAATGATCTAACTGCACGAATTATAAAACAGTTTGAAACAGCAATTCAACAGAGCCAGGCAAGTGTCGACCGACCAAAGCGATCATAGCAACACTTTAGCTTTAGATTCAAATACATGACAACTTGGTTGTTACGTAAGAGTGCTTTTACGTAAATGTTTATTTTTAAATATTATACAAACGCTATTTATTTATTTATGAATTATTCAATTATTTTAACTTATAACGTTAATAGCGTGAATGAGAGGCTTTAACAACGCCTTATATTTCAAAATATTACCTAGTCACAGCATTTTCCAAAAATCGTCCATATGCTGCTCACACTGAATCATTTACCGCATGGCTCAGAATAAATACTTTTAGTTTGATAAACGCAACAACATTCATTTTCTTTAGCCTAATGCTCGGCAAAAAACATCGCATTAGAGTTAATTAATGGGATGAAATCAGTTTGCCTTGGAGCAGGCCTATGTTCTTTGAGGTTAAAAATAATCGCCTGGATTGTAAACCTTAGTAAAGTTCCACAACGAGGTGCGATTTGTAAAAGGACGTCTTTTTCTCTCCGAGTTAGAAATCTGGAGAAATAAATATATCAATTGATTTCCGCCCATCGGAGGACCTTTAGAACTTTATTATTTATTCATTATTTATTTCTAACTTCTCACTGTGTCCAACTATATCGGGTGTATAAAACGTATGAACAGACATAAATAACGTGGGGGAAACGGGAATAGGGGAGAGAGGAAAAATAAGACGAACAGAGACGAAACAGACAAACGGGAAATGCAGATAGAGTATTTTAAGTATTAGCCACCTGCACCATTATGGGAATGTGTGTGTGTGTGTGTGTGTGTGTGTGTGTGTGTGTGTGTGTGTGTGTGTGTGTGTGTGTGTGTGTGTGTGTGTGTGTGTGTGTGTGTGCGTCTGCGTGTGTGTGTGTGTGTGTGTGTGTGTGTGTGAGAGAGAGAGAGGCTATGTGCGAGTGCACTGTATATGTACACGTATTAGATTGGGATATTTATCATTTATGGATTAGCTCTGTAAACTTTTTATCAAAGTAGTCCAGTCTAGGTTATTGGTTCTTATTGATTCATTCTGAGATTTTTTTCCATTGATATGTAGTCTATCAATAGATTTTTCCATTCGGTGACACTAATATTATTTTTTGTTTTCCAATTCATGAGTATGTTTGTATTTGCAATTAATAATGTTATATATATATATTATCCTGTTTTTTTTATATTGACACATTGGTTGATGACATGTCTCCGAGGAGACATAAAGATGGTGTTGGATGGATAGGGTTATTTAAATCATGGTACATGTGTGTGATGACCTATTGCCAAAATTACTTGATAGGTGTGCTCTGCCACACGATGTGAATGTAATCGTCAGCTGTCTTTGGCATAAAGTATGTACAGATTGCTGAGCTTGTGAAACCAATTTTAAACATCCAATGTGTAGTATAATGTAATCTATGTATTATTTTGTACTGAATGCATTGTAGGTTAGTGTTGCTGTCATGTGGTAATTATTATTATACATTTTAATCCAGACTGTGGCGTCGGGGGCTAGTAATAAATCTTCCTCCCATTGTCTCGATGGGAGAGTAATTATGCGATTTGATTTCATTATTATTTTGTATATCTTATGTGATAGTTTTTTTGTATTAGGAATGTTTATAATACTGATATGGATGCAGGTGAGTTTAATGTCTCTGAACTGATAGTTGCTCTTACCTGCTTTCTATATCTTATGTTTGGGCTACTTGTGGAAGTGACATGAAAGCAGTGTTATGTTTATGTTAGTGTGGAGTTTGATATCTTGTGGAATTTCCACCAGGCTGTTAGTATCATGGCCACCCACAAATTGTTGATCATGAATGTTCTTTAATTGATTTGACTGATAAATGGTAAGTCTGACTTTTAGATCTTTGCATAATGTTTGCTCTATGTCTATCCATATTCTGTCTGATATACTAGGTTTTATCCATTTTATTCCATATTGTAGTTGATTTGCAATAATCAACTACAGTTCTGTAATGTTGTGAGTTTGATTCTATGTGATTTATTTTTCCAGTAGAATCAAGTTATGATGTTGTCCAAAGATTTTAGACAGGTTGGTGGCACTGGAATAATTGAAAACAAACAATTTCGTTTAGGTAATATTCTCATTTTAATTATTGCAGTTTGTCCGAAGAGCATAAGGGGCAAATTTGTCCATCAATGAAGTTCGTCGCTTATTGTTTTAATAATTGGATGACTATTTATTTTGAATAACAGACAACTGGGAAGAGAATTTAGTACCCAGATATGTAATATGATTGGTATTCAGGGGGATGGGGAATGTTTTTAATTGCATCATAAAGATATGCTGCTAATATATAGTATAATACACAAATATACTACTCGAGATACAATTTGACCAGTTATGTGTGATGTTCTGTGATGATCATATAGAACACCACAGACAACTGTGGCACATCACTGTCAAACGTCCTGATTGCAACCCGGGGCATCGTGAACTGTACAACATGACCCTCAGACAATGATCTCTGAGTGAAAGCGATAAACATAATCATCTTCATATCATCACTTTCTCTACAAGTTCAGTGGAAGAGATGTCAGTGAAAGGGAGTTTTAATACCCTTTCCATTTTTAACTTTAATAAAAACACAGACGGAAAAATTCCAGAAAGTGATACAGAGAAAGGAAACTAGACTTTAAAATGGTGCTGCCCTCTTGATTTACAAGTGTAGATTATTGAAATTATTACAAATGTCTGACGCCAAAAGGGATTGTGTCAGTGTTTCACTACTCAGTATTTGGTAGACAGTATAAACAAGCAGACTATGGTTAAAAAGATCACAGAAATAAAGCAAACACCAATATAATCTTGAACCACCTAGTCCACAGGAAACATTAGATTACTGGAACAAAATCAGACAACTAGCAGAACAACTTTTTACCAATGATGCAGGTGTACTTTTGGTGGATTTATTTATCTGTATTTCAATCCACTAAAGTTTTTCACTTGATCTAACATTACATTTAAGACCGACGCCCTGTTACGTCTCACAGAAGAGTCCATTGATCAAGCTGCTACTTACCCATCCTGGTCCTGGAGTATCTTTGCTCTGTACACTTTAGTGATGTCTTTGTTACCAACAAACCTATTTTAATCCATCAGATAGTAACCAAACGCTTCAAGGATACTTGCATAACCATTTTTATTTTTTCATAATACTTGTCCAGGTTTCCACTATTATGTTCAAACCATACATTATTCAATATATGCTAATTGATATTTAATAGTTACACCAACAAGTTCTTGGTACTATTATGTTCAACCTGAACTACTTCTATTTTTTTAAAAGACGATCCTATTCTATATCACCGGATGCCCATATTGTTTCTTTTGGTGATCTCCATATTGTTTCTTCCAGTGCTTGGCCGGGATGTCCCATCCTTGAACCAAGGCTCTCCCTTCAACGGAATCCCCTAGAGGCTTTTTCAAAGAGGCCTCCTGAAGATTTATGCTGAAGCCTACACTGGTCTTTCCTGCATGAAACCAGTTTATTCGGGACCATCCATACTTTTCTGCTTACAATATCATTTTATTACCTCAGCATTTTCATTACTAATTTAAAAATCAATCACTTTATACTTCTAAAGCTTTCACAGACACATTTAGACTTTTCAGCACTCTCAATGTCCAAGGCTAAATGCTACAAACCACTCATACCCAAACAGAAGAAATAGCCCAAATATAGCCACACATATTCCTCCAACCTCTACATACTTCTAAGCTATATATAACGTTTAAAGCCATTAAAAGCAAAGTTATGAACATTTAAAATACACCTTGATAACACAGTTTATAGCTCTTCAAGAATGTTTAGTTGTCATGGCAACTATTCCTTTCTCGACTCTGTTTTGTTTTGGGGTTTTTTTGGCATACCTTTCTTTTTCAGTCATGAATTCCCTTTTTTGTTAAAATCTCCTCACCTTTTCTACAGCGCTTTCTCTCTCTCTAATTTCACAGGTAATTGTCTCTTTCCTCCAAGGGTCTGCATCTCACCTGGACCTTTTCCTCTTTGCTACTTCAGCTCCTGTCGTAGCTGAACATCAATAGTTTAATAGTTATTAGGAAATATTACTTAAAACAAAACAACAAGAAAACAGCAAAGAAGGTATATGCAAGTATATGTTCACTGTATTGTGCAACTGTCATGTCAGCAGGTGGACAATTTTAGCTAAAGTTAGCATTTCAAACATATATTTTGATATTCTAAAATAATGTTTATTAACTCAATATTTCATCACAATGGGGTGGACATTTTTAGCTTTAACTCATCTGAGTATGGAGACAAAGTGAGAAATTCAAATGAACTGATATACTATAGGAGCATGCAGTTTATGCCTTTAGTCGAATGAAGATAGACCTTTTTTAAAGTTGTGAGGTCACTGATGTCAAAGGTCGCATTTTTACCAAGATGGTTATCCAAAGATGAGAGAGTGGACAGCAATTCTTGGACATGTTTAAATAACTTGATTTTTTATTTTTATTTATTTATTTATTTTTAATCAAAATTGCAAAATGAATAATCAAAATACCTAAAATATTAATGAACGTATTTACAACCTTACGGTAATATTTAAAAGTTTAAAAGGTTAAAACATGTTTAAAAGGTTAAAACATCCAAAATACCCATTTCCTCATCAAAGACAATGTAATAAGGTTAACATTCCTATATATTCGTAAAATGTGTTCATTCAGAGTAAAACTTTAATCAGTTAATTAAAAACATTAAATGTTTCACAATCTTTGTATCAGCACATTTAAACGAGTATGTTGTATTGACCCTTAGGTAACAGAACGAAGTGTGAAGTCCACTTATAAAATAAATTACGCATTCGTCATTAGATCAGAGTAGGTGAGGGACAGAGAGCCATGTGTGAAAACGAACAATCATCTCACAAAACACTACTTATGACTAACAAGTAAACACTTGCAAAATAAAAGTAGCCGTTTATGTTAAATATAAGATTTCACAAAACTATTAATTAAAAAAATATTAATTAAAAAATATTAATTACAAAAATATGAATTAAAAAACGTAAATCGATATTTTTGCGATTGATCTCCCTCCCAAGTTACACCGTTTACTTGTCTTAGAACTGAAACACGAGTATCACTGTTACGTTTTAATGAAACCGTTATTTTGAAAATTACAAAACTGCATGTCAATGTTAACCGTGTGGGGTCATACGTGAGTGTATGTTACAGCTGAATTATTAGGTTACCTAACTAAGCTACAGATATTTTTATATTTATTGGCTGCTTGTACAGATTTGTTAGCTCGCTGATAATATACTTTTGTATATAAAATTGTTCTGCGCAAACCACAGCACCATTGCTAAGTTAGCACTTAGCCTTAGCTAACGTTACTTTTAAAGTTAAATTGAGTTTCTTGTCTTGTTCATGGCTTTGTAGCCGAATCTCCCGTTTAGACATGATGTCTGCCCGCAGGCTTAGACTTCTAGTGTTTTCTGTTCAAAAGTGTTTATCTCGACTCGCCGACAAATGCAGAGGTTATTGCTCAGTGTCTCTATCTAGCACTCCTACTAATGAGACTGATGAGACGAGAGTGAGCACATTTAAGACCAAGCTGTCGTCATTAAGAGTTCTTCAGGCAAAAGTTCAACTGAGACGCAACAGGAACATGAGGAATCGTATCTTCCTGAAGAAAGTGGTCTGGCGCAGCTACGGAAAGGTATGTAACTACATTTGTTGCCATGATAGTTCAGGCTTTAGGATTTTAATTCCCATGTGTCAGTATGCCGGTAGTCGTTGCCAATTTTATTTTGGTGTTTACATCTTGCAGTGTATTTCGAAACATACGGCTGTCAGATGAACGTCAACGACACTGAAATTGCGTGGTCCATTCTTCAGAAGGGTGGATATGTTCGGACCCACGAACTATCAGAGGTAAGTGTCAATGCCTTGACCTTTGACCCTTGATAAACACAGCGCTTCCTTTATTTGAAAGCTTTCATTCTCATCTTTCCTAATTTTTTTTTTTTTTATATACAGGCAGATGTGGTGCTTCTTGTCACATGCTCCATAAGGTAGGAAAAGCCTATTTCTGTTTGTATTTTACACAGTGAATCTATACGTTGCCAATCTTATGCAACTTGACAGCAGTCCTTGACTTCAGTGACATTTTTTGCTTGGATGTAATGCTATTTTCTGTTGGAAAAAATAAAAATCATTGTGACAGGGAAAAGGCAGAGCAGACCATCTGGAACAGACTCAAACATCCAGCAGTTCTGAAAAAGAAGCATCTAAAGAGCAGCACTCCATTAAAGATAGGAGTCCTGGGTAACTTCTCACTTCACCATAGTTCTTCATTCACGTTCAAATGTATCTCTCAGTCTGAAATGTTCGTGTGTGCGCATGTATGTTTGTGTGTGGGTTCACGCGCCCGTATACGCATATGTGTGCTTGCTCTCTTGTAGGTTGCATGGCAGAGAGACTGAAGACTGAGTTGCTGGAGAAGGAGAGGGTGGTGGATGTTGTAGCAGGGCCAGATGCCTACAGAGATCTTCTCCGACTCCTTGCACTGGCCCATGGGGGTCAGAGGACCAGCAATGTCCTGCTCTCCCTGGAAGAGGCATATGCTGATGTCATGCCCATTCACCATTCAGGACACAGTGCCTTTGTGTGAGTGCCATAATAATATCTGGCTGATTTATAAGGGAGGAGTTCCTGCTAAACACTAACTCTTAAATTAACTTTGCACTGTGTGATTTTGTAAAGATGGTACAGTTCAATTTTTAAGTTAACATGTATAGACAGTTTTTGGTGTTTTCATATTCAACTCTAATACACTGAATTCAATCTGAACAGCAACTGTTAGATTAAAATACAGAAAAGTCAGCTATAATGTAAAGGCATTTGCTACCATATTGGATGAAACATGGGACTTGCATCCACAATAAAGCCAAAAACAGCAAATGCTCATAGTTCAGTTGTTTATTATTATCATTTTACTGAACACTTGTCAATCTGCATTTTTTGGTTAAATATTTATACATGACTGACCCTCCTACACTTATGAAGGGATATAAAACTTCAAACACCGTGGTGGCTCATCTTCAGCTCCTTCATGCTTTTAGATGTAGCACTTCAAACAATGGTTTGATATCAGGGGGTCGATACTTTTAAAGTCCTTTCACGCTGTTGACAGTACAGACCTTGTGTACTGCAAGCCTTGTTGGTGGCACCTTGTCTTACAGTGGGATTATCCAGTATATTTTGTCCCTCTTTGACTGCTGTAGGTCTATCACGCGGGGCTGTGACAACATGTGCAGCTACTGCATTGTGCCGTTTACCTGGGGGAAGGATAGGAGCAGACCTGTGTCCTCCATACTTGAAGAAGTGCGCATGCTGTCTGACCAGGTTTCTTCCCTTCAGCGACTATGTGTGCAGTCTGGCTTTACTAGTTTCTGTGTGTGAAACTTGGCCAGATGTGAACACTAAGTATATGAAATGATCATGGCCATAGGGGGTGAAGGAAGTGACCCTGCTGGGTCAAAACGTGAACAGCTACAGAGACGTGTCTGGGGACGGGGCCAGCAACTCGGAGCTTGGTTCGCACCTCAGCCGTGGTTTCAGCACCGTGTTCCCGTGATGAGCAAGGAGGCCTACGATTCTCTGACCTGCTACACCACGTCTCCCTCGTAAACCCTGACAAGGATTCGCTTCACCTGGCCACATCCTAAAGACTTTCCTGATGAGGTAGAAACCCCAGAGTCATGGATGTGAGCATGTGGTTTTTGGTTGGGATACCCATGACTAGTGTGGGGAAGGTACTTTTAAAATGTATTTCATTGCAGGTGACAAAATACAGAACACAGAATACATGCTGTTAAATGTAATTTAAATGTAATTAAAGTGAGTTATATTTGAAATAGTCTTGGACAATGTTGACGTATTCCAAAGTTTTTAAAGTATGTTCCTCGTTTGAGTAATGTAATGGAATATGTTACCAATTACATTTAGGGGCATGTACATGTACACTGCCTACAGTGGCA
The DNA here is from genome assembly GCF_041902795.1 of Electrophorus electricus. Lineage (NCBI taxonomy): Eukaryota > Metazoa > Chordata > Actinopteri > Gymnotiformes > Gymnotidae > Electrophorus > Electrophorus electricus. The sequence goes on along the minus strand of NW_027658693.1, from coordinate 524,338 downwards.
GATTAAACCCTGTGGAGGCCCCTAGGCAGTCATAATCTTGGGGCCTCCCTTGCAAATTATCTCCTAATATGTTTGTTTTTTTTAATTCCTTGTTGCATGGCCCCTAAAAGGTGTGGGGCCTACAGGTCACTGCCTGCTCTGGTAATCTATTGGTAATCTGGCCCTGACTGTTTATGGCTTGTGTGGTGTAGTGGATGTTCAAAGAGTTTAAGTATTTAGTTGAACGGTTTCTTATAGTCTGAATTCATGTGCAGATATTGCTCATAGGCCATTTTAAGCAGCAGATTGGATAATAATTTAGGATTCGCAAATTTGGATGTGAGCAGTAGAAGAGATCATTAATAGATTATCAGATTGAAAAAGCCTTATGCTTATCAGATATGTGAAATAAGGTTTGACTGCCATAGTCAATTTGTGCTGTTTTCGTTTGACCTGTGCTGGGGTGGGTGAGTATGTTTCCTGAAGGTGTTATAGCTAATCCAAGAGCGGAGGAACATCTGTAAGCAGATCCACTTGCCAGCTCAGAGTGGCAGCAGCAGAGTCTTACAGACCATGAGGCGTGGGTGAGAAACGCTCCTAGAACGACAGCACTCACCACAAGCACAGTAGAGATTAGCCTGCTTATCTCAAATCTCTTGATGTCTCATGTGTTAAAACTTAGTTCTCACTTTATGTTTCCTGAAGGTGTTATAGCTAATCCAAGAGCGGAGGAACATCTGTAAGCAGATCCACTTGCCAGCTCAGAGTGGCAGCAGCAGAGTCTTACAGACCATGAGGCGTGGGTGAGAAACGCTCCTAGAACGACAGCACTCACCACAAGCACAGTAGAGATTAGCCTGCTTATCTCAAATCTCTTGATGTCTCATGTGTTAAAACTTAGTTCTCACTTTATGTTTCCTGAAGGTGTTATAGCTAATCCAAGAGCGGAGGAACATCTGTAAGCAGATCCACTTGCCAGCTCAGAGTGGCAGCAGCAGAGTCTTACAGACCATGAGGCGTGGGTGAGAAACGCTCCTAGAACGACAGCACTCACCACAAGCACAGTAGAGATTAGCCTGCTTATCTCAAATCTCTTGATGTCTCATGTGTTAAAACTTAGTTCTCACTTTAAGTCATCATGCTCTGGGATGTTTTCATAGGTATACTAGGGAAGCCTACCTTGAGCTTGTGGAAAACATTCGAAAGATAATACCAGGTGTCCTATCATTACCAAACATTCAGTATGTAATTATAAAATTATTGTAGCTATAATAGGTCTTGTGTGAATAAATATCTATGTATAATTTCTTTTTACAGGGGTCAGTCTGAGCAGTGACTTCATCACAGGCTTCTGTGGGGAAACAGAGGAGGACCACCAGCAGTCGGTCTCTTTGATCAGGGAAGTGGGCTATAATGTAGCCTTCCTGTTTGCCTACAGCATGAGGAAGGTGAGATCCTATTTTGTCATTGTGTTTAACACTATCAAAAAACAGACATTCTCCCTGGTTCATGTGATGGTTCTATCAAGAAATTCACCATTGTCTATTATCATTTGGAGAATTGAAAGGGTCTTGTGGCTGCCAGTTGGGCTTTACCTTCTGACATGAAGATGTGTGTACCACACCCACAGAAAACTCAGGCATATCACCGTCTCAGGGACGATATCCCAGCTGAGGTGAAGAAGCTGTCGCCTGGAGGAGCTTATCTTTACATTCCGAGAAGATGCGGCTAAGGTCAACACCAGTTTCATCGACAGCAAACAGCTTGTCCTAGTGGAGGGAGTGAGTACTGCAGTGGGTTGAAGCCATGCTGTGTTACAACTGTGTTTGGAGCACTTCTGCTGTTAATAATTTGGGATTGCTGCATCTGTGTGTCTTGGTCATCATGTTTTGCATATCGATTTAACTAGATTTCTGCAAGAAAATAAATAGTTGCAGTAAATTCTCCTCCCTTATCTTATTTAGACCTGCTGGATCAACATCATGAGGTCTGTCTGACAACGATGATGAACAATGGCATTGTCTATCAGCTCAGCCCTAGCACCTTTTGGCATTTCATTTTGGTTTTGGCCTTGTTCTTTTCTGGAGGGCAAATAGAGTTTATGTGTTTATGTATTTAGGGCATTGTTTGGTCTATTTTAGTCTATTTGAGTTGTATGGTCACTTTCCCGTTTGTGGTGTTAGTTTGCGATTGCCGCATGGGTTTCTGTGGCCCTTTCATTTGAAACCCTTCCCTGGTTAGGCATAGCATTGTGTCTGTTTTGGATGCTTTGAGCTTTTTGTTATTTTTGAAGTGTTGAGAGCAGTTCACATCTTTGGTACCGGGAAATCCCAATGACTGGTTTCCCTGTGCTTGTGGTCTTTAGTGTATTACCTGCCATCAATAACTGTTTGAAGATTGGGGTCTTAGTTAATTTTGATTATTGTTAGTGTCCTTCTTTTGAGGACATGCCTGGCGAATGCACAGAAAACTACCCCAAGGTGTTTGCCACTTGTGTGTTAATATGCGCTACCAGTCATGCTGAGATTGGATCTACCGATATACACACTGATAACAGAATTTTATGACCATCTACATAACAGTGGGAATAACCACCCTTGGTTTGGATAACACTAGTGAGACGTTGTGGCATGGTATCTGGAGGCAATGTAAGAGCAGGAGAGAATTTCTGTCTGCTACAGTGCTTAGTCAAGCCTTTTATATTGTACAAATGTTATCTGCTGTTTTTGCTTGACTGAGTCTGTTTTCTGCAGGAAAGTAAGAAGTCATCTCAAGATCTTTGTGGTCGGAATGATGGGAATGTGAAGGTTATTTTTCCAAGAAAGGATTTGCTTTCTTATCCCACGGATACCAACCCTGTCACTGTTAAAGCTGGAGACTATGTACTGGTGAAGGTGAGCTCTTACTTCAGTTTGCTACTCCTACATGTATATCTGTCTGTGTTGAGACTAAAACAGGAGCATGTTTTTACACACACACACACAGATATATATGAGCTGTATGTGTGGAATATTTATTCTGGTAAGCCTGGTCTGTGATATGTAATATACATGGCTGTGAAATATACTGTACAGTTATGGCTACATTTCCATGATTATTGGTGACTACTCTCTCCTTTAGAGATTACCTCAGCCAGCTCTCAGAGTCTGCAAGGCCACGCCTTCAGCCACGCCTCCCTGAGTGATGGACACCCCAGACGCCTATTGATGCACAGGCAGCTGCATATTAGCCTGTAGGTTCCACCTTCTTAGTATCAGGACTGGGTGGGAGTGTGTGTCACAGACCTATAGGTCTTCCCAGCTCCAGCTCTTGGAAGCCAGTATGCTCAGTGAGGAGTGTTCACTGCCTCAGTCACCCTGTCTCCTCATTATCAAGCTCCTTATGAGGTGATTCAGGCATGGTGAGGCAGAAAACCCCTGAAAATATGCAGGGAAGTTTCTTCAGAACTTGAGCTCAGTGTTCCTGAAGTGCAGTTTGAAATGAAATAAGGCTTTTCATTTTTTCATTCATTAATTTATTCAGAATCATGTCTGACTCATGTATGACTCTGTGTTAAAGGAAAGTTTTAACACAGATTTTGTCTGGGTACACACTTTGCAAACTTCAAACTGCATGATTAGCAGACAGTATTGTAGCTATTCAAGTTTATGATCAATAATGTAAGGTAAGTGTGTGTTAACTCTGGGTGGGTCAGGGTGTATTCTCCCCTAAACATACTTCTGACATAATGATTTGTTTAAACACTACAATTCTCTATATCCTAATAATTACTGCCACATTTTAATAACCTGCAATACACTGTAAATACAGCATTTGTAAGCTTTAAATTTACAAACTTGAACAATCATACTATATCAAATACATGATACTCATACCTGTGACATAGTGTTTTGAACAGACATTTGCTGCCACACCTGCTATTTTAGCAGGCTAAATAATCTGCCTTCTGAAATGCTAATATGCTTAATTTCATGCAAGTGCTAGTGTTCCTATTTGCTTGCTGATGTGCATGGAAGCGCCATATTATTATCATTATTATTATTATTATTATTATTGAGTCACACTGCTATCAAGTTAGCTGGTTGCTCTTAGCTAGTAGTGTGAACAGGACAGGGGACTTGGGGAAGACCCAAAGGGTGAGGTTTGTGTGTGTACATTCACAAGTATTGGTGCACAGCCACTGACATACATAAACACTGCTATCTGGATCTGGAATTTTTAACATTAATGTACAGACTATTCTTTCTCCTTAAAAAATTCATTATGCTAATAATTATGGCAGTGTATGTTCCCCTGCAAACAAATGCTAGGCTGCAGGCTGCATGATGCTGCAATCAACCAGCTGATGGCAAATCCAGACAGTGTTGTTATTGTGGCAAGAGACTTATTGTAAATGCATTGCCATTAATTGAGAGTCATTTTAAAAGATATTTACTCTCCCACTGCGCATACTCCCGTTTTCATAAATTGGCAAATATACATGTTGCTGCTTGTCACACAAACTTTTGTTGTACACAAGTAATAATGAGAAAAGGACTCATCATATGTTTTATGATATAGCTAAAGCTATGCATTTATCGAGAGGATTTAACACATTACAGAACACATCTAGTTAATCCTTTCCATGATTGACCCAAGGGCAGATAGCAATTATTTAAGTATTACTATGTTTTAATTTAATAATAAAAATGACCATATGAACCTTTTTGCTTTATATTTGTTTATATTCAGCTGCCTTTATAATGACAATTATTTATGACAATGACAATTTACAATACATTATCAGTGAGTGGTATAATTAAAGTAAAATCATTGTTAAATAAGTCTCATTCTTGTCTCAGATTCAAACACTACAAAATCTTGGTCTTTGCTTGAATGATTTTTTAATGGTCCTGACTACAACACTATCCTTTGATAAGCTTGGAAGTTGTACACTACTGTGAGAGGAAGTTACATTCAGCTAGGAAAGAACCAACAATCAAATAATAAACACAGATTAAGATGGTCATTAAAGATCCCAAACTAAGATTAATGCACTAATTAATAAACTACAACTTGTTTGCAGGAGTTCATCAGTGTTTTATCATTGGCATAGGTAAAGGGGTTTTCAGGCACAAGTTAAAAAAGGCACAAGTTGTCAAAGCATAAGAATAATGACCATAATGATCATAAGAAAGCCTTTCTGAGCCAAAGATCTGAATTAACAGGGAATAACAGGAGCACTTGCAAAACTGTGCCTAAGTGTATCCAGAAAGCACTGTTGGGCTTTTGTAGGAAAAAAAGGTTACACAAAGGTTACACTGATAAAACAGTTTAATCTGAACGAAGAATCAAGACCCAGGAGCTGTAAAAGAATAAGTTAATCTCTGCATTGCTCTCTATATAGGGGGAGTTTTACAACATTGGAGTGCACAAGAAACCCGCTTTTGCCCCGACACCATTTTCACTGCCACCTGATGAAAGCAACATGCTGTATATGGGCATCTCTGCCTTCACTGCCAACTCAGCAGGCTTTGTGTAGAAAAATGCAGGAGCACTCACACTCAGAATCACAGATGACATGGTGAGTTTAAACCACTCCTTGCCATCACTGAGGGAAAGGTGTGGATGTGGTTACCTTACAAGACCAGGCTATTTAGTTAGAAGACTGATAAAGAAGACTGATAACTTTATACTGTTCTCCCAGTGCACATTAATAATCCCTTAATAGTGTAATAAATGAATGGACAAATAAATGATCAACAGTCCCTGAAAATGAAACAAACGTTTATCCTTCCAGATTCCCAGAGCCTCTCCATATCGTCTGAACACCAAGACATTTGAAGCCTTAATTCCGCAGGTATAAGAGATCACTTTCTGTATTCATCACACAAGCACGCAGAAACTGCTGATTTTATATTCTCACATAGGTTTCCTAACACAGTAGACTTTGAATCTTAAAGGAATAATAAGGTTTAAAGAGTAACAAATAATATGATCTCATTAGCAACACAACCATATTTAGATGAAGAATTTCCGAAAAGAACAACATTTCACATGATGATGCTTGGATGAAATGTGTTGAAAACACTGAGTTCTTTTGCTTTTGGTGCTAAAGGCACTTGCAAGTACACCTTACACAGATTGATGGTGGTAGTATAGTTGGCATTCAGTTAAATCAATTAAACTTTGGACAGGGGTAGATTTGTCCTTCATACTGTTATTCAGCACAGGTAATAGCCATTTTGGGACTTTGTATCACTTTTGGGAGGCTGCCGTGTTCTCCTTAAAGTACCCAGGTTGAAGAGTGCTGGGCCCAGGAGTATTATCACCTGCTCCTGCATTTCTGCCGATGAAATAGTGAGACGGATCCACATCCTGCCTGCTTATTGGGGACGTACTGTTCTAGCAGCTCTTCCTCATCTGTCCATGCTCATACCATGGGTTGCTGTACTGTTTCCATGCTTATGTGGTACTCTTTCCGCAGGATGCTATGGAACTTTTGGTGCTCCCTGCTCCTCTCTGGCATTTGTAGCTTGACCTTCCTGGTGATTTTTTTGCAGTCCACGTCACTTTGCCAGGAGCTTCCTTTTGCTGATTAGCAGAAGCAGGAATACCTCCTGTCCTGCCAGGCTTTTGCAGTCATATTAGGCACATTGACTGCTCCGCTCTTACCTGCTTTCTATATCTTATGTTTGGGCTACTTGTGGAAGTGACATGAAAGCAGTGTTATGTTTATGTGAGTCTGGAGTTTGATATCTTGTGAAATTTCCACCAGGCTGTTAGTATCATGGCCACCCACAAATTGTTGATCATGAATGTTCTTTAATTGATTTGACTGATAAATGGTAAGTCTGACTTTTAGATCATATAAGAACACCACAGACAACTGTTTGGCACATCACTGTTAAACCTCCTGATTGCAACCCGGGGCATCGTGAACTGTACAACATGACCCTCAGACAATGATCTCTGAGTGAAAGCGATAAACATAATCATCTTCATATCATCACTTTCTCTACAAGTTCAGTGGAAGAGATGTCAGTGAAAGGGAGTTTTAATACCCTTTCCATTTTTAACTTTAATAAAAACACAGACAGAAAAATTCCAGAAAGTGAGACAGAGAAAGGAAACTAGACTTTAAAATGGTGCTGCCCTCTTGACTTACAACTGTAGATTATTGAAATTATTACAAATGTCTGACGCCAAAAGGGATTGTGTCAGTGTTTCACTACTCAGTATTGCATTTGGTAGACAGTATAAACAAGCAGACTATGGTTAAAAAAATCACAGAAATAAAGCAAACACCAATATAATCTTGAACCACCTAGTGCAAGGAAACATTAGATTACTGGAACAAAATCAGACAACTAGCAGAACAACTTTTTAACCAATGATGCAGATGCACTTTTAGTGGATTTATTTATCTGTATTTCAATCCACTAAAGTTTTTCATTTGATCTAACATTACATTTAAGACCGACGTCCTGTTACGTCTCACAGAAGATTCCACTGATCAAGCTGCTACTTACCCATCCTGGTCCTGGAGTACCTTTGCTCTGTACACTTTAGTGATGTCTTTGCTACCAACAAGCCTATTTTAATCCATCAGATAGTAACCAAACGCTCCTTTGCTGCAAAGCACAGAAATCATTCAAATTTGCAGTCAACAGATACATCTGGGCCAGATTTTGGATCAGTAGACTAGGCTGGAACTGCACATATACTGTATATGCAAAATTCAAAATACGGGGAGTGGTTGGTCTCTTTTGCAATCAAATCTGAATACTATGGAATTCGTTTCACATTTGTTTAATTTGACAGATTTTAAATGGATAATGGACATCACTAGACAAAAAAGAATAAACAACTATATGAAAAGGAACAAAACCAAAAACAAAGGAAGACTTTAACACACTTGCCCAAACAAGCACTAAATCTGACAAAAATAGATCAACCAATGACATAGCTGTGAAGGAACATATTAGCCATTGTTTTCTTGTCATCAACAGTAATTTTAACTGATTGTTAACATACTGTTCAAGTCTTCAACTGATTTACTCCCAACATACGAATGGGTACAAATATGGTTCATTACCCAGCTGCACAAATTGCTTCTGACATACTGGGCAGCTACAGGGTTCTTCTCCCGTGTGGATTCTGACATACTGGGCAGCTATGGGCTTCTTCAGTTGTGTGGATTGTCTTCTGCTCCTCCATGCGGCCTGTTTCACCAAAGCCCTTCCTGCAGTATTTGCAGCACTATGGCAAGCGGACACCCTTGTGTGAGCGTTTAGGTGCTTCTCAAGAGTCTGGGCAAGTTTGAAACACCTGCCCCAAACATCACTGACATTATTTCTTGTAGGTGATTAGCCACGTGTTTCTCTAGCCACAAGTACTTTATGATTTATTTGTTTTTTTAAATAGGTAATTTTATATTTAATGGCAACAAATGACATTTTAAGTTTTATGACAAAACGTGCAAACAAGCTGGCCTGAGAGGTGTGTAGCGGGATATGACTCAGTGCGTCTCTGGTGCTGCTTTTGATGAGTACAGTGTCATGAGTGTGTCTGTCCAGCGGTGCAAAGAGGGGATACAGCAAGGCATGGCATGGTGTTTATTCATTCGTTTGCATAGAAAATGACGCCTTTTCACATTGTGGAACTACAAATATGGCGGTCTTTTTTGTGCGGCGTAGTAATGACATATGTTGTGGAATTTTGAACAAACATCAAGTCAGACGTGATTAAGAGAGTAATTTAATAAGAAAAAGAATAAAATAAATGTTTGGCTCTCCTCAGGTAGGGAGCCCCGAGTATACAAAACCGTGGCTAGTTATACTACTCCTGTGCTGTCTTTAACCAATCATCTTTTCTTAAGCAGCTCTTCTTTCCTTTGTTGCTGTGGCTATAAGCCAATCAGCTCTCAGCTTGTTTTTTTCCACAAACCAACCCAAACTGTCTCCAAACAGTGTGGGTTGTGTGTCAAGTTGACCTTGATGTTAACAGTTCCTGATACATGTTCAACTTAATCAGCAACAGGCGGATACAAATGTGCAAACAGCATTATTAATTTAAGAACAAAAGGATCAGTGTGATTTTATATGAATCACATAATACATAGTTTCGTATCATTTTCCATCACACGTAAAAACAGAGTCTCACCGTATTGTCGGGCAGGAGGATCTGGACTCATTTATTACTTAATATCTTCCCCCATCTAGCGGTCATTAGAGGTTAGTCTTGAATTGATTTCTGTCGTGCAATATTTTAGATATAAATGTTTACATTTTCTATTACAGAACACGGCAAAGTATAGTCAACCAGTTCTAACCTTTTGAGAAAAACTTTAACTTCAAAGTAGGTGAATCTATTTACTTAGATTGAACCAATCGGATCACAGTTTATTTACATAACATCAATGCTTTGAGTGCTTTAGATATAAGGACATCATGGCGATCTTTCTGCTCACACCTCAGTCAGTCTATAATTCTGTACTATGTGTTTCTATAGCTTCCAACTTTCACGAGTTTCTTGAATCTGTGGAGAAAAGTGCAGACTCAGGTACTTTCTTATTTGTGAACTTTTATACATTTTATGTAATTTATTTATCATCTATAATGTTTTATTACTTTTCATTTATAGATATAAGGACACAAAAACAGTTCATATACTCAATGAATTGTTACAAGATAATCTTTTCTAGAGAATGTTTACCATTTGTTAAAAGACTGATTTATTTCTAAAAGTTTATGCAGTGTGTTAATTTGTCACATGGAGGCAGAAGGGGTGAATGTGATATACCCCTCTTCCATCATCAACTATTCATCGAGTCCTCCAGTGGAGCTTGTACAACCAAAGAAACGCATACAGCGGTCACCGGCGGTTCTAAGTTACATCTAAAGAGGTCTAGGCCTATACACACTGTTCCACCTGAGGTAATAAAATGTTTTGGGGTAAAGGTATTTTCATGAGGCGATCTGTGATCTAATTATAATAGGCTTTGAAGCTCTCTGCAACAGGTGCAGAGTGGTGCAAGACTGTGTTTGAAAGCATAAAGAGGAATAATGTTTCTGGGGTATCTTAAGGCCTTTGTGGGTCTGTAAGTGCAGAGCAGAGGCTCTGATGCAGGTGGTTTCAAGGCCTCTGTGGAAGTCTACGGCAGATGACTCTGGACTGTTCCCGTGAGAAATAGCTTCCTAAGTATTGGGAAAGATCCCGGCTTTTAAAAGACGTGAAAGCCTCTTTGAGAGTTCTGTGGCTAAGAAAGGTTCATTATCTTACCATAAGAGCAGGGTGATACTGACCTGCAACATCATCTTGCAGGTGTTTGATGGTATGAGTTGAGATCATCTTTGTTAAAAACAAAAAAAACAACAACAAAAAAAAAAAACAGGAAAATCTTCCAATAGGATATACTGGGGTCAAGCTTCAATTTGTACAATGATAGATCTCAATTTGCATATATTGAATAATGTATGGTTGAACAGTGGTGGAGATTTCAAACACCAGTATGTAGAGAAGGTGTGGCAATCACATAATCAGTTGTGAAAACTGGATAAAAATGTGTGTTCCTTGTGTGATTATTAGACATATTCTGGACTATGCCTCGTTTGTATGTAACGCTGAGCTCAAAATAAATAATGGACCTACTACTCTCTTCAATTAATTCTGCATCTTTATTTTCTGTTTAAAGGGGACTTAATAAAATTACTGGAAGGTGGGGAATATCTAGTAACACAGTGCCGAGTCCGCTAAACGTAGATCCCAGCCTTTTATATGGCCTCTTCCCTTTAATTCTACTGACTATAATTAATGTAAACCTTGTCGATTCTGGTGTTTGCTGTATAGAGGTAGCGAAAACTTTGCTAAAACAATGAAAAATTTGCATCCTGTGAAAAGTTTATTGAACAATATAACATTGTTCCTTACCCAGAGCCATAACACATCATTGATGGATATCACACTGATGTGAGGGAGGTATGAGCCAACTCAACTGTATTTCCTGATTGTTTTATTCTGCAGGAGGATGTGGTCCAAATATTAAAAAAATCACAGGTTTGTTTAAGAGGACATAGTCGAACGATTTGGGCTTACTGTTATTTTAATACTAGTGGTAACTATTAGTAAATACAACAATCTGACCATCCTCATACTGCATTGAGGGGTGATGGGGAGATGGTACCAGATGATGTTTAGGTATGTGGTTATGTTCATTTATTTTTGTTCCTTTATATTCACGTATTTTGCAAGTGCGTATGTTATTGAGTTTAAAACCATCCATATATTATGCAATTATAGAAAATACAGAAACTGCATGAGACTTCTCTTGACTTGCTAGAAGTTCAGACTGTAGCAAGCTTAGCATTAGTAAATGGAATAGGTGTCATTTTAAGGATTCATTTAAAGTATTCATGAGGTATTTCTCCTAACATCGATGTATCGACAGTGGCAATACAATAGATAGCATAACAAGAATTATAGGTGTATAATAGTGTAGTTACCCACAATGGTTAAAGTGTTTGAAAAGAGTTGTATAAAAAAATAGTTGGTTGGTTCGTGGCATAAAGTCATGAAACGGTGAAATGAGGTCATAAAAAGAGTGTTTACAGGGGAAAGTGCTTTAACATTGAATTAGACAAACTAATAACATAAAACATAAGGTAGTTTAGAGATTCTGTGTCCTTTCATAATGATTTCTGCATATGGCAGGCTGCTGCAAAGGATCCTGGGTAGGCTTCAGCAGACCTCAGTGTAAGATATATTAATAATATTAATCATAATAATACTAGTCAGAGGTTACTTGACTTGTAATCAGAATGTTGCTAGTTCAAGCCCTACCACTGCCAAGTTACCACTGCTGGGTCCCTGAACAGCAATGAATCCTCAATTGTATTATTAATACAATCCAATACACATGCCTAATGCTCAGCTGTCAACTGCAAAAACATTCTGAGCATTCGAACAGTAAGAGGAACAAAAAGAAAGGAGTGACGGACTGTACACGTCTCAATCATTTAGCCTTTTTACATGTTGTTTTAGTTTACTGCAATCAAGGCCTGAAACTGGAGTCTACAGACCAGGCAAAAATATTTAAAATATTTAATGCGTTTTTATTTTTTCAGTTTCAGTGTTTCAATGAGACTCAGGAGACTCCAGCATATGCAGAAGCTCCGAGTTGTCGATCTCCAGGCGCAAACCCGTCCCTGCAAGTTTGGGGTGCATGTTCTGGATCACGGGAAACAGACCATCCATCACCCAACATCTGCTTCTGCTCCTGCGGAGGTTCCAGATCCAGCACGGAGGCAGTGAGAGGTTCCTGGCCCAGAGATTGGTCTGCAGCCGGCCTGATGGTACTCGGCATGTATTGGAAATGCTGTGGTTGTATGCTGTGCGTAGCCCAGCGGGTGCTGGGGTGGAGCTGTGCCAGTTGCCTGCTCGGGTAGCAGGCAGGCCAGTTCTGAGCTTGTGGAATGGCTTCCATGTTGTAGCCGGAGGGTGGGGCAGGCTGGTAGGGGTTGAGCACGAGGTTGGGCAAGGCACTCACGCTGGCCGTGCGCTTCATGTACTTGTTGGAGAGATGGGCCTGCCGCTCCTCCTTGCGCTGCGCCAGAGCCACGTACAGCGGCTTGGTGCCTACAACACGCCCATTCATCTCCGTCATGGCCGTGGCGGCCTCCTCCGGCGAGGAGAAACACACGAAGCCAAACCTTTTGGAGCGGCCGCCCTCCATCATCGCCTTGGCACTTGTGATGGTCCCAAACGGAGAGAACTCCTTACGTAGACGCGCGTCGTCCAGACCGTCGTCTAGGTTCTTAACGTACAGGTTGTCTCCCTGGTAGCGAGTCATACCGTCCTGCTTCATCTGCTCAAACTTTCGTTTCAGCCCTGTCTGCCTCTCGCCTTTCTTCTGGGCATAACCCACATACACCTTCTTCCCATTCAGCTCCTTCCCATTTATCTCATCCACAGCCCTCTGGGCATCCTCGTGCCTCTCGAAGTTCACAAAGCCAAAGCTCTTGGACTTGCCGCTCTCGTCGATCATGACGCAAGTGCTCAGCGTTTGGCCGAACTTGCTGAAATCATCATGTCTCCACCCCAAGGGAATGTTAGGTCTCTTCTAGAATATCCTTCATCATCTCTGGAAGGTCAGGCAAGACCTCACTGATGGCGGTGTGTAACCATGTTTGCCCCAAGTCAGTCATTTCTGGAATCATGGATGATTGCTTACTGTACAAATAAAAGGAAAAACTGTCATTACACTGATATCAAGTATGTGTATATATAAAAAAAAACCTTTTCATTTTGTGATACGTTTCTTACATAGTATGTGTGAATTTTTAGTATGGTTTCCATCACAGATCATGTTTACCTCGACAATACACTGTGTTTCAGTGGAAGGACTTGGTGCCCATTAACAATGTACAATGGTAAAAATCTACCAAGTTGTTAATGTTAAGACATTCCAGCCTTGAACTGTGTTTTGTCACAAAGTACAGATGGTATTCAAAATGAACGTCAGCGTTATGTATATCCATTACAAAATACACAGATGTATCATTTTGAATTAAAATAATGAGAAGTTCTCCAAACTCCATGTGCTCATCATTTTTTGACACAAGAAAATGTCCTTTTTTATATGATGCACCCTTACACTGCACCTCTGTGGAAACACTAGTACTGTGTTCTGAAAAGCCAAACTCTCTAACTGCATGTTTAATTGCATCACTGTAAAGGTTGGGGTAGAAGGTACAACTGTCTTTGACTTGCAGAAGCTGACAACGTCCAGGTCCAGCTGAAAGACATGACTGAAACATCTTCTGTCTTTTGGATAAATTTAGGCAGATATTTTTTAAAGTTTTTCAAATGCCTGGCACACCTTTTGAAGTAGCTGCGTTTACTTTCAAAACGCATTGTCCACAACCTAATCAAGGGGCCAAATTTCAAAATTAGTGCTGGATAGTGTCGCAAGAAATTATGTTTTGGTCTTAGTGGACTCTCACTGTCACGGAACGCTCGCCTCCCCCGAGTCACGTGGTTTGGCCCGCCACGTGCAGTGGGAGGGTGGTTTTGTTTGTAACCACACCTGCACACACCTGCACCTTGTTCGTCCTGCCTCTCGTCCTGCGGCACCCGGGCCACCGCACGCTACACTCAGGAAATAAACGCAGATTCCAGATATTCTTGGATTATAATGTCAAGATAGGCCACCTGTGACAAAGAAATCGTCTGTGTGCAAATCATATCAACAATATCTTTAAGCTGGAGAGTTAATTTACACACATCATCATCTGGATTTTGCACTTTGTCACCAATTAATAAAGGCAGCAACATTAGGAAATTCCAATTCTGGATAGCTTGACCTGAAAGCTTGGACACCCCAGAGTTAACAGAACATAGCTTTGTAAAAGCATCAGATCCTTTGCACTTGAACTGCTTGATGTGCCAGTTCAATAATGAATATGTAAGGCATTTTTTTTTCTTAATGAAATGCTTCAAGTACAGTGCAACGTCATAGAACAACACACACTCAAATATGTCAAGGCCTAAACAAGGTGGGAGACTAGGCTGACAAACATGAAAAGATATCAGAGTATTGAAAACAGTTTACCTTTATGCCTTTGATATCTCGACTGTCCACAGCTTCAATGTCTAGATCACCAACAGCATAATTAGAACTTTCAGGGGTGCCCTGGGGACCACGTACATTTGGATCATCACTCTGAAACTCACTTCGTATGATTTCACAGTACCTGCAAAATTAAAGTAAGTTTTCAGTAAACCCGCCAATGCTGTGTAAACCCAAATTATAACCAGCAATACAACAAAGAGCCCCGTGGATCGTTTCACCACCTACAATAATTCCATTTACATCCAAATCTTTTAAATCCACTAACATCTCTGAGAAAACCTTAGCACTTCCAATTTTCCAATTAAGTCATTTAATTTTCCAATTAAGTCATTTTCTCCACACAGTAAGACAAGGGACGTGATCGATATCGGACCGTACACGAACAGGTAAATTTGCCAAAAAAAGACAGACTGCGACAACGTTGTCTTTTTTCTTAGCAGAGCTGAAGGGATTTACAATTTCAAAAGCATTCTGGTACAGAATTAGCATCAGGCATCATGGATTTTCAATGAAGAACTGGTTGGACTTCACAAGACTGAAGACACAAGACACTGAATTCGTCCATAATTCTGATTCTAATAAACTACTTCATGTTTGTAACACAGGTATGTATTTGAACATCTTTTTGAATACTTGAGCTCTTGAATATGTTGTCCTTAGTGGTCCCGGATGACAGACAGAACAGATCTGAATCCTTAACACAATCACAGATTTTAGCAATAGCATTATCTGTTAGACACATGTCAAAACATGTTTTTTAAAAGTGAATGTAGTTTACCCAAAGTATATTCCTGTCTCTACTTATGCACATTTTACATCTCTTCAACAACAGTCTGTATTGTTGAAGCTGGAAGAAGGTGATGCCCTTCTAACTGTAGGTAGAATAGACATACATTCCCAAGAAAGGTCTCCTTCAAATTCGGTGGCAACTGAATGCTTTCATTTGTTGTTGCATCATTTGAGCTCTGGGAAGCATCCTCAAGTACAAATGAGAGAAATTGTTTTCTTGTACATGTCACATAGGTTATGCTAGCAGTCGAACATTCTTGATGTTTCCTAGACATATGAGCAGTAAATGATGATTTCACGGTGAACGTATTTTTACAACCAGTTACTGGACATGCCACAGGTCGTCCCTCCACTATATGTTCTTTTAAGTCACAAGTTCTTCGCTGTGTGAATTTGACGCTCACAGCGAAATTGCACATTTCAAATCTGTAACAACGGCTCTAGCAGTAACAGGGGGTGCAGGCACACTGTGAACACAATAGAAATGAGCTTTAAAAGCTGCATAAGTACAAAACGTCTGCTTGCAGTCAATGCTAACACATTTGAAAAAACAAGTGGCTTCGTTTCAGTGCAGCACACAACCCTTCAAAGCATCAAGTTCTTTGCTACAAAAACGGCAGGTAATCATTGTTTGGCAAACAAACTAACAAAACAACCCGTTAGGGTTTTAGCCTCCTCGACTGATACTACAAAACTACCGCAGCACAACAGTATGAAAAAAAAACGAACTGAAAAGCTTTAACACGAAACCCACCTTTCGGCGTTATAACTATGACTGAAAAATATACCCTCGATCGAAAGGAGAAGCTAGTATATTTCTGACAACAAACGTTAACATTATCGTATTTCCAGTCTGAAGAAATTAAATTGCTAGCGTACAAGTGCTGCATGCGGTGAGTCTACCGTATCTTCAAGCGCGAGCAGCTCGGCCGCGCACTCACCGACTTCGCCTAAACGGTCGCTCTCGCGACAATGAACCAGTCCAATAAAAGAACGGAAACAAACTCTACTGCTCCGTAATTTGACCATTCGGAGCTCATATGTTTAAACATTGAAAATACAGACCTTTATTTTTGCAGGAATGCAAATTTACGCTGAAAATCCATTACTGTTAAATTTGAAATGGCCTTAAGGCACTATAAATATGACCAAATGACATTATTTCGTAATGAAAACGCAGAAACTTTTTTTATCATTAGCAAATTATTAACAATTAATATGATGCAAAAATAAAGAACATGCTGTCATCTATCTAAATATTGACAACATATTCCTTGTTCACTGCAGTCACATGCACTTATTTTATTTTATACAGCGAACATAAATAGGAAAGTGTTAACATTTCAGCTTAACCCTCAAATGTTTTTTCAGAGGCTGTAAAAATAGTGCATATAATACATTTTTAGAAACCTATTACTACAGTATTACTACTATCCTACTGATATGCTGTTAAATATAGGTCCGGTTGCAGAGGTCTTTTTTTTAGCAGCCGTACTAATACGTGTAGTAAGACAGGTAAGCGTGGTCGGGTCGGTCCGGGGTCGTACACGGGGTGGCGTTCAGGAGGTGACGGAGGGTCAGGCAGGAGACGAGGTCTAGAAAGCAGGCAGGAGTCAATAACCGGGAAACCACACAGGATGAGGAAACGCTCGTACGCCGTATAGGAAAGCAATACTTCGCGACTAGTATGCGATGAGGAGAAGCTTATTAAAGGGGTTGGTAATGAGGGGAATAGGACTCAGGTGTGGGCAATATTTGAGACAGGGATAGGTGCGGTGATCAGGATAGGTATGTGATCAGGACTACATAAAGAATTACTAAACAGTCCAGGGAAGTTATCATCAGGAGCTCCAGCCAGTCTTCCTTTAAGGAATTACTAAACAGTCCAGGGAAGTTATCATCAGGAGCTCCAGCCAGTCTTCCTATCTTCGGCTGGGTTGGACCGGCTGGGCGGGATCTTCCCTCGATGACTTGGGTGGAGGCGGCTGCTCACGATTTGTCGCCCGCAGGTCCGGAAGCGCACCAGCTGATTTGTCCGTTTCAGGGGTGGGCACTGGTGACGTTGCCTCCTTGTCTTTACGAGGCTTAGGCGTAGGCGCTTTAAGTTCTGGGGCTGCGAGACTTCACGGAGGGAGTGTCCTCATAGGACAACGACGCTTCTCTGAAAGCCCCCCCAAGGGAGAATCCCCATGGAGGACCAGCTCCACCTGCCTCTCAAAGGCATTCAGGTCCAGGACACTGCAGTCGCTTACTCACCTAACTGACACACACACATACAAGCAAGGAGACGTTTGGAAGCAGGGGCCGTATCGTGACAGTATGTAAGTAGGATTGCTGAGCTTGTGAAACAATTACATTTACATTTACGGCATTTAGCAGACGCTCTTATCCAGAGCGACTTACAAAAGTGCTTTGTCATTTACTCATAGAATATGTCCAAGTACAGTATAGTAGGTTAGAATTAAACATACCAATGAACAAGAATACTGTAGAATACAGGGATAAATGCTAATACTTAGAAGTGCAAAATACATAAGGTCTGTCTTAAACAATGATAAATGCTATAAACAATAAGTGCTAGAGTTTGTTAAAAAGCATAAATGCCCTACAATAAGTATTAAATTGGTGAGTCAATAAGGGAGCAGTGTCAGTTGTCCTTTAAATATTCTGCAAATAAATGGGTCTTCAGTCTGGGTTTGAAGACTGCAAAGGACTCTGCTGTCCGGACAGCAAGCGGGAGTTCATTCCACAATCTTGGAGCCAGGACAGAAAATAGTCTCGATGCTTGTCGTCCATGAGACCCGAAGCAAGGTATTTCAAGCCGAGCCGTACTTGAGGTTCGAAGTACTCGAGGTACAGATCGGGCTATAACCATTGACCTCATGTATGAAGGGGCTGGTCCATGAAACCAATTTTAAACATCTTATGTGTAGTATAATGTACTCCATGCATTATTTTGTAGTGAATGCATTGTAGATTAGTGTTGCTGGTCATTTGGGTGCTTACTATATCATACTTTTGGGATACTTGTGGAAGTGACATGAAAGTAGTGTTATGAGGAATATGTTTGCCTTTTTCTATCCAAGGTGTAAAGTTTAATAATTTTTGTTGTTGTTGAAGGTAAAGTCTTGATTGTTCCAAATACGAGAATGAATAGTTCTTTGTTATCTTGTGGAATTTCCACCAGGCTGTTAGAGTTATGGCCTCTGTCAAACAGTTGAAACATGGATGTTTTTAATTGATTTGCTTGATGGTAAGTCTGACTTTTATATCTCTGCATAATGTTTGTTCTATGTCTATCCATATTCTGTCTGATATACTGGGTTTAATCCATTGTATTACATATTGTAGTTTATTTGCAATAATCAACTACAGTTCTGTATCATTGTGAGTTTGATTCTTTGTGATTTATTTTTCCAGTTATGATGGTGTCCAAAGGTTTAAACCAGGTTGCTGGAGCTGGATAGCAATAATTGAAAACAAATCGTTTATCTTAGGCATTATCACTTTAATTGTTGCAATTCTTCCAAAGAGTATAAGGGGCAAATTTGTCCATCAATGAAGTTTGTCACTTATTGTTTTAAAAACTGGAATGATATTAAATTTGAATAACTGACAACTGCAGAGAGAATCTAATACCCAGATATGTAATGTGATTGGCATTCAGAGGGATGGGGAATGTTTTTTAATTGCATCATAAAGTTATGCTGCTGCAATAGTATAATATACAAATATACTAATTGAGATACAATTTTACCAGTTATGTGTGATGCTCTGTGATGGTCATAGAGAACACCACAGACAACTGTGTGGCACATCACTGTTAAACATGCTGATTGCAACCCTGGGCATCATGAACTGTACAATATTAACCTCAGACAACGTTCTCGGAGTGAAATCTATAAACATATTCATCTAACTATCATTACTTTCCCTAACAGCTCATTGGATGAGAGGCCATTAAGTGAAAGGGAGTTTTAATATCCTTTCTATTTTTAAGTTTAAAAAAACACAGACATAAAAATTTCAGAAAGTGAGACAGAGAAAGGAAACCAGACTTTAAAATGGTGCTTCGCTCTTGAGTTGCAACAGTAGCGTAACGAGGGGTGGCCCGAGTGCCGCAGGGTGAGGGGCAGGACGCACAGACTCCAACGTCTGGGACGTACATTTATTAACATTTAACACAGAACACTAACGGCACTCACAAGAATCACACGCGATTAATACAAACAAGAAACGGTTAACTGCAAATGCACTGTATATGCAAAATGAAAGATGCAGGGAGTGGTTGGTCTCTTTTTCAATCAAATCTGAACAGAGTGAAATCTTCACATTTGATTAATTTGACAGACTTTAAAGGGATAATAGACAACATATAAAATGGAACAGAACACGATATAAAAAGGAACTAAATGAAAAACAAACGAAAAAATACTTTTTATCACACTTGCCCAGACAAGCACCAAATCAGACCAAAATCGATCAAGCAAAGGCATAACTGGGAAGAAGCATATTAGCCATTTATTACTCTATTGTTAACAACCTAACAACAGTAATCTGATTGTTAACTGATTGTTAACATACTTTTCAAGTCTTTAACCGTTTTGCTCCCAACATCCTATATGAATGGGTACGAATGCGGCTCATTACCCGCCTGCACAAACTGCTTCTGAAATACTGGGCAGCTAAAGGGTTCTTCACCTGTGTGGATTCTCATATGCTGCTTTCTGTGGCCTGTTTCGCCAAAGCCCTTCCTTACAGTACTATGACAAGCAGACAACCCTGTGTGAGGGTTTAGGTGCTCCTCAAGAGCCTG
This sequence comes from Electrophorus electricus, assembly GCF_041902795.1. Taxonomy (NCBI): domain Eukaryota; kingdom Metazoa; phylum Chordata; class Actinopteri; order Gymnotiformes; family Gymnotidae; genus Electrophorus; species Electrophorus electricus. Next base: position 504,143 of record NW_027658693.1, on the reverse strand, counting down.
TGCATGTTAGAAACACATGTTGCAAATATCAGTGACGTTATTTCTCATTTTTGTGATTAGCCATGTTTTTCTGTAGCTACAAATACTTTGATTTTGAAAAAAAGTTTTTGGTAATTTAATAAAACAGACATCTTAAGTTTTACGACAAAATGTGCAAATAAGCTGGCCTGAGAGGTGCGTTCGGGAATATGACTCAGTGCGTCTCTGGTGCTGCTTTTGATGAGTGCAGTGTCATGAGAGTGCGGCCATCTAGCAGTACAAAGAGGGGTTACAGCTTCTCCCGGACGTTTCCAATAAATGTCTAGATTTGTGAGTTATAGAAAGACAGCTGGAAGAGAAGTCCTCCCAGCCCAGCACACAGGGCCAAGTGTCAAAGCGCTGGGAGGTGAACTGAACTTTCATCTTAGTGAGGTACTCCTGAACCCTCTTACAGTCATCAGACAGCAGCAGCCACGCATGTTTGGTCATGGGGTCCAATGTGACCTCATCCACAGCACTGCAGATCCAGTTCCACAATGAATTTGGAATGGATTTTGAAGTTCTCCAGGATCGCTGTTTACTGAGGACCCAAAGCTGTGAAACTACATCCTGGTTATGTTTGAGTAGAGACCATGCGATGAAGTCCAGGACAGGCAGCATGGGTTCCAGCTTCTTCTTAAGCTCCAGCTGCCTGAAATTCTGTGCCAACTCTGCCCTCATCATGCCGCACCGCTCTGAGACTGTCTGGAGTTCTTTAGCCCATTCAGTGTTTCTCTGCTTGGTCTCCTTCACTGCCTAGGTCCTTCACTTCCTCTCTCCTGCTGCCCTTCACGTGGACTGAACAACGTATCAACAGCTTTGAGACGGCTGGCCCACTGAAAAATGTGCTGGCAACAGTGTGGGGGTGTACGGTTCCACCGCAGTCATTACTGCTACTGGATGCAGCTGCAGCGCCCTCGTCAGGCTTACAGACACGCTCCACCTCTTGTTTCCACTGAGCGATAAACTTCACGCACTCCTTGAGACCGGCAAATTCCTCAGGTCTGGTGCTTGAGGTAATAAAAAGAGAACAGAGGTTTAACATTGAATTAGACATATTAATAACATAATCACAGAATGGTATGTGTCCTTTCAGAATGATTTGTGTACAGGGCAGAGGCCTCTGTAAAGGCCTCTGCAGGCTTCTGCAAAGGATGGTGGATAGGCTCCAGCACACTTACAAGTATGAGATATTATTTCCATCAGGCTCAGGACCATCTCTTTAGGATAAGGTCAAGAGAAATCTCTTGGAATGTGGTGTTAACAGGTTCCAACTGGTGTGGGTGTTTTATATTACTTTGCATATATTGACAAATGTATGGTTTGGATGCAATGGACGTGAAGACAAACGCAAATATGTAAAGGAATGTGGGGTGAATACATAACCACTACTGAAAAATGTATGAAAATGTGGGTTCTCTGATTTTTAGACATTCTCCAGAGGGTGCCTCAATAATGCGTGTTAATGTTAACCTACAATAAAGTACGTGCACAGTTATGCTATTTAACCAATTCTGAAGTCTGCATTTTTATTTAATATTTGAATTGAACTTTAAAACTAGCCGACTGGGCACCTAGGAACCACATACTGTTGCTATGTGCAGAGATGTGGGCTTGCAGCCCATTGTTGGGCAGAGTCCATCGCACTGCTCCAATAGACCTGCTCTGACTGCTACTTTCCCACGTCGGCAGTCGAAGTCGTTTCTCCTTCACAATGCTTTTCACCTGGTTGGCCAGTTTCACCGTCTCAGTAGACAAGCTAAAAGAAACTGTTGGCAGCCTCTCGTTGCTCCTGTAATATGACCGTCGCCAGACCAGAGAGCTGGATGGCAGTGTGGCACTTGCAGCTGCAGTTTGTTTGCTTCAAGATTTAATACGTGTAAGTGACCTTTGCTTCTCGTCCTGTCTTTACTGGTTTGTTAATAAGGTCATTTGAAATTGTGTTGTACATAAAGGAATATTACAGAATTATTCTCTATTTTAAGCTACACTGTGGGGTTTTGTTTTTTTGATCTTTACATTTATATTAATGCAACCCAATACACTTATCTAATGATCAGCTATGACCTGTAAGAACTGACAATCTGAACATTCAAACTTTAAGAGGAATAAAAACAAAAAAATGATCAGCTGTTCATGTCAAAATCTGTAATATGTAATAGAAATAACTGTAATATGTTCAATATAACTGTAATATGTTCAATTACCACCATGTAACATATAACTGTAAATATGCCAATTGCAAGATGGGACTGTACATTCTGTACATACATATATAAATATCCATATATACATTGTACATATAAACATAATATATATATATATATATATATATATATATTGTACATGCACTATTAATATATTTTTGTATATATATAGAATATATTTCTCTATGCACCCCTGTTTTTCTTTTTCCTCAGATTGGACAGAGCACTCAACCATTTCACTGTGAGTTATACTGTGTATGACTATGTATGCGACAAATAAACCAAACTTGAAATGATTTTACCTTTTTCTGTCGTTTTCATTTTAAGCTTAGAATAACCAAGGCCTGGACTTTGTAAGGTGGTTTTGAATCCAGGTCAGCTAGGTGAGGACACCAATAGCTTACTGGGTAAGCAGCCACACTCTAACAATGGTGGGCTCGTGTGCAGAACAGTTAGAGCTTGGATCAAGCAAAACAAGAGGAAAAAACGAAACACCTCGGTGAGCGTGGAAAAGGGGAGAACAAAGAACGCCACGGAAAGAAATGGCAACCCCGATGCACTGGGGAAAACTCGAACTAAAAGTTCCCAAACAAAACCAGAAAACGGGGAGAAACTTGAATGGCTAAGGGAAGCCTCAGGAGAGAGACAGACTCGAGAGGGGAAAACTGGAGAAGGGAGGGGACGTGTAAAAACACTGACACCCTCGCAGAACAGAAAAGAGGCATAGCACAAGGGCTCACAGACCTCAATACCCCGAGTTACCGGCTAGGAGCTTGGCTCAAAACTTTAACAAAAACCCAGCACTGAATGACTGGGTCACTGGGCTTATATAAGGTCTAGCCCAGCTGTTGGGTGTTGATCCTGATCAGTGGCGTGGTTGACTCGACGCCTCCCTCTGGTCGAGGGGGCCTCGGCCTGGTGCCAACCCTTACAGGCTTGATGTCTACAGACATGGCAAAAATATTTCAATGTTCAATGCATTTCAGTTTCAATGTTTATTTTTTTCAGTTAAAATGTTATTTTTTTTTACTGCTTATTCTTCCATTAGACAGCCAGAAGCGCAGCACTGGTTAAAGTTTTTGAGCGGCTTCCTGCGCGCACTGGTCCTGGAGCACAGCGACTGCCTCATCCACCTTAGGGTGCAGAGACTCAGGAGACTCCAGCATATGCAGTAGCTCCGAGTTGTCCAGTTCCAGGAACAGACCCGTGATCTTCCCTGCAAGGGTGGGCTGCATGTTCTGGATCAGGGGAAACAGACGCTCACCCAGTATCTGCTTCTGCTCCTGTGGAGGTGCAGCAGCCAGCATGGAGGCACTGAGAGGTTCCTGACCCTGCACATGGACCGCAGCCAGCTGCACGGGCACCTGGAGCTCTGCCCCCAGGTGCTGCTGTGGGTTGAGAAACATAAATGTTTTATAATTGATTTGACTGATAAATGGTAAGTTCGACATTTATATCTAAGGGCTGTGTGCCCAGGTGTTGCTGTGGGCTGTGAACGCCTGAGGTGGTTTTGTACTGTGGTACTGCTCTCACCAGCGACGCCTTGTTGGCAGCTTCCGCGCTGGCCATCCCTGTCCCCGGAGCCTCAGATGCCATGGTCTGATAGGCCATCGTGCGTGGGACCTGGCAGGCGGTGGTTGGTCGGATGGCGCTGAAGGCCTGCGGGCAGGATGCGGCTGGACCGATGGCACTCGGCATATCCTGGACTTGCTGTGGGTGGACGCACTGCATGGCCCAGCAAGGGCTGGGGAGGAGTTGTGCCAGCTGGCTGCTTGCGCAGTAGGCAGGCCAGTTCTGAGCTTGTGGAATGGCTTCCATGTTGTAGCCGGAGGGCGGGGCAGGCTGGTAGGGGTTGAGCACGAGGTTGGGCAAGGCACTCACGCTGGCCGTGCGCTTCATGTACTTGTTGGAGAGGTGGGCCTGCCGCTCCTCCTTGCGCTGCGCCAGAGCCACGTACAGCGGCTTGGTGCCTACAACGCGCCCATTCATCTCCGTCATGGCCGTGGCGGCCTCCTCCGGCGAGGAGAAACACACGAAGCCGAACCCTTTGGAGCGGCCGCCCTCCATCATCACCTTGGCACTTGTGATGGTCCCGAACGGAGAGAACTCCTTACGTAGACGCGCGTCGTCCAGACCGTCGTCTAGGTTCTTGACGTACAGGTTGTCTCCCTGGTAGCGAGTCATACCGTCCTGCTTCATCTGCTCAAACTTTCGTTTCAGCCCTGTCTGCCTCTCGCCTTTCTTCTGGGCATAACCCACATACACCTTCTTCCCATTCAGCTCCTTCCCATTTATCTCATCCACAGCCCTCTGGGCATCCTCGTGCCTCTCGTAGTTCACAAAGCCAAAGCCCTTGGACTTGCCGCTCTCGTCGGTCATGACGCGAGTGCTCAGCGTTTGGCCAAACTTGCTGAAGATCTCCTTCAGCTTGTCGTCGTCCATGTCCTCTCCAAAGTTCTTGACGTACACATTGGTGAACTTTTTGGCCCTGGCCCCCATCTCAGCCTCTCGCTCCTTGCGAGACTTGAAGTGGCCAATGAACACTTTGCGGTCATTGAGCAACATGCCATTAAGTCTCTCAATTGCTCTCTCCGCAGCCTCACGGGTCTCAAAGTGCACAAAGCCGTAGCCCTTAGAGCCATTCTCGTCACACACCACCTTGCTGGAAAGGATGTTCCCAAAGGCAGAGAATGTGTCGTAAAGAGCTTCGCTGTCAATAGACTTGTCAAGGTTCTTGATGAAGATGTTGCCAACTCCACTCTTCCTCAGAGAGGGGTCTCTCTGGGACCACATAATTCGCACAGGTCTGCCTTTGATGATGTTAAAGTTCATAGTGTCCAAAGCACGCTCAGCATCTGCCTGCTGCTGAAAGTTCACGTATGCGTATCCAAGTGAGCGGAGGGTCATCGCGTCCCTGCAAATCCGTACGGAGACTATTGCGCCAGCAGGACTGAATTTCTCGTATAGCATGGCCTCGGTAACGTCTGGATGAAGGTCACCCACGTACAACGAAGTCATCGGCGAACTTGGAGCACTTGGATTCATTTTCGTGAGGATCGTCGGTCAACCTTTCTGGAAATCGTAGTCGAAAGTAGTAAATGAATAAAATAAAATCGTAAATGATTTAACCAAATGATCTAACTGCACGAATTATAAAACAGTTTGAAACAGCAATTCAACAGAGCCAGGCAAGTGTCGACCGACCAAAGCGATCAAAGCAACACTTTAGCTTTAGATTCAAATACATGACAACTTGGTTGTTACGTAAGAGTGCTTTTACGTAAATGTTTATTTTTAAATATTATACAAACGCTATTTATTTATTTATGAATTATTCAATTATTTTAACTTATAACGTTAATAGCGTGAATGAGAGGCTTTAACAACGCCTTATATTTCAAAATATTACCTAGTCACAGCATTTTCCAAAAATCGTCCATATGCTGCTCACACTGAATCATTTACCGCATGGCTCAGAATAAATACTTTTAGTTTGATAAACGCAGCAACATTCATTTTCTTTAGCCTAATGCTCGGCAAAAAACATCGCATTAAAGTTAATTAATGGGATGAAATCAGTTTGCCTTGGAGCAGGCCTATGTTCTTTGAGGTTAAAAATCATCGCCTGGATTGTAAACCTTAGTAGAGTTCCACAACGAGGTGCGATTTGTAAAAGGACGTCTTTTTCTCTCCGAGTTAGAAATCTGGAGAAATAAATATATCAATTGATTTCCGCCCATCGGAGGACCTTTAGAACTTTATTATTTATTCATTATTTATTTCTAACTTCTCACTGTGTCCAACTATATCGGGTGTATAAAACGTATGAACAGACATAAATAACGTGGGGGAAACGGGAATAGGGGAGAGAGGAAAAATAAGACGAACAGAGACGAAACAGACAAACGGGAAATGCAGATAGAGTATTTTAAGTATTTGCCACCTGCACCATTACGGGAATGTGTGTGTGTGTGTGTGTGTGTGTGTGTGTGTGTGTGTGTGTGTGTGTGTGTGTGTGTGTGTGTGTGTGTGTTCGTGTGTGACTGCTTGTGTGCGTCTGCCTGTGTGTGTGTGTGAGAGAGAGAGAGAGAGGCTATGTGCGAGTGCACTGTATATGTACACGTACTAGATTGGGATATTTATCATTTATGGATTAGCTCTGTAAACCTTTTATCAAAGGAGTCCAGTCTAGGTTATTGGTTCTTATTGATTCATTCTGAGATTTTTTTCCATTGATATGTAGTCTATCAATAGATTTTTCCATTCGGTGACACTAATATTATTTTTTGTTTTCCAATTCATGAGTATGTTTGTATTTGCAATTAATAATGTTATATATATATTATCCTGTTTTTTTTCTATTGTCACATTGGTTGATGACATGTCTCCTAGGAGACATAAAGATGGTGTTGGATGGATAGGGTTATTTAAATCATGGGACATGTGTGTGATTACTTATTGCCAAAATTGCTTGATAGGTGTGCTCTGCCACACGATGTGAATGTAATCGTCAGCTGTCTTTGGAGTAAATTATGTACAGATTGCTGAGCTTGTGAAACCAATTTTAAACATCCAATGTGTAGTATAATGTAATCTATGTATTATTTTGTACTGAATGCATTGTAGGTTAGTGTTGCTGTCATGTGGTAATTATTATTACACATTTTAATCCAAACTGTGGCGTCGGGAGCTAGTAATAAATCTTCCTCCCATTGTCTCGATGGGAGAGTAATTATGCGATTTGATTTCATTATTAGTTTGTATATCTTATGTGATAGTTTTTTTGTATTAGGAATGTTTATAATACTGATATGGATGCAGGTGAGTTTAATGTCTCTGAACTGATAGTTGCTCTTACCTGCTTTCTATATCTTATGTTTGGGCTACTTGTGGAAGTGACATGAAAGCAGTGTTATGTTTATGTTAGTGTGGAGTTTGATATCTTGTGGAATTTCCACCAGGCTGTTAGTATCATGGCCACCCACAAATTGTTGATCATGAATGTTCTTTAATTGATTTGACTGATAAATGGTAAGTCTGACTTTTAGATCTTTGCATAATGTTTGCTATATGTCTATCCATATTCTGTCTGATATACTAAGTTTTATCCATTTTATACCATATTATAGTTGATTTGCAATAATCAACTACAGTTCTGTAATGTTGTGAGTTTGATTCTATGTGATTTATTTTTCCAGTAGAATCAAGTTATGATGTTGTACAAAGATTTTAGACAGGTTGGTGGCGCTGGAATAATTGAAAACAAATAATTTCGTTTAGGTAATATTCTCATTTTAATTATTGCAGTTTGTCCAAAGAGCATAAGGGGCAAATTTGTCCATCAATGAAGTTCGTCGCTTATTGTTTTAATAATTGGATGACTATTTATTTTTGAATAACAGACAACTGGGAAGAGAATTTAATACCCAGATATGTAATATGATTGGTATTCAGGGGGATGGGGTTTTTAATTGCATCATAAAGTTATGCTGCTAATATATAGTATAATACACAAATATCCTACTGGAGATACAATTTGACCAGTTATGTGTGATGTTCTGTGATGATCATATAGAACACCACAGACAACTGTTTGGCACATCACTGTTAAACCTCCTGATTGCAACCCGGGGCATCGTGAACTGTACAACATGACCCTCAGACAATGATCTCTGAGTGAAAGCGATAAACATAATCATCTTCATATCATCACTTTCTCTACAAGTTCAGTGGAAGAGATGTCAGTTAAAGGGAGTTTTAATACCCTTTCCATCTTTAAATTTAATAAAAACACAGATGGAAAAATTCCAGAAAGTGAGAGAGAGAAAGGAAACTAGACTTTAAAATAATGCTGCCCTCTTGATTTACAACTGTAGATTATTGAAATTATTACAAATGTCCGATGCCAAAAGGGATTGTGTCAGTGTTTCACTACTCAGTATTGCATTTGGTAGACAGTATAAACAATTAGACTATGGTTAAAAAAATCACAGAAATAAAGCAAACACCAATATAATCTTGAACCACCTAGTGCCAGGAAACATTAGATTACTGGAACAAAATCAGACAACTAGCAGAACAACTTTTTAACCAATGATGCAGATGCACTTTTAGTGGATTTATTTATCTGTATTTCAATCCACTAAAGTTTTTCACTTGATCTAACATTACATTTAAGACCGAAATCCTGTTACGTCTCACAGAAGATTCCACTGATCAAGCTGCTACTTACCCATCCTGGTCCTGGAGTACCTTTGCTCTGTACACTTTAGTGATGTCTTTGCTACCAACAAGCCTATTTTAATCCATCAGATAGTAACCAAACGCTCCTTTGCTGCAGAGCACAGAAATCATTCAAATTTGCAGTCAACAGATACATCTGGGCCAGATTTTGGATCAATGGACTAGGCTGGAACTGCACATATACTGTATATGCAAAATTCAAAATACGGGGAGTGGTTGGTCTCTTTTGCAATCAAATCTGAATACTATGGAATTCGTTTCACATTTGTTTAATTTGACAGATTTTAAATGGATAATGGACATCACTAGACAAAAAGGAATAAACAACTATATGAAAAGGAACAAAACCAAAAACAAAGGAAGACTTTAACACACTTGCCCAAACAAGCACTAAATCTGACAAAAATAGATCAACCAATGACATAGCTGTGAAGGAACATATTAGCCATTGTTTTCTTGTCATCAACAGTAATTTTAACTGATTGTTAACATACTGTTCAAGTCTTCAACTGATTTGCTCCCAACATACAAATATGGTTACATTGGGTACAAATATGGTTCATTACCCACCTGCACAAATTGCTTCTGACATACTGGGCAGCTACAGGGTTCTTCTCCCATGTGGATTCTGACATACTGGGCAGCTACGGGCTTCTTCAGTTGTGTGGATTGTCTTCTGCTCCTCCATGTGGCCTGTTTCACCAAAGCCCTTCCTGCAGTATTTGCAGCACTATGGGAAGCGGACACCCTTGTGTGTGCGTTTAGGTGCTTCTCAAGAGTCTGGGCACGTTTGAAACACCTGCCCCAAACATCACTGACATTATTTCTTGTAGGTGATTAGCCACGTGTTTCTCTAGTCACAAGTACTTTTTGATTTATTTGTTTTTTTAAATAGGTAATTTTATATATGATGGCAACAAATGACATTTTAAGTTTTATGACAAAACGTGCAAACAAGCTGGCCTGAGAGGTGTGTAGCGGGATATGACTCAGTGCGTCTCTGGTGCTGCTTTTGATGAGTACAGTGTCATGAGTGTGTCTGTCCAGCGGTGCAAAGAGGGGATACAGCAAGGCATGGCATGGTGTTTATTCATTCGTTTGCATAGAAAATGACGCCTTTTCACATTGTGGAAGTACAAATATGGCGGTCTTTTTTGTGCGGCGTAGTAATGACATATGTTGTGGAATTTTGAACAAACAGCAAGTCAGACGTGATTAAGAGAGTAATTTAATAAGAAAAAGAATAAAATAAATGTTTGGCTCTCCTCAGGTAGGGAGCCCCGAGTATACAAAACCGTGGCTAGTTATACTACTCCTGTGCTGTCTTTAACCAATCATCTTTTCTTAAGCAGCTCTTCTTTCCTTTGTTGCTGTGGCTATAAGCCAATCAGCTCTCAGCTTGGTTTTTTCCACAAACCAACCCAAACTGACTCCAAACAGTGTGGGTTGTGTGTCAAGTTGACCTTGATGTTAACAGTTCCTGATACATGTTCAACTTAATCAGCAACAGGCGGATATAAATGTGCAAACGGCATTATTAATTTAAGAACAAAAGGATCAGTGTGATTTTATATGAATCACATAATACATAGTTTCGTATCATTTTCCATCACACGTAAAAACAGAGTCTCACCGTATTGTCGGGCAGGAGGATCTGGACTCATTTATTACTTGATATCTTCCCCCATCTAGCGGTCATTAGAGGTTAGTCTTGAATTGATTTCTGTCGTGCAATATTTTAGATATAAATGTTTACATTTTCTATTACAGAACACGGCAAAGTATAGTCAACCAGTTCTAACCTTTTGAGAAAAACTTTAACTTCAAAGTAGGTGAATCTATTTACTTAGATTGAACCAATCGGATCACAGTTTATTTACATAGCATCAATGCTTTGAGTGCTTTAGATATAAGGACATCATGGCGATCTTTCTGCTCACACCTCAGTCAGTCTATAATTCTGTACTATGTGTTTCTATAGCTTCCAACTTTCACGAGTTTCTTGAATCTGTGGAGAAAAGTGCAGACTCAGGTACTTTCTTATTTGTGAACTTTTATACATTTTATGTAATTTATTTATCATCTATAATGTTTTATTACTTTTCATTTATAGATATAAGGACACAAAAACAGTTCATATACTCAATGAATTGTTACAAGATAATCTTTTCTAGAGAATGTTTACCATTTGTTAAAAGACTGATTTATTTCTAAAAGTTTATGCAGTGTGTTAATTTGTCACATGGAGGCAGAAGGGGTGAATCTGATATACCCCTCTTCCATCATCAACTATTCATGGAGTCCTTCAGTGGAGCTTGTACAACCAAAGAAACGCATACAGCGGTCACCGGCGGTTCTAAGTTACATCTAAAGAGGTCTAGGCCTATACACACTGTTCCACCTGAGGTAATAAAATGTTTTGGGGTAAAGGTATTTTCATGAGGCGATCTGTGATCTAATTATAATAGGCTTTGAAGCTCTCTGCAACAGGTGCAGAGTGGTGCAAGACTGTGTTTGAAAGCATAAAGAGGAATAATGTTTCTGGGGTATCTTAAGGCCTTTGTGGGTCTGTAAGTGCAGAGCAGAGGCTCTGATGCAGGTGGTTTCAAGGCCTCTGTGGAAGTCTACGGCAGATGACTCTGGACTGTTCCCGTGAGAAATAGCTTCCTAAGTATTGGTAAAGATCCCGGCTTTTAAAAGACGTGAAAGCCTCTTCGAGAGTTCTGTGGCTAAGCAAGGTTCATTATCTTACCATAAGAGCAGGGTGATACTGACCTGCAACATCATCTTGCAGGTGTTTGATGGTATGAGTTGAGATTATCTTTGTTAAAAACAAAAACAACAACAACAAAAAAAAAAAAACCCAGGAAAATCTTCCAATAGGATATACTGGGGTCAAGCTTCAATTTGTACAATGATAGATCTCAATTTGCATATATTGAATAATGTATGGTTGAACACAGTGGTTGAGATTTCAAACACCAGTATGTAGAGAAGGTGTGGCAATCACATAATCAGTTGTGAAAACTGGATAAAAATGTGTGTTCCTTGTGTGATTATTAGACATATTCTGGACTATGCCTCGTTTGTATGTAACGCTGAGCTCAAAATAAATAATGGACCTACTACTCTCTTCAATTAATTCTGCATCTTTATTTTCTGTTTAAAGAGGACTTAATAAAATTACTGGAATGTGGGCAATATCTAGTAACACAGTGCCGAGTCTGCTAAACGTAGATCCCAGCCTTTTATATGGCCTCTTCCCTTTAATTCTACTGACTATAATTAATGTAAACCTTGTCGATTCTGGTGTTTGCTGTATAGAGGTAGCGAAAACTTTGCTAAAACAATGAAAAATATGCATCCTGTGAAAAGTTTATTGAACAATATAACATTGTTCCTTACCCAGAGCCATAACACGTCATTGATGGAAATCACACTGATGTGAGGGTGGTATGGGCCAACTCAACTGTATTTCCTGATTGTTTTATTCTGCAGGAGGATGTGGTCCAAATATTTAAAAAATCACAGGTTTGTTTAAGAGGACATAGTCGAACAGTTTGGGCTTACTGTTATTTTAATACTAGTGGTAACTATTAGTAAATACAACAATCTGACCATCCTCATACTGCATTGAGGGGTGATGGGGTGATGGTACCAGATGATGTTTAGGTATGTGGTTATGTTAATTTATTTTTGTTCCTTTATATTCACATATTTTGCAAGTGCGTATGTTATTGAGTTTAAAACCATCCATATATTATGCAATTATAGAAAATACAGAAACTGCATGAGACTTCTCTTGACTTGCTAGAAGTTCAGACTGTAGCAAGCTTAGCATTAGTAAATGGAATAGGTGTCATTTTAAGGATTCATTTAAAGTATTCATGAGGTATTTCTCCTAACATCGATGTATCGACAGTACCAATAAAATAAATAGCATAACAAGAATTACAGGTGTATAATAGTGTAATTACCCACAATGGTTGAAGTGTTTGAAAAGAGTTGTATAAAAGAATAGTTGGTTGGTTCGTGGCATAAAGTCATGAAACGGTGAAATGAGGTCATAAAAAGAGTGTTTACAGGGGAAAGTGCTTTAACATTGAATTAGACAAACTAATAACATAAAACAAGGGAGTTTAGAGATTCTGTGTCCTTTCGTAATGATTTGTGCATATGGCAGGCTGCTGCAAAGGATCCTGGGTAAGCTTCAGCAGACCTCAGTGTAAGATATATTAATAATATTAATCATAATAATACTATTCAGAGGTTACTTGACTAGTAATCAGAATGTTGCTAGTTCAAGCCCTACCACTGCCAAGTTACCACTGCTGGGTCCCTGAACAGCAATGAATCCTCAATTGTATTATTAATACAATCCAATACACATGCCTAATGCTCAGCTGTCAACTGCAAAAACTGACATTCTGAGCATTCGAACAGTAAGAGGAACAAAAAGAAAGGAGTCACCGACTGTACACGTGTCAATCATTTAGCCTTTTTACATGTTGTTTTAGTTTACTGTAATCAAGGCCTGAAACTGGAGTCTATGGACCAGGCAAAAATATTTCAATATTTAATGCGTTTTTATTTTTTCAGCCAGCATAAGCGGAAGCTCCAAGTTGTCGATCTCCAGGAGCAAACCCGTCCCTGCAAGGTTGGGGTGCATGTTCTGGATCACGGGAAACAGACCATCGATCACCCAACATCTGCTTCTGCTCCTGCGGAGGTTCCAGATCCAGCACGGAGGCAGTGAGAGGTTCCTGGCCCAGAGATTGGTCTGCAGCGGGCCTGATGGTACTCGGCATGTATTGGAAATGCTGTGGCTGAATGCTGTGCGTAGCCCAGCGGGTGCTGGGGTGGAGCTGTGCCAGTTGCCTGCTCGGGTAGCAGGTAGCCCAGTTCTGAGCCTGTGGAATGGCCATCATGAAGTAGCCGGAGGGCGGGGCGGGCTGGTAGGGGTTGAGCACTGGGTTGCGCACGGCACTCACGCTGGCCATGCGCTGCATGTACTGGTGGGTGAGGTGGGCCTGCCGCTCCTCCTTGCGCTGCGCCAGGGCCACGTACAGCGGCTTGGTGCCTACGATGCACCCGTTCATCTCCTTCATTGCCTCGGTGGCCTCCTCCGGCGAGGAGAAACACACAAAGCCGAACCCTTTGGAGCGGCCGCCCTCCGTCATCACCTTGGCACTCGTGAATGTCCCGAATAGAGAGAACTCTTTACGCAGACGCTCGTCGTCCAGACTGTCGTCTAGGTTTTTAACGTACAGGTTCACTCCCTGGTAGCGAGTCGTGCCGTCCTGCTTCATCTGCTCAAACTTGCGTTTGAGCTCTGTCTGCCTCTCGCCTTTCTTCTGGGCACGAGCCACATACAGCTGCTTCCCATTCAACTTCTTCCCGTTCATCTCATCCACAGCCCTTTTGGCATCCTCGTGCCTCTCGAAGCTCACAAAGCCAAAGCCCTTGGACTTGCCGCTCTCGTCTGTCATGACGCGACGGCTCAGCGTTGGGCCGAACTTGCTGAAGATCTCATTTAGCTTGTTGTCGTCCATGTCCTCCCAAGTATGAGATATTATTTCCATCAGGCTCAGGACCATCTCTTTAGGATAAGGTCAAGAGAAATCTCTTGGAATGTGGTGTTAACAGGTTCCAACTGGTGTGGGTGTTTTATATTACTTTGCATATATTGACAAATGTATGGTTTGGATGCAATGGACGTGAAGACAAACGCAAATATGTAAAGGAATGTGGGGTGAATACATAACCACTACTGAAAAATGTATGAAAATGTGGGTTCTCTGATTTTTAGACATTCTCCAGAGGGTGCCTCAATAATGCGTGTTAATGTTAACCTACAATAAAGTACGTGCACAGTTATGCTATTTAACCAATTCTGAAGTCTGCATTTTTATTTAATATTTGAATTGAACTTTAAAACTAGCCGACTGGGCACCTAGGAACCACATACTGTTGCTATGTGCAGAGATGTGGGCTTGCAGCCCATTGTTGGGCAGAGTCCATCGCACTGCTCCAATAGACCTGCTCTGACTGCTACTTTCCCACGTCGGCAGTCGAAGTCGTTTCTCCTTCACAATGCTTTTCACCTGGTTGGCCAGTTTCACCGTCTCAGTAGACAAGCTAAAAGAAACTGTTGGCAGCCTCTCGTTGCTCCTGTAATATGACCGTCGCCAGACCAGAGAGTGGAACTGGATGGCAGTGTGGCACTTGCAGCTGCAGTTTGTTTGCTTCAAGATTTAATACGTGTAAGTGACCTTTGCTTCTCGTCCTGTCTTTACTGGTTTGTTAATAAGGTCATTTGAAATTGTGTTGTACATAAAGGAATATTACAGAATTATTCTCTATTTTAAGCTACACTGTGGGGTTTTGTTTTTTTGATCTTTACATTTATATTAATGCAACCCAATACACTTATCTAATGATCAGCTATGACCTGTAAGAACTGACAATCTGAACATTCAAACTTTAAGAGGAATAAAAACAAAAAAATGATCAGCTGTTCATGTCAAAATCTGTAATATGTAATAGAAATAACTGTAATATGTTCAATATAACTGTAATATGTTCAATTACCACCATGTAAAATATAACTGTAAATATGTCAATTGCAAGATGGGACTGTACATTCTGTACATACATATATAAATATCCATATATACATTGTACATATAAACATAATATATATATATATATATATATATATATATATATATATATATATATATATTGTACATGCACTATTAATATATTTTTGTATATATATAGAATATATTTCTCTATGCACCCCTGTTTTTCTTTTTCCTCAGATTGGACAGAGCACTCAACCATTTCACTGTGAGTTATACTGTGTATGACTATGTATGCGACAAATAAACCAAACTTGAAATGATTTTACCTTTTTCTGTCGTTTTCATTTTAAGCTTAGAATAACCAAGGCCTGGACTTTGTAAGGTGGTTTTGAATCCAGGTCAGCTAGGTGAGGACACCAATAGCTTACTGGGTAAGCAGCCACACTCTAACAATGGTGGGCTCGTGTGCAGAACAGTTAGAGCTTGGATCAAGCAAAACAAGAGGAAAAAACGAAACACCTCGGTGAGCGTGGAAAAGGGGAGAACAAAGAACGCCACTGAAAGAAATGGCAACCCCGATGCACTGGGGAAAACTCGAACTAAAAGTTCCCAAACAAAACCAGAAAACGGGGAGAAACTTGAATGGCTAAGGGAAGCCTCAGGAGAGAGACAGACTCGAGAGGGGAAAACTGGAGAAGGGAGGGGACGTGTAAAAACACTGACACCCTCGCAGAACAGAAAAGAGGCATAGCACAAGGGCTCACAGACCTCAATACCCAGAGTTACCGGCTAGGAGCTTGGCTCAAAACTTTATCAAAAAATCAGCACTGAATGACCGGGTCACTGGGCTTATATAAGGTCTAGCCCAGCTGTTGGGTGTTGATCCTGATCAGTGGCGTGGTTGACTCGACGCCTCCCTCTGGTCGAGGGGGCCTCGGCCTGGTGCCAACCCTTACAGGCTTGATGTCTACAGACATGGCAAAAATATTTCAATGTTCAATGCATTTCAGTTTCAATGTTTATTTTTTTCAGTTAAAATGTTAATTTTTTTTACTGCTTATTCTTCCATTAGACAGCCAGAAGCGCAGCACTGGTTAAAGTTTTTGAGCGGCTTCCTGCGCGCACTGGTCCTGGAGCACAGCGACTGCCTCATCCACCTTAGGGTGCAGAGACTCAGGAGACTCCAGCATATGCAGTAGCTTCGAGTTGTCCAGTTCCAGGAACATACACGTGATCTTCCCTGCAAGGGTGGGCTGCATGTTCTGGATCAGGGGAAACAGACGCTCACCCAGTATCTGCTTCTGCTCCTGTGGAGGTGCAGCAGCCAGCATGGAGGCACTGAGAGGTTCCTGACCCTGCACATGGACCGCAGCCAGCTGCACGGGCACCTGGAGCTCTGCCCCCAGGTGCTGCTGTGGGTTGAGAAACATAAATGTTTTATAATTGATTTGACTGATAAATGGTAAGTTCGACATTTATATCTAAGGGCTGTGTGCCCAGGTGTTGCTGTGGGCTGTGAACGCCTGAGGTGGTTTTGTACTGTGGTACTGCTCTCACCAGCGACGCCTTGTTGGCAGCTTCCGCGCTGGCCATCCCTGTCCCCGGAGCCTCAGATGCCATGGTCTGATAGGCCATCGTGCGTGGGACCTGGCAGGCGGTGGTTGGTCGGATGGCGCTGAAGGCCTGCGGGCAGGATGCGGCTGGACCGATGGCACTCGGCATATCCTGGACTTGCTGTGGGTGGACGCACTGCATGGCCCAGCAAGGGCTGGGGAGGAGTTGTGCCAGCTTGCTGCTTGCGCAGTAGGCAGGCCAGTTCTGAGCTTGTGGAATGGCTTCCATGTTGTAGCCGGAGGGCGGGGCAGGCTGGTAGGGGTTGAGCACGAGGTTGGGCAAGGCACTCACGCTGGCCGTGCGCTTCATGTACTTGTTGGAAAGGTGGGCCTGCCGCTCCTCCTTGCGCTGCGCCAGAGCCACGTACAGCGGCTTGGTGCCTACAACGCGCCCATTCATCTCCGTCATGGCCGTGGCGGCCTCCTCCGGCGAGGAGAAACACACGAAGCCGAACCCTTTGGAGCGGCCGCCCTCCATCATCACCTTGGCACTTGTGATGGTCCCGAACGGAGAGAACTCCTTACGTAGACGCGCGTCGTCCAGACCGTCGTCTAGGTTCTTGACGTACAGGTTGTCTCCCTGGTAGCGAGTCATACCGTCCTGCTTCATCTGCTCAAACTTTCGTTTCAGCCCTGTCTGCCTCTCGCCTTTCTTCTGGGCATAACCCACATACACCTTCTTCCCATTCAGCTCCTTCCCATTTATCTCATCCACAGCCCTCTGGGCATCCTCGTGCCTCTCGAAGTTCACAAAGCCAAAGCCCTTGGACTTGCCGCTCTCGTCGGTCATGACGCGAGTGCTCAGCGTTTGGCCAAACTTGCTGAAGATCTCCTTCAGCTTGTCGTCGTCCATGTCCTCTCCAAAGTTCTTGACGTACACATTGGTGAACTTTTTGGCCCTGGCCCCCATCTCAGCCTCTCGCTCCTTGCGAGACTTGAAGTGGCCAATGAACACTTTGCGGTCATTGAGCAACATGCCATTAAGTCTCTCAATTGCTCTCTCCGCAGCCTCACGGGTCTCAAAGTGCACAAAGCCGTAGCCCTTAGAGCCATTCTCGTCACACACCACCTTGCTGGAAAGGATGTTCCCAAAGGCAGAGAATGTGTCGTAAAGAGCTTCGCTGTCAATAGACTTGTCAAGGTTCTTGATGAAGATGTTGCCAACTCCACTCTTCATCAGAGAGGGGTCTCTCTGGGACCACATAATTCGCACAGGTCTGCCTTTGATGATGTTAAAGTTCATAGTGTCCAAAGCACGCTCAGCATCTGCCTGCTGCTGAAAGTTCACGTATGCGTATCCAAGTGAGCGGAGGGTCATCGCGTCCCTGCAAATCCGTACGGAGACTATTGCGCCAGCAGGACTGAATTTCTCGTATAGCATGGCCTCGGTAACGTCTGGATGAAGGTCACCCACGTACAACGAAGTCATCGGCGAACTTGGAGCACTTGGATTCATTTTCGTGAGGATCGTCGGTCAACCTTTCTGGAAATCTAGTCGAAAGTAGTAAATTAATAAAATAAAATCGTAAATGATTTAACCAAATGATCTAACTGCACGAATTATAAAACAGTTTGAAACAGCAATTCAACAGAGCCAGGCAAGTGTCGACCGACCAAAGCGATCAAAGCAACACTTTAGCTTTAGATTCAAATACATGACAACTTGGTTGTTACGTAAGAGTGCTTTTACGTAAATGTTTATTTTTAAATATTATACAAACGCTATTTATTTATTTATGAATTATTCAATTATTTTAACTTATAACGTTAATAGCGTGAATGAGAGGCTTTAACAACGCCTTATGTTTCAAAATATTACCTAATCACAGCATTTTCCAAAAATCGTCCATATGCTGCTCACACTGAATCATTTACCGCATGGCTCAGAATAAATACTTTTAGTTTGATAAACGCAGCAACATTCATTTTCTTTAGCCTAATGCTCGGCAAAAAACATCGCATTAAAGTTAATTAATGGGATGAAATCAGTTTGCCTTGGAGCAGGCCTATGTTCTTTGAGGTTAAAAATAATCGCCTGGATTGTAAACCTTAGTAGAGTTCCACAACGAGGTGCGATTTGTAAAAGGACGTCTTTTTCTCTCCGAGTTAGAAATCTGGAGAAATAAATATATCAATTGATTTCCGCCCATCGGAGGACCTTTAGAACTTTATTATTTATTCATTATTTATTTCTAACTTCTCACTGTGTCCAACTATATCGGGTGTATAAAACGTATGAACAGACATAAATAACGTGGGGGAAACGGGAATAGGGGAGAGAGGAAAAATAAGACGAACAGAGACGAAACAGACAAACGGGAAATGCAGATAGAGTATTTTAAGTATTAGCCACCTGCACCATTACGGGAATGTGTGTGTGTGTGTGTGTGTGTGTGTGTGTGTGTGTGTGTGTGTGTGTGTGTGTGTGTGTGTGTGTGTGTGTGTGTGTGTGTGTGTGTGTGTTCGTGTGTGACTGCTTGTGTGCGTCTGCCTGTGTGTGTGTGTGAGAGAGAGAGAGAGGCTATGTGCGAGTGCACTGTATATGTACACGTACTAGATTGGGATATTTATAATTTATGGATTAGCTCTGTAAACTTTTTATCAAAGGAGTCCAGTCTAGGTTATTGGTTCTTATTGATTCATTCTGAGATTTTTTTCCATTGATATGTAGTCTATCAATAGATTTTTCCATTCGGTGACACTAATATTATTTTTTGTTTTCCAATTCATGAGTATGTTTGTATTTGCAATTAATAATGTTATATATATATTATCCTGTTTTTTTTCTATTGTCACATTGGTTGATGACATGTCTCCTAGGAGACATAAAGATGGTTTTGGATGGATAGGGTTATTTAAATCATGGGACATGTGTGTGATTACTTATTGCCAAAATTGCTTGATAGGTGTGCTCTGCCACACGATGTGAATGTAATCGTCAGCTGTCTTTGGAGTAAAGTATGTACAGATTGCTGAGCTTGTGAAACCAATTTTAAACATCCAATGTGTAGTATAATGTAATCTATGTATTATTTTGTACTGAATGCATTGTAGGTTAGTGTTGCTGTCATGTGGTAATTATTATTACACATTTTAATCCAAACTGTGGCGTCGGGAGCTAGTAATAAATCTTCCTCCCATTGTCTCGATGGGAGAGTAATTATGCGATTTGATTTCATTATTATTTTGTATATCTTATGTGATAGTTTTTTTGTATTAGGAATGTTTATAATACAGATATGGATGCAGGTGAGTTTAATGTCTCTGAACTGATAGTTGCTCTTACCTGCTTTCTATATCTTATGTTTGGGCTACTTGTGGAAGTGACATGAAAGCAGTGTTATGTTTATGTGAGTCTGGAGTTTGATATCTTGTGAAATTTCCACCAGGCTGTTAGTATCATGGCCACCCACAAATTGTTGATCATGAATGTTCTTTAATTGATTTGACTGATAAATGGTAAGTCTGACTTTTAGATCTTTGCATAATGTTTGCTCTATGTCTATCCATATTCTGTCTGATATACTAAGTTTTATCCATTTTATACCATATTATAGTTGATTTGCAATAATCAACTACAGTTCTGTAATGTTGTGAGTTTGATTCTATGTGATTTATTTTTCCAGTAGAATCAAGTTATGATGTTGTCCAAAGATTTTAGACAGGTTGGTGGCGCTGGAATAATTGAAAACAAATAATTTCGTTTAGGTAATATTCTCATTTTAATTATTGCAGTTTGTCCAAAGAGCATAAGGGGCAAATTTGTCCATCAATGAAGTTCGTCGCTTATTGTTTTAATAATTGGATGACTATTTATTTTTGAATAACAGACAACTGGGAAGAGAATTTAATACCCAGATATGTAATATGATTGGTATTCAGGGGGATGGGGAATGTTTTTAATTGCATCATAAAGTTATGCTGCTAATATATAGTATAATACACAAATATCCTACTGGAGATACAATTTGACCAGTTATGTGTGATGTTCTGTGATGATCATATAGAACACCACAGACAACTGTTTGGCACATCACTGTTAAACCTCCTGATTGCAACCCGGGGCATCGTGAACTGTACAACATGACCCTCAGACAATGATCTCTGAGTGAAAGCGATAAACATAATCATCTTCATATCATCACTTTCTCTACAAGTTCAGTGGAAGAGATGTCAGTGAAAGGGAGTTTTAATACCCTTTCCATCTTTAAATTTAATAAAAACACAGATGGAAAAATTCCAGAAAGTGAGACAGAGAAAGGAAACTAGACTTTAAAATGGTGCTGCCCTCTTGACTTACAACTGTAGATTATTGAAATTATTACAAATGTCCGATGCCAAAAGGGATTGTGTCAGTGTTTCACTACTCAGTATTGCATTTGGTAGACAGTACAAACAATTAGACTATGGTTAAAAAAATCACAGAAATAAAATCTTGAACCACCTAGTCCCAGGAAACATTAGATTACTGGAACAAAATCAGACAACTAGCAGAACAACTTTTTAACCAGTGATGCAGATGCACTTTTAGTGGATTTATTTATCTGTATTTCAATCCACTAAAGTTTTTCACTTGATCTAACATTACATTTAAGACCGAAATCCTGTTACGTCTCACAGAAGATTCCACTGATCAAGCTGCTACTTACCCATCCTGGTCCTGGAGTACCTTTGCTCTGTACACTTTAGTGATGTCTTTGCTACCAACAAGCCTATTTTAATCCATCCGATAGTAACCAAACGCTCCTTTGCTGCAGAGCACAGAAATCATTCAAATTTGCAGTCAACAGATACATCTGGGCCAGATTTTGGATCAATGGACTAGGCTGGAACTGCACATATACTGTATATGCAAAATTCAAAATACGGGGAGTGGTTGGTCTCTTTTGCAATCAAATCTGAATACTATGGAATTCGTTTCACATTTGTTTAATTTGACAGATTTTAAATGGATAATGGACATCACTAGACAAAAAGGAATAAACAACTATATGAAAAGGAACAAAACCAAAAACAAAGGAAGACTTTAACACACTTGCCCAAACAAGCACTAAATCTGACAAAAATAGATCAACCAATGACATAGCTGTGAAGGAACATATTAGCCATTGTTTTCTTGTCATCAACAGTCATTTTAACTGATTGTTAACATACTGTTCAAGTCTTCAACTGATTTGCTCCCAACATACGAATGGGTACAAATATGGTTCATTACCCAGCTGCACAAATTGCTTCTGACATACTGGGCAGCTACAGGGTTCTTCTCCCGTGTGGATTCTAACATACTGGGCAGCTACGGGCTTCTTCAGTTGTGTGGATTGTCTTCTGCTCCTCCATGTGGCCTGTTTCACCAAAGCCCTTCCTGCAGTATTTGCAGCACTATGGGAAGCGGACACCCTTGTGTGTGCGTTTAGGTGCTTCTCAAGAGTCTGGGCACGTTTGAAACACCTGCCCCAAACATCACTGACATTATTTCTTGTAGGTGATTAGCCACGTGTTTCTCTAGTCACAAGTACTTTTTGATTTATTTGGTTTTTTAAATAGGTAATTTTATATATAATGGCAACAAATGACATTTTAAGTTTTATGACAAAACGTGCAAACAAGCTGGCCTGAGAGGTGTGTAGCGGGATATGACTCAGTGCGTCTCTGGTGCTGCTTTTGATGAGTACAGTGTCATGAGTGTGTCTGTCCAGCGGTGCAAAGAGGGGATACAGCAAGGCATGGCATGGTGTTTATTCATTCGTTTGCATAGAAAATTACGCCTTTTCACATTGTGGAACTACAAATAAGGCGGTCTTTTTTGTGCGGCGTAGTAATGACATATGTTGTGGAATTTTGAACAAACAGCAAGTCAGACGTGATTAAGAGAGTAATTTAATAAGAAAAAGAATAAAATAAATGTTTGGCTCTCCTCAGGTAGGGAGCCCCGAGTATACAAAACCGTGGCTAGTTATACTACTCCTGTGCTGTCTTTAACCAATCATCTTTTCTTAAGCAGCTCTTCTTTCCTTTGTTGCTGTGGCTATAAGCCAATCAGCTCTCAGCTTGTTTTTTTCCACAAACCAACCCAAACTGACTCCAAACAGTGTGGGTTGTGTGTCAAGTTGACCTTGATGTTAACAGTTCCTGATACATGTTCAACTTAATCAGCAACAGGCGGATATAAATGTGCAAACAGCATTATTAATTTAAGAACAAAAGGATCAGTGTGATTTTATATGAATCACATAATACATAGTTTCGTATCATTTTCCATCACACGTAAAAACAGAGTCTCACCGTATTGTCGGGCAGGAGGATCTGGACTCATTTATTACTTAATATCTTCCCCCATCTAGCGGTCATTAGAGGTTAGTCTTGAATTGATTTCTGTCGTGCAATATTTTAGATATAAATGTTTACATTTTCTATTACAGAACACGGCAAAGTATAGTCAACCAGTTCTAACCTTTTGAGAAAAACTTTAACTTCAAAGTAGGTGAATCTATTTACTTAGATTGAACCAATCGGATCACAGTTTATTTACATAGCATCAATGCTTTGAGTGCTTTAGATATAAGGACATCATGGCGATCTTTCTGCTCACACCTCAGTCAGTCTATAATTCTGTACTATGTGTTTCTATAGCTTCCAACTTTCACGAGTTTCTTGAATCTGTGGAGAAAAGTGCAGACTCAGGTACTTTCTTATTTGTGAACTTTTATACATTTTATGTAATTTATTTATCATCTATAATGTTTTATTACTTTTCATTTATAGATATAAGGACACAAAAACAGTTCATATACTCAATGAATTGTTACAAGATAATCTTTTCTAGAGAATGTTTACCATTTGTTAAAAGACTGATTTATTTCTAAAAGTTTATGTAGTGTGTTAATTTGTCACATGGAGGCAGAAGGGGTGAATCTGATATACCCCTCTTCCATCATCAACTATTCATCGAGTCCTCCAGTGGAGCTTGTACAACCAAAGAAACGCATACAGCGGTCACCGGCGGTTCTAAGTTACATCTAAAGAGGTCTAGGCCTATACACACTGTTCCACCTGAGGTAATAAAATGTTTTGGGGTAAAGGTATTTTCATGAGGCGATCTGTGATCTAATTATAATAGGCTTTGAAGCTCTCTGCAACAGGTGCAGAGTGGTGCAAGACTGTGTTTGAAAGCATAAAGAGGAATAATGTTTCTGGGGTATCTTAAGGCCTTTGTGGGTCTGTAAGTGCAGAGCAGAGGCTCTGATGCAGGTGGTTTCAAGGCCTCTGTGGAAGTCTACGGCAGATGACTCTGGACTGTTCCCGTGAGAAATAGCTTCCTAAGTATTGGGAAAGATCCCGGCTTTTAAAAGACGTGAAAGCCTCTTCGAGAGTTCTGTGGCTAAGCAAGGTTCATTATCTTACCATAAGAGCAGGGTGATACTGACCTGCAACATCATCTTGCAGGTGTTTGATGGTATGAGTTGAGATCATCTTTGTTAAAAACAAAAAAAAACAACAAAAAAACCCCAGGAAAATCTTCCAATAGGATATACTGGGGTCAAGCTTCAATTTGTACAATGATAGATCTCAATTTGCATATATTGAATAATGTATGGTTGAACACAGTGGTTGAGATTTCAAACACCAGTATGTAGAGAAGGTGTGGCAATCACATAATCAGTTGTGAAAACTGGATAAAAATTTGTGTTCCTTGTGTGATTATTAGACATATTCTGGACTATGCCTCGTTTGTATGTAACGCTGAGCTCAAAATAAATAATGGACCTACTACTCTCTTCAATTAATTCTGCATCTTTATTTTCTGTTTAAAGAGGACTTAATAAAATTACTGGAATGTGGGCAATATCTAGTAACACAGTGCCGAGTCTGCTAAATGTAGATCCCAGCCTTTTATATGGCCTCTTCCCTTTAATTCTACTGACTATAATTAATGTAAACCTTGTCGATTCTGGTGTTTGCTGTATAGAGGTACCGAAAACTTTGCTAAAACAATGAAAAATATGCATCCTGCGAAGTTTATTGAACAATATAACATTGTTCCTTACCCAGAGCCATAACACGTCATTGATGGAAATCACACTGATGTGAGGGCGGTATGGGCCAACTCAACTGTATTTCCTGATTGTTTTATTCTGCAGGAGGATGTGGTCCAAATATTTAAAAAATCACAGGTTTGTTTAAGAGGACATAGTCGAACAGTTTGGGCTTACTGTTATTTTAATACTAGTGGTAACTATTAGTAAATACAACAATCTGACCATCCTCATACTGCGTTGAGGGGTGATGGGGTGATGGTACCAGATGATGTTTAGGTATGTGGTTATGTTAATTTATTTTTGTTCCTTTATATTCACATATTTTGCAAGTGCGTATGTTATTGAGTTTAAAACCATCCATATATTATGCAATTATAGAAAATACAGAAACTGCATGAGACTTCTCTTGACTTGCTAGAAGTTCAGACTGTAGCAAGCTTAGCATTAGTAAATGGAATAGGTGTCATTTTAAGGATTCATTTAAAGTATTCATGAGGTATTTCTCCTAACATCGATGTATCGACAGTACCAATAAAATAAATAGCATAACAAGAATTACAGGTGTATAATAGTGTAGTTACCCACAATGGTTGAAGTGTTTGAAAAGAGTTGTATAAAAGAATAGTTGGTTGGTTCGTGGCATAAAGTCATGAAACGGTGAAATGAGGTCATAAAAAGAGTGTTTACAGGGGAAAGTGCTTTAACATTGAATTAGACAAACTAATAACATAAAACATAAGGGAGTTTAGAGATTCTGTGTCCTTTCATAATGATTTCTGCATATGGCAGGCTGCTGCAAAGGATCCTGGGTAGGCTTCAGCAGACCTCAGTGTAAGATATATTAATAATATTAATCATAATAATACTAGTCAGAGGTTACTTGACTTGTAATCAGAATGTTGCTAGTTCAAGCCCTACCACTGCCAAGTTACCACTGCTGGGTCCCTGAACAGCAATGAATCCTCAATTGTATTATTAATACAATCCAATACACATGCCTAATGCTCAGCTGTCAACTGCAAAAACATTCTGACATTCTGAGCATTCGAACAGTAAGAGGAACAAAAAGAAAGGAGTGACGGACTGTACACGTCTCAATCATTTAGCCTTTTTACATGTTGTTTTAGTTTACTGCAATCAAGGCCTGAAACTGGAGTCTACAGACCAGGCAAAAATATTTAAAATATTTAATGCGTTTTTATTTTTTCAGTTTCAGTGTTTCAATGAGACTCAGGAGACTCCAGCATATGCAGAAGCTCCAAGTTGTCGATCTCCAGGCGCAAACCTGTCCCTGCAAGTTTGGGGTGCATGTTCTGGATCACGGGAAACAGACCATCCATCACCCAACATCTGCTTCTGCTCCTGCGGAGGTTCCAGATCCAGCACGGAGGCAGTGAGAGGTTCCTGGCCCAGAGATTGGTCTGCAGCGGGCCTGATGGTACTCGGCATGTATTGGAAATGCTGTGGTTGTATGCTGTGCGTAGCCCAGGGGGTGCTGGGGTGGAGCTGTGCCAGTTGCCTGCTCGGGTAGCAGGCAGGCCAGTTCTGAGCTTGTGGAATGGCTTCCATGTTGTAGCCGGAGGGCGGGGCAGGCTGGTAGGGGTTGAGCACGAGGTTGGGCAAGGCACTCACGCTGGCCGTGCGCTTCATGTACTTGTTGGAGAGATGGGCCTGCCGCTCCTCCTTGCGCTGCGCCAGAGCCACGTACAGCGGCTTGGTGCCTACAACGCGCCCATTCATCTCCGTCATGGCCGTGGCGGCCTCCTCCGGCGAGGAGAAACACACGAAGCCAAACCCTTTGGAGCGGCCGCCCTCCATCATCGCCTTGGCACTTGTGATGGTCCCAAACGGAGAGAACTCCTTACGTAGACGCGCGTCGTCCAGACCGTCGTCTAGGTTCTTAACGTACAGGTTGTCTCCCTGGTAGCGAGTCATACCGTCCTGCTTCATCTGCTCAAACTTTCGTTTCAGCCCTGTCTGCCTCTCGCCTTTCTTCTGGGCATAACCCACATACACCTTCTTCCCATTCAGCTCCTTCCCATTTATCTCATCCACAGCCCTCTGGGCATCCTCGTGCCTCTCGAAGTTCACAAAGCCAAAGCCCTTGGACTTGCCGCTCTCGTCGGTCATGACGCAAGTGCTCAGCGTTTGGCCGAACTTGCTGAAATCATCATGTCTCCACCCCAAGGGAATGTTAGGTCTCTTCTAGAATATCCTTCATCATCTCTGGAAGGTCAGGCAAGACCTCACTGATGGCGGTGTGTAACCATGTTTGCCCCAAGTCAGTCATTTCTGGAATCATGGATGATTGCTTACTGTACAAATAAAAGGAAAAACTGTCATTACACTGATCTCAAGTATGTGTATATATAAAAAAAACCTTTTCATTTTGTGATACGTTTCTTACGTAGTATGTGTGAATTTTTAGTATGGTTTCCATCACAGATCATATTTACCTCGACAATACACTGTGTTTCAGTGGAAGGACTTGGTGCCCATTAACAATGTACAATGGTAAAAATCTACCAAGTTGTTAATGTTAAGACATTCCAGCCTTGAACTGTGTTTTGTCACAAAGTACAGATGGTATTCAAAATGAACGTCAGCGTTATGTATATCCATTACAAAATACACAGATGTATCATTTTGAATTAAAATAATGAGAAGTTCTCCAAACTTCATGTGCTCATCATTTTTTGACACAAGAAAATGTCCTTTTTTATATGATGCACCCTTACACTGCACCTCTGTGGAAACACTAGTATTGTGTTCTGAAAAGCCAAACTCTCTAACTGCATGTTTAATTGCATCACTGTAAAGGTTGGGGTAGAAGGTACAACTGTCTTTGACTTGCAGAAGCTGACAACGTCCAGGTCCAGCTGAAAGACATGCCTGAAACATCTTCTGTCTTTTGGATAAATTTAGGCAGATATTTTTTAAAGTTTTTCAAATGCCTGGCACACCTTTTGAAGTAGCTGCGTTTACTTTCAAAACGCATTGTCCACAACCTAATCAAGGGGCCAAATTTCAAAATTAGTGCTGGATAGTGTCGCAAGAAATTATGTTTTGGTCTTAGTGGACTCTCACTGTCACGGAACGCTCGCCTCCCCCGAGTCACGTGGTTTGGCCCGCCACGTGCAGTGGGAGGGTGGTTTTGTTTGTAACCACACCTGCACACACCTGCACCTTGTTCGTCCTGCCTCTCGTCCTGCGGCACCCGGGCCACCGCACGCTACACTCAGGAAATAAACGCAGATTCCAGATATTCTTGGATTATAATGTCAAGATAGGCCACCTGTGACAAAGAAATCGTCTGTGTGCAAATCATATCAACAATATCTTTAAGCTGGGGAGTTAATTTACACACATCATCATCTGGATTTTGCACTTTGTCACCAATTAATAAAGGCAGCAACATTAGGAAATTCCAATTCTGGATAGCTTGACCTGAAAGCTTGGACACCCCAGAGTTAACAGAACATAGCTTTGTAAAAGCATCAGATCCTTTGCACTTGAACTGCTTGATGTGCCAGTTCAATAATGAATATGTAAGGCATTTTTTTTTCTTAATGAAATGCTTCAAGTACAGTGCAACGTCATAGAACAACACACACTCAAATATGTCAAGGCCTAAACAAGGTGGGAGACCAGGCTGACAAACATGAAAAGATATCAGAGTATTGAAAACAGTTTACCTTTATGCCTTTGATATCTCGACTGTCCACAGCTTCAATGTCTAGATCACCAACAGCATAATTAGAACTTTCAGGGGTGCCCTGGGGACCACGTACATTTGGATCATCACTCTGAAACTCACTTCGTATGATTTCACAGTACCTGCAAAATTAAAGTAAGTTTTCAGTAAACCCACCAATGCTGTGTAAACCCAAATTATAACCAGCAATACAACAAAGAGCCCCGTGGATCGTTTCACCACCTACAATAATTCCATTTACATCCAAATCTTTTAAATCCACTAACATCTCTGAGAAAACCTTAGCACTTCCAATTTTCCAATTAAGTCATTTAATTTTCCAATTAAGTCATTTTCTCCACACAGTAAGACAAGGGACGTGATCGATATCGGACCGTACACGAACAGGTAAGTTTGCCAAAAAAAGACAGACTGCGACAACGTTGTCTTTTTTCTTAGCAGAGCTGAAGGGATTTACAATTTCAAAAGCATTCTGGTACAGAATTAGCATCAGGCATCATGGATTTTCAATGAAGAACTGGTTGGACTTCACAAGACTGAAGACACAAGACACTGAATTCGTCCATAATTCTGATTCTAATAAACTACTTCATGTTTGTAACACAGGTATGTATTTGAACATCTTTTTGAATACTTGAGCTCTTGAATATGTTGTCCTTAGTGGTCCCGGATGACAGACAGAGAACAGATCTGAATCCTTAACACAATCACAGATTTTAGCAATAGCATTATCTGTTAGACACATGTCAAAACATGTTTTTTAAAAGTGAATGTAGTTTACCCAAAGTATATTCCTGTCTCTACTTATGCACATTTTACATCTCTTCAACAACAGTCTGTATTGTTGAAGCTGGAAGAAGGTGATGCCCTTCTAACTGTAGGTAGAATAGACATACATTCCCAAGAAAGGTCTCCTTCAAATTCGGTGGCAACTGAATGCTTTCATTTGTTGTTGCATCATTTGAGCTCTGGGAAGCATCCTCAAGTACAAATGAGAGAAATTGTTTTCTTGTACATGTCACATAGGTTATGCTAGCAGTCGAACATTCTTGATGTTTCCTAGACATATGAGCAGTAAATGATGATTTCACGGTGAACGTATTTTTACAACCAGTTACTGGACATGCCACAGGTCGTCCCTCCACTATATGTTCTTTTAAGTCACAAGTTCTTCGCTGTGTGAATTTGACGCTCACAGCGAAATTGCACATTTCAAATCTGTAACAACGGCTCTAGCAGTAACAGAGGGTGCAGGCACACTGTGAACACAATAGAAATGAGCTTTAAAAGCTGCATAAGTACAAAACGTCTGCTTGCAGTCAATGCTAACACATTTGAAAAAACAAGTGGCTTCGTTTCTATGAACTTTACAGTGCAGCACACAACCCTTCAAAGCATCAAGTTCTTTGCTACAAAAACGGCAGGTAATCATTGTTTGGCAAACAAACTAACAAAACAACCCGTTAGGGTTTTAGCCTCCTCGACTGATACTACAAAACTACCGCAGCACAACAGTATGAAAAAAAAAACGAACTGAAAAGCTTTAACACGAAACCCACCTTTCGGCGTTATAACTATGACTGAAAAATATACCCTCGATCGAAAGGAGAAGCTAGTATATTTCTGACAACAAACGTTAGCATTATCGTATTTCCAGTCTGAAGAAATTAAATTGCTAGCGTACAAGTGCTGCATGCGGTGAGTCTACCGTATCTTCAAGCGCGAGCAGCTCGGCCGCGCACTCACCGACTTCGCCTAAACGGTCGCTCTCGCGACAATGAACCGGTCCAATAAAAGAACGGAAACAAACTCTACTGCTCCGTAATTTGACCATTCGGAGCTCATATGTTTAAACATTGAAAATACAGACCTTTATTTTTGCAGGAATGCAAATTTACGCTGAAAATCCATTACTGTTAAATTTGAAATGGCCTTAAGGCACTATAAATATGACCAAATGACATTATTTCGTAATGAAAACGCAGAAACTTTTTTTATCATTAGCAAATTATTAACAATTAATATGATGCAAAAATAAAGAACATGCTGTCATCTATCTAAATATTGACAACATATTCCTTGTTCACTGCAGTCACATGCACTTATTTTATTTTATACAGCGAACATAAATAGGAAAGTGTTAACATTTCAGCTTAACCCTCAAATGTTTTTTCAGAGGCTGTAAAAATAGTGCATATAATACATTTTTAGAAACCTATTACTACAGTATTACTACTATCCTACTGATATGCTGTTAAATATAGGTCCGGTTGCAGAGGTCTTTTTTTAGCAGCCGTACTAATACGTGTAGTAAGACAGGTAAGCGTGGTCGGGTCGGTCCGGGGTCGTACACGGGGTGGCGTTCAGGAGGTGACGGAGGGTCAGGCAGGAGACGAGGTCTAGAAAGCAGGCAGGAGTCAATAACCGGGAAACCACACAGGATGAGGAAACGCTCGTACGCCGTATAGGAAAGCAATACTTCGCGACTAGTATGCGATGAGGAGAAGCTTATTAAAGGGGTTGGTAATGAGGGGAATAGGACTCAGGTGTGGGCAATATTTGAGACAGGGATAGGTGCGGTGATCAGGATAGGTATGTGATCAGGACTACATAAAGAATTACTAAACAGTCCAGGGAAGTTATCATCAGGAGCTCCAGCCAGTCTTCCTTTAAGGAATTACTAAACAGTCCAGGGAAGTTATCATCAGGAGCTCCAGCCAGTCTTCCTATCTTCGGCTGGGTTGGACCGGCTGGGCGGGATCTTCCCTCGATGACTTGGGTGGAGGCGGCTGCTCACGATTTGTCGCCCGCAGGTCCGGAAGCGCACCAGCTGATTTGTCCGTTTCAGGGGTGGGCACTGGTGACGTTGCCTCCTTGTCTTTACGAGGCTTAGGCGTAGGCACTTTAAGTTCTGGGGCTGCGAGACTTCACGGAGGGAGTGTCCTCATAGGACAACGACGCTTCTCTGAAAGCCCCCCCAAGGGAGAATCCCCATGGAGGACCAGCTCCACCTGCCTCTCAAAGGCCTTCAGGTCCAGGACACTGCAGTCGCTTACTCACCTAACTGACACACACACATACAAGCAAGGAGACGTTTGGAAGCAGGGGCCGTATCGTGACAGTATGTAAGTAGGATTGCTGAGCTTGTGAAACAATTACATTTACATTTACGGCATTTAGCAGACGCTCTTATCCAGAGCGACTTACAAAAGTGCTTTGTCATTTACTCATAGAATATGTCCAAGTACAGTATAGTAGGTTAGAATTAAACATACCAATGAACAAGAATACTGTAGAATACAGGGATAAATGCTAATACTTAGAAGTGCAAAATACATAAGGTCTGTCTTAAACAATGATAAATGCTATAAACAATAAGTGCTAGAGTTTGTTAAAAAGCATAAATGCCCTACAATAAGTATTAAATTGGTCAGTCAATAAGGGAGCAGTGTCAGTTGTCCTTTAAATATTCTGCAAATAAATGGGTCTTCAGTCTGGGTTTGAAGACTGCAAAGGACTCTGCTGTCCGGACAGCAAGCGGGAGTTCATTCCACAATCTTGGAGCCAGGACAGAAAATAGTCTCGATGCTTGTCGTCCATGAGACCCGAAGCAAGGTATTTCAAGCCGAGCCGTACTTGAGGTTCGAAGTACTCGAGGTACAGATCGGGCTTTGACCATTGACCTCATGTATGAAGGGGCTGGTCCATGAAACCAATTTTAAACATCTTATGTGTAGTATAATGTACTCCATGCATTATTTTGTAGTGAATGCATTGTAGATTAGTGTTGCTGGTCATTTGGGTGCTTACTATATCATACTTTTGGGATACTTGTGGAAGTGACATGAAAGTAGTGTTATGAGGAATATGTTTGCCTTTTTCTATCCAAGGTGTAAAGTTTAATAATTTTTGTTGTTGTTGAAGGTAAAGTCTTGATTGTTCCAAATACGAGAATGAATAGTTCTTTGTTATCTTGTGGAATTTCCACCAGGCTGTTAGAGTTATGGCCTCTGTCAAACAGTTGAAACATGGATGTTTTTAATTGATTTGCTTGATGGTAAGTCTGACTTTTATATCTCTGCATAATGTTTGTTCTATGTCTATCCATATTCTGTCTGATATACTGGGTTTAATCCATTGTATTACATATTGTAGTTTATTTGCAATAATCAACTACAGTTCTGTATCATTGTGAGTTTGATTCTTTGTGATTTATTTTTCCAGTTATGATGGTGTCCAAAGGTTTAAACCAGGTTGCTGGAGCTGGATAGCAATAATTGAAAACAAATCGTTTATCTTAGGCATTATCACTTTAATTGTTGCAATTCTTCCAAAGAGTATAAGGGGCAAATTTGTCCATCAATGAAGTTTGTCACTTATTGTTTTAAAAACTGGAATGATATTAAATTTGAATAACTGACAACTGCAGAGAGAATCTAATACCCAGATATGTAATGTGATTGGCATTCAGAGGGATGGGGAATGTTTTTTAATTGCATCATAAAGTTATGCTGCTGCAATAGTATAATATACAAATATACTAATTGAGATACAATTTTACCAGTTATGTGTGATGCTCTGTGATGGTCATAGAGAACACCACAGACAACTGTGTGGCACATCACTGTTAAACATGCTGATTGCAACCCTGGGCATCATGAACTGTACAATATTAACCTCAGACAACGTTCTCGGAGTGAAATCTATAAACATATTCATCTAACTATCATTACTTTCTCTAACAGCTCATTGGATGAGAGGCCATTAAGTGAAAGGGAGTTTTAATATCCTTTCTATTTTTAAGTTTAAAAAAACACAGACATAAAAATTTCAGAAAGTGAGACAGAGAAAGGAAACCAGACTTTAAAATGGTGCTTCGCTCTTGAGTTACAACAGTAGCGTAACGAGGGGTGGCCCGAGTGCCGCAGGGTGAGGGGCAGGACGCACAGACTCCAACGTCTGGGACGTACATTTATTAACATTTAACACAGAACACTAACGGCACTCACAAGAATCACACGCGATTAATACAAACAAGAAACGGTTAACTGCAAATGCACTGTATATGCAAAATGAAAGATGCAGGGAGTGGTTGGTCTCTTTTTCAATCAAATCTGAACAGAGTGAAATCTTCACATTTGATTAATTTGACAGACTTTAAAGGGATAATAGACAACATATAAAATGGAACAGAACACGATATAAAAAGGAACTAAATGAAAAACAAACGAAAAAATACTTTTTATCACACTTGCCCAGACAAGCACCAAATCAGACCAAAATAGATCAAGCAAAGGCATAACTGGGAAGAAGCATATTAGCCATTTATTACTCTATTGTTAACAACCTAACAACAGTAATCTGATTGTTAACTGATTGTTAACATACTTTTCAAGTCTTTAACCGTTTTGCTCCCAACATCCTATATGAATGGGTACGAATGCGGCTCATTACCCGCCTGCACAAACTGCTTCTGAAATACTGGGCAGCTAAAGGGTTCTTCACCTGTGTGGATTCTCATATGCTGCTTTCTGTGGCCTGTTTCGCCAAAGCCCTTCCTTACAGTACTATGACAAGCAGACACCCCTGTGTGAGGGTTTAGGTGCTCCTCAAGAGCCTGTGCATGTTAGAAACACATGTTGCAAATATCAGTGACGTTATTTCTCATTTTTGTGATTAGCCATGTTTTTCTGTAGCTACAAATACTTTGATTTTGAAAAAAAGTTTTTGGTAATTTAATAAAACAGACATCTTAAGTTTTACGACAAAATGTGCAAATAAGCTGGCCTGAGAGGTGCGTTCGGGAATATGACTCAGTGCGTCTCTGGTGCTGCTTTTGATGAGTGCAGTGTCATGAGAGTGCGGCCATCTAGCAGTACAAAGAGGGGTTACAGCTTCTCCCGGACGTTTCCAATAAATGTCTAGATTTGTGAGTTATAGAAAGACAGCTGGAAGAGAAGTCCTCCCAGCCCAGCACACAGGGCCAAGTGTCAAAGCGCTGGGAGGTGAACTGAACTTTCATCTTAGTCAGGTACTCCTGAACCCTCTTACAGTCATCAGACAGCAGCAGCCACGCATGTTTGGTCATGGGGTCCAATGTGACCTCATCCACAGCACTGCAGATCCAGTTCCACAATGAATTTGGAATGGATTTTGAAGTTCTCCAGGATCGCTGTTTACTGAGGACCCAAAGCTGTGAAACTACATCCTGGTTATGTTTGAGTAGAGACCATGCGATGAAGTCCAGGACAGGCAGCATGGGTTCCAGCTTCTTCTTAAGCTCCAGCTGCCTGAAATTCTGTGCCAACTCTGCCCTCATCATGCCGCACCGCTCTGAGACTGTCTGGAGTTCTTTAGCCCATTCAGTGTTTCTCTGCTTGGTCTCCTTCACTGCCTAGGTCCTCTCTTCACTTCCTCTCTCCTGCTGCCCTTCACGTGGACTGAACAATGTATCAACAGCTTTGAGACGGCTGGCCCACTGAAAAATGTGCTGGCAACAGTGTGGGGGTGTACGGTTCCACCGCAGTCATTACTGCTACTGGATGCAGCTGCAGCGCCCTCGTCAGGCTTACAGACACGCTCCACCTCTTGTTTCCACTGAGCGATAAACTTCACGCACTCCTTGAGACCGTGCAAATTCCTCAGGTCTGGTGCTTGAGGTAATAAAAAGAGAACAGAGGTTTAACATTGAATTAGACATATTAATAACATAATCACAGAATGGTATGTGTCCTTTCAGAATGATTTGTGTACAGGGCAGAGGCCTCTGTAAAGGCCTCTGCAGGCTTCTGCAAAGGATGGTGGATAGGCTCCAGCACACTTACAAGTATGAGATATTATTTCCATCAGGCTCAGGACCATCTCTTTAGGATAAGGTCAAGAGAAATCTCTTGGAATGTGGTGTTAAGAGGTTCCAACTGGTGTGGGTGTTTTATATTACTTTGCATATATTGACAAATGTATGGTTTGGATGCAATGGACGTGAAGACAAACGCAAATATGTAAAGGAATGTGGGGTGAATACATAACCACTACTGAAAAATGTATGAAAATGTGGGTTCTCTGATTTTTAGACATTCTCCAGAGGGTGCCTCAATAATGCGTGTTAATGTTAACCTACAATAAAGTACGTGCACAGTTATGCTCTTTAACCAATTCTGAAGTCTGCATTTTTATTTAATATTTGAATTGAACTTTAAAACTAGCCGACTGGGCACCTAGGAACCACATACTGTTGCTATGTGCAGAGATGTGGGCTTGCAGCCCATTGTTGGGCAGAGTCCATCGCACTGCTCCAATAGACCTGCTCTGACTGCTACTTTCCCACGTCGGCAGTCGAAGTCGTTTCTCCTTCACAATGCTTTTCACCTGGTTGGCCAGTTTCACCGTCTCAGTAGACAAGCTAAAAGAAACTGTTGGCAGCCTCTCGTTGCTCCTGTAATATGACCGTCGCCAGACCAGAGAGTGGAACTGGATGGCAGTGTGGCACTTGCAGCTGCAGTTTGTTTGCTTCAAGATTTAATACGTGTAAGTGACCTTTGCTTCTCGTCCTGTCTTTACTGGTTTGTTAATAAGGTCATTTGAAATTGTGTTGTACATAAAGGAATATTACAGAATTATTCTCTATTTTAAGCTACACTGTGGGGTTTTGTTTTTTTGATCTTTACATTTATATTAATGCAACCCAATACACTTATCTAATGATCAGCTATGACCTGTAAGAACTGACAATCTGAACATTCAAACTTTAAGAGGAATAAAAACAAAAAAATGATCAGCTGTTCATGTCAAAATCTGTAATATGTAATAGAAATAACTGTAATATGTTCAATATAACTGTAATATGTTCAATTACCACCATGTAACATATAACTGTAAATATGCCAATTGCAAGATGGGACTGTACATTCTGTACATACATATATAAATATCCATATATACATTGTACATATAAACATAATATATATATATATATATATATATATATATATATATATATATATATATATATATATATATATTGTACATGCACTATTAATATATTTTTGTATATATATAGAATATATTTCTCTATGCACCCCTGTTTTTCTTTTTCCTCAGATTGGACAGAGCACTCAACCATTTCACTGTGAGTTATACTGTGTATGACTATGTATGCGACAAATAAACCAAACTTGAAATGATTTTACCTTTTTCTGTCGTTTTCATTTTAAGCTTAGAATAACCAAGGCCTGGACTTTGTAAGGTGGTTTTGAATCCAGGTCAGCTAGGTGAGGACACCAATAGCTTACTGGGTAAGCAGCCACACTCTAACAATGGTGGGCTCGTGTGCAGAACAGTTAGAGCTTGGATCAAGCAAAACAAGAGGAAAAAACGAAACACCTCGGTGAGCGTGGAAAAGGGGAGAACAAAGAACGCCACGGAAAGAAATGGCAACCCCGATGCACTGGGGAAAACTCGAACTAAAAGCTCCCAAACAAAACCAGAAAACGGGGAGAAACTTGAATGGCTAAGGGAAGCCTCAGGAGAGAGACAGACTCGAGAGGGGAAAACTGGAGAAGGGAGGGGACGTGTAAAAACACTGACACCCTCGCAGAACAGAAAAGAGGCATAGCACAAGGGCTCACAGACCTCAATACCCAGAGTTACCGGCTAGGAGCTTGGCTCAAAACTTTATCAAAAACCCAGCACTGAATGATTGGGTCACTGGGCTTATATAAGGTCTAGCCCAGCTGTTGGGTGTTGATCCTGATCAGTGGCGTGGTTGACTCGACGCCTCCCTCTGGTCGAGGGGGCCTCGGCCTGGTGCCAACCCTTACAGGCTTGATGTCTACAGACATGGCAAAAATATTTCAATGTTCAATGCATTTCAGTTTCAATGTTTATTTTTTTCAGTTAAAATGTTAATTTTTTTTACTGCTTATTCTTCCATTAGACAGCCAGAAGCGCAGCACTGGTTAAAGTTTTTGAGCGGCTTCCTGCGCGCACTGGTCCTGGAGCACAGCGACTGCCTCATCCACCTTAGGGTGCAGAGACTCAGGAGACTCCAGCATATGCAGTAGCTTCGAGTTGTCCAGTTCCAGGAACATACACGTGATCTTCCCTGCAAGGGTGGGCTGCATGTTCTGGATCAGGGGAAACAGACGCTCACCCAGTATCTGCTTCTGCTCCTGTGGAGGTGCAGCAGCCAGCATGGAGGCACTGAGAGGTTCCTGACCCTGCACATGGACCGCAGCCAGCTGCACGGGCACCTGGAGCTCTGCCCCCAGGTGCTGCTGTGGGTTGAGAAACATAAATGTTTTATAATTGATTTGACTGATAAATGGTAAGTTCGACATTTATATCTAAGGGCTGTGTGCCCAGGTGTTGCTGTGGGCTGTGAACGCCTGAGGTGGTTTTGTACTGTGGTACTGCTCTCACCAGCGACGCCTTGTTGGCAGCTTCCGCGCTGGCCATCCCTGTCCCCGGAGCCTCAGATGCCATGGTCTGATAGGCCATCGTGCGTGGGACCTGGCAGGCGGTGGTTGGTCGGATGGCGCTGAAGGCCTGCGGGCAGGATGCGGCTGGACCGATGGCACTCGGCATATCCTGGACTTGCTGTGGGTGGACGCACTGCATGGCCCAGCAAGGGCTGGGGAGGAGTTGTGCCAGCTGGCTGCTTGCGCAGTAGGCAGGCCAGTTCTGAGCTTGTGGAATGGCTTCCATGTTGTAGCCGGAGGGCGGGGCAGGCTGGTAGGGGTTGAGCACGAGGTTGGGCAAGGCACTCACGCTGGCCGTGCGCTTCATGTACTTGTTGGAGAGGTGGGCCTGCCGCTCCTCCTTGCGCTGCGCCAGAGCCACGTACAGCGGCTTGGTGCCTACAACGCGCCCATTCATCTCCGTCATGGCCGTGGCGGCCTCCTCCGGCGAGGAGAAACACACGAAGCCGAACCCTTTGGAGCGGCCGCCCTCCATCATCACCTTGGCACTTGTGATGGTCCCGAACGGAGAGAACTCCTTACGTAGACGCGCGTCGTCCAGACCGTCGTCTAGGTTCTTGACGTACAGGTTGTCTCCCTGGTAGCGAGTCATACCGTCCTGCTTCATCTGCTCAAACTTTCGTTTCAGCCCTGTCTGCCTCTCGCCTTTCTTCTGGGCATAACCCACATACACCTTCTTCCCATTCAGCTCCTTCCCATTTATCTCATCCACAGCCCTCTGGGCATCCTCGTGCCTCTCGAAGTTCACAAAGCCAAAGCCCTTGGACTTGCCGCTCTCGTCGGTCATGACGCGAGTGCTCAGCGTTTGGCCAAACTTGCTGAAGATCTCCTTCAGCTTGTCGTCGTCCATGTCCTCTCCAAAGTTCTTGACGTACACATTGGTGAACTTTTTGGCCCTGGCCCCCATCTCAGCCTCTCGCTCCTTGCGAGACTTGAAGTGGCCAATGAACACTTTGCGGTCATTGAGCAACATGCCATTAAGTCTCTCAATTGCTCTCTCCGCAGCCTCACGGGTCTCAAAGTGCACAAAGCCGTAGCCCTTAGAGCCATTCTCGTCACACACCACCTTGCTGGAAAGGATGTTCCCAAAGGCAGAGAATGTGTCGTAAAGAGCTTCGCTGTCAATAGACTTGTCAAGGTTCTTGATGAAGATGTTGCCAACTCCACTCTTCCTCAGAGAGGGGTCTCTCTGGGACCACATAATTCGCACAGGTCTGCCTTTGATGATGTTAAAGTTCATAGTGTCCAAAGCACGCTCAGCATCTGCCTGCTGCTGAAAGTTCACGTATGCGTATCCAAGTGAGCGGAGGGTCATCGCGTCCCTGCAAATCCGTACGGAGACTATTGCGCCAGCAGGACTGAATTTCTCGTATAGCATGGCCTCGGTAACGTCTGGATGAAGGTCACCCACGTACAACGAAGTCATCGGCGAACTTGGAGCACTTGGATTCATTTTCGTGAGGATCGTCGGTCAACCTTTCTGGAAATCGTAGTCGAAAGTAGTAAATGAATAAAATAAAATCGTAAATGATTTAACCAAATGATCTAACTGCACGAATTATAAAACAGTTTGAAACAGCAATTCAACAGAGCCAGGTAAGTGTCGACCGACCAAAGCGATCAAAGCAACACTTTAGCTTTAGATTCAAATACATGACAACTTGGTTGTTACGTAAGAGTGCTTTTACGTAAATGTTTATTTTTAAATATTATACAAACGCTATTTATTTATTTATGAATTATTCAATTATTTTAACTTATAACGTTAATAGCGTGAATGAGGGGCTTTAACAACGCCTTATATTTCAAAATATTACCTAGTCACAGCATTTTCCAAAAATCGTCCATATGCTGCTCACACTGAATCATTTACCGCATGGCTCAGAATAAATACTTTTAGTTTGATAAACGCAGCAACATTCATTTTCTTTAGCCTAATGCTCGGCAAAAAACATCGCATTAAAGTTAATTAATGGGATGAAATCAGTTTGCCTTGGAGCAGGCCTATGTTCTTTGAGGTTAAAAATAATCGCCTGGATTGTAAACCTTAGTAGAGTTCCACAACGAGGTGCGATTTGTAAAAGGACGTCTTTTTCTCTCCGAGTTAGAAATCTGGAGAAATAAATATATCAATTGATTTCCGCCCATCGGAGGACCTTTAGAACTTTATTATTTATTCATTATTTATTTCTAACTTCTCACTGTGTCCAACTATATCGGGTGTATAAAACGTATGAACAGACATAAATAACGTGGGGGAAACGGGAATAGGGGAGAGAGGAAAAATAAGACGAACAGAGACGAAACAGACAAACGGGAAATGCAGATAGAGTATTTTAAGTATTAGCCACCTGCACCATTACGGGAATGTGTGTGTGTGTGTGTGTGTGTGTGTGTGTGTGTGTGTGTGTGTGTGTGTGTGTGTGTGTGTGTGTGTGTGTGTGTGTTCGTGTGTGACTGCTTGTGTGCGTCTGCCTGTGTGTGTGTGTGAGAGAGAGAGAGAGAGGCTATGTGCGAGTGCACTGTATATGTACACGTACTAGATTGGGATATTTATCATTTATGGATTAGCTCTGTAAACTTTTTATCAAAGGAGTCCAGTCTAGGTTATTGGTTCTTATTGATTCATTCTGAGATTTTTTTCCATTGATATGTAGTCTATCAATAGATTTTTCCATTCGGTGACACTAATATTATTTTTTGTTTTCCAATTCATGAGTATGTTTGTATTTGCAATTAATAATGTTATATATATATATATATTATCCTGTTTTTTTTCTATTGACACATTGGTTGATGACATGTCTCCTAGGAGACATAAAGATGGTGTTGGATGGATAGGGTTATTTAAATCATGGGACATGTGTGTGATGACCTATTGCCAAAATTACTTGATAGGTGTGCTCTGCCACACGATGTGAATGTAATCGTCAGCTGTGTTTGGAGTAAAGTATGTACAGATTGCTGAGCTTGTGAAACCAATTTTAAACATCCAATGTGTAGTATAATGTAATCTATGTATTATTTTGTACTGAATGCATTGTAGGTTAGTGTTGCTGTCATGTGGTAATTATTATTATACATTTTAATCCAGACTGTGGCGTCGGGGGTTAGTAATAAATCTTCCTCCCATTGTCTCGATGGGAGAGTAATTATGCGATTTGATTTCATTATTATTTTGTATATCTTATGTGATAGTTTTTTTGTATTAGGAATGTTTATAATACTGATATGGATGCAGGTGAGTTTAATGTCTCTGAACTGATAGTTGCTCTTACCTGCTTTCTATATCTTATGTTTGGGCTACTTGTGGAAGTGACATGAAAGCAGTGTTATGTTTATGTTAGTGTGGAGTTTGATATCTTGTGGAATTTCCACCAGGCTGTTAGTATCATGGCCACCCACAAATTGTTGATCATGAATGTTCTTTAATTGATTTGACTGATAAATGGTAAGTCTGACTTTTAGATCTTTGCATAATGTTTGCTCTATGTCTATCCATATTCTGTCTGATATACTAGGTTTTATCCATTTTATTCCATATTGTAGTTGATTTGCAATAATCAACTACAGTTCTGTAATGTTGTGAGTTTGATTCTATGTGATTTATTTTTCCAGTAGAATCAAGTTATGATGTTGTCCAAAGATTTTAGACAGGTTGGTGGCACTGGAATAATTGAAAACAAACAATTTCGTTTAGGTAATATTCTCATTTTAATTATTGCAGTTTGTCCGAAGAGCATAAGGGGCAAATTTGTCCATCAATGAAGTTTGTCGCTTATTGTTTTAATAATTGGATGACTATTTATTTTGAATAACAGACAACTGGGAAGAGAATTTAGTACCCAGATATGTAATATGATTGGTATTCAGGGGGATCATAAAGATATG
Organism: Electrophorus electricus; assembly: GCF_041902795.1. Lineage (NCBI taxonomy): Eukaryota > Metazoa > Chordata > Actinopteri > Gymnotiformes > Gymnotidae > Electrophorus > Electrophorus electricus. Next base: position 462,354 of record NW_027658693.1, on the reverse strand, counting down.
CTGCTAATATATAGTATAATACACAAATATACTACTCGAGATACAATTTGACCAGTTATGTGTGATGTTCTGTGATGATCATATAGAACACCACAGACAACTGTGGCACATCACTGTCAAACCTCCTGATTGCAACCCGGGGCATCGTGAACTGTACAACATGACCCTCAGACAATGATCTCTGAGTGAAAGCGATAAACATAATCATCTTCATATCATCACTTTCTCTACAAGTTCAGTGGAAGAGATGTCAGTGAAAGGGAGTTTTAATAACCTTTCCATTTTTAACTTTAATAAAAACACAGACGGAAAAATTCCAGAAAGTGATACAGAGAAAGGAAACTAGACTTTAAAATGGTGCTGCCCTCTTGATTTACAAGTGTAGATTATTGAAATTATTACAAATGTCTGACGCCAAAAGGGATTGTGTCAGTGTTTCACTACTCAATATTTGGTAGACAGTATAAACAAGCAGACTATGGTTAAAAAGATCACAGAAATAAAGCAAACACCAATATAATCTTGAACCACCTAGTCCACAGGAAACATTAGATTACTGGAACAAAATCAGACAACTAGCAGAACAACTTTTTACCAATGATGCAGGTGCACTTTTGGTGGATTTATTTATCTGTATTTCAATCCACTAAAGTTTTTCACTTGATCTAACATTACATTTAAGACCGACGCCCTGTTACGTCTCACAGAAGAGTCCATTGATCAAGCTGCTACTTACCCATCCTGGTCCTGGAGTACCTTTGCTCTGTACACTTTAGTGATGTCTTTGCTACCAACAAACCTATTTTAATCCATCAGATAGTAACCAAACGCTTCAAGGACACTTGCATAACCATTTTTATTTTTTCATAATACTTGTCCAGGTTTCCACTATTATGTTCAAACCATACATTATTCAATATATGCTAATTGATATTTAATAGTTACACCAACAAGTTCTTGGTACTATTATGTTCAACCTGAACTACTTCTATTTTTTTAAAAGACGATCCTATTCTATATCACCGGATGCCCATATTGTTTCTTTTGGTGATCTCCATATTGTTTCTTCCAGTGCTTGGCCGGGATGTCCCATCCTTGAACCAAGGCTCTCCCTTCAACGGAATCCCCTAGAGGCTTTTTCAAAGAGGCCTCCTGAAGATTTATGCTGAAGCCTACACTGGTCTTTCCTGCATGAAACCAGTTTATTCGGGACCATCCATACTTTTCTGCTTACAATATCATTTTATTACCTCAGCATTTTCATTACTAATTTAAAAATCAATCACTTTATACTTCTAAAGCTTTCACAGACACATTTAGACTTTTCAGCACTCTCAATGTCCAAGGCTAAATGCTACTAACCACTCATACCCAAACAGAAGAAATAGCCCAAATATAGCCACACATATTCCTCCAACCTCTACATACTTCTAAGCTATATATAACGTTTAAAGCCATTAAAAGCAAAGTTATGAACATTTAAAATACACCTTGATAACACAGTTTATAGCTCTTCAAGAATGTCTAGTTGTCATGGCAACTATTCCTTTCTCGACTCTGTTTTGTTTTGGGTTTTTTTTGGCATACCTTTCTTTTTCAGTCATGAATTCCCTTTTTTGTTAAAATCTCCTCACCTTTTCTACAGCGCTTTCTCTCTCTCTAATTTCACAGGTAATTGTCTCTTTCCTCCAAGGGTCTGCATCTCACCTGGACCTTTTCCTCTTTGCTACTTCAGCTCCTGTCGTAGCTGAACATCAATAGTTTAATAGTTATTAGGAAATATTACTTAAAACAAAACAACAAGAAAACAGCAAAGAAGGTATATGCAAGTATATGTTCACTGTATTGTGCAACTGTCATGTCAGCAGGTGGACAATTTTAGCTAAAGTTAGCATTTCAAACATATATTTTGATATTCTAAAATAATGTTTATTAACTCAATATTTCATCACAATGGGGTGGACATTTTTAGCTTTAACTCATCTGAGTATGGGGACAAAGTGAGAAATTCAAATGAACTGACATACTATAGGAGCATGCAGTTTATGCCTTTAGGCGAATGAAGATAGACCTTTTTTAAAGTTGTGAGGTCACTGATGTCAAAGGTCGCATTTTTACCAAGATGGTTATCCAAAGATGAGAGAGTGGACAGCAATTCTTGGACATGTTTAAATAACTTGATTTTTAATTTTATTTATTTATTTATTTTTAATCAAAATTGCAAAATGAATAATCAAAATACCTAAAATATTAATGAACGTATTTACAACCTTACGGTAATATTTAAAAGTTTAAAAGGTTAAAACATGTTTAAAAGGTTAAAACATCCAAAATACCCATTTCCTCATCAAAGACAATGTAATAAGGTTAACATTCCTATATATTCGTAAAATGTGTTCATTCAGAGTAAAACTTTAATCAGTTAATTAAAAACATTAATTGTTTCACAATCTTTGTATCAGCACATTTAAACGAGTATGTTGTACTGACCCTTAGGTAACAGAACGAAGTGTGAAGTCCACTTATAAAATAAATTACGCATTCGTCATTAGATCAGAGTAGGTGAGGGACAGAGAGCCATGTGTGAAAACGAACAATCATCTCACAAAACACTACTTATGACTAACAAGTAAACACTTGCAAAATAAAAGTAGCCGTTTATGTTAAATATAAGATTTCACAAAACTATTAATTAAAAAAATATTAATTAAAAATATTAATTACAAAAATATGAATTAAAAAACGTAAATCGATATTTTTGCGATTGATCTCCCTCCCAAGTTACACCGTTTACTTGTCTTAGAACTGAAACACGAGTATCACTGTTACGTTTTAATGAAACCGTTATTTTGAAAATTACAAAACTGCATGTCAATGTTAACCGTGTGGGGTCATACGTGAGTGTATGTTACAGCTGAATTATTAGGTTACCTAACTAAGCTACAGATATTTTTATATTTATTGGCTGCTTGTACAGATTTGTTAGCTCGCTGATAATATACTTTTGTATATAAAATTGTTCTGCGCAAACCACAGCACCATTGCTAAGTTAGCACTTAGCCTTAGCTAACGTTACTTTTAAAGTTAAATTGAGTTTCTTGTCTTGTTCATGGCTTTGTAGCCGAATCTCCCGTTTAGACATGATGTCTGCCCGCAGGCTTAGACTTCTAGTGTTTTCTGTTCAAAAGTGTTTATCTCGACTCGCCGACAAATGCAGAGGTTATTGCTCAGTGTCTCTATCTAGCACTCCTACTAATGAGACTGATGAGACGAGAGTGAGCACATTTAAGACCAAGCTGTCGTCATTAAGAGTTCTTCAGGCAAAAGTTCAACTGAGACGCAACAGGAACATGAGGAATCGTATCTTCCTGAAGAAAGTGGTCTGGCGCAGCTACGGAAAGGTATGTAACTGCATTTGTTGCCATGATAGTTCAGGCTTTAGGATTTTAATTCCCATATGTCAGTATGCCGGTAGTCGTTGCCAATTTTATTTTGGTGTTTACATCTTGCAGTGTATTTCGAAACATACGGCTGTCAGATGAACGTCAACGACACTGAAATTGCGTGGTCCATTCTTCAGAAGGGTGGATATGTTCGGACCCACGAACTATCAGAGGTAAGTGTCAATGCCTTGACCTTTGACCCTTGATAAACACAGCGCTTCCTTTATTTGAAAGCTTTCATTCTCATCTTTCCTAATTTTTTTTTTTTTATACAGGCAGATATGGTGCTTCTTGTCACATGCTCCATAAGGTAGGAAAAGCCTATTTCTGTTTGTATTTTACACAGTGAATCTATACGTTGCCAATCTTGTGCAACTTGACAGCAGTCCTTGACTTCAGTGACATTTTTTGCTTGGATGTAATGCTATTTTCTGTTGGAAAAAATAAAAATCATTGTGACAGGGAAAAGGCAGAGCAGACCATCTGGAACAGACTCAAACATCCAGCAGTTCTGAAAAAGAAGTGTCTAAAGAGCAGCACTCCATTAAAGATAGGAGTCCTGGGTAACTTCTCACTTCACCATAGTTCTTCATTCATGTTCAAATGTATCTCTCAGTCTGAAATGTTCGTATGTGCGCATGTATGTTTGTGTGTGGGTTCACGTGCCCGTATACGCATATGTGTGCTTGCTCTCTTGTAGGTTGCTTGGCAGAGAGACTGAAGACTGAGTTGCTGGAGAAGGAGAGGGTGGTGGATGTTGTAGCAGGGCCAGATGCCTACAGAGATCTTCTCCGACTCCTTGCACTGGCCCATGGGGGTCAGAGGACCAGCAATGTCCTGCTCTCCCTGGAAGAGGCATATGCTGATGTCATGCCCATTCACCATTCAGGACACAGTGCCTTTGTGTGAGTGCCATAATAATATCTGGCTGATTTATAAGGGAGGAGTTCCTACTAAACACTAACTCTTAAATTAACTTTGCACTGTGTGATTTTGTAAAGATGGTAAAGAGTAAAATAACAGTCTCACATGTACAGTTCAATTTTTAAGTTAACATGTATAGACAGTTTTTGGTGTTTTCATATTCAACTCTAATACACTGAATTTAATCTGAACAGCAACTGTTAGATTAAAATACAGAAAAGTCAGCTATAATTTAAAGGCATTTGCTACCATATTGGATGAAACATGGGACTTGCATCCACAATAAAGCCAAAAACAGCAAATGCTCATAGTTCAGTTGTTTATTATTATCATTTTACTGAACACTTGTCAATCTGCATTTTTTGGTTAAATATTTATACATGACTGACCCTCCTACACTTATGAAGGGATATAAAACTTCAAACACCGTGGTGGCTCATCTTCAGCTCCTTCATGCTTTTAGATGTAGCACTTCAAACAATGGTTTGATATCAGGGGGTCGATACTTTTAAAGTCCTTTCACGCTATTGACAGTACAGACCTTGTGTACTGCAAGCCTTGTTGGTGGCACCTTGTCTTACAGTGGGATTATCCAGTATATTTTGTCCCTCTTTGACTGCTGTAGGTCTATCACGCGGGGCTGTGACAACATGTGCAGCTACTGCATTGTGCCGTTTACCTGGGGGAAGGATAGGAGCAGACCTGTGTCCTCCATACTTGAAGAAGTGCGCATGCTGTCTGACCAGGTTTCTTCCCTTCAGCGACTATGTGTGCAGTCTGGCTTTACTAGTTTCTGTGTGTGAAACTTGGCCAGATGTGAACACTAAGTATATGAAATGATCATGGCCATAGGGGGTGAAGGAAGTGACCCTGCTGGGTCAAAACGTGAACAGCTACAGAGACGTGTCTGGGGACGGGGCCAGCAACTCGGAGCTTGGTTCGCACCTCAGCCGTGGTTTCAGCACCGTGTTCCCGTGATGAGCAAGGAGGCCTACGATTCTCTGACCTGCTACACCACGTCTCCCTCGTAAACCCTGACAAGGATTCGCTTCACCTGGCCACATCCTAAAGACTTTCCTGATGAGGTAGAAACCCCAGAGTCATGGATGTGAGCATGTGGTTTTTGGTTGGGATACCCATGACTAGTGTGGGGAAGGTACTTTTAAAATGTATTTCATTGCAGGTGACAAAATACAGAACACAGAATACATGCTGTTAAATGTAATTTAAATGTAATTAAAGTGAGTTATATTTGAAATAGTCTTGGACAATGTTGACGTATTCCAAAGTTTTTAAAGTATGTTCCTCGTTTGAGTAATGTAATGGAATATGTTACCAATTACATTTAGGGGCATGTACATGTACACTGCCTACAGTGGCAGATTAAACCCTGTGGAGGCCCCTAGGCAGTCATAATCTTGGGGCCTCCCTTGCAAATTATCTCCTAATATGTTTGTTTTTTTTAATTCCTTGTTGCATGGCCCCTAAAAGGTGTGGGGCCTACAGGTCACTGCCTACTCTGGTAATCTATTGGTAATCCGGCCCTGACTGTTTATGGCTTGTGTGGTGTAGTGGATGTTCAAAGAGTTTAAGTATTTAGTTGAACGGTTTCTTATAGTCTGAATTCATGTGCAGATATTGCTCATAGGCCATTTTAAGCAGCAGATTGGATAATAATTTAGGATTCGCAAATTTGGATGTGAGCAGTAGAAGAGATCATTAATAGATTATCAGATTGAAAAAGCCTTATGCTTATCAGATATGTGAAATAAGGTTTGACTGCCATAGTCAATTTGTGCTGTTTTCGTTTGACCTGTGCTGGGGTGGGTGAGTATGTTTCCTGAAGGTGTTATAGCTAATCCAAGAGCGGAGGAACATCTGTAAGCAGATCCACTTGCCAGCTCAGAGCGGCAGCAGCAGAGTCTTACAGACCATGAGGCGTGGGTGAGAAACGCTCCTAGAACGACAGCACTCACCACAAGCACAGTAGAGATTAGCCTGCTTATCTCAAATCTCTTGATGTCTCATGTGTTAAAACTTAGTTCTCACTTTAAGTCATCATGCTCTGGGATGTTTTCATAGGTATACTAGGGAAGCCTACCTTGAGCTTGTGGAAAACATTCGAAAGATAATACCAGGTGTCCTATCATTACCAAACATTCAGTATGTAATTATAAAATTATTGTAGCTATAATAGGTCTTGTGTGAATAAATATCTATGTATAATTTCTTTTTACAGGGGTCAGTCTGAGCAGTGACTTCATCACAGGCTTCTGTGGGGAAACCGAGGAGGACCACCAGCAGTCGGTCTCTTTGATCAGGGAAGTGGGCTATAATGTAGCCTTCCTGTTTGCCTACAGCATGAGGAAGGTGAGATCCTATTTTGTCATTGTGTTTAACACTATCAAAAAACAGACATTCTCCCTGGTTCATGTGATGGTTCTATCAAGAAATTCACCATTGTCTATTATCATTTGGAGAATTGAAAGGGTCTTGTGGCTGCCAGTTGGGCTTTACCTTCTGACATGAAGATGTGTGTACCACACCCACAGAAAACTCAGGCATACCACCGTCTCGGGGACGATATCCCAGCTGAGGTGAAGAAGCTGTCGCCTGGAGGAGCTTATCTTTACATTCCGAGAAGATGCGGCTAAGGTCAACACCAGTTTCATCGACAGCAAACAGCTTGTCCTAGTGGAGGGAGTGAGTACTGCAGTGGGTTGAAGCCATGCTGTGTTACAACTGTGTTTGGAGCACTTCTGCTGTTAATAATTTGGGTTTGCTGCATCTGTGTGTCTTGGTCATCATGTTTTGCATATCGATTTAACTAGATTTCTGCAAGAAAATAAATAGTTGCAGTAAATTCTCCTCCCTTATCTTATTTAGACCTGCTGGATCAACATCATGAGGTCTGTCTGACAACGATGATGAACAATGGCATTGTCTATCAGCTCAGCCCTAGCACCTTTTGGCATTTCATTTTGGTTTTGGCTTTGTTCTTTTCTGGAGGGCAAATAGAGTTTATGTGTTTATGTATTTAGGGCATTGTTTGGTCTATTTTAGTCTATTTGAGTTGTATGGTCACTTTCCCGTTTGTGGTGTTAGTTTGCGATTGCCGCATGGGTTTCTGTGGCCCTTTCATTTGAAACCCTTCCCTGGTTAGGCATAGCATTGTGTCTGTTTTGGATGCTTTGAGCTTTTTGTTATTTTTGAAGTGTTGAGAGCAGTTCACATCTTTGGTACCGGGAAATCCCAATGACTGGTTTCCCTGTGCTTGTGGTCTTTAGTGTATTACCTGCCATCAATAACTGTTTGAAGATTGGGGTCTTAGTTAATTTTGATTATTGTTAGTGTCCTTCTTTTGAGGACATGCCTGGCGAATGCACAGAAAACTACCCCAAGGTGTTTGCCACTTGTGTGTTAATATGCGCTACCAGTCATGCTGAGATTGGACCTACCGATATACACACTGATAACAGAATTTTATGACCATCTACATAACAGTGGGAATAACCACCCTAGTGAGACGTTGTGGCATGGTATCTGGAGGCAATGTAAGAGCAGGAGAGAATTTCTGTCTGCTACAGTGCTTAGTCAAGCCTTTTATATTGTACAAATGTTATCTGCTGTTTTTGCTTGACTGAGTCTGTTTTCTGCAGGAAAGTAAGAAGTCATCTCAAGATCTTTGTGGTCGGAATGATGGGAATGTGAAGGTTATTTTTCCAAGAAAGGATTTGCTTTCTTATCCCACGGATACCAACCCTGTCACTGTTAAAGCTGGAGACTATGTACTGGTGAAGGTGAGCTCTTACTTCAGTTTGCTACTCCTACATGTATATCTGTCTGTGTTGAGACTAAAACAGGAGCATGTTTTTACACACACACACACAGATATATATGAGCTGTATGTGTGGAATATTTATTCTGGTAAGCCTGGTCTGTGATATGTAATATACATGGCTGTGAAATATACTGTACAGTTATGGCTACATTTCCATGATTATTGGTGACTACTCTCTCCTTTAGAGATTACCTCAGCCAGCTCTCAGAGTCTGCAAGGCCACGCCTTCAGCCACGCCTCCCTGAGTGATGGACACCCCAGACGCCTATTGATGCACAGGCAGCTGCATATTAGCCTGTAGGTTCCACCTTCTTAGTATCAGGACTGGGTGGGAGTGTGTGTCACAGACCTATAGGTCTTCCCAGCTCCAGCTCTTGGAAGCCAGTATGCTCAGTGAGGAGTGTTCACTGCCTCAGTCACCCTGTCTCCTCATTATCAAGCTCCTTATGAGGTGATTCAGGCATGGTGAGGCAGAAAACCCCTGAAAATATGCAGGGAAGTTTCCTCAGAACTTGAGCTCAGTGTTCCTGAAGTGCAGTTTGAAATGAAATAAGGCTTTTCATTTTTTCATTCATTCATTTATTCAGAATCATGTCTGACTCATGTATGACTCAGCGTTAAAGGAAAGTTTTAACACAGATTTTGTCTGGGTACACACTTTGCAAACTTCAAACTGCATGATTAGCAGACAGTATTGTAGCTATTCAAGTTTATGATCAATAATGTAAGGTAAGTGTGTGTTAACTCTGGGTGGGTCAGGGTGTATTCTCCCCTAAACATACTTCTGACATAATGATTTGTTTAAACACTACAATTCTCTATATCCTAATAATTACTGCCACATTTTAATAACCTGCAATACACTGTAAATACAGCATTTGTAAGCTTTAAATTTACAAACATGAACAATCATACTATATCAAATACATGATACTCATACCTGTGACATAGTGTTTTGAACAGACATTTGCTGCCACACCTGCTATTTTAGCAGGCTAAATAATCTGCCTTCTGAAATGCTAATATGCTTAATTTCATGCAAGTGCTAGTGTTCCTATTTGCTTGCTGATGTGCATGGAAGCACCATATTATTATTATTATTATTATTATTATTATTATTATTACTATTATTATTATTATTATTATTATTATTGAGTCACACTGCTATCAAGTTAGCTGGTTGCTCTTAGCTAGTAGTGTGAACAGGACAGGGGACTTGGGGAAGACCCAAAGGGTGAGGTTTGTGTGTGTACATTCACAAGTACTGGTGCACAGCCACTGACATACATAAACACTGCTATCTGGATCTGGAATTTTTAACATTAATGTACAGACTATTCTTTCTCCTTAAAAAATTCATTATGGTAATAATTATGGCAGTGTATGTTCCCCTGCAAACAAATGCTAGGCTGCAGGCTGCACGATGCTGCAATCAACCAGCTGATGGCAAATCCAGACAGTGTTGTTATTGTGGCAAGAGACTTATTGTAAATGCATTGCCATTAATTGAGAGTCATTTTAAAAGATATTTACTCTCCCACTGCGCATACTCCCGTTTTCATAAATTGGCAAATATACATGTTGCTGCTTGTCACACAAACTTTTGTTGTACACAAGTAATAATGAGAAAAGGACTCATCATATGTTTTATGATATAGCTAAAGCTATGCATTTATCGAGAGGATTTAACACATTACAGAACACATCTAATTAATCCTTTCCATGATTGACCCAAGGGCAGATAGCAATTATTTAAGTATTATTATGTTTTAATTTAATAATAAAAATGACCATATGAACCTTTTTGCTTTATATTTGTTTATATTCAGCTGCCTTTATAATGACAATTATTTATGACAATGACAATTTACAATACATTATCAGTGAGTGGTATAATTAAAGTAAAATCATTGTTAAATAAGTCTCATTCTTGTCTCAGATTCAAACACTACAAAATCTTGGTCTTTGCTTGAATGATTTTTTAATGGTCCTGACTACAACACTATCCTTTGATAAGCTTGGAAGTTGTACACTACTGTGAGAGGAAGTTACATTCAGCTAGGAAAGAACCAACAATCAAATAATATACACAGATTAAGATGGTCATTAAAGATCCCAAACTAAGATTAATGCACTAATTAATAAACTACAACTTGTTTGCAGGAGTTCATCAGTGTTTTATCATTGGCATAGGTAAAGGGGTTTTCAGGCACAAGTTAAAAAAGGCACAAGTTGTCAAAGCATAAGAATAATGACCATAATGATCATAAGAAAGCCTTTCTGAGCCAAAGATCTGAATTAACAGGGAATAACAGGAGCACTTGCAAAACTGTGCCTAAGTGTATCCAGAAAGCACTGTTGGGCTTTTGTAGGAAAAAAAGGTTACACAAAGGTTACACTGATAAAACAGTTTAATCTGAACGAAGAATCAAGACCCAGGAGCTGTAAAAGAATAAGTTAATCTCTGCATTGCTCTCTATATAGGGGGAGTTTTACAACATTGGAGTGCACAAGAAACCCGCTTTTGCCCCGACACCATTTTCACTGCCACCTGATGAAAGCAACATGCTGTATATGGGCATCTCTGCCTTCACTGCCAACTCAGCAGGCTTTGTGTAGAAAAATGCAGGAGCACTCACACTCAGAATCACAGATGACATGGTGAGTTTAAACCACTCCTTGCCATCACTGAGGGAAAGGTGTGCATGTGGTTACCTTACAAGACCAGGCTGTTTAGTTAGAAGACTGATAAAGAAGACTGATAACTTTATACTGTTCTCCCAGTGCACATTAATAATCCCTTAATAGTGTAATAAATGAATGGACAAATAAATGATCAACAGTCCCTGAAAATGAAACAAACGTTTATCCTTCCAGATTCCCAGAGCCTCTCCATATCGTCTGAACACCAAGACATTTGAAGCCTTAATTCCGCAGGTATAAGAGATCACTTTCTGTATTCATCACACAAGCATGCAGAAACTGCTGATTTTATATTCTCACATAGGTTTCCTAACACAGTAGACTTTGAATCTTAAAGGAATAATAAGGTTTAAAGAGTAACAAATAATATGATCTCATTAGCAACACAACCATATTTAGATGAAGAATTTCCGAAAAGAACAACATTTCACATGATGATGCTTGGATGAAATGTGTTGAAAACACTGAGTTCTTTTGCTTTTGGTGCTAAAGGCACTTGCAAGTACACCTTACACAGATTGATGGTGGTAGTATAGTTGGCATTCAGTTAAATCAATTAAACTTTGGACAGGGGTAGATTTGTCCTTCATACTGTTATTCAGCACAGGTAATAGCCATTTTGGGACTTTGTATCACTTTTGGGAGGCTGCCGTGTTCTCCTTAAAGTACCCAGGTTGAAGAGTGCTGGGCCCAGGAGTATTATCACCTGCTCCTGCATTTCTGCCGATGAAATAGTGAGACGGATCCACATCCTGCCTGCTTATTGGGGACGTACTGTTCTAGCAGCTCTTCCTCATCTGTCCATGCTCATACCATGGGTTGCTGTACTGTTTCCATGCTTATGTGGTACTCTTTCCGCAGGATGCTATGGAACTTTTGGTGCTCCCTGCTCCTCTCTGGCATTTGTAGCTTGACCTTCCTGGTGATTTTTTTGCAGTCCACGTCACTTTGCCAGGAGCTTCCTTTTGCTGATTAGCAGAAGCAGGAATACCTCCTGTCCTGCCAGGCTTTTGCAGTCATATTAGGCACATTGACTGCTCCGCTCTTACCTGCTTTCTATATCTTATGTTTGGGCTACTTGTGGAAGTGACATGAAAGCAGTGTTATGTTTATGTTAGTGTGGAGTTTGATATCTTGTGGAATTTCCACCACGCTGTTAGTATCATGGCCACCCACAAATTGTTGATCATGAATGTTCTTTAATTGATTTGACTGATAAATGGTAAGTCTGACTTTTAGATCATATAGAACACCACAGACAACTGTTTGGCACATCACTGTTAAACCTCCTGATTGCAACCCGGGGCATCGTGAACTGTACAACATGACCCTCAGACAATGATCTCTGAGTGAATGTGATAAACATAATCATCTTCATATCATCACTTTCTCTACAAGTTCAGTGGAAGAGACGTCAGTGAAAGGGAGTTTTAATACCCTATCCATTTTTAACTTTAATAAAAACACAGACGGAAAAATTCCAGAAAGTGAGACAGAGAAAGGAAACTAGACTTTAAAATGGTGCTGCCCTCTTGACTTACAACTGTAGATTATTGAAATTATTACAAATGTCTGACTTCCAAAAGGGATTGTGTCAGTGTTTCACTACTCAGTATTGCATTTGTTAGACAGTATAAACAAGCAGACTATGGTTAAAAAAAACACAGAAATAAAGCAAACACCAATATAATCTTGAACCACCTAGTGCCAGGAAACATTAGATTACTGGAACAAAATCAGACAACTAGCAGAACAACTTTTTAACCAATGATGCAGATGCACTTTTAGTGGATTTATTTATCTGTATTTCAATCCACTAAAGTTTTTCATTTGATCTAACATTACATTTAAGACCGACGTCCTGTTACGTCTCACAGAAGATTCCACTGATCAAGCTGCTACTTACCCATCCTGGTCCTGGAGTACCTTTGCTCTGTACACTTTAGTGATGTCTTTGCTACCAACAAGCCTATTTTAATCCATCAGATAGTAACCAAACGCTCCTTTGCTGCAGAGCACAGAAATCATTCAAATTTGCAGTCAACAGATACATCTGGGCCAGATTTTGGATCAGTGGACTAGGCTGGAACTGCACATATACTGTATATGCAAAATTCAAAATACGGGGAGTGGTTGGTCTCTTTTGCAATCAAATCTGAATACTATGGAATTCGTTTCACATTTGTTTAATTTGACAGATTTTAAATGGATAATGGACATCACTAGACAAAAAGGAATAAACAACTATATGAAAAGGAACAAAACCAAAAACAAAGGAAGACTTTAACACACTTGCCCAAACAAGCACTAAATCTGACAAAAATAGATCAACCAATGACATAGCTGTGAAGGAACATATTAGCCATTGTTTTCTTGTCATCAACAGTAATTTTAACTGATTGTTAACATACTGTTCAAGTCTTCAACTGATTTGCTCCCAACATACGAATGGGTACAAATATGGTTCATTACCCAGCTGCACAAATTGCTTCTGACATACTGGGCAGCTACAGGGTTCTTCTCGCGTGTGGATTCTGACATACTGGGCAGCTATGGGCTTCTTCAGTTGTGTGGATTGTCTTCTGCTCCTCCATGTGGCCTGTTTCACCAAAGCCCTTCCTGCAGTATTTGCAGCACTATGGCAAGCGGACACCCTTGTGTGAGCGTTTAGGTGCTTCTCAAGAGTCTGGGCAAGTTTGAAACACCTGCCCCAAACATCACTGACATTATTTCTTGTAGGTGATTAGCCACGTGTCTCTCTAGCCACAAGTACTTTTTGATTTATTTGTTTTTTTTAAATAGGTAATTTTATATATAATGGCAACAAATGACATTTTGAGTTTTATGACAAAACGTGCAAACAAGCTGGCCTGAGAGGTGTGTAGCGGGATATGACTCAGTGCGTCTCTGGTGCTGCTTTTGATGAGTAGAGTGTCATGAGTGTGTCTGTCCAGCGGTGCAAAGAGGGGATACAGCAAGGCATGGCATGGTGTTTATTCATTCGTTTGCATAGAAAATGACGCCTTTTCACATTGTGGAACTACAAATATGGCGGTCTTTTTTGTGCGGCGTAGTAATGACATGTTGTGGAATTTTGAACAAACAGCAAGTCAGACGTGATTAAGAGAGTAATTTAATAAGAAAAAGAATAAAATAAATGTTTGGCTCTCCTCAGGTAGGGAGCCCCGAGTATACAAAACCGTGGCTAGTTATACTACTCCTGTGCTGTCTTTAACCAATCATCTTTTCTTAAGCAGCTCTTCTTTCCTTTGTTGCTGTGGCTATAAGCCAATCAGCTCTCAGCTTGGTTTTTTCCACAAACCAACCCAAACTGTCTCCAAACAGTGTGGGTTGTGTGTCAAGTTGACCTTGATGTTAACAGTTCCTGATACATGTTCAACTTAATCAGCAACAGGCGGATACAAATGTGCAAACAGCATTATTAATTTAAGAACAAAAGGATCAGTGTGATTTTATATGAATCACATAATACATAGTTTCGTATCATTTTCCATCACACGTAAAAACAGAGTCTCACCGTATTGTCGGGCAGGAGGATCTGGACTCATTTATTACTTAATATCTTCCCCCATCTAGCGGTCATTAGAGGTTAGTCTTGAATTGATTTCTGTCGTGCAATATTTTAGATATAAATGTTTACATTTTCTATTACAGAACACGGCAAAGTATAGTCAACCAGTTCTAACCTTTTGAGAAAAACTTTAACTTCAAAGTAGGTGAATCTATTTACTTAGATTGAACCAATCGGATCACAGTTTATTTACATAACATCAATGCTTTGAGTGCTTTAGATATAAGGACATCATGGCGATCTTTCTGCTCACACCTCAGTCAGTCTATAATTCTGTACTATGTGTTTCTATAGCTTCCAACTTTCACGAGTTTCTTGAATCTGTGGAGAAAAGTGCAGACTCAGGTACTTTCTTATTTGTGAACTTTTATACATTTTATGTAATTTATTTATCATCTATAATGTTTTATTACTTTTCATTTATAGATATAAGGACACAAAAACAGTTCATATACTCAATGAATTGTTACAAGATAATCTTTTCTAGAGAATGTTTACCATTTGTTAAAAGACTGATTTATTTCTAAAAGTTTATGCAGTGTGTTAATTTGTCACATGGAGGCAGAAGGGGTGAATCTGATATACCCCTCTTCCATCATCAACTATTCATCGAGTCCTCCAGTAGAGCTTGTACAACCAAAGAAACGCATACAGCGGTCACCGGCGGTTCTAAGTTACATCTAAAGAGGTCTAGGCCTATACACACTGTTCCACCTGAGGTAATAAAATGTTTTGGGGTAAAGGTATTTTCATGAGGCGATCTGTGATCTAATTATAATAGGCTTTGAAGCTCTCTGCAACAGGTGCAGAGTGGTGCAAGACTGTGTTTGAAAGCATAAAGAGGAATAATGTTTCTGGGGTATCTTAAGGCCTTTTTGGGTCTGTAAGTGCAGAGCAGAGGCTCTGATGCAGGTGGTTTCAAGGCCTCTGTGGAAGTCTACGGCAGATGACTCTGGACTGTTCCCGTGAGAAATAGCTTCCTAAGTATTGGGAAAGATCCCGGCTTTTAAAAGACGTGAAAGCCTCTTCGAGAGTTCTGTGGCTAAGCAAGGTTCATTATCTTACCATAAGAGCAGGGTGATACTGACCTGCAACATCATCTTGCAGGTGTTTGATGGTATGAGTTGAGATCATCTTTGTTAAAAACAAAAAAAACAACAACAAAAAAAAAAAACAGGAAAATCTTCCAATAGGATATACTGGGGTCAAGCTTCAATTTGTACAATGATAGATCTCAATTTGCATATATTGAATAATGTATGGTTGAACACAGTGGTGGAGATTTCAAACACCAGTATGTAGAGAAGGTGTGGCAATCACATAATCAGTTGTGAAAACTGGATAAAAATGTGTGTTCCTTGTGTGATTATTAGACATATTCTGGACTATGCCTCGTTTGTATGTAACGCTGAGCTCAAAATAAATAATGGACCTACTACTCTCTTCAATTAATTCTTGAGTCTGCATCTTTATTTTCTGTTTAAAGAGGACTTAATAAAATTACTGGAATGTGGGCAATATCTAGTAACACAGTGCCGAGTCTGCTAAACGTAGATCCCAGCCTTTTATATGGCCTCTTCCCTTTAATTCTACTGACTATAATTAATGTAAACCTTGTCGATTCTGGTGTTTGCTGTATAGAGGTAGCGAAAACTTTGCTAAAACAATGAAAAATATGCATCCTGTGAAAAGTTTATTGAACAATATAACATTGTTCCTTACCCAGAGCCATAACACGTCATTGATGGAAATCACACTGATGTGAGGGCGGTATGGGCCAACTCAACTGTATTTCCTGATTGTTTTATTCTGCAGGAGGATGTGGTCCAAATATTTAAAAAATCACAGGTTTGTTTAAGAGGACATAGTCGAACAGTTTGGGCTTACTGTTATTTTAATACTAGTGGTAACTATTAGTAAATACAACAATCTGACCATCCTCATACTGCATTGAGGGGTGATGGGGTGATGGAACCAGATGATGTTTAGGTATGTGGTTATGTTAATTTATTTTTGTTCCTTTATATTCACATATTTTGCAAGTGCGTATGTTATTGAGTTTAAAACCATCCATATATTATGCAATTATAGAAAATACAGAAACTGCATGATACTTCTCTTGACTTGCTAGAAGTTCAGACTGTAGCAAGCTTAGCATTAGTAAATGGAATAGGTGTCATTTTAAGGATTCATTTAAAGTATTCATGAGGTATTTCTCCTAACATCGATGTATCGACAGTACCAATAAAATAAATAGCATAACAAGAATTACAGGTGTATAATAGTGTAGTTACCCACAATGGTTGAAGTGTTTGAAAAGAGTTGTATAAAAGAATAGTTGGTTGGTTCGTGGCATAAAGTCATGAAACGGTGAAATGAGGTCATAAAAAGAGTGTTTACAGGGGAAAGTGCTTTAACATTGAATTAGACAAACTAATAACATAAAACAAGGGAGTTTAGAGATTCTGTGTCCTTTCGTAATGATTTGTGCATATGGCAGGCTGCTGCAAAGGATCCTGGGTAAGCTTCAGCAGACCTCAGTGTAAGATATATTAATAATATTAATCATAATAATACTATTCAGAGGTTACTTGACTAGTAATCAGAATGTTGCTAGTTCAAGCCCTACCACTGCCAAGTTACCACTGCTGGGTCCCTGAACAGCAATGAATCCTCAATTGTATTATTAATACAATCCAATACACATGCCTAATGCTCAGCTGTCAACTGCAAAAACTGACATTCTGAGCATTCGAACAGTAAGAGGAACAAAAAGAAAGGAGTCACCGACTGTACACGTGTCAATCATTTAGCCTTTTTACATGTTGTTTTAGTTTACTGTAATCAAGGCCTGAAACTGGAGTCTATGGACCAGGCAAAAATATTTCAATATTTAATGCGTTTTTATTTTTTCAGTTTCAATGTTTCAATGAGACTCAGGAGACTCCAGCATAAGCAGAAGCTCCAAGTTGTCGATCTCCAGGAGCAAACCCGTCCCTGCAAGGTTGGGGTGCATGTTCTGGATCACGGGAAACAGACCATCGATCACCCAACATCTGCTTCTGCTCCTGCGGAGGTTCCAGATCCAGCACGGAGGCAGTGAGAGGTTCCTGGCCCAGAGATTGGTCTGCAGCGGGCCTGATGGTACTCGGCATGTATTGGAAATGCTGTGGCTGAATGCTGTGCGTAGCCCAGCGGGTGCTGGGGTGGAGCTGTGCCAGTTGCCTGCTCGGGTAGCAGGTAGCCCAGTTCTGAGCCTGTGGAATGGCCATCATGAAGTAGCCGGAGGGCGGGGCGGGCTGGTAGGGGTTGAGCACTGGGTTGCGCACGGCACTCACGCTGGCCATGTGCTGCATGTACTGGTGGGTGAGGTGGGCCTGCCGCTCCTCCTTGCGCTGCGCCAGGGCCACGTACAGCGGCTTGGTGCCTACGATGCACCCGTTCATCTCCTTCATTGCCTCGGTGGCCTCCTCCGGCGAGGAGAAACACACAAAGCCGAACCCTTTGGAGCGGCCGCCCTCCGTCATCACCTTGGCACTCGTGATTGTCCCGAATAGAGAGAACTCTTTACGCAGAGGCTCGTCGTCCAGACTGTAGTCTAGGTTTTTAACGTACAGGTTCACTCCCTGGTAGCGAGTCGTGCCGTCCTGCTTCATCTGCTCAAACTTGCGTTTGAGCTCTGTCTGCCTCTCGCCTTACTTCTGGGCACGAGCCACATACAGCTGCTTCCCATTCAACTCCTTCCCGTTCATCTCATCCCTTTTGGCATCCTCGTGCCTCTCGAAGCTCACAAAGCCAAAACCCTTGGACTTGCTGCTCTCGTCTGTCATGACGCGACGGCTCAGCGTTGGGCCGAACTTGCTGAAGATCTCATTTAGCTTGTTGTCGTCCATGTCCTCTCCAATGTTCTTAATGTACACATTGGTGAATTCCTTGGCCTTGGCCCCCATCTCAGCCTCACGCTCCTTGCGAGACTTGAAGTGGCCAATGAACACTTTGCGGTCATTGAGCAACATGCCATTAAGTTTCTCAATGGCTCTCTCCGCAGCCTCGCCGGTCTCAAAGTGCACAAAGCCGTAGCCCTTAGAGCCATTCTGATCACACGCCACCTTGCAGGAAAGGATGTTTCCAAAGTTGGAGAATGTGTCGTAAAGGGCTCCGCAGTCAATAGACTTGTCCAGGTTCTTGATGAAGATGTTGCCAACTGCGCTCTTCCTCTTCCATCCACCGGCTGCTGAAAGTTCACATACGCATATTCGAGTGAGCGACTGGTCATCATGTCCCTGCAAACTCGAATGGAGACAATTGTGCCAGCAGGGCTCAATTTCTCGAATAACATGGCCTCGGTAACGTCTGAATGAAGGTCACCCACGTGCAACAAAGTCATCGGCGAACTTGGAGCACTTGGATTCATTTTCGTGATTATCGTCGGTCAACCTTTCTGGAAATCGTAGTCGAAAGTAGTAAATGAACAAAATAAAATCGTAAATGATTTAACCAAATTATCTAACTACACGAATTATAAAACAGTTTGAAACAGCAATTGAACAGAGCCAGGCAAGTGTCGACCGACCAAAGCGATCAAAGCAACACTTTAGCTTTTGAATAAAAATACATGACAACTTGGTTGTTACGTAAGAGTTATTTTACGTAAATGTTTATTTTTAAATATTATCCAAACGCTATTTATTTATTTATGAATTATTCAATTATTTTAACTTATAACGTTAATAGCGTGAATGAGAGGCTTTAACAACACCTTATATTTCAAAATATTACCTAGTCAAAGCATTTTCCAAAAATCGTCCATATGCTGCTCACACTGGATCACTTACCGCATGGCTCAGAATAAATATTGTAGGGTATTGTTTATGAGGTTTAACAAACTCTAGGACTTATTGTTTATAGCACTTTTCATTGTTTAAGATAGACTTTATGTATTTTGTACTTCTAGGTATCAGCATTCATCCCTGTATTCTACAGTATTCTAGTTCATTGGTATGTTTGATTCTAACCTACTGTACTAGGATATATTTTATGAGTAAATGACAAAGCAGTTTTGTAAGTCGCTCTGGATAAGAGCATCTGCTAAGTGCCATAAATGTAAATGTAATAATACTTTATTAGTCACTTAATAATTAATTAAATAATTAAATAATTTCGTCTCATGAGCTAGTGAAGTCCTGCCCCCTGGGGAGATTTGCTCGCCCAATGTTCAGTTCATGGCTACAGCCTTGATGTAACCTACATCACATGAGGTTATTTTAAAAGCTACAAGTGTGTAAACTAACAAACCCTCTCATAAGCAAAGTAAATAAAAAAAGGAAGATTTTCTCCACCTGAAATACTATTGTAATGTTCTGAGCACATACAAAGGCGGAGTCGCTCGCAGTAAGACGAATGCAACTTTATTAGAGAACACGCTTAGCCCACAAACAGAAGCCAAAAACAGCAGACCGGGCAAAGAGCGTTATCCAAAACACAGACGCTCCAAAACGGAACCCGAGCCAACGGGACTTACCTACCGAGAGCGCTTATATACAGAAAGACTAACGAGGACTAACGCGCTGCAGGTGATTACAGTAACAGGAGGCGGTACTAAGCAGGGGGCGGAGCCGACAGGGACCAAAACAAGGAAGTAAACAAACATGGTGGCGTCGCCGTGAGAACCGCGAGGCCAACTACGTCAGAAGCACCATGTCATAGAACACTGATAGCGTCTAAATTCTAAAGTCATTTCCAAACATTCATTTGGAACACAGTCACAGCAAGGTGAACGTAGCGACAGTGTTATTAGTTTATGTTTTCAAACAAAACCACGAAACAATTCTGGACTTTAAAAAATGTTCCCGGTCATTAAGCTGCATCGGGTCGACTGCAAAGGTATGTACATACAAAATAGTTTACTTTACTGTATTTTTAGAACAAACCCCCAAGTTGGAAGAAAACATTTAACATGAAGGAAGCATGTTTGTGCTTGTGCCACGTTTGTCAGATTTGCCAAAATGACACATGCCGCTTGCAAAAAAACAGACCCACATGACCCATTTCATTGCAAAACCAGGCAACAGTGGAGACCTGATGAATTTTTTTCTTTCCTCAGTGTGCGGATCCAATCTGCATGATTGTGTTCAGTGTGGTGTCCCTCTGACCCTTACTGAGAAAGCACCAAGTGAAACCACTGGGCCTCAGCCCCCCGTCAACAATGAGGTAGAGGATGCAGGTCAGGTACCTCTCCCACCTCTCCCAGAAAGCCCCCAGCATCAGGGTGAACAGGCTGAAGAGTCAGAGGATGAAAGCAATTATGATGATGATGAAGCTGATAATGATGATGACTGGACTCTTCAGCAGCAGAGCAATTTCCCATTTCAGCTTCCAGCAGCTTCCACTGAGGGGGAACACACAGTTTGTCAGATATCCGGCTCTGGACGGCGTGAGCAAAATCATAGACGATGTCCACGAATATCTACGAAACAGAATTCCAAGAGAGTCCTTTGGCTACATGGCCCCAGGATATGGCAGGGACCACCCTCTGCTGGGCAGGAATGCTTGGAAGGCTGATGCATGGGGTGCCAGCTTTGGGGCGGCAGGGAATAGTTCCACACTTGGATGGTATCCGCTTTACAATACGCTGCAGCAGGGTGTATTGTACAATACACCAGCTACTTATGCCTCCAGTGCACCTAAAGCTGATTTCTTGGTGATGGCACAGAATGACCAACCTCAGTACAGCTCCTGGCCTGGAAACACTGTCAGATTTCCTGGTGAGGTCAGAGCTCACAGTTCCAATGCTGCTCCTGCCGTGGGCCAGAGCTGCAGGAGCCAGACGGAGCAAAGGAGCTCCAGGAAGAGGAGGAGAGAGACAAACTCCCCGAGCTCCTCTCACTGCTCCGAGACAGAGAGCGTCCCCAGGAAGATGAGAAGATGAGAGCATGAATGAGAATGAAAAGTCACGGCGATCAAGCAATAATAATAAAAATTTATGCTTGAAGTTTTGTAGAAGTAATAAAAGATAAAATAAAATGCAATTATCTCATGTTTAACATAGCCTGTGTTTCATTGCTTTTTTGAGGGTCCAGCTCATATTTTATGATACAAATATAACATCTTTAAGAAATTTCTGTAATCACAAACAATACAGTCCAAAGTCTTAGATGATTACCAAGAACTTCAAGTTTATTCCATGATTTATGCAAAGCTAATATAAATTCAAATTCAAAATTCAAATTCAAAATGTATTTATTCAGTGCCATTTACAACAGATGTTGTGAAAAAGCAGCTTTACAAATGTCCAAGCCAAGAGCGACAGTGGCAAGGCAAAGCTCCCTAGAGCATGAGGAAGAAACCTTGAGAAGAACCAAGACTCAAGGCGGGGGGGAGTGGGGGGGCATCCTCCTCTGGCTGACAACGGTCACCACAATGATAACAGTTTAAAGAGAAAAATAAATTAAAAATGAAATAAGCAAATGTACAAGTTTACTTAGCTGATACGTACTATTCTGGAAAATATTATTTAACTCATTTTTGATTTTCTTGAGAATTCTTTATAATATATTGCAATATATCTGAATATCTTGAAAACATAATATTTTTAAAATTTTTAAAACTGTTGCTACAGCACATATTTAATTCAAACTATAGTCTATGTAGAGTTCCAACACACACTGTCAGCTGTTAGCATCTCTTAAAGAATAATACTTGATATTGACTCAGTGTGGTAATAATTCTTTGGCTCCCTGTAGCTGCACGCATCAGATTCAAAACCTTGATGTTTGCCTACAAAGCCAAAAATGAACCAGCCCCTTCATACATGAGGTCAATGGTCAAAGCCCGATCCGTACCTGGAGTACTTCGAACCTCAAGTCTGGCTCGGCTTGAAATACCTTGCTTCAGATCTCATGGATGACAAGCATCGAGACTATTTTCTGTCCTGGCTCCAAGATGGTGGAATGAACTCCCACTTGCTGTCCGGACAGCAGAGTCCCTTGCGGTCTTCAAGCGCAGACTGAAGACCCATCTATTTGCAGAATATTTAAAGAACAACTGACACTGCTCCCATATTGACTGACTAAATTAATACTTATTGTAGGGTATTGTTTATGTTGTTTAATAAACTCTAGGACTTATTGTTTATAGCACTTTTCATTGTTTAAGATAGACTTTATGTATTTTGTACTTCTAGGTATCAGCATTCATCCCTGTATTCTACAGTATTCTAGTTCATTGGTATGTTTGATTCTAACCTACTGTACTGTACTAGGATATATTCTATGAGTAAATAATAAAGCACTTTTGTAAGTCGCTCTGGATAAGAGCATGTGCTAAGTGCCATAAATGTAAATGTAATTATACTTTATTAGTCACTTAATAATTAATTAAATAATTAAATAATTTCATCTCATGAGCTAGTGAAGTCCTGCCCCCTGGGGAGATTTACTCCCCCAATGTTCAGTTCATGGATACAGGCTTGACGTAACCTACATCACATGAGGTTATTTTAAAAGCTACAAGTGTGTAAGCTAACAAACCCTCTCATAAGCAAAGTAAATTAAAAAAAAAGGAAGATTTTCTCCACCTGAAATACTATTGTAATGTTCTGAGCACATACAAAGATGGAGTCGCTCGCAGTAAGATGAATGCAACTTTATTAGAGAACACGCTTAGCCCACAAACAGAAGCCAAAAAACAGCAGACCGGGCAAAGAGCGTTATCCAAAACACAGACGCTCCAAAACGGAACCCGAGCCAACGGGACTTACCTACCGAGAGCGCTTATATACAGAAAGACTAACGAGGACTAACGCGCTGCAGGTGATTACAGTAACAGGAGGCGGTACTAAGCAGGGGGCGGAGCCGACAGGGACCAAAACAAGGAAGTAAACAAACATGGTGGCGTCGCCGTGGGAACCGCGACCACAATTACGTCAGAAGCACGATGTCATAGAACACTGATAGCGTCTAAATTCTAAAGTCATTTCCAAACATTCATTCGGAACACAGTCACAGCAAGGTGAACGTAGCGACAGTGTTACTAGTTTATGTTTTCAAACAAAACCACGAAACAATTCTGGACTTTAAAAAATGTTCCCGGTCATTAAGCTGCATCGGGTCGACTGCAAAGGTATGTACATACAAAATATTTTACTTTACTGTATTTTTAGAACAAAACCCAAGTTGGAAGAAAACATTTAACATGAAGGAAGCATGTTTGTGCTTGTGCCACGTTTGCCAGATTTGCCAAAATGACACATGCCGCTTGCAAAAAACAGACCCACATGACCCATTTCATTGCAAAACCTGGCAACAGTGGAGACCTGATGATTTTTTTTCTTTCCTCAGTGTGCGGATCCAATCTGCATGATTGTGTTCAGTGTGGTGTCCCTCTGACCCTTACTGAGAAAACACCAAGTGAAACCACTGGGCCTCAGCCCCCCGTCAACAATGAGGTAGAGGATGCAGGTCAGGTACCTCTCCCACCTCTCCCAGAAAGCCCCCAGCATCAGGGTGAACAGGCTGAAGAGTCAGAGGATGAAAGCGATTATGATGATGATGAAGCTGATAATGATGATGACTGGACTCTTCAGCAGCAGAGCAATTTCTCATTTCAGCTTCCAGCAGCTTCCACTGAGGGGAACACACAGTTTGTCAGACATCCGGCTCTGGACGGCGTGAGCAAAATCATAGACGATGTCCACGAATATCTACGAAACAGAATTCCAAGAGAGTCCTTTGGCTACATGGCCCCAGGATATGGCAGGGACCACCCTCTGCTGGGCAGGAATGCTTGGAAGGCTGATGCATGGGGTGCCAGCTTTGGGGCGGCAGGGAATAGTTCCACACTTGGATGGTATCCGCTTTACAATACGCTGCAGCAGGGTGTATTGTACAATACACCAGCTACTTATGCCTCCAGTGCACCTAAAGCTGATTTCTTGGTGATGGCACAGAACGACCAACCTCAGTACAGCTCCTGGCCTGGAAACACTGTCAGATTTCCTGGTGAGGTCAGAGCTCACAGTTCCAATGCTGCTCCTGCCGTGGGCCAGAGCTGCAGGAGCCAGACGGAGCAAAGGAGCTCCAGGAAGAGGAGGAGAGAGACAAACTCCCCGAGCTCCTCTCACTGCTCCGAGACAGAGAGCGTCCCCAGGAAGATGAGAAGATGAGAGCATGAATGAGAATGAAAAGTCACGTCGATCAAGCAATAATAATAAAAACTTATGCTTGAAGTTTTGTAGAAGTAATAAAGATAAAATAAAATGCAATTATTTCATGTTTAACATAGCCTGTGTTCAATTGTTTTTTTGAGGGTCCAGCTCATATTTTATGATACAAATATAACATCTTTAAGAAATTTCTGTAATCACAAACAATACAGTCCAAAGTCTTAGATGATTACCAAGAACTTCAAGTTTATTCCATGATTTATGCAAAGCTAATATAAATTCAAATTCAAAATTCAAATTCAAAATGTATTTATTCAGTGCCATTTACAACAGATGTTGTGAAAAAGCAGCTTTACAAATGTCCAAGCCAAGAGCGACAGTGGCAAGGCAAAGCTCACTAGAGCATGAGGAAGAAACCTTGAGAAGAACCAAGACTCAAGGCGGGGGGAAGGGGGGGGGGGCATCCTCCTCTGGCTGACAACGGTCACCACAATGATAACAGTTTAAAGAGAAAAATAAATTAAAAATGAAATAAGCAAATGTACACGTTTACTTAGCTGATACGTACTATTCTGGAAAATATTATTTAATTCATTTTTGATTTTCTTGAGAATTCTTTATAATATACTTCAATATATCTGAATATCTTGAATACATAATATTTTTTCAATTTTTAAAACTGTTGATACAGCACATATTTAATTCAAACTATAGTCTATGTAGACTTCCAACACACACTGTCAGCTGTTAGCATCTCTTAAAGAATAATACTTGATATTGACTCAGTGTGGTAATAATTCTTTGGCTCCCTGTAGCTGCACGCATCAGATTCAAAACCTTGATGTTTGCCAACAAAGCCAAAAATGAACCAGCCCCTTCATACATGAGGTCAATGGTCAAAGCCCGATCCGTACCTGGAGTACTTCGAACCTCAAGTCTGGCTCGGCTTGAAATACCTTGCTTCAGATCTCATGGATGACAAGCATCGAGACTATTTTCTGTCCTGGCTCCAAGATGGTGGAATGAACTCCCACTTGCTGTCCGGACAGCAGAGTCCCTTGCGGTCTTCAAGCGCAGACTGAAGACCCATCTATTTGCAGAATATTTAAAGAACAACTGACACTGCTCCCATATTGACTGACTAAATTAATACTTATTGTAGGGTATTGTTTATGTTGTTTAATAAACTCTAGGACTTATTGTTTATAGCACTTTTCATTGTTTAAGATAGACTTTATGTATTTTGTACTTCTAGGTATCAGCATTCATCCCTGTATTCTACAGTATTCTAGTTCATTGGTATGTTTGATTCTAACCTACTGTACTGTACTAGGATATATTCTATGAGTAAATAATAAAGCACTTTTGTAAGTCGCTCTGGATAAGAGCATGTGCTAAGTGCCATAAATGTAAATGTAATTATACTTTATTAGTCACTTAATAATTAATTAAATAATTAAATAATTTCATCTCATGAGCTAGTGAAGTCCTGCCCCCTGGGGAGATTTACTCCCCCAATGTTCAGTTCATGGATACAGGCTTGACGTAACCTACATCACATGAGGTTATTTTAAAAGCTACAAGTGTGTAAGCTAACAAACCCTCTCATAAGCAAAGTAAATTTAAAAAAAAGGAAGATTTTCTCCACCTGAAATACTATTGTAATGTTCTGAGCACATACAAAGATGGAGTCGCTCGCAGTAAGATGAATGCAACTTTATTAGAGAACACGCTTAGCCCACAAACAGAAGCCAAAAAACAGCAGACCGGGCAAAGAGCGTTATCCAAAACACAGACGCTCCAAAACGGAACCCGAGCCAACGGGACTTACCTACCGAGAGCGCTTATATACAGAAAGACTAACGAGGACTAACGCGCTGCAGGTGATTACAGTAACAGGAGGCGGTACTAAGCAGGGGGCGGAGCCGACAGGGACCAAAACAAGGAAGTAAACAAACATGGTGGCGTCGCCGTGGGAACCGCGACCACAATTACGTCAGAAGCACGATGTCATAGAACACTGATAGCGTCTAAATTCTAAAGTCATTTCCAAACATTCATTCGGAACACAGTCACAGCAAGGTGAACGTAGCGACAGTGTTACTAGTTTATATTTTCAAACAAAACCACGAAACAATTCTGGACTTTAAAAAATGTTCCCGGTCATTAAGCTGCATCGGGTCGACTGCAAAGGTATGTACATACAAAATATTTTACTTTACTGTATTTTTAGAACAAAACCCCAAGTTGGAAGAAAACATTTAACATGAAGGAAGCATGTTTGTGCTTGTGCCACGTTTGCCAGATTTGCCAAAATGACACATGCCGCTTGCAAAAAACAGACCCACATGACCCATTTCATTGCAAAACCTGGCAACAGTGGAGACCTGATGAATTTTTTTCTTTCCTCAGTGTGCGGATCCAATCTGCATGATTGTGTTCAGTGTGGTGTCCCTCTGACCCTTACTGAGAAAGCACCAAGTGAAACCACTGGGCCTCAGCCCCCCGTCAACAATGAGGTAGAGGATGCAGGTCAGGTACCTCTCCCACCTCTCCCAGAAAGCCCCCAGCATCAGGGTGAACAGGCTGAAGAGTCAGAGGATGAAAGCGATTATGATGATGATGAAGCTGATAATGATGATGACTGGACTCTTCAGCAGCAGAGCAATTTCTCATTTCAGCTTCCAGCAGCTTCCACTGAGGGGAACACACAGTTTGTCAGACATCCGGCTCTGGACGGCGTGAGCAAAATCATAGACGATGTCCACGAATATCTACGAAACAGAATTCCAAGAGAGTCCTTTGGCTACATGGCCCCAGGATATGGCAGGGACCACCCTCTGCTGGGCAGGAATGCTTGGAAGGCTGATGCATGGGGTGCCAGCTTTGGGGCGGCAGGGAATAGTTCCACACTTGGATGGTATCCGCTTTACAATACGCTGCAGCAGGGTGTATTGTACAATACACCAGCTACTTATGCCTCCAGTGCACCTAAAGCTGATTTCTTGGTGATGGCACAGAATGACCAACCTCAGTACAGCTCCTGGCCTGGAAACACTGTCAGATTTCCTGGTGAGGTCAGAGCTCACAGTTCCAATGCTGCTCCTGCCGTGGGCCAGAGCTGCAGGAGCCAGACGGAGCAAAGGAGCTCCAGGAAGAGGAGGAGAGAGACAAACTCCCCGAGCTCCTCTCACTGCTCCGAGACAGAGAGCGTCCCCAGGAAGATGAGAAGATGAGAGCATGAATGAGAATGAAAAGTCACGTCGATCAAGCAATAATAATAAAAACTTACGCTTGAAGTTTTGTAGAAGTAATAAAGATAAAATAAAATGCAATTATTTAATGTTTAACATAGCCTGTGTTCAATTGTTTTTTTGAGGGTCCAGCTCATATTTTATGATACAAATATAACATCTTTAAGAAATTTCTGTAATCACAAACAATACAGTCCAAAGTCTTAGATGATTACCAAGAACTTCAAGTTTATTCCATGATTTATGCAAAGCTAATATAAATTCAAATTCAAAATTCAAATTCAAAATGTATTTATTCAGTGCCATTTACAACAGATGTTGTGAAAAAGCAGCTTTACAAATGTCCAAGCCAAGAGCGACAGTGGCAAGGCAAAGCTCCCTAGAGCATGAGGAAGAAACCTTGAGAAGAACCAAGACTCAAGGCGGGGGGGAGTGGGGGGGCATCCTCCTCTGGCTGACAACGGTCACCACAATGATAACAGTTTAAAGAGAAAAATAAATTAAAAATGAAATAAGCAAATGTACAAGTTTACTTAGCTGATACGTACTATTCTGGAAAATATTATTTAACTCATTTTTGATTTTCTTGAGAATTCTTTATAATATATTGCAATATATCTGAATATCTTGAAAACATAATATTTTTAAAATTTTTAAAACTGTTGCTACAGCACATATTTAATTCAAACTATAGTCTATGTAGAGTTCCAACACACACTGTCAGCTGTTAGCATCTCTTAAAGAATAATACTTGATATTGACTCAGTGTGGTAATAATTCTTTGGCTCCCTGTAGCTGCACGCATCAGATTCAAAACCTTGATGTTTGCCTACAAAGCCAAAAATGAACCAGCCCCTTCATACATGAGGTCAATGGTCAAAGCCCGATCCGTACCTGGAGTACTTCGAACCTCAAGTCTGGCTCGGCTTGAAATACCTTGCTTCAGATCTCATGGATGACAAGCATCGAGACTATTTTCTGTCCTGGCTCCAAGATGGTGGAATGAACTCCCACTTGCTGTCCGGACAGCAGAGTCCCTTGCGGTCTTCAAGCGCAGACTGAAGACCCATCTATTTGCAGAATATTTAAAGAACAACTGACACTGCTCCCATATTGACTGACTAAATTAATACTTATTGTAGGGTATTGTTTATGTTGTTTAATAAACTCTAGGACTTATTGTTTATAGCACTTTTCATTGTTTAAGATAGACTTTATGTATTTTGTACTTCTAGGTATCAGCATTCATCCCTGTATTCTACAGTATTCTAGTTCATTGGTATGTTTGATTCTAACCTACTGTACTGTACTAGGATATATTCTATGAGTAAATAATAAAGCACTTTTGTAAGTCGCTCTGGATAAGAGCATGTGCTAAGTGCCATAAATGTAAATGTAATTATACTTTATTAGTCACTTAATAATTAATTAAATAATTAAATAATTTCATCTCATGAGCTACTGAAGTCCTACCCCCTGGGGAGATTTACTCCCCCAATGTTCAGTTCATGGATACAGCCTTGACGTAACCTACATCACATGAGGTTATTTTAAAAGCTACAAGTGTGTAAGCTAACAAACCTTCTCATAAGCAAAGTAAATAAAAAAAAAAGGAAGATTTTCTCCACCTGAAATACTATTGTAATGTTCTGAGCACATACAAAGATGGAGTCGCTCGCAGTAAGATGAATGCAACTTTATTAGAGAACACGCTTAGCCCACAAACAGAAGCCAAAAAACAGCAGACCGGGCAAAGAGCGTTATCCAAAACACAGACGCTCCAAAACGGAACCCGAGCCAACGGGACTTACCTACCGAGAGCGCTTATATACAGAAAGACTAACGAGGACTAACGCGCTGCAGGTGATTACAGTAACAGGAGGTGGTACTAAGCAGGGGGCGGAGCCGACAGGGACCAAAACAAGGAAGTAAACAAACATGGTGGCGTCGCCGTGGGAACTGCGACCACAATTACGTCAGAAGCACGATGTCATAGAACACTGATAGCGTCTAAATTCTAAAGTCTTTCCAAACATTCATTCGGAACACAGTCACAGCAAGGTGAACGTAGCGACAGTGTTACTAGTTTATGTTTTCAAACAAAACCACGAAACAATTCTGGACTTTAAAAAATGTTCCCGGTCATTAAGCTGCATCGGGTCGACTGCAAAGGTATGTACATACAAAATATTTTACTTTACTGTATTTTTAGAACAAAACCCCAAGTTGGAAGAAAACATTTAACATGAAGGAAGCATGTTTGTGCTTGTGCCACGTTTTCCAGATTTGCCAAAATGACACATGCCGCTTGCAAAAAACAGACCCACATGACCCATTTCATTGCAAAACCTGGCAACAGTGGAGACCTGATGAATTTTTTTCTTTCCTCAGTGTGCGGATCCAATCTGCATGATTGTGTTCAGTGTGGTGTCCCTCTGACCCTTACTGAGAAAGCACCAAGTGAAACCACTGGGCCTCAGCCCCCCGTCAACAATGAGGTAGAGGATGCAGGTCAGGTACCTCTCCCACCTCTCCCAGAAAGCCCCCAGCATCAGGGTGAACAGGCTGAAGAGTCAGAGGATGAAAGCGATTATGATGATGATGAAGCTGATAATGATGATGACTGGACTCTTCAGCAGCAGAGCAATTTCTCATTTCAGCTTCCAGCAGCTTCCACTGAGGGGAACACACAGTTTGTCAGACATCCGGCTCTGGATGGCGTGAGCAAAATCATAGACGATGTCCACGAATATCTACGAAACAGAATTCCAAGAGAGTCCTTTGGCTACATGGCCCCAGGATATGGCAGGGACCACCCTCTGCTGGGCAGGAATGCTTGGAAGGCTGATGCATGGGGTGCCAGCTTTGGGGCGGCAGGGAATAGTTCCACACTTGGATGGTATCCGCTTTACAATACGCTGCAGCAGGGTGTATTGTACAATACACCAGCTACTTATGCCTCCAGTGCACCTAAAGCTGATTTCTTGGTGATGGCACAGAATGACCAACCTCAGTACAGCTCCTGGCCTGGAAACACTGTCAGATTTCCTGGTGAGGTCAGAGCTCACAGTTCCAATGCTGCTCCTGCCGTGGGCCAGAGCTGCAGGAGCCAGACGGAGCAAAGGAGCTCCAGGAAGAGGAGGAGAGAGACAAACTCCCCGAGCTCCTCTCACTGCTCCGAGACAGAGAGCGTCCCCAGGAAGATGAGAAGATGAGAGCATGAATGAGAATGAAAAGTCACGTCGATCAAGCAATAATAATAAAAACTTATGCTTGAAGTTTTGTAGAAGTACAAAGATAAAATAAAATGCAATTATTTCATGTTTAACATAGCCTGTGTTCAATTGTTTTTTTGAGGGTCCATGATTTATGCAAAGCTAATATAAATTCAAATTCAAAATTCAAATTCAAAATGTATTTATTCAGTGCCATTTACAACAGATGTTGTGAAAAAGCAGCTTTACAAATGTCCAAGCCAAGAGCGACGGTGGCAAGGCAAAGCTCCCTAGAGCATGAGGAAGAAACCTTGAGAAGAACCAAGACTCAAGGCGGGGGGAAGGGGGGGCATCCTCCTCTGGCTGACAACGGTCACCACAATGATAACAGTTTAAAGAGAAAAATCAATTAAAAATGAAATAAGCAAATGTACACGTTTACTTAGCTGATACGTACTACTCTGGAAAATATTATTTAATTCATTTTTGATTTTCTTGAGAATTCTTTATAATATACTTCAATATATCTGAATATCTTGAATACATAATATTTTTTCAATTTTTAAAACTGTTGATACAGCACATATTTAATTCAAACTATAGTCTATGTAGACTTCCAACACACACTGTCAGCTGTTAGCATCTCTTAAAGAATAATACTTGATATTGACTCAGTGTGGTAATAATTCTTTGGCTCCCTGTAGCTGCACGCATCAGATTCAAAACCTTGATGTTTGCCTACAAAGCCAAAAATGAACCAGCCCCTTTATACATGAGGTCAATGGTCAAAGCCCGATCCGTACCTGGAGTACTTCGAACCTCAAGTCTGGCTCGGCTTGAAATACCTTGCTTCAGATCTCATGGATGACAAGCATCGAGACTATTTTCTGTCCTGGCTCCAAGATGGTGGAATGAACTCCCACTTGCTGTCCGGACAGCAGAGTCCCTTGCGGTCTTCAAGCGCAGACTGAAGACCCATCTATTTGCAGAATATTTAAAGAACAACTGACACTGCTGCCATATTGACTGACTAAATTAGTAATTATTGTAGGGTCTTGTTTATGTTGTTTAACAAACTCTAGGACTTATTGTTTATAGCACTTTTCACTGTTTAAATGAGTATGTTGTATTGACCCTTAGGTAACAGAACGAAATGTGAAGTCCACTTATAAAATAAATTACGCATTCGTCATTAGATCAGAGTAGGTGATGGACAGAAAGCCATGTGTGAAAACGAACAATCATCTCACAAAACACTACTTATGACTAACAAGTAAACACTTGCAAAATAAAAGTAGCCGTTTATGTTAAATATAAGATTTCACAAAACTATTAATTAAAAAACTATTAATTACAAAACTATTAATTACAAAAATATGAATTAAAAAACGTAAATCGATATTTTTGCGATTGATCTCCCTCCCAAGTTACACCGTTTACTTGTCTTAGAAATGAAACACGAGTATCACTGTTACGTTTTAATGAAACCGTTATTTTGAAAACTACAAAACTGCATGTCAATGTTAACCGTGTGGGGTCATACGTGAGTGTATGTTACAGCTGAATTATTAGGTTACCTATCTGAGCTACAGATATTTTTATATTTATTGGCTGCTTGTACAGATTTGTTAGCTCGCTGATAATATACTTTTGTATACAAAATTGTTCTGCGCAAACCACAGCACCATTGCTAAGTTAGCACTTAGCCTTAGCTAACGTTACTTTTAAAGTTAAATTGAGTTTCTTGTCTTGTTCATGGCTCCCGTTTAGACATGATGTCTGCCCGCAGGCTTAGACTTCTAGTGTTTTCTGTTCAAAAGTGTTTATCTCGACTCGCCGACAAATGCAGAGGTTATTGCTCAGTGTCTCTGTCTAGCACTCCTACTAATGAGACTGATGAGACGAGAGTGAGCACATTTAAGACCAAGCTGTCGTCATTAAGAGTTCTTCAGGCAAAAGTTCAACTGAGACGCAACAGGAACATGAGGAATCGTATCTTCCTGAAGAAAGTGGTCTGGCGCAACTACGGAAAGGTATGTAACTGCATTTGTTGCCATGATAGTTCAGGCTTTAGGATTTTAATTCCCATGTGTCAGTATGCCGGTAGTCGTTGCCAATTTTATTTTGATGTTTACATCTTGCAGTGTATTTCGAAACATACGGCTGTCAGATGAACGTCAACGACACTGAAATTGCGTGGTCCATTCTTCAGAAGGGTGGATATGTTCGGACCCACGAACTATCAGAGGTAAGTGTCAATGCCTTGACCTTTGACCCTTGATAAACACAGCGCTTCCTTTATTTGAAAGCTTTCATTCTCATCTTTCCTAATTTTTTTTTTTTTTTTAATACATGCAGATGTGGTGCTTCTTGTCACATGCTCCATAAGGTAGGAAAAGCCTATTTCTGTTTGTATTTTACACAGTGAATCTATACGTTGCCAATCTTGTGCAACTTGACAGCAGTCCTTGACTTCAGTGACATGTTTTGCTTGGATGTAATGCTATTTTCTGTTGGAAAAAATAAAAATCATTGTGACAGGGAAAAGGCAGAGCAG
This sequence comes from Electrophorus electricus, assembly GCF_041902795.1. NCBI lineage: Eukaryota > Metazoa > Chordata > Actinopteri > Gymnotiformes > Gymnotidae > Electrophorus > Electrophorus electricus. The sequence continues at coordinate 428,663 of NW_027658693.1, read as the reverse complement.
ACCATCTGGAACAGACTCAAACATCCAGCAGTTCTGAAAAAGAAGCATCTAAAGAGCAGCACTCCATTAAAGATAGGAGTCCTGGGTAACTTCTCACTTCACCATAGTTCTTCATTCACGTTCAAATGTATTTCTCAGTCTGAAATGTTCGTGTGTGCGCATGTATGTTTGTGTGTGGGTTCACGCGCCCGTATACGCATATGTGTGCTTGCTCTCTTGTAGGTTGCATGGCAGAGAGACTGAAGACTGAGTTGCTGGAGAAGGAGAGGGTGGTGGATGTTGTAGCAGGGCCAGATGCCTACAGAGATCTTCTCCGACTCCTTGCACTGGCCCATGGGGGTCAGAGGACCAGCAATGTCCTGCTCTCCCTGGAAGAGGCATATGCTGATGTCATGCCCATTCACCATTCAGGACACAGTGCCTTTGTGTGAGTGCCATAATAATATCTGGCTGATTTATAAGGGAGGAGTTCCTACTAAACACTAACTCTTAAATTAACTTTGCACTGTGTGATTTTGTAAAGATGGTAAAGAGTAAAATAACAGTCTCACATGTACAGTTCAATTTTTAAGTTAACATGTATAGACAGTTTTTGGTGTTTTCATATTCAACTCTAATACACTGAATTTAATCTGAACAGCAACTGTTAGATTAAAATACAGAAAAGTCAGCTATAATGTAAAGGCATTTGCTACCATATTGGATGAAACATGGGACTTGCATCCACAATAAAGCCAAAAACAGCAAATGCTCATAGTTCAGTTGTTTATTATTATCATTTTACTGAACACTTGTCAATCTGCATTTTTTGGTTAAATATTTATACATGACTGACCCTCCTACACTTATGAAGGGATATAAAACTTCAAACACCGTGGTGGCTCATCTTCAGCTCCTTCATGCTTTTAGATGTAGCACTTCAAACAATGGTTTGATATCAGGGGTGTTGATACTTCTAAAGTCCTTTCACGCTGTTGACAGTACAGACCTTGTGTACTGCAAGCCTTGTTGGTGGCACCTTGTCTTACAGTGGGATTATCCAATATATTTTGTCCCTCTTTGACTGCTGTAGGTCTATCATGTGGGGCTGTGACAACATGTTCAGCTACTGCATTGTGCCGTTTACCTGGGGGAGGGAAAGGAGCAGACCTGTGTCCTCCATACTTGAAGAAGTGCGCATGCTGTCTGACCAGGTCTCTTCCCTTCAGCGACTATGTGTGCAGTCTGGCTTTACTAGTTTCTGTGTGTGAAACTTGGCCAGATGTGAACACTAAGTATATGAAATGATCATGGCCATAGGGGGTGAAGGAAGTGACCCTGCTGGGTCAAAACGTGAACAGCTACAGAGACGTGTCTGGGGACGGGGCCAGCAACTCGGAGCTTGGTTCGCACCTCAGCCGTGGTTTCAGCACCGTGTTCCCGTGATGAGCAAGGAGGCCTACGATTCGCTGACCTGCTACACCACGTCTCCCTCGTAAACCCTGACAAGGATTCGCTTCACCTGGCCACATCCTAAAGACTTTCCTGATGAGGTAGAAACCCCAGAGTCATGGATGTGAGCATGTGGTTTTTGGTTGGGATACCCATGACTAGTGTGGGGAAGGTACTTTTAAAATGTATTTCATTGCAGGTGACAAAATACAGAACACAGAATACATGCTGTTAAATGTAATTTAAATGTAATTAAAGTGAGTTATATTTGAAATAGTCTTGGACAATGTTGAAGTATTCCAAAGTTTTTAAAGTATGTTCCTCATTTGAGTAATGTAATGGAATATGTTACCAATTACATTTAGGGGCATGTACATGTACACTGCCTACAGTGGCAGATTAAACCCTGTGGAGGCCCCTAGGCAGTCATAATCTTGGGGCCTCCCTTGCAAATTATCTCCTAATGTTTTTTTTTTTTTAATTCCTTGTTGCATGGCCCCTAAAAGGTGTGGGGCCTACAGGTCACTGCCTGCTCTGGTAATCTATTGGTAATCCGGCCCTGACTGTTTATGGCTTGTGTGGTGTAGTGGATGTTCAAAGAGTTTAAGTATTTAGTTGAACAGTTTCTTATAGTCTGAATTCATGTGCAGATATTGCTCATAGGCCATTTTAAGCAGCAGATTGGATAATAATTTAGGATTCGCAAATTTGGATGTGAGCAGTAGAAAAGATCATTAATAGATTATCAGATTGAAAAAGCCTTATGCTTATCAGATATGTGAAATAAGGTTTGACTGCCATAGTCAATTTGTGCTGTTTTCGTTTGACCTGTGCTGGGGTGGGTGAGTATGTTTCCTGAAGGTGTTATAACTAATCCAAGAGCGGAGTAACATCTGTAAGCAGATCCACTTGCCAGCTCAGAGCGGCAGCAGCAGAGTCTTACAGACCATGAGGCGTGGGTGAGAAACGCTCCTAGAACGACAGCACTCACCACAAGCACAGTAGAGATTAGCCTGCTTATCTCAAATCTCTTGATGTCTCATGTGTTAAAACTTAGTTCTCACTTTAAGTCATCATGCTCTGGGATGTTTTCATAGGTATACTAGGGAAGCCTACCTTGAGCTTGTGGAAAACATTCGAAAGATAATACCAGGTGTCCTATCATTACCAAACATTCAGTATGTAATTATAAAATTATTGTAGCTATAATAGGTCTTGTGTGAATAAATATCTATGTATAATTTCTTTTTACAGGGGTCAGTCTGAGCAGTGACTTCATCACAGGCTTCTGTGGGGAAACCGAGGAGGACCACCAGCAGTCGGTCTCTTTGATCAGGGAAGTGGGCTATAATGTAGCCTTCCTGTTTGCCTACAGCATGAGGAAGGTGAGATCCTATTTTGTCATTGTGTTTAACACTATCAAAAAACAGACATTCTCCCTGGTTCATGTGATGGTTCTATCAAGAAATTCACCATTGTCTATTATCATTTGGAGAATTGAAAGGGTCTTGTGGCTGCCAGTTGGGCTTTACCTTCTGACATGAAGATGTGTGTACCACACCCACAGAAAACTCAGGCATACCACCGTCTCGGGGACGATATCCCAGCTGAGGTGAAGAAGCTGTCGCCTGGAGGAGCTTATCTTTACATTCCGAGAAGATGCGGCTAAGGTCAACACCAGTTTCATCGACAGCAAACAGCTTGTCCTAGTGGAGGGAGTGAGTACTGCAGTGGGTTGAAGCCATGCTGTGTTACAACTGTGTTTGGAGCACTTCTGCTGTTAATAATTTGGGATTGCTGCATCTGTGTGTCTTGGTCATCATGTTTTGCATATCGATTTAACTAGATTTCTGCAAGAAAATAAATAGTTGCAGCAAATTCTCCTCCCTTATCTTATTTAGACCTGCTGGATCAACATCATGAGGTCTGTCTGACAACGATGATGAACAATGGCATTGTCTATCAGCTCAGCCCTAGCACCTTTTGGCATTTCATTTTGGTTTTGGCCTTGTTCTTTTCTGGAGGGCAAATAGAGTTTATGTGTTTATGTATTTAGGGCATTGTTTGGTCTATTTTAGTCTATTTGAGTTGTATGGTCACTTTCCCGTTTGTGGTGTTAGTTTGCGATTGCCGCATGGGTTTCTGTGGCCCTTTCATTTGAAACCCTTCCCTGGTTAGGCATAGCATTGTGTCTGTTTTGGATGCTTTGAGCTTTTTGTTATTTTTGAAGTGTTGAGAGCAGTTCACATCTTTGGTACCGGGAAATCCCAATGACTGGTTTCCCTGTGCTTGTGGTCTTTAGTGTATTACCTGCCATCAATAACTGTTTGAAGATTGGGGTCTTAGTTAATTTTGATTATTGTTAGTGTCCTTCTTTTGAGGACATGCCTGGCGAATGCACAGAAAACTACCCCAAGGTGTTTGCCACTTGTGTGTTAATATGCGCTACCAGTCATGCTGAGATTGGACCTACCGATATACACACTGATAACAGAATTTTATGACCATCTACATAACAGTGGGAATAACCACCCTAGTGAGACGTTGTGGCATGGTATCTGGAGGCAATGTAAGAGCAGGAGAGAATTTCTGTCTGCTACAGTGCTTAGTCAAGCCTTTTATATTGTACAAATGTTATCTGCTGTTTTTGCTTGACTGAGTCTGTTTTCTGCAGGAAAGTAAGAAGTCATCTCAAGATCATTGTGGTCGGAAAGATGGGAATGTGAAGGTTATTTTTCCAAGAAAGGATTTGCTTTCTTATCCCACGGATACCAACCCTGTCACTGTTAAAGCTGGAGACTATGTACTGGTGAAGGTGAGCTCTTGCTTCAGTTTGCTACTCCTACATGTATATCTGTCTGTGTTGAGACTAAAACAGGAGCATGTTTTTACACACACACACACACACACACACACACACACACACACACACACACACACAGATATATATGAGCTGTATGTGTGGAATATTTATTCTGGTAAGCCTGGTCTGTGATATGTAATATACATGGCTGTGAAATATACTGTACAGTTGTGGCTACATTTCCATGATTATTGGTGACTACTCTCTCCTTTACAGATTACCTCAGCCAGCTCTCAGTCTGCAAGGCCACGCCTTCAGCCACGCCTCCCTGAGTGATGGACACCCCAGACGCCTATTGATGCACAGGCAGCTGCATATTAGCCTGTAGGTTCCACCTTCTTAGTATCAGGACTGGGTGGGAGTGTGTGTCACAGACCTATAGGTCTTCCCAGCTCCAGCTCTTGGAAGCCAGTATGCTCAGTGAGGAGTGTTCACTGCCTCAGTCACCCTGTCTCCTCATTATCAAGCTCCTTATGAGGTGATTCAGGCATGGTGAGGCAGAAAACCCCTGAAAATATGCAGGGAAGTTTCCTCAGAACTTGAGCTCAGTGTTCCTGAAGTGCAGTTTGAAATGAAATAAGGCTTTTCATTTTTTCATTCATTCATTTATTCAGAATCATGTCTGACTCATGTATGACCTGGTGTTAAAGGAAAGTTTTAACACAGATTTTGTCTGGGTACACACTTTGCAAACTTCAAACTGCATGATTAGCAGACAGTATTGTAGCTATTCAAGTTTATGATCAATAATGTAAGGTAAGTGGGTGACTCTGGGTGGGTCAGGGTGTATTCTTCCCTAAACATACTTCTAACATAATGATTTGTTTAAACACTACAATTCTCTATATCCTAATAATTACTGCCACATTTTAATAACCTGCAATACACTGTAAATACAGCATTTGTAAGCTTTAAATTTACAAACATGAACAATCATACTATAGCAAATACATGATACTCATACCTGTGACATAGTGTTTTGAACAGACATTTGCTGCCACACCTGCTATTTTAGCAGGCTAAATAATCTGCCCTCTGAAATGCTAATATGCTTAATTTCATGCAAGTGCTAGTGTTCCTATTTGCTTGCTGATGTGCATGGAAGCGCCATATTATTATTATTATTACTATTATTACTATTATTACTATTATTATTATTACTATTATTATTATCATTACTATTATTATTATTATTATTATTATTATTATTATTGAGTCACACTGCTATCAAGTTAGCTGGTTGCTCTTAGCTAGTAGTGCGAACAGGACAGGGGACTTGGGGAAGACCCAAACGGTGAGGTTTGTGTGTGTACATTCACAAGTACTGGTGCATAAGAGACTTATTGGAAATGCATTGCCATTAATTGAGAGTCATTTTAAAAGATATTTACTCTCCCACTGCGCATACTCCCATTTTCATAAATTGGTAAATATACATGTTGCTGCTTGTCACACAAACTTTTGTTGTATACAAGTAATAATGAGAAAAAGACTCATCATAAAATATATGATATAGCTAAAGCTATGCATTTATCAAGAGGATTTAACACATTACAGAACACATCTAGTTAATCCTTTCCATGATTGACCCAAGGGCAGATAGCAATTATTTAAGTATTACTATGTTTTAATTTAATAATAAAAATGGCCATATGAACCTTTTTGCTTTATATTTGTTTATATTCAACTGCCTTTATAATGACAATTATTTATGACAATTTATGACAATGACAATTTACAATACATTATCAGTGAGTGGTATAATTAAAGTAAAATCATTGTTAAATAAGTCTCATTCTTGTCTCAGATTCCAACACTACAAAATCTTGGTCTTTGCTTGAATGTTTTTTTAATGGTCCTGACTACAACACTATCCTTTGATAAGCTTGGAAGTTGTATACTACTGTGAGAGGAAGTTACATTCAGCTAGGAAAGAACCAACAATCAAATAATATACACAGATTAAGATGGTCATTAAAGATCCCAAACTAAGATTAATGCACTAATTAAAAAACTACAACTTGTTTGCAGGAGTTCATCAGTGTTTTATCATTGGCATAGGTAAAGGGGTTTTCAGGCACAAGTTAAAAAAGGCACAAGTTGTCAAAGCATAAGAATAATGACCATAATGATCATAAGAAAGTCTTTCTGAGCCAAAGAGCTAAATTAACAGGGAATAACAGGAGCACTTGCAAAACTGTGCCTAAGTGTATCCAGAAAGCACTGTTGGGCTTTTGTAGGAAAAAAAGGTTACACAAAGGTTACACTGATAAAACAGTTTAATCTGAACGAAGAATCAAGACCCAGGAGCTGTAAAAGAATAAGTTCATCTCTGCATTGCTCTCTATATAGGGGGAGTTTTACAACATTGGAGTGCACAAGAAACCCGCTTTTGCCCCGACACCATTTTCACTGCCACCTGATGAAAGCAACATGCTGTATATGGGCATCTCTGCCTTCACTGCCAACTCAGCAGGCTTTGTGTACAAAAATGCAGGAGCACTCACACTCAGAATCACAGATGACATGGTGAGTTTAAACCACTCCTTGCCATCACTGAGGGAAAGGTGTGCATGTGGTTACCTTACAAGACCAGGCTATTTAGTTAGAAGACTGATAACTTTATACTGTTCTCCCAGTGCACATTAATAATCCCTTAATAGTGTAATAAATGAATGGACAAATAAATGATCAACAGTCCCTGACAATGAAACAAACGTTTATCCTTCCAGATTCCCAGAGCCTCTCCATATCGTCTGAACACCAAGACATTTGAAGCCTTAATTCCGCAGGTATAAGAGATCACTTTCTGTATTCATCACACAAGCATGCAGAAACTGCTGATTTTATATTCTCACATAGGTTTCCTAACACAGTAGACTTTGAATCTTAAAGGAATAATAAGGTTTAAAGAGTAACAAATAATATGATCTCATTAGCAACACAACCATATTTAGATGAAGAATTTCCGAAAAGAACAACATTTCACATGATGATGCTTGGATGAAATGTGTTGAAAACACTGAGTTCTTTTGCTTTTGGTGCTAAAGGCACTTGCAAGTACACCTTACACAGATTGATGGTGGTAGTATAGTTGGCATTCAGTTAAATCAATTAAACTTTGGACGGGTAGATTTGTCCTTCATACTGTTATTCAGCACAGGTAATAGCCATTTTGGGACTTTGTATCACTTTTGGGAGGCTGCCGTGTTCTCCTTAAAGTACCCAGGTTGAGGAGTGCTGGGCCCAGGAGTATTATCACCTGCTCCTGCATTTCTGCCGATGAAATAGTGAGACGGATCCACATCCTGCCTGCTTATTGGGGACGTACTGTTCTAGCAGCTCTTCCTCATCTGTCCATGCTCATACCATGGGTTGCTGTACTGTTTCCATGCTTATGTGGTACTCTTTCCGCAGGATGCTATGGAACTTTTGGTGCTCCCTCCTCCTCTCTGGCATTTGTAGCTTGACCTTCCTGGTGATTTTTTTGCAGTCCACGTCACTTTGCCAGGAGCTTCCTTTTCCTGATTAGCAGAAGCAGGAATACCTCCTGTCCTGCCAGGCTTTTGCAGTCATATTAGGCACATTGACTGCTCCGCTCTTACCTGCTTTCTATATCTTATGTTTGGGCTACTTGTGGAAGTGACATGAAAGCAGTGTTATGTTTATGTTAGTGTGGAGTTTGATATCTTGTGGAATTTCCACCACGCTGTTAGTATCATGGCCACCCACAAATTGTTGATCATGAATATTCTTTAATTGATTTGACTGATAAATGGTAAGTCTGACTTTTAGATCATATAGAACACCACAGACAACTGTGTGGCACATCACTGTTAAACCTCCTGATTGCAACCCGGGGCATCGTGAACTGTACAACATGACCCTCAGACAATGATCTCTGAGTGAATGTGATAAACATAATCATCTTCATATCATCACTTTCTCTACAAGTTCAGTGGAAGAGACGTCAGTGAAAGGGAGTTTCAATACCCTATCCATTTTTAACTTTAATAAAAACACAGACGGAAAAATTCCAGAAAGTGAGACAGAGAAAGGAAACTAGACTTTAAAATGGTGCTGCCCTCTTGACTTACAACTGTAGATTATTGAAATTATTACAAATGTCTGACGCCAAAAGGGATTGTGTCAGTGTTTCACTACTCAGTATTGCATTTGGTAGACAGTATAAACAAGCAGACTATGGTTAAAAAGATCACAGAAATAAAGCAAACACCAATATAATTTTGAACCACCTAGTGCCAGGAAACATTAGATTACTGGAACAAAATCAGACAACTAGCAGAACAACTTTTTAACCAATGATGCAGATGCACTTTTAGTGGATTTATTTATCTGTATTTCAATCCACTAAAGTTTTTCATTTGATCTAACATTACATTTAAGACCGACGTCCTGTTACGTCTCACAGAAGATTCCACTGATCAAGCTGCTACTTACCCATCCTGGTCCTGGAGTACCTTTGCTCTGTACACTTTAGTGATGTCTTTGCTACCAACAAGCCTATTTTAATCCATCAGATAGTAACCAAACGCTCCTTTGCTGCAGAGCACAGAAATCATTCAAATTTGCAGTCAACAGATACATCTGGGCCAGATTTTGGATCAGTGGACTAGGCTGGAACTGCACATATACTGTATATGCAAAATTCAAAATACGGGGAGTGGTTGGTCTCTTTTGCAATCAAATCTGAATACTATGGAATTCGTTTCACATTTGTTTAATTTGACAGATTTTAAATGGATAATGGACATCACTAGACAAAAAGGAATAAACAACTATATGAAAAGGAACAAAACCAAAAACAAAGGAAGACTTTAACACACTTGCCCAAACAAGCACTAAATCTGACAAAAATAGATCAACCAATGACATAGCTGTGAAGAAACATATTAGCCATTGTTTTCTTGTCATCAACAGTAATTTTAACTGATTGTTAACATACTGTTCAAGTCTTCAACTGATTTGCTCCCTACATACGAATGGGTACAAATATGGTTCATTACCCAGCTGCACAAATTGCTTCTGACATACTGGGCAGCTACAGGGTTCTTCTCCCATGTGGATTCTGACATACTGGGCAGCTACGGGCTTCTTCAGTTGTGTGGATTGTCTTCTGCTCCTCCATGTGGCCTGTTTCACCAAAGCCCTTCCTGCAGTATTTGCAGCACTATGGGAAGCGGACACCCTTGTGTGTGCGTTTAGGTGCTTCTCAAGAGTCTGGGCACGTTTGAAACACCTGCCCCAAACATCACTGACATTATTTCTTGTAGGTGATTAGCCACGTGTTTCTCTAGTCACAAGTACTTTTTGATTTATTTGGTTTTTTAAATAGGTAATTTTATATATAATGGCAACAAATGACATTTTAAGTTTAATGACAAAACGTGCAAACAAGCTGGCCTGAGAGGTGTGTAGCGGGATATGACTCAGTGCGTCTCTGGTGCTGCTTTTGATGAGTACAGTGTCATGAGTGTGTCTGTCCAGCGGTGCAAAGAGGGGATACAGCAAGGCATGGCATGGTGTTTATTCATTCGTTTGCATAGAAAATGACGCCTTTTCACATTGTGGAACTACAAATATGGCGGTCTTTTTTGTGCGGCGTAGTAATGACATATGTTGTGGAATTTTGAACAAACAGCAAGTCAGACGTGATTAAGAGAGTAATTTAATAAGAAAAAGAATAAAATAAATGTTTGGCTCTCCTCAGGTAGGGAGCCCCGAGTATACAAAACCGTGGCTAGTTATACTACTCCTGTGCTGTCTTTAACCAATCATCTTTTCTTAAGCAGCTCTTCTTTCCTTTGTTGCTGTGGCTATAAGCCAATCAGCTCTCAGCTTGGTTTTTTCCACAAACCAACCCAAACTGACTCCAAACAGTGTGGGTTGTGTGTCAAGTTGACCTTGATGTTAACAGTTCCTGATACATGTTCAACTTAATCAGCAACAGGCGGATATAAATGTGCAAACAGCATTATTAATTTAAGAACAAAAGGATCAGTGTGATTTTATATGAATCACATAATACATAGTTTCGTATCATTTTCCATCACACGTAAAAACAGAGTCTCACCGTATTGTCGGGCAGGAGGATCTGGACTCATTTATTACTTAATATCTTCCCCCATCTAGCGGTCATTAGAGGTTAGTCTTGAATTGATTTCTGTCGTGCAATATTTTAGATATAAATGTTTACATTTTCTATTACAGAACACGGCAAAGTATAGTCAACCAGTTCTAACCTTTTGAGAAAAACTTTAACTTCAAAGTAGGTGAATCTATTTACTTAGATTGAACCAATCGGATCACAGTTTATTTACATAGCATCAATGCTTTGAGTGCTTTAGATATAAGGACATCATGGCGATCTTTCTGCTCACACCTCAGTCAGTCTATAATTCTGTACTATGTGTTTCTATAGCTTCCAACTTTCACGAGTTTCTTGAATCTGTGGAGAAAAGTGCAGACTCAGGTACTTTCTTATTTGTGAACTTTTATACATTTTATGTAATTTATTTATCATCTATAATGTTTTATTACTTTTCATTTATAGATATAAGGACACAAAAACAGTTCATATTGTGGTGGAAATTCAATGAAACGGGGAGTCAGATGTGGATAATAAGTAAAAAAGGTTTTAATAGAAAAGAAAGATTCCACAGAGTGTGGGGCTCACTACCAAGAGAAGCCCTGAGTCATACAGAGCATTGCTTGATATACAATTGTAACTGTATGCCTTGACCAATCACAGAAGCGTTGCTTATCTCTTTCAGGCCGGCTGGTAAGAATCTTGCTTGACTGTCATCTCTTAATTGCAGGCAATAAAGTGATTGCAGGCAATAAAGTGATTGCAGGCAATAAAGTGATTGCAGGCAATAAAACGAGAGACATTTTCTTGCTTATCTAATCTACGGTCTCACTCCCTTAAAGTTCTTTGCTTACATAAACATTTTTCCTAGGGAACAGGATAGTGCTGAATGTATGTGAATCACTGAAGCACATAGTATTTCCTTTACATTTCCCCCCTTTGATTCTCATACAATCATTAACTAAAATCTTCAGTTATGGCAAAAACATGGAAGTTATCCTTATCCCAACATAAGTATGTATCATATCTGTGATATGATGAATTCTTTCCTGCACAATTAATTACGTCACATAAGTCAAAAGTCCATGCAGTAGAACTGCCCACCATATAGTCCAATTCTACTCCTCCATACTTCTATATACACCAATCTTTAGATGTAATGACACTGATGCGTGATAGTATCAGGCTAATCCACAGGAGGTGCTGCATCTTGCTAGTCCTGCGGTGGCGTTTCTGGTGCCTTTTTACAATGCGTGTGATGCACCCATGTCGCTCTTCCGTCGGTCTTGATGGCGGTGTTAGTCGTCAGCAGCACTTGGAATGGTCCTCTCCACCTGGGCTGGTTCCACCGCTTCCTTCTGAAGTCCTTTATCAGCACCCAATCACCTGGTTGGTGGGTGTGGAGTGGCGTATTCGTCACCTCGGGAAGAACTGCCTTCACCTGCTTAGACACATGGGAGAGAGATTTGTGCAGAGACACACAATACTGCAAAAGTGATTCATTAATCAGGTTAGTATCCCAGTCGGGCGGTCCTATCCCCGTGTTGGGAGGCCATCCAAACACTATCTCAAAAGCTGATAAGCCTGTTCGTGCCTGCGGTCTGGTTCGGCATTGCCACAGGACGAGGGGAAGGCATTTTACCCAATTCATGCCTGTTTCCTGCGTTAATTTAGCTAGACCTCCTTTAATGGTGCCGTTTGTCCGTTCTACTGCCCCTGCACTAGCAGGGTGATAGCTGCAGTGTTTTCTCATATCTACCCCTAGGTATTTAGTCAGAGCTTTTAGTCCTTCGTGTACAAAGGGTGTCCCATTGTCACTGGACACTCGTTGTGGTAACCCCCACCGGGGAATAATTTCTCTCAGTAGCGCTTTTGCTACTGCATCACTATCTTGTTTTCCCGTTGGGAAGGCCTCCACCCACTTGCTAAACATGCACACACAAACAAGCATGTACCTCTTTCCTTCAGCTGGTGTTAGTTCTACAAAATCTATTTGCCAATGTTGAAATGGCTCACTAGGCGGCGGGTGTCCGGCGGGTGCGTGTTTGGTATGATTGTCCCCGTGTGGTGTGTTTTGTGCACATACCAAGCATCGGGAACAAAAATTTTGGGTGTGTCTGGTGCATACCAATGTCTCGTTATACTCTCCACTATCCCCCCTTTGCTCATGTGACTCCTCCCATGAGCAATCTCAATTAGTCCTTTCATATAAGCTGTGGGGAGACAGGGTTTGTTCATATCTGGGTGTACCCATATCCCGCCTATTTGTTTACACCCCCCTTTTTTCCATTTCACATAATCTTGTGGAGTGGCTTGTTTTTGGATATCTTTAGTAGATATTCTGGTTTCGGTATCTGCTTGTGCCATTTGTGTATGGAGCGGTTGTAACGCTGTGAGTTGAGCTACTTTATCCGCATAAGCATTCCCTTTTGATACGGCGTCATCCGCCTTAGTGTGTGCAGCGCACTTTATAATTGCTACTTCCTTTGGTAGTTGAATTGCTTCCAACAGCTCTGCTACTAGGTGGTGATTCTTTATCTTTGCTCCTGAGCTGGTGAGAAAGTTGCGATGTCTCCAAATGGCCCCAAAGTCATGTGCTACTCCCCACGCGTACCGGGAATCGGTCCAGACATTCACGGTCTTGTCTTGTGCTAGTTTACACGCATATATGAGTGCAGCAAGTTCAGCTGCCTGCGCTGAGTAATTAGATGGGAGTGGTTCTGCTTTCACCACTTCTGTGTGTGACACAACAGCATATGCTGCTCGATTAGTGCCTTGAGAGTCACGTTTAGCTGAACCGTCCACAAAAAATTCCAGGTCCGCATTAAATATTGGTTCCTCCTTTAAATCTATTCTGGGAGATGTTGCAATTTCTAACACCTGTTGACAGTCATGGGGCTCTCCTTCCTCCTCTGTAGGCAATAGAGTGGAGGGATTTAGAGTTGTGCAGTAACATTTGGCATGTCTAATAAGGCAGTGTGGTACCTAAGCCATCGCTGAGTGGACAAATGTGCCACTTTTTGATCTTGCAGTATTCTTGACACTGCATGAGGCACATGTAGGGTAAGCTTGGCGTAGCCTACTATGTCTCTGGAAGCCACTAGTGCCTTCTCGGCGGCTGCCACAGCTCTTACACATAGAGGTAGGCCTGCTGCGACTGTGTCTAATTTTCCTGAGAAGTAGGCCACCGACCTTTGTTTGTCCCCATGTTTTTGTGTCAATACACTTGTCATATATTGCCCTTTAACATCCACTGTCTGTTCAAATGGTTTGTTTGGGTCGGGAATGCCCAACAGCTGACTTGTAACAGCTGTTTCAGTGTTGTGAAGGCCGCCTCAGCTTCCGGTGTCCATTCCGGCTGTGAGGAATTTGACCCTTTTGTCGGTATTATATCTCTGAGTGGTCCCTCATGTTCTGCATAGGATGGTATGAATGTCCTACAATAGGAACACATTCCTAAAAAGGACAACAGTTGTTTTTTCGTCACGGGCTTTGGTATAGTCAAAATGGCATTCACTCGGTCTTTAGTCAGCATGCGCGTTTGCTCAGTGATGTCATGTCCTAAAAAATGCACTTGCTGCTTACAGAACTGTAATTTGGATTTGGATGCCTTATGGCCTTCCCCTGCTAAATGATGTAGCAGTGCCACCGTGGCTTGTTTACACGCTTCTCGTGTTCTCCCACAAATCAAAAGATCATCAACATATTGCAGCAAGGCTATTCCCTTAGGGAGTTCTAAAGCCTCTAGGCTTCGATGTAAGGCGGCATTGTAAATGGTTGGTGATTCACAATACCCTTGACACAATCTCGTGAATGTGTATGGCTTTCCTTCAAAAGTGAAAGCAAACCAAAATTGGCTATCCTTGTGCACAGGTACGCTAAAGAAAGCGTTGGCCAAATCAACTACACTGAACCACTTACTGTCTGGTGGGATCTGAGAGAGAATAGTGTGCGGGTTTGGAACTTCTGGGGCTCTAGGGTGTACTGCCGCGTTGACAGCCTGCAAATCCTGCACAAATCTCCATTCATCTCTCCCTGGCTTCTTAACTGGGAAAATTGGAGTACGTACTGGTGAGTCTGGGCATGGTACGATAACTCCTGCTTGTTTTAATGATTGGAACACAGGCCTGATGCCCTCCACTGCCTCTGGTTTTAGAGGGTATTGGTGCTGGCGTGGTCTGTAATCAGATTTTGGGGTGATGTGGACAGGCTCACATCCTTTTATTAAGCCCACATCATTTTTTCCCTGTGCCCATAACCCTGCAGGAACTGTTTTCAGTTCCTCTTCCTCCTCCTCTGAGAGGGTAACAGAGGCTGCCATAATTACTATATTTGGACTTACAAGCTCGACCCCCCTTCTGCTATTTAGCCTATACGGGGCTGGCATTTTCCACACTTCTATGCTTGGGCTGTACATAATTTTACACTGGGGTTCTTTTATCCAATCAGTTGCGCTCAACACGCGTTTTGTCCACAACCCTACTCTCTGCCAGTCTGGGTCAACATGTGCGCTAGCCAGCGACACATGAGGTGTTGCATGTGAGATTGAATATAAAGATTTCTGTTTAGCTGAGAGCTGCACCACTCCCGCAGCCCACTCGCAGTCCCACGCTATGGCTGTGATAATCAAACTGTCACTGCCCCCTAAGTCAAATTTCTGTTCAAAATCAACGTCACATCCCTCATGGACCTTCATTGTACAGTGAATAGAATCACTTTGTTTAACTGTCAGCTCACCAGGTAGCGTGTTAGTAACTTCAGTCATAAAATGTGTTAGTACTTCCCCCGCAGTGCACTGCAATTCATACACGTACAAAGGGGCTCCTGCCTCTAGCTGGACTCCCTGTGTAGGTGTTTCCCACGTAACAAACAACCCCTCTGGGTTGCTGCTAATTGTGCACCCAAGTTTACACATTAAATCTCTAGCTAACAAATTAATTGGACAGGTTTCTGATATCAAAAAACTATGTTTAAATTGGCTTTTCCCTAAACTACATCGGAGAGGCTCGGACATCCTTTCATCAATGGGATGACCTCCCACTCCAATTACTGTTATCCCATATCCTTGTCTCATTCTACATTCTATTAATCCTTCTTTTAACACTGAGTGGGTGGCACCACTGTCAACCAAAAACCTAACATTTTTTCCCTCTACTTTCACAGTTACCTCGGGGAGGCCTCTTGGCCCTTTACTAATCTGCTGTAATAGTTGGTAATTTAAATTTGTCACTTCCCTTTTGCTGTCTTCACTCAGTGGTCTGCTGCTGTCCTGCCTCTCCACCGCCCGTCACTCGTGGATTGTGGGATCCTGATCTGTGCCCCCGTCATACGAGTTATCCTCCTCCGGACAGTTTCTGGCAAAATGTCCAAGCTTTCCACAGTTGTAGCATTCCTGCTCTTTCATCCAATCAATTTTTCCTCCTTTTCCTCTTCCTCTGCCTCTGCCTCTTCCGCGACCACGTCCCCTGCCACGACTACTTCCTCGTCCGCGGCCTTCTCCTTGATCTCCCACCGTCTGGAGCATTGTCAGCATCGCTTGGTGTGTGGTATCTGCTCGTTGACGCTCTCGTCTGGCGTCTTTCTTCCCCAGGATTGTCTCATGATGCTTGGCATGCTCCTCAATAGTAGATAGGGGAGCTCTGCTGTAGCCTATGCAGTTTTTTCTAATGAGATCGCTGATGTCTTTTCTCATATTCATTAGGAAGCTGTTTCTCAAATGAGCTTCCCATGCACCTACTTCTCCAGGTCCTGCTGCTCGTTGTGCTGGTGTGTCAATTCCACAATGGTCAGTGTGGACACGCGTCAGACGGACGAGAAAGTCAGCGACGGGTTCGTCATCTTTCTGTTTGCATGATGCTATCACATCGGTGTTGATGGTGGTTGGATAGGCTGTTTCCACCCTTTCGATGAGTCCTCTTATCATCTCTCTGTATGGGCCATTCAGGTCAGGTTGGCCTTGGGGCGGTGCATTCCACTCAGGCAGGTGGAGACGGACATCTCCATCCACCCAGTTTCTATCAATGCGGTTATACTGTGGTCCGAGTCGAATCATCAATAACCGTCTCAGTTCAGCCTGTGTTGGTCTGCAGGACTGCACGAATGCCATCAGTTCTTGTCCGAAGCGTCGTCCGCCGATGTCACCTGGCTTGCTCAGGCCATCGGCCGCTTTCATGATGTCGTCTGCAGTCCAGTGACGGTGGACCATAATCACTCCCTCAGGTCCTGACACTTCCACCATCGGGAACTGTGGGGCATAGTCTACCTCAGGCTCTGCAGATGGCTTTATAGTGGTGTGACTTCGAGTGCGATGAGCCACTGGTGAGGTTATTGCCTCCAGTTGTCGTCTTAATTCGTCATATGGAGACGGCTTTGGTGTTAATGAAGTTCCTGGTTGCGGATAAGGAGGTGGATTTGCTAGCGCTTGTGGTTGCTGAATCAGCTGGGGGGCTCTCGGCGGGGCGGCATCGAGGTCAGGATCAGCTAAAGAAACACACTGAGACACTTCATTATTACCTTTTCTATGCCCTACCTGCTGCTTCTGCCTTTTCTCAGCTTCTTCTAACCACATTTTTGCCTTTTCCAGCATGTCTTCACTGTTCTCATCAAAATATTTCCGCGCTTTCTTATCAGCTTCCCTAGGCTTAACCTTAACTCTTTCAATTAATTTTAACAGGTATGCAACACTTAGAGTCCCTGAGACATTAAAACCGTAATATTTAATCCAAAATGGGACATGTTTGTTTACATGTTCCCCGTAGTCCTTATTCATTTGAAAGAGCAGGCTACTGGAGAACTTGTCCTTACTGAACTCATACTCCTTACTGTTGCCCGCACCCATAATAATAATAATAATAATAACCAATTTTTTTTTTTTTTTTTTTTATTTTTTTTTTAGGATCCAGGCAACAAAAGAACAAAGGAAACTTACCTACTCTCTACAATTTTCCTATTCTTATCTTATTATCCACACCATCTACCCCCGATATGGATTAGTTCCGCTCCAGCAAATCGTGCTAGTATACTGAGTCCACTCCTTTCCCTACGGGGTGTTCTGTCGGCCCGGGCCTATTTCTTACACTAGTACGTCTACTCAGTGTGCCTATTCTCTTAGGCTGGCGGAGTCCCAGACTCCGGAGTCCTCTAGACCCTATTTTTAAGCCCTAGTATCTCATGTACTATGCTACTTTACAGACCCACCCCAGGGTAGACTCAGGCGGATCACTATGTCACTTTCTTCTAGGATTAAATTACTGAACTTCACCACTTACTTTCTGTTCGTTAGATCAGGCGGAGCACACCACCGGAGTCAAGCGGGACGTCACTCCCTGGTTAGGTACTTTCCCGTATTCTTGTGGGTTTCCCTTTTTCTCCAGCTCAGTTCTCTCTCTGAGGAGCGTCCTCGAAGTTTAGTCACCGCTGCTCCGCATGGTGCCTCTCGCTGATCCTGCCGACAACGCCAAATTCTGTGGTGGAAATTCAATGAAACGGGGAGTCAGATGTGGATAATAAGTAAAAAAGGTTTTAATAGAAAAGAAAGATTCCACAGAGTGTGGGGCTCACTACCAAGAGAAGCCCCGAGTCATACAGAGCATTGCTTGATATACAATTGTAACTGTATGCCTTGACCAATCACAGAAGCGTTGCTTATCTCTTTCAGGCCGGCTGGTAAGAATCTTGCTTGACTGTCATCTCTTAATTGCAGGCAATAAAGTGATTGCAGGCAATAAAGTGATTGCAGGCAATAAAATGAGAGACATTTTCCTGCTTATCTAATCTACGGTCTCACTCCCTTAAAGTTCTTTGCTTACATAAACATTTTTCCTAGGGAACAGGATAGTGCTGAATGTATGTGAATCACTGAAGCACATAGTATTTCCTTTACAATATACTCAATGAATTGTTACAAGATAATCTTTTCTAGAGAATGTTTACCATTTGTTAAAAGACTGATTTATTTCTAAAAGTTTATGCAGTGTGTTAATTTGTCACATGGAGGCAGAAGGGGTGAATCTGATATACCCCTCTTCCATCATCAACTATTCATCGAGTCCTCCAGTGGAGCTTGTACAACCAAAGAAACACATACAGCGGTCACCGGCGGTTCTAAGTTACACCTAAAGAGGTCTAGGCCTATACACACTGTTCCACCTGAGGTAATAAAATGTTTTGGGGTAAAGGTATTTTCATGAGGCGATCTGTGATCTAATTATAATAGGCTTTGAAGCTCTCTGCAACAGGTGCAGAGTGGTGCAAGACTGTGTTTGAAAGCATAAAGAGGAATAATGTTTCTGGGGTATCTTAAGGCCTTTGTGGGTCTGTAAGTGCAGAGCAGAGGCTCTGATGCAGGTGGTTTCAAGGCCTCTGTGGAAGTCTACGGCAGATGACTCTGGACTGTTCCCGTGAGAAATAGCTTCCTAAGTATTGGGAAAGATCCCGGCTTTTAAAAGACGTGAAAGCCTCTTCGAGAGTTCTGTGGCTAAGCAAGGTTCATTATCTTACCATAAGAGCAGGGTGATACTGACCTGCAACATCATCTTGCAGGTGTTTGATGGTATGAGTTGAGATCATCTTTGTTAAAAACAAAAAAAACAACAACAAAAAAAAAACCCAGGAAAATCTTCCAATAGGATATACTGGGGTCAAGCTTCAATTTGTACAATGATAGATCTCAATTTGCATATATTGAATAATGTATGGTTGAACACAGTGGTTGAGATTTCAAACACCAGTATGTAGAGAAGGTGTGGCAATCACATAATCAGTTGTGAAAACCTGATAAAAATGTGTGTTCCTTGTGTGATTATTAGACATATTCTGGACTATGCCTCGTTTGTATGTAACGCTGAGCTCAAAATAAATAATGGACCTACTACTCTCTTCAATTAATTCTTGAGTCTGCATCTTTATTTTCTGTTTAAAGAGGACTTAATAAAATTACTGGAATGTGGGCAATATCTAGTAACACAGTGCCGAGTCTGCTAAATGTAGATCCCAGCCTTTTATATGGCCTCTTCCCTTTAATTCTACCGACTATAATTAATGTAAACCTTGTCGATTCTGGTGTTTGCTGTATAGAGGTAGCGAAAACTTTGCTAAAACAATGAAAAATATGCATCCTGTGAAAAGTTTATTGAACAATATAACATTGTTCCTTACCCAGAGCCATAACACGTCATTGATGGAAATCACACTGATGTGAGGGCGGTATGGGCCAACTCAACTGTATTTCCTGATTGTTTTATTCTGCAGGAGGATGTGGTCCAAATATTTAAAAAATCACAGGTTTGTTTAAGAGGACATAGTCGAACAGTTTGGGCTTACTGTTATTTTAATACTAGTGGTAACTATTAGTAAATACAACAATCTGACCATCCTCATACTGCATTGAGGGGTGATGGGGTGATGGTACCAGATGATGTTTAGGTATGTGGTTATGTTAATTTATTTTTGTTCCTTTATATTCACATATTTTGCAAGTGCGTATGTTATTGAGTTTAAAACCATCCATATATTATGCAATTATAGAAAATACAGAAACTGCATGAGACTTCTCTTGACTTGCTAGAAGTTCAGACTGTAGCAAGCTTAGCATTAGTAAATGGAATAGGTGTCATTTTAAGGATTCATTTAAAGTATTCATGAGGTATTTCTCCTAACATCGATGTATCGACAGTACCAATAAAATAAATAGCATAACAAGAATTACAGGTGTATAATAGTGTAGTTACCCACAATGGTTGAAGTGTTTGAAAAGAGTTGTATAAAAGAATAGTTGGTTGGTTCGTGGCATAAAGTCATGAAACGGTGAAATGAGGTCATAAAAAGAGTGTTTACAGGGGAAAGTGCTTTAACATTGAATTAGACAAACTAATAACATAAAACAAGGGAGTTTAGAGATTCTGTGTCCTTTCGTAATGATTTGTGCATATGGCAGGCTGCTGCAAAGGATCCTGGGTAAGCTTCAGCAGACCTCAGTGTAAGATATATTAATAATATTAATCATAATAATACTATTCAGAGGTTACTTGACTAGTAATCAGAATGTTGCTAGTTCAAGCCCTACCACTGCCAAGTTACCACTGCTGGGTCCCTGAACAGCAATGAATCCTCAATTGTATTATTAATACGATCCAATACACATGCCTAATGCTCAGCTGTCAACTGCAAAAACTGACATTCTGAGCATTCGAACAGTAAGAGGAACAAAAAGAAAGGAGTCACCGACTGTACACGTGTCAATCATTTAGCCTTTTTACATGTTGTTTTAGTTTACTGTAATCAAGGCCTGAAACTGGAGTCTATGGACCAGGCAAAAATATTTCAATATTTAATGCGTTTTTATTTTTTCAGTTTCAATGTTTCAATGAGACTCAGGAGACTCCAGCATAAGCAGAAGCTCCAAGTTGTCGATCTCCAGGAGCAAACCCGTCCCTGCAAGGTTGGGGTGCATGTTCTGGATCACGGGAAACAGACCATCGATCACCCAACATCTGCTTCTGCTCCTGCGGAGGTTCCAGATCCAGCACGGAGGCAGTGAGAGGTTCCTGGCCCAGAGATTGGTCTGCAGCGGGCCTGATGGTACTCGGCATGTATTGGAAATGCTGTGGCTGAATGCTGTGCGTAGCCCAGCGGGTGCTGGGGTGGAGCTGTGCCAGTTGCCTGCTCGGGTAGCAGGTAGCCCAGTTCTGAGCCTGTGGAATGGCCATCATGAAGTAGCCGGAGGGCGGGGCGGGCTGGTAGGGGTTGAGCACTGGGTTGCGCACGGCACTCACGCTGGCCATGCGCTGCATGTACTGGTGGGTGAGGTGGGCCTGCCGCTCCTCCTTGCGCTGCGCCAGGGCCACGTACAGCGGCTTGGTGCCTACGATGCACCCGTTCATCTCCTTCATTGCCTCGGTGGCCTCCTCCGGCGAGGAGAAACACACAAAGCCGAACCCTTTGGAGCGGCCGCCCTCCGTCATCACCTTGGCACTCGTGATTGTCCCGAATAGAGAGAACTCTTTACGCAGACGCTCGTCGTCCAGACTGTCGTCTAGGTTTTTAACGTACAGGTTCACTCCCTGGTAGCGAGTCGTGCCGTCCTGCTTCATCTGCTCAAACTTGCGTTTGAGCTCTGTCTGCCTCTCGCCTTTCTTCTGGGCACGAGCCACATACAGCTGCTTCCCATTCAACTTCTTCCCGTTCATCTCATCCACAGCCCTTTTGGCATCCTCGTGCCTCTCGAAGCTCACAAAGCCAAAGCCCTTGGACTTGCCGCTCTCGTCTGTCATGACGCGACGGCTCAGCGTTGGGCCGAACTTGCTGAAGATCTCATTTAGCTTGTTGTCGTCCATGTCCTCCCAAGTATGAGATATTATTTCCATCAGGCTCCGGACCATCTCTTTAGGATAAGGTCAAGAGAAATCTCTTGGAATGTGGTGTTAACAGGTTCCAACTGGTGTGGGTGTTTTATATTACTTTGCATATATTGACAAATGTATGGTTTGGATGCAATGGACGTGAAGACAAACGCAAATATGTAAAGGAATGTGGGGTGAATACATAACCACTACTGAAAAATGTATGAAAATGTGGGTTCTCTGATTTTTAGACATTCTCCAGAGGGTGCCTCAATAATGCGTGTTAATGTTAACCTACAATAAAGTACGTGCACAGTTATGCTCTTTAACCAATTTTGAAGTCTGCATTTTTGTTTAATATTTGAATTGAACTTTAAAACTAGCCGACTGGGCACCTAGGAACCACATACTGTTGCTATGTGCAGAGATGTGGGCTTGCAGCCCATTGTTGGGCAGAGTCCATCGCACTGCTCCAATATACCTGCTCTGACTGCTACTTTCCCACGTCGGCAGTGGAAGTCGTTTCTCCTTCACAATGCTTTTCACCTGGTTGGCCAGTTTCACCGTCTCAGTAGACAAGCTAAAAGAAACTGTTGGCAGCCTCTCGTTGCTCCTGTAATATGACCGTCGCCAGACCAGAGAGTGGAACTGGATGGCAGTGTGGCACTTGCAGCTGCAGTTTGTTTGCTTCAAGATTTAATACGTGTAAGTGACCTTTCCTTCTCGTCCTGTCTTTACTGGTTTGTTAATAAGGTCATTTGAAATTGTGTTGTACATAAAGGAATATTACAGAATTATTCTCTATTTTAAGCTACACTGTGGGGTTTGTTTTTTTGATCTTTACATTTATATTAATGCAACCCAATACACTTATCTAATGATCAGCTATGACCTGTAAGAACTGACAATCTGAACATTCAAACTTTAAGAGGAATAAAAACAAAAAAATGATCAGCTGTTCATGTCAAAATCTGTAATATGTAATAGAAATAACTGTAACATGTTCAATATAACTGTAATATGTTCAATTACCACCATGTAACATATAACTGTAAATATGTCAATTGCAAGATGGGACTGTACATTCTGTACATACATACATAAATATCCATATATACATTGTACATATAAACATAATATATATATATATATATATATATATATATATATATATATATATATATATATATATATATATATATATATTGTACATGCACTATTAATATATTTTTGTATATATATAGAATATATTTCTCTATGCACCCCTGTTTTTCTTTTTCCTCAGATTGGACAGAGCACTCAACCATTTCACTGTGAGTTATACTGTGTATGACTATGTATGCGACAAATAAACCAAACTTGAAATGATTTTACCTTTTTCTGTCGTTTTCATTTTAAGCTTAGAATAACCAAGGCCTGGACTTTGTAAGGTGGTTTTGAATCCAGGTCAGCTAGGTGAGGACACCAATAGCTTACTGGGTAAGCAGCCACACTCTAACAATGGTGGGCTCGTGTGCAGAACAGTTAGAGCTTGGATCAAGCAAAACAAGAGGAAAAAACGAAACACCTCGGTGAGCGTGGAAAAGGGGAGAACAAAGAACGCCACGGAAAGAAATGGCAACCCCGATGCAATGGGGAAAACTCGAACTAAAAGTTCCCAAACAAAACCAGAAAACGGGGAGAAACTTGAATGGCTAAGGGAAGCCTCAGGAGAGAGACAGACTCGAGAGGGGAAAACTGGAGAAGGGAGGGGACGTGTAAAAACACTGACACCCTCGCAGAACAGAAAAGAGGCATAGCACAAGGGCTCACAGACCTCAATACCCAGAGTTACCGGCTAGGAGCTTGGCTCAAAACTTTATCAAAAACCCAGCACTGAATGACTGGGTCACTGGGCTTATATAAGGTCTAGCCCAGCTGTTGGGTGTTGATCCTGATCAGTGGCGTGGTTGACTCGACGCCTCCCTCTGGTCGAGGGGGCCTCGGCCTGGTGCCAACCCTTACAGGCTTGATGTCTACAGACATGGCAAAAATATTTCAATGTTCAATGCATTTCAGTTTCAATGTTTATTTTTTTCAGTTAAAATGTTATTTTTTTTTACTGCTTATTCTTCCATTAGACAGCCAGAAGCGCAGCACTGGTTAAAGTTTTTGAGCGGCTTCCTGCGCGCACTGGTCCTGGAGCACAGCGACTGCCTCATCCACCTTAGGGTGCAGAGACTCAGGAGACTCCAGCATATGCAGTAGCTTCGAGTTGTCCAGTTCCAGGAACATACACGTGATCTTCCCTGCAAGGGTGGGCTGCATGTTCTGGATCAGGGGAAACAGACGCTCACCCAGTATCTGCTTCTGCTCCTGTGGAGGTGCAGCAGCCAGCATGGAGGCACTGAGAGGTTCCTGACCCTGCACATGGACCGCAGCCAGCTGCACGGGCACCTGGAGCTCTGCCCCCAGGTGCTGCTGTGGGTTGAGAAACATAAATGTTTATAATTGATTTGACTGATAAATGGTAAGTTCGACATTTATATCTAAGGGCTGTGTGCCCAGGTGTTGCTGTGGGCTGTGAACGCCTGAGGTGGTTTTGTACTGTGGTACTGCTCTCACCAGCGACGCCTTGTTGGCAGCTTCCGCGCTGGCCATCCCTGTCCCCGGAGCCTCAGATGCCATGGTCTGATAGGCCATCGTGCGTGGGACCTGGCAGGCGGTGGTTGGTCGGATGGCGCTGAAGGCCTGCGGGCAGGATGCGGCTGGACCGATGGCACTCGGCATATCCTGGACTTGCTGTGGGTGGACGCACTGCATGGCCCAGCAAGGGCTGGGGAGGAGTTGTGCCAGCTTGCTGCTTGCGCAGTAGGCAGGCCAGTTCTGAGCTTGTGGAATGGCTTCCATGTTGTAGCCGGAGGGCGGGGCAGGCTGGTAGGGGTTGAGCACGAGGTTGGGCAAGGCACTCACGCTGGCCGTGCGCTTCATGTACTTGTTGGAGAGGTGGGCCTGCCGCTCCTCCTTGCGCTGCACCAGAGCCACGTACAGCGGCTTGGTGCCTACAACGCGCCCATTCATCTCCGTCATGGCCGTGGCGGCCTCCTCCGGCGAGGAGAAACACACGAAGCCGAACCCTTTGGAGCGGCCGCCCTCCATCATCACCTTGGCACTTGTGATGGTCCCGAACGGAGAGAACTCCTTACGTAGACGCGCGTCGTCCAGACCGTCGTCTAGGTTCTTGACGTACAGGTTGTCTCCCTGGTAGTGAGTCATACCGTCCTGCTTCATCTGCTCAAACTTTCGTTTCAGCCCTGTCTGCCTCTCGCCTTTCTTCTGGGCATAACCCACATACACCTTCTTCCCATTCAGCTCCTTCCCATTTATCTCATCCACAGCCCTCTGGGCATCCTCGTGCCTCTCGAAGTTCACAAAGCCAAAGCCCTTGGACTTGCCGCTCTCGTCGGTCATGACGCGAGTGCTCAGCGTTTGGCCAAACTTGCTGAAGATCTCCTTCAGCTTGTCGTCGTCCATGTCCTCTCCAAAGTTCTTGACGTACACATTGGTGAACTTTTTGGCCCTGGCCCCCATCTCAGCCTCTCGCTCCTTGCGAGACTTGAAGTGGCCAATGAACACTTTGCGGTCATTGAGCAACATGCCATTAAGTCTCTCAATTGCTCTCTCCGCAGCCTCACGGGTCTCAAAGTGCACAAAGCCGTAGCCCTTAGAGCCATTCTCGTCACACACCACCTTGCTGGAAAGGATGTTCCCAAAGGCAGAGAATGTGTCGTAAAGAGCTTTGCTGTCAATAGACTTGTCAAGGTTCTTGATGAAGATGTTGCCAACTCCACTCTTCCTCAGAGAGGGGTCTCTCTGGGACCACATAATTCGCACAGGTCTGCCTTTGATGATGTTAAAGTTCATAGTGTCCAAAGCACGCTCAGCATCTGCCTGCTGCTGAAAGTTCACGTATGCGTATCCAAGTGAGCGGAGGGTCATCGCGTCCCTGCAAATCCGTACGGAGACTATTGCGCCAGCAGGACTGAATTTCTCGTATAGCATGGCCTCGGTAACGTCTGGATGAAGGTCACCCACGTACAACGAAGTCATCGGCGAACTTGGAGCACTTGGATTCATTTTCGTGGGGATCGTCGGTCAACCTTTCTGGAAATCGTAGTCGAAAGTAGTAAATTAATAAAATAAAATCGTAAATGATTTAACCAAATGATCTAACTGTACGAATTATAAAACAGTTTGAAACAGCAATTCAACAGAGCCAGGCAAGTGTCGACCGACCAAAGCGATCAAAGCAACACTTTAGCTTTAGATTCAAATACATGACAACTTGGTTGTTACGTAAGAGTGCTTTTACGTAAATGTTTATTTTTAAATATTATACAAACGCTATTTATTTATTTATGAATTATTCAATTATTTTAACTTATAACGTTAATAGCGTGAATGAGAGGCTTTAACAACGCCTTATATTTCAAAATATTACCTAGTCACAGCATTTTCCAAAAATCGTCCATATGCTGCTCACACTGAATCATTTACCGCTTGGCTCAGAATAAATACTTTTAGTTTGATAAACGCAGCAACATTCATTTTCTTTAGCCTAATGCTCGGCAAAAAACATCGCATTAAAGTTAATTAATGGGATGAAATCAGTTTGCCTTGGAGCAGGCCTATGTTCTTTGAGGTTAAAAATAATCGTCTGGATTGTAAACCTTAGTAGAGTTCCACAACGAGGTACGATTTGTAAAAGGACGTCTTTTTCTCTCCGAGTTAGAAATCTGGAGAAATAAATATATCAATTGATTTCCGCCCATCGGAGGACCTTTAGAACTTTATTATTTATTCATTATTTATTTCTAACTTCTCACTATGTCCAACTATATCGGGTGTATAAAACGTATGAACAGACATAAATAACGTGGGGGAAACGGGAATAGGGGAGAGAGGAAAAATAAGACGAAAAGAGACGAAACAGACAAACGGGAAATGCAGATAGAGTATTTTAAGTATTAGCCACCTGCACCATTATGGGAATGTGTGTGTGTGTGTGTGTGTGTGTGTGTGTGTGTGTGTTTGTGTGTGTGTGTGTGTGTGTGTGTGTGTGTGTGTGCGTCTGCGTGTGTGTGTGTGTGTGTGTGTGTGTGAGAGAGAGAGAGAGGCTATGTGCGAGTGCACTGTATATGTACACGTACTAGATTGGGATATTTATCATTTATGGATTAGCTCTGTAAACTTTTTATCAAAGGAGTCCAGTCTAGGTTATTGGTTCTTATTGATTCATTCTGAGATTTTTTTCCATTGATATGTAGTCTATCAATAGATTTTTCCATTTGGTGACACTAATATTATTTTTTGTTTTCCAATTCATGAGTATGTTTGTATTTGCAATTAATAATGTTATATATATATTATCCTGTTTTTTTTCTATTGACACATTGGTTGATGACATGTCTCCTAGGAGACATAAAGATGGTGTTGGATGGATAGGGTTATTTAAATCATGGTACATGTGTGTGATGACCTATTGCCAAAATTACTTGATAGGTGTGCTCTGCCACACGATGTGAATGTAATCGTCAGCTGTCTTTGGAGTAAAGTATGTACAGATTGCTGAGCTTGTGAAACCAATTTTAAACATCCAATGTGTAGTATAATGTAATCTATGTATTATTTTGTACTGAATGCATTGTAGGTTAGTGTTGCTGTCATGTGGTAATTATTATTATACATTTTAATCCAGACTGTGGCGTCGGGGGCTAGTAATAAATCTTCCTCCCATTGTCTCGATGGGAGAGTAATTATGCGATTTGATTTCATTATTATTTTGTATATCTTATGTGATAGTTTTTTTGTATTAGGAATGTTTATAATACTGATATGGATGCAGGTGAGTTTAATGTCTCTGAACTGATAGTTGCTCTTACCTGCTTTCTATATCTTATGTTTGGGCTACTTGTGGAAGTGACATGAAAGCAGTGTTATGTTTATGTTAGTGTGGAGTTTGATATCTTGTGGAATTTCCACCAGGCTGTTAGTATCATGGCCACCCACAAATTGTTGATCATGAATGTTCTTTAATTGATTTGACTGATAAATGGTAAGTCTGACTTTTAGATCTTTGCATAATGTTTGCTCTATGTCTATCCATATTCTGTCTGATATACTAGGTTTTATCCATTTTATTCCATATTGTAGTTGATTTGCAATAATCAACTACAGTTCTGTAATGTTGTGAGTTTGATTCTATGTGATTTATTTTTCCAGTAGAATCAAGTTATGATGTTGTCCAAAGATTTTAGACAGGTTGGTGGCACTGGAATAATTGAAAACAAACAATTTCGTTTAGGTAATATTCTCATTTTAATTATTGCAGTTTGTCCGAAGAGCATAAGGGGCAAATTTGTCCATCAATGAAGTTCGTCGCTTATTGTTTTAATAATTGGATGACTATTTATTTTGAATAACAGACAACTGGGAAGAGAATTTAGTACCCAGATATGTAATATGATTGGTATTCAGGGGGATGGGGAATGTTTTTAATTGCATCATAAAGATATGCTGCTAATATATAGTATAATACACAAATATCCTACTGGA
Organism: Electrophorus electricus; assembly: GCF_041902795.1. Lineage (NCBI taxonomy): Eukaryota > Metazoa > Chordata > Actinopteri > Gymnotiformes > Gymnotidae > Electrophorus > Electrophorus electricus. The sequence goes on along the minus strand of NW_027658693.1, from coordinate 400,327 downwards.
GATACAATTTGACCAGTTATGTGTGATTTTCTGTGATGATCATATAGAACACCACAGACAACTGTGGCACATCACTGTCAAACCTCCTGATTGCAACCCGGGGCATCGTGAACTGTACAACATGACCCTCAGACAATGATCTCTGAGTGAAAGCGATAAACATAATCATCTTCATATCATCACTTTCTCTACAAGTTCAGTGGAAGAGATGTCAGTGAAAGGGAGTTTTAATACCCTTTCCATTTTTAACTTTAATAAAAACACAGACGGAAAAATTCCAGAAAGTGATACAGAGAAAGGAAACTAGACTTTAAAATGGTGCTGCCCTCTTGATTTACAAGTGTAGATTATTGAAATTATTACAAATGTCTGACGCCAAAAGGGATTGTGTCAGTGTTTCACTACTCAGTATTTGGTAGACAGTATAAACAAGCAGACTATGGTTAAAAAGATCACAGAAATAAAGCAAACACCAATATAATCTTGAACCACCTAGTCCACAGGAAACATTAGATTACTGGAACAAAATCAGACAACTAGCAGAACAACTTTTTACCAATGATGCAGGTGCACTTTTGGTGGATTTATTTATCTGTATTTCAATCCACTAAAGTTTTTCACTTGATCTAACATTACATTTAAGACCGACGCCCTGTTACGTCTCACAGAAGAGTCCATTGATCAAGCTGCTACTTACCCATCCTGGTCCTGGAGTACCTTTGCTCTGTACACTTTAGTGATGTCTTTGTTACCAACAAACCTATTTTAATCCATCAGATAGTAACCAAACGCTTCAAGGACACTTGCATAACCATTTTTATTTTTTCATAATACTTGTCCAGGTTTCCACTATTATGTTCAAACCATACATTATTTAATATATGCTAATTGATATTTAATAGTTACACCAACAAGTTCTTGGTACTATTATGTTCAACCTGAACTACTTCTATTTTTTTAAAAGACGATCCTATTCTATATCACCGGATGCCCATATTGTTTCTTTTGGTGATCTCCATATTGTTTCTTCCAGTGCTTGGCCGGGATGTCCCATCCTTGAACCAAGGCTCTCCCTTCAACGGAATCCCCTAGAGGCTTTTTCAAAGAGGCCTCCTGAAGATTTATGCTGAAGCCTACACTGGTCTTTCCTGCATGAAACCAGTTTATTCGGCACCATCCATACTTTTCTGCTTACAATATCATTTTATTACCTCAGCATTTTCATTACTAATTTAAAAATCAATCACTTTATACTTCTAAAGCTTTCACAGACACATTTAGACTTTTCAGCACTCTCAATGTCCAAGGCTAAATGCTACAAACCACTCATACCCAAACAGAAGAAATAGCCCAAATATAGCCACACATATTCCTCCAACCTCTACATACTTCTAAGCTATATATAACGTTTAAAGCCATTAAAAGCAAAGTTATGAACATTTAAAATACACCTTGATAACACAGTTTATAGCTCTTCAAGAATGTTTAGTTGTCATGGCAACTATTCCTTTCTCGACTCTGTTTTGTTTTGGGTTTTTTTTGGCATACCTTTCTTTTTCAGTCATGAATTCCCTTTTTTGTTAAAATCTCCTCACCTTTTCTACAGCGCTTTCTCTCTCTCTAATTTCACAGGTAATTGTCTCTTTCCTCCAAGGGTCTGCATCTCACCTGGACCTTTTCCTCTTTGCTACTTCAACTCCTGTCGTAGCTGAACATCAATAGTTTAATAGTTATTAGGAAATATTACTTAAAACAAAACAACAAGAAAACAGCAAAGAAGGTATATGCAAGTATATGTTCACTGTATTGTGCAACTGTCATGTCAGCAGGTGGACAATTTTAGCTAAAGTTAGCATTTCAAACATATATTTTGATATTCTAAAATAATGTTTATTAACTCAATATTTCATCACAATGGGGTGGACATTTTTAGCTTTAACTCATCTGAGTATGGAGACAAAGTGAGAAATTCAAATGAACTGATATACTATAGGAGCATGCAGTTTATGCCTTTAGTCGAATGAAGATAGACCTTTTTTAAAGTTGTGAGGTCACTGATGTCAAAGGTCGCATTTTTACCAAGATGGTTATCCAAAGATGAGAGAGTGGACAGCAATTCTTGGACATGTTTAAATAACTTGATTTTTAATTTTATTTATTTATTTATTTTTAATCAAAATTGCAAAATGAATAATCAAAATACCTAAAATATTAATGAACGTATTTACAACCTTACGGTAATATTTAAAAGTTTAAAAGGTTAAAACATGTTTAAAAGGTTAAAACATCCAAAATACCCATTTCCTCATCAAAGACAATGTAATAAGGTTAACATTCCTATATATTCGTAAAATGTGTTCATTCAGAGTAAAACTTTAATCAGTTAATTAAAAACATTAATTGTTTCACAATCTTTGTATCAGCACATTTAAACGAGTATGTTGTACTGACCCTTAGGTAACAGAACGAAGTGTGAAGTCCACTTATAAAATAAATTACGCATTCGTCATTAGATCAGAGTAGGTGAGGGACAGAGAGCCATGTGTGAAAACGAACAATCATCTCACAAAACACTACTTATGACTAACAAGTAAACACTTGCAAAATAAAAGTAGCCGTTTATGTTAAATATAAGATTTCACAAAACTATTAATTAAAAAAATATTAATTAAAAAATATTAATTACAAAAATATGAATTAAAAAACGTAAATCGATATTTTTGCGATTGATCTCCCTCCCAAGTTACACCGTTTACTTGTCTTAGAACTGAAACACGAGTATCACTGTTACGTTTTAATGAAACCGTTATTTTGAAAATTACAAAACTGCATGTCAATGTTAACCGTGTGGGGTCATACGTGAGTGTATGTTACAGCTGAATTATTAGGTTACCTAACTAAGCTACAGATATTTTTATATTTATTGGCTGCTTGTACAGATTTGTTAGCTCGCTGATAATATACTTTTGTATATAAAATTGTTCTGCGCAAACCACAGCACCATTGCTAAGTTAGCACTTAGCCTTAGCTAACGTTACTTTTAAAGTTAAATTGAGTTTCTTGTCTTGTTCATGGCTTTGTAGCCGAATCTCCCGTTTAGACATGATGTCTGCCCGCAGGCTTAGACTTCTAGTGTTTTCTGTTCAAAAGTGTTTATCTCGACTCGCCGACAAATGCAGAGGTTATTGCTCAGTGTCTCTGTCTAGCACTCCTACTAATGAGACTGATGAGACGAGAGTGAGCACATTTAAGACCAAGCTGTCGTCATTAAGAGTTCTTCAGGCAAAAGTTCAACTGAGACGCAACAGGAACATGAGGAATCGTATCTTCCTGAAGAAAGTGGTCTGGCGCAGCTACGGAAAGGTATGTAACTGCATTTGTTGCCATGATAGTTCAGGCTTTAGGATTTTAATTCCCATGTGTCAGTATGCCGGTAGTCGTTGCCAATTTTATTTTGGTGTTTACATCTTGCAGTGTATTTCGAAACATACGGCTGTCAGATGAACGTCAACGACACTGAAATTGCGTGGTCCATTCTTCAGAAGGGTGGATATGTTCGGACCCACGAACTATCAGAGGTAAGTGTCAATGCCTTGACCTTTGACCCTTGATAAACACAGCGCTTCCTTTATTTGAAAGCTTTCATTCTCATCTTTCCTAATTATTTTTTTTTTTTTTATACAGGCAGATGTGGTGCTTCTTGTCACATGCTCCATAAGGTAGGAAAAGCCTATTTCTGTTTGTATTTTACACAGTGAATCTATACGTTGCCAATCTTGTGCAACTTGACAGCAGTCCTTGACTTCAGTGACATTTTTTGCTTGGATGTAATGCTATTTTCTGTTGGAAAAAATAAAAATCATTGTGACAGGGAAAAGGCAGAGCAGACCATCTGGAACAGACTCAAACATCCAGCAGTTCTGAAAAAGAAGCATCTAAAGAGCAGCACTCCATTAAAGATAGGAGTCCTGGGTAACTTCTCACTTCACCATAGTTCTTCATTCACGTTCAAATGTATCTCTCAGTCTGAAATGTTCGTGTGTGCGCATGTATGTTTGTGTGTGGGTTCACGCGCCCGTATACGCATATGTGTGCTTGCTCTCTTGTAGGTTGCATGGCAGAGAGACTGAAGACTGAGTTGCTGGAGAAGGAGAGGGTGGTGGATGTTGTAGCAGGGCCAGATGCCTACAGAGATCTTCTCCGACTCCTTGCACTGGCCCATGGGGGTCAGAGGACCAGCAATGTCCTGCTCTCCCTGGAAGAGGCATATGCTGATGTCATGCCCATTCACCATTCAGGACACAGTGCCTTTGTGTGAGTGCCATAATAATATCTGGCTGATTTATAAGGGAGGAGTTCCTGCTAAACACTAACTCTTAAATTAACTTTGCACTGTGTGATTTTGTAAAGATGGTACAGTTCAATTTTTAAGTTAACATGTATAGACAGTTTGTGGTGTTTTCATATTCAACTCTAATACACTGAATTTAATCTGAACAGCAACTGTTAGATTAAAATACAGAAAAGTCAGCTATAATTTAAAGGCATTTGCTACCATATTGGATGAAACATGGGACTTGCATCCACAATAAAGCCAAAAACAGCAAATGCTCATAGTTCAGTTGTTTATTATTATCATTTTACTGAACACTTGTCAATCTGCATTTTTTGGTTAAATATTTATACATGACTGACCCTCCTACACTTATGAAGGGATATAAAACTTCAAACACCGTGGTGGCTCATCTTCAGCTCCTTCATGCTTTTAGATGTAGCACTTCAAACAATGGTTTGATATCAGGGGGTCGATACTTTTAAAGTCCTTTCACGCTGTTGACAGTACAGACCTTGTGTACTGCAAGCCTTGTTGGTGGCACCTTGTCTTACAGTGGGATTATCCAGTATATTTTGTCCCTCTTTGACTGCTGTAGGTCTATCACGCGGGGCTGTGACAACATGTGCAGCTACTGCATTGTGCCGTTTACCTGGGGGAAGGATAGGAGCAGACCTGTGTCCTCCATACTTGAAGAAGTGCGCATGCTGTCTGACCAGGTCTCTTCCCTTCAGCGACTATGTGTGCAGTCTGGCTTTACTAGTTTCTGTGTGTGAAACTTGGCCAGATGTGAACACTAAGTATATGAAATGATCATGGCCATAGGGGGTGAAGGAAGTGACCCTGCTGGGTCAAAACGTGAACAGCTACAGAGACGTGTCTGGGGACGGGGCCAGCAACTCGGAGCTTGGTTCGCACCTCAGCCGTGGTTTCAGCACCGTGTTCCCGTGATGAGCAAGGAGGCCTACGATTCGCTGACCTGCTACACCACGTCTCCCTCGTAAACCCTGACAAGGATTCGCTTCACCTGGCCACATCCTAAAGACTTTCCTGATGAGGTAGAAACCCCAGAGTCATGGATGTGAGCATGTGGTTTTTGGTTGGGATACCCATGACTAGTGTGGGGAAGGTACTTTTAAAATGTATTTCATTGCAGGTGACAAAATACAGAACACAGAATACATGCTGTTAAATGTAATTTAAATGTAATTAAAGTGAGTTATATTTGAAATAGTCTTGGACAATGTTGAAGTATTCCAAAGTTTTTAAAGTATGTTCCTCGTTTGAGTAATGTAATGGAATATGTTACCAATTACATTTAGGGGCATGTACATGTACACTGCCTACAGTGGCAGATTAAACCCTGTGGAGGCCCCTAGGCAGTCATAATCTTGGGGCCTCCCTTGCAAATTATCTCCTAATATGTTTGTTTTTTTTAATTCCTTGTTGCATGGCCCATAAAAGGTGTGGGGCCTACAGGTCACTGCCTGCTCTGGTAATCTATTGGTAATCCGGCCCTGACTGTTTATGGCTTGTGTGGTGTAGTGGATGTTCAAAGAGTTTAAGTATTTAGTTGAACAGTTTCTTATAGTCTGAATTCATGTGCAGATATTGCTCATAGGCCATTTTAAGCAGCAGATTGGATAATAATTTAGGATTCGCAAATTTGGATGTGAGCAGTAGAAAAGATCATTAATAGATTATCAGATTGAAAAAGCCTTATGCTTATCAGATATGTGAAATAAGGTTTGACTGCCATAGTCAATTTGTGCTGTTTTCGTTCGACCTGTGCTGGGGTGGGTGAGTATGTTTCCTGAAGGTGTTATAGCTAATCCAAGAGCGGAGGAACATCTGTAAGCAGATCCACTTGCCAGCTCAGAGCGGCAGCAGCAGAGTCTTACAGACCATGAGGCGTGGGTGAGAAACGCTCCTAGAACGACAGCACTCACCACAAGCACAGTAGAGATTAGCCTGCTTATCTCAAATCTCTTGATGTCTCATGTGTTAAAACTTAGTTCTCACTTTAAGTCATCATGCTCTGGGATGTTTTCATAGGTATACTAGGGAAGCCTACCTTGAGCTTGTGGAAAACATTTGAAAGATAATACCAGGTGTCCTATCATTACCAAACATTCAATATGTAATTATAAAATTATTGTAGCTATAATAGGTCTTGTGTGAATATATATCTATGTATAATTTCTTTTTACAGGGGTCAGTCTGAGCAGTGACTTCATCACAGGCTTCTGTGGGGAAACCGAGGAGGACCACCAGCAGTCGGTCTCTTTGATCAGGGAAGTGGGCTATAATGTAGCCTTCCTGTTTGCCTACAGCATGAGGAAGGTGAGATCCTATTTTGTCATTGTGTTTAACACTATCAAAAAACAGACATTCTCCCTGGTTCATGTGATGGTTCTATCAAGAAATTCACCATTGTCTATTATCATTTGGAGAATTGAAAGGGTCTTGTGGCTGCCAGTTGGGCTTTACCTTCTGACATGAACATGTGTGTACCACACCCACAGAAAACTCAGGCATATCACCGTCTCAGGGACGATATCCCAGCTGAGGTGAAGAAGCTGTCGCCTGGAGGAGCTTATCTTTACATTCCGAGAAGATGCGGCTAAGGTCAACACCAGTTTCATCGACAGCAAACAGCTTGTCCTAGTGGAGGGAGTGAGTACTGCAGTGGGTTGAAGCCATGCTGTGTTACAACTGTGTTTGGAGCACTTCTGCTGTTAATAATTTGGGATTGCTGCATCTGTGTGTCTTGGTCATCATGTTTTGCATATCGATTTAACTAGATTTCTGCAAGAAAATAAATAGTTGCAGTAAATTCTCCTCCCTTATCTTATTTAGACCTGCTGGATCAACATCATGAGGTCTGTCTGACAACGATGATGAACAATGGCATTGTCTATCAGCTCAGCCCTAGCACCTTTTGGCATTTCATTTTGGTTTTGGCCTTGTTCTTTTCTGGAGGGCAAATAGAGTTTATGTGTTTATGTATTTAGGGCATTGTTTGGTCTATTTTAGTCTATTTGAGTTGTATGGTCACTTTCCCGTTTGTGGTGTTAGTTTGCGATTGCCGCATGGGTTTCTGTGGCCCTTTCATTTGAAACCCTTCCCTGGTTAGGCATAGCATTGTGTCTGTTTTGGATGCTTTGAGCTTTTTGTTATTTTTGAAGTGTTGAGAGCAGTTCACATCTTTGGTACCGGGAAATCCCAATGACTGGTTTCCCTGTGCTTGTGGTCTTTAGTGTATTACCTGCCATCAATAACTGTTTGAAGATTGGGGTCTTAGTTAATTTTGATTCTTGTTAGTGTCCTTCTTTTGAGGACATGCCTGGCGAATGCACAGAAAACTACCACAAGGTGTTTGCCACTTGTGTGTTAATATGCGCTACCAGTCATGCTGAGATTGGATCTACCGATATACACACTGATAACAGAATTTTATGACCATCTACATAACAGTGGGAATAACCACCCTTGGTTTGGATAACACTAGTGAGACGTTGTGGCATGGTATCTGGAGGCAATGTAAGAGCAGGAGAGAATTTCTGTCTGCTACAGTGCTTAGTCAAGCCTTTTATATTGTACAAATGTTATCTGCTGTTTTTGCTTGACTGAGTCTGTTTTCTGCAGGAAAGTAAGAAGTCATCTCAAGATCTTTGTGGTCGGAATGATGGGAATGTGAAGGTTATTTTTCCAAGAAAGGATTTGCTTTCTTATCCCACGGATACCAACCCTGTCACTGTTAAAGCTGGAGACTATGTACTGGTGAAGGTGAGCTCTTACTTCAGTTTGCTACTCCTACATGTATATCTGTCTGTGTTGAGACTAAAACAGGAGCATGTTTTTACACACACACACACAGATATATATGAGCTGTATGTGTGGAATATTTATTCTGGTAAGCCTGGTCTGTGATATGTAATATACATGGCTGTGAAATATACTGTACAGTTATGGCTACATTTCCATGATTATTGGTGACTACTCTCTCCTTTAGAGATTACCTCAGCCAGCTCTCAGAGTCTGCAAGGCCACGCCTTCAGCCACGCCTCCCTGAGTGATGGACACCCCAGACGCCTATTGATGCACAGGCAGCTGCATATTAGCCTGTAGGTTCCACCTTCTTAGTATCAGGACTGGGTGGGAGTGTGTGTCACAGACCTATAGGTCTTCCCAGCTCCAGCTCTTGGAAGCCAGTATGCTCAGTGAGGAGTGTTCACTGCCTCAGTCACCCTGTCTCCTCATTATCAAGCTCCTTATGAGGTGATTCAGGCATGGTGAGGCAGAAAACCCCTGAAAATATGCAGGGAAGTTTCCTCAGAACTTGAGCTCAGTGTTCCTGAAGTGCAGTTTGAAATGAAATAAGGCTTTTCATTTTTTCATTCATTCATTTATTCAGAATCATGTCTGACTCATGTATGACTCAGTGTTAAAGGAAAGTTTTAACACAGATTTTGTCTGGGTACACACTTTGCAAACTTCAAACTGCATGATTAGCAGACAGTATTGTAGCTATTCAAGTTTATGATCAATAATGTAAGGTAAGTGTGTGTTAACTCTGGGTGGGTCAGGGTGTATTCTCCCCTAAACATACTTCTGACATAATGATTTGTTTAAACACTACAATTCTCTATATCCTAATAATTACTGCCACATTTTAATAACCTGCAATACACTGTAAATACAGCATTTGTAAGCTTTAAATTTACAAACATGAACAATCATACTATATCAAATACATGATACTCATACCTGTGACATAGTGTTTTGAACAGACATTTGCTGCCACACCTGCTATTTTAGCAGGCTAAATAATCTGCCTTCTGAAATGCTAATATGCTTAATTTCATGCAAGTGCTAGTGTTCCTATTTGCTTGCTGATGTGCATGGAAGCGCCATATTATTATCATTATTATTATTATTATTATTACTATTATTGTTATTACTATTATTATTATTATTATTATTATTATTGAGTCACACTGCTATCAAGTTAGCTGGTTGCTCTTAGCTAGTAGTGTGAACAGGACAGGGGACTTGGGGAAGACCCAAAGGGTGAGGTTTGTGTGTGTACATTCACAAGTACTGGTGCACAGCCACTGACATACATAAACACTGCTATCTGGATCTGGAATTTTTAACATTAATGTACAGACTATTCTTTCTCCTTAAAAAAATCATTATGGTAATAATTATGGCAGTGTATGTTCCCCTGCAAACAAATGCTAGGCTGCAGGCTGCATGATGCTGCAATCAACCAGCTGATGGCAAATCCAGACAGTGTTGTTATTGTGGCAAGAGACTTATTGTAAATGCATTGCCATTAATTGAGAGTCATTTTAAAAGATATTTACTCTCCCACTGCGCATACTCCCGTTTTCATAAATTGGCAAATATACATGTTGCTGCTTGTCACACAAACTTTTGTTGTACACAAGTAATAATGAGAAAAGGACTCATCATATGTTTTATGATATAGCTAAAGCTATGCATTTATCAAGAGGATTTAACACATTACAGAACACATCTAGTTAATCCTTTCCATGATTGACCCAAGGGCAGATAGCAATTATTTAAGTATTACTATGTTTTAATTTAATAATAAAAATGACCATATGAACCTTTTTGCTTTATATTTGTTTATATTCAGCTGCCTTTATAATGACAATTATTTATGACAATGACAATTTACAATACATTATCAGTGAGTGGTATAATTAAAGTAAAATCATTGTTAAATAAGTCTCATTCTTGTCTCAGATTCAAACACTACAAAATCTTGGTCTTTGCTTGAATGATTTTTTAATGGTCCTGACTACAACACTATCCTTTGATAAGCTTGGAAGTTGTACACTACTGTGAGAGGAAGTTACATTCAGCTAGGAAAGAACCAACAATCAAATAATATACACAGATTAAGATGGTCATTAAAGATCCCAAACTAAGATTAATGCACTAATTAATAAACTACAACTTGTTTGCAGGAGTTCATCAGTGTTTTATCATTGGCATAGGTAAAGGGGTTTTCAGGCACAAGTTAAAAAAGGCACAAGTTGTCAAAGCATAAGAATAATGACCATAATGATCATAAGAAAGCCTTTCTGAGCCAAAGATCTGAATTAACAGGGAATAACAGGAGCACTTGCAAAACTGTGCCTAAGTGTATCCAGAAAGCACTGTTGGGCTTTTGTAGGAAAAAAAGGTTACACAAAGGTTACACTGATAAAACAGTTTAATCTGAACGAAGAATCAAGACCCAGGAGCTGTAAAAGAATAAGTTAATCTCTGCATTGCTCTCTATATAGGGGGAGTTTTACAACATTGGAGTGCACAAGAAACCCGCTTTTGCTCCGACACCATTTTCACTGCCACCTGATGAAAGCAACATGCTGTATATGGGCATCTCTGCCTTCACTGCCAACTCAGCAGGCTTTGTGTACAAAAATGCAGGAGCACTCACACTCAGAATCACAGATGACATGGTGAGTTTAAACCACTCCTTGCCATCACTGAGGGAAAGGTGTGCATGTGGTTACCTTACAAGACCAGGCTATTTAGTTAGAAGACTGATAAAGAAGACTGATAACTTTATACTGTTCTCCCAGTGCACATTAATAATCCCTTAATAGTGTAATAAATGAATGGACAAATAAATGATCAACAGTCCCTGAAAATGAAACAAACGTTTATCCTTCCAGATTCCCAGAGCCTCTCCATATCGTCTGAACACCAAGACATTTGAAGCCTTAATTCCGCAGGTATAAGAGATCACTTTCTGTATTCATCACACAAGCATGCAGAAACTGCTGATTTTATATTCTCACATAGGTTTCCTAACACAGTAGACTTTGAATCTTAAATGAATAATAAGGTTTAAAGAGTAACAAATAATATGATCTCATTAGCAACACAACCATATTTAGATGAAGAATTTCCGAAAAGAACATCATTTCACATGATGATGCTTGGATGAAATGTGTTGAAAACACTGAGTTCTTTTGCTTTTGGTGCTAAAGGCACTTGCAAGTACACCTTACACAGATTGATGGTGGTAGTATAGTTGGCATTCAGTTAAATCAATTAAACTTTGGACAGGGGTAGATTTGTCCTTCATACTGTTATTCAGCACAGGTAATAGCCATTTTGGGACTTTGTATCACTTTTGGGAGGCTGCCGTGTTCTCCTTAAAGTACCCAGGTTGAAGAGTGCTGGGCCCAGGAGTATTATCACCTGCTCCTGCATTTCTGCCGATGAAATAGTGAGACGGATCCACATCCTGCCTGCTTATTGGGGACGTACTGTTCTAGCAGCTCTTCCTCATCTGTCCATGCTCATACCATGGGTTGCTGTACTGTTTCCATGCTTATGTGGTACTCTTTCCGCAGGATGCTATGGAACTTTTGGTGCTCCCTGCTCCTCTCTGGCATTTGTAGCTTGACCTTCCTGGTGATTTTTTTGCAGTCCACGTCACTTTGCCAGGAGCTTCCTTTTGCTGATTAGCAGAAGCAGGAATACCTCCTGTCCTGCCAGGCTTTTGCAGTCATATTAGGCACATTGACTGCTCCGCTCTTACCTGCTTTCTATATCTTATGTTTGGGCTACTTGTGGAAGTGACATGAAAGCAGTGTTATGTTTATGTTAGTGTGGAGTTTGATATCTTGTGGAATTTCCACCAGGCCATTAGTATCATGGCCACCCACAAATTGTTGATCATGAATGTTCTTTAATTGATTTGACTGATAAATGGTAAGTCTGACTTTTAGATCATATAAGAACACCACAGACAACTGTGTGGCACATCACTGTTAAACCTCCTGATTGCAACCCGGGACATCGTGAACTGTACAACATGACCCTCAGACAATGATCTCTGAGTGAAAGCGATAAACATAATCATCTTCATATCATCACTTTCTCTACAAGTTCAGTGGAAGAGATGTCAGTGAAAGGGAGTTTTAATACCCTTTCCATTTTTAACTTTAATAAAAACACAGACGGAAAAATTCCAGAAAGTGAGACAGAGAAAGGAAACTACACTTTAAAATGGTGCTGCACTCTTGACTTACAACTGTAGATTATTGAAAATATTACAAATGTCTGACGCCAAAAGGGATTGTGTCAGTGTTTCACTACTCAGTATTGCATTTGGTAGACAGTATAAACAATTAGACTATGGTTAAAAAAATCACAGAAATAAAGCAAACACCAATATAATCTTGAACCACCTAGTCCCAGGAAACATTAGATTACTGGAACAAAATCTGACAACTAGCAGAACAACTTTTTAACCAATGATGCAGATGCACTTTTAGTGGATTTATTTATCTGTATTTCAATCCACTAATTTTTTTCACTTGATCTAACATTACATTTAAGACCGAAATCCTGTTATGTCTCACAGAAGATTCCACTGATCAAGCTGCTACTTACCCATCCTGGTCCTGGAGTACCTTTGCTCTGTACACTTTAGTGATGTCTTTGCTACCAACAAGCCTATTTTAATCCATCAGATAGTAACCAAACGCTCCTTTGCTGCAGAGCACAGAAATCATTCAAATTTGCAGTCAACAGATACATCTGGGCCAGATTTTGGATCAATGGACTAGGCTGGAACTGCACATATACTGTATATGCAAAATTCAAAATACGGGGAGTGGTTGGTCTCTTTTGCAATCAAATCTGAATACTATGGAATTCGTTTCACATTTGTTTAATTTGACAGATTTTAAATGGATAATGGACATCACTAGACAAAAAGGAATAAACAACTATATGAAAAGGAACAAAACCAAAAACAAAGGAAGACTTTAACACACTTGCCCAAACAAGCACTAAATCTGACAAAAATAGATCAACCAATGACATAGCTGTGAAGGAACATATTAGCCATTGTTTTCTTGTCATCAACAGTAATTTTAACTGATTGTTAACATACTGTTCAAGTCTTCAACTGATTTGCTCCCAACATACGAATGGGTACAAATATGGTTCATTACCCACCTGCACAATTTGCTTCTGACATACTGGGCAGCTACAGGGTTCTTCTCCCATGTGGATTCTGACATACTGGGCAGCTACGGGCTTCTTCAGTTGTGTGGATTGTCTTCTGCTCCTCCATGTGGCCTGTTTCACCAAAGCCCTTCCTGCAGTATTTGCAGCACTATGGGAAGCGGACACCCTTGTGTGTGCGTTTAGGTGCTTCTCAAGAGTCTGGGCACGTTTGAAACACCTGCCCCAAACATCACTGACATTATTTCTTGTAGGTGATTAGCCACGTGTTTCTCTAGTCACAAGTACTTTTTGATTTATTTGTTTTTTTAAATAGGTAATTTTATATATAATGGCAACAAATGACATTTTAAGTTTTATGACAAAACGTGCAAACAAGCTGGCCTGAGAGGTGTGTAGCGGGATATGACTCAGTGCGTCTCTGGTGCTGCTTTTGATGAGTACAGTGTCATGAGTGTGTCTGTCCAGCGGTGCAAAGAGGGGATACAGCAAGGCATGGCATGGTGTTTATTCATTCGTTTGTATAGAAAATGACGCCTTTTCACATTGTGGAAGTACAAATATGGCGGTCTTTTTTGTGCGGCGTAGTAATGACATATGTTGTGGAATTTTGAACAAACAGCAAGTCAGACGTGATTAAGAGAGTAATTTAATAAGAAAAAGAATAAAATAAATGTTTGGCTCTCCTCAGGTAGGGAGCCCCGAGTATACAAAACCGTGGCTAGTTATACTACTCCTGTGCTGTCTTTAACCAATCATCTTTTCTTAAGCAGCTCTTCTTTCCTTTGTTGCTGTGGCTATAAGCCAATCAGCTCTCAGCTTGGTTTTTTCCACAAACCAACCCAAACTGTCTCCAAACAGTGTGGGTTGTGTGTCAAGTTGACCTTGATGTTAACAGTTCCTGATACATGTTCAACTTAATCAGCAACAGGCGGATACAAATGTGCAAACAGCATTATTAATTTAAGAACAAAAGGATCAGTGTGATTTTATATGAATCACATAATACATAGTTTCGTATCATTTTCCATCACACGTAAAAACAGAGTCTCACCATATTGTCGGGCAGGAGGATCTGGACTCATTTATTACTTAATATCTTCCCCCATCTAGCGGTCATTAGAGGTTAGTCTTGAATTGATTTCTGTCGTGCAATATTTTAGATATAAATGTTTACATTTTCTATTACAGAACACGGCAAAGTATAGTCAACCAGTTCTAACCTTTTGAGAAAAACTTTAACTTCAAAGTAGGTGAATCTATTTACTTAGATTGAACCAATCGGATCACAGTTTATTTACATAACATCAATGCTTTGAGTGCTTTAGATATAAGGACATCATAGCGATCTTTCTGCTCACACCTCAGTCAGTCTATAATTCTGTACTATGTGTTTCTATAGCTTCCAACTTTCACGAGTTTCTTGAATCTGTGGATAAAAGTGCAGACTCAGGTACTTTCTTATTTGTGAACTTTTATACATTTTATGTAATTTATTTACCTATCATCTATAATATTTTATTACTTTTCATTTATAGATATAAGGGCACAAAAACAGTTCATATACTCAATGAATTGTTACAAGATAATCTTTTCTAGAGAATGTTTACCATTTGTTAAAAGACTGATTTATTTCTAAAAGTTTATGCAGTGTGTTAATTTGTCACATGGAGGCAGAAGGGGTGAATCTGATATACCCCTCTTCCATCATCAACTATTCATCGAGTCCTCCAGTGGAGCTTCTACAACCAAAGAAACGCATACAGCGGTCACCGGCGGTTCTAAGTTACATCTAAAGAGGTCTAGGCCACGTCTCAATCATTTAGCCTTTTTACATGTTGTTTTAGTTTAGTGTAATCAAGGCCTGAAACTGGAGTCTGGACCAGGCAAAAATATTTCAATATTTAATGCATTTTTATTTTTTCAGTTTCAATGTTTCAATGAGACTCAGGAGACTCCAGCATAAGCAGAAGCTCCGAGTTGTCGATGTCCAGGAGCAAACCCGTCCCTGCAAGGTTGGAGTGCATGTTCTGGATCACGGGAAACAGACCATCGATCACCCAACATCTGCTTCTGCTCCTGCGGAGGTTCCAGTTCCAGCACGGAGGCAGTGAGAGGTTCCTGGCCCAGAGATTGGTCTGCAGCGGGCCTGATGGTACTCGGCATGTATTGGAAATGCTGTGGCTGTATGCTGTGCGTAGCCCAGGGTGTGCTGGGGTGGAGCTGTGCCAGTTGCCCGCTCGGGTAGCAGGCAGCCCAGTTCTGAGCCTGTGGAATGGCCACCATGATATAGCCGGAGGGCGGGGCGGGCTGGTAGGGGTTGAGCACTGGGTTGCGCACGGCACTCACGCTGGCCATGCGCTGCATGTAATGGTGGGTGAGGTGGGCCTGCCGCTCCTCCTTGTGCTGCGCCAGGGCCACGTACAGCGCCTTGGTGCCTACGATGCACCCGTTCATCTCCTTCATTGCCTCGGTGGCCTCCTCCGGCGAGGAGAAACACACAAAGCCGAACCCTTTGGAGCGGCCGCCCTCCGTCTTCACCTTGGCACTCGTGATTGTCCCGAATAGAGAGAACTCTTTACGCAGACGCTCGTCGTCCAGACTGTCGTCTAGGTTTTTAACGTACAGGTTCACTCCCTGGTAGCGAGTCGTGCCGTCCTGCTTCATCTGCTCAAACTTGCGTTTGAGCTCTGTCTGCCTCTCGCCTTTCTTCTGGGCACGAGCCACATACAGCTGCTTCCCATTCAACTCCTTCCCGTTCATCTCATCCCTTTTGGCATCCTCGTGCCTCTCGAAGCTCACAAAGCCAAAACCCTTGGACTTGCTGCTCTCGTCTGTCATGACGCGACGGCTCAGCGTTGGGCCGAACTTGCTGAAGATCTCATTTAGCTTGTTGTCGTCCATGTCCTCTCCAATGTTCTTAATGTACACATTGGTGAATTCCTTGGCCTTGGCCCCCATCTCAGCCTCACGCTCCTTGCGAGACTTGAAGTGGCCAATGAACACTTTGCGGTCATTGAGCAACATGCCATTAAGTTTCTCAATGGCTCTCTCCGCAGCCTCGCCGGTCTCAAAGTGCACAAAGCCGTAGCCCTTAGAGCCATTCTCATCACACGCCACCTTGCAGGAAAGGATGTTTCCAAAGTTGGAGAATGTGTCGTAAAGGGCTCCGCAGTCAATAGACTTGTCCAGGTTCTTGATGAAGATGTTGCCAACTGCGCTCTTCCTCTTCCATCCACCGGCTGCTGAAAGTTCACATACGCATATTCGAGTGAGCGACTGGTCATCATGTCCCTGCAAACTCGAATGGAGACAATTGTGCCAGCAGGGCTCAATTTCTCGAATAGCATGGCCTCGGTAACGTCTGAATGAAGGTCACCCACGTGCAACAAAGTCATCGGCGAACTTGGAGCACTTGGATTCATTTTCGTGATTATCGTCGGTCAACCTTTCTGGAAATCGTAGTCGAAAGTAGTAAATGAACAAAATAAAATCGTAAATGATTTAACCAAATTATCTAACTACACGAATTATAAAACAGTTTGAAACAGCAATTGAACAGAGCCAGGCAAGTGTCGACCGACCAAAGCGATCAAAGCAACACTTTAGCTTTTGAATAAAAATACATGACAACTTGGTTGTTACGTAAGAGTTATTTTACGTAAATGTTTATTTTTAAATATTATCCAAACGCTATTTATTTATTTATGAATTATTCAATTATTTTAACTTATAACGTTAATAGCGTGAATGAGAGGCTTTAACAACACCTTATATTTCAAAATATTACCTAGTCAAAGCATTTTCCAAAAATCGTCCATATGCTGCTCACACTGGATCACTTACCGCATGGCTCAGAATAAATATTGTAGGGTATTGTTTATGAGGTTTAACAAACTCTAGGACTTATTGTTTATAGCACTTTTCATTGTTTAAGATAGACTTTATGTATTTTGTACTTCTAGGTATCAGCATTCATCCCTGTAAACACTGGCCTGGAAACACTGTCAGATTTCCTGGTGAGGTCAGAGCTCACAGTTCCAATGCTGCTCCTGCCGTGGGCCAGAGCTGCAGGAGCCAGACGGAGCAAAGGAGCTCCAGGAAGAGGAGGAGAGAGACAAACTCCCCGAGCTCCTCTCACTGCTCCGAGACAGAGAGCGTCCCCAGGAAGATGAGAAGATGAGAGCATGAATGAGAATGAAAAGTCACGTCGATCAAGCAATAATAATAAAAACTTATGCTTGAAGTTTTGTAGAAGTAATAAAGATAAAATAAAATGCAATTATTTCATGTTTAACATAGCCTGTGTTCAATTGTTTTTTTGAGGGTCCAGCTCATATTTTATGATACAAATATAACATCTTTAAGAAATTTCTGTAATCACAAACAATACAGTCCAAAGTCTTAGATGATTACCAAGAACTTCAAGTTTATTCCATGATTTATGCAAAGCTAATATAAATTCAAATTCAAAATTCAAATTCAAAATGTATTTATTCAGTGCCATTTACAACAGATGTTGTGAAAAAGCAGCTTTACAAATGTCCAAGCCAAGAGCGACAGTGGCAAGGCAAAGCTCACTAGAGCATGAGGAAGAAACCTTGAGAAGAACCAAGACTCAAGGCGGGGGGAAGGGGGGGGCATCCTCCTCTGGCTGACAACGGTCACCACAATGATAACAGTTTAAAGAGAAAAATAAATTAAAAATGAAATAAGCAAATGTACAAGTTTACTTAGCTGATACGTACTATTCTGGAAAATATTATTTAATTCATTTTTGATTTTCTTGAGAATTCTTTATAATATACTTCAATATATCTGAATATCTTGAATACATAATATTTTTTCAATTTTTAAAACTGTTGATACAGCACATATTTAATTCAAACTATAGTCTATGTAGAGTTCCAACACACACTGTCAGCTGTTAGCATCTCTTAAAGAATAATACTTGATATTGACTCAGTGTGGTAATAATTCTTTGGCTCCCTGTAGCTGCACGCATCAGATTCAAAACCTTGATGTTTGCCTACAAAGCCAAAAATGAACCAGCCCCTTCATACATGAGGTCAATGGTCAAAGCCCGATCCGTACCTGGAGTACTTCGAACCTCAAGTCTGGCTCGGCTTGAAATACCTTGCTTCAGATCTCATGGATGACAAGCATCGAGACTATTTTCTGTCCTGGCTCCAAGATGGTGGAATGAACTCCCACTTGCTGTCCGGACAGCAGAGTCCCTTGCGGTCTTCAAGCGCAGACTGAAGACCCATCTATTTGCAGAATATTTAAAGAACAACTGACACTGCTCCCATATTGACTGACTAAATTAATACTTATTGTAGGGTATTGTTTATGTTGTTTAATAAACTCTAGGACTTATTGTTTATAGCACTTTTCATTGTTTAAGATAGACTTTATGTATTTTGTACTTCTAGGTATCAGCATTCATCCCTGTATTCTACAGTATTCTAGTTCATTGGTATGTTTGATTCTAACCTACTGTACTGTACTAGGATATATTCTATGAGTAAATAATAAAGCACTTTTGTAAGTCGCTCTGGATAAGAGCATGTGCTAAGTGCCATAAATGTAAATGTAATTATACTTTATTAGTCACTTAATAATTAATTAAATAATTAAATAATTTCATCTCATGAGCTAGTGAAGTCCTGCCCCCTGGGGAGATTTACTCCCCCAATGTTCAGTTCATGGATACAGCCTTGACGTAACCTACATCACATGAGGTTATTTTAAAAGCTACAAGTGTGTAAGCTAACAAACCCTCTCATAAGCAAAGTAAATAAAAAAAAAAAGGAAGATTTTCTCCACCTGAAATACTATTGTAATGTTCTGAGCACATACAAAGATGGAGTCGCTCGCAGTAAGATGAATGCAACTTTATTAGAGAACACGCTTAGCCCACAAACAGAAGCCAAAAAACAGCAGACCGGGCAAAGAGCGTTATCCAAAACACAGACGCTCCAAAACGGAACCCGAGCCAACGGGACTTACCTACCGAGAGCGCTTATATACAGAAAGACTAACGAGGACTAACGCGCTGCAGGTGATTACAGTAACAGGAGGCGGTACTAAGCAGGGGGCGGAGCCGACAGGGACCAAAACAAGGAAGTAAACAAACATGGTGGCGTCGCCGTGGGAACCGCGACCACAATTACGTCAGAAGCACGATGTCATAGAACACTGATAGCGTCTAAATTCTAAAGTCATTTCCAAACATTCATTCGGAACACAGTCACAGCAAGGTGAACGTAGCGACAGTGTTACTAGTTTATGTTTTCAAACAAAACCACGAAACAATTCTGGACTTTAAAAAATGTTCCCGGTCATTAAGCTGCATCGGGTCGACTGCAAAGGTATGTACATACAAAATATTTTACTTTACTGTATTTTTAGAACAAAACCCCAAGTTGGAAGAAAACATTTAACATGAAGGAAGCATGTTTGTGCTTGTGCCACGTTTGCCAGATTTGCCAAAATGACACATGCCGCTTGCAAAAAACAGACCCACATGACCCATTTCATTGCAAAACCTGGCAACAGTGGAGACCTGATGAATTTTTTTCTTTCCTCAGTGTGCGGATCCAATCTGCATGATTGTGTTCAGTGTGGTGTCCCTCTGACCCTTACTGAGAAAGCACCAAGTGAAACCACTGGGCCTCAGCCCCCCGTCAACAATGAGGTAGAGGATGCAGGTCAGGTACCTCTCCCACCTCTCCCAGAAAGCCCCCAGCATCAGGGTGAACAGGCTGAAGAGTCAGAGGATGAAAGCGATTATGATGATGATGAAGCTGATAATGATGATGACTGGACTCTTCAGCAGCAGAGCAATTTCTCATTTCAGCTTCCAGCAGCTTCCACTGAGGGGAACACACAGTTTGTCAGACATCCGGCTCTGGACGGCGTGAGCAAAATCATAGACGATGTCCACGAATATCTACGAAACAGAATTCCAAGAGAGTCCTTTGGCTACATGGCCCCAGGATATGGCAGGGACCACCCTCTGCTGAGCAGGAATGCTTGGAAGGCTGATGCATGGGGTGCCAGCTTTGGGGTGGCAGGGAATAGTTCCACACTTGGATGGTATCCGCTTTACAATACGCTGCAGCAGAGTGTATTGTACAATACACCAGCTACTTATGCCTCCAGTGCACCTAAACCTGCTTTCTTGGTGATGGCACGGAATTACCAACCTCAGTACAGCTCCTGGTCTGGAAACACTGTCAGATTTCCTAATGAGGTCAGAGCTCACAGTTCCAATGCTGCTCCTGCCGTGGGCCAGAGCTGTAGGAGCCAGACGGAGCAAAGGAGCTCCAGGAAGAGGAGGAGAGAGACAAACTCCCCGAGCTCCTCTCACTGCTCCGAGACAGAGAGCGTCCCCAGGAAGATGAGAAGATGAGAGCATGAATGAGAATGAAAAGTCACGTCGATCAAGCAATAATAATAAAAACTTACGCTTGAAGTTTTGTAGAAGTAATAAAGATAAAATAAAATGCAATTATTTCATGTTTAACATAGCCTGTGTTCAATTGTTTTTTTGAGGGTCCAGCTCATATTTTATGATACAAATATAACATCTTTAAGAAATTTCTGTAATCACAAACAATACAGTCCAAAGTCTTAGATGATTACCAAGAACTTCAAGTTTATTCCATGATTTATGCAAAGCTAATATAAATTCAAATTCAAAATTCAAATTCAAAATGTATTTATTCAGTGCCATTTACAACAGATGTTGTGAAAAAGCAGCTTTACAAATGTCCAAGCCAAGAGCGACAGTGGCAAGGCAAAGCTCACTAGAGCATGAGGAAGAAACCTTGAGAAGAACCAAGACTCAAGGCGGGGGGAAGGGGGGGGCATCCTCCTCTGGCTGACAACGGTCACCACAATGATAACAGTTTAAAGAGAAAAATAAATTAAAAATGAAATAAGCAAATGTATAAGTTTACTTAGCTGATACGTACTATTCTGGAAAATATTATTTAATTCATTTTTGATTTTCTTGAGAATTCTTTATAATATACTTCAATATATCTGAATATCTTGAATACATAATATTTTTTCAATTTTTAAAACTGTTGATACAGCACATATTTAATTCAAACTATAGTCTATGTAGACTTCCAACACACACTGTCAGCTGTTAGCATCTCTTAAAGAATAATACTTGATATTGACTCAGTGTGGTAATAATTCTGCTGAGAAGTTGCAACAATGTCATAGGAGCTCAGTGCAGCAGTATGAGGTCACTCTGTTTCACTGGCAAACTACAGCAGCACAAAATCCCTTCAGTTCTTCAGAGCACCCATCAGACGTTTTTGGACCTGACTGAGCATAGGATGCAGAATATAATGTCATTCAGATAAAGAGGGCCTATGAAACGTCCTAGTGCCTACCAACGGATGGCTATGATGTACCGTGACAACCTGCGCACCGTTGGCTACGTCTACGTCCCACTGACTTTGCTGGTGGAATGCCAGGAATTGGACATGGAAGGCATCTCTGAGTGGATAAAGTAGGCCAAGCCATGCATCTGGTGGAAAGCCATCAGATACTACTATGTGCAGGTTACAAGTGACATGCTAGGGTTGAGGTTGGGGTTGAGGTTGGGGTTAGAGAACTCCTGCCTGACTCAGCACACCTGCGGGTGTTGGCGACTACATGGAATCCCAGGAGAGGATGCACCTAAAGAATGTAGACTTCAGACAGTACACGACTGCCTGTGTGGTGTCTTCTAGAGAAAAGGCAACTTCTCAACATGTACTGTCACTCAGGAATTTTGTGTTCTTGGCCCAGTACCTGCAGGCCAAACCCTGCTATGGGAAAGACGCTTCGTTATAAGACATGCGGGTTTAAACTGAACGGAGAATGCCCTCAGCCCTGTATTGATTCAAGCAGAATATTTTTTTCCTCATTGACATTGACATCCCATTCACTTTAACAGCAATAATCAAAACATAGCTTTGTGTTCTGAACCTTGTTAGAAGTAATAATCTTTTTGTTATGTGGTCCCAATTACAGCTGTAAACTCGCCATGTTAACACCCCATACAAAGAAGCTGTGATTAAAAAGTATTAACCAAAAGCGACGTTTAATTTTATCCAGTGCTTTTTCAAGATGTGGATGATAGGACGTACTGCATTGTGAACATAAGCTGTATATATACAATCTATAGTTATGCACATGCTGCCACCATGTGGTGGTTCTTTAAAATATTAATAAAATTTAAGTAATTATGCATGATTCATGGGACACATTTTACGTAAGAAAATATATGAACAAAAAAACCCATCAAGCATATTTTGAAAAGTGAAATTTCAAGGGTCCTCTATATTTTAGTCAGGCACCAAAAGTCAGTGCTTATTGAAAGACCAAAATCATAGAGAAATGTATCATTCTACTGCATTCAAAACCGGCAGGGTGGTACCAATCCTGAAGAAGGCCACACTTGACAGCTCCAGCGTTACCAACTACAGACCGGTATCACTTCTCTCTTTCCTCTCAAGAGCCCTTGAACGAGCAGTTTAAAATCAATTGTCTCTTTTTCTCACACAGAACCAGCTGCATGATCCCAATCAGTCTGGCTACAAACCGGCACATTCTATAGAAATGGCCCTCATAGCAGTGACTGAGAAACTTCATGCTGCTAAAGCTGTCAAACTGTCATCTGTTTTGATTCTTCTAGACCTTTCAGCAGCCTTTGACACAGTGAACCACAACATTCTTCTCTCTGTTCTCTCCAGGCTTGGTGTGACTGGCTCTGCTTGGAGATGGTTTCAGTCCTACCTGGAGGGACGGTCCTATCAGGTGACATGGAAAGGATCCACATCCAAACCGTGTAGACTCTCCACTGGTGTTCCACAAGGCTAAGTATCAGGCCCCCTTCTCTTCTCTTTGTATACTCGTTCTCTTGGTGATGTAATATCTTCTCATAGTTTGTCCTACCACTGCTATGCTGAGGACATTCGATTATTGCTTTCTTTTCCACTCTCTGACATGCAGGTCTCCAGACGTATCTCAGCATGCTTGACTGACATCGCATCATGGATGACAGTCCAACCCTTGAAGCTCAACCCCAGTAAAACCGAGCTTCTGTTCATCTCAGGTAATCCCAACCCTTACCATGACCTCACAGTTTCCTTCGAGAACTCCCTGGTATCACCATCCGAAGCTGCCCGTAGCCTGGGCGTAACTTTGGACAATAGGTTGTCGTTCTCAACTCATGTTTCTAATCTAACACGGTCTTGCAGATTCCTCCTTTGTAGCATACAGAGGATTCGACCCTTTCTCTTGCAGGAAGCTACCCAGGTGCTTGTGCAGTCTCTTGTGATCTCAAAGCTATACTAATGCAACTCGCTACTTGCTGGTCTTCCTCTAAGAGCCATCAAACCTCTACAACTTGTCCAGAATGCAGCAACCCGACTGGTCTTCAATCTTCCGAAGTTCACACGTTACTCCACAGCTGCGCTCCCTGTAGCTGCATGCATCAAATTTATCATTGTTTTTTTGAGGGTCCAGCTCATATTTTATGATACAAATATAACATCTTTAAGAAATTTCTGTAATCACATACAATACAGTCCAAAGTCTTAGATGATTACCAAGAACTTCATGTTTATTCCATGATTTATGCAAAGCTAATATAAATTCAAATTCAAAATTCAAATTCAAAATGTATTTATTCAGTGCTTTTTACAACAGATGTTGTCAAAAAGCAGCTTTACAAATGTCCAAGCCAAGAGCGACAGTGGCAAGGCAAAGCTCCCTAGAGCATGAGGAAGAAACCTTGAGAAGAATCAAGACTCAAGGCGGGGGGGAGGTGGGAGGCATCCTCCTCTGGCTGACAACGGTCACCACAATGATAACAGTTTAAAGAGAAAAATAAATTAAAAATGAAATAAGCAAATGTACAAGTTTACTTAGCTGATACGTACTATTCTGGAAAATATTATTTAATTCATTTTTGATTTTCGTGAGAATTCTTTACAATATACTGCAATATATCTGAATATCTTGAATACATAATATTTTTTCAATTTTTAAAACTGTTGATACAACACATATTTAATTCAAACTATAGTCTATGTAGAGTTCCAACACACACTGTCAGCTGTTAGCATCTCTTAAAGAATAATACTTGATATTACCTCAGTATGGTAATAATTCATTGGCTCCCTCTAGTTGCACGCATCAGATTTAAAACCTTGATGTTTGCCTACAAAGCCAAAAATGAACCATCCCCTTCATACATTAGGTCAATGGTCAAACCCCGATCCGTACCTGGAGTACTTCGAACCTCAAGTCTGGCTCGGCTTGAAATACCTTGCTTCAGATCTCATGGACGACAAGCATCGAGACCATTTTCTGTCCTGGCTCCAAGATGGTGGAATGAACTCCCACTTAAAGACATTGAAACAGCGTTTCCAAGCAGTGTATTCGCCCTAAACACTGTTTCAGGGCAAGAGATTATGTTTTAGACTAAAATGTAATGCATTCTAAATGGTATCTTCACATTGCTACTCTGTTCTTTACCTTTTAAACATATTGAAACAGCATTGTAATCACCCTAAACACTGTGTCAGGGCAAGAGATTGTGTTTTAGACTAAAATGTAATGCATTATAATTGGAATCTTTAGATTGCAACTCTTTTCTTTGACTTCTAAACACATTGAAACAGCGTTTCAAAGCATTGTATTCGCCCTAAACACTGTTTCAGGGCAAGAGATTGTGTTTTAGACTAAAATGTAATGCATTATAAATGGAATCTTTACATTGCTACTCTGTTCTTTACCTTTTAAACATATCGAAACAGCATTGTATTCGCCCTAAACACTGTTTCAGGGCAAGGGTTTGTGTTTTAGACTAAAATGTAATGCATTATAAATGGTATCTTCACATTGCTACTCTGTTCTTTACCTTTTAAACACATTGCAACAGCATTGTTTTCGCCCTAAACACTGTTTCATGGCAAGAGATTGTGTTTTAGACTAAAATGTAATGCATTATAATTGGAATCTTTAGATTGCAACTCTTTTCTTTGACTTTTAAACACATTGAAACAGCGTTTCAAAGCATTGTATTCGCCCTAAACACTGTTTCAGGGCAAGAGATTGTGTTTTAGACTAAAATGTAAAGCATTATAAATGGAATCTTTACATTGCAACTCTGTTCTTTGACTTTTAAACACATTGAAACAGCGTTTCAAAGCATTGTATTCGCCCTAAACACTGGTTCATGGTAAGAGATTGTGTTTTAGACTAAAATGTAATGCATTATAAATGGAATCTTTACATTGCTACTCTGTTCTTTGACTTTTAAACACATTAAAACAGCATTGTAATCGCCCTAAATACTGTTTCATGGCAAGAGATTGTGTTTTAGACTAAAATGTAATGCATTATAAATGGAATCTTTACATTGCTACTCTGTTCTTTACCTTTTAAACACATTGAAACAGCGTTTCCAAACATTGTATTCGCCCTAAACACTGTTTCAGGGCAAGAGATTGTGTTTTAGACTAAAATGTAATGCATTTTAAATGGTATCTTTACATCGCTACTCTGTTCTTTACCTTTTTAAAAAACATTGAAACAGCATTGTAATCGCCCTAAACACTGTTTCAGGGCAAGAGATTGTGTTTTAGACTAAAATGTAATGCATTATAAATGGAATCTTTACATTGCAACTCTGTTCTTTGACTTTTAAACACATTGAAACAGCGTTTCAAAGCATTGTATTCGCCCTAAACACTGTTTCAGGGCAAGAGATTGTGTTTTAGACTAAAATGTAATGCATTATAAATGGAATCTTTACATTGCTACTCTGTTCTTTACCTTTTAAAGACATTGAAACAGCGTTTCCAAGCATTATATTCGCCCTAAACACTGTTTCAGGGCAAGAGATTGTGTTTTAGACTAAAATGTAATGCATTATAAATGGAATCTTTACATTGCTACTCTGTTCTTTACCTTTTAAAGACATTGAAACAGCGTTTCCAAGCATTATATTCGCCCTAAACACTGTTTCAGGGCAAGAGATTGTGTTTTAGGCTAAAATGTAATGCATTCTAAATGGTATCTTTACATTGCTACTCTGTTCTTTACCTTTTGAACACACTGAAACAGCATTGTAATCGCCCTAAACACTGTTTCAGGGCAAGAGATTGTGTTTTAGACTAAAATGTAATGCATTATAATTGGAATCTTTAGATTGCAACTCTTTTCTTTGACTTTTAAACACATTGAAACAGCGTTTCAAAGCATTGTATTCGCCCTAAACACTGTTTCAGGGCAAGAGATTGTGTTTTAGACTAAAATGTAATGCATTATAAATGGAATCTTTACATTGCTACTCTGTTCTTTACCTTTTAAACATATCGAAACAGCATTGTATTCGCCCTAAACACTGTTTCAGGGCAAGGGTTTGTGTTTTAGACTAAAATGTAATGCATTATAAATGGTATCTTCACATTGCTACTCTGTTCTTTACCTTTTAAACACATTGCAACAGCATTGTTTTCGCCCTAAACACTGTTTCATGGCAAGAGATTGTGTTTTAGACTAAAATGTAATGCATTATAATTGGAATCTTTAGATTGCAACTCTTTTCTTTGACTTTTAAACACATTGAAACAGCGTTTCAAAGCATTGTATTCGCCCTAAACACTGTTTCAGGGCAAGAGATTGTGTTTTAGACTAAAATGTAAAGCATTATAAATGGAATCTTTACATTGCAACTCTGTTCTTTGACTTTTAAACACATTGAAACAGCGTTTCAAAGCATTGTATTCGCCCTAAACACTGGTTCATGGTAAGAGATTGTGTTTTAGACTAAAATGTAATGCATTATAAATGGAATCTTTACATTGCTACTCTGTTCTTTGACTTTTAAACACATTAAAACAGCATTGTAATCGCCCTAAATACTGTTTCATGGCAAGAGATTGTGTTTTAGACTAAAATGTAATGCATTATAAATGGAATCTTTACATTGCTACTCTGTTCTTTACCTTTTAAACACATTGAAACAGCGTTTCCAAACATTGTATTCGCCCTAAACACTGTTTCAGGGCAAGAGATTGTGTTTTAGACTAAAATGTAATGCATTTTAAATGGTATCTTTACATCGCTACTCTGTTCTTTACCTTTTTAAAAAACATTGAAACAGCATTGTAATCGCCCTAAACACTGTTTCAGGGCAAGAGATTGTGTTTTAGACTAAAATGTAATGCATTATAAATGGAATCTTTACATTGCAACTCTGTTCTTTGACTTTTAAACACATTGAAACAGCGTTTCAAAGCATTGTATTCGCCCTAAACACTGTTTCAGGGCAAGAGATTGTGTTTTAGACTAAAATGTAATGCATTATAAATGGAATCTTTACATTGCTACTCTGTTCTTTACCTTTTAAAGACATTGAAACAGCGTTTCCAAGCATTATATTCGCCCTAAACACTGTTTCAGGGCAAGAGATTGTGTTTTAGACTAAAATGTAATGCATTATAAATGGAATCTTTACATTGCTACTCTGTTCTTTACCTTTTAAAGACATTGAAACAGCGTTTCCAAGCATTATATTCGCCCTAAACACTGTTTCAGGGCAAGAGATTGTGTTTTAGGCTAAAATGTAATGCATTCTAAATGGTATCTTTACATTGCTACTCTGTTCTTTACCTTTTGAACACACTGAAACAGCATTGTAATCGCCCTAAACACTGTTTCAGGGCAAGAGATTGTGTTTTAGACTAAAATGTAAAGCATTATAAATGGAATCTTTACATTGCTACTCTGTTCTTTACCTTTTAAACACATTGAAACAGCAATGTAATCGCCCTAAACACTGTTTCAGGGCAAGAGATTGTTTTAGACTAAAATGTAAAGCATTATAAATGGAATCTTTCCATTCTACTCTGTTCTTTACCTTTTAAACATATTGAAACAGCATTGTAATCGCCCTAAACACTGTTTCAAGGCAAGAGATTTTGTTTTAGACTAAAATGTAAAGCATTATAAATGGAATCTTTACATTGCAACTCTGTTCTTTGACTTTTAAACACATTGAAACAGCGTTTCAAAGCATTGTATTCGCCCTAAACACTGTTTCAGGGCAAGAGATTGTGTTTTAGACTAAAATGTAATGCATTATATTTGGAATCTTTACATTGCAACTCTGTTCTTTGACTTTTAAACACATTGAAACAGCATTGTAATCGCCCTAAACACTGTTTCAGGGCAAGAGATTGTGTTTTAGACTAAAATGTAATGCATTATAAATGGAATCTTTACATTGCTACTCTGTTCTTTACCTTTTAAACACATTGAAACAGCATTGTAATCGCCCTAAACACTGTTTCAGGGGAAGAGATTGTGTTTTAGACTAAAATGTAATGCATTATAATTGGAATCTTTACATTGCAACTCTGTTCTTTGACTTTTAAACACATTGAAACAGCATTGTAATCGCCCTAAACACTGTTTCAGGGCAAGAGATTGTGTTTTAGACTAAAATGTAATGCATTATAAATGGAATCTTTACATTGCTACTCTATTCTTTACCTTTTAAACAGCATTGAAATCGCCCTAAACACTTTTTCAGGGCAAGAGATTGTGTTTTAGACTAAAATGTAAAGCATTATAAATGGAATCTTTACATTGCAACTCTGTTCTTTGACTTTTAAACACATTGAAACAGCGTTTCAAAGCATTGTATTCGCCCTAAACACTGGTTCATGGCAAGAGATTGTGTTTTAGACTAAAATGTAATGCATTATAAATGGAATCTTTACATTGCTACTCTGTTCTTTGACTTTAAACACATTAAAACAGCATTGTAATCGCCCTAAATACTGTTTCATGGCAAGAGATTGTGTTTTAGACTAAAATGTAATGCATTATAAATGGAATCTTTACATTGCAACTCTGTTCTTTGACTTTTAAACACATTGAAACAGCGTTTCAAAGCATTGTATTCGCCCTAAACACTGTTTCAGGGCAAGAGATTGTGTTTTAGACTAAAATGTAATGCATTATAAATGGAATCTTTACATTGCTACTCTGTTCTTTACCTTTTAAAGACATTGAAACAGCGTTTCCAAGCATTATATTCGCCCTAAACACTGTTTCAGGGCAAGAGATTGTGTTTTAGACTAAAATGTAATGCATTATAAATGGAATCTTTACATTGCTACTCTGTTCTTTACCTTTTAAACAGCATTGAAATCGCCCTAAACACTGTTTCAGGGCAAGAGATTGTGTTTTAGGCTAAAATGTAATGCATTCTAAATGGTATCTTTACATTGCTACTCTGTTCTTTACCTTTTGAACACACTGAAACAGCATTGTAATCGCCCTAAACACTGTTTCAGGGCAAGAGATTGTGTTTTAGACTAAAATGTAAAGCATTATAAATGGAATCTTTACATTGCTACTCTGTTCTTTACCTTTTAAACACATTGAAACAGCAATGTAATCGCCCTAAACACTGTTTCAGGGCAAGAGATTGTTTTAGACTAAAATGTAAAGCATTATAAATGGAATCTTTCCATTCTACTCTGTTCTTTACCTTTTAAACATATTGAAACAGCATTGTAATCGCCCTAAACACTGTTTCAAGGCAAGAGATTTTGTTTTAGACTAAAATGTAAAGCATTATAAATGGAATCTTTACATTGCAACTCTGTTCTTTGACTTTTAAACACATTGAAACAGCATTGTAATCGCCCTAAACACTGTTTCAGGGCAAGAGATTGTGTTTTAGACTAAAATGTAATGCATTATAAATGGAATCTTTACATTGCTACTCTGTTCTTTACCTTTTAAACACATTGAAACAGCATTGTAATCGCCCTAAACACTGTTTCAGGGGAAGAGATTGTGTTTTAGACTAAAATGTAATGCATTATAATTGGAATCTTTACATTGCAACTCTGTTCTTTGACTTTTAAACACATTGAAACAGCATTGTAATCGCCCTAAACACTGTTTCAGGGCAAGAGATTGTGTTTTAGACTAAAATGTAATGCATTATAAATGGAATCTTTACATTGCTACTCTATTCTTTACCTTTTAAACAGCATTGAAATCGCCCTAAACACTTTTTCAGGGCAAGAGATTGTGTTTTAGACTAAAATGTAATGCATTCTAAATGGAATCTTTACATTGCTACTCTATTCTTTACCTTTTAAACAGCATTGAAATCGCCCTAAACACTGTTTCAGGGCAAGAGATTGTGTTTTAGACTAAAATGTAATGCATTTTAAATGATATCTTTACATTGCTACTCTGTTCTTTACCTTTTAAACACATTGAAACAGCATTGTAATCGCCCTAAACACTGTTTCAGGGCAAGAGATTGTGTTTTAGACTAAAATGTAATGCATTATAATTGGAATCTTTAGATTGCAACTCTTTTCTTTGACTTTTAAACACATTGAAACAGCGTTTCAAAGCATTGTATTCGCCCTAAACACTGTTTCAGGGCAAGAGATTGTGTTTTAGACTAAAATGTAAAGCATTATAAATGGAATCTTTACATTGCAACTCTGTTCTTTGACTTTTAAACACATTGAAACAGCGTTTCAAAGCATTGTATTCGCCCTAAACACTGGTTCATGGCAAGAGATTGTGTTTTAGACTAAAATGTAATGCATTATAAATGGAATCTTTACATTGCTACTCTGTTCTTTGATTTTTAAACACATTAAAACAGCATTGTAATCGCCCTAAATACTGTTTCATGGCAAGAGATTGTGTTTTAGACTAAAATGTAATGCATTATAAATGGAATCTTTACATTGCAACTCTGTTCTTTGACTTTTAAACACATTGAAACAGCGTTTCAAAGCATTGTATTCGCCCTAAACACTGTTTCAGGGCAAGAGATTGTGTTTTAGACTAAAATGTAATGCATTATAAATGGAATCTTTACATTGCTACTCTGTTCTTTACCTTTTAAAGACATTGAAACAGCGTTTCCAAGCATTATATTCGCCCTAAACACTGTTTCAGGGCAAGAGATTGTGTTTTAGACTAAAATGTAATGCATTATAAATGGAATCTTTACATTGCTACTCTGTTCTTTACCTTTTAAACAGCATTGAAATCGCCCTAAACACTGTTTCAGGGCAAGAGATTGTGTTTTAGGCTAAAATGTAATGCATTCTAAATGGTATCTTTACATTGCTACTCTGTTCTTTACCTTTTGAACACACTGAAACAGCATTGTAATCGCCCTAAACACTGTTTCAGGGCAAGAGATTGTGTTTTAGACTAAAATGTAAAGCATTATAAATGGAATCTTTACATTGCTACTCTGTTCTTTACCTTTTAAACACATTGAAACAGCAATGTAATCGCCCTAAACACTGTTTCAGGGCAAGAGATTGTTTTAGACTAAAATGTAAAGCATTATAAATGGAATCTTTCCATTCTACTCTGTTCTTTACCTTTTAAACATATTGAAACAGCATTGTAATCGCCCTAAACACTGTTTCAAGGCAAGAGATTTTGTTTTAGACTAAAATGTAAAGCATTATAAATGGAATCTTTACATTGCAACTCTGTTCTTTGACTTTTAAACACATTGAAACAGCGTTTCAAAGCATTGTATTCGCCGTAAACACTGTTTCAGGGCAAGAGATTGTGTTTTATACTAAAATGTAATGCATTATAAATGGAATCTTTACATTGCTACTCTGTTCTTTACCTTTTAAAGACATTGAAACAGCGTTTCCAAGCATTGTATTCGCCCTAAACACTGTTTCAGGGCAAGAGATTGTGTTTTAGACTAAAATGTAATGCATTATATTTGGAATCTTTACATTGCAACTCTGTTCTTTGACTTTTAAACACATTGAAACAGCATTGTAATCGCCCTAAACACTGTTTCAGGGCAAGAGATTGTGTTTTAGACTAAAATGTAATGCATTATAAATGGAATCTTTACATAGCTACTCTGTTCTTTACCTTTTAAACACATTGAAACAGCATTGTAATCGCCCTAAACACTGTTTCAGGGGAAGAGATTGTGTTTTAGACTAAAATGTAATGCATTATAATTGGAATCTTTACATTGCAACTCTGTTCTTTGACTTTTAAACACATTGAAACAGCATTGTAATCGCCCTAAACACTGTTTCAGGGCAAGAGATTGTGTTTTAGACTAAAATGTAATGTATTATAATTGGAATCTTTACATTGCAATCTTTTCTTTGACTTTTAAACACATTGAAACAGCATTGTAATCGCCCTAAACACTGTTTCAGGGCAAGAGATTGTGTTTTAAATGGCCCCCTCAGCCATTCAGAACACATCAGAACCTCACGCAGTACCCTGCAGGAACTGCACACGGCCACCTTTGTTTTCTCACCGTGCTGCTGTTGAAGTCCAGGAGCAAATCCTCCTCTGATGTTCTCCTGTGCTGTCCTCCACAGGATGCTCATGAGTTCCTGATGCTCTGCTTACTGCAGCTGAAAGAGGAGGGAGAGAGACTCAGGGCCTCTTTCTTCTCTTACATCTGCCCTGTGGCAAACTTTGAGTTTCATATCAAGTCTGTGCTCACATGCACCAGGTAATTAGGTATCACTGTTGCATATCTCCTTTGTGTTAATTGACTGGTCTTAACCAGTCTTAACGTGTTTGTTTAAAGTACATTTTCTCACCGAGAGTAGGCGCTTTCTCCGGACATCTCTGTTTAAAGTATTCATGAAAGTTTCATAACATACATAACTTAAATATGAACATGTAAAATGCTCACAAGTTCAGCTTGTATTCATCACATAGCTTTCAAATCTCAGAGTGTGTGTGAATTTGGGAAAACATAACAGGGGAGAGGAGAGAGAGAGACCAAAAAGAAGAGAGATGCAAGCTGAGAGAGACACAGAGACAGAATGAGAGAGAATGAAAGAGGCCTGTTAATACAGAGATGGCGTTCGATCCGTGATGCGTTTTCAGTTAATCATATGAAAAAAAAGGTGTATTTGTTTGTTGCAGGAATGTGCACCCACTGGCACCTACAGACTCCAGGCGGTGGTTTCTCATTTAGGTGACAGCATGGACCATGGTGAGTAATCTGACATTATTTATACACGTGCAGTGGAAACTATTAAATGACTAAGGACCACCGACTACTCCGACAGGCCACTATATCAGTGACACAGCTGAGGGAGAAGGACAGAGCTGGTTGTCATTCAGTGACTTAAAAGTATCAAGAAGCACTGAGCCAGCCATCCTGAAGAGCAGGACAAAAACAGCCTACCTGATTTTCTACGTGCACAGGTAGAATCTCACCTTTCAGACTTGGGAATGTAGGTACCTCAGTCTAGGAGCACTCTAACAGAAACAAGTTTTACAAGCTTATATATGTAGGGAGTAAATTAGCCTTTACTGTGCCCTGGGACTGCAGGTCTCTTGTGCATGACAGGTGAGTGAGGCCTACTCCCAGCACCGGTTGGCAGGTGCTAACCTTCTTTCTCAGTCCTTTCACCCTTCCCTCTCTGTAAAAGAATTAAAAAAAAAAAAACCCATTAAAATGAGCCATTTTTTATTCTCCACAAAATAGTAAATGCCCCCTCTGGCGTTCTTGTTAAAACACTTTTTCCATATTTTTATGCCATAGATTTATAACATGAATAATACTATACTTGTCAAGTCAACATATTTAGATGAGGTGTCCTAGTGTCAGTTATTGTCTTCTAATCGCTATTGGAGATGTACAAGTCCCCATTCTTTATCCCCAACATTGTTCATACTAAAAGATTAATTTCTTTTCCAAGTAGCACATGGCAGGGATTAAACACCTATTTACATGGACGTCACTTCCATCGCCACATATGAGAACACTACCAGGGTGCTTCACTGACAGAGGAAGAGCTTCAGTCCTTTTTGAGAAATAACCAACTTGTATTTTAATTTGCAGATGTTAGGAGTGAACCAGCATCTGTCTATAGTTCTTTTAATTGTGAGCACACATATTTAAACCCTTGTTTTGTTGTTGCTTGTCAGTGTTTGACCCCATGTATGCTGCTTTGCTGTGTTTTAAGACTGCCTGTTATGTTCTAAGTAGTGTTAATGCTTAATGTTCTTCGTGTTTGGTTTTGTCTTGTTCTGTATGATAATAAACGTCTGTGGCATCTGAACCGCAGCTCATCTTTGCATCCGGCTTCACGTCACAGGAACACCGACCGTTGAAGGTTGCCTCGAGCCAAGGGAAAGAAGAAAAAGGGGAAGAAGCAGTGTAGCTGCTTCTACCCAACCCATGCAGGAGAATCCTCCATGCTTGTGGGAACACTCCCTGTCATCACATCGGGGGAGAGTATCTCTGGAGGATTTTGGGGGGGCCCTGGTGGTGGTCCAGGATCAGATGCTGCAGAGTCCTGCCTACCTTCACTGGATTACCGGGACCCGTACGATTACGACTACCAATATCCAGGGTCTGACTCTGCAGGGTCCTACTCTCCCCCCACGGACTACCAGGAGGACTATGAGGATTACAGCAGGAGTGAGGAGTATGTTGACGTCGGCCTCAGGTCGGACACCGAATCCGACCGCTCTGAGGATCCATCAGTGGAGGTGGAGGAGGCCCGCCATGAGGATCCTTCCTGTGGTTTATAGACCGGGTCAGAGGACTCTGAAAGCAACGAGCCTCCGATGTTAGTGCTTAATGTTCTTCGTGTTTGGTTTCATTTTGTTTTGTGTGTTAATAAACATCTGTCTCATGTGAACCACGGCTCGTCTTTGCATCCTGCCTTGTCTCCCACGTCACAGAACAGCAATTCATCTACACTTCTCACAGATAAAACTATCGCTAACGGCGAAGAATAAACATGTTGCAAAAAAGCAGTAAGAGCTAGTATGCAGAAACAGTGGTGTTAGCGTGAAACAGTTTCAAAAACAGGAGTCTCCTTATGAAGGAAGGAGGTCCTTATGAACCTCTGTATTTTGACAGCAAGTATTGACCATGTGCCATTAAAACCATGCCAGGTATGGTATTAATCCACAAAATAGCACATCAAATCTAATTATTTGGCTAGTACAGGGTTATGCAATATTCCCTCAACTCAGCAAAATGCAACAGCTTGAATTACTTAACTGATTAATAATAATAAAAAATCTTTCCTGACTATAAAAATATAGCTGACCCATTCGAAAGATTAAACATCCAGTGAGTGTGTATCCTGGCATGTTAAGGTAAAAGGCATCTCCGACTGGAATACATTTAAGCGGTTTCGGGCGCCATCTGGTGGCGACTTGGAGTCCTTATCACGCTCTCATTTCTTTTGTATGGCGGGACAAGTGTTTTGTTATCCTACCTATCGAACAGTTCTACCTAGATTTAATGCACTTATGTACATTAGCATTAGTCCAGGCTTCTGGTGTTTATTTTGGATGCATATATTATAATTAGGCTACTGTGGACATTTGTATTTTGTATAGCTACAGCACCTGTACTTCACACACGTGTAGTAATCGGATCTAGAAAGTTGCCAGCCCTATTAAAATATTAGATTTATAGTATAATAGTTTCATTAAACAGACAACGCGTTAATCACAATAATTTGCATGATGATTAATCTTGAACCAAAAATCTCGCCGGGAGCTGTAGTTCTCTTTCCAGACACACACCTTGATCATTTCTTATTGATAGCCACTGACTATAGGATCAATAGAATAGTACAACCAAATAACCTTTAATGTTTTGCTTTACTGTAATACAATTTAGAATTGCGATGTTACCCTTTTAAGAAGAACTGAACACATTGTGACAAGAGCAACTAGATGAAGCTTTATTGACATGCTGGTCAAGGACTCACATCCAATATGTTTAAAATACATTAATTGAGGCCAAGTGCAGCATAAAAAAATATTTTAACTTCACACAGAACCAAAACCATCAACATCAAAATATAAATGTATAAAAATATGGGTATTGTTAAAAAAAATGTTAAAAATGGGGCCTCCCACAGAAAGGCATGGCACAGTCAGCGACTTCAATTCAAAGTTTTTTATTCAAAGTAAAAAAAAACAAAAACAAAAAAACACTTGGGCAGGTTGGTGGCGCTCTACACGAACTTGGACAGACGCTTGGGGCTGAGCGGGATGTATGTGGACATGTCGGAGTGCTGCGCCGTCACCCAGCTCATGACGTTCGCCCGCCGCAGCTGGGAGTTGGGGCCAAGGAAGGGAAGGAAGGGTTAAACAACAAGATGAGTGACAGCAAGGAAAGTGTTAGGAAGGATTTCATAATGGCTTTAAAAAGACGAGGCGAGGGCACCTGGTGGGCTGGACTTTGGTGTCATCTTCGTCCTCCGAGTCGCTGGAGATGATGATGACGCTCATAGCTGGGCTGGGCGTGTCAGAGATGATAATGGGCTCCGATGCGTCGCCCATGCCATGCACGGGGGAGGACACAGGTCTGGCACAGGGTCAGAGGAGCACGTCAACACTCTCAACACACACTGCACACTCGAGTGAACACACACAACCTATCACCAAAGTGTGATGGCACAGAGCCATCCAGCACTTGTTACAACAGTTGTACCCACAATGCAGACCCACACACTAGACCAGTAGGTCTCGAGTCCTGTTCTAGGGTTCCCTTGCACTGAATTAGTGTGGAGTTTTAGCGTTAATGCCAGCCATTATAAAGTGCAATAAGAAGCAGGGAGTACCTAGCCCGGCTCTCTGCTTGGCGATCTTTTGACCTCTTGAACCCGCCCTGCTGTGCCGGTTGTCCCACCTGGCTGTGCTGGGCGAGCCAGCTGCTGAAGGTGTCATTGAGGTTGGCAGCTGTGCTGGCCCCGCCCCCCGCCCCACCCCCACTGCCAAAGAGGCTCTTGCTGCCATCACACCCTGTGCACTGCCGATTGCAGATCTCCATTTTCTGGAAGCAAGATTTCACACTGCAGCGAGAGAGAGAGAGAGAGAGAGAGACACGGGCGGGGGGCAAGTTACAGTACTACCATTTGGATTTGTAAATTAAGATGGTGTTCCTTAATTTTTTTTAAAAACTGTGACATGTAGATTGGAAGGCCTGGAACAACTCACTGGGCACTTTGAGGGAACTGGAGGAGGTGGCTCATGGTGACAAACGGGTGCTTCAGGGCCTTCATCGGCGTGATCCGTTTGTCAGCGTCCAGCGTGAGCATCTTGTTCAGCAGGTCGATGAACTCCCGCCGGTCTGCCTTCTCCGCCGAGACGTCTGCGCCTTCCAGACTGGTCGCATTGACCTGCGTGAGAGACCCAGGGGTGAGTCATATTAAACACCAGCAGAGGGCACCGATCCACCTAAGACGCAGCAAGTTCTGCAGCAAGTTACTATGCATTGCTCTGCCTTTCGTAGATGCCGTTCTCCAGAGCGATTCATGTGCGTTCCTCATTATAACGGCACGAACGCTCGACCTTTGAGCTAGCACCTTGCTCAACCTGCTCTACAACGTGAGCCGTGGAAGCTGTTTCTCACGTTCTTCAAATTCACATCACAACAGTAAAGCAATGCGTACAGTTATGCGCACAAAAGCCAAAATAACCTGCATCATGTCGTCAAGACAGGTGAAAATGTACTTCCGTGTCTCTTTGGACTTGATGCCATGCTCTGCCTCATGCTCTGAAGGCGTCTAGAAAAAGGAAAGAAAAAAATCAACCATTCAGCTCCACCATAAAGTTACATGACATCATTAAGTTACATCCCTTATGAAACAAACACATGGTATTTGGCATTTAAAGACTGGCAAACCTTGAGTCTCCACAGGGGGCAGCTGGAGTCAGGGCTCCTGTGGAAATAATAGTTGCTCTTGGTCCCTGCGCTCAGCAGGTACTCTGCTGGTAGGCCCTGCGTCTGGGAGATGTAACGGATCTGCAGAGACACCACACGGCAAGAGGATTACGACTTTATTTTGTGTTCATCCTTCCATTTTCAAAATGCATGTATAAAAAAAAAAGAAAAGAAAAACAGGCCATAGAAACTCTTATTTATATTATTCCTAAAAATGAGCTAGCCAAAGCAGTAGCTAAAAGCTCAAACCATACATTCACTCTCTTCCTTGCTAGCCATTATGGACTCCCTAACAAACTGCATAGTTAGAAGAACGGCCATTTCCATTAGCAACACTACGCCACTCTTTTCACAAACAAGATTTACGTCTTCATCACACAGTGAGAAAAGTGTGAAAAGAAAGTGAAAGAACCGACCCCAAATCAGCGAAATTCTACAGAGCTCCGTGAATCCAAGCCCAAGATGCGTGAAAAAGACTAGGCACAGCTCAAAGGCCCGTGTGCTTACCTGATCATATTCAGAGGCTCCCGGATACAGGGGGGAGCCCAGAAACAGCTCGGCGATGACACAGCCCAGCGACCACATATCCACGGCCTCGCAGAAAGGGAGACCCAGGATGATCTCAGGTGACCTAGACCAAAAACACAGATATCGCCATCATGAAATCAGTCTCGGCTGATTCCGTAGTTTGTGGTGATTCGGCGGCAATTGCTTTAACACAAACGGTGCTGAATTCATTCATGAAAATGTAAAAGGTTTAAATAGTATTTTGTTGATGAGTCCAGGTTTTTTTTCCCCCCTACACACCACTTTACATTACACACCCACTATTCTAACATGGAACTATATGCAAAAATGCACTGACACTACAATGATGTTCTGTTTTCCATTAAGTAAATACAGAGTATCAGTGCAGTTAAACACTGTTACTCGGTAAACAACACGGTTAATTAACGGTATAGCTACAATGCAACAGCAGTTTTGTACAGACATGACCAATACTAATATTACCAAAGCCTGCAACTCGGAGCATCTTAACTAATCTCAGACATTGAAGAGGGTTCATCAGGTATTTTGCTAAATAACAGCACTCACATGAATCACTAAAATTAAACCACTTATAAATCAAATATGAATCAGTCGTGCTCCAGTTAACTGTAATGCTTATCACGATTTTAATGTGTAGCAGGGTCATCGCAACTGCCAAAATGTGCAGCTCTACTCTAAAGCACACTCGAGTGCAACAAGTGCACACTTATTTCTAACACGCCTCAGCACGTGTCCCTCACCGGTAGTATCTGGTCTGCAGGTAGCTGGAGCACACGGCCTCGGAGACGTGGCTAGCCGAGCCGAAGTCGATGACTTTGACCCTGTACGGCTGCCTGACGGGGTCCACCAGCATGATGTTTTCGGGCTTGAGGTCGGTGTGGATCAGGCCCAGGCTCTTCAGCTTCATGAGCGCTTTGGCGACCTGCTGCAGCACGGGCCGGACGCACTTCAACAGAAGCGGGCTGAACATGCTGTCCTTCAGGAAGTCGTAGAGGCTCTGCCCCAGCATCTCGAACACCAGGCACATGTGCTTCTTGTGCTGGAAGCACTCATACGCACGCACGAAGTTGAACTCGTCTGCGTTCTCCCTGCTCAGCCGTCTCAGGATGCTCACCTGAGGAGGAGCAAATGAGGAAAGACAGATTTAATTTTTCTGCACTTTTTTTTTTAATACATATCCAAACAGGTATGGCTTATGCAATTGTAGCTAAGCCTTCTTTTTATAGTAAGCTTCAAGCTGTCGATGTGTTATCTGAACTAGTTCCTACTGATGCTTTGAAAATTAGAACTAGTGTGCTGATACCAAACACAAGTGTTTTTGTGCTACCCTGACTGTATACAGATTCCACAGTGTGAGTTAGCACATCTGATACCAACAAACAGAATCGGGGCTACAGCTGATTCCATATCAAAAGCTCCAAAAAAGCAGGCAAAACTTTCCCACCTCGATCTGACCCTGTCGAGCAAAGAATGGATGGTTTTTCAGGATCTTGATGGCAACCA
The DNA here is from genome assembly GCF_041902795.1 of Electrophorus electricus. NCBI lineage: Eukaryota > Metazoa > Chordata > Actinopteri > Gymnotiformes > Gymnotidae > Electrophorus > Electrophorus electricus. The sequence continues at coordinate 360,125 of NW_027658693.1, read as the reverse complement.
TTTCATTGGTGTCCTTCTTGGAGCATTTGGCCACCTGGCCAAAACTTCCACAACCAAGGTAGTGCAGAACCTCGTAGCTGTTGGAGGCAGAGCAGAGGATTTCATTCTGCACCAGCTGGTATTCGCAATCACTTATCGATTTGCTGCTATCTGCGGTACAACCGGAGTACGCAATGGACTGGGTGGAAGAGGTGGTTGTTCCGCTCCTGGCCACGCGCTTGGACAACGAAGGAGTGTAGAGATCCTCCAGGATCTGTACGCTGTCGCTGCTGTGTTCCCCTTCTCTCTTCCTCTTCAGGCTGCACCGCTTCTGACGGGCGACTTCTCCCCGCTGGCTGGACGACGACGCAGCCTTGTCTGAGGCTCCAGAGGGGGAAAAGACCAGGGCAGGTACGCCATCGGTTGAACTGAACCCTGGATCCGAGGGCCAGGGCGTCCCCGGCCGAATCCGAGGACCAGGACTCCGCAGGTAGTAATTGCTCTCGAATTTTACTTTCTTGGCGATCCCACTGGAGGAATCTGAAGGGGAAGAGAATATTCCTTTAGGGAAAGATGAAAACAGGGCCACTAACCAAAGGAATGCTATGCAGATCTAGTTAGGGGCTATATTCAAAATTAAAACTAAAACAGCAGATTTAAAAAAAAACAACAACAACAACAAAACACGATCTATGATTTAGCTAACGCTAGCTAGCTAACGCTAACGCTAACCGCTAGTTAACTTCATAACTTACCCTCAGTGTTGATTATTTTCCCACCTTTAACCTTACGGAAAGAAGGCTCAAGAAAACCGAACGGATATAATTCATGATCATCCATGTTGTTCTGTGGTTCTTAATTTAAAGAATTGAAATTATTAGCACTATATCGACCGGAGTGAGAAGATTTCCACCAAATATCAATTCGCTACTCTACGGACTCTTCGTTCCATGGCAACAAGGTGACATGGACAGGTGTAACGTCATAAAATGGAATTTCAAGTGCACGTATTGAACCTCGCCAGTAGACAAGATAAAAGCTCACATTTATTTTACTCTTTGTCCAGACATAATCAAAACTAGTGTCTGCTTGTCCGCCTGCTGCACCTACGGGCCCAAACTGGCAGGCTCATATAAATCACTTGATAACATCGAATATTCTTAAAGTACTAAATTTATCAACATCACATTTCTTAGGACTAATACATGTAACTGCTTACCGATTTCAGCCGTCTACATGCATCCGTTCTCCAGAATCCCACGCTAAATATTTCGTGCTTTGCTGGTAAATTTCCACAACAATCGTGCCTGTCCTTTTAAATGGCCTTTTAAAACATGCTTCCAGTATAAGATGACCAGATTTTGTCAAAGAAAATTCAATTACATAAAACGTGGGGTGGGTGACTATTATTTACTACATATGTTTCCTGGGCAAGTGGTGTGAAAGGCAGCTGTTTCAACAAATGGAGGAGGTTTAGATGAAAACGTAGACCCTTCTCTTGTCTTATTTAGCTCTCCCTTTAACCGTTTAAAGGTCCGCGTGCTGTCAATCAGCTTCCCATTTATTATAAGAATGATTTGAACGCCAATACTTTTGGACATCATGGAAAGGAAGAGGCTTATTTGAGCTGAAGTTTATGTGGAGTTGTTTGGGAGCTTCTAGCATGGACTAGCTACAATGTATAAAGTATACTATTTCTTTACAGTATTATGGTATAGATTCTGTGGATTCCATATATACATTAAATGTAAAATGTTGCCCAGTTATGTCAGAAATAGCAAACAAAAACCACAGGCTCCAAGTTACTGAAAGAGAAATATTAAATGAGGTCCTGGTAGAGCATACGTGCAGGTTTGTCAGACATGTTCATGAGGAGTTTAACTGAAGCAAAATCCTCATCACACACCCAAGGAGTCAAAGCCTGCAAAATCCCCAAGTAGCAAGACTGCATCCAGGTAGCACTTGCTGATGGAAAGCAAAAAATAGTGCTGTATCCTGCTCTGTGCCTCATCCACTGTACCAGTCTCTTAGTATTGGACTTAGTGTGGTTAATCAATCTTTGACTGTGCTGATTACATTTATGTCATTTAGCTGACACTTTTATTCAAAGCGACAATTATGACTGAGTACGATTTGAGCAATTGAGGGTTAAGGGTTTTGCGCGGGGGCCCAACAGTGGCAACGTGGCAGTGAACCAGCAATCTTCCGAGAACAAGTCAAGTACCTTAACCGTTGAACTACCACTGCCTGTGTTTATATATTGTACTATTTAAAGATTTTGCAGTTACTTGGATTTTGTCAATATAGCAACATGCCCTCAGTCCAGCAGAACAGGAAATCTGAAACCTGATAAATTACCTGTTTCAATTTTTGTTTTCTATTTTAAACACACACAATCCCAAAAAGATTTCTCTGTAGTAATACAGTTCACTACTATAGTTATAGAATTAGCTCCAATTACCCCACAATATCCCTTTAAATTAAGCCAAAATTCAAAGTCTGAGGTGAAGATCCTATAAAGGTTACATAAGAGCTTGATGTTACATGTGTTTTGAACAAATACTGCCACTAAGTGCCAAAGAACTATTTTTTATAGTTACACCTCCCATGGAATTCAAAATACAACAATCAACTTGTTAAACACATTAATCACACATTGCATTTGAGATACATTTAATACAGTTTGTTAGTCTGTTTGTAAAAAACACTATTTTTTTTTAAAAATGAAGGCATTAAAACAAACAATAAGCCCAGAAACTACAATAATCAAGTTCAATAATCGAGCTGATGTTCAATGTCCGAATCCCTCATGTCTCTCCGTGTTCCTCTTCCTCTCACAGGTAAGGATACAGGCTTTCCTCTGGCCGAGCGAGTAGGCCACGGGCCAATGGTAGGGCTGGTCAGGGAGCTGGTGACGAAGGGAGCTGCTTCCTGATCTATCGTGGGATGACATCACAGACTGCTGGACCTGTAGGAGGAGCCAAAAAAAAAAAAGGGCACCAAGATATCGATAGGTATGTCAATATTCCCAGGCCCCAGCTAAACTACTGCCCAACATTGGAAACCTATTATAGCGTGTAATTATTATGAACCTATTATAGCGTCTAGATTCCACTATTACTGCCTCGTAGTAGCAGGGCTCTGCTGTACTATAAATGTGTTTCTGTCTTCTACTAAAAGTCTCTTTTGGCAGTGTAATTTATTTTGGTCAAATGGCTGCATGACCGTTTTCAAAACAAATTTATAGAGGTGTTGGTGAGGTGATCCTTCCTGAGTTCCCCGGCCAGCAGAGCATGAATGACCTGAGTGGGCGAGCAGCTCTGCACCATGGCACCGAGCGCAAGGTCCTTGTCCTCCCTGATGAAGAGGTTGCTTTCGCCCGCCTTGTGCGGCAGCATGCAGGCAACCAACTCCGCCTTGGCGTCCATGGCCCTCCACAGGTCGGTGGACATGTGTGCCAGTGTTGTCATGGAAGCACGCGACACCATGGAGCTCAGATTCTTCAACTGAGACAGTGGACATGGGGCTCAGGTGTTCAGGCACTCCATGGGGATGTGCCTGTTTAAACACGCCGATCGGACTCATCCGATATGTGGCAGATTTACTTGGTGTGTCAGAGAAGGAAAAGCATCAGTTTGTACTACCTACCATGTTTAAGGACAAGATATTCCTCGCTAGAACATTCCAAATTGACTCTTCATCAGGTTAGAACCATTTTGGTCACAAAACAGAGCAATTCCAGCTCGGACAGCAAAATGCGAAGATCCTTTTTGGGCCATTGTTTATATGATTTGATTAGAGAATCTTTTGTCCCTGAGAGGGCCCCTCTGGACCACAGTCAGGCACACATCGTGGAGCTTGGGAAGCAGGATGTCGGTGTGGTTCTGGGCCAGAGACTGCACCAGAGTCAAGCTCCCCTTCTTCTTCTCCCTAAAACAGCGTTAGAACACGGTGTACATACCTGGTGTTATGATATCGGTAATGCTAAACAGGTTTCATTAATAAAATCAACTTTTAAAAACACAGAAACAAATGTATTCGCTGTCAGGGTGACCCTCACTAATTTTTATATTTATTTTTCCAAAGCATGCCATTTGTGTATTTTTAGGTATGCTCTGTAATTATAGCTCTTTGCCACCTGCCTGAAGTGGGGCCGCTCTTCTCTGACAGCAGCCTGTGGGCCGCGGATCCTTCACTCTCTCTGGGGCTCATCCAGTGGTGGGAAATGGCTCACAGAGGAAGCATCTGCCTCAGAGTGGGAGCTACTCTGGCTTTTCCTCAGGGGATCAAATCAAAAATCAAAATCAAAAGTTATTTATATAGCGCTTTTTAGAACAGATGTCACAAAGCACCTTTACAAATGTCCAAGTCCAAGCCACCAGTGAGCAAGCCAAGGCTGACAGTGGCAAGAAAAAACCCCACTAGAGCATGAGGAAGAAACCTTGAGAGGAACTAAAACTAAACGGTGGGCCCATCCTCCTCTGGCCGACAACAGTCACCACAATAATAACAATTACCGAGAAAAATATAATTATAAAATGAAAAAACAAGTAAAGTGTCTTGGTACAGGTAAAGAACCTGCACCTTTCGATCTAAGCAGACATGGTGGTTTATAATGAACTAAGAGTTCTCTAAGGAACTGTGGGGCAAGACCATTCAATGCTTTGTAGGTAATTAGAAGTATTTTATAATCAATATGAAATTTTATTGGGAGCCAATGTAAAGTATCTTAGATAGCCGTGATGGATTCAGATTTTGTCGTTCTAATGAGCACTCTGCCTGCTGCATTTTGAACTAGCTGGAGCTTGTTTAACCACTTAGTAGTACAGCCTAATAGTAGGGCATTACAATAGTCCAATCTTGAAGTAATAAATGCATGGACTAGCTTTTCTGCATCATGTGAGGAGAGCATGTTTCTAATATTAGAAATGTTCCTAAGGTGGAGAAAGGCCTTCCTAGAAATATTATTTACATGAGCTTCGAACGAGAGACTGGGATCCATGATACCGCCAAGATCTTTATCTGTGAGGGAAGATGTGACTGTGATTTCATTGAGGTTCTTTGAGTAATTAGAGGATCTAGCTGTCTCTGTGTCTAATAGAAGCACCTCTGTTTTGTCAGGATTAAGTGAGAGAAAGTTTCTCAACATCCTTTATGCATTCGGTTCTGATTCAGATATGCGCTTAGCTGCTGAACTACAGCTTTTTCTAGGATCTTGGAAATAAATGGTAGGTTTGAGATCGGTCTGTAGTTTGACAGCTGACATGGGTTGAGGTTAGATTTTTTGAGAAGTGGTCTGATTACTGCAAATTTGAATGATTTAGTAACGTAGCCAATATTTAAGGATTAGTTTATTAAATTTAGTAAAGGTTCAATTACTTCAGGTAGAATTTCTTTAAGAAAGTGTGTGGGCAGTGAATCTAGTAAGCACTGGAGGACTTTGAGCGCAACATCAGATATGCAATTTCTGGCTCTTGGATAGGTGTAAAAGATTCAAAAGTCATTTTTGGCTTGGTTGTTCTTGGTTGTACCTAAGTAGTTGCCCGATGTCATATTAATGCTCTTAACGTTATCTCTAATGTGCTTTATTTTCTCATTGTAGAAATTCATGAACTCTTTACTACTATGGTGGTGATGTAATCTGAGCATTGGTGTCAATCTTATTCTTAGTTAGATGGGCAATTGTACTAAAAAGAAATCTAGGATTATTTTTTTCTTTTTCTATTAGGTTTGAGAGATAAGCTGTTCGAGCGGTAATAAGTGCTTTTCTAAACTTGAGAAGGTTCTCCTTCCATGCAAGCCGGAAGACTACAAGCTTAGTGTGGCGCCATTTACGTTCAATTTTTTATTTAAAATGTGAAAGTGTTTTGATTTAAATTGCAAATGTGGTCATTATACCAAGGTACCAATTTTTTGTCCCTAATTTTTTTATTCTTAAGTGGGGCAACATCATTAAGTGTGCAGCAGAATACTGATTCTAAGCATTCAGTTATTTGATGAAGTTCTGTGGCGTTTGAGGGCATCCTAGTCACAAATAGTATGTCTGGGAGACTGCCAATGTCATGTTATGGCCCCACCCCCTCCTCAAACGTCTTGGTTTGTGTGTTCATCCGTGTTGCCATGTCCTCTCGTGTTGTCCACCTGTTCTGCATTATGTGTAATCGTCTTTAATGTATATACATCCCCTGTGTCGTAGTGTGTTTGTTGATGTTTAAGGTGTACAGAGCATGTGGGTTGTTTTATGTATCATTCGTGTGTGTAATAAACGTCTGGTTAATCGTGCCTCTTCCCCGCATCCTGTTTACCTCGAGACGTTACAGAAACACCAACCGAAGAAGGATGCCTGGGAAGGGTAGGAAGAAGGGGAGGAAGGGGAGTAGACACACTTCCCCAGCTCGTGCATGCAATTCCCCCGTGTTCTTGGCTACCCTGCTGACTCCCACAATACGGGAATGTGGTCCTGGGACGGAAGTGGAGGAGTCACAAGGGACTGCGTCCGACTACCATGACTGGTATAATGATTTCCAGTCCTCGGAGTTGTGTGCAGCAGAATACTGATTCTAAGCATTCAGTTATTTGACCAAGTTCTGTAGGGTGTGAGGGCATCCTAGTCGCAAATGATATGTCTGGTAGATTGCCAATAAAACCAGGTGCAGTGGCTGATGTGATTGTGCGTACATAGTTCAAATGAAATTAAGGAATGGTCTGAGATGGAGTAGTATAACTACATCTACACCATAGCTCAGTACTAAGTCAGGCGTATGTCCACCAGAGTGTATGGGTTGTGTTATACATTGGGTAAAACGAACTGATTCTAATATAGAACTAAAGGCCCATCAGAGGGTCTTGGCCACTATCAAAGTGAATATTGTTGAAATCACCAACAAAAATGTAAAGGAAATCTGCAAATTCCTTAATAAATTCTGAGTAGCGTCCTGGTGGCCTGTAGATGCCAATTACTGGAAGAGGCTGGATGGGCTTTTTATCGCTGGCTACATGATTTATGCTAGTAAAAATCATTTCAAAGGCTTTCTGGTTTATGCTTAATGTGTCAATAGAAATAACTGCAATGTCAGCTCCGCGGCTAGTTAGACGAGGGTGGTGTACATAGCTGTAGCCAGAAGGACACGCTGCATTTAAAGCTATGTACTCGTTTGGCTTGATCCAGGTTTCTGTTAGGAAAAGTACATTACATCTATGATCTGTTAGTATTTCAGTTATCATGAGCATTTTAGACGCTGATGATCTAACATTTAGCAAACCCAGCTTTAGATAAAAGGAGTTTTCTGTGAATCAGTTACTTTAATACTAATTATGTTATTAAGCGCATACTACAGCATCGGACATCGCCTTCGCTAATTGACACACCTCTTCAATATTATTTTTAGTAATCTCTGACTGACGAAGGCGTATATCGTTAGCTCCTACGTGAATAACTATCTTAGAAAACCCATGCTTGCCTAAAACCTTAACACTACCTGCAACATCCGGCGCCCTGGCACCTGCTATACAGCTAACTGTTGCTGCTGGTCTCCCTAAAGGCCTGCTAATTTCACGTGTCGCAAAATAAAGTCCCCTATAACCAGAGCACTTCTAGCGCTTGAGTCTTCTCCGTCAGACTAGCAATTCAACTACACTTCTCACAGATAAAACTATCGCTAACGACGAAGAATAAACATGTTGCAAAAAGCAAAATGTTAACGTTACTTACGTTTCTGGTAGTTCCTTAGATGTAGTTTGTGATGATAAAGTAGTTTTCGATGGAAGTTGCCACCATACCTGGTATGGTATTAATCCACAAACTAGCACATCAAATCGAATTATTTGGCCAGTACAGGGTTATGCAATATTCCCTCAACTCAGAAAAATGCAACAGCTTGAATTCCTTAACTGATTAATAATTTAAAAAAATATTTCCTGACTATTAAAATATAGTTTACCCATTAGAAAGATTAAACATCCAGTGTGTGTATCCTGGCATGTTAATGTAAATGGAAGCTCCGACTGGAATACGTTTAAGCGGTCTCGGGCGCCATCTGGTGGCGACTTGGAGTCTTTATCACGCTCTCATTTCTTTTATATGGCGGGACAAGTGTTTTGTTATCCTACCTAAAGAGCAGTCCTACCTAGATTTAATGCACTTATGTACATTAGTATTAGTCCAGGCTTCTGGTGTTTATTTTGGATGTATATATTATAATTAGGCTACTGTGGACATTTTCTATTTTGTAAAGCTACAGCACCTGTACTTCACACACGTGTAATAATCGGATCTAGAAAGTTGCCAGCCCTATTAAAATATTAGGTTTATAGTATAATAGTTGAATTAAACAGACAAAGCATTAATCACAATCATTTGCATGATGATTAATCTTGAACCAAAAATCTCACCGGGTGCTGTAGTTCTCTTTCCAGACACACACCCAATAAAACTGTGCTTGATCATTTCTTGTTGATAGCCACTGATTATAGGATCAATAGAATAGTACAACCAAATAACCTTTAATGTTTTGCTTTACTGTAATACAATTTAGAATTGCGATGTTACCCTTTTAAGAAGAACTGAACACACTGTGATAAGAGCAGAGTATATATGTGTCCTAAATCTACAGGATGACGGGGAAAAGTGAGGCATGTTCTAAGGGTCTATGTAGAAAGGAAAGAAACAAGGTTAGTAAAGATTAGATGTTCTCTGCATGAACGAGCCACTAGCTGTTCCCGTGCCCGTCATGAGCCACTGCTGTCCTTAAAGAGAGACAGGGAGAGAGAGAAACAGAAAGGGAGCGGTAAAGGAGACAAGAAGAGGGAGCGGATGACCTCGGGCGACCAGCTCGCGGTCAAACCGCCATGTCATGGCTGATAGGCAGAGACCTTGCGTTGGGTGCCTGAAGACAGAAAGGCTCCAGTATCTAACACGCCCCTCTTTGATTCCAAAGGAATCACATATCAGTATATAGACCTTTCTCATACGCAGGCACCAAGGCAACATTAGCATGATTAATCACGGAGGTAGAAATGAGAGTTATGAAAGAAGACAGGAGTGACAATAAACAGGGTCCACAAACAAGAATCAACACAATAATCAGGAGTACGGGAAAACATATGTTTATGAGCCAAGATCCCCAAGGGCCGACAAGCTCAGTTAACCAACTGAACCAAGAATCATCGGCGGGTGGAGGCTCAGCAATAGCGGTCTTCATGTGCAAAATGATGTCAGTAATGCTGTTATAGTAACTAGGGATGTCAAAGCAACACGTTTCATTAATGACCTTGCAGATGCCTCCCTCCTTTGCCAAGAGGAGATCTAGGGCTAGGCGGTTCTGCATGACAGCGGTACGGATCTTATTTACCTTATCATTGAGTAATGCCATGGCGTTTTCACTCCTATTGGCTAAATTAAGTACCCGCCATGCCAAACCATTAATTTTATTAAGGGCTGCAGTAGTTCCTCCTCCCAGGAACAAACTCCCACCCGCGTTCATTCCAGGATTAGTCCATGGGTTGGCCAGTACATACCCACCATACCTATTAGGGGTGCCATTAATTACAGACCTTTTAGCTCTGTCAGATGTCAACTGCAAACATGTATATATGACCAGAGATGGGATAGTTAATGCTGGGGTACAACATCCTTTCCAGGGAAATTGATGACGGGTATGACTAACAATCAAAGTGGGTAGGCTGGAGTATTCCATCCTACCGCATACCCACATGATAGCTGCAGATATGCCAGTGCCCAGGATCGCAGGGCAAAGAGACGGTGTGCCTGTTATATTATTTATTGTGCATCTGCCCAGTCCCGTGCCTAATGTCCATACCTCATTTATACACAGCGTGTGACCAAAAAATGGACAATCAGGCAAGCCTGCAGAACATAGACAGGTGCTACCTTTCACAGGTAATACTGCTAGGGTCATATTTCTGAAATGGGGGTAATACCATTTACAAATGCCAATGTCACAGTCTGTCCTGTGGTTTGGCCATGAACGACCAAACAAGGCCCATGCGGGGAGATTACCACTGGCAGCTGCTGCCTTAGATACATTTCGTATAAACCGTACTCCCATATTGATCTGACAGTCGGATGAATTATGATTAAGTGCTGCTGCCATAACATCATCTACCAGGACTGGTACCCAGGGTGTATGGAATGCTTGACAAACCAAACAGTCCTTCCCTGGCTCCACCTCTCCTACCGCTACCAGGGAGACCACACAAGCTAATTTACCATTACACTGTTGTTGATGACTCTGAAAGCCCACTATCCCCCATTTTGTACTTTTTGAGACTGAAAATAATGCCAATATTATCAAATGAATGGGGCCCATTATTCCTATAGTAAGGTTTTGCAAGAACCTTTCAGGAAAGGACCAAAGAGTCAGCAAAAGGATGTTAATAGGCAGAAAGGATATCTATCAAGTTATAATACCAATGCTAAAGTGTATTGACATACAGGGCCAAGGAGTACTTCCTTGGTGTGTGGTGCAGCCAAGGGCCAGTCCCTCAGCATGAAATCATATAACAAATTTTGTACTATATGTGAATGTGTTTAGGTGCATTTTGCTTGTCGGACGCGTCAGCTACTGGTGATTTCTTCAGCCGGCTGGTGTGTATCCACTGTGCTGATCCCGATGTTAGCACAGCGGTTCGGGTCACTGCGATCACGGTTGTTGGGGGTCCATACGCAGCTTTACCAGCTTTCCAAGGGTTCAGTGATTTGACCAAAACAGTGTCACCTAGAATAAATGCATGAGTAGGCTTGTCTGCGGGAAGAGGGAGAGAGCAAGCGACATTACCATGCACACTGTTCAATTTCTCAATCAACATTTGGGTGTAGTCCACCAAGATCACGTCCATGTCACCTGAATGAGAAACACCTGGGTTACATCTGACCCATGGAATGGTAAATGGTCTACCAAAAGTTACATCAAACGGTGACAATTTATTGGTGGCACTGGGCGTCATTCTGATCTCACATAACACCGCTGGCAGTAGATGTATCCGCTTCTTTCCTGTTTCCATCATAGCCTTTGTTAACCTTTCTTTCAAGGTATGTTTCATTCTCTCAACAATGCCAGATGACTGAGGATGATAAGGGATGTGAAATTTCCAGTCAATAGTTAGGTAGGTGCATAGTTTCTGAGTTACCTTGGAAATGAAACAGGGTCCCTAACCTGAATCTATTACCCAAGGCACACAGTACCTCCGTATTATCTCCTTGGCTAGGATTTTAACCTAAGAACAAGGAAATGCCTCAGTCCACTTGGAAAACCTGTCTACAATCACCAGCAGGTACTTCAACTGACTACAAGGTGGCATGTGCGTAGTCTATCTGTAGATACTGAAAGGGATATTCAGGAGCCGGCAAGGCATCATGTTTGGTTTGTGTTTTACCCTGGAGGCTTCTAGCACAGGTTAAAACACAAGCCAAACATGATCTAATGGCAAATGTACAATGTTGCAAAAGGTGCGGTATCAGAATTCTGTCTTGTATGTGAGATTTGTTTATAGATCTGGGAAATGTCAAAGTATATATATCCATACCATGCCTGTTCAAACACAGAAAATATGTGTAAATATAATAGATAAATGCATTTATTATAAGAATTTTAACAGAGTTCAGTACTTAGATTTTGCATTTCTGATGAGAGAATCATTATCAAATAAAACCAAGACGAACAGCTGGGAAAGAATCGTGAGGATCCCTGTTTTCTGTGCACACTGTTTGCACAGAGCAGTGCGAGCCACTGCAATCGAGACTGGTTCTCCTTCTCCAGAAAGTTGATTATTTCAATGATCAGCAGCATATCATTTTCTAATTTAAGGCATATGTTTTGAACAGTTTGCATACTGGATTTGAAAATTAAGTGAACTGGGATATACTTGTTGCTTTACTTGATATGTCAGTAGCTCATGTGTTTGTGTGTGTGCGTGATAGTTTGAAGACGCTGCAGGAGAGGAGTTCCAGGATCAGGTGTCTCACCTGTGCAGTCAGCAGAGTCAGGCACTGGAGCTCATTAAAAATAAATGCAAAGACCCGCGTTTCGCGCACCTTATACAGGTAACACTTTTTAGAGGTATAAAGCCTTTGGACAAACCTACAAACACTAGAGCTTCTGCCATATTTGTTAGTGGGCTGGGTTGTGAATTGGTTGACCCATACTTTGAATTGGAGACTATCCAGTCTTTTATATTTGACTTTTATTGCAGCACATAACTTCTAGTGATGCTGTTTTAGGTATAAATTGGTGTTGCTGTCAACAGAATCCACATTTGGACTTAGATGTCCTTGGCTCATTCGTGTGTGTGTGTGTGTGTGTGTGTGTTAGGAATGTGAAGCCAGCCCTCACTGCCGCCGACTACAATTAAAGGACCTTCTAGTGTCTGAGATGCAGAGACTCACCAAATACCCCTTGCTGCTGGATAACATCATCAGACACACAGAAGGCATGTATAGAAACACTCACACACAATGTATTGAACCATGAAAACACTTCAGTATACACACACATACCAGTTTACCAAGGAGGCAAGCACACACACCCTTTCTCCTGGATTAACACTAGTATGTGCCCCCACAACAGCTGGTTCTCCAGACCTGCAGCCATTGGTGAGGGCACAGGCGTGCTGCCGTGGGATACTGCGAGCTGTCAATGAGGTCGTCAGGGAGACGGAGCACCGGCGACTGCTCAGCCGTTATCAGCGCAGGCTAGACTTGTCCCCTCTGGAGAGGCAGGCCAGTCCTGTCGCTGCTCAGTTCAAGGTACGGCCTTACTATGTATCCACCATCTGCCTTCCAAACAGCTTCTCTGGTCTTGGAGCACCTGATCCAGAGTATGAATTATTAACTATATTCTTTTTCTATGTAGAATCTGGACCTGACCACTAAGAAAATGATCCACGAAGGACCGTTGACTTGGAAAGTTAGTAAAGATAAAGCTATAGGTAAGAGATCATCACAGCTGAACAAATCACTGTTCACTCTGGGGAATGCAGCTATTGAGAGCATGGTGCTATGCTGACTTGGAGTTATTTGGTTCCCTGCTACCTCACACATGACATGGTCTGAATAACTGTGTGTGTGTGTGTGTGTGTGTGTGCACCTGCATCTGCCTGTATGCTCATACGTGTGTATGCACATGTTTCAAGGACTTTTAATGTGAATGGATGCTTTCAGTGATCTGTGTGCAAGCTTGCATACATTTTTGTTTTTCCTCTTGCAAATGATTACTTGACAGGTCCATTCTCACTCTGTGTGTGTGTGTGTGTGTGTTCCAGACATTCATGCTCTGCTTCTCTCAGACCTGTTGGTGCTACTCCAAAGGGGTCCAGGTGACCGTTTGAACTTGCGATGTCCAGCGCGCTCACTGGGTGGGGTTTGGGGTGGGAACACGCACCTCAAAACCACCTTTTGCCCCGTTGTTCGCTTGGATTCATCTCTTGTCAGATCTGTGGCTACAGGTATATTTGTAGTTATTCTTACAGCTATGAATAGCCAGAATAGATGAATGGGTCTGGAATAACTATGTCTTTATTTTATTTTTAAAAAATTAAGAAGCCAGTTAGAAATTGCATGTGGGTTACTTTGAATACATTGTTTGACAACCTGCTCTTCTCTATCAGATAACAAGGCCTTGTATGTGATCAGTACATCAGAGAGACAGATATACGAGCTGGTGGCTGGGACTTCCTCTGAGAAAAACACGTGAGTTTGTTTTTTTTCCTCTCTCTGACCCACCATCTTGTCATCAAGGTCAACCAGTCAGCACTGCTGTGTCTGTATTGTGATTACATTTATGGTGTCGGGCCATTTATGGTTTAAATGCCAAACCAGGCACCCAGAAGTATAGAAACCAAGCCTTAAGTGAAGTAGATATTGTGCATGAATGGATAACCATTTGAATTTCCCGCAAAATCAGCTCAGAAATATGGCAAGTATTTCTTTGAATACTATGCCCATATGTTCAGATGATTTTAACAACATTGTGCTGTTGTAGAAATTGGGACCTGATGGCTTTAGCGATGTTTCCACAGATGGAAGAACCTGTTAGAAAAGACCATCTCCTCGGCCTCTGGAGGCATTGAAGCCACCGAGCAAGGATCAACAGCTCCGTAAGTACTCAGGATTTTGAAAGTTTTCTAATGCTGCTGTAATGCTGTTAAGAGAAGGCAGAATTTCAAAGATGCACTTACAATGATTGGACTCCTGACATCTCCTCTAGGTCTGCGGTTCTACGGTTGCATGGTAATCAAGTCGGTCGTCTAGGTAAGCCCATGTTTGTTTTTGTTTGTATACAATGTCATAGGATTTGCTCTCTGTGGTACTTATGGCTGATGCCTTTGGTCCCTAGATGGCTCCCTATCAGAAGAGTCTGGTTCGATAGAGAGAGATTCACAGAGTGATGATGAAAATGTTCTCACACCTACTATCCCAACTGACCAATCAGAAGCCTACATGCATACTGGTGGGCAGGGTTATGTGGGAGGACAAGCTAAAGTGGCTGATGCTGCTCTTCAAGATGGTAAGAATTTGTTACACTCCGTTACACAGTCATTGTTGCACTATGATAGTTAAACAGTATATTTCTGGTGGTGGTGGTGGTGTTTTTATAAATAGAATTTTAGCAGGCTCAGATATTTACCAACTTTTTTGCACCCTTTGTGTTCTGCCAGTCAGGACACTAAGACTGTTGATCCTTGGATCCTTGGATCCTTTAGAGGCTGCCAGTCAGAAGCAGAAAGTGACATCATTGTCCTCACAGCAAGAAGGGCAGGAGATGCCTTGCCAGTCACCAAAAGGCCGTTCACACCTGGAGATGCTGAGGCATGAAACGAGGCCCTGCCAATCACGAGCAAGCATACGGCAGCGCATGATAAAAAATGTGGATGGAATCTTTCAAAGAATGGAGGGACTGATGAAAAACCTGCATCAGCTTAGGGTAAAGTGGATATATTACTCACTCTCTCTCAAACACACACACACACACATACACACACACACACACACACACACACACACACTATCATTGCAGCTAACTAGCACTTTCATGTTATGTTTTAAAAGAATGGCTTTGTGCACTTGTGAGATCCTGGTTAACTCCTTGTTTTCATTTTCATAGGAGATTGAAGCACTGTAGACTGCTTACAATGGTGTGAAAAAAGTTACCTGTCAGTCAGTTCAGATGACACCATCCATGGGTCTTCCTCCATTATCAGGACACCATCTATTTATCTTGGGTCGAGCGATGGTAAGTGTGTCAAAGAAGCAATTTATAAATACTGGGGCTAAATCTGTTTAATGCTGTACCACAATTCTTTTTGATTGTACCAAAAAAAAGATCTAGTCTGGAATCACTGGGATAATTTTGGGTTGAGTTTAAATGGAGCCCACTGTTTCAGTTGTGAACTGTCTTTTGTGATGTTTCTTTAACCCAGTCCCCCACTGCGAGTATGCCTGAAAGGCTGGGCCAGGCCAGCACTGAAAGCATGCCTAGACTGCTCATGCAGTCCTCCACCAACGAGCTGCTCACATGCCTGGGTGTGTTCTTGTGCCGGCGTTGCTGCCTGCTGAAGGACCTGACTGCTGACGAGCCTGTGCAGTGGCTGCGCATTGTGGACCGCTACGTGACACTGACAGAATGGCAGGAGCAAAGCTTCCTCATTCCAAGCACCATGGTCTTTCTCTACATGCTGTGCCGTGACATCATTTCAGCTGAGGTGGCCACCAAGGAGGAGTTGCAGGCCGTGCTGCTCACATGCTTGTATGTGTCTTGCTCCTACATGTGTGAGGAGATCAGCTACCCAGCCAAAGCTTTCCTGGTGAAGGAAAACAAAGGGGCCTTCTGGGCCCGATCTCTGGACATTGCTAACCGCATGAGTGGCAAGATGCTGCAGATTAACAATGACCCGCAGTATTTTTGGCAGGTCTTCACTGACCTGAAGAACAAGATGGTTCATTAAAGGATTAAACAATAAAATATTTTATTAATTAAACATTTTGTTAAAAAGTTCAAGTTCAAGAGGTTTTATTGTCATTTCAGCTATATACAAGTACACAAAAAAAACAAGACAATGTTCCTCCAGGACCATGGTGCAACATAAAAACAACAGTGCAACAGACAACATGCTACACAAGTGCAAACAGTCCAATATACTGCAAAATGTCATTAAATAAACATTAAATAAACAATAATAAATACAGGACAGGACAAATACAAAATACAAAATGAGTAGACAGTGCAATTTAGTACAGTACACAGTACTGGGCATATGTAAAGCGAGTTGTGCATAGCAATCAGTGATATGCTACCCTGAACATAGCAGTCACCGGTAGCAGCCAGAACAGTTCAGAGTACAGTGCTGGTTTAGTACAGCACTAGTCCGATGCAAAACAATGTGTGAGTGTGTGTATAGATATGTATGTACGTATGTATGTGTATGTGTGTGTGTGTGTGTGTGTGTGTGTGTGTGTGTGTGTGTGTGTGTGTGTGTGTGACTGTCTATAAGCATGTATAAAAGTGCCCATTTTGGAATCTGAATTGGAATTGGAGTTAGCCAGAGTTCAGGAGTCTAATGGCTTTAGGAACGACACTAGCGTTGATTTTGATTCTAGCCACAGTTCTAGTAATAAGCAGAGTTACAACTCTGCATGCAAAGTCACTGAACGTTTGACTGTTAATTCTGTAGCAAGCATAATTGAAAAAATTACATGTCCTAAATGCATGTGTGGTAAATACATTGACATTAGTATTTTTAATTAATTTCTAACATTCGGAGACATTCAGAGGTGTTTCTATTAGGCCCAGAGTTAGCTAGGTCCCCACTGTCTAATTACTCAATGAACCTCAATGGTCTCCCAATCACATCTTATCTAACGGTTAAAGATCTTGGAGTTATGGATCCCACTCTCTCGTTCAAAGCTCATGTAAATAAATAATGTTTCTAGGACCGCCTTTCTCCATTTTTAAATTGACTTTATTAAGAAAATTCAATTCAATTCAATACAAACACTCCATCACAAAAACCTCACAAACAATATCTACCAGAGGACACAGACTACCTTCACTCTATACATTAATAATTAACAATACAATTTACATCTGTAAATTAGGTATACATCCATTTATATGTCCAAAAGAGTCCAGGGAATTTTTCCTCTCATATCAAACGTCTTCAACCTTTTTAACTCACACACAATCTGTTTAAAAACTATTTCTGCAGGTATTATACATTGCTCAATAATCATCTTACATCGTGTTTTCCAAATCTTCGAATTTGGCACACAAACAATCATCCAACAAAGGTCCTTCACATTCTCAGTCAAATTCTCATTAAACACTCCATACATAATACTTTTCCTGTTACGATCCCATTTAAACCCAATACCTCTCATTTTCTCCCAAATTTCAATAGTCCTTGTGCACTGCAGTAATATATGTTCTATCATTTCATCAGCTATGCAATTTTACATCGTACAGGCAATCTTCCAACAGATATAAGCCATGCAGTATCTCGAACATTTTCCAAGATACTTTTAGACTGTACATTTTTAACACAGGTTTCACATTCTGTCACTGTCAGACCCTTATAATTGACATTCCCCCAAAATCACAGTCTTGTATTGTTTTATATATCATTTTATTTGGGGACTTATTCCAATCAATATTAAGCTGCCTATATTTAAACAAAAAATCTCCATATAGTCATTTAAAATAAGGAGCATGTTTCCTTGACTTACCTCTTTTCTTTCCACTGATTTACATCTCCTACCCAAATTGCTTTCTGAAATATAGCTTTCATTACATTTTTGCAAAAGGCATTTTCTAATTTCTGAGCTAACTCAACTCCCCCTAATCCGCCTTTATCTTTTGACTTGTACATAATTTCCCTTTTTGTCACTTCTCTGTTATTTCCCCAAATAAAACGAACACACATTTTATTCAACCTCTTAATACATTTCTCATCCGGAGGGAAAACCGTAGCCAAAAACAACAATTTCGAAAAAATAAAGGTCTTAACCTCCTGTATTCTAGTCTTATAGTTTGACACCCTCCATTTTCCCAATTCTAGTTTAATTTCACACTCCTTTTTCTCCCAATTCCGTTCGCTACATCTACCATTTACTACCATCAAACCTAATATTTTAATTTCAGTTTTTATTTCTACATCTATTGGTACAGGTTGCCCATCTCCTATCCATACCCCTTCACTTTTACTTTCATTTAATTTTGCTCCAGCCACAACTTCATACATTTCAAAGTGCCTCTTAACTATATGAAACTCATTTTGATTCTTGACATAAGGCGTCACATCATCTGCGTACGCAGATATTTTCCATCTTTCCATACCTAACATGTGAACACCTTGTAATTGCTGATCATTTTTAATTTTATATAATAGTGGGCTAATAGCGATGACATATAATGCAGCACTCAATGGGCATCCTTGTTTAACCCCTCTATGTATTTCAAAATCTTCAGTTAACACACCATTAACATTAATTTGGACTTTTGATTTACTATACAATAATTTAATCATATTTACAAACCTCTCTGGAAATCCATAATGTTCCAATCTACACCATAAGTAGTCTCTAGAAATATAATCAAAGGCCTTTTTCTGATCCAGTCCTATTATATAAAAATCCCTCTCAGACCCTTCAATAACCAAACTCCTTATTACTCCTAAACTATCCCCCATGTATCTTACTCTTATCGCACATATCTGTTCCAACTCTATGATATCAGTCAATATTTCTGACATCCTATTAACAATTATTTTTGCACAAATTTTGTACTCCAAGTTTAATAGGCTGACCTGTCTCCAATTATCCAACTTACAAGGATCTCCTTTTTTTATATATTAATGATATCACACTATGATAAAATGAATCATGCAATTGCCCCCCATCTAATGCTTCATTAAAAACATCAGCTAGAAGATCAGCAATTTCACTAACGCACACCTTATGAAATTCAGCAGGTAAACCATCGGCTCTAGGATTCTTGCGTGGGTTTCATTCCTCTATTGCTCTGATAACTTCTTTTTTCCTAATTAATTCTTCCAACTCCTTGAATTCTAAAATAATCACCTGGAATGTAAACCTAGCCGAGGTCCACAACGAGGTGCAATTTGTAAAAGTACATTTTTTTTCTCTCAGAGTTAGAAATCTGGAGAAATAAATATATTAATTTATTACCCCTCATCAGAGGACCTTTAGAGCTTTATTATAAAAAAAAGACAGACAGATGAACAGAAAAACGCAAAATGTATATAGAATATTTTTAAGTATTTGCCATCTGCACCATTACAGGAATGATGTGTGTGTGTGTGTGTGTGTGTGTGTGTGTGTGTGTGTGTGTGTGTGTGTGTGTGTGTGTGTGTGTGTGTGTTTATGTATGTATGTATGTATGTATGTATGTATGTATGTATATATATATATATATATGGTTATGTATATATATATATATATATGGTTATGTGCGAGTACATGTATGTTGGATTGTATATGTACACGTATTAGAGTGTGATATTTATCGTTTATGGATTGGCTCTGTATGGATTTTATCAATGGTGTCCAGTCTAGATGATTGGTTCTGTTATTGATTAATAATTAATAGAATTATTCTATTGATACATAGTCTATCAATAGATTTTTCTAATGGGTGACACTAATATTATTTTTTGTTTTCCAGTTCATGAGTATGTTTTTTTTGTTTGTTGTTTTTTTGCAATAATATTTTTATTATATTAATATAATAATGTTATACATAGTATCCTGTCATATTGGTTGATGATATATCTCCTAGGAGAATTAAAGATGGTGTTGGATGGATATGGTTATTTAAAGCATGGGATATGTTGGTGATGATGACTTGCCAAAATTGCTTGATAGGTGTGCTCTGCCACGTGGCGTGAATGTAATCGTCAGCTGTGTTTTGAGTAAAATATGTACAGATTGCTGAGCTTGTGAAACCAATTTTAAACATCCAATGTGTAGTATAATGTACTCTGTATTATTTTGTACTGAATGCATTGTGGGTTAGTGTTGCTGTCATGTGGTAATTATTATTACACATTTTAATCCAAACTGTGGCATCGGGGGCTAGTAATAAATCTTCCTCCCATTGTCTCGATGGGAGAGTAACTGTGAGATTTGATTTCACTATTATTTTGTATATCTTAGATAATAGGTTTTTTGTATTAAGAATGTTTGTTTATAAAATCTGATATGGATGTAGGTATCGGAATTGATTTTTGAACACATAGGTGATCTTAGCTGATGGTATTGTAGGAACTGGGGCTTTCTATACCATATTTTGGGGCTAGTTGTGGGCGTGACATGAAAGAAGTCTTATGATAAATATGTTTAAGGTGTGTAATGCCTTTTTCTATCCAAGAGGTAAAGTTTAATATTTTTGTTCATGGTAAAGTTTGGACTGTTCCAAATGGGAGAATGACTAGTTTGTGTGAGTGTGGAGTTTGATATCTTGTGGAATTTCCACCAGACTGTTAGTGTCATGGCCTCCTTCAAACTTTTGAAACATGGATATTTTTGAATACGAGTCTGGGCACATTTGAAACACCTGCCGCAAACATTACTGACATTATTTCTTGTTTATGTGATTGGCTGTGTTTCTCTAGTCACAAGTACTTCTGAATGCTCCTCCAGAGCGCCCAGAAACCCTCATAGTGGGTTTCTCAACTTGCTCAGACTCAAATCTGAATATCCGCGTCTGAAACATCTTGGAGAGGAACAAAAAACACAACACATTTGATTAAATTGTTCTGGTCACCGGGACCGGAGCTCAACCCAGTGGTGCAGGTCTTGAGCTCAGCTCTGGTAAAGGCTACCAGTGCACTGAAGGGGTCCATGCTCTAAACTCTGGGATCCCGCCGGACTGACGCGTTGGGAAAGCGGTTTCTCTGTATGCCCAGTCATGATGAAAAGATTGTGAATCTTTTATGTGAATGTTTACGTAAATATGAGATTTTACACTCAGAATGTAAATAAAGGTAAGGAAATAAACACATTGTAGTTGATGGTGTTAACAATACCCAGCGTTAGCCTACTTGATCGAATAAACTAATATTATTAACCTATTAATAATACAAAAAAAAATCTGTATTAACAATTTACTATTTGCCATACAGCTCTGCCTTGAGATCTGAAGTAAATGACTTTATGTAATATAGAATGTAATGTGAAAAAATAAATTCGGTAAATTCTGGCTTTAAAAAAGTTCTTTCAGTGTTACTACCACCTGTTGTAGATTGACAGTCACACACACCCTCTGACAGCCGTGCTGGGCGGTTGAATGGGGTTTGTGTGTATAGGATATACTAATACTGGACGCTGCAAGCAAACGTGCGGCCACATGCTCTACGTCGGCACTGCAACGAGTTGGGGAGTATACGGCAGGAGGAGAGAGAAAGCTTCGACTAAGTGCATCCTCACCTGGACACCCTCCACATCATTTCCCCTTATGGAACATCCATACCTCCAGGGCACTACGCTCCATCACTCATGCCCAGCACAGCACATACTCACCTGGACACACTCCTCACCATGTCCCACGCTACATTCCGGAGCTCCAGACCTCCAGGAATGTAGCGCACCAGCCGACCCTTTAGGGACCACACTTAAGCCCCCATCCTCGGGCTAAATCTCTTAGATTGGATCAAGGGCTAATTTTCAATGGATCGCAGCAACGTAGCTGCTCTGCCACTCACAAGAACCTGGCCCAGAATCAGGTCATTTAAGGTCAATTAGCACCAGGTTCTCCACAAACATGCTTTGCAGCTGAATCCCTGGTCCGTTCACACGTGTCTTTGCTCACTGGGGTCCGGGAGGATTCTGATTTGGAGGCCTTCAGTCATAATCCCACACGCACCAAATGTCTGAACCTGCGGTTCCTCTCATACTGAGCAGGATTACTGTTGCAACACCACATCATCAGTAGGGTAAAACTAACCTGTCTCATGACGGTCTAAACCCACCTCTCGTTCCCTGTTAGTGAGTGAACAACCCAACGCTTGGTGAATTCTGCTTCACAATCATGGGAAGAGCCGACATCGAAGGATCAAAAAGCGACGTCGCTATGAACGCTTGGCCGCCACAAGTCAGTTATCCCTGTGGTAACTTTTCTGACACTTCCTGCTTAAAACCCAAAAAGCCAGAAGCCCCATTTTCACGGTCTGTATACGTACTGAAAACGAAAATTAAACAAGCTTTTGCTGTTCTGCTCCATGGGAGGTTTCTGTCCTGCCCGAGCTCACATTAGGACACTTGCATTACGCTTTGACAGGTGTAAAGCTCCCCCCCCCCCCCCCCCAGTCAATGAAAACATTTTTAATATCTGTGGGAAAAGAGGGAGACATGTATCCAACAACTTTCTTTTTTAATGTGCAACACAGTCAAAATTGTGAACTCATCTACATGCAAAAACCACAAAAAGCATTTACAAACTGGAAACTCTTACTGCATAATTAAAACATTATACAACTTAAGAAAAAACATAACATAAAACATAAAACATCGGTAAATATGAGAATTCAAACAACAAAATGAACCAAGCTTATTCAAATTGAGAAGTAACAGCAGTAACTCTAGGCATGACCCATGGCCTTGAGGACCTGTTCGGCAGCGGTGTGGTGGGCCTCCTCCTCCATGTTGTTGTTGTTGGGGCAGGGGAGAACTTCGGCAGCACCGCAGAACGGTTCGGATAACCCTGGTACCAGCACGCTGTAGTTGACACAGAGTAAGCCATTGGTGTTGGTATGATAGCGCACGTTGTAGAATGGCACGCCGAACCCATACATTTGACACAGGAAGTGCACAGCATTGCACGTCCGCGAGAAGTGCTGTGGGCGGGGGTCGTGGGAGGCCGCCCCCACTGACTGGAAGCGCGTGGGTGTGAGAAGAGCCTGGCGGACAGGTGTAGGACCCGGAGAGGCGAAGGCGCCCACTTCTTCACGCTCGTCATGTCTGCGCTTGGAGCTGCCAGAGAACCAGTGGGCAGTGATGAAGATTACTCATATAAACCTTACTCATATAAACACCACCTGGATTGGCTTTGACATATTCAAGTGGATTTGGGCATGCCATCCAAAGCACACAGAAGCAATAATCTGTTAATACACCATAATTCTATAATCCCAACCCATCAATAAGAACCCTTAACGGCAATTGAATAGAGAAGGCAGCATACCGTACTGAGTCTGCATTGTCTAGGGTGTTGGAAATTCAGGTTACTGGCCATCATAAATATATTCCAGGTTTACAGTTAATGAGAGGGAGTTTGGTACTCTCTCTCCATCCATCACTACACCTACGAGACAGTCTGTAAGGAGGCCACACTCTAAGTGACGTGAAGGCATTTACTCCAGACCTTTTTGTGTATTAAATGGGTTTGTTCTAGACCTTTGCTAGCTCTCTAGTGCAGGATCTAATAACGTAATGACAAACAGCTAGCTGAGAAACAAGCAGACATGGGGCCAGTTACTCATGGTCCCTTTAAATAAGAGGATTCAGAACAAACTGAGCAGTTATTACTGTATAGTTCATCCATTATTGATGTTAATTTCTCAAATTAAAGATGTGGTTTTGCATCTTAATCTCAATGGAATTTTTTCAATTTAAAATGCTCTGAGTTAGACTACAGAGTCAGTACAGCATTTGTGTGTGTGTACACATGTGCATGTGTGCGCGAGTGTGTGCGTGAGCACAAGTGTGTGTGCGTGAGTGTTTGTGCGTGCGTGCGTGCATGTCTAATTGCGCACAAACGTTTCTTGTGCAATGTGAAAAAACAAAGAGCTAGATAGAAAAAGAGAGGGAGATTGATCAAACAAGGAGGGAGGACCTAGCTAAGCTAGGACTGAGGGGAATGACTTCAGGGCAGAGGTGGGTAGATGAATGGCTAAAATGATGGACTATTGGATGGACTGATGGTGTTCAGTGTAGACCCAAAACAGGGCCTTAAAATCCAGCCTTAGGGGAAACCCACTTAAAGACAGACAGGTGAAGGTTGTAGGTCACATACCTACAATGTGCTTCCCTCACTGTCTATCTATACGTACCTGCGGATACATACATAACTATACATACCTACAGAGAGATATATAGATACATACCTACCGATACATACGTGCAGATAGATAAATACATAGATACATACCTGCAGATGGACAGACAGATATATACAGAACTATACATACCTATAGACAGATAGATAGATACATACCTACCGATACGTACCTATAGATGTATAGACAGATACATAAACAACTATACATACCTAAAGAGAGATAGATAGATACATACCTACCGATACATACGTGCAGATAGATAAATACATAGATACATACTTACCGATACATACCTGTAGGTGGATACACAGATACATACATAACAATACATACCTATAGAGAGATAGATACATACAAACATACAAACGTACATAGATGCACACAGAAAGACATAAAGAAGAATTTTAGGTCTACCTTTGATATCGAAGAAATCAAGAATTGTCCTACCTATCACACACACAGGCACTAGGTTAGCTAGCTAACTATTCGACGAAACTGAGTACACAAACGCTATGGTAAAAACCTGTGTAAAAAGACCAAAACCTGAAGTAAATTGTTAACTGGAGATGGTAAATGTCATTAATGCATTATGAGCGAAAGATAAACTCGTATGTCAAATGAGCCAGTATGAAGCAGAACTAGCTAGCTAGGTTTACTCTTTAGCTTGCTAGCTAGCTGGTTTTTGTGGCTCGTTTAATGGGGGCGAGTCTGCACGCTAATTAGCTGCTATCACGGCGAGCGTATTATAGCAAAGAAACTAATGTTGGACTATAGGCACAGTCTATATTGTGAGAGACACATTACCCCCAGATATTCAGATATGCTCAAAATGTCCCCCATATAACGAGGTAATAAATTAAAATATTGCACACACTAGTTGTGTCAGCTGCTGTTGGTGAGACATTTTATGTTATAACACCCACCACTGCTGTCTATTGTCGCACTTAATTTCAGACAATATTACTTTTTTTCTGTGTAAAGTCCCCTTTACTGTCTTGCTGGAAGCTTAATTCTGGACATGGACATGAGTGTGCCAGTGCAGTGGTGACTTCTCTGGGTTTTAGCCTTTTGAATTTTCCTGTGCCTATAATTACAATAATTTTCTAATAATTAATCTTTGTTTTGGTTTTTTGTTTTTTTTTTTGTGTGTGTGTGTGTGTGGTAGAGACATGTTAGGCAAGACAGTACAGGTTGTACCCTTACTGCTTTGCTCAGAACTGGCTTTCAAAACACATGTATTTCATTTTTTTAGCTCTAACATGTTGGCTTTACCTGAAGTTCTTCTAACGACACTTCAGTGTGGCAGATTCTCTTCTGACTGGTTATCACTGGGCTACTACACTGAAGTATTCTCATATGCTATCAGTAAATATGCCACTTACTTCTGTGTCACTCCACATGTAAACATGGTTCTCTTTACAGAAAATAGTTTAGTGGTGCAATAGCTTATCCTCTTTCCTGTCAACTTCCATATCACTTCAACTAAGTCAATCAAATCAAAATCAAAATTTATTTGTATAGCGCTTTTTACAACAGTTGTCACAAAGCAGCTTTACAAATGTCCAAGTCCAAGCCTCCAGTGAGCAAGACAAAGGCAACAGTGGCAAGGAAAAACTCCCTAGAACATGAGGAAGAAACCTTGAGAGGAACCAAGACTCAAAGGGGGGCCCATGCTTCTCTGGCCAACAACGGTCACCACAATAATGACAATTTTAAGAGGAAAAAAAAAGCAATTAATTTCTAGTCTAACTTTCTAGAGGTCCTAATCTTGTCCCTAAGTACACAGAAAAAAACCAAACAAACTCAGCAGGATTACATGTATATTTACATTTACAGCATTTAGCAGACGCGCTCATCCAGAAGGACTTACAAAAGTGCTTTGTCATTTACTCATAGAATATATCCAAGTTCAGTATAGTAGGTTAGAATTAAACATACCATTGAACTAGAATACTGTGGAATACAGGGATAAATGCTGATACCTAGAAGTGCAAAATACATAAGGTCTATCTTAAACAACGATAAGTGATATAAACAATAAGTGCTAGTTTGTATATTTACCCCTAACTAAGCATTTCCTTCTAGCACTAAGTGTTTTCTGCAACTTTACTGTTAATGAAAGTGACTTTAATCCATTGTTTAGGCTACATACTCATCAGTTCCTGGTTCTCACAAAATATGCCTTTAATTGTATTGGAAGCTACATGGTCAGTGTAGTATGACTAAGATGTTAAGTCTCATTTCCTCCCTAGATTGGAGAATTGTCAAGAAGGAAGTGCTTGGGAGGTCTAATGATTTCCAGGGTTACGTTCTCAGGAGTGTTAGCTCCTGGTAGGGTCTCCCATGGCAACCAGGTCTGAGGTGGCGACTAGACAAACACAAGCCATTAACACCCTTATGATCAAAAGTATGAGAAGTATGAGAGGATCAGCCCAAAGAGACAATGTGGGGGGCTGTGCAGTGCCCGGGCAGTGAAACAGATGATCTCTTAAAGGTTAAATCCCTTAAAGGTCTTAGTCCTGCTCATCCCACATGCTGATGTGTGAGTGAAACAGTGCATAGGTGTAGAGACCTGGACTTGGCGAGATGCAGGCCTATCCTCGCAGTCTGGTGCTATTCTGTTACTAGAGGACCTGAACACGCTTCTCCAACAGTACGTTCTTCTGGGCCTGATGACAACGCACACACACATGAACACGCACACACTCGGGCACACAAACAGACATACAGATACTGTTTAATTTCTTCACATCTGTAGATACACTAGCATAAGTTGATATATACGTTTATGAGTTTGATTATGAGCTGATTTCAACTTGACACGTACAGAGTATATAATATACATAGAGAGTGCATAGTTTTACCAGATTGAGTGCTACAGATTCTTGTAATGAAAGGTGACAAACCCAGCCATATGAAGAAAACAAGTACAGGGTTAATCCCTTAAAGGTTTAAAGAAGTCTGCCTTAAAGGTCTTAGTCCTGCTCATACCACATGCTGATGTGTGAGTGAAACAGTGCAGAGGTGTAGAGACCTGGACTTGGCGACATGCAGGTCTTTCCTTGCAATTAATGTTACATTCTGCTGCAGGAGAACCAGAACATGCTACTCCACACACAAACAGACACACACACACACACACACACACACACACACACACACACACACACACACACACACACACACAGTTGCGCAAATATACACAGATACACATTCTGTTTAATTTCTTCACATCTGCAGACTAGAGTAAGCTGAGGGTATAGTGTTAAACCAGGTACTACATAAACAGTATATAGTATATATACAGAGGGTATAGTGTTAAACCAGGTAGTACATACAGAGTGTATAGTATATATACAGAGTATATAGTTTTACCAGATGATCGTGCTGATCTTTGATCTCCTGGTTCTTCATCTCCAGCGCCACTTTCAGGCTCATAATGTCCTCCTCTATGGGCTGGTATAACACACACATACGCACACGCGTACGCACGCACACACCCACACACACGCGCGCACACACACACGTGCTGACACACACGCGCACACACACACACGCATACACACACACACACACACACACACACAAACGCGCACACACACACGCACACACGAATCATTACTACAGCCAGTACAATGGAAAGGTGGGAATGTGTACTGAATGTGTACTGCTGCTATAAGTGAAAGGTGGAGGTACTGGTGTATGTGTACTGACACTATAAGGGATCTCTACCTGCAGTGACAGTCTGAGCTTCTCATGTTCTTCCTCCAGAGATTTCTTCTCCAGTTCACAGGCCATTTTCATATCTGCCAGAGCAAGTATCATTGCTGCTGTATATATATAGAACACAGATTTTATATACTGCATAATTACTACTGGATATATAAAATATACTATATATAGTACTATACATATATTAGTATCACTTTTATTGGAGCCTAAAGGCTAACATTCATTATTAGTTATGTTAGTATTATTGCATTTCCATAGTACTTACTCTTGATGGACCTGTTATGCTCCTCCTCCTCCTGCTGTTTCTGCAGGAGCTCTGTCTCCTCCTGCTGCTCGTGTTTCAGCATCTCCTGAAGAACCTGGAGCTCCTTCTGCTTCTGCAACCTCAACTCCTTCAGCTGCTCCAACAAAATGTTCTCCAACTCCTCCTTCTCACACCGCAAACACTCCAATCGGGCCACAGGCCCCACTACTGACACAGAACCACACACACACACAAACACAGAGAGACAAACAGAAAGAGAGACAGACATATGAAATTAGAAAGCGATATAGGGTAGAAATAGATTGATGTTATTCAGGGACCTCATTTATAAAGCTTTGTGGATTCCAAAGTGAAAGTGTGTGTATTCTGCACAAATAACAGGAAATGGCATATATTCCCCAAAAAATTTGATTTCTAAAGACTCGAGTATGAATTATTGGGAGATAGAGGCAACAATGCAGCGCTAAAGACAAAAAAGGAATTTTAACCGCAGTTATGAGTGGCAGCACCAGCAACCGCAGGTGTGAGTGGCATTATATTTACATTTACCGTCCACATCCTTTGTGTCTGTATATTCGTCCTCGATGCGTCCAGTACACCATCTCCAGAAACGCCTCATTTTTTCTCTGTCCTCTTCAGTGTCTTTCCACAGACTGATTTGTAAAGGTGTTCATGGGATTCCCCTCACATGTGACATCAGGCCACAGGACATATGGGGTTCTAAAGTTCCAAGAGCGTAGATGAGTTGTTTTTCTTTGAATTTCCTAATTTCATTGCTGCCATAGCAACAACTGGCAATGCAAACAGATGTGTCATTAATGCAGTGACTCTACCTCAACCTGGATTGATTAACCATGTACGGCTCACCGGAGACTGTGATACATATAACATCCCAAAGTGTACTTCATTCTGAGCAAAATCTAACTAGCCTCATTACTGCTGAACTATGAGGGGCCATTTAGGGACAAATCAGGGAAACACTACTTGTACATACATATGAAACATTTTCACATAAATAGCCTACTACTTACATTTGTGTATAATAATTTAAACTTGCATATACACGCACTTGCCCACTCAATCCCTGGTGCGTAAACATAGAGTTGCACTATGCTTATGTTGGTATGGGGGTGTCTGTGTGTATATAACAATTTTCTGGGCGCCTGGAAGTCATTTCATTGTAACTTCAAGGCAGATATTTAACATGTGTACAGTGCGTATAATAGACAGAGGAAGACTGTTGAACTATTAATATTACGACAGTTATTGACATTTGTGTAATAAGTAGTGCTTCTCTTAATGACAAATGTAACTGTTTTCCCAGATAGAATTGTGTGCTTTCTATTGTTTGGAGGAACTTTTTCTTCTCATTTAGAAATATGTTCACTAAGTGCTCAGATTGTCTTATTATTTATTATGCTCAGTCTCAGCATTTTTGGCAGATTTCACCACGTTATTACGAACGTGGATACGTTATCTTATAATTATAAGCAGTGTGAGATGTGAAGCTAAGCGAATCACATGTGCAGAATTTCTAACAATAGCCTGTTTTGTATAGCCTGGCTAACTGACCAATCAGTGAAATTAAATGTGGTTCCTGAGCTTGTTGCAGCTGGGTCGATTTAATTTGATTTAATTGAGTTTAATTTTAAACTCAGCTGCGTGCCATTAGACACAAGTTAATCTGAGCATTTTTTTTTTTTGTTCTAGCTGCAAGCTAACGCCGACTTAACCTAGCCATGCTTTACAGTTATCTTGAAATAATTGAGGTTGAGGTTCATCGCTAGAGGGTGGTGTTCACTTTTTTCTATTTTCTTTTTGTATTATTGATCAGTGTGTGTGTGTGTGTGTGTTTGTGTGTGTGTGTGTGTTATACCAGCCCATAGAGGAGGACATTATGAGCCTGAAAGTGGCACTGGAGATGAAGAACCAGGAGATCAAAGATCACCACGATCATCTGGTAAAGCTATATACTCTGTATGTAGTACCTGGTTTAACACTATACCCTCAGCTTACTCTAGTCGGCAGATTTAAAGAAATTAAACAGAATGTGTGTCTGTATATTTGTGCCCCTGTGTGTCTGTGTGTGTGTGGAGTAGCATGTTCTGGTTCTCCTGCAGCAGAATGCAGCACTAATTGCAAGGAAAGACCTGCATGTCGCCAAGTCCAGGTCTCTACACCTCTGCACTGTTTCACTCACACATCAGCATGTGGTATGAGCAGGACTAAGACCTTTAAGGCAGACTTCTTTAAACCTTTAAGGGATTAACCCTGTACTTGTTTTCTTCATATGGCTGGGTTTGTCACCTTTCATTACAAGAATCTGTAGCACTCAATCTGGTAAAACTATGCACTCTCTATGTATATTATATACTCTGTACGTGTCAAGTTGAAATCAGCTCATAATCAAACTCATAAACGTATATATCAACTTATGCTAGTGTATCTACAGATGTGAAGAAATTAAATAGTATCTGTATGTCTGTATTTGTGCCCGTGTGTGTGTGTGTGCGTGTGCATGTGTGTGTGCATTGTCATCAGGCCCAGAAGAACGTACTGTTGGAGAAGCGTGTTCAGGTTCTCTAGCAACAGAATAGCACCAGACTGCGAGGATAGGCCTGCATCTCGCCAAGTCGAGGTCTCTACACCTATGCACTGTTTCACTCACACATCAGCATGTGGGATGAGCAGGACTAAGACCTTTAAGGGATTTAAGCTTTAAGAGATAATTTGTTCAGAACATCCTAAAAATTTTTAGGAAAGTTCTTAAGGGCTATGGTAGTGTTATTCAAATGAGTTCATGAAAGTTTTTAAGAGTTACATTAGGGTTGATTGAAAGAGATCATTGCAAATGACCTCTATAAGGCTTCATATAATAAGCGCTTTTAACCTCACAGATGTACTATATCTGTAGCCTTTAACAGCAGGCTAAGCTTCACACCACGTCTCTTCTGCCCTCAGGCGGTTGGCAGATGAGATGCCTAAACTGCAGGAGTACCTGGAGAAAGAGGACATTGAAAAGAAGCTTCTGAGCCAAACAATGAGGAGCTGCTCTTTAAGTAAAATGTAAATATCTGTATAATATGTAAATAAAAGGAAGATGTGGTTGTATAGTGTAGTCGTTTGTTTATAAATAATCTCATAATAATCTTATCTACAAATTCTGCAGGAGTACCTGGAGAAAGAGGACATCAAAAAGAAGCTTCTGAGCTGAACCAATGAGGAGCTGCTCTGTAAATAAAATATCTGTATAATATGTAAATAAAAGGAAGATGTGGTTGTATAATGTAGTCGTTTGATTATAAATAATCTCATAATAATCTTATCCACAAATTCTTACACATTTACATAGTAACATTCACTCATTTGCTCAAATTCCATATCATACATAGAAAACGTCCACCTCATCTATTTTAAAGTTTTTTCCTGATCAATAATACAAAAAGAAAAGAAAAAAAGTGAACAGCACCCTCTAGCGATGAAACTCAATTATTTCAAGATAACTGTAAAACATGGCTAGGTTAAGTCGGCGTTAGCTTGCAGCTAGAACAACAACAAAAAAAGCTCAGATTAACTTGTGTCTCATGGCACGCAGCTGAGTTTAAAATTAAACACAATGAAATCAAATTAAATTGAGCCAGCTGCAACAAGCTCAGCAACCACATTTAATTTCACTGATTGGTCAGTTAGCCAGGCTATACAAAACAGGCTATTGTTAGAAATTCTGCACATGTGATTCGCTTAGCTTCACATCTCACACTGCTTATAATGATAAGATAACGTATCCACGTTCGTAATAACGTGGTGAAATCTGCCAAAAATGCTGAGACTGAGCATAATAAATAATAAGACAATCTGAGCACTTAGTGAACATATTTCTAAATGAGAAGAAAAAGTTCCTCCAAACAATATAAAGCACACAATTCTATATGGTAAAACAGTTACATTTGTCATTAAGAGAAGCACTACTTATTACACAAATGTCAATAACTGTCGTAATATTAATAGTTCAACAGTCTTCCTCTGTCTATTATACGCACTGTACACATGTTAAATATCTGCCTTGAAGTTACAATGAAATGACTTCCGGGCGCACAGAAAATTGTTATATACACACAGACACCCCCATACCAACATAAGCATAGTGCAACTCTATGTTTACGCACCAGGGATTGAGTGGGCAAGTGTGTGTATATGCAAGTTTAAATTATTATACACAAATGTAAGTAGTAGGCTATTTATGTGAAAATGTTTCATATGTATGTACAAGTAGTGTTTCCCTGATTTGTCCGTAAATGGCCCCTCATAGTTCAGCAGTAATGAGGCTAGTTAGATTTTGCTCAGAATGAAGTACACTTTGGGATGTTATATGTATCACAGTCTCCGGTGAGCCGTACATGGTTAATCAATCCAGGTTGAGGTAGAGTCACTGCATTAATGACACATCTGTTTGCATTGCCAGTTGTTGCTATGGCAGCAATGAAATTAGGAAATTCAAAGAAAAACAACTCATCTACACTCTTGGAACTTTAGAACCCCATATGTCCTGTGGCCTGATGTCACATGTGAGGGGAATCCCATGAAAACCTTTACAAATCAGTCTGTGGAAAGACACTGAAGAGGACAGAAAAAATGAGGCGTTTCTGGAGATGGTGTACTGGACGCATCGAGGACGAATATACAGACACAAAGGATGTGGAGGGTAAATGTAAATATAATGCCACTCACGCCTGCGGTTGCTGGTGCTGCCACTCATAACTGCGGTTAAAATTCCTTTTTTGTCTTTAGCGCTGCATTGTCGCCTCTATCTCCCAATAATTCATACTCGAGTCTTTAGAAATCAATTTTTTTGGGGAATATATGCCATTTCCTGTTATTTGTGCAGAATACACACTTTCACTTTGGAATCCACAAAGCTTTATAAATGAGGTCCCTGAATAACATCAATCTATTTTTACCCTATATCGCTTTCTAATTTCATATGTCTGTCTCTCTTTCTGTTTGTCTCTGTGTGTGTGTGTGTGTGGTTCTGTGTCAGTAGTGGGGCCTGTGGCCCGATTGGAGTGTTTGCGGTGTGAGAAGGAGGAGTTGGAGAACAGTTTGTTGGAGCAGCTGAAGGAGTTGAGGTTGCAGAAGCAGAAGGAGCTCCAGGTTCTTCAGGAGATGCTGAAACACGAGCAGCAGGAGGAGACAGAGCTCCTGCAGAAACAGCAGGAGGAGGAGGAGCATAACAGGTCCATCAAGAATAAGTACTATGGAAATGCAATAATACTAACATAACTAATAATGAATGTTAGCCTTTAGGCGCCAATAAAAGTGATACTAATATATGTATAGTACTACATATAGTATATTTTATATATCCAGTAGTAATTATGTAGTATATAAAATCTGTGTTCTATATATATACAGCAGTAATGATACTTGCTCTGGCACGATCATCTGGTAAAACTATATACTCTGTATATATACTATACACTCTGTATGTACTACCTGGTTTAACACTTTACCCTCTGTATATATACTATATACTGTTTATGTAGTACCTGGTTTAACACTATACCCTCAGCTTACTCTAGTCTGCAGATGTGAAGAAATTAAACAGAATGTGTATCTGTGTATATTTGCGCAACTGTGTGTGTGTGTGTGTGTGTGTGTGTGTGTGTGTGTGTGTGTGTGTGTGTGTGTGTGTGTGTGTGTGTGTGTCTGTTTGTGTGTGGAGTAGCATGTTCTGGTTCTCCTGCAGCAGAATGTAGCATTAATTGCAAGGAAAGACCTGCATGTCGCCAAGTCCAGGTCTCTACACCTCTGCACTGTTTCACTCACACATCAGCATGTGGTATGAGCAGGACTAAGACCTTTAAGGCAGACTTCTTTAAACCTTTAAGGGATTAACCCTGTACTTGTTTTCTTCATATGGCTGGGTTTGTCACCTTTCATTACAAGAATCTGTAGCACTCAATCTGGTAAAACTATGCACTCTCTATGTATATTATATACTCTGTACGTGTCAAGTTGAAATCAGCTCATAATCAAACTCATAAACGTATATATCAACTTATGCTAGTGTATCTACAGATGTGAAGAAATTAAACAGTATCTGTATGTCTGTTTGTGTGCCCGAGTGTGTGCGTGTTCATGTGTGTGTGCGTTGTCATCAGGCCCAGAAGAACGTACTGTTGGAGAAGCGTGTTCAGGTCCTCTAGTAACAGAATAGCACCAGACTGCGAGGATAGGCCTGCATCTCGCCAAGTCCAGGTCTCTACACCTATGCACTGTTTCACTCACACATCAGCATGTGGGATGAGCAGGACTAAGACCTTTAAGGGATTTAACCTTTAAGAGATCATCTGTTTCACTGCCCGGGCACTGCACAGCCCCCCACATTGTCTCTTTGGGCTGATCCTCTCATACTTCTCATACTTTTGATCATAAGGGTGTTAATGGCTTGTGTTTGTCTAGTCGCCACCTCAGACCTGGTTGCCATGGGAGACCCTACCAGGAGCTAACACTCCTGAGAACGTAACCCTGGAAATCATTAGACCTCCCAAGCACTTCCTTCTTGACAATTCTCCAATCTAGGGAGGAAATGAGACTTAACATCTTAGTCATACTACACTGACCATGTAGCTTCCAATACAATTAAAGGCATATTTTGTGAGAACCAGGAACTGATGAGTATGTAGCCTAAACAATGGATTAAAGTCACTTTCATTAACAGTAAAGTTGCAGAAAACACTTAGTGCTAGAAGGAAATGCTTAGTTAGGGGTAAATATACAAACTAGCACTTATTGTTTATATCACTTGTCGTTGTTTAAGATAGACCTTATGTATTTTGCACTTCTAGGTATCAGCATTTATCCCTGTATTCCACAGTATTCTAGTTCAATGGTATGTTTAATTCTAACCTACTATACTGAACTTGGATATATTCTATGAGTAAATGACAAAGCACTTTTGTAAGTCGTTCTGGATGAGTGCGTCTGCTAAATGCTGTAAATGTAAATATACATGTAATCCTGCTGAGTTTGTTTGGTTTTTTTCTGTGTACTTAGGGACAAGATTAGGACCTCTAGAAAGTTAGACTAGAAATTAATTGCTTTTTTTTCCCTCTTAAAATTGTCATTATTGTGGTGACCGTTGTTGGCCAGAGAAGCATGGGCCCCCCTTTGAGTCTTGGTTCCTCTCAAGGTTTCTTCCTCATGTTCTAGGGAGTTTTTCCTTGCCACTGTTGCCTTTGTCTTGCTCACTGGAGGCTTGGACTTGGACATTTGTAAAGCTGCTTTGTGACAACTGTTGTAAAAAGCGCTATACAAATAAATTTTGATTTTGATTTGATTGACTTAGTTGAAGTGATATGGAAGTTGACAGGAAAGAGGATAAGCTATTGCACCACTAAACTATTTTCTGTAAAGAGAACCATGTTTACATGTGGAGTGACACAGAAGTAAGTGGCATATTTACTGATAGCATATGAGAATACTTCAGTGTAGTAGCCCAGTGATAACCAGTCAGAAGAGAATCTGCCACACTGAAGTGTCGTTAGAAGAACTTCAGGTAAAGCCAACATGTTAGAGCTAAAAAAATGAAATACATGTGTTTTGAAAGCCAGTTCTGAGCAAAGCAGTAAGGGTACAACCTGTACTGTCTTGCCTAACATGTCTCTACCACAAAAAAAAAAAAAAAAAACAAACAAACAAAGATTAATTATTAGAAAATTATTGTAATTATGGGCACAGGAAAATTCAAAAGGCTAAAACCTTGGCATTCACACACCCCTGTTGACCCTGACTATCCTGACCCAGAGAAGTCACCACTGCACTGGAACTCTCATGTCCATGTCCAGAATTAGGCTTCCAGCAAGACAGTAAAGGGGACTTTACACAGAAAAAAAGTAATATTGTCTGAAATTAAGTGCGACAATAGACAGCAGTGGTGGGTGTTATAACATAAAATGTCTCACCAACAGCAGCTGACACAACTAGTGTGTGCAATATTTTAATTTATTACCTCGTTATATGGGGGACATTTTGAGCATATCTGAATATCTGGGGGTAATGTGTCTCTCACAATATAGACTGTGCCTATAGTCTAACATTAGTTTCTTTGCTATAATACGCTCGCCGTGATAGCAGCTAATTAGCGTGCAGACTCGCCCCCATTAAACGAGCCACAAAAACCAGCTAGCTAGCAAGCTAAAGAGTAAACCTAGCTAGCTAGTTCTGCTTCATACTGGCTCATTTGACATACGAGTTTATCTTTCGCTCATAATGCATTAATGACATTTACCATCTCCAGTTAACAATTTACTTCAGGTTTTGGTCTTTTTACACAGGTTTTTACCATAGCGTTTGTGTACTCAGTTTCGTCGAATAGTTAGCTAGCTAACCTAGTGCCTGTGTGTGTGATAGGTAGGACAATTCTTGATTTCTTCGATATCAAAGGTAGACCTAAAATTCTTCTTTATGTCTTTCTGTATGCATCTATGTACGTTTGTATGTTTGTATGTATCTATCTCTCTATAGGTATGTATTGTTATGTATGTATCTGTGTATCCACCTACAGGTATGTATCGGTAAGTATGTATCTATGGATTTATCTATCTGCACGTATGTATCGGTAGGTATGTATCTATCTATCTCTCTTTAGGTATGTATAGTTGTTTATGTATCTGTCTATACATCTATAGGTACGTATCGGTAGGTATGTATCTATCTATCTGTCTATAGGTATGTATAGTTCTGTATATATCTGTCTGTCCATCTGCAGGTATGTATCTGTATTTATCTATCTGCACGTATGTATCGGTAGGTATGTATCTATATATCTCTCTGTAGGTATGTATAGTTATGTATGTATCCACAGGTACGTATAGATAGACAGTGAGGGAAGCACATTGTAGGTATGTGACCTACAACCTTCACCTGTCTGTCTTTAAGTGGGTTTCCCCTAAGGCTGGATTTTAAGGCCCTGTTTTGGGTCTACACTGAACACCATCAGTCCATCCAATAGTCCATCATTTTAGCCATTCATCTACCCACCTCTGCCCTGAAGTCATTCCCCTCAGTCCTATCTTAGCTAGGTCCTCCCTCCTTGTTTGATCAATCTCCCTCTCTTTTTCTATCTAGCTCTTTGTTTTTTCACATTGCACAAGAAACGTTTGTGCGCAATTAGACACACGCACGCACGCACGCACAAACACTCACGCACACACACTTGTGCTCACACGCACACACTCGCGCACACATGCACATGTGTACACACACACACATATGCTGTACTGACTCTGTAGTCTAACTCA
Organism: Electrophorus electricus; assembly: GCF_041902795.1. Classification (NCBI taxonomy): domain Eukaryota; kingdom Metazoa; phylum Chordata; class Actinopteri; order Gymnotiformes; family Gymnotidae; genus Electrophorus; species Electrophorus electricus. The sequence goes on along the minus strand of NW_027658693.1, from coordinate 322,760 downwards.
GAGCATTTTAAATTGAAAAAATTCCATTGAGATTAAGATGCAAAACCACATCTTTAATTTGAGAAATTAACATCAATAATGGATGAACTATACAGTAATAACTGCTCAGTTTGTTCTGAATCCTCTTATTTAAAGGGACCATGAGTAACTGGCCCCATGTCTGCTTGTTTCTCAGCTAGCTGTTTGTCATTACGTTATTAGATCCTGCACTAGAGAGCTAGCAAAGGTCTAGAACAAACCCATTTAATACACAAAAAGGTCTGGAGTAAATGCCTTCACGTCACTTAGAGTGTGGCCTCCTTACAGACTGTCTCGTAGGTGTGATGGATGGAGAGAGAGTACCAAACTCCCTCTCATTAACTGTAAACCTGGAATATATTTATGATGGCCAGTAACCTGAATTTCCAACACCCTAGACAATGCAGACTCAGTACGGTATGCTGCCTTCTCTATTCAATTGCCGTTAAGGGTTCTTATTGATGGGTTGGGATTATAGAATTATGGTGTATTAACAGATTATTGCTTCTGTGTGCTTTGGATGGCATGCCCAAATCCACCTGAATATGTCAAAGCCAATCCAGGTGGTGTTTATATGAGTAAGGTTTATATGAGTAATCTTCATCACTGCCCAAGCGCAGCTCCAAGCGCAGACATGACGAGCGTGAAGAAGTGGGCGCCTTCGCCTCTCCGGGTCCTACACCTGTCCGCCAGGCTCTTCTCACACCCACGCGCTTCCAGTCAGTGGGGGCGGCCTCCCACGACCCCCGCCCACAGCACTTCTCGCGGACGTGCAATGCTGTGCACTTCCTGTGTCAAATGTATGGGTTTGGCGTGCCATTCTACAACGTGCGCTATCATACCAACACCAATGGCTTACTCTGTGTCAACTACAGCGTGCTGGTACCAGGGTTATCCGAACCGTTCTGCGGTGCTGCCGAAGTTCTCCCCTGCCCCAACAACAACAACATGGAGGAGGAGGCCCACCACACCGCTGCCGAACAGGTCCTCAAGGCCATGGGTCATGCCTAGAGTTACTGCTGTTACTTCTCAATTTGAATAAGCTTGGTTCATTTTGTTGTTTGAATTCTCATATTTACCGATGTTTTATGTTTTATGTTATGTTTTTTCTTAAGTTGTATAATGTTTTAATTATGCAGTAAGAGTTTCCAGTTTGTAAATGCTTTTTGTGGTTTTTGCATGTAGATGAGTTCACAATTTTGACTGTGTTGCACATTAAAAAAGAAAGTTGTTGGATACATGTCTCCCTCTTTTCCCACAGATATTAAAAATGTTTTCATTGACGGGGGGGGGGAGCTTTACACCTGTCAAAGCATAATGCAAGTGTCCTAATGTGAGCTCGGGCAGGACAGAAACCTCCCATGGAGCAGAACAGCAAAAGCTTGTTTAATTTTCATTTTCAGTACGTATACAGACCGTGAAAATGGGGCTTCTGGCTTTTTGGGTTTTAAGCAGGAAGTGTCAGAAAAGTTACCACAGGGATAACTGACTTGTGGCGGCCAAGCGTTCATAGCGACGTCGCTTTTTGATCCTTCGATGTCGGCTCTTCCCATGATTGTGAAGCAGAATTCACCAAGCGTTGGGTTGTTCACTCACTAACAGGGAACGAGAGGTGGGTTTAGACCGTCATGAGACAGGTTAGTTTTACCCTACTGATGATGTGGTGTTGCAACAGTAATCCTGCTCAGTATGAGAGGAACCGCAGGTTCAGACATTTGGTGCGTGTGGGATTATGACTGAAGGCCTCCAAATCAGAATCCTCCCGGACCCCAGTGAGCAAAGACACGTGTGAACGGACCAGGGATTCAGCTGCAAAGCATGTTTGTGGAGAACCTGGTGCTAATTGACCTTAAATGACCTGATTCTGGGCCAGGTTCTTGTGAGTGGCAGAGCAGCTACGTTGCTGCGATCCATTGAAAATTAGCCCTTGATCCAATCTAAGAGATTTAGCCCGAGGATGGGGGCTTAAGTGTGGTCCCTAAAGGGTCAGCTGGTGCGCTGCATTCCTGGAGGTCTGGAGCTCCGGAATGTAGCGTGGGACATGGTGAGGAGTGTGTCCAGGTGAGTATGTGCTGTGCTGGGCATGAGTGATGGAGCATAGTGCCCTGGAGGTATGGATGTTCCATAAGGGGAAATGATGTGGAGTGTGTCCAGGTGAGGATGCACTTAGTCGAAGCTTTCTCTCTCCTCCTGCCGTATACTCCCCAACTCGTTGCAGTGCCGACGTAGAGCATGTGGCCGCACGTTTGCTTGCAGCGTCCAGTATTAGTATATCCTATACACACAAACCCCATTCAACCGCCCAGCACGGCTGTCAGAGGGGGTGTGTGACTGTCAATCTACAACAGGTGGTAGTAACACTGAAAGAACTTTTTTAAAGCCAGAATTTACCGAATTTATTTTTTCACATTACATTCTATATTACATAAAGTCATTTACTTCAGATCTCAAGGCAGAGCTGTATGGCAAATAGTAAATTGTTAATACAGATTTTTTTTTGTATTATTAATAGGTTAATAATATTAGTTTATTCGATCAAGTAGGCTAACGCTGGGTATTGTTAACACCATCAACTACAATGTGTTTATTTCCTTACCTTTATTTACATTCTGAGTGTAAAATCTCATATTTACGTAAACATTCACATAAAAGATTCACAATCTTTTCATCATGACTGGGCATACAGAGAAACCGCTTTCCCAACGCATCAGTCCGGCGGGATCCCAGAGTTTAGAGCATGGACCCCTTCAGTGCACTGGTAGCCTTTACCAGAGCTGAGCTCAAGACCTGCACCACTGGGTTGAGCTCCGGTCCCGGTGACCAGAACAATTTAATCAAATGTGTTGTGTTTTTTGTTCCTCTCCAAGATGTTTCAGACGCCGATATTCAGATTTGAGTCTGAGCAAGTTGAGAAACCCACAATGAGGGTTTCTGGGTGCTCTGGAGGAGCATTCAGAAGTACTTGTGACTAGAGAAACACAGTCAATCACATAAACAAGAAATAATGTCAGTAATGTTTGCAGCAGGTGTTTCAAATGTGCCCAGACTCATATTCAAAAATATCCATGTTTCAACAGTTTGAAGGAGGCCATGACACTAACAGTCTGGTGGAAATTCCACAAGATATCAAACTCCACACTCACACAAACTAGTCATTCTCCCATTTGGAACAATCCAGACTTTACCATGAACAAAAATATTAAACTTTACCTCTTGGATAGAAAAAGGCATTACACACCTTAAACATATTTATCATAAGACTTCTTTCATGTCACGCCCACAACTAGCCCCATAATATGGTATAGAAAGCCCCAGTTCCTACAATACCATCAGCTAAGATCACCTATGTGTTCAAAAATCAATTCCGATACCTACATCCATATCAGATTTTATAAACAAACATTCTTTATACAAAAAACCTATTATCTAAGATATACAAAATAATAGTGAAATCAAATCTCACAGTTACTCTCCCATCGAGACAATGTGAGGAAGATTTATTACTAGCCCCCGATGCCACAGTTTGGATTAAAATGTGTAATAATAATTACCACATGACAGCAACACTAACCCACAATGCATTCAGTACAAAATAATACAGAGTACATTATACTACACATTGGATGTTTAAAATTGATTTCACAAGCTCAGCAATCTGTACATATTTTACTCAAAACACAGCTGACGATTACATTCACGCCACGTGGCAGAGCACACCTATCAAGCAATTTTGGCAAGTCATCATCACCAACATATCCCATGCTTTAAATAACCATATCCATCCAACACCATCTTTATTTCTCCTAGGAGATATATCATCAACCAATATGACAGGATACTATGTATAACATTATTATATTGATATAATAAAAATATTATTGCAAAAAAACAACAAACAAAAAAAACATACTCATGAACTGGAAAACAAAAAATAATATTAGTGTCACCCAATAGAAAAATCTATTGATAGACTATATATCAATAGAATAATTCTATTAATTATTAATCAATAACAGAACCAATCATCTAGACTGGACACCATTGATAAAATCCATACAGAGCCAATCCATAAACGATAAATATCACACTCTAATACGTGTACATATACAATCCAACATACATGTACTCGCACATAACCATATACATAGATACATACATACATACATACATACATACATACATACATACACACACATACACACACACACACACACACACACACACACACACACACACACACACACACACACATACACACACACACATCATTCCTGTAATGGTGCAGATGGCGAATACTTAAAAATATTCTATATACATTTTGCGTTTTTCTGTTCATCTGTCTGTCTTTTTTTAATAATAAAGCTCTAAAGGTCCTCTGATGGGGGGTAATAAATTAATATATTTATTTCTCCAGATTTCTAACTCTGAGAGAAAAAAAAAGTCCTTTTACAAATTGCACCTCGTTGTGGACCTCGGCTAAGTTTACATTCCAGGTGATTATTTTAGAATTCAAGGGGAGGAGCTGCAGGAGTTGGAAGAATGAATTAGGAAAAAAGAAGTTATCAGAGCAATAGAGGAATGAAACCCACGCAAGAATCCTAGAGCCGATGGTTTACCTGCTGAATTTCATAAGGTGTGCGTTAGTGAAATTGCTGATCTTCTAGCTGATGTTTTTAATGAAGCATTAGATGGGGGGCAATTGCATGATTCATTTTATCATAGTGTGATATCATTAATATATAAAAAAAAAAGGAGATCCTTGTAAGTTGGATAATTGGAGACAGGTCAGCCTATTAAACTTGGAGTACAAAATTTGTGCAAAAATAATTGTTAATAGGATGTCAGAAATATTGACTGATATCATAGAGTTGGAACAGATATGTGCGATAAGAGTAAGATACATGTGGGATAGTTTAGGAGTAATAAGGAATTTGGTTATTGAAGGGTCTGAGAGGGATTTTTATATAATAGGACTGGATCAGAAAAAGGCCTTTGATTATATTTCTAGAGACTACTCATGGTGTACATTGGAACATTATGGATTTCCAGAGAGGTTTGTAAATATGATTAAATTATTGTATAGTAAATCAAAAGTCCAAATTAATGTTAATGGTGTGTTAACTGAAGATTTTGAAATACATAGAGGGGTTAAACAAGGATGCCCATTGAGTGCTGCATTATATGTCATCGCTATTAGCCCACTATTATATAAAATTAAAAATGATCAGCAATTACAAGGTGTTCACATGTTAGGTATGGAAAGATGGAAAATATCTGCGTACGCAGATGATGTGACGCCTTATGTCAAGAATCAAAATGAGTTTCATATAGTTAAGAGGCACTTTGAAATGTATGAAGTTGTGGCTGGAGCAAAATTAAATGAAAGTAAAAGTGAAGGGGTATGGATAGGAGATGGGCAACCTGTACCAATAGATGTAGAAATAAAAACTGAAATTAAAATATTAGGTTTGATGGTAGTAAATGGTAGATGTAGCGAACGGAATTGGGAGAAAAAGGAGTGTGAAATTAAACTAGAATTGGGAAAATGGAGGGTGTCAAACTATAAGACTAGAATACAGGAGGTTAAGACCTTTATTTTTTCGAAATTGTTGTTTTTGGCTACGGTTTTCCCTCCGGATGAGAAATGTATTAAGAGGTTGAATAAAATGTGTGTTCGTTTTATTTGGGGAAATAACAGAGAAGTGACAAAAAGGGAAATTATGTACAAGTCAAAAGATAAAGGCGGATTAGGGGGAGTTGAGTTAGCTCAGAAATTAGAAAATGCCTTTTGCAAAAATGTAATGAAAGCTATATTTCAGAAAGCAATTTGGGTAGGAGATGTAAATCAGTGGAAAGAAAAGAGGTAAGTCAAGGAAACATGCTCCTTATTTTAAATTACTATATGGAGATTTTTTGTTTAAATATAGGCAGCTTAATATTGATTGGAATAAGTCCCCAAATAAAATGATATATAAAACAATACAAGACTGTGATTTTGGGGGAATGTCAATTATAAGGGTCTGACAGTGACAGAATGTGAAACCTGTGTTAAAAATGTACAGTCTAAAAGTATCTTGGAAAATGTTCGAGATACTGCATGGCTTATATCTGTTGGAAGATTGCCTGTACGATGTAAAATTGCATAGCTGATGAAATGATAGAACATATATTACTGCAGTGCACAAGGACTATTGAAATTTGGGAGAAAATGAGAGGTATTGGGTTTAAATGGGATCGTAACAGGAAAAGTATTATGTATGGAGTGTTTAATGAGAATTTGACTGAGAATGTGAAGGACCTTTGTTGGATGATTGTTTGTGTGCCAAATTCGAAGATTTGGAAAACACGATGTAAGATGATTATTGAGCAATGCATAATACCTGCAGAAATAGTTTTTAAACAGATTGTGTGTGAGTTAAAAAGGTTGAAGACGTTTGATATGAGAGGAAAAATTCCCTGGACTCTTTTGGACATATAAATGGATGTATACCTAATTTACAGATGTAAATTGTATTGTTAATTATTAATGTATAGAGTGAAGGTAGTCTGTGTCCTCTGGTAGATATTGTTTGTGAGGTTTTTGTGATGGAGTGTTTGTATTGAATTGAATTGAATTTTCTTAATAAAGTCAATTTAAAAATGGAGAAAGGCGGTCCTAGAAACATTATTTATTTACATGAGCTTTGAACGAGAGAGTGGGATCCATAACTCCAAGATCTTTAACCGTTAGATAAGATGTGATTGGGAGACCATTGAGGTTCATTGAGTAATTAGACAGTGGGGACCTAGCTAACTCTGGGCCTAATAGAAACACCTCTGAATGTCTCCGAATGTTAGAAATTAATTAAAAATACTAATGTCAATGTATTTACCACACATGCATTTAGGACATGTAATTTTTTCAATTATGCTTGCTACAGAATTAACAGTCAAACGTTCAGTGACTTTGCATGCAGAGTTGTAGCTTATTACTAGAACTGTGGCTAGAATCAAAATCAACGCTAGTGTCGTTCCTAAAGCCATTAGACTCCTGAACTCTGGCTAACTCCAATTCCAATTCAGATTCCAAAATGGGCACTTTTATACATGCTTATAGACAGTCACACACACACACACACACACACACACACACACACACACACACACACACACACACACACACATACATACGTACATACCTATCTATACACACACTCACACATTGTTTTGCATTGGACTAGTGCTGTACTAAACCAGCACTGTACTCTGAACTGTTCTGGCTGCTACCGGTGACTGCTATGTTCAGGGTAGCATATCACTGATTGCTATGCACAACTCGCTTTACATATGCCCAGTACTGTGTACTGTACTAAATTGCACTGTCTACTCATTTTGTATTTTGTATTTGTCCTGTCCTGTCCTGTATTTATTATTGTTTATTTAATGTTTATTTAATGACATTTTGCAGTATATTGGACTGTTTGCACTTGTGTAGCATGTTGTCTGTTGCACTGTTGTTTTTATGTTGCACCATGGTCCTGGAGGAACATTGTCTTGTTTTTTTTGTGTACTTGTATATAGCTGAAATGACAATAAAACCTCTTGAACTTGAACTTTTTAACAAAATGTTTAATTAATAAAATATTTTATTGTTTAATCCTTTAATGAACCATCTTGTTCTTCAGGTCAGTGAAGACCTGCCAAAAATACTGCGGGTCATTGTTAATCTGCAGCATCTTGCCACTCATGCGGTTAGCAATGTCCAGGGATCGGGCCCAGAAGGCCCCTTTGTTTTCCTCCACCAGGAAAGCTTTGGCTGGGTAGCTGATCTCCTCACACATGTAGGAGCAAGACACATACAAGCATGTGAGCAGCACGGCCTGCAACTCCTCCTTGGTGGCCACCTCAGCTGAAATGATGTCACGGCACAGCATGTAGAGAAAGACCATGGTGCTTGGAATGAGGAAGCTTTGCTCCTGCCATTCTGTCAGTGTCACGTAGCGGTCCACAATGCGCAGCCACTGCACAGGCTCGTCAGCAGTCAGGTCCTTCAGCAGGCAGCAACGCCGGCACAAGAACACACCCAGGCATGTGAGCAGCTCGTTGGTGGAGGACTGCATGAGCAGTCTAGGCATGCTTTCAGTGCTGGCCTGGCCCAGCCTTTCAGGCTTACTCGCAGTGGGGGACTGGGTTAAAGAAACATCACAAAAGACAGTTCACAACTGAAACAGTGGGCTCCATTTAAACTCAACCCAAAATTATCCCAGTGATTCCAGACTAGATCTTTTTTTTGGTACAATCAAAAAGAATTGTGGTACAGCATTAAACAGATTTAGCCCCAGTATTTATAAATTGCTTCTTTGACACACTTACCATCGCTCGACCCAAGATAAATAGATGGTGTCCTGATAATGGAGGAAGACCCATGGATGGTGTCATCTGAACTGACTGACAGGTAACATTTTTCACACCATTGTAAGCAGTCTACAGTGCTTCAATCTCCTATGAAAATGAAAACAAGGAGTTAACCAGGATCTCACAAGTGCACAAAGCCATTCTTTTAAAACATAACATGAAAGTGCTAGTTAGCTGCAATGATAGTGTGTGTGTGTGTGTGTGTGTGTGTGTGTGTATGTGTGTGTGTGTGTGTTTGAGAGAGAGTGAGTAATATATCCACTTTACCCTAAGCTGATGCAGGTTTTTCATCAGTCCCTCCATTCTTTGAAAGATTCCATCCACATTTTTTATCATGCGCTGCCGTATGCTTGCTCGTGATTGGCAGGGCCTCGTTTCATGCCTCAGCATCTCCAGGTGTGAACGGCCTTTTGGTGACTGGCAAGGCATCTCCTGCCCTTCTTGCTGTGAGGACAATGATGTCACTCTCTGCTTCTGACTGGCAGCCTCTAAAGGATCCAAGGATCCAAGGATCAACAGTCTTAGTGTCCTGACTGGCAGAACACAAAGGGTGCAAAAAAGTTGGTAAATATCTGAGCCTGCTAAAATTCTATTTATAAAAACACCACCACCACCACCAGAAATATACTGTTTAACTATCATAGTGCAACAATTACTGTGTAACGGAGTGTAACAAATTCTTACCATCTTGAAGAGCAGCATCAGCCACTTTAGCTTGTCCTCCCACATAACCCTGCCCACCAGTATGCATGTAGGCTTCTGATTGGTCAGTTGGGATAGTAGGTGTGAGAACATTTTCATCATCACTCTGTGAATCTCTCTCTATCGAACCAGACTCTTCTGATAAGGAGCCATCTAGGGACCAAAGGCATCAGCCATAAGTACCACAGAGAGCAAATCCTATGACATTGTATACAAACAAAAACAAACATGGGCTTACCTAGACGACCGACTTGATTACCGTGCAACCGTAGGACCGCAGACCTAGAGGAGATGTCAGGAGTCCAATCATTGTAAGTGCATCTTTGAAATTCTGCCTTCTCTTAACAGCATTACAGCAGCATTAGAAAACTTTCAAAATCCTGAGTACTTACGGAGCTGTTGATCCTTGCTCGGTGGCTTCAATGCCTCCAGAGGCCAAGGAGATGGTCTTTTCTAACAGGTTCTTCCATCTGTGGAAACATCGCTAAAGCCATCAGGTCCCAATTTCTACAACAGCACAATGTTGTTAAAATCATCTGAACATATGGGCATAGTATTCAAAGAAATACTTGCCATATTTCTGAGCTGATTTTGCGGGAAATTCAAATGGTTATCCATTCATGCACAATATCTACTTCACTTAAGGCTTGGTTTCTATACTTCTGGGTGCCTGGTTTGTCATTTAAACCATAAATGGCCCGACACCATAAATGTAATCACAATACAGACACAGCAGTGCTGACTGGTTGACCTTGATGACAAGATGGTGGGTCAGAGAGAGGAAAAAAAACAAACTCACGTGTTTTTCTCAGAGGAAGTCCCAGCCACCAGCTCGTATATCTGTCTCTCTGATGTACTGATCACATACAAGGCCTTGTTATCTGATAGAGAAGAGCAGGTTGTCAAACAATGTATTCAAAGTAACCCACATGCAATTTCTAACTGGCTTCTTAATTTTTTAAAAATAAAATAAAGACATAGTTATTCCAGACCCATTCATCTATTCTGGCTATTCATAGCTGTAAGAATAACTACAAATATACCTGTAGCCACAGATCTGACAAGAGATGAATCCAAGCGAACAACGGGGCAAAAGGTGGTTTTGAGGTGCGTGTTCCCACCCCAAACCCCACCCAGTGAGCGCGCTGGACATCGCAAGTTCAAACGGTCACCTGGACCCCTTTGGAGTAGCACCAACAGGTCTGAGAGAAGCAGAGCATGAATGTCTGGAACACACACACACACACAGAGTGAGAATGGACCTGTCAAGTAATCATTTGCAAGAGGAAAAACAAAAATGTATGCAAGCTTGCACACAGATCACTGAAAGCATCCATTCACATTAAAAGTCCTTGAAACATGTGCATACACACGTATGAGCATACAGGCAGATGCAGGTGCACACACACACACACACACAGTTATTCAGACCATGTCATGTGTGAGGTAGCAGGGAACCAAATAACTCCAAGTCAGCATAGCACCATGCTCTCAATAGCTGCATTCCCCAGAGTGAACAGTGATTTGTTCAGCTGTGATGATCTCTTACCTATAGCTTTATCTTTACTAACTTTCCAAGTCAACGGTCCTTCGTGGATCATTTTCTTAGTGGTCAGGTCCAATTCTACATAGAAAAAGAATATAGTTAATAATTCATACTCTGGATCAGGTGCTCCAAGACCAGAGAAGCTGTTTGGAAGGCAGATGGTGGATACATAGTAAGGCCGTACCTTGAACTGAGCAGCGACAGGACTGGCCTGCCTCTCCAGAGGGGACAAGTCTAGCCTGCGCTGATAACGGCTGAGCAGTCGCCGGTGCTCCGTCTCCCTGACGACCTCATTGACAGCTCGCAGTATCCCACGGCAGCACGCCTGTGCCCTCACCAATGGCTGCAGGTCTGGAGAACCAGCTGTTGTGGGGGCACATACTAGTGTTAATCCAGGAGAAAGGGTGTGTGTGCTTGCCTCCTTGGTAAACTGGTATGTGTGTGTATACTGAAGTGTTTTCATGGTTCAATACATTGTGTGTGAGTGTTTCTATACATGCCTTCTGTGTGTCTGATGATGTTATCCAGCAGCAAGGGGTATTTGGTGAGTCTCTGCATCTCAGACACTAGAAGGTCCTTTAATTGTAGTCGGCGGCAGTGAGGGCTGGCTTCACATTCCTAACACACACACACACATACACACACACACACACACACACACGAATGAGCCAAGGACATCTAAGTCCAAATGTGGATTCTGTTGACAGCAACACCAATTTATACCTAAAACAGCATCACTAGAAGTTATGTGCTGCAATAAAAGTCAAATATAAAAGACTGGATAGTCTCCAATTCAAAGTATGGGTCAACCAATTCACAACCCAGCCCACTAACAAATATGGCAGAAGCTCTAGTGTTTGTAGGTTTGTCCAAAGGCTTTATACCTCTAAAAAGTGTTACCTGTATAAGGTGCGCGAAACGCGGGTCTTTGCATTTATTTTTAATGAGCTCCAGTGCCTGACTCTGCTGACTGCACAGGTGAGACACCTGCTCCTGGAACTCCTCTCCTGCAGCGTCTTCAAACTATCACGCACACACACAAACACATGAGCTACTGACATATCAAGTAAAGCAACAAGTATATCCCACACTACACAGAACAACCCCTTCATTTTAGACAGCACCAAAAGATGATGTGAACTAGAAAGGGAGTAACACTAGCCAGCTCTCACTCTAGACACCATGATGTCTCCGATGCCTTGAACTATAGAAGAGTCCCTCAGCCTCTTCATGGACTCACACAGATTCGCTGAAACACAAATGCAACACCACAAAACAGAATCTGTTTAAGCGAGCCAGTGTATATGTGGTTTGTTAGAAAGTTGTGTCAGTGGGCAACAGAACTCTACTCGTGTCACGAAGGCCACGGCAGAAACAACATGTACAGCCTCCAGTCCATACCTGCTCACAGTAATGGCATGGTGCCGATAGCTGATATTGTTCTGTCATTAAATTCTCAGTTTGGGTGGGTTTTACACTTCTTTAATCTTGATTATGATTTAGACACCAAGTAGGCTTCAGAAATTTAGGTTTCAAAACACACTAAGACAAATGAAGCGGATTTGCATGCACACACACACGCTCGCACACAGAGAGACTGACCATGAAGACTGTAGACCTGGGGCAGGTTGGGGAAGATACAGGAAAGTTCTTCGACGGTCAAAAGGTTCCTCATCTTCTGGAAGAACACCTGATCGAGAACCCTGAGAGTCCGCAAGTGAGATGCTTCCGTTGTGAACAGCTCTGAGGAAGAGGATATAGCAAAGTCACTACAATTTCTTACAAACGTTACACAATTCAGAATTCCACATTTTCATGAGTCAGGATAGAATTATCATATGTGCATAATAAATAGAATACTGTATGTTCAAAAGATTTAGTAGCTATTTAGTTTAAGTTAGATCAGTAAATAATTTTTTTCATTTTACATGTTAACTGTGTACTGGGAGTTGTCTTTTATAGTCAGTTGCTGTGCACCACATTTGCTGTTTTACCATATATGACAGCCTGCCGTTCGATCTCCCGGGAGCCGAGAGAGGCGAGTGTGTGCGGCTCCACTGTCTCCTGCCAGTTCTGACAGTGGACCGTGTCCTCTTCCAAAGGAGGTGCATCAGGCAACAACGCCAGTGGTGTATCCACACTCCTACAGGAAGGGAAGGAGGCATGGAGAAAGAGAGAAAGAGAGACAGAGCTTCAGCAGCAACTTACTAAGATAAATCAAGGTGACGGATATGGATGTTAAAGAACTGGACGGCAGGTGTGCATGTGTGCTCATTAGCATCAGACTAATGAGGTGTATATAGTTATAATTACATCTCAGTCATGCTCATGGATCTCTGCGTCCTGGTGCAAGGCGGTGACATACCTGTCCAGAGTAGATGCTGGAGGCCGGACATTCATGGCTCAGGAACCTCAGCAGCTCTTCCACTAGTGTGTCTACTGAAATATCTTGAATGTTGGATGATCTCTTTAGTGTTCGTTTCAGTATCTGTTCATTCAGCTGAAGAACACCTTTTCTGAACCCGTTATCAGACGCAACAATGGTCCTTAAAAATTCCACATTACCTATTATGATGTAATAAACCGAGGTGTGAGAGCTGCAGTAGTGATCTAAGCCAGTTAGCTAGCTAGCTATGTTCTTGTCCAGACACTTTAATGCCTCATGGCTGGTGCAATGACACAATATTCAACATTTCCCTCTGATTCTACTTTTAATTATGTGACATTAGCTAAGCAACTATAAAGCTACTCTTGTCCAAAAATGCTAGTGTCGTTAGACATATCAAAACGTATCAAACATAGCTTTAGCTAGGCTAGCTAATCAGACCTTCTATGAAACAATCACAACTTAGTAAATTCATAGTTGTTAATCACAGTAAAGTGTTTTTTCTTTTTGTTGTTTAAAAAGAGTTACCTTGTTACCTTGCTAGCTAACAGTTAGCTAGTAACAATGCCTTCAAAAGTAGTTCTCCACTGATACAAGATACCTAAGAGAAGTTTGGCTCGGAATGTGACTGATTGAAAAACAAAAATACATCACAAATAGCGTTATGCAATAATACCTAAAGTGCATGCATCAAATACAAACAGTCCCCAATGCAAACCTCTTTTACAAGGCAGCTATTTAGCATCTGCTACTTCTGCAAAACAAACCCAGTCTTGCATGTTAGTGTTAGCTATCCAGCTAGCTAGGCATTGCTCCAGGACAGGTTTTAGTATAGCCAAAATAATTTGATTGCCTGTTAATTTTTTTAAAAAGTTGATGTAGAGATGTGACATTTTACTAAGCGAGCCCTGATAAAAAGCTAATAAAATAGCTAAGGGCCAGATTCTGTTATATCATTAGTTAGTGTCATGTCCGTTGATGCAGGAAAGAAGAGACAGGAAACAGTGTGTTACCCTGTGGCCTTTTATTAATGCAGAGCTCTGGAGATGTCACTTCACAACACAGTGCGAGTGAGATCTAAAGCATAACTTTGCAACAGACAGACATATTTCTCTCGCCTTGTGCCACTTCTGCTTTTGTGTTTTTCCATCTCAGCCGTCACCTCTGTTTGACCGTCTCGTACACATGTCTTCTTGCATAATCACACATATGCACGTCTAGGGCATTTCCTGTTATGTCTGGACATACAGTAATTATTTTATTTATTCAAGCATTAGTCCTATTCCATTCTGCACATTATTCTCTACTAGTGTAAGCTTAGCATTCATTTAATTTCTGAAACTCCACAATTCCCCCTTTTGATCTCTACAAAGAGATCACCAATCACACTCCTTTATTCTGGCATCTCCTGTCTCTACGTCCCTTTCCCCCTGTATCAGTGGCATCATCGTGGTACCCTCATGCACATCTTTCCTTTCTATCATAGCTGAAATTAGTCTAACCATTAACGCCCTAATACATGGAATACAGCAGCACCCGCATGTCACAGCAATTCCCGTGAATGTGGCTAATGAAACCATCAATGACACAATTAAGTCTTTCCACTGACCGAACCGGCTCACCATTCAGGATTCCAACTGGTTGTTTATGCCTGAATTCTCATGCATTTCCTCTGATAGGGTCTTCAAACCATCCAATGCTCTACTAACCGACCCATCCGGAGCGGTATTATTAGGAATGAATGTACAACACACATCCTCAAGCATAGCGCAGACACCCCCCTTTTCCGCCAACAACATGTCTAATGCCATACGATTTTGCACCGCCATCAGTGAGGTTGGTCCCAGCTGATCTCTAAGTCCTTCCACTGCATCCCTAGTCAGGTTGGCTAGCCTGAGGACATTATAATGTACATAGTTAATCCGATCCACATTTTTATTTGGAGTAATGGGGAATAATGCAGAAAGTATCGGAATATTCTCAAATCCCCCTGCTATCTGGTCTGCTAACTTATGTCTGTCCGGAACTCCGCGAGGTATTCCTATTGCATCTATGTATGTGGGGGTATTCCTTGTTAAATCAAAATGGTATGCCTCTCGCTACTGTCTTGCTGCATCAGTTACCGGGTCCCTGTGTAGTTTTTTGCCTATCAGTAATAAAGGAGCTGCTAACCTGACCATGGCGCATGTCGCCTCCGAATTCTCTGGCATGTTAACAACCAAAGTCATCCTTCCACAATAATCATACAATCCTGCTCGTGCCCATGAACCCACAGACTCGTTCCCAGTGACCGTGCGGTTACACCATTCCGCCGGGATGTGCGCCAAGCGTACTTGAGGTGTGCTTGAACTTCTAACGAAGCACGTGTAGTTCCCCTCCCCCTTTTCGGGTGAAAATAGTCCTGTCCTGGTTCTGTTACTGATGGTGGGGAAAATAACGCTCAAAGTGTCACAATTCTTAGGGTTTCTTTCCTTAGTCAGGCCAATCATGCACGCATAACCCTTGGGGTCTTTTTGTGGGAATAGGGGTGCCGGGGTGGTTATAAGTCTGGGTCTTGCGGCTGCACATGCTACACATCCACCAATCTCTACCCCCATTCTTCTTCACCGTCTTGTTGTTAATGTTTTAATCCTTTCCTACTGCCATGCTATTATTTAACCCAAGCGTGACCAAACTGTAAATGGAAACACACAACACAATACACCAACAAATAATCAAACAACACAATTGTCCAGAAGTCATCACTGGTGTTCTGTTCTTCTTACTTCGGGGTCTAAGGGTGGACTACCTTGACCCTTTTGCTCCCGGGGATTATTCTGCCCCTTCCGGGTCAGGTGAGTTAGGTGATGTTTCAGCAAGGTCCCTCGCTGTCTCTTGCAGACTCCTCTGCGGTGACTCTGCGGCGGCGCACTGGCTCAGATGAAACCACGTTTCCCCTTTACCCTTCAGGCGTACGGCGTGGCTGGTTCTTTCTGTCACCTGGAATGGACCTGTCCACCTCGGCTCACTCCATTTTCTCTTGATGACTCTCAGCAGCCCCCAGTCCGTAATGGGTATCGTCTGTGTTTGTCTGCTCCCCGTCCGGTCCCCCTCCTGTGTGGAGAAAGCTGAAACGATACTTTGCAATTCATTAAAGTATGATGTGTGTGTGAGATGTTTTTCTTTTCTCATTTATTGTTAAGGGTCCCTGGGGTCCTGGAAATCCTCAACCTGTCTGCAATTCAAAAGGGGTAAAACCAGTTGTTGCATTTACTGAACATCTAATTTGCATTAATGCCAAAGGTAAGGCATCAACCCAATTTAATTTTGTCTGTGCACAGATTTTGGCCACTTTGTTTTTCGCATTTAGATTCATCCTTTCCACCTTACCTTGAGACTGAGGATGATACACTGCCCCAAATGAATGTTTCAGACCCAGCATTTTCTCTAACTCCTGCAAATTGCGCGCTGTAAAATGAGTGCCATTATCTGATCTCACCTTTCTCTGAAACCCATGGTGAGGAATGTACTGGTTCACCAGGAACTTTACCACTGAAGCACTGTCTTCCCGTTTTGTTGGCCACGCTTCCGGCCACCCTGTGTAGTTGTCTACGCACATCAATTCGTACCTGTCACTGTTAAAGCTGGAGACTATGTACTGGTGAAGGTGAGCTCTTACTTCAGTTTGCTACTTCTACATGTATATCTGTCTGTGTTGAGACTAAAACAGGAGCATGTTTTTACACACACACACACACACACACACACACACACACACACACACACACACACACACACACACACACACACACAGATATATATGAGCTGTATGTGTGGAATATTTATTCTGGTAAGCCTGGTCTGTGATATGTAATATACATGGCTGTGAAATATACTGTACAGTTATGGCTGCCTTTCCATGATTATTGGTGACTACTCTCTCCTTTAGAGATTACCTCAGCCAGCTCTCAGAGTCTGCAAGGCCACGCCTTCAGCCACGCCTCCCTGAGTGATGGACACCCCAGACGCCTATTGATGCACAGGCAGCTGCATATTAGCCTGTAGGTTCCACCTTCTTAGTATCAGGACTGGGTGGGAGTGTGTGTCACAGACCTATAGGTCTTCCCAGCTCCAGCTCTTGGAAGCCAGTATGCTCAGTGAGGAGTGTTCACTGCCTCAGTCACCCTGTCTCCTCATTATCAAGCTCCTTATGAGGTGATTCAGGCATGGTGAGGCAGAAAACCCCTGAAAATATGCAGGGAAGTTTCCTCAGAACTTGAGCTCAGTGTTCCTGAAGTGCAGTTTGAAATGAAATAAGGCTTTTCATTTTTTCATTCATTCATTTATTCAGAATCATGTCTGACTCATGTATGACTCAGTGTTAAAGGAAAGTTTTAACACAGATTTTGTCTGGGTACACACTTTGCAAACTTCAAACTGCATGATTAGCAGACAGTATTGTAGCTATTCAAGTTTATGATCAATAATGTAAGGTAAGTGTGTGTTAACTCTGGGTGGGTCAGGGTGTATTCTCCCCTAAACATACTTCTGACATAATGATTTGTTTAAACACTACAATTCTCTATATCCTAATAATTACTGCCACATTTTAATAACCTGCAATACACTGTAAATACAGCATTTGTAAGCTTTAAATTTACAAACATGAACAATCATACTATATCAAATACATGATACCCATACCTGTGACATAGTGTTTTGAACAGACATTTGCTGCCACACCTGCTATTTTAGCAGGCTAAATAATCTGCCTTCTGAAATGCTAATATGCTTAATTTCATGCAAGTGCTAGTGTTCCTATTTGCTTGCTGATGTGCATGGAAGCGCCATATTATTATTATTATTATTATTATTATTATTATTACTATTATTATTATTATTATTATTATTGAGTCACACTGCTATCAAGTTAGCTGGTTGCTCTTAGCTAGTAGTGTGAGCAGGACAGGGGACTTGGGGAAGACCCAAAGGGTGAGGTTTGTGTGTGTACATTCACAAGTACTGGTGCACAGCCACTGACATACATAAACACTGCTATCTGGATCTGGAATTTTTAACATTAATGTACAGACTATTCTTTCTCCTTAAAAAATTCATTATGGTAATAATTATGGCAGTGTATGTTCCCCTGCAAACAAATGCTAGGCTGCAGGCTGCACGATGCTGCAATCAACCAGCTGATGGCAAATCCAGACAGTGTTGTTATTGTGGCAAGAGACTTATTGTAAATGCATTGCCATTAATTGAGAGTCATTTTAAAAGATATTTACTCTCCCACTGCGCATACTCCCGTTTTCATAAATTGGCAAATATACATGTTGCTGCTTGTCACACAAACTTTTGTTGTACACAAGTAATAATGAGAAAAGGACTCATCATATGTTTTATGATATAGCTAAAGCTATGCATTTATCGAGAGGATTTAACACATTACAGAACACATCTAATTAATCCTTTCCATGATTGACCCAAGGGCAGATAGCAATTATTTAAGTATTCCTATGTTTTAATTTAATAATAAAAATGACCATATGAACCTTTTTGCTTTATATTTGTTTATATTCAGCTGCCTTTATAATGACAATTATTTATGACAATGACAATTTACAATACATTATCAGTGAGTGGTATAATTAAAGTAAAATCATTGTTAAATAAGTCTCATTCTTGTCTCAGATTCAAACACTACAAAATCTTGGTCTTTGCTTGAATGATTTTTTAATGGTCCTGACTACAACACTATCCTTTGATAAGCTTGGAAGTTGTACACTACTGTGAGAGGAAGTTACATTCAGCTAGGAAAGAACCAACAATCAAATAATATACACAGATTAAGATGGTCATTAAAGATCCCAAACTAAGATTAATGCACTAATTAATAAACTACAACTTGTTTGCAGGAGTTCATCAGTGTTTTATCATTGGCATAGGTAAAGGGGTTTTCAGGCACAAGTTAAAAAAGGCACAAGTTGTCAAAGCATAAGAATAATGACCATAATGATCATAAGAAAGCCTTTCTGAGCCAAAGATCTGAATTAACAGGGAATAACAGGAGCACTTGCAAAACTGTGCCTAAGTGTATCCAGAAAGCACTGTTGGGCTTTTGTAGGAAAAAAAGGTTACACAAAGGTTACACTGATAAAACAGTTTAATCTGAACGAAGAATCAAGACCCAGGAGCTGTAAAAGAATAAGTTAATCTCTGCATTGCTCTCTATATAGGGGGAGTTTTACAACATTGGAGTGCACAAGAAACCCGCTTTTGCCCCGACACCATTTTCACTGCCACCTGATGAAAGCAACATGCTGTATATGGGCATCTCTGCCTTCACTGCCAACTCACCAGGCTTTGTGTAGAAAAATGCAGGAGCACTCACACTCAGAATCACAGATGACATGGTGAGTTTAAACCACTCCTTGCCATCACTGAGGGAAAGGTGTGCATGTGGTTACCTTACAAGACCAGGCTGTTTAGTTAGAAGACTGATAAAGAAGACTGATAACTTTATACTGTTCTCCCAGTGCACATTAATAATCCCTTAATAGTGTAATAAATGAATGGACAAATAAATGATCAACAGTCCCTGAAAATGAAACAAACGTTTATCCTTCCAGATTCCCAGAGCCTCTCCATATCGTCTGAACACCAAGACATTTGAAGCCTTAATTCCGCAGGTATAAGAGATCACTTTCTGTATTCATCACACAAGCATGCAGAAACTGCTGATTTTATATTCTCACATAGGTTTCCTAACACAGTAGACTTTGAATCTTAAAGGAATAATAAGGTTTAAAGAGTAACAAATAATATGATCTCATTAGCAACACAACCATATTTAGATGAAGAATTTCCGAAAAGAACAACATTTCACATGATGATGCTTGGATGAAATGTGTTGAAAACACTGAGTTCTTTTGCTTTTGGTGCTAAAGGCACTTGCAAGTACACCTTACACAGATTGATGGTGGTAGTATAGTTGGCATTCAGTTAAATCAATTAAACTTTGGACAGGGGTAGATTTGTCCTTCATACTGTTATTCAGCACAGGTAATAGCCATTTTGGGACTTTGTATCACTTTTGGGAGGCTGCCGTGTTCTCCTTAAAGTACCCAGGTTGAAGAGTGCTGGGCCCAGGAGTATTATCACCTGCTCCTGCATTTCTGCCGATGAAATAGTGAGACGGATCCACATCCTGCCTGCTTATTGGGGACGTACTGTTCTAGCAGCTCTTCCTCATCTGTCCATGCTCATACCATGGGTTGCTGTACTGTTTCCATGCTTATGTGGTACTCTTTCCGCAGGATGCTATGGAACTTTTGGTGCTCCCTGCTCCTCTCTGGCATTTGTAGCTTGACCTTCCTGGTGATTTTTTTGCAGTCCACGTCACTTTGCCAGGAGCTTCCTTTTGCTGATTAGCAGAAGCAGGAATACCTCCTGTCCTGCCAGGCTTTTGCAGTCATATTAGGCACATTGACTGCTCCGCTCTTACCTGCTTTCTATATCTTATGTTTGGGCTACTTGTGGAAGTGACATGAAAGCAGTGTTATGTTTATGTTAGTGTGGAGTTTGATATCTTGTGGAATTTCCACCAGGCCATTAGTATCATGGCCACCCACAAATTGTTGATCATGAATGTTCTTTAATTGATTTGACTGATAAATGGTAAGTCTGACTTTTAGATCATATAAGAACACCACAGACAACTGTGTGGCACATCACTGTTAAACCTCCTGATTGCAACCCGGGACATCGTGAACTGTACAACATGACCCTCAGACAATGATCTCTGAGTGAAAGCGATAAACATAATCATCTTCATATCATCACTTTCTCTACAAGTTCAGTGGAAGAGATGTCAGTGAAAGGGAGTTTTAATACCCTTTCCATTTTTAACTTTAATAAAAACACAGACGGAAAAATTCCAGAAAGTGAGACAGAGAAAGGAAACTACACTTTAAAATGGTGCTGCCCTCTTGACTTACAACTGTAGATTATTGAAAATATTACAAATGTCTGACGCCAAAAGGGATTGTGTCAGTGTTTCACTACTCAGTATTGCATTTGGTAGACAGTATAAACAATTAGACTATGGTTAAAAAAATCACAGAAATAAAGCAAACACCAATATAATCTTGAACCACCTAGTGCCAGGAAACATTAGATTACTGGAACAAAATCTGACAACTAGCAGAACAACTTTTTAACCAATGATGCAGATGCACTTTTAGTGGATTTATTTATCTGTATTTCAATCCACTAATTTTTTTCACTTGATCTAACATTACATTTAAGACCGAAATCCTGTTACGTCTCACAGAAGATTCCACTGATCAAGCTGCTACTTACCCATCCTGGTCCTGGAGTACCTTTGCTCTGTACACTTTAGTGATGTCTTTGCTACCAACAAGCCTATTTTAATCCATCAGATAGTAACCAAACGCTCCTTTGCTGCAGAGCACAGAAATCATTCAAATTTGCAGTCAACAGATACATCTGGGCCAGATTTTGGATCAATTGACTAGGCTGGAACTGCACATATACTGTATATGCAAAATTCAAAATACGGGGAGTGGTTGGTCTCTTTTGCAATCAAATCTGAATACTATGGAATTTGTTTCACATTTGTTTAATTTGACAGATTTTAAATGGATAATTGACATCACTAGAAAAAAAGGAATAAACAACTATATGAAAAGGAACAAAACCAAAAACAAAGGAAGACTTTAACACACTTGCCCAAACAAGCACTAAATCTGACAAAAATAGATCAACCAATGACATAGCTGTGAAGGAACATATTAGCCATTGTTTTCTTGTCATCAACAGTAATTTTAACTGATTCTTAACATACTGTTCAAGTCTTCAACTGATTTGCTCCCAACATACGAATGGGTACAAATATGGTTCATTACCCAGCTGCACAAATTGCTTCTGACATACTGGGCAGCTACAGGGTTCTTCTCCCGTGTGGATTCTGACATACTGGGCAGCTATGGGCTTCTTCAGTTGTGTGGATTGTCTTCTGCTCCTCCATGTGGCCTGTTTCACCAAAGCCCTTCCTGCAGTATTTGCAGCACTATGGCAAGCGGACACCCTTGTGTGAGCGTTTAGGTGCTTCTCAAGAGTCTGGGCAAGTTTGAAACACCTGCCCCAAACATCACTGACATTATTTCTTGTAGGTGATTAGCCACGTGTCTCTCTAGCCACAAGTACTTTTTGATTTATTTGTTTTTTTTAAATAGGTAATTTTATATATAATGGCAACAAATGACATTTTGAGTTTTATGACAAAACGTGCAAACAAGCTGGCCTGAGAGGTGTGTAGCGGGATATGACTCAGTGCGTCTCTGGTGCTGCTTTTGATGAGTACAGTGTCATGAGTGTGTCTGTCCAGCGGTGCAAAGAGGGGATACAGCAAGGCATGGCATGGTGTTTATTCATTCGTTTGCATAGAAAATGAAGCCTTTTCACATTGTGGAACTACAAATATGGCGGTCTTTTTTGTGCGGCGTAGTAATGACATATGTTGTGGAATTTTGAACAAACAGCAAGTCAGACGTGATTAAGAGAGTAATTTAATAAGAAAAAGAATAAAATAAATGTTTGGCTCTCCTCAGGTAGGGAGCCCCGAGTATACAAAACCGTGGCTAGTTATACTACTCCTGTGCTGTCTTTAACCAATCATCTTTTCTTAAGCAGCTCTTCTTTCCTTTGTTGCTGTGGCTATAAGCCAATCAGCTCTCAGCTTGGTTTTTTCCACAAACCAACCCAAACTGTCTCCAAACAGTGTGGGTTGTGTGTCAAGTTGACCTTGATGTTAACAGTTCCTGATACATGTTCAACTTAATCAGCAACAGGCGGATACAAATGTGCAAACAGCATTATTAATTTAAGAACAAAAGGATCAGTGTGATTTTATATGAATCACATAATACATAGTTTCGTATCATTTTCCATCACACGTAAAAACAGAGTCTCACCGTATTGTCGGGCAGGAGGATCTGGACTCATTTATTACTTAATATCTTCCCCCATCTAGCGGTCATTAGAGGTTAGTCTTGAATTGATTTCTGTCGTGCAATATTTTAGATATAAATGTTTACATTTTCTATTACAGAACACGGCAAAGTATAGTCAACCAGTTCTAACCTTTTGAGAAAAACTTTAACTTCAAAGTAGGTGAATCTATTTACTTAGATTGAACCAATCGGATCACAGTTTATTTACATAGCATCAATGCTTTGAGTGCTTTAGATATAAGGACATCATGGCGATCTTTCTGCTCACACCTCAGTCAGTCTATAATTCTGTACTATGTGTTTCTATAGCTTCCAACTTTCACGAGTTTCTTGAATCTGTGGAGAAAAGTGCAGACTCAGGTACTTTCTTATTTGTGAACTTTTATACATTTTATGTAATTTATTTATCATCTATAATGTTTTATTACTTTTCATTTATAGATATAAGGACACAAAAACAGTTCATATACTCAATGAATTGTTACAAGATAATCTTTTCTAGAGAATGTTTACCATTTGTTAAAAGACTGATTTATTTCTAAAAGTTTATGCAGTGTGTTAATTTGTCACATGGAGGCAGAAGGGGTGAATCTGATATACCCCTCTTCCATCATCAACTATTCATCGAGTCCTCCAGTGGAGCTTGTACAACCAAAGAAACGCATACAGCGGTCACCGGCGGTTCTAAGTTACATCTAAAGAGGTCTAGGCCTATACACACTGTTCCACCTGAGGTAATAAAATGTTTTGGGGTAAAGGTATTTTCATGAGGCGATCTGTGATCTAATTATAATAGGCTTTGAAGCTCTCTGCAACAGGTGCAGAGTGGTGCAAGACTGTGTTTGAAAGCATAAAGAGGAATAATGTTTCTGGGGTATCTTAAGGCCTTTTTGGGTCTGTAAATGCAGAGCAGAGGCTCTGATGCAGGTGGTTTCAAGGCCTCTGTGGAAGTCTACGGCAGATGACTCTGGACTGTTCCCGTGAGAAATAGCTTCCTAAGTATTGGGAAAGATCCCGGCTTTTAAAAGACGTGAAAGCCTCTTCGAGAGTTCTGTGGCTAAGCAAGGTTCATTATCTTACCATAAGAGCAGGGTGATACTGACCTGCAACATCATCTTGCAGGTGTTTGATGGTATGAGTTGAGATCATCTTTGTTAAAAACAAAAAAAACAACAACAAAAAAAAAAAAACAGGAAAATCTTCCAATAGGATATACTGGGGTCAAGCTTCAATTTGTACAATGATAGATCTCAATTTGCATATATTGAATAATGTATGGTTGAACACAGTGGTGGAGATTTCAAACACCAGTATGTAGAGAAGGTGTGGCAATCACATAATCAGTTGTGAAAACTGGATAAAAATGTGTGTTCCTTGTGTGATTATTAGACATATTCTGGACTATGCCTCGTTTGTATGTAACGCTGAGCTCAAAATAAATAATGGACCTACTACTCTCTTCAATTAATTCTTGAGTCTGCATCTTTATTTTCTGTTTAAAGAGGACTTAATAAAATTACTGGAATGTGGGCAATATCTAGTAACACAGTGCCGAGTCTGCTAAACGTAGATCCCAGCCTTTTATATGGCCTCTTCCCTTTAATTCTACTGACTATAATTAATGTAAACCTTGTCGATTCTGGTGTTTGCTGTATAGAGGTAGCGAAAACTTTGCTAAAACAATGAAAAATATGCATCCTGTGAAAAGTTTATTGAACAATATAACATTGTTCCTTACCCAGAGCCATAACACGTCATTGATGGAAATCACACTGATGTGAGGGCGGTATGGGCCAACTCAACTGTATTTCCTGATTGTTTTATTCTGCAGGAGGATGTGGTCCAAATATTTAAAAAATCACAGGTTTGTTTAAGAGGACATAGTCGAACAGTTTGGGCTTACTGTTATTTTAATACTAGTGGTAACTATTAGTAAATACAACAATCTGACCATCCTCATACTGCATTGAGGGGTGATGGGGTGATGGTACCAGATGATGTTTAGGTATGTGGTTATGTTAATTTATTTTTGTTCCTTTATATTCACATATTTTGCAAGTGCGTATGTTATTGAGTTTAAAACCATCCATATATTAAGCAATTATAGAAAATACAGAAACTGCATGAGACTTCTCTTGACTTGCTAGAAGTTCAGACTGTAGCAAGCTTAGCATTAGTAAATGGAATAGGTGTCATTTTAAGGATTCATTTAAAGTATTCATGAGGTATTTCTCCTAACATCGATGTATCGACAGTACCAATAAAATAAATAGCATAACAAGAATTACAGGTGTATAATAGTGTAGTTACCCACAATGGTTGAAGTGTTTGAAAAGAGTTGTATAAAAGAATAGTTGGTTGGTTCGTGGCATAAAGTCATGAAACGGTGAAATGAGGTCATAAAAAGAGTGTTTACAGGGGAAAGTGCTTTAACATTGAATTAGACAAACTAATAACATAAAACAAGGGAGTTTAGAGATTCTGTGTCCTTTCGTAATGATTTGTGCATATGGCAGGCTGCTGCAAAGGATCCTGGGTAAGCTTCAGCAGACCTCAGTGTAAGATATATTAATAATATTAATCATAATAATACTATTCAGAGGTTACTTGACTAGTAATCAGAATGTTGCTAGTTCAAGCCCTACCACTGCCAAGTTACCACTGCTGGGTCCCTGAACAGCAATGAATCCTCAATTGTATTATTAATACAATCCAATACACATGCCTAATGCTCAGCTGTCAACTGCAAAAACTGACATTCTGAGCATTCGAACAGTAAGAGGAACAAAAAGAAAGGAGTCACCGACTGTACACGTGTCAATCATTTAGCCTTTTTACATGTTGTTTTAGTTTACTGTAATCAAGGCCTGAAACTGGAGTCTATGGACCAGGCAAAAATATTTCAATTTTTAATGCGTTTTTATTTTTTCAGTTTCAATGTTTCAATGAGACTCAGGAGACTCCAGCATAAGCAGAAGCTCCAAGTTGTCGATCTCCAGGAGCAAACCCGTCCCTGCAAGGTTGGGGTGCATGTTCTGGATCACGGGAAACAGACCATCGATCACCCAACATCTGCTTCTGCTCCTGCGGAGGTTCCAGATCCAGCACGGAGGCAGTGAGAGGTTCCTGGCCCAGAGATTGGTCTGCAGCGGGCCTGATGGTACTCGGCATGTATTGGAAATGCTGTGGCTGAATGCTGTGCGTAGCCCAGCGGGTGCTGGGGTGGAGCTGTGCCAGTTGCCTGCTCGGGTAGCAGGTAGCCCAGTTCTGAGCCTGTGGAATGGCCATCATGAAGTAGCCGGAGGGCGGGGCGGGCTGGTAGGGGTTGAGCACTGGGTTGCGCACGGCACTCACGCTGGCCATGCGCTGCATGTACTGGTGGGTGAGGTGGGCCTGCCGCTCCTCCTTGCGCTGCGCCAGGGCCACGTACAGCGGCTTGGTGCCTACGATGCACCCGTTCATCTCCTTCATTGCCTCGGTGGCCTCCTCCGGCGAGGAGAAACACACAAAGCCGAACCCTTTGGAGCGGCCGCCCTCCGTCATCACCTTGGCACTCGTGAATGTCCCGAATAGAGAGAACTCTTTACGCAGACGCTCGTCGTCCAGACTGTCGTCTAGGTTTTTAACGTACAGGTTCACTCCCTGGTAGCGAGTCGTGCCGTCCTGCTTCATCTGCTCAAACTTGCGTTTGAGCTCTGTCTGCCTCTCGCCTTTCTTCTGGGCACGAGCCACATACAGCTGCTTCCCATTCAACTTCTTCCCGTTCATCTCATCCACAGCCCTTTTGGCATCCTCGTGCCTCTCGAAGCTCACAAAGCCAAAGCCCTTGGACTTGCCGCTCTCGTCTGTCATGACGCGACGGCTCAGCGTTGGGCCGAACTTGCTGAAGATCTCATTTAGCTTGTTGTCGTCCATGTCCTCCCAAGTATGAGATATTATTTCCATCAGGCTCAGGACCATCTCTTTAGGATAAGGTCAAGAGAAATCTCTTGGAATGTGGTGTTAACAGGTTCCAACTGGTGTGGGTGTTTTATATTACTTTGCATATATTGACAAATGTATGGTTTGGATGCAATGGACGTGAAGACAAACGCAAATATGTAAAGGAATGTGGGGTGAATACATAACCACTACTGAAAAATGTATGAAAATGTGGGTTCTCTGATTTTTAGACATTCTCCAGAGGGTGCCTCAATAATGCGTGTTAATGTTAACCTACAATAAAGTACGTGCACAGTTATGCTATTTAACCAATTCTGAAGTCTGCATTTTTATTTAATATTTGAATTGAACTTTAAAACTAGCCGACTGGGCACCTAGGAACCACATACTGTTGCTATGTGCAGAGATGTGGGCTTGCAGCCCATTGTTGGGCAGAGTCCATCGCACTGCTCCAATAGACCTGCTCTGACTGCTACTTTCCCACGTCGGCAGTCGAAGTCGTTTCTCCTTCACAATGCTTTTCACCTGGTTGGCCAGTTTCACCGTCTCAGTAGACAAGCTAAAAGAAACTGTTGGCAGCCTCTCGTTGCTCCTGTAATATGACCGTCGCCAGACCAGAGAGTGGAACTGGATGGCAGTGTGGCACTTGCAGCTGCAGTTTGTTTGCTTCAAGATTTAATACGTGTAAGTGACCTTTGCTTCTCGTCCTGTCTTTACTGGTTTGTTAATAAGGTCATTTGAAATTGTGTTGTACATAAAGGAATATTACAGAATTATTCTCTATTTTAAGCTACACTGTGGGGTTTTGTTTTTTTGATCTTTACATTTATATTAATGCAACCCAATACACTTATCTAATGATCAGCTATGACCTGTAAGAACTGACAATCTGAACATTCAAACTTTAAGAGGAATAAAAACAAAAAAATGATCAGCTGTTCATGTCAAAATCTGTAATATGTAATAGAAATAACTGTAATATGTTCAATATAACTGTAATATGTTCAATTACCACCATGTAACATATAACTGTAAATATGTCAATTGCAAGATGGGACTGTACATTCTGTACATACATATATAAATATCCATATATACATTGTACATATAAACATTATATATATATATATATATATATATATTGTACATGCACTATTAATATATTTTTGTATATATATAGAATATATTTCTCTATGCACCCCTGTTTTTCTTTTTCCTCAGATTGGACAGAGCACTCAACCATTTCACTGTGAGTTATACTGTGTATGACTATGTATGCGACAAATAAACCAAACTTGAAATGATTTTACCTTTTTCTGTCGTTTTCATTTTAAGCTTAGAATAACCAAGGCCTGGACTTTGTAAGGTGGTTTTGAATCCAGGTCAGCTAGGTGAGGACACCAATAGCTTACTGGGTAAGCAGCCACACTCTAACAATGGTGGGCTCGTGTGCAGAACAGTTAGAGCTTGGATCAAGCAAAACAAGAGGAAAAAACGAAACACCTCGGTGAGCGTGGAAAAGGGGAGAACAAAGAACGCCACGGAAAGAAATGGCAAC
The DNA here is from genome assembly GCF_041902795.1 of Electrophorus electricus. Taxonomy (NCBI): domain Eukaryota; kingdom Metazoa; phylum Chordata; class Actinopteri; order Gymnotiformes; family Gymnotidae; genus Electrophorus; species Electrophorus electricus. Next base: position 294,195 of record NW_027658693.1, on the reverse strand, counting down.
CCCGATGCACTGGGGAAAACTCGAACTAAAAGCTCCCAAACAAAACCAGAAAACGGGGAGAAACTTGAATGGCTAAGGGAAGCCTCAGGAGAGAGACAGACTCGAGAGGGGAAAACTGGAGAAGGGAGGGGACGTGTAAAAACACTGACACCCTCGCAGAACAGAAAAGAGGCATAGCACAAGGGCTCACAGACCTCAATACCCAGAGTTACCGGCTAGGAGCTTGGCTCAAAACTTTATCAAAAACCCAGCACTGAATGATTGGGTCACTGGGCTTATATAAGGTCTAGCCCAGCTGTTGGGTGTTGATCCTGATCAGTGGCGTGGTTGACTCGACGCCTCCCTCTGGTCGAGGGGGCCTCGGCCTGGTGCCAACCCTTACAGGCTTTATGTCTACAGACATGGCAAAAATATTTCAATGTTCAATGCATTTCAGTTTCAATGTTTATTTTTTTCAGTTAAAATGTTAATTTTTTTTACTGCTTATTCTTCCATTAGACAGCCAGAAGCGCAGCACTGGTTAAAGTTTTTGAGCGGCTTCCTGCGCGCACTGGTCCTGGAGCACAGCGACTGCCTCATCCACCTTAGGGTGCAGAGACTCAGGAGACTCCAGCATATGCAGTAGCTTCGAGTTGTCCAGTTCCAGGAACATACACGTGATCTTCCCTGCAAGGGTGGGCTGCATGTTCTGGATCAGGGGAAACAGACGCTCACCCAGTATCTGCTTCTGCTCCTGTGGAGGTGCAGCAGCCAGCATGGAGGCACTGAGAGGTTCCTGACCCTGCACATGGACCGCAGCCAGCTGCACGGGCACCTGGAGCTCTGCCCCCAGGTGCTGCTGTGGGTTGAGAAACATAAATGTTTTATAATTGATTTGACTGATAAATGGTAAGTTCGACATTTATATCTAAGGGCTGTGTGCCCAGGTGTTGCTGTGGGCTGTGAACGCCTGAGGTGGTTTTGTACTGTGGTACTGCTCTCACCAGCGACGCCTTGTTGGCAGCTTCCGCGCTGGCCATCCCTGTCCCCGGAGCCTCAGATGCCATGGTCTGATAGGCCATCGTGCGTGGGACCTGGCAGGCGGTGGTTGGTCGGATGGCGCTGAAGGCCTGCGGGCAGGATGCGGCTGGACCGATGGCACTCGGCATATCCTGGACTTGCTGTGGGTGGACGCACTGCATGGCCCAGCAAGGGCTGGGGAGGAGTTGTGCCAGCTTGCTGCTTGCGCAGTAGGCAGGCCAGTTCTGAGCTTGTGGAATGGCTTCCATGTTGTAGCCGGAGGGCGGGGCAGGCTGGTAGGGGTTGAGCACGAGGTTGGGCAAGGCACTCACGCTGGCCGTGCGCTTCATGTACTTGTTGGAGAGGTGGGCCTGCCGCTCCTCCTTGCGCTGCGCCAGAGCCACGTACAGCGGCTTGGTGCCTACAACGCGCCCATTCATCTCCGTCATGGCCGTGGCGGCCTCCTCCGGCGAGGAGAAACACACGAAGCCGAACCCTTTGGAGCGGCCGCCCTCCATCATCACCTTGGCACTTGTGATGGTCCCGAACGGAGAGAACTCCTTACGTAGACGCGCGTCGTCCAGACCGTCGTCTAGGTTCTTGACGTACAGGTTGTCTCCCTGGTAGCGAGTCATACCGTCCTGCTTCATCTGCTCAAACTTTCGTTTCAGCCCTGTCTGCCTCTCGCCTTTCTTCTGGGCATAACCCACATACACCTTCTTCCCATTCAGCTCCTTCCCATTTATCTCATCCACAGCCCTCTGGGCATCCTCGTGCCTCTCGAAGTTCACAAAGCCAAAGCCCTTGGACTTGCCGCTCTCGTCGGTCATGACGCGAGTGCTCAGCGTTTGGCCAAACTTGCTGAAGATCTCCTTCAGCTTGTCGTCGTCCATGTCCTCTCCAAAGTTCTTGACGTACACATTGGTGAACTTTTTGGCCCTGGCCCCCATCTCAGCCTCTCGCTCCTTGCGAGACTTGAAGTGGCCAATGAACACTTTGCGGTCATTGAGCAACATGCCATTAAGTCTCTCAATTGCTCTCTCCGCAGCCTCACGGGTCTCAAAGTGCACAAAGCCGTAGCCCTTAGAGCCATTCTCGTCACACACCACCTTGCTGGAAAGGATGTTCCCAAAGGCAGAGAATGTGTCGTAAAGAGCTTCGCTGTCAATAGACTTGTCAAGGTTCTTGATGAAGATGTTGCCAACTCCACTCTTCCTCAGAGAGGGGTCTCTCTGGGACCACATAATTCGCACAGGTCTGCCTTTGATGATGTTAAAGTTCATAGTGTCCAAAGCACGCTCAGCATCTGCCTGCTGCTGAAAGTTCACGTATGCGTATCCAAGTGAGCGGAGGGTCATCGCGTCCCTGCAAATCCGTACGGAGACTATTGCGCCAGCAGGACTGAATTTCTCGTATAGCATGGCCTCGGTAACGTCTGGATGAAGGTCACCCACGTACAACGAAGTCATCGGCGAACTTGGAGCACTTGGATTCATTTTCGTGAGGATCGTCGGTCAACCTTTCTGGAAATCGTAGTCGAAAGTAGTAAATGAATAAAATAAAATCGTAAATGATTTAACCAAATGATCTAACTGCACGAATTATAAAACAGTTTGAAACAGCAATTCAACAGAGCCAGGCAAGTGTCGACCGACCAAAGCGATCAAAGCAACACTTTAGCTTTAGATTCAAATACATGACAACTTGGTTGTTACGTAAGAGTGCTTTTACGTAAATGTTTATTTTTAAATATTATACAAACGCTATTTATTTATTTATGAATTATTCAATTATTTTAACTTATAACGTTAATAGCGTGAATGAGAGGCTTTAACAACGCCTTATATTTCAAAATATTACCTAGTCACAGCATTTTCCAAAAATCGTCCATATGCTGCTCACACTGAATCATTTACCGCATGGCTCAGAATAAATACTTTTAGTTTGATAAACGCAGCAACATTCATTTTCTTTAGCCTAATGCTCGGCAAAAAACATCGCATTAAAGTTAATTAATGGGATGAAATCAGTTTGCCTTGGAGCAGGCCTATGTTCTTTGAGGTTAAAAATAATCGCCTGGATTGTAAACCTTAGTAGAGTTCCACAACGAGGTGCGATTTGTAAAAGGACGTCTTTTTCTCTCCGAGTTAGAAATCTGGAGAAATAAATATATCAATTGATTTCCGCCCATCGGAGGACCTTTAGAACTTTATTATTTATTCATTATTTATTTCTAACTTCTCACTGTGTCCAACTATATCGGGTGTATAAAACGTATGAACAGACATAAATAACGTGGGGGAAACGGGAATAGGGGAGAGAGGAAAAATAAGACGAACAGAGACGAAACAGACAAACGGGAAATGCAGATAGAGTATTTTAAGTATTAGCCACCTGCACCATTACGGGAATGTGTGTGTGTGTGTGTGTGTGTGTGTGTGTGTGTATGTGTGTGTGTGTGTGTGCGTCTGCGTGTGTGTGTGTGTGTGTGTGAGAGAGAGAGAGAGGCTATGTGCGTGTGCACTGTATATGTACACGTACTAGATTGGGATATTTATCATTTATGGATTAGCTCTGTAAAGTCCAGTCTAGGTTATTGGTTCTTATTGATTCATTCTGAGATTTTTTTCCATTGATATGTAGTCTATCAATAGATTTTTCCATTCGGTGACACTAATATTATTTTTTGTTTTCCAATTCATGAGTATGTTTGTATTTGCAATTAATAATGTTATATATATATATTATCCTGTTTTTTTTCTATTGACACATTGGTTGATGACATGTCTCCTAGGAGACATAAAGATGGTGTTGGATGGATAGGGTTATTTAAATCATGGTACATGTGTGTGATGACCTATTGCCAAAATTACTTGATAGGTGTGCTCTGCCACACGATGTGAATTTAATCGTCAGCTGTCTTTGGAGTAAAGTATGTACAGACTGATGAGCTTGTGAAACCAATTTTAAACATCCAATGTGTAGTATAATGTAATCTATGTATTATTTTGTACTGAATGCATTGTAGGTTAGTGTTGCTGTCATGTGGTAATTATTATTATATATTTTAATCCAGACTGTGGCGTCGGGGGCTAGTAATAAATCTTCCTCCCATTGTCTCGATGGGAGAATAATTATGCGATTTGATTTCATTATTATTTTGTATATCTTATGTGATCGTTTTTTTGTATTAGGAATGTTTATAATACTGATATGGATGCAGGAGAGTTTAATGTCTCTGAACTGATAGTTGCTCTTACCTGCTTTCTATATCTTATGTTTGGGCTACTTGTGGAAGTGACATGAAAGCAGTGTTATGTTTATGTTAGTGTGGAGTTTGATATCTTGTGGAATTTCCACCAGGCTGTTAGTATCATGGCCACCCACAAATTGTTGATCATGAATGTTCTTTAATTGATTTGACTGATAAATGGTAAGTCTGACTTTTAGATCTTTGCATAATGTTTGCTCTATGTCTATCCATATTCTGTCTGATATACTAGGTTTTATCCATTTTATTCCATATTGTAGTTGATTTGCAATAATCAACAACAGTTCTGTAATGTTGTGAGTTTGATTCTATGTGATTTATTTTTCCAGTAGAATCAAGTTATGATGTTGTCCAAAGATTTTAGACAGGTTGGTGGCACTGGAATAATTGAAAACAAACAATTTCGTTTAGGTAATATTCTCATTTTAATTATTGCAGTTTGTCCGAAGAGCATAAGGGGCAAATTTGTCCATCAATGAAGTTTGTCGCTTATTGTTTTAATAATTGGATGACTATTTATTTTGAATAACAGACAACTGGGAAGAGAATTTAGTACCCAGATATGTAATATGATTGGTATTCAGGGGGATGGGGAATGTTTTTAATTGCATCATAAAGATATGCTGCTAATATATAGTATAATACACAAATATCCTACTGGAGATACAATTTGACCAGTTATGTGTGATTTTCTGTGATGATCATATAGAACACCACAGACAACTGTGGCACATCACTGTCAAACCTCCTGATTGCAACCCGGGGCATCGTGAACTGTACAACATGACCCTCAGACAATGATCTCTGAGTGAAAGCGATAAACATAATCATCTTCATATCATCACTTTCTCTACAAGTTCAGTGGAAGAGATGTCAGTGAAAGGGAGTTTTAATACCCTTTCCATTTTTAACTTTAATAAAAACACAGACGGAAAAATTCCAGAAAGTGATACAGAGAAAGGAAACTAGACTTTAAAATGGTGCTGCCCTCTTGATTTACAAGTGTAGATTATTGAAATTATTACAAATGTCTGACGCCAAAAGGGATTGTGTCAGTGTTTCACTACTCAGTATTTGGTAGACAGTATAAACAAGCAGACTATGGTTAAAAAGATCACAGAAATAAAGCAAACACCAATATAATCTTGAACCACCTAGTCCACAGGAAACATTAGATTACTGGAACAAAATCAGACAACTAGCAGAACAACTTTTTACCAATGATGCAGGTGCACTTTTGGTGGATTTATTTATCTGTATTTCAATCCACTAAAGTTTTTCACTTGATCTAACATTACATTTAAGACCGACGCCCTGTTACGTCTCACAGAAGAGTCCATTGATCAAGCTGCTACTTACCCATCCTGGTCCTGGAGTACCTTTGCTCTGTACACTTTAGTGATGTCTTTGTTACCAACAAACCTATTTTAATCCATCAGATAGTAACCAAACGCTTCAAGGACACTTGCATAACCATTTTTATTTTTTCATAATACTTGTCCAGGTTTCCACTATTATGTTCAAACCATACATTATTCAATATATGCTAATTGATATTTAATAGTTACACCAACAAGTTCTTGGTACTATTATGTTCAACCTGAACTACTTCTATTTTTTTAAAAGACGATCCTATTCTATATCACCGGATGCCCATATTGTTTCTTTTGGTGATCTCCATATTGTTTCTTCCAGTGCTTGGCCGGGATGTCCCATCCTTGAACTAAGGCTCTCCCTTCAACGGAATCCCCTAGAGGCTTTTTCAAAGAGGCCTCCTGAAGATTTATGCTGAAGCCTACACTGGTCTTTCCTGCATGAAACCAGTTTATTCGGCACCATCCATACTTTTCTGCTTACAATATCATTTTATTACCTCAGCATTTTCATTACTAATTTAAAAATCAATCACTTTATACTTCTAAAGCTTTCACAGACACATTTAGACTTTTCAGCACTCTCAATGTCCAAGGCTAAATGCTACAAACCACTCATACCCAAACAGAAGAAATAGCCCAAATATAGCCACACATATTCCTCCAACCTCTACATACTTCTAAGCTATATATAACGTTTAAAGCCATTAAAAGCAAAGTTATGAACATTTAAAATACACCTTGATAACACAGTTTATAGCTCTTCAAGAATGTTTAGTTGTCATGGCAACTATTCCTTTCTCGACTCTGTTTTGTTTTGGGTTTTTTTTGGCATACCTTTCTTTTTCAGTCATGAATTCCCTTTTTTGTTAAAATCTCCTCACCTTTTCTACAGCGCTTTCTCTCTCTCTAATTTCACAGGTAATTGTCTCTTTCCTCCAAGGGTCTGCATCTCACCTGGACCTTTTCCTCTTTGCTACTTCAGCTCCTGTCGTAGCTGAACATCAATAGTTTAATAGTTATTAGGAAATATTACTTAAAACAAAACAACAAGAAAACAGCAAAGAAGGTATATGCAAGTATATGTTCACTGTATTGTGCAACTGTCATGTCAGCAGGTGGACAATTTTAGCTAAAGTTAGCATTTCAAACATATATTTTGATATTCTAAAATAATGTTTATTAACTCAATATTTCATCACAATGGGGTGGACATTTTTAGCTTTAACTCATCTGAGTATGGAGACAAAGTGAGAAATTCAAATGAACTGACATACTATAGGAGCATGCAGTTTATGCCTTTAGTCGAATGAAGATAGACCTTTTTTAAAGTTGTGAGGTCACTGATGTCAAAGGTCGCATTTTTACCAAGATGGTTATCCAAAGATGAGAGAGTGGACAGCAATTCTTGGACATGTTTAAATAACTTGATTTTTAATTTTATTTATTTATTTATTTTTAATCAAAATTGCAAAATGAATAATCAAAATACCTAAAATATTAATGAACGTATTTACAACCTTACGGTAATATTTAAAAGTTTAAAAGGTTAAAACATGTTTAAAAGGTTAAAACATCCAAAATACCCATTTCCTCATCAAAGACAATGTAATAAGGTTAACATTCCTATATATTCGTAAAATGTGTTCATTCAGAGTAAAACTTTAATCAGTTAATTAAAAACATTAATTGTTTCACAATCTTTGTATCAGCACATTTAAACGAGTATGTTGTATTGACCCTTAGGTAACAGAACGAAGTGTGAAGTCCACTTATAAAATAAATTACGCATTCGTCATTAGATCAGAGTAGGTGAGGGACAGAGAGCCATGTGTGAAAACGAACAATCATCTCACAAAACACTACTTATGACTAACAAGTAAACACTTGCAAAATAAAAGTAGCCGTTTATGTTAAATATAAGATTTCACAAAACTATTAATTAAAAAAATATTAATTAAAAAATATTAATTACAAAAATATGAATTAAAAAACGTAAATCGATATTTTTGCGATTGATCTCCCTCCCAAGTTACACCGTTTACTTGTCTTAGAACTGAAACACGAGTATCACTGTTACGTTTTAATGAAACCGTTATTTTGAAAATTACAAAACTGCATGTCAATGTTAACCGTGTGGGGTCATACGTGAGTGTATGTTACAGCTGAATTATTAGGTTACCTAACTAAGCTACAGATATTTTTATATTTATTGGCTGCTTGTACAGATTTGTTAGCTCGCTGATAATATACTTTTGTATATAAAATTGTTCTGCGCAAACCACAGCACCATTGCTAAGTTAGCACTTAGCCTTAGCTAACGTTACTTTTAAAGTTAAATTGAGTTTCTTGTCTTGTTCATGGCTTTGTAGCCGAATCTCCCGTTTAGACATGATGTCTGCCCGCAGGCTTAGACTTCTAGTGTTTTCTGTTCAAAAGTGTTTATCTCGACTCGCCGACAAATGCAGAGGTTATTGCTCAGTGTCTCTATCTAGCACTCCTACTAATGAGACTGATGAGACGAGAGTGAGCACATTTAAGACCAAGCTGTCGTCATTAAGAGTTCTTCAGGCAAAAGTTCAACTGAGACGCAACAGGAACATGAGGAATCGTATCTTCCTGAAGAAAGTGGTCTGGCGCAGCTACGGAAAGGTATGTAACTGCATTTGTTGCCATGATAGTTCAGGCTTTAGGATTTTAATTCCCATGTGTCAGTATGCCGGTAGTCGTTGCCAATTTTATTTTGGTGTTTACATCTTGCAGTGTATTTCGAAACATACGGCTGTCAGATGAACGTCAACGACACTGAAATTGCGTGGTCCATTCTTCAGAAGGGTGGATATGTTCGGACCCACGAACTATCAGAGGTAAGTGTCAATGCCTTGACCTTTGACCCTTGATAAACACAGCGCTTCCTTTATTTGAAAGCTTTCATTCTCATCTTTCCTAATTTTTTTTTTTTTTATACAGGCAGATGTGGTGCTTCTTGTCACATGCTCCATAAGGTAGGAAAAGCCTATTTCTGTTTGTATTTTACACAGTGAATCTATACGTTGCCAATCTTGTGCAACTTGACAGCAGTCCTTGACTTCAGTGACATTTTTTGCTTGGATGTAATGCTATTTTCTGTTGGAAAAAATAAAAATCATTGTGACAGGGAAAAGGCAGAGCAGACCATCTGCAACAGACTCAAACATCCAGCAGTTCTGAAAAAGAAGCATCTAAAGAGCAGCACTCCATTAAAGATAGGAGTCCTGGGTAACTTCTCACTTCACCATAGTTCTTCATTCACGTTCAAATGTATCTCTCAGTCTGAAATGTTCGTGTGTGCGCATGTATGTTTGTGTGTGGGTTCACGCGCCCGTATACGCATATGTGTGCTTGCTCTCTTGTAGGTTGCATGGCAGAGAGACTGAAGACTGAGTTGCTGGAGAAGGAGAGGGTGGTGGATGTTGTAGCAGGGCCAGATGCCTACAGAGATCTTCTCCGACTCCTTGCACTGGCCCATGGGGGTCAGAGGACCAGCAATGTCCTGCTCTCCCTGGAAGAGGCATATGCTGATGTCATGCCCATTCACCATTCAGGACACAGTGCCTTTGTGTGAGTGCCATAATAATACCTGGCTGATTTATAAGGGAGGAGTTCCTACTAAACACTAACTTTTAAATTAACTTTGCACTGTGTGATTTTGTAAAGATGGTACAGTTCAATTTTTAAGTTAACATGTATAGACAGTTTTTGGTGTTTTCATATTCAACTCTAATACACTGAATTTAATCTGAACAGCAACTGTTAGATTAAAATACAGAAATGTCAGCTATAATTTAAGGGCATTTGCTACCATATTGCATGAAACATGGGACTTGCATCCACAATAAAGCCAAAAACAGCAAATGCTCATAGTTCAGTTGTTTATTATTATCATTTTACTGAACACTTGTCAATCTGCATTTTTTGGTTAAATATTTATACATGACTGACCCTCCTACACTTATGAAGGGATATAAAACTTCAAACACCGTGGTGGTTCATCTTCAGCTCCTTCATGCTTTTAGATGTAGCACTTCAAACAATGGTTTGATATCAGGGGTGTCGATACTTTTAAAGTCCTTTCACGCTGTTGACAGTACAGACCTTGTGTACTGCAAGCCTTGTTGGTGGCACCTTGTCTTACAGTGGGATTATCCAGTATATTTTGTCCCTCTTTGACTGCTGTAGGTCTATCACGCGGGGCTGTGACAACATGTTCAGCTACTGCATTGTGCCGTTTACCTGGGGGAGGGAAAGGAGCAGACCTGTGTCCTCCATACTTGAAGAAGTGCGCATGCTGTCTGACAAGGTCTCTTCCCTTCAGCGACTATGTGTGCAGTCTGGCTTTACTAGTTTCTGTGTGTGAAACTTGGCCAGATGTGAACACTAAGTATATGAAATGATCATGGCCATAGGGGGTGAAGGAAGTGACCCTGCTGGGTCAAAACATGAACAGCTACAGAGACGTGTCTGGGGACGGGGCCAGCAACTCGGAGCTTGGTTCGCACCTCAGCCGTGGTTTCAGCACCGTGTTCCCGTGATGAGCAAGGAGGCCTACGATTCGCTGACCTGCTACACCATGTCTCCCTCGTAAACCCTGACAAGGATTCGCTTCACCTGGCCACATCCTAAAGACTTTCCTGATGAGGTAGAAACCCCAGAGTCATGGATGTGAGCATGTGGTTTTTGGTTGGGATACCCATGACTAGTGTGGGGAAGGTACTTTTAAAATGTATTTCCTTGCAGGTGACAAAATACAGAACACAGAATACATGCTGTTAAATGTAATTTAAATGTAATTAAAGTGAGTTATATTTGAAATAGTCTTGGACAATGTTGACGTATTCCAAAGTTTTTAAAGTATGTTCCTCGTTTGAGTAATGTAATGGAATATGTTACCAATTACATTTAGGGGCATGTACATGTACACTGCCTACAGTGCCAGATTAAACCCTGTGGAGGCCCCTAGGCAGTCATAATCTTGGGGCCTCCCTTGCAAATTATCTCCTAATATGTTTGTTTTTTTTAAATTCCTTGTTGCATGGCCCCTAAAAGGTGTGGGGCCTACAGGTCACTGCCTGCTCTGGTAATCTATTGGTAATCCGGCCCTGACTGTTTATGGCTTGTGTGGTGTAGTGGATGTTCAAAGAGTTTAAGTATTTAGTTGAACAGTTTCTTATAGTCTGAATTCATGTGCAGATATTGCTCATAGGCCATTTTAAGCAGCAGATTGGATAATAATTTAGGATTCGCAAATTTGGATGTGAGCAGTAGAAAAGATCATTAATAGATTATCAGATTGAAAAAGCCTTATGCTTATCAGATATGTGAAATAAGGTTTGACTGCCATAGTCAATTTGTGCTGTTTTCGTTTGACCTGTGCTGGGGTGGGTGAGTATGTTTCCTGAAGGTGTTATAGCTAATCCAAGAGCGGAGGAACATCTGTAAGCAGATCCACTTGCCAGCTCAGAGCGGCAGCAGCAGAGTCTTACAGACCATGAGGCGTGGGTGAGAAACGCTCCTAGAACGACAGCACTCACCACAAGCACAGTAGAGATTAGCCTGCTTATCTCAAATCTCTTGATGTCTCATGTGTTAAAACTTAGTTCTCACTTTAAGTCATCATGCTCTGGGATGTTTTCATAGGTATACTAGGGAAGCCTACCTTGAGTTTGTGGAAAACATTCGAAAGATAATACCAGGTGTCCTATCATTACCAAACATTCAATATGTAATTATAAAATTATTGTAGCTATAATAGGTCTTGTGTGAATATATATCTATGTATAATTTCTTTTTACAGGGGTCAGTCTGAGCAGTGACTTCATCACAGGCTTCTGTGGGGAAACCGAGGAGGACCACCAGCAGTCGGTCTCTTTGATCAGGGAAGTGGGCTATAATGTAGCCTTCCTGTTTGCCTACAGCATGAGGAAGGTGAGATCCTATTTTGTCATTGTGTTTAACACTATCAAAAAACAGACATTCTCCCTGGTTCATGTGATGGTTCTATCAAGAAATTCACCATTGTCTATTATCATTTGGAGAATTGAAAGGGTCTTGTGGCTGCCAGTTGGGCTTGACCTTCTGACATGAACATGTGTGTACCACACCCACAGAAAACTCAGGCATATCACCGTCTCAGGGACGATATCCCAGCTGAGGTGAAGAAGCTGTCGCCTGGAGGAGCTTATCTTTACATTCCGAGAAGATGCGGCTAAGGTCAACACCAGTTTCATCGACAGCAAACAGCTTGTCCTAGTGGAGGGAGTGAGTACTGCAGTGGGTTGAAGCCATGCTGTGTTACAACTGTGTTTGGAGCACTTCTGCTGTTAATAATTTGGGATTGCTGCATCTGTGTGTCTTGGTCATCATGTTTTGCATATCGATTTAACTAGATTTCTGCAAGAAAATAAATAGTTGCAGTAAATTCTCCTCCCTTATCTTATTTAGACCTGCTGGATCAACATCATGAGGTCTGTCTGACAACGATGATGAACAATGGCATTGTCTATCAGCTCAGCCCTAGCACCTTTTGGCATTTCATTTTGGTTTTGGCTTTGTTCTTTTCTGGAGGGCAAATAGAGTTTATGTGTTTATGTATTTAGGGCATTGTTTGGTCTATTTTAGTCTATTTGAGTTGTATGGTCACTTTCCCGTTTGTGGTGTTAGTTTGCGATTGCCGCATGGGTTTCTGTGGCCCTTTCATTTGAAACCCTTCCCTGGTTAGGCATAGCATTGTGTCTGTTTTGGATGCTTTGAGCTTTTTGTTATTTTTGAAGTGTTGAGAGCAGTTCACATCTTTGGTACCGGGAAATCCCAATGACTGGTTTCCCTGTGCTTGTGGTCTTTAGTGTATTACCTGCCATCAATAACTGTTTGAAGATTGGGGTCTTAGTTAATTTTGATTCTTGTTAGTGTCCTTCTTTTGAGGACATGCCTGGCGAATGCACAGAAAACTACCCCAAGGTGTTTGCCACTTGTGTGTTAATATGCGCTACCAGTCATGCTGAGATTGGATCTACCGATATACACACTGATAACAGAATTTTATGACCATCTACATAACAGTGGGAATAACCACCCTTGGTTTGGATAACACTAGTGAGACGTCTGCTACAGTGCTTAGTCAAGCCTTTTATATTGTACAAATGTTATCTGCTGTTTTTGCTTGACTGAGTCTGTTTTCTGCAGGAAAGTAAGAAGTCATCTCAAGATCTTTGTGGTCGGAATGATGGGAATGTGAAGGTTATTTTTCCAAGAAAGGATTTGCTTTCTTATCCCACGGATACCAACCCTGTCACTGTTAAAGCTGGAGACTATGTACTGGTGAAGGTGAGCTCTTACTTCAGTTTGCTACTCCTACATGTATATCTGTCTGTGTTGAGACTAAAACAGGAGCATGTTTTTACACACACACACACACACACACACACACACACACACAGAGATATATATGAGCTGTATGTGTGGAATATTTATTCTGGTAAGCCTGGTCTGTGATATGTAATATACATGGCTGTGAAATATACTGTACAGTTATGGCTACATTTCCATGATTATTGGTGACTACTCTCTCCTTTAGAGATTACCTCAGCCAGCTCTCAGAGTCTGCAAGGCCACGCCTTCAGCCACGCCTCCCTGAGTGATGGACACCCCAGACGCCTATTGATGCACAGGCAGCTGCATATTAGCCTGTAGGTTCCACCTTCTTAGTATCAGGACTGGGTGGGAGTGTGTGTCACAGACCTATAGGTCTTCCCAGCTCCAGCTCTTGGAAGCCAGTATGCTCAGTGAGGAGTGTTCACTGCCTCAGTCACCCTGTCTCCTCATTATCAAGCTCCTTATGAGGTGATTCAGGCATGGTGAGGCAGAAAACCCCTGAAAATATGCAGGGAAGTTTCCTCAGAACTTGAGCTCAGTGTTCCTGAAGTGCAGTTTGAAATGAAATAAGGCTTTTCATTTTTTCATTCATTCATTTATTCAGAATCATGTCTGACTCATGTATGACTCAGTGTTAAAGGAAAGTTTTAACACAGATTTTGTCTGGGTACACACTTTGCAAACTTGAAACTGCATGATTAGCAGACAGTATTGTAGCTATTCAAGTTTATGATCAATAATGTAAGGTAAGTGTGTGTTAACTCTGGGTGGGTCAGGGTGTATTCTCCCCTAAACATACTTCTGACATAATGATTTGTTTAAACACTACAATTCTCTATATCCTAATAATTACTGCCACATTTTAATAACCTGCAATACACTGTAAATACAGCATTTGTAAGCTTTAAATTTACAAACATGAACAATCATACTATATCAAATACATGATACTCATACCTGTGACATAGTGTTTTGAACAGACATTTGCTGCCACACCTGCTATTTTAGCAGGCTAAATAATCTGCCTTCTGAAATGCTAATATGCTTAATTTCATGCAAGTGCTAGTGTTCCTATTTGCTTGCTGATGTGCATGGAAGCGCCATATTATTATATGTTTTGGTCTTAGTGGACTCTCACTGTCACGGAACGCTCGCCTCCCCCGAGTCACGTGGTTTGGCCCGCCACGTGCAGTGGGAGGGTGGTTTTGTTTGTAACCACACCTGCACACACCTGCACCTTGTTCGTCCTGCCTCTCGTCCTGCGGCACCCGGGCCACCGCACGCTACACTCAGGAAATAAACGCAGATTCCAGATATTCTTGGATTATAATGTCAAGATAGGCCACCTGTGACAAAGAAATCGTCTGTGTGCAAATCATATCAACAATATCTTTAAGCTGGAGAGTTAATTTACACACATCATCATCTGGATTTTGCACTTTGTCACCAATTAATAAAGGCAGCAACATTAGGAAATTCCAATTCTGGATAGCTTGACCTGAAAGCTTGGACACCCCAGAGTTAACAGAACATAGCTTTGTAAAAGCATCAGATCCTTTGCACTTGAACTGCTTGATGTGCCAGTTCAATAATGAATATGTAAGGCATTTTTTTTTCTTAATGAAATGCTTCAAGTACAGTGCAACGTCATAGAACAACACACACTCAAATATGTCAAGGCCTAAACAAGGTGGGAGACCAGGCTGACAAACATGAAAAGATATCAGAGTATTGAAAACAGTTTACCTTTATGCCTTTGATATCTCGACTGTCCACAGCTTCAATGTCTAGATCACCAACAGCATAATTAGAACTTTCAGGGGTGCCCTGGGGACCACGTACATTTGGATCATCACTCTGAAACTCACTTCGTATGATTTCACAGTACCTGCAAAATTAAAGTAAGTTTTCAGTAAACCCGCCAATGCTGTGTAAACCCAAATTATAACCAGCAATACAACAAAGAGCCCCATGGATCGTTTCACCACCTACAATAATTCCATTTACATCCAAATCTTTTAAATCCACTAACATCTCTGAGAAAACCTTAGCACTTCCAATTTTCCAATTAAGTCATTTAATTTTCCAATTAAGTCATTTTCTCCACACAGTAAGACAAGGGACGTGATCGATATCGGACCGTACACGAACAGGTAAATTTGCCAAAAAAAGACAGACTGCGACAACGTTGTCTTTTTTCTTAGCAGAGCTGAAGGGATTTACAATTTCAAAAGCATTCTGGTACAGAATTAGCATCAGGCATCATGGATTTTCAATGAAGAACTGGTTGGACTTCACAAGACTGAAGACACAAGACACTGAATTCGTCCATAATTCTGATTCTAATAAACTACTTCATGTTTGTAACACAGGTATGTATTTGAACATCTTTTTGAATACTTGAGCTCTTGAATATGTTGTCCTTAGTGGTCCCGGATGACAGACAGAACAGATCTGAATCCTTAACACAATCACAGATTTTAGCAATAGCATTATCTGTTAGACACATGTCAAAACATGTTTTTTAAAAGTGAATGTAGTTTACCCAAAGTATATTCCTGTCTCTACTTATGCACATTTTACATCTCTTCAACAACAGTCTGTATTGTTGAAGCTGGAAGAAGGTGATGCCCTTCTAACTGTAGGTAGAATAGACATACATTCCCAAGAAAGGTCTCCTTCAAATTCGGTGGCAACTGAATGCTTTCATTTGTTGTTGCATCATTTGAGCTCTGGGAAGCATCCTCAAGTACAAATGAGAGAAATTGTTTTCTTGTACATGTCACATAGGTTATGCTAGCAGTCGAACATTCTTGATGTTTCCTAGACATATGAGCAGTAAATGATCATTTCACGGTGAACGTATTTTTACAACCAGCTACTGGACATGCCACAGGTCGTCCCTCCACTATATGTTCTTTTAAGTCACAAGTTCTTCGCTGTGTGAATTTGACGCTCACAGCGAAATTGCACATTTCAAATCTGTAACAACGGCTCTAGCAGTAACAGAGGGTGCAGGCACACTGTGAACACAATAGAAATGAGCTTTAAAAGCTGCATAAGTACAAAACGTCTGCTTGCAGTCAATGCTAACACATTTGAAAAAACAAGTGGCTTCGTTTCTATGAACTTTACAGTGCAGCACACAACCCTTCAAAGCATCAAGTTCTTTACTACAAAAACGGCAGGTAATCATTGTTTGGCAAACAAACTAACAAAACAACCCGTTAGGGTTTTAGCCTCCTCGACTGATACTACAAAACTACCGCAGCACAACAGTATGAAAAAAAACCGAACTGAAAAGCTTTAACACGAAACCCACCTTTCGCCGTTATAACTATGACTGAAAAATATACCCTCGATCGAAAGGAGAAGCTAGTATATTTCTGACAACAAACGTTAGCATTATCGTATTTCCAGTCTGAAGAAATTAAATTGCTAGCGTACAAGTGCTGCATGCGGTGAGTCTACCGTATCTTCAAGCGCGAGCAGCTCGGCCGCGCACTCACCGACTTCGCCTAAACGGTCGCTCTCGCGACAATGAACCAGTCCAATAAAAGAACGGAAACAAACTCTACTGCTCCGTAATTTGACCATTCGGAGCTCATATGTTTAAACATTGAAAATACAGACCTTTATTTTTGCAGGAATGCAAATTTACGCTGAAAATCCATTACTGTTAAATTTGAAATGGCCTTAAGGCACTATAAATATGACCAAATGACATTATTTCGTAATGAAAACGCAGAAACTTTTTTTATCATTAGCAAATTATTAACAATTAATATGATGCAAAAATGAAGAACATGCTGTCATCTATCTAAATATTGACAACATATTCCTTGTTCACTGCAGTCACATGCACTTATTTTATTTTATACAGCGAACATAAATAGGAAAGTGTTAACATTTCAGCTTAACCCTCAAATGTTTTTTCAGAGGCTGTAAAAATAGTGCATATAATACATTTTTAGAAACCTATTACTACAGTATTACTACTATCCTACTGATATGCTGTTAAATATAGGTCCGGTTGCAGAGGTCTTTTTTTAGCAGCCGTACTAATACGTGTAGTAAGACAGGTAAGCGTGGTCGGGTCGGTCCGGGGTCGTACACGGGGTGGCGTTCAGGAGGTGACGGAGGGTCAGGCAGGAGACGAGGTCTAGAAAGCAGGCAGGAGTCAATAACCGGGAAACCACACAGGATGAGGAAACGCTCGTACGCCGTATAGGAAAGCAATACTTCGCGACTAGTATGCGATGAGGAGAAGCTTATTAAAGGGGTTGGTAATGAGGGGAATAGGACTCAGGTGTGGGCAATATTTGAGACAGGGATAGGTGCGGTGATCAGGATAGGTATGTGATCAGGACTACATAAAGAATTACTAAACAGTCCAGGGAAGTTATCATCAGGAGCTCCAGCCAGTCTTCCTTTAAGGAATTACTAAACAGTCCAGGGAAGTTATCATCAGGAGCTCCAGCCAGTCTTCCTATCTTCGGCTGGGTTGGACCGGCTGGGCGGGATCTTCCCTCGATGACTTGGGTGGAGGCGGCTGCTCACGATTTGTCGCCCGCAGGTCCGGAAGCGCACCAGCTGATTTGTCCGTTTCAGGGGTGGGCACTGGTGACGTTGCCTCCTTGTCTTTACGAGGCTTAGGCGTAGGCGCTTTAAGTTCTGGGGCTGCGAGACTTCACGGAGGGAGTGTCCTCATAGGACAACGACGCTTCTCTGAAAGCCCCCCCAAGGGAGAATCCCCATGGAGGACCAGCTCCACCTGCCTCTCAAAGGCATTCAGGTCCAGGACACTGCAGTCGCTTACTCACCTAACTGACACACACACATACAAGCAAGGAGACGTTTGGAAGCAGGGGCCGTATCGTGACAGTATGTAAGTAGGATTGCTGAGCTTGTGAAACAATTACATTTACATTTACGGCATTTAGCAGACGCTCTTATCCAGAGCGACTTACAAAAGTGCTTTGTCATTTACTCATAGAATATGTCCAAGTACAGTATAGTAGGTTAGAATTAAACATACCAATGAACAAGAATACTGTAGAATACAGGGATAAATGCTAATACTTAGAAGTGCAAAATACATAAGGTCTGTCTTAAACAATGATAAATGCTATAAACAATAAGTGCTAGAGTTTGTTAAAAAGCATAAATGCCCTACAATAAGTATTAAATTGGTCAGTCAATAAGGGAGCAGTGTCAGTTGTCCTTTAAATATTCTGCAAATAAATGGGTCTTCAGTCTGGGTTTGAAGACTGCAAAGGACTCTGCTGTCCGGACAGCAAGCGGGAGTTCATTCCACAATCTTGGAGCCAGGACAGAAAATAGTCTCGATGCTTGTCGTCCATGAGACCCGAAGCAAGGTATTTCAAGCCGAGCCGTACTTGAGGTTCGAAGTACTCGAGGTACAGATCGGGCTTTGACCATTGACCTCATGTATGAAGGGGCTGGTCCATGAAACCAATTTTAAACATCTTATGTGTAGTATAATGTACTCCATGCATTATTTTGTAGTGAATGCATTGTAGATTAGTGTTGCTGGTCATTTGGGTGCTTACTATATCATACTTTTGGGATACTTGTGGAAGTGACATGAAAGTAGTGTTATGAGGAATATGTTTGCCTTTTTCTATCCAAGGTGTAAAGTTTAATAATTTTTGTTGTTGTTGAAGGTAAAGTCTTGATTGTTCCAAATACGAGAATGAATAGTTCTTTGTTATCTTGTGGAATTTCCACCAGGCTGTTAGAGTTATGGCCTCTGTCAAACAGTTGAAACATGGATGTTTTTAATTGATTTGCTTGATGGTAAGTCTGACTTTTATATCTCTGCATAATGTTTGTTCTATGTCTATCCATATTCTGTCTGATATACTGGGTTTAATCCATTGTATTACATATTGTAGTTTATTTGCAATAATCAACTACAGTTCTGTATCATTGTGAGTTTGATTCTTTGTGATTTATTTTTCCAGTTATGATGGTGTCCAAAGGTTTAAACCAGGTTGCTGGAGCTGGATAGCAATAATTGAAAACAAATCGTTTATCTTAGGCATTATCACTTTAATTGTTGCAATTCTTCCAAAGAGTATAAGGGGCAAATTTGTCCATCAATGAAGTTTGTCACTTATTGTTTTAAAAACTGGAATGATATTAAATTTGAATAACTGACAACTGCAGAGAGAATCTAATACCCAGATATGTAATGTGATTGGCATTCAGAGGGATGGGGAATGTTTTTTAATTGCATCATAAAGTTATGCTGCTGCAATAGTATAATATACAAATATACTAATTGAGATACAATTTTACCAGTTATGTGTGATGCTCTGTGATGGTCATAGAGAACACCACAGACAACTGTGTGGCACATCACTGTTAAACATGCTGATTGCAACCCTGGGCATCATGAACTGTACAATATTAACCTCAGACAACGTTCTCGGAGTGAAATCTATAAACATATTCATCTAACTATCATTACTTTCTCTAACAGCTCATTGGATGAGAGGCCATTAAGTGAAAGGGAGTTTTAATATCCTTTCTATTTTTAAGTTTAAAAAAACACAGACATAAAAATTTCAGAAAGTGAGACAGAGAAAGGAAACCAGACTTTAAAATGGTGCTTCGCTCTTGAGTTACAACAGTAGCGTAACGAGGGGTGGCCCGAGTGCCGCAGGGTGAGGGGCAGGACGCGCAGACTCCAACGTCTGGGACGTACATTTATTAACATTTAACACAGAACACTAACGGCACTCACAAGAATCACACGCGATTAATACAAACAAGAAACGGTTAACTGCAAATGCACTGTATATGCAAAATGAAAGATGCAGGGAGTGGTTGGTCTCTTTTTCAATCAAATCTGAACAGAGTGAAATCTTCACATTTGATTAATTTGACAGACTTTAAAGGGATAATAGACAACATATAAAATGGAACAGAACACGATATAAAAAGGAACTAAATGAAAAACAAACGAAAAAATACTTTTTATCACACTTGCCCAGACAAGCACCAAATCAGACCAAAATAGATCAAGCAAAGGCATAACTGGGAAGAAGCATATTAGCCATTTATTACTCTATTGTTAACAACCTAACAACAGTAATCTGATTGTTAACTGATTGTTAACATACTTTTCAAGTCTTTTACCGTTTTGCTCCCAACATCCTATATGAATGGGTACGAATGCGGCTCATTACCCGCCTGCACAAACTGCTTCTGAAATACTGGGCAGCTAAAGGGTTCTTCACCTGTGTGGATTCTCATATGCTGCTTTCTGTGGCCTGTTTCGCCAAAGCCCTTCCTTACAGTACTATGACAAGCAGACACCCCTGTGTGAGGGTTTAGGTGCTCCTCAAGAGCCTGTGCATGTTAGAAACACATGTTGCAAATATCAGTGACGTTATTTCTCATTTTTGTGATTAGCCATGTTTTTCTGTAGCTACAAATACTTTGATTTTGAAAAAAAGTTTTTGGTAATTTAATAAAACAGACATCTTAAGTTTTACAACAAAATGTGCAAATAAGCTGGCCTGAGAGGTGCGTTCGGGAATATGACTCAGTGCGTCTCTGGTGCTGCTTTTGATGAGTGCAGTGTCATGAGAGTGCGGCCATCTAGCAGTACAAAGAGGGGTTACAGCTTCTCCCGGACGTTTCCAATAAATGTCTAGATTTGTGAGTTATAGAAAGACAGCTGGAAGAGAAGTCCTCCCAGCCCAGCACACAGGGCCAAGTGTCAAAGCGCTGGGAGGTGAACTGAACTTTCATCTTAGTCAGGTACTCCTGAACCTTCTTACAGTCATCAGACAGCAGCAGCCACGCATGTTTGGTCATGGGGTCCAATGTGACCTCATCCACAGCACTGCAGATCCAGTTCCACAATGAATTTGGAATGGATTTTGAAGTTCTCCAGGATCGCTGTTTACTGAGGACCCAAAGCTGTGAAACTACATCCTGGTTATGTTTGAGTAGAGACCATGCGATGAAGTCCAGGACAGGCAGCATGGGTTCCAGCTTCTTCTTAAGCTCCAGCTGCCTGAAATTCTGTGCCAACTCTGCCCTCATCATGCCGCACCGCTCTGAGACTGTCTGGAGTTCTTTAGCCCATTCAGTGTTTCTCTGCTTGGTCTCCTTCACTGCCTAGGTCCTCTCTTCACTTCCTCTCTCCTGCTGCCCTTCACGTGGACTGAACAATGTATCAACAGCTTTGAGACGGCTGGCCCACTGAAAAATGTGCTGGCAACAGTGTGGGGGTGTACGGTTCCACCGCAGTCATTACTGCTACTGGATGCAGCTGCAGCGCCCTCGTCAGGCTTACAGACACGCTCCACCTCTTGTTTCCACTGAGCGATAAACTTCACGCACTCCTTGAGACCGTGCAAATTCCTCAGGTCTGGTGCTTGAGGTAATAAAAAGAGAACAGAGGTTTAACATTGAATTAGACATATTAATAACATAATCACAGAATGGTATGTGTCCTTTCAGAATGATTTGTGTACAGGGCAGAGGCCTCTGTAAAGGCCTCTGCAGGCTTCTGCAAAGGATGGTGGATAGGCTCCAGCACACTTACAAGTATGAGATATTATTTCCATCAGGCTCAGGACCATCTCTTTAGGATAAGGTCAAGAGAAATCTCTTGGAATGTGGTGTTAAGAGGTTCCAACTGGTGTGGGTGTTTTATATTACTTTGCATATATTGACAAATGTATGGTTTGGATGCAATGGACGTGAAGACAAACGCAAATATGTAAAGGAATGTGGGGTGAATACATAACCACTACTGAAAAATGTATGAAAATGTGGGTTCTCTGATTTTTAGACATTCTCCAGAGGGTGCCTCAATAATGCGTGTTAATGTTAACCTACAATAAAGTACGTGCACAGTTATGCTCTTTAACCAATTCTGAAGTCTGCATTTTTATTTAATATTTGAATTGAACTTTAAAACTAGCCGACTGGGCACCTAGGAACCACATACTGTTGCTATGTGCAGAGATGTGGGCTTGCAGCCCATTGTTGGGCAGAGTCCATCGCACTGCTCCAATAGACCTGCTCTGACTGCTACTTTCCCACGTCGGCAGTCGAAGTCGTTTCTCCTTCACAATGCTTTTCACCTGGTTGGCCAGTTTCACCGTCTCAGTAGACAAGCTAAAAGAAACTGTTGGCAGCCTCTCGTTGCTCCTGTAATATGACCGTCGCCAGACCAGAGAGTGGAACTGGATGGCAGTGTGGCACTTGCAGCTGCAGTTTGTTTGCTTCAAGATTTAATACGTGTAAGTGACCTTTGCTTCTCGTCCTGTCTTTACTGGTTTGTTAATAAGGTCATTTGAAATTGTGTTGTACATAAAGGAATATTACAGAATTATTCTCTATTTTAAGCTACACTGTGGGGTTTTGTTTTTTTGATCTTTACATTTATATTAATGCAACCCAATACACTTATCTAATGATCAGCTATGACCTGTAAGAACTGACAATCTGAACATTCAAACTTTAAGAGGAATAAAAACAAAAAAATGATCAGCTGTTCATGTCAAAATCTGTAATATGTAATAGAAATAACTGTAATATGTTCAATATAACTGTAATATGTTCAATTACCACCATGTAACATATAACTGTAAATATGCCAATTGCAAGATGGGACTGTACATTCTGTACATACATATATAAATATCCATATATACATTGTACATATAAACATTATATATATATATATATATATATATATATATATATATATATATATATATATATATATATATATTGTACATGCACTATTAATATATTTTTGTATATATATAGAATATATTTCTCTATGCACCCCTGTTTTTCTTTTTCCTCAGATTGGACAGAGCACTCAACCATTTCACTGTGAGTTATACTGTGTATGACTATGTATGCGACAAATAAACCAAAATTGAAATGATTTTACCTTTTTCTGTCGTTTTCATTTTAAGCTTAGAATAACCAAGGCCTGGACTTTGTAAGGTGGTTTTGAATCCAGGTCAGCTAGGTGAGGACACCAATAGCTTACTGGGTAAGCAGCCACACTCTAACAATGGTGGGCTCGTGTGCAGAACAGTTAGAGCTTGGATCAAGCAAAACAAGAGGAAAAAACGAAACACCTCGGTGAGCGTGGAAAAGGGGAGAACAAAGAACGCCACGGAAAGAAATGGCAACCCCGATGCACTGGGGAAAACTCGAACTAAAAGCTCCCAAACAAAACCAGAAAACGGGGAGAAACTTGAATGGCTAAGGGAAGCCTCAGGAGAGAGACAGACTCGAGAGGGGAAAACTGGAGAAGGGAGGGGACGTGTAAAAACACTGACACCCTCGCAGAACAGAAAAGAGGCATAGCACAAGGGCTCACAGACCTCAATACCCAGAGTTACCGGCTAGGAGCTTGGCTCAAAACTTTATCAAAAACCCAGCACTGAATGATTGGGTCACTGGGCTTATATAAGGTCTAGCCCAGCTGTTGGGTGTTGATCCTGATCAGTGGCGTGGTTGACTCGACGCCTCCCTCTGGTCGAGGGGGCCTCGGCCTGGTGCCAACCCTTACAGGCTTGATGTCTACAGACATGGCAAAAATATTTCAATGTTCAATGCATTTCAGTTTCAATGTTTATTTTTTTCAGTTAAAATGTTAATTTTTTTTACTGCTTATTCTTCCATTAGACAGCCAGAAGCGCAGCACTGGTTAAAGTTTTTGAGCGGCTTCCTGCGCGCACTGGTCCTGGAGCACAGCGACTGCCTCATCCACCTTAGGGTGCAGAGACTCAGGAGACTCCAGCATATGCAGTAGCTCCGAGTTGTCCAGTTCCAGGAACAGACCCGTGATCTTCCCTGCAAGGGTGGGCTGCATGTTCTGGATCAGGGGAAACAGACGCTCACCCAGTATCTGCTTCTGCTCCTGTGGAGGTGCAGCAGCCAGCATGGAGGCACTGAGAGGTTCCTGACCCTGCACATGGACCGCAGCCAGCTGCACGGGCACCTGGAGCTCTGCCCCCAGGTGCTGCTGTGGGTTGAGAAACATAAATGTTTTATAATTGATTTGACTGATAAATGGTAAGTTCGACATTTATATCTAAGGGCTGTGTGCCCAGGTGTTGCTGTGGGCTGTGAACGCCTGAGGTGGTTTTGTACTGTGGTACTGCTCTCACCAGCGACGCCTTGTTGGCAGCTTCCGCGCTGGCCATCCCTGTCCCCGGAGCCTCAGATGCCATGGTCTGATAGGCCATCGTGCGTGGGACCTGGCAGGCGGTGGTTGGTCGGATGGCGCTGAAGGCCTGCGGGCAGGATGCGGCTGGACCGATGGCACTCGGCATATCCTGGACTTGCTGTGGGTGGACGCACTGCATGGCCCAGCAAGGGCTGGGGAGGAGTTGTGCCAGCTGGCTGCTTGCGCAGTAGGCAGGCCAGTTCTGAGCTTGTGGAATGGCTTCCATGTTGTAGCCGGAGGGCGGGGCAGGCTGGTAGGGGTTGAGCACGAGGTTGGGCAAGGCACTCACGCTGGCCGTGCGCTTCATGTACTTGTTGGAGAGGTGGGCCTGCCGCTCCTCCTTGCGCTGCGCCAGAGCCACGTACAGCGGCTTGGTGCCTACAACGCGCCCATTCATCTCCGTCATGGCCGTGGCGGCCTCCTCCGGCGAGGAGAAACACACGAAGCCGAACCCTTTGGAGCGGCCGCCCTCCATCATCACCTTGGCACTTGTGATGGTCCCGAACGGAGAGAACTCCTTACGTAGACGCGCGTCGTCCAGACCGTCGTCTAGGTTCTTGACGTACAGGTTGTCTCCCTGGTAGCGAGTCATACCGTCCTGCTTCATCTGCTCAAACTTTCGTTTCAGCCCTGTCTGCCTCTCGCCTTTCTTCTGGGCATAACCCACATACACCTTCTTCCCATTCAGCTCCTTCCCATTTATCTCATCCACAGCCCTCTGGGCATCCTCGTGCCTCTCGAAGTTCACAAAGCCAAAGCCCTTGGACTTGCCGCTCTCGTCGGTCATGACGCGAGTGCTCAGCGTTTGGCCAAACTTGCTGAAGATCTCCTTCAGCTTGTCGTCGTCCATGTCCTCTCCAAAGTTCTTGACGTACACATTGGTGAACTTTTTGGCCCTGGCCCCCATCTCAGCCTCTCGCTCCTTGCGAGACTTGAAGTGACCAATGAACACTTTGCGGTCATTGAGCAACATGCCATTAAGTCTCTCAATTGCTCTCGCCGCAGCCTCACGGGTCTCAAAGTGCACAAAGCCGTAGCCCTTAGAGCCATTCTCGTCACACACCACCTTGCTGGAAAGGATGTTCCCAAAGGCAGAGAATGTGTCGTAAAGAGCTTCGCTGTCAATAGACTTGTCAAGGTTCTTGATGAAGATGTTGCCAACTCCACTCTTCCTCAGAGAGGGGTCTCTCTGGGACCACATAATTCGCACAGGTCTGCCTTTGATGATGTTAAAGTTCATAGTGTCCAAAGCACGCTCAGCATCTGCCTGCTGCTGAAAGTTCACGTATGCGTATCCAAGTGAGCGGAGGGTCATCGCGTCCCTGCAAATCCGTACGGAGACTATTGCGCCAGCAGGACTGAATTTCTCGTATAGCATGGCCTCGGTAACGTCTGGATGAAGGTCACCCACGTACAACGAAGTCATCGGCGAACTTGGAGCACTTGGATTCATTTTCGTGAGGATCGTCGGTCAACCTTTCTGGAAATCGTAGTCGAAAGTAGTAAATGAATAAAATAAAATCGTAAATGATTTAACCAAATGATCTAACTGCACGAATTATAAAACAGTTTGAAACAGCAATTCAACAGAGCCAGGCAAGTGTCGACCGACCAAAGCGATCAAAGCAACACTTTAGCTTTAGATTCAAATACATGACAACTTGGTTGTTACGTAAGAGTGCTTTTACGTAAATGTTTATTTTTAAATATTATACAAACGCTATTTATTTATTTATGAATTATTCAATTATTTTAACTTATAACGTTAATAGCGTGAATGAGA
The DNA here is from genome assembly GCF_041902795.1 of Electrophorus electricus. Lineage (NCBI taxonomy): Eukaryota > Metazoa > Chordata > Actinopteri > Gymnotiformes > Gymnotidae > Electrophorus > Electrophorus electricus. The sequence continues at coordinate 268,117 of NW_027658693.1, read as the reverse complement.
GGCTTTAACAACGCCTTATATTTCAAAATATTACCTAGTCACAGCATTTTCCAAAAATCGTCCATATGCTGCTCACACTGAATCATTTACCGCATGGCTCAGAATAAATACTTTTAGTTTGATAAACGCAGCAACATTCATTTTCTTTAGCCTAATGCTCGGCAAAAAACATCGCATTAAAGTTAATTAATGGGATGAAATCAGTTTGCCTTGGAGCAGGCCTATGTTCTTTGAGGTTAAAAATAATCGCCTGGATTGTAAACCTTAGTAGAGTTCCACAACGAGGTGCGATTTGTAAAAGGACGTCTTTTTCTCTCCGAGTTAGAAATCTGGAGAAATAAATATATCAATTGATTTCCGCCCATCGGAGGACCTTTAGAACTTTATTATTTATTCATTATTTATTTCTAACTTCTCACTGTGTCCAACTATATCGGGTGTATAAAACGTATGAACAGACATAAATAACGTGGGGGAAACGGGAATAGGGGAGAGAGGAAAAATAAGACGAACAGAGTCGAAACAGACAAACGGGAAATGCAGATAGAGTATTTTAAGTATTAGCCACCTGCACCATTACGGGAATGTGTGTGTGTGTGTGTGTGTGTGTGTGTGTGTGTGTGTGTGTGTGTGTGTGTGTGTTCGTGTGTGACTGCTTGTGTGCGTCTGCCTGTGTGTGTGTGTGAGAGAGAGAGAGAGGCTATGTGCGAGTGCACTGTATATGTACACGTACTAGATTGGGATATTTATCATTTATGGATTAGCTCTGTAAACTTTTTATCAAAGGAGTCCAGTCTAGGTTATTGGTTCTTATTGATTCATTCTGAGATTTTTTTCCATTGATATGTAGTCTATCAATAGATTTTTCCATTCGGTGACACTAATATTATTTTTTGTTTTCCAATTCATGAGTATGTTTGTATTTGCAATTAATAATGTTATATATATATTATCCTGTTTTTTTTCTATTGTCACATTGGTTGATGACATGTCTCCTAGGAGACATAAAGATGGTGTTGGATGGATAGGGTTATTTAAATCATGGGACATGTGTGTGATTACTTATTGCCAAAATTGCTTGATAGGTGTGCTCTGCCACACGATGTGAATGTAATCGTCAGCTGTCTTTGGAGTAAAGTATGTACAGATTGCTGAGCTTGTGAAACCAATTTTAAACATCCAATGTGTAGTATAATGTAATCTATGTATTATTTTGTACTGAATGCATTGTAGGTTAGTGTTGCTGTCATGTGGTAATTATTATTACACATTTTAATCCAAACTGTGGCGTCGGGAGCTAGTAATAAATCTTCCTCCCATTGTCTCGATGGGAGAGTAATTATGCGATTTGATTTCATTATTAGTTTGTATATCTTATGTGATAGTTTTTTTGTATTAGGAATGTTTATAATACTGATATGGATGCAGGTGAGTTTAATGTCTCTGAACTGATAGTTGCTCTTACCTGCTTTCTATATCTTATGTTTGGGCTACTTGTGGAAGTGACATGAAAGCAGTGTTATGTTTATGTGAGTCTGGAGTTTGATATCTTGTGAAATTTCCACCAGGCTGTTAATATCATGGCCACCCACAAATTGTTGATCATGAATGTTCTTTAATTGATTTGACTGATAAATGGTAAGTCTGACTTTTAGATCTTTGCATAATGTTTGCTATATGTCTATCCATATTCTGTCTGATATACTAAGTTTTATCCATTTTATTCCATATTATAGTTGATTTGCAATAATCAACTACAGTTCTGTAATGTTGTGAGTTTGATTCTATGTGATTTATTTTTCCAGTAGAATCAAGTTATGATGTTGTCCAAAGATTTTAGACAGGTTGGTGGCGCTGGAATAATTGAAAACAAATAATTTCGTTTAGGTAATATTCTCATTTTAATTATTGCAGTTTGTCCAAAGAGCATAAGGGGCAAATTTGTCCATCAATGAAGTTCGTCGCTTATTGTTTTAATAATTGGATGACTATTTATTTTTGAATAACAGACAACTGGGAAGAGAATTTAATACCCAGATATGTAATATGATTGGTATTCAGGGGGATGGGGAATGTTTTTAATTGCATCATAAAGTTATGCTGCTAATATATAGTATAATACACAAATATCCTACTGGAGATACAATTTGACCAGTTATGTGTGATGTTCTCTGATGATCATATAGAACACCACAGACAACTGTTTGGCACATCACTGTTAAACCTCCTGATTGCAACCCGGGGCATCGTGAACTGTACAACATGACCCTCAGACAATGATCTCTGAGTGAAAGCGATAAACATAATCATCTTCATATCATCACTTTCTCTACAAGTTCAGTGGAAGAGATGTCAGTTAAAGGGAGTTTTAATACCCTTTCCATCTTTAAATTTAATAAAAACACAGATGGAAAAATTCCAGAAAGTGAGACAGAGAAAGGAAACTAGACTTTAAAATGGTGCTGCCCTCTTGACTTACAACTGTAGATTATTGAAATTATTACAAATGTCCGATGCCAAAAGGGATTGTGTCAGTGTTTCACTACTCAGTATTGCATTTGATAGACAGTATAAACAATTAGACTATGGTTAAAAAAATCACAGAAATAAAATCTTGAACCACCTAGTCCCAGGAAACATTAGATTACTGGAACAAAATCAGACAACTAGCAGAACAACTTTTTAACCAGTGATGCAGATGCACTTTTAGTGGATTTATTTATCTGTATTTCAATCCACTAAAGTTTTTCACTTGATCTAACATTACATTTAAGACCGAAATCCTGTTACGTCTCACAGAAGATTCCACTGATCAAGCTGCTACTTACCCATCCTGGTCCTGGAGTACCTTTGCTCTGTACACTTTAGTGATTTCTTTGCTACCAACAAGCCTATTTTAATCCATCCGATAGTAACCAAACGCTCCTTTGCTGCAGAGCACAGAAATCATTCAAATTTGCAGTCAACAGATACATCTGGGCCAGATTTTGGATCAATGGACTAGGCTGGAACTGCACATATACTGTATATGCAAAATTCAAAATACGGGGAGTGGTTGGTCTCTTTTGCAATCAAATCTGAATACTTTGGAATTCGTTTCACATTTGTTTAATTTGACAGATTTTAAATGGATAATGGACATCACTAGACAAAAAGGAATAAACAACTATATGAAAAGGAACAAAACCAAAAACAAAGGAAGACTTTAACACACTTGCCCAAACAAGCACTAAACCTGACAAAAATAGATCAACCAATGACATAGCTGTGAAGGAACATATTAGCCATTGTTTTCTTATCATCAACAGTCATTTTAACTGATTGTTAACATACTGTTCAAGTCTTCATCTGATTTGCTCCCAACATACGAATGGGTACAAATATGGTTCATTACCCACCTGCACAAATTGCTTCTGACATACTGGGCAGCTACAGGGTTCTTCTCCCATGTGGATTCTGACATACTGGGCAGCTACGGGCTTCTTCAGTTGTGTGGATTGTCTTCTGCTCCTCCATGTGGCCTGTTTCACCAAAGCCCTTCCTGCAGTATTTGCAGCACTATGGGAAGCGGACACCCTTGTGTGTGCGTTTAGGTGCTTCTCAAGAGTCTGGGCACGTTTGAAACACCTGCCCCAAACATCACTGACATTATTTCTTGTAGGTGATTAGCCACGTGTTTCTCTAGTCACAAGTACTTTTTGATTTATTTGTTTTTTTAAATAGGTAATTTTATATATAATGGCAACAAATGACATTTTAAGTTTTATGACAAAACGTGCAAACAAGCTGGCCTGAGAGGTGTGTAGCGGGATATGACTCAGTGCGTCTCTGGTGCTGCTTTTGATGAGTACAGTGTCATGAGTGTGTCTGTCCAGCGGTGCAAAGAGGGGATACAGCAAGGCATGGCATGGTGTTTATTCATTCGTTTGCATAGAAAATGACGCCTTTTCACATTGTGGAACTACAAATATGGCGGTCTTTTTTGTGCGGCGTAGTAATGACATATGTTGTGGAATTTTGAACAAACAGCAAGTCAGACGTGATTAAGAGAGTAATTTAATAAGAAAAAGAATAAAATAAATGTTTGGCTCTCCTCAGGTAGGGAGCCCCGAGTATACAAAACCGTGGCTAGTTATACTACTCCTGTGCTGTCTTTAACCAATCATCTTTTCTTAAGCAGCTCTTCTTTCCTTTGTTGCTGTGGCTATAAGCCAATCAGCTCTCAGCTTGTTTTTTTCCACAAACCAACCCAAACTGACTCCAAACAGTGTGGGTTGTGTGTCAAGTTGACCTTGATGTTAACAGTTCCTGATACATGTTCAACTTAATCAGCAACAGGCGGATATAAATGTGCAAACGGCATTATTAATTTAAGCACAAAAGGATCAGTGTGATTTTATATGAATCACATAATACATAGTTTCGTATCATTTTCCATCACACGTAAAAACAGAGTCTCACCGTATTGTCGGGCAGGAGGATCTGGACTCATTTATTACTTAATATCTTCCCCCATCTAGCGGTCATTAGAGGTTAGTCTTGAATTGATTTCTGTCGTGCAATATTTTAGATATAAATGTTTACATTTTCTATTACAGAACACGGCAAAGTATAGTCAACCAGTTCTAACCTTTTGAGAAAAATTTTAACTTCAAAGTAGGTGAATCTATTTACTTAGATTGAACCAATCGGATCACAGTTTATTTACATAGCATCAATGCTTTGAGTGCTTTAGATATAAGGACATCATGGCGATCTTTCTGCTCACACCTCAGTCAGTCTATAATTCTGTACTATGTGTTTCTATAGCTTCCAACTTTCACGAGTTTCTTGAATCTGTGGAGAAAAGTGCAGACTCAGGTACTTTCTTATTTGTGAACTTTTATACATTTTATGTAATTTATTTATCATCTATAATGTTTTATTACTTTTCATTTATAGATATAAGGACACAAAAACAGTTCATATACTCATTGAATTGTTACAAGATAATCTTTTCTAGAGAATGTTTACCATTTGTTAAAAGACTGATTTATTTCTAAAAGTTTATGTAGTGTGTTAATTTGTCACATGGAGGCAGAAGGGGTGAATCTGATATACCCCTCTTCCATCATCAACTATTCATCGAGTCCTCCAGTGGAGCTTGTACAACCAAAGAAACGCATACAGCGGTCACCGGCGGTTCTAAGTTACATCTAAAGAGGTCTAGGCCTATACACACTGTTCCACCTGAGGTAATAAAATGTTTTGGGGTAAAGGTATTTTCATGAGGCGATCTGTGATCTTATTATAATAGGCTTTGAAGCTCTCTGCAACAGGTGCAGAGTGGTGCAAGACTGTGTTTGAAAGCATAAAGAGGAATAATGTTTCTGGGGTATCTTAAGGCCTTTGTGGGTCTGTAAGTGCAGAGCAGAGGCTCTGATGCAGGTGGTTTCAAGGCCTCTGTGGAAGTCTACGGCAGATGACTTTGGACTGTTCCCGTGAGAAATAGCTTCCTAAGTATTGGGAAAGATCCCGGCTTTTAAAAGACGTGAAAGCCTCTTCGAGAGTTCTGTGGCTAAGCAAGGTTCATTATCTTACCATAAGAGCAGGGTGATACTGACCTGCAACATCATCTTGCAGGTGTTTGATGGTATGAGTTGAGATCATCTTTGTTAAAAACAAAAAAAACAACAACAAAAAAAAAACCCAGGAAAATCTTCCAATAGGATATACTGGGGTCAAGCTTCAATTTGTACAATGATAGATCTCAATTTGCATATATTGAATAATGTATGGTTGAACACAGTGGTTGAGATTTCAAACACCAGTATGTAGAGAAGGTGTGGCAATCACATAATCAGTTGTGAAAACTGGATAAAAATGTGTGTTACTTGTGTGATTATTAGACATATTCTGGACTATGCCTCGTTTGTATGTAACGCTGAGCTCAAAATAAATAATGGACCTACTACTCTCTTCAATTAATTCTTGAGTCTGCATCTTTATTTTCTGTTTAAAGAGGACTTAATAAAATTAATGGAATGTGGGCAATATCTAGTAACACAGTGCCGAGTCTGCTAAATGTAGATCCCAGCCTTTTATATGGCCTCCTCCCTTTAATTCTACTGACTATAATTAATGTAAACCTTGTCGATTCTGGTGTTTGCTGTATAGAGGTAGCGAAAACTTTGCTAAAACAATGAAAAATATGCATCCTGTGAAAAGTTAATTGAACAATATAACATTGTTCCTTACCCAGAGCCATAACACGTCATTGATGGAAATCACACTGATGTGAGGGCGGTATGGGCCAACTCAACTGTATTTCCTGATTGTTTTATTCTGCAGGAGGATGTGGTCCAAATATTTAAAAAATCACAGGTTTGTTTAAGAGGACATAGTCGAACAGTTTGGGCTTACTGTTATTTTAATACTAGTGGTAACTATTAGTAAATACAACAATCTGACCATCCTCATACTGCATTGAGGGGTGATGGGGTGATGGTACCAGATGATGTTTAGGTATGTGGTTATGTTAATTTATTTTTGTTCCTTTATATTCACGTATTTTGCAAGTGCGTATGTTATTGAGTTTAAAACCATCCATATATTATGCAATTATAGAAAATACAGAAACTGCATGATACTTCTCTTGACTTGCTAGAAGTTCAGACTGTAGCAAGCTTAGCATTAGTAAATGGAATAGGTGTCATTTTAAGGATTCATTTAAAGTATTCATGAGGTATTTCTCCTAACATCGATGTATCAACAGTACCAATAAAATAAATAGCATAACAAGAATTACAGGTGTATAATAGTGTAGTTACCCACAATGGTTGAAGTGTTTGAAAAGAGTTGTATAAAAGAATAGTTGGTTGGTTCGTGGCATAAAGTCATGAAACGGTGAAATGAGGTCATAAAAAGAGTGTTTACAGGGGAAAGTGCTTTAACATTGAATTAGACAAACTAATAACATAAAACAAGGGAGTTTAGAGATTCTGTGTCCTTTCGTAATGATTTGTGCATATGGCAGGCTGCTGCAAAGGATCCTGGGTAAGCTTCAGCAGACCTCAGTGTAAGATATATTAATAATATTAATCATAATAATACTATTCAGAGGTTACTTGAGTAGTAATCAGAATGTTGCTAGTTCAAGCCCTACCACTGCCAAGTTACCACTGCTGGGTCCCTGAACAGCAATGAATCCTCAATTGTATTATTAATACAATCCAATACACATGCCTAATGCTCAGCTGTCAACTGCAAAAACTGACATTCTGAGCATTCGAACAGTAAGAGGAACAAAAAGAAAGGAGTCACCGACTGTACACGTGTCAATCATTTAGCCTTTTTACATGTTGTTTTAGTTTACTGTAATCAAGGCCTGAAACTGGAGTCTATGGACCAGGCAAAAATATTTCAATATTTAATGCGTTTTTATTTTTTCAGTTTCAATGTTTCAATGAGACTCAGGAGACTCCAGCATAAGCAGAAGCTCCAAGTTGTCGATCTCCAGGAGCAAACCCGTCCCTGCAAGGTTGGGGTGCATGTTCTGGATCACGGGAAACAGACCATCGATCACCCAACATCTGCTTCTGCTCCTGCGGAGGTTCCAGATCCAGCACGGAGGCAGTGAGAGGTTCCTGGCCCAGAGATTGGTCTGCAGCGGGCCTGATGGTACTCGGCATGTATTGGAAATGCTGTGGCTGAATGCTGTGCATAGCCCAGCGGGTGCTGGGGTGGAGCTGTGCCAGTTGCCTGCTCGGGTAGCAGGTAGCCCAGTTCTGAGCCTGTGGAATGGCCATCATGAAGTAGCCGGAGGGAGGGGCGGGCTGGTAGGGGTTGAGCACTGGGTTGCGCACGGCACTCACGCTGGCCATGCGCTGCATGTACTGGTGGGTGAGGTGGGCCTGCCGCTCCTCCTTGCGCTGCGCCAGGGCCACGTACAGCGGCTTGGTGCCTACGATGCACCCGTTCATCTCCTTCATTGCCTCGGTGGCCTCCTCCGGCGAGGAGAAACACACAAAGCCGAACCCTTTGGAGCGGCCGCCCTCCGTCATCACCTTGGCACTCGTGATTGTCCCGAATAGAGAGAACTCTTTACGCAGACGCTCGTCGTCCAGACTGTCGTCTAGGTTTTTAACGTACAGGTTCACTCCCTGGTAGCGAGTCGTGCCGTCCTGCTTCATCTGCTCAAACTTGCGTTTGAGCTCTGTCTGCCTCTCGCCTTTCTTCTGGGCACGAGCCACATACAGCTGCTTCCCATTCAACTTCTTCCCGTTCATCTCATCCACAGCCCTTTTGGCATCCTCGTGCCTCTCGAAGCTCACAAAGCCAAAGCCCTTGGACTTGCCGCTCTCGTCTGTCATGACGCGACGGCTCAGCGTTGGGCCGAACTTGCTGAAGATCTCATTTAGCTTGTTGTCGTCCATGTCCTCCCAAGTATGAGATATTATTTCCATCAGGCTCAGGACCATCTCTTTAGGATAAGGTCAAGAGAAATCTCTTGGAATGTGGTGTTAACAGGTTCCAACTGGTGTGGGTGTTTTATATTACTTTGCATATATTGACAAATGTATGGTTTGGATGCAATGGACGTGAAGACAAACGCAAATATGTAAAGGAATGTGGGGTGAATACATAACCACTACTGAAAAATGTATGAAAATGTGGGTTCTCTGATTTTTAGACATTCTCCAGAGGGTGCCTCAATAATGCGTGTTAATGTTAACCTACAATAAAGTACGTGCACAGTTATGCTATTTAACCAATTCTGAAGTCTGCATTTTTATTTAATATTTGAATTGAACTTTAAAACTAGCCGACTGGGCACCTAGGAACCACATACTGTTGCTATGTGCAGAGATGTGGGCTTGCAGCCCATTGTTGGGCAGAGTCCATCGCACTGCTCCAATAGACCTGCTCTGACTGCTACTTTCCCACGTCGGCAGTCGAAGTCGTTTCTCCTTCACAATGCTTTTCACCTGGTTGGCCAGTTTCACCGTCTCAGTAGACAAGCTAAAAGAAACTGTTGGCAGCCTCTCGTTGCTCCTGTAATATGACCGTCGCCAGACCAGAGAGTGGAACTGGATGGCAGTGTGGCACTTGCAGCTGCAGTTTGTTTGCTTCAAGATTTAATACGTGTAAGTGACCTTTGCTTCTCGTCCTGTCTTTACTGGTTTGTTAATAAGGTCATTTGAAATTGTGTTGTACATAAAGGAATATTACAGAATTATTCTCTATTTTAAGCTACACTGTGGGGTTTTGTTTTTTTGATCTTTACATTTATATTAATGCAACCCAATACACTTATCTAATGATCAGCTATGACCTGTAAGAACTGACAATCTGAACATTCAAACTTTAAGAGGAATAAAAACAAAAAAATGATCAGCTGTTCATGTCAAAATCTGTAATATGTAATAGAAATAACTGTAATATGTTCAATATAACTGTAATATGTTCAATTACCACCATGTAACATATAACTGTAAATATGCCAATTGCAAGATGGGACTGTACATTCTGTACATACATATATAAATATCCATATATACATTGTACATATAAACATAATATATATATATATGTATGTATATATATATATATATATATATATATATATATTGTACATGCACTATTAATATATTTTTGTATATATATAGAATATATTTCTCTATGCACCCCTGTTTTTCTTTTTCCTCAGATTGGACAGAGCACTCAACCATTTCACTGTGAGTTATACTGTGTATGACTATGTATGCGACAAATAAACCAAACTTGAAATGATTTTACCTTTTTCTGTCGTTTTCATTTTAAGCTTAGAATAACCAAGGCCTGGACTTTGTAAGGTGGTTTTGAATCCAGGTCAGCTAGGTGAGGACACCAATAGCTTACTGGGTAAGCAGCCACACTCTAACAATGGTGGGCTCGTGTGCAGAACAGTTAGAGCTTGGATCAAGCAAAACAAGAGGAAAAAACGAAACACCTCGGTGAGCGTGGAAAAGGGGAGAACAAAGAACGCCACGGAAAGAAATGGCAACCCCGATGCACTGGGGAAAACTCGAACTAAAAGTTCCCAAACAAAACCAGAAAACGGGGAGAAACTTGAATGGCTAAGGGAAGCCTCAGGAGAGAGACAGACTCGAGAGGGGAAAACTGGAGAAGGGAGGGGACGTGTAAAAACACTGACACCCTCGCAGAACAGAAAAGAGGCATAGCACAAGGGCTCACAGACCTCAATACCTAGAGTTACCGGCTAGGAGCTTGGCTCAAAACTTTATCAAAAACCCAGCACTGAATGACTGGGTCACTGGGCTTATATAAGGTCTAGCCCAGCTGTTGGGTGTTGATCCTGATCAGTGGCGTGGTTGACTCGACGCCTCCCTCTGGTCGAGGGGGCCTCGGCCTGGTGCCAACCCTTACAGGCTTGATGTCTACAGACATGGCAAAAATATTTCAATGTTCAATGCATTTCAGTTTCAATGTTTATTTTTTTCAGTTAAAATGTTAATTTTTTTTAATGCTTATTCTTCCATTAGACAGCCAGAACCGAAGCACTGGTTAAAGTTTTTGAGCGGCTTCCTGCGCGCACTGGTCCTGGAGCACAGCGACTGCCTCATCCACCTTAGGGTGCAGAGACTCAGGAGACTCCAGCATATGCAGTAGCTTCGAGTTGTCCAGTTCCAGGAACATACACGTGATCTTCCCTGCAAGGGTGGGCTGCATGTTCTGGATCAGGGGAAACAGACGCTCACCCAGTATCTGCTTCTGCTCCTGTGGAGGTGCAGCAGCCAGCATGGAGGCACTGAGAGGTTCCTGACCCTGCACATGGACCGCAGCCAGCTGCACGGGCACCTGGAGCTCTGCCCCCAGGTGCTGCTGTGGGTTGAGAAACATAAATGTTTTATAATTGATTTGACTGATAAATGGTAAGTTCGACATTTATATCTAAGGGCTGTGTGCCCAGGTGTTGCTGTGGGCTGTGAACGCCTGAGGTGGTTTTGTACTGTGGTACTGCTCTCACCAGCGACGCCTTGTTGGCAGCTTCCGCGCTGGCCATCCCTGTCCCCGGAGCCTCAGATGCCATGGTCTGATAGGCCATCGTGCGTGGGACCTGGCAGGCGGTGGTTGGTCGGATGGCGCTGAAGGCCTGCGGGCAGGATGCGGCTGGACCGATGGCACTCAGCATATCCTGGACTTGCTGTGGGTGGACGCACTGCATGGCCCAGCAAGGGCTGGGGAGGAGTTGTGCCAGCTTGCTGCTTGCGCAGTAGGCAGGCCAGTTCTGAGCTTGTGGAATGGCTTCCATGTTGTAGCCGGAGGGCGGGGCAGGCTGGTAGGGGTTGAGCACGAGGTTGGGCAAGGCACTCACGCTGGCCGTGCGCTTCATGTACTTGTTGGAGAGGTGGGCCTGCCGCTCCTCCTTGCGCTGCGCCAGAGCCACGTACAGCGGCTTGGTGCCTACAACGCGCCCATTCATCTCCGTCATGGCCGTGGCGGCCTCCTCCGGCGAGGAGAAACACACGAAGCCGAACCCTTTGGAGCGGCCGCCCTCCATCATCACCTTGGCACTTGTGATGGTCCCGAACGGAGAGAACTCCTTACGTAGACGCGCGTCGTCCAGACCGTCGTCTAGGTTCTTGACGTACAGGTTGTCTCCCTGGTAGTGAGTCATACCGTCCTGCTTCATCTGCTCAAACTTTCGTTTCAGCCCTGTCTGCCTCTCGCCTTTCTTCTGGGCATAACCCACATACACCTTCTTCCCATTCAGCTCCTTCCCATTTATCTCATCCACAGCCCTCTGGGCATCCTCGTGCCTCTCGAAGTTCACAAAGCCAAAGCCCTTGGACTTGCCGCTCTCGTCGGTCATGACGCGAGTGCTCAGCGTTTGGCCAAACTTGCTGAAGATCTCCTTCAGCTTGTCGTCGTCCATGTCCTCTCCAAAGTTCTTGACGTACACATTGGTGAACTTTTTGGCCCTGGCCCCCATCTCAGCCTCTCGATCCTTGCGAGACTTGAAGTGGCCAATGAACACTTTGCGGTCATTGAGCAACATGCCATTAAGTCTCTCAATTGCTCTCGCCGCAGCCTCACGGGTCTCAAAGTGCACAAAGCCGTAGCCCTTAGAGCCATTCTCGTCACACACCACCTTGCTGGAAAGGATGTTCCCAAAGGCAGAGAATGTGTCGTAAAGAGCTTTGCTGTCAATAGACTTGTCAAGGTTCTTGATGAAGATGTTGCCAACTCCACTCTTCCTCAGAGAGGGGTCTCTCTGGGACCACATAATTCGCACAGGTCTGCCTTTGATGATGTTAAAGTTCATAGTGTCCAAAGCACGCTCAGCATCTGCCTGCTGCTGAAAGTTCACGTATGCGTATCCAAGTGAGCGGAGGGTCATCGCGTCCCTGCAAATCCGTACGGAGACTATTGCGCCAGCAGGACTGAATTTCTCGTATAGCATGGCCTCGGTAACGTCTGGATGAAGGTCACCCACGTACAACGAAGTCATCGGCGAACTTGGAGCACTTGGATTCATTTTCGTGAGGATCGTCGGTCAACCTTTCTGGAAATCGTAGTCGAAAGTAGTAAATGAATAAAATAAAATCGTAAATGATTTAACCAAATGATCTAACTGTACGAATTATAAAACAGTTTGAAACAGCAATTCAACAGAGCCAGGCAAGTGTCGACCGACCAAAGCGATCAAAGCAACACTTTAGCTTTAGATTCAAATACATGACAACTTGGTTGTTACGTAAGAGTGCTTTTACGTAAATGTTTATTTTTAAATATTATACAAACGCTATTTATTTATTTATGAATTATTCAATTATTTTAACTTATAACGTTAATAGCGTGAATGAGAGGCTTTAACAACGCCTTATATTTCAAAATATTACCTAGTCACAGCATTTTCCAAAAATCGTCCATATGCTGCTCACACTGAATCATTTACCGCATGGCTCAGAATAAATACTTTTAGTTTGATAAACGCAGCAACATTCATTTTCTTTAGCCTAATGCTCGGCAAAAAACATCGCATTAAAGTTAATTAATGGGATGAAATCAGTTTGCCTTGGAGCAGGCCTATGTTCTTTGAGGTTAAAAATAATCGCCTGGATTGTAAACCTTAGTAGAGTTCCACAACGAGGTGCGATTTGTAAAAGGACGTCTTTTTCTCTCCGAGTTAGAAATCTGGAGAAATAAATATATCAATTGATTTCCGCCCATCGGAGGACCTTTAGAACTTTATTATTTATTCATTATTTATTTCTAACTTCTCACTGTGTCCAACTATATCGGGTGTATAAAACGTATGAACAGACATAAATAACGTGGGGGAAACGGGAATAGGGGAGAGAGGAAAAATAAGACGAACAGAGACGAAACAGACAAACGGGAAATGCAGATAGAGTATTTTAAGTATTAGCCACCTGCACCATTATGGGAATGTGTGTGTGTGTGTGTGTGTGTGTGTGTGTGTGTGTGTGTGTGTGTGTGTGTGTGTGTGTGCGTCTGCGTGTGTGTGTGTGTGTGTGTGTGTGAGAGAGAGAGAGGCTATGTGCGAGTGCACTGTATATGTACACGTACTAGATTGGGATATTTATCATTTATGGATTAGCTCTGTAAACTTTTTATCAAAGGAGTCCAGTCTAGGTTATTGGTTCTTATTGATTCATTCTGAGATTTTTTTCCATTGATATGTAGTCTATCAATAGATTTTTCCATTCGGTGACACTAATATTATTTTTTGTTTTCCAATTCATGAGTATGTTTGTATTTGCAATTAATAATGTTATATATATATTATCCTGTTTTTTTTCTATTGACACATTGGTTGATGACATGTCTCCTAGGAGACATAAAGATGGTGTTGGATGGATAGGGTTATTTAAATCATGGTACATGTGTGTGATGACCTATTGCCAAAATTACTTGATAGGTGTGCTCTGCCACACGATGTGAATGTAATCGTCAGCTGTCTTTGGAGTAAAGTATGTACAGATTGCTGAGCTTGTGAAACCAATTTTAAACATCCAATGTGTAGTATAATGTAATCTATGTATTATTTTGCACTGAATGCATTGTAGGTTAGTGTTGCTGTCATGTGGTAATTATTATTATACATTTTAATCCAGACTGTGGCGTCGGGGGCTAGTAATAAATCTTCCTCCCATTGTCTCGATGGGAGAGTAATTATGCGATTTGATTTCATTATTATTTTGTATATCTTATGTGATAGTTTTTTTGTATTAGGAATGTTTATAATACTGATATGGATGCAGGTGAGTTTAATGTCTCTGAACTGATAGTTGCTCTTACCTGCTTTCTATATCTTATGTTTGGGCTACTTGTGGAAGTGACATGAAAGCAGTGTTATGTTTATGTTAGTGTGGAGTTTGATATCTTGTGGAATTTCCACCAGGCTGTTAGTATCATGGCCACCCACAAATTGTTGATCATGAATGTTCTTTAATTGATTTGACTGATAAATGGTAAGTCTGACTTTTAGATCTTTGCATAATGTTTGCTCTATGTCTATCCATATTCTGTCTGATATACTAGGTTTTATCCATTTTATTCCATATTGTAGTTGATTTGCAATAATCAACTACAGTTCTGTAATGTTGTGAGTTTGATTCTATGTGATTTATTTTTCCAGTAGAATCAAGTTATGATGTTGTCCAAAGATTTTAGACAGGTTGGTGGCACTGGAATAATTGAAAACAAACAATTTCGTTTAGGTAATATTCTCATTTTAATTATTGCAGTTTGTCCGAAGAGCATAAGGGGCAAATTTGTCCATCAATGAAGTTCGTCGCTTATTGTTTTAATAATTGGATGACTATTTATTTTGAATAACAGACAACTGGGAAGAGAATTTAGTACCCAGATATGTAATATGATTGGTATTCAGGGGGATGGGGAATGTTTTTAATTGCATCATAAAGATATGCTGCTAATATATAGTATAATACACAAATATCCTACTGGAGATACAATTTGACCAGTTATGTGTGATTTTCTGTGATGATCATATAGAACACTACAGACAACTGTGGCACATCACTGTCAAACCTCCTGATTGCAACCTGGGGCATCGTGAACTGTACAACATGACCCTCAGACAATGATCTCTGAGTGAAAGCGATAAACATAATCATCTTCATATCATCACTTTCTCTACAAGTTCAGTGGAAGAGATGTCAGTGAAAGGGAGTTTTAATACCCTTTCCATTTTTAACTTTAACAAAAACACAGACGGAAAAATTCCAGAAAGTGATACAGAGAAAGGAAACTAGACTTTAAAATGGTGCTGCCCTCTTGATTTACAAGTGTAGATTATTGAAATTATTACAAATGTCTGACGCCAAAAGGGATTGTGTCAGTGTTTCACTACTCAGTATTTGGTAGACAGTATAAACAAGCAGACTATGGTTAAAAAGATCACAGAAATAAAGCAAACACCAATATAATCTTGAACCACCTAGTCCACAGGAAACATTAGATTACTGGAACAAAATCAGACAACTAGCAGAACAACTTTTTACCAATGATGCAGGTGCACTTTTGGTGGATTTATTTATCTGTATTTCAATCCACTAGTTTTTCACTTGATCTAACATTACATTTAAGACCGACGCCCTGTTACGTCTCACAGAAGAGTCCATTGATCAAGCTGCTACTTACCCATCCTGGTCCTGGAGTACCTTTGCTCTGTACACTTTAGTGATGTCTTTGTTACCAACAAACCTATTTTAATCCATCAGATAGTAACCAAACGCTTCAAGGACACTTGCATAACCATTTTTATTTTTTCATAATACTTGTCCAGGTTTCCACTATTATGTTCAAACCATACATTATTCAATATATGCTAATTGATATTTAATAGTTACACCAACAAGTTCTTGGTACTATTATGTTCAACCTGAACTACTTCTATTTTTTTAAAAGACGATCCTATTCTATATCACCGGATGCCCATATTGTTTCTTTTGGTGATCTCCATATTGTTTCTTCCAGTGCTTGGCCGGGATGTCCCATCCTTGAACCAAGGCTCTCCCTTCAACGGAATCCCCTAGAGGCTTTTTCAAAGAGGCCTCCTGAAGATTTATGCTGAAGCCTACACTGGTCTTTCCTGCATGAAACCAGTTTATTCGGGACCATCCATACTTTTCTGCTTACAATATCATTTTATTACCTCAGCATTTTCATTACTAATTTAAAAATCAATCACTTTATACTTCTAAAGCTTTCACAGACACATTTAGACTTTTCAGCACTCTCAATGTCCAATGCTAAATGCTACAAACCACTCATACCCAAACAGAAGAAATAGCCCAAATATAGCCACACATATTCCTCCAACCTCTACATACTTCTAAGCTATATATAACGTTTAAAGCCATTAAAAGCAAAGTTATGAACATTTAAAATACACCTTGATAACACAGTTTATAGCTCTTCAAGAATGTTTAGTTGTCATGGCAACTATTCCTTTCTCGACTCTGTTTTGTTTTGGGGTTTTTTTGGCATACCTTTCTTTTTCAGTCATGAATTCCCTTTTTTGTTAAAATCTCCTCACCTTTTCTACAGCGCTTTCTCTCTCTCTAATTTCACAGGTAATTGTCTCTTTCCTCCAAGGGTCTGCATCTCACCTGGACCTTTTCCTCTTTGCTACTTCAGCTCCTGTCGTAGCTGAACATCAATAGTTTAATAGTTATTAGGAAATATTACTTAAAACAAAACAACAAGAAAACAGCAAAGAAGGTATATGCAAGTATATGTTCACTGTATTGTGCAACTGTCATGTCAGCAGGTGGACAATTTTAGCTAAAGTTAGCATTTCAAACATATATTTTGATATTCTAAAATAATGTTTATTAACTCAATATTTCATCACAATGGGGTGGACATTTTTAGCTTTAACTCATCTGAGTATGGAGACAAAGTGAGAAATTCAAATGAACTGATATACTATAGGAGCATGCAGTTTATGCCTTTAGTCGAATGAAGATAGACCTTTTTTAAAGTTGTGAGGTCACTGATGTCAAAGGTCGCATTTTTACCAAGATGGTTATCCAAAGATGAGAGAGTGGACAGCAATTCTTGGACATGTTTAAATAACTTGATTTTTTATTTTTATTTATTTATTTATTTTTAATCAAAATTGCAAAATGAATAATCAAAATACCTAAAATATTAATGAACGTATTTACAACCTTACGGTAATATTTAAAAGTTTAAAAGGTTAAAACATGTTTAAAAGGTTAAAACATCCAAAATACCCATTTCCTCATCAAAGACAATGTAATAAGGTTAACATTCCTATATATTCGTAAAATGTGTTCATTCAGAGTAAAACTTTAATCAGTTAATTAAAAACATTAATTGTTTCACAATCTTTGTATCAGCACATTTAAACGAGTATGTTGTACTGACCCTTAGGTAACAGAACGAAGTGTGAAGTCCACTTATAAAATAAATTACGCATTCGTCATTAGATCAGAGTAGGTGAGGGACAGAGAGCCATGTGTGAAAACGAACAATCATCTCACAAAACACTACTTATGACTAACAAGTAAACACTTGCAAAATAAAAGTAGCCGTTTATGTTAAATATAAGATTTCACAAAACTATTAATTAAAAAAATATTAATTAAAAAATATTAATTACAAAAATATGAATTAAAAAACGTAAATCGATATTTTTGCGATTGATCTCCCTCCCAAGTTACACCGTTTACTTGTCTTAGAACTGAAACACGAGTATCACTGTTACGTTTTAATGAAACCGTTATTTTGAAAATTACAAAACTGCATGTCAATGTTAACCGTGTGGGGTCATACGTGAGTGTATGTTACAGCTGAATTATTAGGTTACCTAACTAAGCTACAGATATTTTTATATTTATTGGCTGCTTGTACAGATTTGTTAGCTCGCTGATAATATACTTTTGTATATAAAATTGTTCTGCGCAAACCACAGCACCATTGCTAAGTTAGCACTTAGCCTTAGCTAACGTTACTTTTAAAGTTAAATTGAGTTTCTTGTCTTGTTCATGGCTTTGTAGCCGAATCTCCCGTTTAGACATGATGTCTGCCCGCAGGCTTAGACTTCTAGTGTTTTCTGTTCAAAAGTGTTTATCTCGACTCGCCGACAAATGCAGAGGTTATTGCTCAGTGTCTCTATCTAGCACTCCTACTAATGAGACTGATGAGACGAGAGTGAGCACATTTAAGACCAAGCTGTCGTCATTAAGAGTTCTTCAGGCAAAAGTTCAACTGAGACGCAACAGGAACATGAGGAATCGTATCTTCCTGAAGAAAGTGGTCTGGCGCAGCTACGGAAAGGTATGTAACTGCATTTGTTGCCATGATAGTTCAGGCTTTAGGATTTTAATTCCCATGTGTCAGTATGCCGGTAGTCGTTGCCAATTTTATTTTGGTGTTTACATCTTGCAGTGTATTTCGAAACATACGGCTGTCAGATGAACGTCAACGACACTGAAATTGCGTGGTCCATTCTTCAGAAGGGTGGATATGTTCGGACCCACGAACTATCAGAGGTAAGTGTCAATGCCTTGACCTTTGACCCTTGATAAACACAGCGCTTCCTTTATTTGAAAGCTTTCATTCTCATCTTTCCTAATTTTTTTTTTTTTATACAGGCAGATGTGGTGCTTCTTGTCACATGCTCCATAAGGTAGGAAAAGCCTATTTCTGTTTGTATTTTACACAGTGAATCTATACGTTGCCAATCTTGTGCAACTTGACAGCAGTCCTTGACTTCAGTGACATTTTTTGCTTGGATGTAATGCTATTTTCTGTTGGAAAAAATAAAAATCATTGTGACAGGGAAAAGGCAGAGCAGACCATCTGGAACAGACTCAAACATCCAGCAGTTCTGAAAAAGAAGTGTCTAAAGAGCAGCACTCCATTAAAGATAGGAGTCCTGGGTAACTTCTCACTTCACCATAGTTCTTCATTCATGTTCAAATGTATCTCTCAGTCTGAAATGTTCGTATGTGCGCATGTATGTTTGTGTGTGGGTTCACGTGCCCGTATACGCATATGTGTGCTTGCTCTCTTGTAGGTTGCTTGGCAGAGAGACTGAAGACTGAGTTGCTGGAGAAGGAGAGGGTGGTGGATGTTGTAGCAGGGCCAGATGCCTACAGAGATCTTCTCCGACTCCTTGCACTGGCCCATGGGGGTCAGAGGACCAGCAATGTCCTGCTCTCCCTGGAAGAGGCATATGCTGATGTCATGCCCATTCACCATTCAGGACACAGTGCCTTTGTGTGAGTGCCATAATAATATCTGGCTGATTTATAAGGGAGGAGTTCCTACTAAACACTAACTTTTAAATTAACTTTGCACTGTGTGATTTTGTAAAGATGGTACAGTTCAATTTTTAAGTTAACATGTATAGACAGTTTTTGGTGTTTTCATATTCAACTCTAATACACTGAATTTAATCTGAACAGCAACTGTTAGATTAAAATACAGAAAAGTCAGCTATAATTTAAAGGCATTTGCTACCATATTGGATGAAACATGGGACTTGCATCCACAATAAAGCCAAAAACAGCAAATGCTCATAGTTCAGTTGTTTATTATTATCATTTTACTGAACACTTGTCAATCTGCATTTTTTGGTTAAATATTTATACATGACTGACCCTCCTACACTTATGAAGGGATATAAAACTTCAAACACCGTGGTGGCTCATCTTCAGCTCCTTCATGCTTTTAGATGTAGCACTTCAAACAATGGTTTGATATCAGGGGGTCGATACTTTTAAAGTCCTTTCACGCTGTTGACAGTACAGACCTTGTGTACTGCAAGCCTTGTTGGTGGCACCTTGTCTTACAGTGGGATTATCCAGTATATTTTGTCCCTCTTTGACTGCTGTAGGTCTATCACGCGGGGCTGTGACAACATGTGCAGCTACTGCATTGTGCCGTTTACCTGGGGGAAGGATAGGAGCAGACCTGTGTCCTCCATACTTGAAGAAGTGCGCATGCTGTCTGACCAGGTTTCTTCCCTTCAGCGACTATGTGTGCAGTCTGGCTTTACTAGTTTCTGTGTGTGAAACTTGGCCAGATGTGAACACTAAGTATATGAAATGATCATGGCCATAGGGGGTGAAGGAAGTGACCCTGCTGGGTCAAAACGTGAACAGCTACAGAGACGTGTCTGGGGACGGGGCCAGCAACTCGGAGCTTGGTTCGCACCTCAGCCGTGGTTTCAGCACCGTGTTCCCGTGATGAGCAAGGAGGCCTACGATTCTCTGACCTGCTACACCACGTCTCCCTCGTAAACCCTGACAAGGATTCGCTTCACCTGGCCACATCCTAAAGACTTTCCTGATGAGGTAGAAACCCCAGAGTCATGGATGTGAGCATGTGGTTTTTGGTTGGGATACCCATGACTAGTGTGGGGAAGGTACTTTTAAAATGTATTTCATTGCAGGTGACAAAATACAGAACACAGAATACATGCTGTTAAATGTAATTTAAATGTAATTAAAGTGAGTTATATTTGAAATAGTCTTGGACAATGTTGACGTATTCCAAAGTTTTTAAAGTATGTTCCTCGTTTGAGTAATGTAATGGAATATGTTACCAATTACATTTAGGGGCATGTACATGTACACTGCCTACAGTGCCAGATTAAACCCTGTGGAGGCCCCTAGGCAGTCATAATCTTGGGGCCTCCCTTGCAAATTATCTCCTAATATGTTTGTTTTTTTTAATTCCTTGTTGCATGGCCCCTAAAAGGTGTGGGGCCTACAGGTCACTGCCTGCTCTGGTAATCTATTGGTAATCCGGCCCTGACTGTTTATGGCTTGTGTGGTGTAGTGGATGTTCAAAGAGTTTAAGTATTTAGTTGAACGGTTTCTTATAGTCTGAATTCATGTGCAGATATTGCTCATAGGCCATTTTAAACAGCAGATTGGATAATAATTTAGGATTCGCAAATTTGGATGTGAGCAGTAGAAGAGATCATTAATAGATTATCAGATTGAAAAAGCCTTATGCTTATCAGATATGTGAAATAAGGTTTGACTGCCATAGTCAATTTGTGCTGTTTTCGTTTGACCTGTGCTGGGGTGGGTGAGTATGTTTCCTGAAGGTGTTATAGCTAATCCAAGAGCGGAGGAACATCTGTAAGCAGATCCACTTGCCAGCTGAGAGCGGCAGCAGCAGAGTCTTACAGACCATGAGGCGTGGGTGAGAAACGCTCCTAGAACGACAGCACTCACCACAAGCACAGTAGAGATTAGCCTGCTTATCTCAAATCTCTTGATGTCTCATGTGTTAAAACTTAGTTCTCACTTTAAGTCATCATGCTCTGGGATGTTTTCATAGGTATACTAGGGAAGCCTACCATGAGCTTGTGGAAAACATTCGAAAGATAATACCAGGTGTCCTATCATTACCAAACATTCAGTATGTAATTATAAAATTATTGTAGCTATAATAGGTCTTGTGTGAATAAATATCTATGTATAATTTCTTTTTACAGGGGTCAGTCTGAGCAGTGACTTCATCACAGGCTTCTGTGGGGAAACAGAGGAGGACCACCAGCAGTCGGTCTCTTTGATCAGGGAAGTGGGCTATAATGTAGCCTTCCTGTTTGCCTACAGCATGAGGAAGGTGAGATCCTATTTTGTCATTGTGTTTAACACTATCAAAAAACAGACATTCTCCCTGGTTCATGTGATGGTTCTATCAAGAAATTCACCATTGTCTATTATCATTTGGAGAATTGAAAGGGTCTTGTGGCTGCCAGTTGGGCTTTACCTTCTGACATGAAGATGTGTGTACCACACCCACAGAAAACTCAGGCATATCACCGTCTCAGGGACGATATCCCAGCTGAGGTGAAGAAGCTGTCGCCTGGAGGAGCTTATCTTTACATTCCGAGAAGATGCGGCTAAGGTCAACACCAGTTTCATCGACAGCAAACAGCTTGTCCTAGTGGAGGGAGTGAGTACTGCAGTGGGTTGAAGCCATGCTGTGTTACAACTGTGTTTGGAGCACTTCTGCTGTTAATAATTTGGGATTGCTGCATCTGTGTGTCTTGGTCATCATGTTTTGCATATTGATTTAACTAGATTTCTGCAAGAAAATAAATAGTTGCAGTAAATTCTCCTCCCTTATCTTATTTAGACCTGCTGGATCAACATCATGAGGTCTGTCTGACAACGATGATGAACAATGGCATTGTCTATCAGCTCAGCCCTAGCACCTTTTGGCATTTCATTTTGGTTTTGGCTTTGTTCTTTTCTGGAGGGCAAATAGAGTTTATGTGTTTATGTATTTAGGGCATTGTTTGGTCTATTTTAGTCTATTTGAGTTGTATGGTCACTTTCCCGTTTGTGGTGTTAGTTTGCGATTGCCGCATGGGTTTCTGTGGCCCTTTCATTTGAAACCCTTCCCTGGTTAGGCATAGCATTGTGTCTGTTTTGGATGCTTTGAGCTTTTTGTTATTTTTGAAGTGTTGAGAGCAGTTCACATCTTTGGTACCGGGAAATCCCAATGACTGGTTTCCCTGTGCTTGTGGTCTTTAGTGTATTACCTGACATCAATAACTGTTTGAAGATTGGGGTCTTAGTTAATTTTGATTCTTGTTAGTGTCCTTCTTTTGAGGACATGCCTGGCGAATGCACAGAAAACTACCCCAAGGTGTTTGCCACTTGTGTGTTAATATGCGCTACCAGTCATGCTGAGATTGGATCTACCGATATACACACTGATAACAGAATTTTATGACCATCTACATAACAGTGGGAATAACCACCCTTGGTTTGGATAACACTAGTGAGACGTTGTGGCATGGTATCTGGAGGCAATGTAAGAGCAGGAGAGAATTTCTGTCTGCTACAGTGCTTAGTCAAGCCTTTTATATTGTACAAATGTTATCTGCTGTTTTTGCTTGACTGAGTCTGTTTTCTGCAGGAAAGTAAGAAGTCATCTCAAGATCTTTGTGGTCGGAATGATGGGAATGTGAAGGTTATTTTTCCAAGAAAGGATTTGCTTTCTTATCCCACGGATACCAACCCTGTCACTGTTAAAGCTGGAGACTATGTACTGGTGAAGGTGAGCTCTTACTTCAGTTTGCTACTCCTACATGTATATCTGTCTGTGTTGAGACTAAAACAGGAGCATGTTTTTACACACACACACACAGATATATATGAGCTGTATGTGTGGAATATTTATTCTGGTAAGCCTGGTCTGTGATATGTAATATACATGGCTGTGAAATATACTGTACAGTTATGGCTACATTTCCATGATTATTGGTGACTACTCTCTCCTTTGAGATTACCTCAGCCAGCTCTCAGAGTCTGCAAGGCCACGCCTTCAGCCACGCCTCCCTGAGTGATGGACACCCCAGACGCCTATTGATGCACAGGCAGCTGCATATTAGCCTGTAGGTTCCACCTTCTTAGTATCAGGACTGGGTGGGAGTGTGTGTCACAGACCTATAGGTCTTCCCAGCTCCAGCTCTTGGAAGCCAGTATGCTCAGTGAGGAGTGTTCACTGCCTCAGTCACCCTGTCTCCTCATTATCAAGCTCCTTATGAGGTGATTCAGGCATGGTGAGGCAGAAAACCCCTGAAAATATGCAGGGAAGTTTCCTCAGAACTTGAGCTCAGTGTTCCTGAAGTGCAGTTTGAAATGAAATAAGGCTTTTCATTTTTTCATTCATTCATTTATTCAGAATCATGTCTGACTCATGTATGACTCTGTGTTAAAGGAAAGTTTTAACACAGATTTTGTCTGGGTACACACTTTGCAAACTTCAAACTGCATGATTAGCAGACAGTATTGTAGCTATTCAAGTTTATGATCAATAATGTAAGGTAAGTGTGTGTTAACTCTGGGTGGGTCAGGGTGTATTCTCCCCTAAACATACTTCTGACATAATGATTTGTTTAAACACTACAATTCTCTATATCCTAATAATTACTGCCACATTTTAATAACCTGCAATACACTGTAAATACAGCATTTGTAAGCTTTAAATTTACAAACATGAACAATCATACTATAGCAAATACATGATACTCATACCTGTGACATAGTGTTTTGAACAGACATTTGCTGCCACACCTGCTATTTTAGCAGGCTAAATAATCTGCCTTCTGAAATGCTAATATGCTTAATTTCATGCAAGTGCTAGTGTTCCTATTTGCTTGCTGATGTGCATGGAAGCGCCATATTATTATTATTACTATTATTATTATTATTATTATTATTATTGAGTCACACTGCTATCAAGTTAGCTGGTTGCTCTTAGCTAGTAGTGTGAACAGGACAGGGGACTTGGGGAAGACCCAAAGGGTGAGGTTTGTGTGTGTACATTCACAAGTACTGGTGCACAGCCACTGACATACATAAACACTGCTATCTGGATCTGGAATTTTTAACATTAATGTACAGACTATTCTTTCTCCTTAAAAAATTCATTATGGTAATAATTATGGCAGTGTATGTTCCCCTGCAAACAAATGCTAGGCTGCAGGCTGCACGATGCTGCAATCAACCAGCTGATGGCAAATCCAGACAGTGTTGTTATTGTGGCAAGAGACTTATTGTAAATGCATTGCCATTAATTGAGAGTCATTTTAAAAGATATTTACTCTCCCACTGCGCATACTCCCGTTTTCATAAATTGGCAAATATACATGTTGCTGCTTGTCACACAAACTTTTGTTGTACACAAGTAATAATGAGAAAAGGACTCATCATATGTTTTATGATATAGCTAAAGCTATGCATTTATCGAGAGGATTTAACACATTACAGAACACATCTAATTAATCCTTTCCATGATTGACCCAAGGGCAGATAGCAATTATTTAAGTATTACTATGTTTTAATTTAATAATAAAAATGACCATATGAACCTTTTTGCTTTATATTTGTTTATATTCAGCTGCCTTTATAATGACAATTATTTATGACAATGACAATTTACAATACATTATCAGTGAGTGGTATAATTAAAGTAAAATCATTGTTAAATAAGTCTCATTCTTGTCTCAGATTCAAACACTACAAAATCTTGGTCTTTGCTTGAATGATTTTTTAATGGTCCTGACTACAACACTATCCTTTGATAAGCTTGGAAGTTGTACACTACTGTGAGAGGAAGTTACATTCAGCTAGGAAAGAACCAACAATCAAATAATATACACAGATTAAGATGGTCATTAAAGATCCCAAACTAAGATTAATGCACTAACTAATAAACTACAACTTGTTTGCAGGAGTTCATCAGTGTTTTATCATTGGCATAGGTAAAGGGGTTTTCAGGCACAAGTTAAAAAAGGCACAAGTTGTCAAAGCATAAGAATAATGACCATAATGATCATAAGAAAGCCTTTCTGAGCCAAAGATCTGAATTAACAGGGAATAACAGGAGCACTTGCAAAACTGTGCCTAAGTGTATCCAGAAAGCACTGTTGGGCTTTTGTAGGAAAAAAAGGTTACACAAAGGTTACACTGATAAAACAGTTTAATCTGAACGAAGAATCAAGACCCAGGAGCTGTAAAAGAATAAGTTAATCTCTGCATTGCTCTCTATATAGGGGGAGTTTTACAACATTGGAGTGCACAAGAAACCCGCTTTTGCCCCGACACCATTTTCACTGCCACCTGATGAAAGCAACATGCTGTATATGGGCATCTCTGCCTTCACTGCCAACTCAGCAGGCTTTGTGTAGAAAAATGCAGGAGCACTCACACTCAGAATCACAGATGACATGGTGAGTTTAAACCACTCCTTGCCATCACTGAGGGAAAGGTGTGGATGTGGTTACCTTACAAGACCAGGCTATTTAGTTAGAAGACTGATAAAGAAGACTGATAACTTTATACTGTTCTCCCAGTGCACATTAATAATCCCTTAATAGTGTAATAAATGAATGGACAAATAAATGATCAACAGTCCCTGAAAATGAAACAAACGTTTATCCTTCCAGATTCCCAGAGCCTCTCCATATCGTCTGAACACCAAGACATTTGAAGCCTTAATTCCGCAGGTATAAGAGATCAGTTTCTGTATTCATCACACAAGCATGCAGAAACTGCTGATTTTATATTCTCACATAGGTTTCCTAACACAGTAGACTTTGAATCTTAAAGGAATAATAAGGTTTAAAGAGTAACAAATAATATGATCTCATTAGCAACACAACCATATTTAGATGAAGAATTTCCGAAAAGAACAACATTTCACATGATGATGCTTGGATGAAATGTGTTGAAAACACTGAGTTCTTTTGCTTTTGGTGCTAAAGGCACTTGCAAGTACACCTTACACAGATTGATGGTGGTAGTATAGTTGGCATTCAGTTAAATCAATTAAACTTTGGACAGGGGTAGATTTGTCCTTCATACTGTTATTCAGCACAGGTAATAGCCATTTTGGGACTTTGTATCACTTTTGAGAGGCTGCCGTGTTCTCCTTAAAGTACCCAGGTTGAAGAGTGCTGGGCCCAGGAGTATTATCACCTGCTCCTGCATTTCTGCCGATGAAATAGTGAGACGGATCCACATCCTGCCTGCTTATTGGGGACGTACTGTTCTAGCAGCTCTTCCTCATCTGTCCATGCTCATACCATGGGTTGCTGTACTGTTTCCATGCTTATGTGGTACTCTTTCCGCAGGATGCTATGGAACTTTTGGTGCTCCCTGCTCCTCTCTGGCATTTGTAGCTTGACCTTCCTGGTGATTTTTTTGCAGTCCACGTCACTTTGCCAGGAGCTTCCTTTTGCTGATTAGCAGAAGCAGGAATACCTCCTGTCCTGCCAGGCTTTTGCAGTCATATTAGGCACATTGACTGCTCCGCTCTTACCTGCTTTCTATATCTTATGTTTAGGCTACTTGTGGAAGTGACATGAAAGCAGTGTTATGTTTATGTGAGTCTGGAGTTTGATATCTTGTGAAATTTCCACCAGGCTGTTAGTATCATGGCCACCCACAAATTGTTGATCATGAATGTTCTTTAATTGATTTGACTGATAAATGGTAAGTCTGACTTTTAGATCTTTGCATAATGTTTGCTATATGTCTATCCATATTCTGTCTGATATACTAAGTTTTATCCATTTTATACCATATTATAGTTGATTTGCAATAATCAACTACAGTTCTGTAATGTTGTGAGTTTGATTCTATGTGATTTATTTTTCCAGTAGAATCAAGTTATGATGTTGTCCAAAGATTTTAGATAGGTTGGTGGCGCTGGAATAATTGAAAACAAATAATTTCGTTTAGGTAATATTCTCATTTTAATTATTGCAGTTTGTCCAAAGAGCATAAGGGGCAAATTTGTCCATCAATGAAGTTCGTCGCTTATTGTTTTAATAATTGGATGACTATTTATTTTTGAATAACAGACAACTGGGAAGAGAATTTAATACCCAGATATGTAATATGATTGGTATTCAGGGGGATGGGGAATGTTTTTAATTGCATCATAAAGTTATGCTACTAATATATAGTATAATACACAAATATCCTACTGGAGATACAATTTGACCAGTTATGTGTCATGTTCTGTGATGATCATATAGAACACCACAGACAACTGTTTGGCACATCACTGTTAAACCTCCTGATTGCAACCCGGGGCATCGTGAACTGTACAACATGACCCTCAGACAATGATCTCTGAGTGAAAGCGATAAACATAATCATCTTCATATCATCACTTTCTCTACAAGTTCAGTGGAAGAGATGTCAGTGAAAGGGAGTTTTAATACCCTTTCCATTTTCAACTTTAATAAAAACACAGACGGAAAAATTCCAGAAAGTGAGACAGAGAAAGGAAACTAGACTTTAAAATGGTGCTGCCCTCTTGATTTACAACTGTAGATTATTGAAATTATCACAAATGGGATTGTGTCAGTGTTTCACTACTCAGTATTGCATTTGGTAGACAGTATAAACAAGCAGACTATGGTTAAAAAAATCACAGAAATAAAGCAAACACCAATATAATCTTGAACCACCTAGTGCCAGGAAACATTAGATTACTGGAACAAAATCAGACAACTAGCAGAACAACTTTTTAACCAATGATGCAGATGCACTTTTAGTGGATTTATTTATCTGTATTTCAATCCACTAAAGTTTTTCATTTGATCTAACATTACATTTAAGACCGACGTCCTGTTACGTCTCACAGAAGATTCCACTGATCAAGCTGCTACTTACCCATCCTGGTCCTGGAGTACCTTTGCTCTGTACACTTTAGTGATGTCTTTGCTACCAACAAGCCTATTTTAATCCATCAGATAGTAACCAAACGCTCCTTTGCTGCAGAGCACAGAAATCATTCAAATTTGCAGTCAACAGATACATCTGGGCCAGATTTTGGATCAGTGGACTAGGCTGGAACTGCACATATACTGTATATGCAAAATTCAAAATACGGGGAGTGGTTGGTCTCTTTTGCAATCAAATCTGAATACTATGGAATTTGTTTCACATTTGTTTAATTTGACAGATTTTAAATGGATAATGGACATCACTAGACAAAAAGGAATAAACAACTATATGAAAAGGAACAAAACCAAAAACAAAGGAAGACTTTAACACACTTGCCCAAACAAGCACTAAATCTGACAAAAATAGATCAACCAATGACATAGCTGTGAAGGAACATATTAGCCATTGTTTTCTTGTCATCAACAGTAATTTTAACTGATTGTTAACATACTGTTCAAGTCTTCAACTGATTTGCTCCCAACATACGAATGGGTACAAATATGGTTCATTACCCAGCTGCACAAATTGCTTCTGACATACTGGGCAGCTACAGGGTTCTTCTCCCGTGTGGATTCTGACATACTGGGCAGCTACGGGCTTCTTCAGTTGTGTGGATTGTCTTCTACTCCTCCATGTGGCCTGTTTCACCAAAGCCCTTCCTGCAGTATTTGCAGCACTATGGCAAGCGGACACCCTTGTGTGAGCGTTTAGGTGCTTCTCAAGAGTCTGGGCAAGTTTGAAACACCTGCCCCAAACATCACTGACATTATTTCTTGTAGGTGATTAGCCACGTGTTTCTCTAGCCACAAGTACTTTTTGATTTATTTGTTTTTTTAAATAGGTAATTTTATATATAATGGCAACAAATGACATTTTAAGTTTTATGACAAAACGTGCAAACAAGCTGGCCTGAGAGGTGTGTAGCGGGATATGACTCAGTGCGTCTCTGGTGCTGCTTTTGATGAGTACAGTGTCATGAGTGTGTCTGTCCAGCGGTGCAAAGAGGGGATACAGCAAGGCATGGCATGGTGTTTATTCATTCGTTTGCATAGAAAATGACGCCTTTTCACATTGTGGAACTACAAATATGGCGGTCTTTTTTGTGCGGCGTAGTAATGACATATGTTGTGGAATTTTGAACAAACAGCAAGTCAGACGTGATTAAGAGAGTAATTTAATAAGAAAAAGAATAAAATAAATGTTTGGCTCTCCTCAGGTAGGGAGCCCCGAGTATACAAAACCGTGGCTAGTTATACTACTCCTGTGCTGTCTTTAACCAATCATCTTTTCTTAAGCAGCTCTTCTTTCCTTTGTTGCTGTGGCTATAAGCCAATCAGCTCTCAGCTTGTTTTTTTCCACAAACCAACCCAAACTGACTCCAAACATTGTGGGTTGTGTGTCAAGTTGACCTTGATGTTAACAGTTCCTGATACATGTTCAACTTAATCAGCAACAGGCGGATACAAATGTGCAAACAGCATTATTAATTTAAGAACAAAAGGATCAGTGTGATTTTATATGAATCACATAATACATAGTTTCGTATCATTTTCCATCACACGTAAAAACAGTCTCACCGTATTGTCGGGCAGGAGGATCTGGACTCATTTATTACTTAATATCTTCCCCCATCTAGCGGTCATTAGAGGTTAGTCTTGAATTGATTTCTGTCGTGCAATATTTTAGATATAAATGTTTACATTTTCTATTACAGAACACGGCAAAGTATAGTCAACCAGTTCTAACCTTTTGAGAAAAACTTTAACTTCAAAGTAGGTGAATCTATTTACTTAGATTGAACCAATCGGATCACAGTTTATTTACATAGTATCAATGCTTTGAGTGCTTTAGATATAAGGACATCATGGCGATCTTTCTGCTCACACCTCAGTCAGTCTATAATTCTGTACTATGTGTTTCTATAGCTTCCAACTTTCACGAGTTTCTTGAATCTGTGGAGAAAAGTGCAGACTCAGGTACTTTCTTATTTGTGAACTTTTATACATTTTATGTAATTTATTTATCATCTATAATGTTTTATTACTTTTCATTTATAGATATAAGGACACAAAAACAGTTCATATACTCAATGAATTGTTACAAGATAATCTTTTCTAGAGAATGTTTACCATTTGTTAAAAGACTGATTTATTTCTAAAAGTTTATGCAGTGTGTTAATTTGTGACATGGAGGCAGAAGGGGTGAATCTGATATACCCCTCTTCCATCATCAACTATTCATCGAGTCCTCCAGTGGAGCTTGTACAACCAAAGAAACGCATACAGCGGTCACCGGCGGTTCTAAGTTACATCTAAAGAGGTCTAGGCCTATACACACTGTTCCACCTGAGGTAATAAAATGTTTTGGGGTAAAGGTATTTTCATGAGGCGATCTGTGATCTAATTATAATAGGCTTTGAAGCTCTCTGCAACAGGTGCAGAGTGGTGCAAGACTGTGTTTGAAAGCATAAAGAGGAATAATGTTTCTGGGGTATCTTAAGGCCTTTGTGGGTCTGTAAGTGCAGAGCAGAGGCTCTGATGCAGGTGGTTTCAAGGCCTCTGTGGAAGTCTACGGCAGATGACTCTGGACTGTTCCCGTGAGAAATAGCTTCCTAAGTATTGGGAAAGATCCCGGCTTTTAAAAGACGTGAAAGCCTCTTCGAGAGTTCTGTGGCTAAGCAAGGTTCATTATCTTACCATAAGAGCAGGGTGATACTGACCTGCAACATCATCTTGCAGGTGTTTGATGGTATGAGTTGAGATCATCTTTGTTAAAAACAAAAAAAACAACAACAAAAAAAAAACCCAGGAAAATCTTCCAATAGGATATACTGGGGTCAAGCTTCAATTTGTACAATGATAGATCTCAATTTGCATATATTGAATAATGTATGGTTGAACACAGTGGTTGAGATTTCAAACACCAGTATGTAGAGAAGGTGTGGCAATCACATAATCAGTTGTGAAAACTGGATAAAAATGTGTGTTCCTTGTGTGATTATTAGACATATTCTGGACTATGCCTCGTTTGTATGTAACGCTGAGCTCAAAATAAATAATGGACCTACTACTCTCTTCAATTAATTCTGCATCTTTATTTTCTGTTTAAAGAGGACTTAATAAAATTACTGGAATGTGGGCAATATCTAGTAACACAGTGCCGAGTCTGCTAAACGTAGATCCCAGCCTTTTATATGGCCTCTTCCCTTTAATTCTACTGACTATAATTAATGTAAACCTTGTCGATTCTGGTGTTTGCTGTATAGAGGTAGCGAAAACTTTGCTAAAACAATGAAAAATATGCATCCTGTGAAAAGTTTATTGAACAATATAACATTGTTCCTTACCCAGAGCCATAACACGTCATTGATGGAAATCACACTGATGTGAGGGCGGTATGGGCCAACTCAACTGTATTTCCTGATTGTTTTATTCTGCAGGAGGATGTGGTCCAAATATTTAAAAAATCACAGGTTTGTTTAAGAGGACATAGTCGAACAGTTTGGGCTTACTGTTATTTTAATACTAGTGGTAACTATTAGTAAATACAACAATCTGACCATCCTCATACTGCATTGAGGGGTGATGGGGTGATGGTACCAGATGATGTTTAGGTATGTGGTTATGTTAATTTATTTTTGTTCCTTTATATTCACATATTTTGCAAGTGCGTATGTTATTGAGTTTAAAACCATCCATATATTATGCAATTATAGAAAATACAGAAACTGCATGATACTTCTCTTGACTTGCTAGAAGTTCAGACTGTAGCAAGCTTAGCATTAGTAAATGGAATAGGTGTCATTTTAAGGATTCATTTAAAGTATTCATGAGGTATTTCTCCTAACATCGATGTATCGACAGTACCAATAAAATAAATAGCATAACAAGAATTACAGGTGTATAATAGTGTAGTTACCCACAATGGTTGAAGTGTTTGAAAAGAGTTGTATAAAAGAATAGTTGGTTGGTTCGTGGCATAAAGTCATGAAACGGTGAAATGAGGTCATAAAAAGAGTGTTTACAGGGGAAAGTGCTTTAACAATGAATTAGACAAACTAATAACATAAAACAAGGGAGTTTAGAGATTCTGTGTCCTTTCGTAATGATTTGTGCATATGGCAGGCTGCTGCAAAGGATCCTGGGTAAGCTTCAGCAGACCTCAGTGTAAGATATATTAATAATATTAATCATAATAATACTATTCAGAGGTTACTTGACTAGTAATCAGAATGTTGCTAGTTCAAGCCCTACCACTGCCAAGTTACCACTGCTGGGTCCCTGAACAGCAATGAATCCTCAATTGTATTATTAATACAATCCAATACACATGCCTAATGCTCAGCTGTCAACTGCAAAAACTGACATTCTGAGCATTCGAACAGTAAGAGGAACAAAAAGAAAGGAGTCACCGACTGTACACGTGTCAATCATTTAGCCTTTTTACATGTTGTTTTAGTTTACTGTAATCAAGGCCTGAAACTGGAGTCTATGGACCAGGCAAAAATATTTCAATATTTAATGCGTTTTTATTTTTTCAGTTTCAATGTTTCAATGAGACTCAGGAGACTCCAGCATAAGCAGAAGCTCCAAGTTGTCGATCTCCAGGAGCAAACCCGTCCCTGCAAGGTTGGGGTGCATGTTCTGGATCACGGGAAACAGACCATCGATCACCCAACATCTGCTTCTGCTCCTGCGGAGGTTCCAGATCCAGCACGGAGGCAGTGAGAGGTTCCTGGCCCAGAGATTGGTCTGCAGCGGGCCTGATGGTACTCGGCATGTATTGGAAATGCTGTGGCTGAATGCTGTGCGTAGCCCAGCGGGTGCTGGGGTGGAGCTGTGCCAGTTGCCTGCTCGGGTAGCAGGTAGCCCAGTTCTGAGCCTGTGGAATGGCCATCATGAAGTAGCCGGAGGGCGGGGCGGGCTGGTAGGGGTTGAGCACTGGGTTGCGCACGGCACTCACGCTGGCCATGCGCTGCATGTACTGGTGGGTGAGGTGGGCCTGCCGCTCCTCCTTGCGCTGCGCCAGGGCCACGTACAGCGGCTTGGTGCCTACGATGCACCCGTTCATCTCCTTCATTGCCTCGGTGGCCTCCTCCGGCGAGGAGAAACACACAAAGCCGAACCCTTTGGAGCGGCTGCCCTCCGTCATCACCTTGGCACTCGTGATTGTCCCGAATAGAGAGAACTCTTTACGCAGACGCTCGTCGTCCAGACTGTCGTCTAGGTTTTTAACGTACAGGTTCACTCCCTGGTAGCGAGTCGTGCCGTCCTGCTTCATCTGCTCAAACTTGCGTTTGAGCTCTGTCTGCCTCTCGCCTTTCTTCTGGGCACGAGCCACATACAGCTGCTTCCCATTCAACTTCTTCCCGTTCATCTCATCCACAGCCCTTTTGGCATCCTCGTGCCTCTCGAAGCTCACAAAGCCAAAGCCCTTGGACTTGCCGCTCTCGTCTGTCATGACGCGACGGCTCAGTGTTGGGCCGAACTTGCTGAAGATCTCATTTAGCTTGTTGTCGTCCATGTCCTCCCAAGTATGAGATATTATTTCCATCAGGCTCAGGACCATCTCTTTAGGATAAGGTCAAGAGAAATCTCTTGGAATGTGGTGTTAACAGGTTTCAACTGGTGTGGGTGTTTTATATTACTTTGCATATATTGACAAATGTATGGTTTGGATGCAATGGACGTGAAGACAAACGCAAATATGTAAAGGAATGTGGGGTGAATACATAACCACTACTGAAAAATGTATGAAAATGTGGGTTCTCTGATTTTTAGACATTCTCCAGAGGGTGCCTCAATAATGCGTGTTAATGTTAACCTACAATAAAGTACGTGCACAGTTATGCTCTTTAACCAATTCTGAAGTCTGCATTTGTATTTAATATTTGAATTGAACTTTAAAACTAGCCGACTGGGCACCTAGGAACCACATACTGTTGCTATGTGCAGAGATGTGGGCTTGCAGCCCATTGTTGGGCAGAGTCCATCGCACTGCTCCAATAGACCTGCTCTGACTGCTACTTTCCCACGTCGGCAGTCGAAGTCGTTTCTCCTTCACAATGCTTTTCACCTGGTTGGCCAGTTTCACCGTCTCAGTAGACAAGCTAAAAGAAACTGTTGGCAGCCTCTCGTTGCTCCTGTAATATGACCGTCGCCAGACCAGAGAGTGGAACTGGATGGCAGTGTGGCACTTGCAGCTGCAGTTTGTTTGCTTCAAGATTTAATACGTGTAAGTGACCTTTGCTTCTCGTCCTGTCTTTACTGGTTTGTTAATAAGGTCATTTGAAATTGTGTTGTACATAAAGGAATATTACAGAATTATTCTCTATTTTAAGCTACACTGTGGGGTTTTGTTTTTTTGATCTTTACATTTATATTAATGCAACCCAATACACTTATCTAATGATCAGCTATGACCTGTAAGAACTGACAATCTGAACATTCAAACTTTAAGAGGAATAAAAACAAAAAAATGATCAGCTGTTCATGTCAAAATCTGTAATATGTAATAGAAATAACTGTAATATGTTCAATATAACTGTAATATGTTCAATTACCACCATGTAACATATAACTGTAAATATGTCAATTGCAAGATGGGACTGTACATTCTGTACATACATATATAAATATCCATATATACATTGTACATATAAACATAATATATATATATATATATATATATTGTACATGCACTATTAATATATTTTTGTATATATATAGAATATATTTCTCTATGCACCCCTGTTTTTCTTTTTCCTCAGATTGGACAGAGCACTCAACCATTTCACTGTGAGTTATACTGTGTATGACTATGTATGCGACAAATAAACCAAACTTGAAATGATTTTACCTTTTTCTGTCGTTTTCATTTTAAGCTTAGAATAACCAAGGCCTGGACTTTGTAAGGTGGTTTTGAATCCAGGTCAGCTAGGTGAGGACACCAATAGCTTACTGGGTAAGCAGCCACACTCTAACAATGGTGGGCTCGTGTGCAGAACAGTTAGAGCTTGGATCAAGCAAAACAAGAGGAAAAAACGAAACACCTCGGTGAGCGTGGAAAAGGGGAGAACAAAGAACGCCACTGAAAGAAATGGCAACCCCGATGCACTGGGGAAAACTCGAACTAAAAGTTCCCAAACAAAACCAGAAAACGGGGAGAAACTTGAATGGCTAAGGGAAGCCTCAGGAGAAGGGAGGGGACTGGAGAAGGGAGGGGACGTGTAAAAACACTGACACCCTCGCAGAACAGAAAAGAGGCATAGCACAAGGGCTCACAGACCTCAATACCCAGAGTTACCGGCTAGGAGCTTGGCTCAAAACTTTATCAAAAAATCAGCACTGAATGACCGGGTCACTGGGCTTATATAAGGTCTAGCCCAGCTGTTGGGTGTTGATCCTGATCAGTGGCGTGGTTGACTCGACGCCTCCCTCTGGTCGAGGGGGCCTCGGCCTGGTGCCAACCCTTACAGGCTTGATGTCTACAGACATGGCAAAAATATTTCAATGTTCAATGCATTTCAGTTTCAATGTTTATTTTTTTCAGTTAAAATGTTAATTTTTTTTACTGCTTATTCTTCCATTAGACAGCCAGAAGCGCAGCACTGGTTAAAGTTTTTGAGCGGCTTCCTGCGCGCACTGGTCCTGGAGCACAGCGACTGCCTCATCCACCTTAGGGTGCAGAGACTCAGGAGACTCCAGCATATGCAGTAGCTTCGAGTTGTCCAGTTCCAGGAACATACACGTGATCTTCCCTGCAAGGGTGGGCTGCATGTTCTGGATCAGGGGAAACAGACGCTCACCCAGTATCTGCTTCTGCTCCTGTGGAGGTGCAGCAGCCAGCATGGAGGCACTGAGAGGTTCCTGACCCTGCACATGGACCGCAGCCAGCTGCACGGGCACCTGGAGCTCTGCCCCCAGGTGCTGCTGTGGGTTGAGAAACATAAATGTTTTATAATTGATTTGACTGATAAATGGTAAGTTCGACATTTATATCTAAGGGCTGTGTGCCCAGGTGTTGCTGTGGGCTGTGAACGCCTGAGGTGGTTTTGTACTGTGGTACTGCTCTCACCAGCGACGCCTTGTTGGCAGCTTCCGCGCTGGCCATCCCTGTCCCCGGAGCCTCAGATGCCATGGTCTGATAGGCCATCGTGCGTGGGACCTGGCAGGCGGTGGTTGGTCGGATGGCGCTGAAGGCCTGCGGGCAGGATGCGGCTGGACCGATGGCACTCGGCATATCCTGGACTTGCTGTGGGTGGACGCACTGCATGGCCCAGCAAGGGCTGGGGAGGAGTTGTGCCAGCTTGCTGCTTGCGCAGTAGGCAGGCCAGTTCTGAGCTTGTGGAATGGCTTCCATGTTGTAGCCGGAGGGCGGGGCAGGCTGGTAGGGGTTGAGCACGAGGTTGGGCAAGGCACTCACGCTGGCCGTGCGCTTCATGTACTTGTTGGAGAGATGGGCCTGCCGCTCCTCCTTGCGCTGCGCCAGAGCCACGTACAGCGGCTTGGTGCCTACAACGCGCCCATTCATCTCCGTCATGGCCGTGGCGGCCTCCTCCGGCGAGGAGAAACACACGAAGCCAAACCCTTTGGAGCGGCCGCCCTCCATCATCGCCTTGGCACTTGTGATGGTCCCAAACGGAGAGAACTCCTTACGTAGACGCGCGTCGTCCAGACCGTCGTCTAGGTTCTTGACGTACAGGTTGTCTCCCTGGTAGCGAGTCATACCGTCCTGCTTCATCTGCTCAAACTTTCGTTTCAGCCCTGTCTGCCTCTCGCCTTTCTTCTGGGCATAACCCACATACACCTTCTTCCCATTCAGCTCCTTCCCATTTATCTCATCCACAGCCCTCTGGGCATCCTCGTGCCTCTCGAAGTTCACAAAGCCAAAGCCCTTGGACTTGCCGCTCTCGTCGGTCATGACGCGAGTGCTCAGCGTTTGGCCGAACTTGCTGAAATCATCATGTCTCCACCCCAAGGGAATGTTAGGTCTCTTCTAGAATATCCTTCATCATCTCTGGAAGGTCAGGCAAGACCTCACTGATGGCGGTGTGTAACCATGTTTGCCCCAAGTCAGTCATTTCTGGAATCATGGATGATTGCTTACTGTACAAATAAAAGGAAAAACTGTCATTACACTGATCTCAAGTATGTGTATATATAAAAAAAACCTTTTCATTTTGTGATACGTTTCTTACGTAGTATGTGTGAATTTTTAGTATGGTTTCCATCACAGATCATATTTACCTCGACAATACACTGTGTTTCAGTGGAAGGACTTGGTGCCCATTAACAATGTACAATGGTAAAAATCTACCAAGTTGTTAATGTTAAGACATTCCAGCCTTGAACTGTGTTTTGTCACAAAGTACAGATGGTATTCAAAATGAACGTCAGCGTTATGTATATCCATTACAAAATACACAGATGTATCATTTTGAATTAAAATAATGAGAAGTTCTCCAAACTTCATGTGCTCATCATTTTTTGACACAAGAAAATGTCCTTTTTTATATGATGCACCCTTACACTGCACCTCTGTGGAAACACTAGTATTGTGTTCTGAAAAGCCAAACTCTCTAACTGCATGTTTAATTGCATCACTGTAAAGGTTGGGGTAGAAGGTACAACTGTCTTTGACTTGCAGAAGCTGACAACGTCCAGGTCCAGCTGAAAGACATGCCTGAAACATCTTCTGTCTTTTGGATAAATTTAGGCAGATATTTTTTAAAGTTTTTCAAATGCCTGGCACACCTTTTGAAGTAGCTGCGTTTACTTTCAAAACGCATTGTCCACAACCTAATCAAGGGGCCAAATTTCAAAATTAGTGCTGGATAGTGTCGCAAGAAATTATGTTTTGGTCTTAGTGGACTCTCACTGTCACGGAACGCTCGCCTCCCCCGAGTCACGTGGTTTGGCCCGCCACGTGCAGTGGGAGGGTGGTTTTGTTTGTAACCACACCTGCACACACCTGCACCGTGTTCGTCCTGCCTCTCGTCCTGCGGCACCCGGGCCACCGCACGCTACACTCAGGAAATAAACGCAGATTCCAGATATTCTTGGATTATAATGTCAAGATAGGCCACCTGTGACAAAGAAATCGTCTGTGTGCAAATCATATCAACAATATCTTTAAGCTGGGGAGTTAATTTACACACATCATCATCTGGATTTTGCACTTTGTCACCAATTAATAAAGGCAGCAACATTAGGAAATTCCAATTCTGGATAGCTTGACCTGAAAGCTTGGACACCCCAGAGTTAACAGAACATAGCTTTGTAAAAGCATCAGATCCTTTGCACTTGAACTGCTTGATGTGCCAGTTCAATAATGAATATGTAAGGCATTTTTTTTTCTTAATGAAATGCTTCAAGTACAGTGCAACGTCATAGAACAACACACACTCAAATATGTCAAGGCCTAAACAAGGTGGGAGACCAGGCTGACAAACATGAAAAGATATCAGAGTATTGAAAACAGTTTACCTTTATGCCTTTGATATCTCGACTGTCCACAGCTTCAATGTCTAGATCACCAACAGCATAATTAGAACTTTCAGGGGTGCCCTGGGGACCACGTACATTTGGATCATCACTCTGAAACTCACTTCGTATGATTTCACAGTACCTGCAAAATTAAAGTAAGTTTTCAGTAAACCCACCAATGCTGTGTAAACCCAAATTATAACCAGCAATACAACAAAGAGCCCCGTGGATCGTTTCACCACCTACAATAATTCCATTTACATCCAAATCTTTTAAATCCACTAACATCTCTGAGAAAACCTTAGCACTTCCAATTTTCCAATTAAGTCATTTAATTTTCCAATTAAGTCATTTTCTCCACACAGTAAGACAAGGGACGTGATCGATATCGGACCGTACACGAACAGGTAAGTTTGCCAAAAAAAGACAGACTGCGACAACGTTGTCTTTTTTCTTAGCAGAGCTGAAGGGATTTACAATTTCAAAAGCATTCTGGTACAGAATTAGCATCAGGCATCATGGATTTTCAATGAAGAACTGGTTGGACTTCACAAGACTGAAGACACAAGACACTGAATTCGTCCATAATTCTGATTCTAATAAACTACTTCATGTTTGTAACACAGGTATGTATTTGAACATCTTTTTGAATACTTGAGCTCTTGAATATGTTGTCCTTAGTGGTCCCGGATGACAGACAGAGAACAGATCTGAATCCTTAACACAATCACAGATTTTAGCAATAGCATTATCTGTTAGACACATGTCAAAACATGTTTTTTAAAAGTGAATGTAGTTTACCCAAAGTATATTCCTGTCTCTACTTATGCACATTTTACATCTCTTCAACAACAGTCTGTATTGTTGAAGCTGGAAGAAGGTGATGCCCTTCTAACTGTAGGTAGAATAGACATACATTCCCAAGAAAGGTCTCCTTCAAATTCGGTGGCAACTGAATGCTTTCATTTGTTGTTGCATCATTTGAGCTCTGGGAAGCATCCTCAAGTACAAATGAGAGAAATTGTTTTCTTGTACATGTCACATAGGTTATGCTAGCAGTCGAACATTCTTGATGTTTCCTAGACATATGAGCAGTAAATGATGATTTCACGGTGAACGTATTTTTACAACCAGTTACTGGACATGCCACAGGTCGTCCCTCCACTATATGTTCTTTTAAGTCACAAGTTCTTCGCTGTGTGAATTTGACGCTCACAGCGAAATTGCACATTTCAAATCTGTAACAACGGCTCTAGCAGTAACAGAGGGTGCAGGCACACTGTGAACACAATAGAAATGAGCTTTAAAAGCTGCATAAGTACAAAACGTCTGCTTGCAGTCAATGCTCACACATTTGAAAAAACAAGTGGCTTCGTTTCTATGAACTTTACAGTGCAGCACACAACCCTTCAAAGCATCAAGTTCTTTGCTACAAAAACGGCAGGTAATCATTGTTTGGCAAACAAACTAACAAAACAACCCGTTAGGGTTTTAGCCTCCTCGACTGATACTACAAAACTACCGCAGCACAACAGTATGAAAAAAAAAACGAACTGAAAAGCTTTAACACGAAACCCACCTTTCGGCGTTATAACTATGACTGAAAAATATACCCTCGATCGAAAGGAGAAGCTAGTATATTTCTGACAACAAACGTTAGCATTATCGTATTTCCAGTCTGAAGAAATTAAATTGCTAGCGTACAAGTGCTGCATGCGGTGAGTCTACCGTATCTTCAAGCGCGAGCAGCTCGGCCGCGCACTCACCGACTTCGCCTAAACGGTCGCTCTCGCGACAATGAACCAGTCCAATAAAAGAACGGAAACAAACTCTACTGCTCCGTAATTTGACCATTCGGAGCTCATATGTTTAAACATTGAAAATACAGACCTTTATTTTTGCAGGAATGCAAATTTACGCTGAAAATCCATTACTGTTAAATTTGAAATGGCCTTAAGGCACTATAAATATGACCAAATGACATTATTTCGTAATGAAAACGCAGAAACTTTTTTTATCATTAGCAAATTATTAACAATTAATATGATGCAAAAATAAAGAACATGCTGTCATCTATCTAAATATTGACAACATATTCCTTGTTCACTGCAGTCACATGCACTTATTTTATTTTATACAGCGAACATAAATAGGAAAGTGTTAACATTTCAGCTTAACCCTCAAATGTTTTTTCAGAGGCTGTAAAAATAGTGCATATAATACATTTTTAGAAACCTATTACTACAGTATTACTACTATCCTACTGATATGCTGTTAAATATAGGTCCGGTTGCAGAGGTCTTTTTTTAGCAGCCGTACTAATACGTGTAGTAAGACAGGTAAGCGTGGTCGGGTCGGTCCGGGGTCGTACACGGGGTGGCGTTCAGGAGGTGACGGAGGGTCAGGCAGGAGACGAGGTCTAGAAAGCAGGCAGGAGTCAATAACCGGGAAACCACACAGGATGAGGAAACGCTCGTACGCCGTATAGGAAAGCAATACTTCGCGACTAGTATGCGATGAGGAGAAGCTTATTAAAGGGGTTGGTAATGAGGGGAATAGGACTCAGGTGTGGGCAATATTTGAGACAGGGATAGGTGCGGTGATCAGGATAGGTATGTGATCAGGACTACATAAAGAATTACTAAACAGTCCAGGGAAGTTATCATCAGGAGCTCCAGCCAGTCTTCCTTTAAGGAATTACTAAACAGTCCAGGGAAGTTATCATCAGGAGCTCCAGCCAGTCTTCCTATCTTCGGCTGGGTTGGACCGGCTGGGCGGGATCTTCCCTCGATGACTTGGGTGGAGGCGGCTGCTCACGATTTGTCGCCCGCAGGTCCGGAAGCGCACCAGCTGATTTGTCCGTTTCAGGGGTGGGCACTGGTGACGTTGCCTCCTTGTCTTTACGAGGCTTAGGCGTAGGCGCTTTAAGTTCTGGGGCTGCGAGACTTCACGGAGGGAGTGTCCTCATAGGACAACGACGCTTCTCTGAAAGCCCCCCCAAGGGAGAATCCCCATGGAGGACCAGCTCCACCTGCCTCTCAAAGGCCTTCAGGTCCAGGACACTGCAGTCGCTTACTCACCTAACTGACACACACACATACAAGCAAGGAGACGTTTGGAAGCAGGGGCCGTATCGTGACAGTATGTAAGTAGGATTGCTGAGCTTGTGAAACAATTACATTTACATTTACGGCATTTAGCAGACGCTCTTATCCAGAGCGACTTACAAAAGTGCTTTGTCATTTACTCATAGAATATGTCCAAGTACAGTATAGTAGGTTAGAATTAAACATACCAATGAACAAGAATACTGTAGAATACAGGGATAAATGCTAATACTTAGAAGTGCAAAATACATAAGGTCTGTCTTAAACAATGATAAATGCTATAAACAATAAGTGCTAGAGTTTGTTAAAAAGCATAAATGCCCTACAATAAGTATTAAATTGGTCAGTCAATAAGGGAGCAGTGTCAGTTGTCCTTTAAATATTCTGCAAATAAATGGGTCTTCAGTCTGCGCTTGAAGACCGCAAAGGACTCTGCTGTCCGGACAGCAAGCGGGAGTTCATTCCACAATCTTGGAGCCAGGACAGAAAATAGTCTCGATGCTTGTCATCCATGAGATCTGAAGCAAGGTATTTCAAGCCGAGCCAGACTTGAGGTTCGAAGTACTCCAGGTACGGATCGGGCTTTGACCATTGACCTCATGTATGAAGGGGCTGGTTCATTTTTGGCTTTGTAGGCAAACATCAAGGTTTTGAATCTGATGCGTGCAGCTACAGGGAGCCAAAGAATTATTACCACACTGAGTCAATATCAAGTATTATTCTTTAAGAGATGCTAACAGCTGACAGTGTGTGTTGGAAGTCTACATAGACTATAGTTTGAATTAAATATGTGCTGTATCAACAGTTTTAAAAATTAAAAAAATATTATGTATTCAAGATATTCAGATATATTGAAGTATATTATAAAGAATTCTCAAGAAAATCAAAAATGAATTAAATAATATTTTCCAGAATAGTACGTATCAGCTAAGTAAACTTGTACATTTGCTTATTTCATTTTTAATTTATTTTTCTCTTTAAACTGTTATCATTGTGGTGACCGTTGTCAGCCAGAGGAGGATGCCCCCCCACTCCCCCCCGCCTTGAGTCTTGGTTCTTCTCAAGGTTTCTTCCTCATGCTCTAGTGAGTTTTGCCTTGCCACTGTCGCTCTTGGCTTGGACATTTGTAAAGCTGCTTTTTCACAACATCTGTTGTAAATGGCACTGAATAAATACATTTTGAATTTGAATTTTGAATTTGAATTTATATTAGCTTTGCATAAATCATGGAATAAACTTGAAGTTCTTGGTAATCATCTAAGACTTTGGACTGTATTGTTTGTGATTACAGAAATTTCTTAAAG
This sequence comes from Electrophorus electricus, assembly GCF_041902795.1. Lineage (NCBI taxonomy): Eukaryota > Metazoa > Chordata > Actinopteri > Gymnotiformes > Gymnotidae > Electrophorus > Electrophorus electricus. The sequence continues at coordinate 224,936 of NW_027658693.1, read as the reverse complement.
ATGTTATATTTGTATCATAAAATATGAGCTGGACCCTCAAAAAAACAATTGAACACAGGCTATGTTAAACATGAAATAATTGCATTTTATTTTATCTTTATTACTTCTACAAAACTTCAAGCATAAGTTTTTATTATTATTGCTTGATCGACGTGACTTTTCATTCTCATTCATGCTCTCATCTTCTCATCTTCCTGGGGACGCTCTCTGTCTCGGAGCAGTGAGAGGAGCTCGGGGAGTTTGTCTCTCTCCTCCTCTTCCTGGAGCTCCTTTGCTCCGTCTGGCTCCTGCAGCTCTGGCCCACGGCAGGAGCAGCATTGGAACTGTGAGCTCTGACCTCACCAGGAAATCTGACAGTGTTTCCAGGCCAGGAGCTGTACTGAGGTTGGTGATTCTGTGCCATCACCAAGAAATCAGCTTTAGGTGCACTGGAGGCATAAGTAGCTGGTGTATTGTACAATACACCCTGCTGCAGCGTATTGTAAAGCGGATACCATCCAAGTGTGGAACTATTCCCTGCCGCCCCAAAGCTGGCACCCCATGCATCAGCCTTCCAAGCATTCCTGCCCAGCAGAGGGTGGTCCCTGCCATATCCTGGGGCCATGTAGCCAAAGGACTCTCTTGGAATTCTGTTTCGTAGATATTCGTGGACATCGTCTATGATTTTGCTCACGCCGTCCAGAGCCGGATGTCTGACAAACTGTGTGTTCCCCTCAGTGGAAGCTGCTGGAAGCTGAAATGAGAAATTGCTCTGCTGCTGAAGAGTCCAGTCATCATCATTATCAGCTTCATCATCATCATAATCGCTTTCATCCTCTGACTCTTCAGCCTGTTCACCCTGATGCTGGGGGCTTTCTGGGAGAGGTGGGAGAGGTACCTGACCTGCATCCTCTACCTCATTGTTGACGGGGGGCTGAGGCCCAGTGGTTTCACTTGGTGCTTTCTCAGTAAGGGTCAGAGGGACACCACACTGAACACAATCATGCAGATTGGATCCGCACACTGAGGAAAGAAAAAAATTCATCAGGTCTCCACTGTTGCCAGGTTTTGCAATGAAATGGGTCATGTGGGTCTGTTTTTTGCAAGCGGCATGTGTCATTTTGGCAAATCTGGCAAACGTGGCACAAGCACAAACATGCTTCCTTCATGTTAAATGTTTTCTTCCAACTTGGGGTTTTGTTCTAAAAATACAGTAAAGTAAAATATTTTGTATGTACATACCTTTGCAGTCGACCCGATGCAGCTTAATGACCGGGAACATTTTTTAAAGTCCAGAATTGTTTCGTGGTTTTGTTTGAAAACATAAACTAGTAACACTGTCGCTACGTTCACCTTGCTGTGACTGTGTTCCGAATGAATGTTTGGAAATGACTTTAGAATTTAGACGCTATCAGTGTTCTATGACATCGTGCTTCTGACGTAATTGTGGTCGCGGTTCCCACGGCGACGCCACCATGTTTGTTTACTTCCTTGTTTTGGTCCCTGTCGGCTCCGCCCCCTGCTTAGTACCACCTCCTGTTACTGTAATCACCTGCAGCGCGTTAGTCCTCGTTAGTCTTTCTGTATATAAGCGCTCTCGGTAGGTAAGTCCCGTTGGCTCGGGTTCCGTTTTGGAGCGTCTGTGTTTTGGATAACGCTCTTTGCCCGGTCTGCTGTTTTTTGGCTTCTGTTTGTGGGCTAAGCGTGTTCTCTAATAAAGTTGCATTCATCTTACTGCGAGCGACTCCATCTTTGTATGTGCTCAGAACATTACAATAGTATTTCAGGTGGAGAAAATCTTCCTTTTTTTTTAATTTACTTTGCTTATGAGAGGGTTTGTTAGCTTACACACTTGTAGCTTTTAAAATAACCTCATGTGATGTAGGTTACGTCAAGCCTGTATCCATGAACTGAACATTGGGGGAGTAAATCTCCCCAGGGGGCAGGACTTCACTAGCTCATGAGATGAAATTATTTAATTATTTAATTAATTATTAAGTGACTAATAAAGTATAATTACATTTACATTTATGGCACTTAGCACATGCTCTTATCCAGAGCGACTTACAAAAGTGCTTTATTATTTACTCATAGAATATATCCTAGTACAGTACAGTAGGTTAGAATCAAACATACCAATGAACTAGAATACTGTAGAATACAGGGATGAATGCTGATACCTAGAAGTACAAAATACATAAAGTCTATCTTAAACAATGAAAAGTGCTATAAACAATAAGTCCTAGAGTTTGTTAAACCTCATAAACAATACCCTACAATATTTATTCTGAGCCATGCGGTAAGTGATCCAGTGTGAGCAGCATATGGACGATTTTTGGAAAATGCTTTGACTAGGTAAAATTTTGAAATATAAGGTGTTGTTAAAGCCTCTCATTCACGCTATTAACGTTATAAGTTAAAATAATTGAATAATTCATAAATAAATAAATAGCGTTTGGATAATATTTAAAAATAAACATTTACGTAAAATAACTCTTACGTAACAACCAAGTTGTCATGTATTTTTATTCAAAAGCTAAAGTGTTGCTTTGATCGCTTTGGTCGGTCGACACTTGCCTGGCTCTGTTGAATTGCTGTTTCAAACTGTTTTATAATTCGTGTAGTTAGATAATTTGGTTAAATCATTTACGATTTTATTTTGTTCATTTACTACTTTCGACTACGATTTCCAGAAAGGTTGACCGACGATAATCACGAAAATGAATCCAAGTGCTCCAAGTTCGCCGATGACTTTGTTGCACGTGGGTGACCTTCATTCAGACGTTACCGAGGCCATGCTATTCGAGAAATTGAGCCCTGCTGACACAATTGTCTCCATTCGAGTTTGCAGGGACATGATGACCAGTCGCTCACTCGAATATGCGTATGTGAACTTTCAGCAGCCGGTGGATGGAAGAGGAAGAGCGCAGTTGGCAACATCTTCATCAAGAACCTGGACAAGTCTATTGACTGCGGAGCCCTTTACGACACATTCTCCAACTTTGGAAACATCCTTTCCTGCAAGGTGGCGTGTGATGAGAATGGCTCTAAGGGCTACGGCTTTGTGCACTTTGAGACCGGCGAGGCTGCGGAGAGAGCCATTGAGAAACTTAATGGCATGTTGCTCAATGACCGCAAAGTGTTCATTGGCCACTTCAAGTCTCGCAAGGAGCGTGAGGCTGAGATGGGGGCCAAGGCCAAGGAATTCACCAATGTGTACATTAAGAACATTGGAGAGGACATGGACGACAACAAGCTAAATGAGATCTTCAGCAAGTTCAGCCCAACGCTGAGCCGTCGTGTCATGACAGACGAGAGCAGCAAGTCCAAGGGTTTTGGCTTTGTGAGCTTCGAGAGGCACGAGGATGCCAAAAGGGATGAGATGAACGGGAAGGAGTTGAATGGGAAGCAGCTGTATGTGGCTCGTGCCCAGAAGAAAGGCGAGAGGCAGACAGAGCTCAAACGCAAGTTTGAGCAGATGAAGCAGGACGGCACGACTCGCTACCAGGGAGTGAACCTGTACGTTAAAAACCTAGACGACAGTCTGGACGACGAGCGTCTGCGTAAAGAGTTCTCTCTATTCGGGACAATCACGAGTGCCAAGGTGATGACGGAGGGCGGCCGCTCCAAAGGGTTCGGCTTTGTGTGTTTCTCCTCGCCGGAGGAGGCCACCGAGGCAATGAAGGAGATGAACGGGTGCATCGTAGGCACCAAGCCGCTGTACGTGGCCCTGGCGCAGCGCAAGGAGGAGCGGCAGGCCCACCTCACCCACCAGTACATGCAGCGCATGGCCAGCGTGAGTGCCGTGCGCAACCCAGTGCTCAACCCCTACCAGCCCGCCCCGCCCTCCGGCTACTTCATGATGGCCATTCCACAGGCTCAGAACTGGGCTACCTGCTACCCGAGCAGGCAACTGGCACAGCTCCACCCCAGCACCCGCTGGGCTACGCACAGCATTCAGCCACAGCATTTCCAATACATGCCGAGTACCATCAGGCCCGCTGCAGACCAATCTCTGGGCCAGGAACCTCTCACTGCCTCCGTGCTGGATCTGGAACCTCCGCAGGAGCAGAAGCAGATGTTGGGTGATCGATGGTCTGTTTCCCGTGATCCAGAACATGCACCCCAACCTTGCAGGGACGGGTTTGCTCCTGGAGATCGACAACTTGGAGCTTCTTCTTATGCTGGAGTCTCCTGAGTCTCATTGAAACATTGAAACTGAAAAAATAAAAACGCATTAAATATTGAAATATTTTTGCCTGGTCCATAGACTCCAGTTTCAGGCCTTGATTACAGTAAACTAAAACAACATGTAAAAAGGCTAAATGATTGACACGTGTACAGTCGGTGACTCCTTTCTTTTTGTTCCTCTTACTGTTCGAATGCTCAGAATGTCAGTTTTTGCAGTTGACAGCTGAGCATTAGGCATGTGTATTGGATTGTATTAATAATACAATTGAGGATTCATTGCTGTTCAGGGACCCAGCAGTGGTAACTTGGCAGTGGTAGGGCTTGAACTAGCAACATTCTGATTACTACTCAAGTAACCTCTGAATAGTATTATTATGATTAATATTATTAATATATCTTACACTGAGGTCTGCTGAAGCTTACCCAGGATCCTTTGCAGCAGCCTGCCATATGCACAAATCATTACGAAAGGACACAGAATCTCTAAACTCCCTTGTTTTATGTTATTAGTTTGTCTAATTCAATGTTAAAGCACTTTCCCCTGTAAACACTCTTTTTATGACCTCATTTCACCGTTTCATGACTTTATGCCACGAACCAACCAACTATTCTTTTATACAACTCTTTTCAAACACTTCAACCATTGTGGGTAACTACACTATTATACACCTGTAATTCTTGTTATGCTATTTATTTTATTGGTACTGTCGATACATCGATGTTAGGAGAAATACCTCATGAATACTTTAAATGAATCCTTAAAATGACACCTATTCCATTTACTAATGCTAAGCTTGCTACAGTCTGAACTTCTAGCAAGTCAAGAGAAGTATCATGCAGTTTCTGTATTTTCTATAATTGCATAATATATGGATGGTTTTAAACTCAATAACATACGCACTTGCAAAATATGTGAATATAAAGGAACAAAAATAAATTAACATAACCACATACCTAAACATCATCTGGTACCATCACCCCATCACCCCTCAATGCAGTATGAGGATGGTCAGATTGTTGTATTTACTAATAGTTACCACTAGTATTAAAATAACAGTAAGCCCAAACTGTTCGACTATGTCCTCTTAAACAAACCTGTGATTTTTTAAATATTTGGACCACATCCTCCTGCAGAATAAAACAATCAGGAAATACAGTTGAGTTGGCCCATACCGCCCTCACATCAGTGTGATTTCCATCAATGACGTGTTATGGCTCTGGGTAAGGAACAATGTTATATTGTTCAGTAAACTTTTCACAGGATGCATATTTTTCATTGTTTTAGCAAAGTTTTCGCTACCTCTATACAGCAAACACCAGAATCGACAAGGTTTACATTAATTATAGTCAGTAGAATTAAAGGGAAGAGGCCATATAAAAGGCTGGGATCTACATTTAGCAGACTCGGCACTGTGTTACTAGATATCGCCCACATTCCATTAATTTTATTAAGTCCTCTTTAAACAGAAAATAAAGATGCAGACTCAAGAATTAATTGAAGAGAGTAGTAGGTCCATTATTTATTTTGAGCTCAGCGTTACATACAAACGAGGCATAGTCCAGAATATGTCTAATAATCACACAAGGAACACACATTTTTATCCAGTTTTCACAACTGATTATGTGATTGCCACACCTTCTCTACATACTGGTGTTTGAAATCTCAACCACTGTGTTCAACCATACATTATTCAATATATGCAAATTGAGATCTATCATTGTACAAATTGAAGCTTGACCCCAGTATATCCTATTGGAAGATTTTCCTGGGGGTTTTTTTTGTTGTTGTTTTTTTTGTTTTTAACAAAGATGATCTCAACTCATACCATCAAACACCTGCAAGATGATGTTGCAGGTCAGTATCACCCTGCTCTTATGGTAAGATAATGAACCTTGCTTAGCCACAGAACTCTCGAAGAGGCTTTCACGTCTTTTAAAAGCCGGGATCTTTCCCAATACTTAGGAAGCTATTTCTCACGGGAACAGTCCAGAGTCATCTGCCGTAGACTTCCACAGAGGCCTTGAAACCACCTGCATCAGAGCCTCTGCTCTGCACTTACAGACCCACAAAGGCCTTAAGATACCCCAGAAACATTATTCCTCTTTATGCTTTCAAACACAGTCTTGCACCACTCTGCACCTGTTGCAGAGAGCTTCAAAGCCTATTATAATAAGATCACAGATCGCCTCATGAAAATACCTTTACCCCAAAACATTTTATTACCTCAGGTGGAACAGTGTGTATAGGCCTAGACCTCTTTAGATGTAACTTAGAACCGCCGGTGACCGCTGTATGCGTTTCTTTGGTTGTACAAGCTCCACTGGAGGACTCGATGAATAGTTGATGATGGAAGAGGGGTATATCAGATTCACCCCTTCTGCCTCCATGTGACAAATTAACACACTACATAAACTTTTAGAAATAAATCAGTCTTTTAACAAATGGTAAACATTCTCTAGAAAAGATTATCTTGTAACAATTCATTGAGTATATGAACTGTTTTTGTGTCCTTATATCTATAAATGAAAAGTAATAAAACATTATAGATGATAAATAAATTACATAAAATGTATAAAAGTTCACAAATAAGAAAGTACCTGAGTCTGCACTTCTCTCCACAGATTCAAGAAACTCGTGAAAGTTGGAAGCTATAGAAACACATAGTACAGAATTATAGACTGACTGAGGTGTGAGCAGAAAGATCGCCATGATGTCCTTATATCTAAAGCACTCAAAGCATTGATGCTATGTAAATAAACTGTGATCCGATTGGTTCAATCTAAGTAAATAGATTCACCTACTTTGAAGTTAAAGTTTTTCTCAAAAGGTTAGAACTGGTTGACTATACTTTGCCGTGTTCTGTAATAGAAAATGTAAACATTTATATCTAAAATATTGCACGACAGAAATCAATTCAAGACTAACCTCTAATGACCGCTAGATGGGGGAAGATATTAAGTAATAAATGAGTCCAGATCCTCCTGCCCGACAATACGGTGAGACTCTGTTTTTACGTGTGATGGAAAATGATACGAAACTATGTATTATGTGATTCATATAAAATCACACTGATCCTTTTGTTCTTAAATTAATAATGCTGTTTGCACATTTATATCCGCCTGTTGCTGATTAAGTTGAACATGTATCAGGAACTGTTAACATCAAGGTCAACTTGACACACAACCCACACTGTTTGGAGTCAGTTTGGGTTGGTTTGTGGAAAAAAACAAGCTGAGAGCTGATTGGCTTATAGCCACAGCAACAAAGGAAAGAAGAGCTGCTTAAGAAAAGATGATTGGTTAAAGACAGCACAGGAGTAGTATAACTAGCCACGGTTTTGTATACTCGGGGCTCCCTACCTGAGGAGAGCCAAACATTTATTTTATTCTTTTTCTTATTAAATTACTCTCTTAATCACGTCTGACTTGCTGTTTGTTCAAAATTCCACAACATATGTCATTACTACGCCGCACAAAAAAGACCGCCATATTTGTAGTTCCACAATGTGAAAAGGCGTCATTTTCTATGCAAACGAATGAATAAACACCATGCCATGCCTTGCTGTATCCCCTCTTTGCACCGCTGGACAGACACACTCATGACACTGTACTCATCAAAAGCAGCACCAGAGACGCACTGAGTCATATCCCGCTACACACCTCTCAGGCCAGCTTGTTTGCACGTTTTGTCATAAAACTTAAAATGTCATTTGTTGCCATTATATATAAAATTACCTATTTAAAAAAACAAATAAATCAAAAAGTACTTGTGGCTAGAGAAACACGTGGCTAATCACCTACAAGAAATAATGTCAGTGATGTTTGGGGCAGGTGTTTCAAACTTGCCCAGACTCTTGAGAAGCACCTAAACGCTCACACAAGGGTGTCCGCTTGCCATAGTGCTGCAAATACTGCAGGAAGGGCTTTGGTGAAACAGGCCACATGGAGGAGCAGAAGACAATCCACACAACTGAAGAAGCCCATAGCTGCCCAGTATGTCAGAATCCACACGGGAGAAGAACCCTGTAGCTGCCCAGTATGTCAGAAGCAATTTGTGCAGCTGGGTAATGAACCATATTTGTACCCATTCGTATGTTGGGAGCAAATCAGTTGAAGACTTGAACAGTATGTTAACAATCAGTTAAAATTACTGTTGATGAAAAGAAAACAATGGCTAATATGTTCCTTCACAGCTATGTCATTGGTTGATCTATTTTTGTCAGATTTAGTGCTTGTTTGGGCAAGTGTGTTAAAGTCTTCCTTTGTTTTTGGTTTTGTTCCTTTTCATATAGTTGTTTATTCCTTTTTGTCTAGTGATGTCAATTATCCATTTAAAATCTGTCAAATTAAACAAATGTGAAACAAATTCCATAGTATTCAGATTTGATTGCAAAAGAGACCAACCACTCCCCGTATTTTGAATTTTGCATATACAGTATATGTGCAGTTCCAGCCTAGTCAATTGATCCAAAATCTGGCCCAGATGTATCTGTTGACTGCAAATTTGAATGATTTCTGTGCTCTGCAGCAAAGGAGCGTTTGGTTACTATCTGATGGATTAAAATAGGCTTGTTGGTAGCAAAGACATCACTAAAGTGTACAGAGCAAAGGTACTCCAGGACCAGGATGGGTAAGTAGCAGCTTGATCAGTGGAATCTTCTGTGAGACGTAACAGGATTTCGGTCTTAAATGTAATGTTAGATCAAGTGAAAAAAATTAGTGGATTGAAATACAGATAAAAAAATCCACTAAAAGTGCATCTGCATCATTGGTTAAAAAGTTGTTCTGCTAGTTGTCAGATTTTGTTCCAGTAATCTAATGTTTCCTGGGACTAGGTGGTTCAAGATTATATTGGTGTTTGCTTTATTTCTGTGATTTTTTTAACCATAGTCTAATTGTTTATACTGTCTACCAAATGCAATACTGAGTAGTGAAACACTGACACAATCCCTTTTGGCGTCAGACATTTGTAATATTTTCAATAATCTACAGTTGTAAGTCAAGAGGGCAGCACCATTTTAAAGTGTAGTTTCCTTTCTCTGTCTCACTTTCTGGAATTTTTCCGTCTGTGTTTTTATTAAAGTTAAAAATGGAAAGGGTATTAAAACTCCCTTTCACTGACATCTCTTCCACTGAACTTGTAGAGAAAGTGATGATATGAAGATGATTATGTTTATCGCTTTCACTCAGAGATCATTGTCTGAGGGTCATGTTGTACAGTTCACGATGTCCCGGGTTGCAATCAGGAGGTTTAACAGTGATGTGCCACACAGTTGTCTGTGGTGTTCTTATATGATCTAAAAGTCAGACTTACCATTTATCAGTCAAATCAATTAAAGAACATTCATGATCAACAATTTGTGGGTGGCCATGATACTAATGGCCTGGTGGAAATTCCACAAGATATCAAACTCCACACTAACATAAACATAACACTGCTTTCATGTCACTTCCACAAGTAGCCCAAACATAAGATATAGAAAGCAGGTAAGAGCGGAGCAGTCAATGTGCCTAATATGACTGCAAAAGCCTGGCAGGACAGGAGGTATTCCTGCTTCTGCTAATCAGCAAAAGGAAGCTCCTGGCAAAGTGACGTGGACTGCAAAAAAATCACCAGGAAGGTCAAGCTACAAATGCCAGAGAGGAGCAGGGAGCACCAAAAGTTCCATAGCATCCTGCGGAAAGAGTACCACATAAGCATGGAAACAGTACAGCAACCCATGGTATGAGCATGGACAGATGAGGAAGAGCTGCTAGAACAGTAAGTCCCCAATAAGCAGGCAGGATGTGGATCCGTCTCACTATTTCATCGGCAGAAATGCAGGAGCAGGTGATAATACTCCTGGGCCCAGCACTCTTCAACCTGGGTACTTTAAGGAGAACACGGCAGCCTCCCAAAAGTGATACAAAGTCCCAAAATGGCTATTACCTGTGCTGAATAACAGTATGAAGGACAAATCTACCCCTGTCCAAAGTTTAATTGATTTAACTGAATGCCAACTATACTACCACCATCAATCTGTGTAAGGTGTACTTGCAAGTGCCTTTAGCACCAAAAGCAAAAGAACTCAGTGTTTTCAACACATTTCATCCAAGCATCATCATGTGAAATGATGTTCTTTTCGGAAATTCTTCATCTAAATATGGTTGTGTTGCTAATGAGATCATATTATTTGTTACTCTTTAAACCTTATTATTCATTTAAGATTCAAAGTCTACTGTGTTAGGAAACCTATGTGAGAATATAAAATCAGCAGTTTCTGCATGCTTGTGTGATGAATACAGAAAGTGATCTCTTATACCTGCGGAATTAAGGCTTCAAATGTCTTGGTGTTCAGACGATATGGAGAGGCTCTGGGAATCTGGAAGGATAAACGTTTGTTTCATTTTCAGGGACTGTTGATCATTTATTTGTCCATTCATTTATTACACTATTAAGGGATTATTAATGTGCACTGGGAGAACAGTATAAAGTTATCAGTCTTCTTTATCAGTCTTCTAACTAAATAGCCTGGTCTTGTAAGGTAACCACATGCACACCTTTCCCTCAGTGATGGCAAGGAGTGGTTTAAACTCACCATGTCATCTGTGATTCTGAGTGTGAGTGCTCCTGCATTTTTGTACACAAAGCCTGCTGAGTTGGCAGTGAAGGCAGAGATGCCCATATACAGCATGTTGCTTTCATCAGGTGGCAGTGAAAATGGTGTCGGGGCAAAAGCGGGTTTCTTGTGCACTCCAATGTTGTAAAACTCCCCCTATATAGAGAGCAATGCAGAGATGAACTTATTCTTTTACAGCTCCTGGGTCTTGATTCTTCGTTCAGATTAAACTGTTTTATCAGTGTAACCTTTGTGTAACCTTTTTTTCCTACAAAAGCCCAACAGTGCTTTCTGGATACACTTAGGCACAGTTTTGCAAGTGCTCCTGTTATTCCCTGTTAATTCAGATCTTTGGCTCAGAAAGGCTTTCTTATGATCATTATGGTCATTATTCTTATGCTTTGACAACTTGTGCCTTTTTTAACTTGTGCCTGAAAACCCCTTTACCTATGCCAATGATAAAACACTGATGAACTCCTGCAAACAAGTTGTAGTTTATTAATTAGTGCATTAATCTTAGTTTGGGATCTTTAATGACCATCTTAATCTGTGTATATTATTTGATTGTTGGTTCTTTCCTAGCTGAATGTAACTTCCTCTCACAGTAGTGTACAACTTCCAAGCTTATCAAAGGATAGTGTTGTAGTCAGGACCATTAAAAAATCATTCAAGCAAAGACCAAGATTTTGTAGTGTTTGAATCTGAGACAAGAATGAGACTTATTTAACAATGATTTTACTTTAATTATACCACTCACTGATAATGTATTGTAAATTGTCATTGTCATAAATAATTGTCATTATAAAGGCAGCTGAATATAAACAAATATAAAGCAAAAAGGTTCATATGGTCATTTTTATTATTAAATTAAAACATAGTAATACTTAAATAATTGCTATCTGCCCTTGGGTCAATCATGGAAAGGATTAACTAGATGTGTTCTGTAATGTGTTAAATCCTCTTGATAAATGCATAGCTTTAGCTATATCATAAAACATATGATGAGTCCTTTTCTCATTATTACTTGTGTACAACAAAAGTTTGTGTGACAAGCAGCAACATGTATATTTGCCAATTTATGAAAACGGGAGTATGCGCAGTGGGAGATTAAATATCTTTTAAAATGACTCTCAATTAATGGCAATGCATTTACAATAAGTCTCTTGCCACAATAACAACACTGTCTGGATTTGCCATCAGCTGGTTGATTGCAGCATCATGCAGCCTGCAGCCTAGCATTTGTTTGCAGGGGAACATACACTGCCATAATTATTAGCATAATGAATTTTTTAAGGAGAAAGAATAGTCTGTACATTAATGTTAAAAATTCCAGATCCAGATAGCAGTGTTTATGTATGTCAGTGGCTGTGCACCAGTACTTGTGAATGTACACACACAAACCTCACCCTTTGGGTCTTCCCCAAGTCCCCTGTCCTGTTCACACTACTAGCTAAGAGCAACCAGCTAACTTGATAGCAGTGTGACTCAATAATAATAATAATAATAATAATAGTAATAATAATAATAATAATAATGATAATATGGCGCTTCCATGCACATCAGCAAGCAAATAGGAACACTAGCACTTGCATGAAATTAAGCATATTAGCATTTCAGAAGGCAGATTATTTAGCCTGCTAAAATAGCAGGTGTGGCAGCAAATGTCTGTTCAAAACACTATGTCACAGGTATGAGTATCATGTATTTGATATAGTATTATTGTTCATGTTTGTAAATTTAAAGCTTACAAATGCTGTATTTACAGTGTATTGCAGGTTATTAAAATGTGGCAGTAATTATTAGGATATAGAGAATTGTAGTGTTTAAACAAATCATTATGTCAGAAGTATGTTTAGGGGAGAATACACCCTGACCCACCCAGAGTTAACACACACTTACCTTACATTATTGATCATAAACTTGAATAGCTACAATACTGTCTGCTAATCATGCAGTTTGAAGTTTGCAAAGTGTGTACCCAGACAAAATCTGTGTTAAAACTTTCCTTTAACACAGAGTCATACATGAGTCAGACATGATTCTGAATAAATGAATGAATGAAAAAATGAAAAGCCTTATTTCATTTCAAACTGCACTTCAGGAACACTGAGCTCAAGTTCTGAGGAAACTTCCCTGCATATTTTCAGGGGTTTTCTGCCTCACCATGCCTGAATCACCTCATAAGGAGCTTGATAATGAGGAGACAGGGTGACTGAGGCAGTGAACACTCCTCACTGAGCATACTGGCTTCCAAGAGCTGGAGCTGGGAAGACCTATAGGTCTGTGACACACACTCCCACCCAGTCCTGATACTAAGAAGGTGGAACCTACAGGCTAATATGCAGCTGCCTGTGCATCAATAGGCGTCTGGGGTGTCCATCACTCAGGGAGGCGTGGCTGAAGGCGTGGCCTTGCAGACTCTGAGAGCTGGCTGAGGTAATCTCTAAAGGAGAGAGTAGTCACCAATAATCATGGAAATGTAGCCATAACTGTACAGTATATTTCACAGCCATGTATATTACATATCACAGACCAGGCTTACCAGAATAAATATTCCACACATACAGCTCATATATATCTGTGTGTGTGTGTGTAAAAACATGCTCCTGTTTTAGTCTCAACACAGACAGATATACATGTAGGAGTAGCAAACTGAAGTAAGAGCTCACCTTCACCAGTACATAGTCTCCAGCTTTAACAGTGACAGGGTTGGTATCCGTGGGATAAGAAAGCAAATCCTTTCTTGGAAAAATAACCTTCACATTCCCATCATTCCGACCACAAAGATCTTGAGATGACTTCTTACTTTCCTGCAGAAAACAGACTCAGTCAAGCAAAAACAGCAGATAACATTTGTACAATATAAAAGGCTTGACTAAGCACTGTAGCAGACAGAAATTCTCTCCTGCTCTTACATTGCCTCCAGATACCATGCCACAACGTCTCACTAGTGTTATCCAAACCAAGGGTGGTTATTCCCACTGTTATGTAGATGGTCATAAAATTCTGTTATCAGTGTGTATATCGGTAGATCCAATCTCAGCATGACTGGTAGCGCATATTAACACACAAGTGGCAAACACCTTGGGGTAGTTTTCTGTGCATTCGCCAGGCATGTCCTCAAAAGAAGGACACTAACAATAATCAAAATTAACTAAGACCCCAATCTTCAAACAGTTATTGATGGCAGGTAATACACTAAAGACCACAAGCACAGGGAAACCAGTCATTGGGATTTCCCGGTACCAAAGATGTGAACTGCTCTCAACACTTCAAAAATAACAAAAAGCTCAAAGCATCCAAAACAGACACAATGCTATGCCTAACCAGGGAAGGGTTTCAAATGAAAGGGCCACAGAAACCCATGCGGCAATCGCAAACTAACACCACAAACGGGAAAGTGACCATACAACTCAAATAGACTAAAATAGACCAAACAATGCCCTAAATACATAAACACATAAACTCTATTTGCCCTCCAGAAAAGAACAAGGCCAAAACCAAAATGAAATGCCAAAAGGTGCTAGGGCTGAGCTGATAGACAATGCCATTGTTCATCATCGTTGTCAGACAGACCTCATGATGTTGATCCAGCAGGTCTAAATAAGATAAGGGAGGAGAATTTACTGCAACTATTTATTTTCTTGCAGAAATCTAGTTAAATCGATATGCAAAACATGATGACCAAGACACACAGATGCAGCAATCCCAAATTATTAACAGCAGAAGTGCTCCAAACACAGTTGTAACACAGCATGGCTTCAACCCACTGCAGTACTCACTCCCTCCACTAGGACAAGCTGTTTGCTGTCGATGAAACTGGTGTTGACCTTAGCCGCATCTTCTCGGAATGTAAAGATAAGCTCCTCCAGGCGACAGCTTCTTCACCTCAGCTGGGATATCGTCCCTGAGACGGTGATATGCCTGAGTTTTCTGTGGGTGTGGTACACACATGTTCATGTCAGAAGGTCAAGCCCAACTGGCAGCCACAAGACCCTTTCAATTCTCCAAATGATAATAGACAATGGTGAATTTCTTGATAGAACCATCACATGAACCAGGGAGAATGTCTGTTTTTTGATAGCGTTAAACACAATGACAAAATAGGATCTCACCTTCCTCATGCTGTAGGCAAACAGGAAGGCTACATTATAGCCCACTTCCCTGATCAAAGAGACCGACTGCTGGTGGTCCTCCTCGGTTTCCCCACAGAAGCCTGTGATGAAGTCACTGCTCAGACTGACCCCTGTAAAAAGAAATTATACATAGATATATATTCACACAAGACCTATTATAGCTACAATAATTTTATAATTACATATTGAATGTTTGGTAATGATAGGACACCTGGTATTATCTTTCAAATGTTTTCCACAAGCTCAAGGTAGGCTTCCCTAGTATACCTATGAAAACATCCCAGAGCATGATGACTTAAAGTGAGAACTAAGTTTTAACACATGAGACATCAAGAGATTTGAGATAAGCAGGCTAATCTCTACTGTGCTTGTGGTGAGTGCTGTCGTTCTAGGAGCGTTTCTCACCCACGCCTCATGGTCTGTAAGACTCTGCTGCTGCCGCTCTGAGCTGGCAAGTGGATCTGCTTACAGATGTTCCTCCGCTCTTGGATTAGCTATAACACCTTCAGGAAACATACTCACCCACCCCAGCACAGGTCAAACGAAAACAGCACAAATTGACTATGGCAGTCAAACCTTATTTCACATATCTGATAAGCATAAGGCTTTTTCATATGGTAGCAAATGCCTTTAAATTATAGCTGACTTTTCTGTATTTTAATCTAACAGTTGCTGTTCAGATTAAATTCAGTGTATTAGAGTTGAATATGAAAACACCAAAAACTGTCTATACATGTTAACTTAAAAATTGAACTGTACCATCTTTACAAAATCACACAGTGCAAAGTTAATTTAAGAGTTAGTGTTTAGCAGGAACTCCTCCCTTATAAATCAGCCAGATATTATTATGGCACTCACACAAAGGCACTGTGTCCTGAATGGTGAATGGGCATGACATCAGCATATGCCTCTTCCAGGGAGAGCAGGACATTGCTGGTCCTCTGACCCCCATGGGCCAGTGCAAGGAGTCGGAGAAGATCTCTGTAGGCATCTGGCCCTGCTACAACATCCACCACCCTCTCCTTCTCCAGCAACTCAGTCTTCAGTCTCTCTGCCATGCAACCTACAAGAGAGCAAGCACACATATGCGTATACGGGCGCGTGAACCCACACACAAACATACATGCGCACACACGAACCTTTCAGACTGAGAGATACATTTGAACGTGAATGAAGAACTATGGTGAAGTGAGAAGTTACCCAGGACTCCTATCTTTAATGGAGTGCTGCTCTTTAGATGCTTCTTTTTCAGAACTGCTGGATGTTTGAGTCTGTTCCAGATGGTCTGCTCTGCCTTTTCCCTGTCACAATGATTTTTATTTTTTCCAACAGAAAATAGCATTACATCCAAGCAAAAAATGTCACTGAAGTCAAGGACTGCTGTCAAGTTGCACAAGATTGGCAACGTATAGATTCACTGTGTAAAATACAAACAGAAATAGGCTTTTCCTACCTTATGGAGCATGTGACAAGAAGCACCACATCTGCCTGTATATAAAAAAAAAAAAATTAGGAAAGATGAGAATGAAAGCTTTCAAATAAAGGAAGCACTGTGTTTATCAAGGGTCAAAGGTCAAGGCATTGACACTTACCTCTGATAGTTCGTGGGTCCGAACATATCCACCCTTCTGAAGAATGGACCACGCAATTTCAGTGTCGTTGACGTTCATCTGACAGCCGTATGTTTCGAAATACACTGCAAGATGTAAACACCAAAATAAAATTGGCAACGACTACCGGCATACTGACACATGGGAATTAAAATCCTAAAGCCTGAACTATCATGGCAACAAATGCAGTTACATACCTTTCCGTAGCTGCGCCAGACCACTTTCTTCAGGAAGATACGATTCCTCATGTTCCTGTTGCGTCTCAGTTGAACTTTTGCCTGAAGAACTCTTAATGACGACAGCTTGGTCTTAAATGTGCTCACTCTCGTCTCATCAGTCTCATTAGTAGGAGTGCTAGATAGAGACACTGAGCAATAACCTCTGCATTTGTCGGCGAGTCGAGATAAACACTTTTGAACAGAAAACACTAGAAGTCTAAGCCTGCGGGCAGACATCATGTCTAAACGGGAGATTCGGCTACAAAGCCATGAACAAGACAAGAAACTCAATTTAACTTTAAAAGTAACGTTAGCTAAGGCTAAGTGCTAACTTAGCAATGGTGCTGTGGTTTGCGCAGAACAATTTTATATACAAAAGTATATTATCAGCGAGCTAACAAATCTGTACAAGCAGCCAATAAATATAAAAATATCTGTAGCTTAGTTAGGTAACCTAATAATTCAGCTGTAACATACACTCACGTATGACCCCACACGGTTAACATTGACATGCAGTTTTGTAATTTTCAAAATAACGGTTTCATTAAAACGTAACAGTGATACTCGTGTTTCAGTTCTAAGACAAGTAAACGGTGTAACTTGGGAGGGAGATCAATCGCAAAAATATCGATTTACGTTTTTTAATTCATATTTTTGTAATTAATAGTTTTGTAATTAATAGTTTTTTAATTAATAGTTTTGTGAAATCTTATATTTAACATAAACGGCTACTTTTATTTTGCAAGTGTTTACTTGTTAGTCATAAGTAGTGTTTTGTGAGATGATTGTTCGTTTTCACACATGGCTCTCTGTCCCTCACCTACTCTGATCTAATGACGAATGCGTAATTTATTTTATAAGTGGACTTCACACTTCGTTCTGTTACCTAAGGGTCAATACAACATACTCGTTTAAATGTGCTGATACAAAGATTGTGAAACAATTAATGTTTTTAATTAACTGATTAAAGTTTTACTCTGAATGAACACATTTTACGAATATATAGGAATGTTAACCTTATTACATTGTCTTTGATGAGGAAATGGGTATTTTGGATGTTTTAACCTTTTAAACATGTTTTAACCTTTTAAACTTTTAAATATTACCGTAAGGTTGTAAATACGTTCATTAATATTTTAGGTATTTTGATTATTCATTTTGCAATTTTGATTAAAAATAAATAAATAAATAAAATTAAAAATCAAGTTATTTAAACATGTCCAAGAATTGCTGTCCACTCTCTCATCTTTGGATAACCATCTTGGTAAAAATGCGACCTTTGACATCAGTGACCTCACAACTTTAAAAAAGGTCTATCTTCATTCGCCTAAAGGCATAAACTGCATGCTCCTATAGTATGTCAGTTCATTTGAATTTCTCACTTTGTCCCCATACTCAGATGAGTTAAAGCTAAAAATGTCCACCCCATTGTGATGAAATATTGAGTTAATAAACATTATTTTAGAATATCAAAATATATGTTTGAAATGCTAACTTTAGCTAAAATTGTCCACCTGCTGACATGACAGTTGCACAATACAGTGAACATATACTTGCATATACCTTCTTTGCTGTTTTCTTGTTGTTTTGTTTTAAGTAATATTTCCTAATAACTATTAAACTATTGATGTTCAGCTACGACAGGAGCTGAAGTAGCAAAGAGGAAAAGGTCCAGGTGAGATGCAGACCCTTGGAGGAAAGAGACAATTACCTGTGAAATTAGAGAGAGAGAAAGCGCTGTAGAAAAGGTGAGGAGATTTTAACAAAAAAGGGAATTCATGACTGAAAAAGAAAGGTATGCCAAAAAAAAAAACCCAAAACAAAACAGAGTCGAGAAAGGAATAGTTGCCATGACAACTAAACATTCTTGAAGAGCTATAAACTGTGTTATCAAGGTGTATTTTAAATGTTCATAACTTTGCTTTTAATGGCTTTAAACGTTATATATAGCTTAGAAGTATGTAGAGGTTGGAGGAATATGTGTGGCTATATTTGGGCTATTTCTTCTGTTTGGGTATGAGTGGTTTGTAGCATTTAGCCTTGGACATTGAGAGTGCTGAAAAGTCTAAATGTGTCTGTGAAAGCTTTAGAAGTATAAAGTGATTGATTTTTAAATTAGTAATGAAAATGCTGAGGTAATAAAATGATATTGTAAGCAGAAAAGTATGGATGGTCCCGAATAAACTGGTTTCATGCAGGAAAGACCAGTGTAGGCTTCAGCATAAATCTTCAGGAGGCCTCTTTGAAAAAGCCTCTAGGGGATTCCGTTGAAGGGAGAGCCTTGGTTCAAGGATGGGACATCCCGGCCAAGCACTGGAAGAAACAATATGGAGATCACCAAAAGAAACAATATGGGCATCCGGTGATATAGAATAGGATCGTCTTTTAAAAAAATAGAAGTAGTTCAGGTTGAACATAATAGTACCAAGAACTTGTTGGTGTAACTATTAAATATCAATTAGCATATATTGAATAATGTATGGTTTGAACATAATAGTGGAAACCTGGACAAGTATTATGAAAAAATAAAAATGGTTATGCAAGTATCCTTGAAGCGTTTGGTTACTATCTGATGGATTAAAATAGGTTTGTTGGTAACAAAGACATCACTAAAGTGTACAGAGCAAAGGTACTCCAGGACCAGGATGGGTAAGTAGCAGCTTGATCAATGGACTCTTCTGTGAGACGTAACAGGGCGTCGGTCTTAAATGTAATGTTAGATCAAGTGAAAAACTTTAGTGGATTGAAATACAGATAAATAAATCCACCAAAAGTACACCTGCATCATTGGTAAAAAGTTGTTCTGCTAGTTGTCTGATTTTGTTCCAGTAATCTAATGTTTCCTGTGGACTAGGTGGTTCAAGATTATATTGGTGTTTGCTTTATTTCTGTGATCTTTTTAACCATAGTCTGCTTGTTTATACTGTCTACCAAATACTGAGTAGTGAAACACTGACACAATCCCTTTTGGCGTCAGACATTTGTAATAATTTCAATAATCTACACTTGTAAATCAAGAGGGCAGCACCATTTTAAAGTCTAGTTTCCTTTCTCTGTATCACTTTCTGGAATTTTTCCGTCTGTGTTTTTATTAAAGTTAAAAATGGAAAGGGTATTAAAACTCCCTTTCACTGACATCTCTTCCACTGAACTTGTAGAGAAAGTGATGATATGAAGATGATTATGTTTATCGCTTTCACTCAGAGATCATTGTCTGAGGGTCATGTTGTACAGTTCACGATGCCCCGGGTTGCAATCAGGAGGTTTGACAGTGATGTGCCACAGTTGTCTGTGGTGTTCTATATGATCATCACAGAACATCACACATAACTGGTCAAATTGTATCTCGAGTAGTATATTTGTGTATTATACTATATATTAGCAGCATATCTTTATGATGCAATTAAAAACATTCCCCATCCCCCTGAATACCAATCATATTACATATCTGGGTACTAAATTCTCTTCCCAGTTGTCTGTTATTCAAAATAAATAGTCATCCAATTATTAAAACAATAAGCGACGAACTTCATTGATGGACAAATTTGCCCCTTATGCTCTTCGGACAAACTGCAATAATTAAAATGAGAATATTACCTAAACGAAATTGTTTGTTTTCAATTATTCCAGTGCCACCAACCTGTCTAAAATCTTTGGACAACATCATAACTTGATTCTACTGGAAAAATAAATCACATAGAATCAAACTCACAACATTACAGAACTGTAGTTGATTATTGCAAATCAACTACAATATGGAATAAAATGGATAAAACCTAGTATATCAGACAGAATATGGATAGACATAGAGCAAACATTATGCAAAGATCTAAAAGTCAGACTTACCATTTATCAGTCAAATCAATTAAAGAACATTCATGATCAACAATTTGTGGGTGGCCATGATACTAACAGCCTGGTGGAAATTCCACAAGATATCAAACTCCACACTAACATAAACATAACACTGCTTTCATGTCACTTCCACAAGTAGCCCAAACATAAGATATAGAAAGCAGGTAAGAGCAACTATCAGTTCAGAGACATTAAACTCACCTGCATCCATATCAGTATTATAAACATTCCTAATACAAAAAAACTATCACATAAGATATACAAAATAATAATGAAATCAAATCGCATAATTACTCTCCCATCGAGACAATGGGAGGAAGATTTATTACTAGCCCCCGACGCCACAGTCTGGATTAAAATGTATAATAATAATTACCACATGACAGCAACACTAACCTACAATGCATTCAGTACAAAATAATACATAGATTACATTATACTACACATTGGATGTTTAAAATTGGTTTCACAAGCTCAGCAATCTGTACATACTTTACGCCAAAGACAGCTGACGATTACATTCACATCGTGTGGCAGAGCACACCTATCAAGTAATTTTGGCAATAGGTCATCACACACATGTACCATGATTTAAATAACCCTATCCATCCAACACCATCTTTATGTCTCCTCGGAGACATGTCATCAACCAATGTGTCAATATAAAAAAAACAGGATAATATATATATATAACATTATTAATTGCAAATACAAACATACTCATGAATTGGAAAACAAAAAATAATATTAGTGTCACCGAATGGAAAAATCTATTGATAGACTACATATCAATGGAAAAAAATCTCAGAATGAATCAATAAGAACCAATAACCTAGACTGGACTACTTTGATAAAAAGTTTACAGAGCTAATCCATAAATGATAAATATCCCAATCTAGTACGTGTACATATACAGTGCACTCGCACATAGCCTCTCTCTCTCTCACACACACACACACACACACACACACACGCAGACGCACACACACACACACACACACACACACACACACACACACACACACACACACACACACACACACACACACACACACACATTCCCATAATGGTGCAGGTGGCTAATACTTAAAATACTCTATCTGCATTTCCCGTTTGTCTGTTTCGTCTCTGTTCGTCTTATTTTTCCTCTCTCCCCTATTCCCGTTTCCCCCACGTTATTTATGTCTGTTCATACGTTTTATACACCCGATATAGTTGGACACAGTGAGAAGTTAGAAATAAATAATGAATAAATAATAAAGTTCTAAAGGTCCTCCGATGGGCGGAAATCAATTGATATATTTATTTCTCCAGATTTCTAACTCGGAGAGAAAAAGACGTCCTTTTACAAATCGCACCTCGTTGTGGAACTTTACTAAGGTTTACAATCCAGGCGATTATTTTTAACCTCAAAGAACATAGGCCTGCTCCAAGGCAAACTGATTTCATCCCATTAATTAACTTTAATGCGATGTTTTTTGCCGAGCATTAGGCTAAAGAAAATGAATGTTGTTGCGTTTATCAAACTAAAAGTATTTATTCTGAGCCATGCGGTAAATGATTCAGTGTGAGCAGCATATGGACGATTTTTGGAAAATGCTGTGACTAGGTAATATTTTGAAATATAAGGCGTTGTTAAAGCCTCTCATTCACGCTATTAACGTTATAAGTTAAAATAATTGAATAATTCATAAATAAATAAATAGCGTTTGTATAATATTTAAAAATAAACATTTACGTAAAAGCACTCTTACGTAACAACCAAGTTGTCATGTATTTGAATCTAAAGCTAAAGTGTTGCTATGATCGCTTTGGTCGGTCGACACTTGCCTGGCTCTGTTGAATTGCTGTTTCAAACTGTTTTATAATTCGTGCAGTTAGATCATTTGGTTAAATCATTTACGATTTTATTTTATTCATTTACTACTTTCGACTACGATTTCCAGAAAGGTTGACCGACGATCCTCACGAAAATGAATCCAAGTGCTCCAAGTTCGCCGATGACTTCGTTGTACGTGGGTGACCTTCATCCAGACGTTACCGAGGCCATGCTATACGAGAAATTCAGTCCTGCTGGCGCAATAGTCTCCGTACGGATTTGCAGGGACGCGATGACCCTCCGCTCACTTGGATACGCATACGTGAACTTTCAGCAGCAGGCAGATGCTGAGCGTGCTTTGGACACTATGAACTTTAACATCATCAAAGGCAGACCTGTGCGAATTATGTGGTCCCAGAGAGACCCCTCTCTGAGGAAGAGTGGAGTTGGCAACATCTTCATCAAGAACCTTGACAAGTCTATTGACAGCGAAGCTCTTTACGACACATTCTCTGCCTTTGGGAACATCCTTTCCAGCAAGGTGGTGTGTGACGAGAATGGCTCTAAGGGCTACGGCTTTGTGCACTTTGAGACCCGTGAGGCTGCGGAGAGAGCAATTGAGAGACTTAATGGCATGTTGCTCAATGACCGCAAAGTGTTCATTGGCCACTTCAAGTCTCGCAAGGAGCGAGAGGCTGAGATGGGGGCCAGGGCCAAAAAGTTCACCAATGTGTACGTCAAGAACTTTGGAGAGGACATGGACGACGACAAGCTGAAGGAGATCTTCAGCAAGTTTGGCCAAACGCTGAGCACTCGCATCATGACCGACGAGAGCGGCAAGTCCAAGGGCTTTGGCTTTGTGAACTTCGAGAGGCACGAGGATGCCCAGAGGGCTGTGGATGAGATAAATGGGAAGGAGCTGAATGGGAAGAAGGTGTATGTGGGTTATGCCCAGAAGAAAGGCGAGAGGCAGACAGGGCTGAAACGAAAGTTTGAGCAGATGAAGCAGGACGGTATGACTCACTACCAGGGAGACAACCTGTACGTCAAGAACCTAGACGACGGTCTGGACGACGCGCGTC
Source organism: Electrophorus electricus (assembly GCF_041902795.1). Lineage (NCBI taxonomy): Eukaryota > Metazoa > Chordata > Actinopteri > Gymnotiformes > Gymnotidae > Electrophorus > Electrophorus electricus. The sequence goes on along the minus strand of NW_027658693.1, from coordinate 201,447 downwards.
TACGTAAGGAGTTCTCTCCGTTCGGGACCATCACAAGTGCCAAGGTGATGATGGAGGGCGGCCGCTCCAAAGGGTTCGGCTTCGTGTGTTTCTCCTCGCCGGAGGAGGCCGCCACGGCCATGACGGAGATGAATGGGCGCGTTGTAGGCACCAAGCCGCTGTACGTGGCTCTGGCGCAGCGCAAGGAGGAGCGGCAGGCCCACCTCTCCAACAAGTACATGAAGCGCACGGCCAGCGTGAGTGCCTTGCCCAACCTCGTGCTCAACCCCTACCAGCCTGCCCCGCCCTCCGGCTACAACATGGAAGCCATTCCACAAGCTCAGAACTGGCCTGCCTACTGCGCAAGCAGCAAGCTGGCACAACTCCTCCCCAGCCCTTGCTGGGCCATGCAGTGCGTCCACCCACAGCAAGTCCAGGATATGCCGAGTGCCATCGGTCCAGCCGCATCCTGCCCGCAGGCCTTCAGCGCCATCCGACCAACCACCGCCTGCCAGGTCCCACGCACGATGGCCTATCAGACCATGGCATCTGAGGCTCCGGGGACAGGGATGGCCAGCGCGGAAGCTGCCAACAAGGCGTCGCTGGTGAGAGCAGTACCACAGTACAAAACCACCTCAGGCGTTCACAGCCCACAGCAACACCTGGGCACACAGCCCTTAGATATAAATGTTGAACTTACCATTTATCAGTCAAATCAATTATAAAACATTTATGTTTCTCAACCCACAGCAGCACCTGGGGGCAGAGCTCCAGGTGCCCGTGCAGCTGGCTGCGGTCCATGTGCAGGGTCAGGAACCTCTCAGTGCCTCCATGCTGGCTGCTGCACCTCCACAGGAGCAGAAGCAGATACTGGGTGAGCGTCTGTTTCCCCTGATCCAGAACATGCAGCCCACCCTTGCAGGGAAGATCACGTGTATGTTCCTGGAACTGGACAACTCGAAGCTACTGCATATGCTGGAGTCTCCTGAGTCTCTGCACCCTAAGGTGGATGAGGCAGTCGCTGTGCTCCAGGACCAGTGCGCGCAGGAAGCCGCTCAAAAACTTTAACCAGTGCTGCGCTTCTGGCTGTCTAATGGAAGAATAAGCAGTAAAAAAAATTAACATTTTAACTGAAAAAAATAAACATTGAAACTGAAATGCATTGAACATTGAAATATTTTTGCCATGTCTGTAGACATCAAGTCTGTAAGGGTTGGCACCAGGCCGAGGCCCCCTCGACCAGAGGGAGGCGTCGAGTCAACCACGCCACTGATCAGGATCAACACCCAACAGCTGGGCTAGACCTTATATAAGCCCAGTGACCCAGTCATTCAGTGCTGGGTTTTTGATAAAGTTTTGAGCCAAGCTCCTAGCCGGTAACTCTGGGTATTGAGGTCTGTGAGCCCTTGTGCTATGCCTCTTTTCTGTTCTGCGAGGGTGTCAGTGTTTTTACACGTCCCCTCCCTTCTCCAGTTTTCCCCTCTCGAGTCTGTCTCTCTCCTGAGGCTTCCCTTAGCCATTCAAGTTTCTCCCCGTTTTCTGGTTTTGTTTGGGAACTTTTAGTTCGAGTTTTCCCCAGTGCATCGGGGTTGCCATTTCTTTCCGTGGCGTTCTTTGTTCTCCCCTTTTCCACGCTCACCGAGGTGTTTCGTTTTTTCCTCTTGTTTTGCTTGATCCAAGGTCTAACTGTTCTGCACACGAGCCCACCATTGTTAGAGTGTGGCTGCTTACCCAGTAAGCTATTGGTGTCCTCACCTAGCTGACCTGGATTCAAAACCACCTTACAAAGTCCAGGCCTTGGTTATTCTAAGCTTAAAATGAAAACGACAGAAAAAGGTAAAATCATTTCAAGTTTGGTTTATTTGTGGCATACATAGTCATACACAGTATAACTCACAGTGAAATGGTTGAGTGCTCTGTCCAATCTGAGGAAAAAGAAAAACAGGGGTGCATAGAGAAATATATTCTATATATATACAAAAATATATTAATAGTGCATGTACAATATATATATATATATATTATGTTTATATGTACAATGTATATATGGATATTTATATATGTATGTACAGAATGTACAGTCCCATCTTGCAATTGACATATTTACAGTTATATGTTACATGGTGGTAATTGAACATATTACAGTTATATTGAACATATTACAGTTATTTCTATTACATATTACAGATTTTGACATGAACAGCTGATCATTTTTTTGTTTTTATTCCTCTTAAAGTTTGAATGTTCAGATTGTCAGTTCTTACAGGTCATAGCTGATCATTAGATAAGTGTATTGGGTTGCATTAATATAAATGTAAAGATCAAAAAAACAAAACCCCACAGTGTAGCTTAAAATAGAGAATAATTCTGTAATATTCCTTTATGTACAACACAATTTCAAATGACCTTATTAACAAACCAGTAAAGACAGGACGAGAAGCAAAGGTCACTTACACGTATTAAATCTTGAAGCAAACAAACTGCAGCTGCAAGTGCCACACTGCCATCCAGTTCCACTCTCTGGTCTGGCGACGGTCATATTACAGGAGCAACGAGAGGCTGCCAACAGTTTCTTTTAGCTTGTCTACTGAGACGGTGAAACTGGCCAACCAGTTGAAAAGCATTGTGAAGGAGAAACGACTTCGACTGCCGACGTGGGAAAGTAGCAGTCAGAGCAGGTCTATTGGAGCAGTGCGATGGACTCTGCCCAACAATGGGCTGCAAGCCCACATCTCTGCACATAGCAACAGTATGTGGTTCCTAGGTGCCCAGTCGGCTAGTTTTAAAGTTCAATTCAAATATTAAATACAAATGCAGACTTCAGAATTGGTTAAAGAGCATAACTGTGCACGTACTTTATTGTAGGTTAACATTAACACGCATTATTGAGGCACCCTCTGGAGAATGTCTAAAAATCAGAGAACCCACATTTTCATACATTTTTCAGTAGTGGTTATGTATTCACCCCACATTCCTTTACATATTTGCGTTTGTCTTCACGTCCATTGCATCCAAACCATACATTTGTCAATATATGCAAAGTAATATAAAACACCCACACCAGTTGGAACCTGTTAACACCACATTCCAAGAGATTTCTCTTGACCTTATCCTAAAGAGATGGTCCTGAGCCTGATGGAAATAATATCTCATACTTGGGAGGACATGGACGACAACAAGCTAAATGAGATCTTCAGCAAGTTCGGCCCAACGCTGAGCCGTCGCGTCATGACAGACGAGAGCGGCAAGTCCAAGGGTTTTGGCTTTGTGAGCTTCGAGAGGCACGAGGATGCCAAAAGGGCTGTGGATGAGATGAACGGGAAGGAGTTGAATGGGAAGCAGCTGTATGTGGCTCGTGCCCAGAAGAAAGGCGAGAGGCAGACAGAGCTCAAACGCAAGTTTGAGCAGATGAAGCAGGACGGCACGACTCGCTACCAGGGAGTGAACCTGTACGTTAAAAACCTAGACGACAGTCTGGACGACGAGCGTCTGCGTAAAGAGTTCTCTCTATTCGGGACAATCACGAGTGCCAAGGTGATGACGGAGGGCGGCCGCTCCAAAGGGTTCGGCTTTGTGTGTTTCTCCTCGCCGGAGGAGGCCACCGAGGCAATGAAGGAGATGAACGGGTGCATCGTAGGCACCAAGCCGCTGTACGTGGCCCTGGCGCAGCGCAAGGAGGAGCGGCAGGCCCACCTCACCCACCAGTACATGCAGCGCATGGCCAGCGTGAGTGCCGTGCGCAACCCAGTGCTCAACCCCTACCAGCCCGCCCCGCCCTCCGGCTACTTCATGATGGCCATTCCACAGGCTCAGAACTGGGCTACCTGCTACCCGAGCAGGCAACTGGCACAGCTCCACCCCAGCACCCGCTGGGCTACGCACAGCATTCAGCCACAGCATTTCCAATACATGCCGAGTACCATCAGGCCCGCTGCAGACCAATCTCTGGGCCAGGAACCTCTCACTGCCTCCGTGCTGGATCTGGAACCTCCGCAGGAGCAGAAGCAGATGTTGGGTGATCGATGGTCTGTTTCCCGTGATCCAGAACATGCACCCCAACCTTGCAGGGACGGGTTTGCTCCTGGAGATCGACAACTTGGAGCTTCTGCTTATGCTGGAGTCTCCTGAGTCTCATTGAAACATTGAAACTGAAAAAATAAAAACGCATTAAATATTGAAATATTTTTGCCTGGTCCATAGACTCCAGTTTCAGGCCTTGATTACAGTAAACTAAAACAACATGTAAAAAGGCTAAATGATTGACACGTCTACAGTCGGTGACTCCTTTCTTTTTGTTCCTCTTACTGTTCGAATGCTCAGAATGTCAGTTTTTGCAGTTGACAGCTGAGCATTAGGCATGTGTATTGGATTGTATTAATAATACAATTGAGGATTCATTGCTGTTCAGGGACCCAGCAGTGGTAACTTGGCAGTGGTAGGGCTTGAACTAGCAACATTCTGATTACTAGTCAAGTAACCTCTGAATAGTATTATTATGATTAATATTATTAATATATCTTACACTGAGGTCTGCTGAAGCTTACCCAGGATCCTTTGCAGCAGCCTGCCATATGCACAAATCATTACGAAAGGACACAGAATCTCTAAACTCCCTTGTTTTATGTTATTAGTTTGTCTAATTCAATGTTAAAGCACTTTCCCCTGTAAACACTCTTTTTATGACCTCATTTCACCGTTTCATGACTTTATGCCACGAACCAACCAACTATTCTTTTATACAACTCTTTTCAAACACTTCAACCATTGTGGGTAACTACACTATTATACACCTGTAATTCTTGTTATGCTATTTATTTTATTGGTACTGTCGATACATCGATGTTAGGAGAAATACCTCATGAATACTTTAAATGAATCCTTAAAATGACACCTATTCCATTTACTAATGCTAAGCTTGCTACAGTCTGAACTTCTAGCAAGTCAAGAGAAGTATCATGCAGTTTCTGTATTTTCTATAATTGCATAATATATGGATGGTTTTAAACTCAATAACATACGCACTTGCAAAATATGTGAATATAAAGGAACAAAAATAAATTAACATAACCACATACCTAAACATCATCTGGTACCATCACCCCATCACCCCTCAATGCAGTATGAGGATGGTCAGATTGTTGTATTTACTAATAGTTACCACTAGTATTAAAATAACAGTAAGCCCAAACTGTTCAACTATGTCCTCTTAAACAAACCTGTGATTTTTAAAATATTTGGACCACATCCTCCTGCAGAATAAAACAATCAGGAAATACAGTTGAGTTGGCCCATACCGCCCTCACATCAGTGTGATTTCCATCAATGACGTGTTATGGCTCTGGGTAAGGAACAATGTTATATTGTTCAATAAACTTTTCACAGGATGCATATTTTTCATTGTTTTAGCAAAGTTTTCGCTACCTCTATACAGCAAACACCAGAATCGACAAGGTTTACATTAATTATAGTCAGTAGAATTAAAGGGAAGAGGCCATATAAAAGGCTGGGATCTACATTTAGCAGACTCGGCACTGTGTTACTAGATATTGCCCACATTCCAGTAATTTTATTAAGTCCTCTTTAAACAGAAAATAAAGATGCAGAATTAATTGAAGAGAGTAGTAGGTCCATTATTTATTTTGAGCTCAGCGTTACATACAAACGAGGCATAGTCCAGAATATGTCTAATAATCACACAAGGAACACAAATTTTTATCCAGTTTTCACAACTGATTATGTGATTGCCACACCTTCTCTACATACTGGTGTTTGAAATCTCAACCACTGTGTTCAACCATACATTATTCAATATATGCAAATTGAGATCTATCATTGTACAAATTGAAGCTTGACCCCAGTATATCCTATTGGAAGATTTTCCTGGGTTTTTTTTTTGTTGTTGTTGTTTTTGTTTTTAACAAAGATGATCTCAACTCATACCATCAAACACCTGCAAGATGATGTTGCAGGTCAGTATCACCCTGCTCTTATGGTAAGATAATGAACCTTGCTTAGCCACAGAACTCTCGAAGAGGCTTTCACGTCTTTTAAAAGCCGGGATCTTTCCCAATACTTAGGAAGCTATTTCTCACGGGAACAGTCCAGAGTCATCTGCCGTAGACTTCCACAGAGGCCTTGAAACCACCTGCATCAGAGCCTCTGCTCTGCACTTACAGACCCACAAAGGCCTTAAGATACCCCAGAAACATTATTCCTCTTTATGCTTTCAAACACAGTCTTGCACCACTCTGCACCTGTTGCAGAGAGCTTCAAAGCCTATTATAATAAGATCACAGATCGCCTCATGAAAATACCTTTACCCCAAAACATTTTATTACCTCAGGTGGAACAGTGTGTATAGGCCTAGACCTCTTTAGATGTAACTTAGAACCGCCGGTGACCGCTGTATGCGTTTCTTTGGTTGTACAAGCTCCACTGGAGGACTCGATGAATAGTTGATGATGGAAGAGGGGTATATCAGATTCACCCCTTCTGCCTCCATGTGACAAATTAACACACTACATAAACTTTTAGAAATAAATCAGTCTTTTAACAAATGGTAAACATTCTCTAGAAAAGATTATCTTGTAACAATTCAATGAGTATATGAACTGTTTTTGTGTCCTTATATCTATAAATGAAAAGTAATAAAACATTATAGATGATAAATAAATTACATAAAATGTATAAAAGTTCACAAATAAGAAAGTACCTGAGTCTGCACTTTTCTCCACAGATTCAAGAAACTCGTGAAAGTTGGAAGCTATAGAAACACATAGTACAGAATTATAGACTGACTGAGGTGTGAGCAGAAAGATCGCCATGATGTCCTTATATCTAAAGCACTCAAAGCATTGATGCTATGTAAATAAACTGTGATCCGATTGGTTCAATCTAAGTAAATAGATTCACCTACTTTGAAGTTAAAATTTTTCTCAAAAGGTTAGAACTGGTTGACTATACTTTGCCGTGTTCTGTAATAGAAAATGTAAACATTTATATCTAAAATATTGCACGACAGAAATCAATTCAAGACTAACCTCTAATGACCGCTAGATGGGGGAAGATATTAAGTAATAAATGAGTCCAGATCCTCCTGCCCGACAATACGGTGAGACTCTGTTTTTACGTGTGATGGAAAATGATACGAAACTATGTATTATGTGATTCATATAAAATCACACTGATCCTTTTGTTCTTAAATTAATAATGCTGTTTGCACATTTATATCCGCCTGTTGCTGATTAAGTTGAACATGTATCAGGAACTGTTAACATCAAGGTCAACTTGACACACAACCCACACTGTTTGGAGTCAGTTTGGGTTGGTTTGTGGAAAAAAACAAGCTGAGAGCTGATTGGCTTATAGCCACAGCAACAAAGGAAAGAAGAGCTGCTTAAGAAAAGATGATTGGTTAAAGACAGCACAGGAGTAGTATAACTAGCCACGGTTTTGTATACTCGGGGCTCCCTACCTGAGGAGAGCCAAACATTTATTTTATTATTTTTCTTATTAAATTACTCTCTTAATCACGTCTGACTTGCTGTTTGTTCAAAATTCCACAACATATGTCATTACTACGCCGCACAAAAAAGACCGCCTTATTTGTAGTTCCACAATGTGAAAAGGCGTCATTTTCTATGCAAACGAATGAATAAACACCATGCCATGCCTTGCTGTATCCCCTCTTTGCACCGCTGGACAGACACACTCATGACACTGTACTCATCAAAAGCAGCACCAGAGACGCACTGAGTCATATCCCGCTACACACCTCTCAGGCCAGCTTGTTTGCACGTTTTGTCATAAAACTTAAAATGTCATTTGTTGCCATTATATATAAAATTACCTATTTAAAAAACCAAATAAATCAAAAAGTACTTGTGACTAGAGAAACACGTGGCTAATCACCTACAAGAAATAATGTCAGTGATGTTTGGGGCAGGTGTTTCAAACGTGCCCAGACTCTTGAGAAGCACCTAAACGCACACACAAGGGTGTCCGCTTCCCATAGTGCTGCAAATACTGCAGGAAGGGCTTTGGTGAAACAGGCCACATGGAGGAGCAGAAGACAATCCACACAACTGAAGAAGCCCGTAGCTGCCCAGTATGTCAGAATCCACATGGGAGAAGAACCCTGTAGCTGCCCAGTATGTCAGAAGCAATTTGTGCAGGTGGGTAATGAACCATATTTGTACCCATTCGTATGTTGGGAGCAAATCAGTTGAAGACTTGAACAGTATGTTAACAATCAGTTAAAATTACTGTTGATGACAAGAAAACAATGGCTAATATGTTCCTTCACAGCTATGTCATTGGTTGATCTATTTTTGTCAGATTTAGTGCTTGTTTGGGCAAGTGCGTTAAAGTCTTCCTTTGTTTTTGGTTTTGTTCCTTTTCATATAGTTGTTTATTCCTTTTTGTCTAGTGATGTCCATTATCCATTTAAAATCTGTCAAATTAAACAAATGTGAAACGAATTCCATAGTATTCAGATTTGATTGCAAAAGAGACCAACCACTCCCCGTATTTTGAATTTTGCATATACAGTATATGTGCAGTTCCAGCCTAGTCCATTGATCCAAAATCTGGCCCAGATGTATCTGTTGACTGCAAATTTGAATGATTTCTGTGCTCTGCAGCAAAGGAGCGTTTGGTTACTATCGGATGGATTAAAATAGGCTTGTTGGTAGCAAAGACATCACTAAAGTGTACAGAGCAAAGGTACTCCAGGACCAGGATGGGTAAGTAGCAGCTTGATCAGTGGAATCTTCTGTGAGACGTAACAGGATTTCGGTCTTAAATGTAATGTTAGATCAAGTGAAAAACTTTAGTGGATTGAAATACAGATAAATAAATCCACTAAAAGTGCATCTGCATCACTGGTTAAAAAGTTGTTCTGCTAGTTGTCTGATTTTGTTCCAGTAATCTAATGTTTCCTGGGACTAGGTGGTTCAAGATTTTATTTCTGTGATTTTTTTAACCATAGTCTAATTGTTTGTACTGTCTACCAAATGCAATACTGAGTAGTGAAACACTGACACAATCCCTTTTGGCATCGGACATTTGTAATAATTTCAATAATCTACAGTTGTAAGTCAAGAGGGCAGCACCATTTTAAAGTCTAGTTTCCTTTCTCTGTCTCACTTTCTGGAATTTTTCCATCTGTGTTTTTATTAAATTTAAAGATGGAAAGGGTATTAAAACTCCCTTTAACTGACATCTCTTCCACTTAACTTGTAGAGAAAGTGATGATATGAAGATGATTATGTTTATCGCTTTCACTCAGAGATCATTGTCTGAGGGTCATGTTGTACAGTTCACGATGCCCCGGGTTGCAATCAGGAGGTTTAACAGTGATGTGCCAAACAGTTGTCTGTGGTGTTCTATATGATCATCACAGAACATCACACATAACTGGTCAAATTGTATCTCCAGTAGGATATTTGTGTATTATACTATATATTAGCAGCATAACTTTATGATGCAATTAAAAACATTCCCCATCCCCCTGAATACCAATCATATTACATATCTGGGTATTAAATTCTCTTCCCAGTTGTCTGTTATTCAAAAATAAATAGTCATCCAATTATTAAAACAATAAGCGACGAACTTCATTGATAGACAAATTTGCCCCTTATGCTCTTTGGACAAACTGCAATAATTAAAATGAGAATATTACCTAAACGAAATTATTTGTTTTCAATTATTCCAGCGCCACCAACCTGTCTAAAATCTTTGGACAACATCATAACTTGATTCTACTGGAAAAATAAATCACATAGAATCAAACTCACAACATTACAGAACTGTAGTTGATTATTGCAAATCAACTATAATATGGTATAAAATGGATAAAACTTAGTATATCAGACAGAATATGGATAGACATATAGCAAACATTACGCAAAGATCTAAAAGTCAGACTTACCATTTATCAGTCAAATCAATTAAAGAACATTCATGATCAACAATTTGTGGGTGGCCATGATATTAACAGCCTGGTGGAAATTTCACAAGATATCAAACTCCAGACTCACATAAACATAACACTGCTTTCATGTCACTTCCACAAGTAGCCCAAACATAAGATATAGAAAGCAGGTAAGAGCAACTATCAGTTCAGAGACATTAAACTCACCTGCATCCATATCAGTATTATAAACATTCCTAATACAAAAAAACTATCACATAAGATATACAAACTAATAATGAAATCAAATCGCATAATTACTCTCCCATCGAGACAATGGGAGGAAGATTTATTACTAGCTCCCGACGCCACAGTTTGGATTAAAATGTGTAATAATAATTACCACATGACAGCAACACTAACCTACAATGCATTCAGTACAAAATAATACATAGATTACATTATACTACACATTGGATGTTTAAAATTGGTTTCACAAGCTCAGCAATCTGTACATACTTTACTCCAAAGACAGCTGACGATTACATTCACATCGTGTGGCAGAGCACACCTATCAAGCAATTTTGGCAATAAGTAATCACACACATGTCCCATGATTTAAATAACCCTATCCATCCAACACCATCTTTATGTCTCCTAGGAGACATGTCATCAACCAATGTGACAATAGAAAAAAAACAGGATAATATATATATAACATTATTAATTGCAAATACAAACATACTCATGAATTGGAAAACAAAAAATAATATTAGTGTCACCGAATGGAAAAATCTATTGATAGACTACATATCAATGGAAAAAAATCTCAGAATGAATCAATAAGAACCAATAACCTAGACTGGACTCCTTTGATAAAAAGTTTACAGAGCTAATCCATAAATGATAAATATCCCAATCTAGTACGTGTACATATACAGTGCACTCGCACATAGCCTCTCTCTCTCTCTCACACACACACACAGGCAGACGCACACAAGCAGTCACACACGAACACACACACACACACACACACACACACACACACATTCCCGTAATGGTGCAGGTGGCTAATACTTAAAATACTCTATCTGCATTTCCCGTTTGTCTGTTTCGTCTCTGTTCGTCTTATTTTTCCTCTCTCCCCTATTCCCGTTTCCCCCACGTTATTTATGTCTGTTCATACGTTTTATACACCCGATATAGTTGGACACAGTGAGAAGTTAGAAATAAATAATGAATAAATAATAAAGTTCTAAAGGTCCTCCGATGGGCGGAAATCAATTGATATATTTATTTCTCCAGATTTCTAACTCGGAGAGAAAAAGACGTCCTTTTACAAATCGCACCTCGTTGTGGAACTCTACTAAGGTTTACAATCCAGGCGATTATTTTTAACCTCAAAGAACATAGGCCTGCTCCAAGGCAAACTGATTTCATCCCATTAATTAACTTTAATGCGATGTTTTTTGCCGAGCATTAGGCTAAAGAAAATGAATGTTGCTGCGTTTATCAAATTAAAAGTATTTATTCTGAGCCATGCGGTAAATGATTCAGTGTGAGCAGCATATGGACGATTTTTGGAAAATGCTGTGACTAGGTAATATTTTGAAACATAAGGCGTTGTTAAAGCCTCTCATTCACGCTATTAACGTTATAAGTTAAAATAATTGAATAATTCATAAATAAATAAATAGCGTTTGTATAATATTTAAAAATAAACATTTACGTAAAAGCACTCTTACGTAACAACCAAGTTGTCATGTATTTGAATCTAAAGCTAAAGTGTTGCTTTGATCGCTTTGGTCGGTCGACACTTGCCTGGCTCTGTTGAATTGCTGTTTCAAACTGTTTTATAATTCGTGCAGTTAGATCATTTGGTTAAATCATTTACGATTTTATTTTATTAATTTATTACTTTCGACTAGATTTCCAGAAAGGTTGACCGACGATCCTCACGAAAATGAATCCAAGTGCTCCAAGTTCGCCGATGACTTCGTTGTACGTGGGTGACCTTCATCCAGACGTTACCGAGGCCATGCTATACGAGAAATTCAGTCCTGCTGGCGCAATAGTCTCCGTACGGATTTGCAGGGACGCGATGATCCTCCGCTCACTTGGATACGCATACGTGAACTTTCAGCAGCAGGCAGATGCTGAGCGTGCTTTGGACACTATGAACTTTAACATCATCAAAGGCAGACCTGTGCGAATTATGTGGTCCCAGAGAGACCCCTCTCTGAGGAAGAGTGGAGTTGGCAACATCTTCATCAAGAACCTTGACAAGTCTATTGACAGCGAAGCTCTTTACGACACATTCTCTGCCTTTGGGAACATCCTTTCCAGCAAGGTGGTGTGTGACGAGAATGGCTCTAAGGGCTACGGCTTTGTGCACTTTGAGACCCGTGAGGCTGCGGAGAGAGCAATTGAGAGACTTAATGGCATGTTGCTCAATGACCGCAAAGTGTTCATTGGCCACTTCAAGTCTCGCAAGGAGCGAGAGGCTGAGATGGGGGCCAGGGCCAAAAAGTTCACCAATGTGTACGTCAAGAACTTTGGAGAGGACATGGACGACGACAAGCTGAAGGAGATCTTCAGCAAGTTTGGCCAAACGCTGAGCACTCGCGTCATGACCGACGAGAGCGGCAAGTCCAAGGGCTTTGGCTTTGTGAACTTCGAGAGGCACGAGGATGCCCAGAGGGCTGTGGATGAGATAAATGGGAAGGAGCTGAATGGGAAGAAGGTGTATGTGGGTTATGCCCAGAAGAAAGGCGAGAGGCAGACAGGGCTGAAACGAAAGTTTGAGCAGATGAAGCAGGACGGTATGACTCGCTACCAGGGAGACAACCTGTACGTCAAGAACCTAGACGACGGTCTGGACGACGCGCGTCTACGTAAGGAGTTCTCTCCGTTCGGGACCATCACAAGTGCCAAGGTGATGATGGAGGGCGGCCGCTCCAAAGGGTTCGGCTTCGTGTGTTTCTCCTCGCCGGAGGAGGCCGCCACGGCCATGACGGAGATGAATGGGCGCGTTGTAGGCACCAAGCCGCTGTACGTGGCTCTGGCGCAGCGCAAGGAGGAGCGGCAGGCCCACCTCTCCAACAAGTACATGAAGCGCACGGCCAGCGTGAGTGCCTTGCCCAACCTCGTGCTCAACCCCTACCAGCCTGCCCCGCCCTCCGGCTACAACATGGAAGCCATTCCACAAGCTCAGAACTGGCCTGCCTACTGCGCAAGCAGCAAGCTGGCACAACTCCTCCCCAGCCCTTGCTGGGCCATGCAGTGCGTCCACCCACAGCAAGTCCAGGATATGCCGAGTGCCATCGGTCCAGCCGCATCCTGCCCGCAGGCCTTCAGCGCCATCCGACCAACCACCGCCTGCCAGGTCCCACGCACGATGGCCTATCAGACCATGGCATCTGAGGCTCCGGGGACAGGGATGGCCAGCGCGGAAGCTGCCAACAAGGCGTCGCTGGTGAGAGCAGTACCACAGTACAAAACCACCTCAGGCGTTCACAGCCCACAGCAACACCTGGGCACACAGCCCTTAGATATAAATGTCGAACTTACCATTTATCAGTCAAATCAATTATAAAACATTTATGTTTCTCAACCCACAGCAGCACCTGGGGGCAGAGCTCCAGGTGCCCGTGCAGCTGGCTGCGGTCCATGTGCAGGGTCAGGAACCTCTCAGTGCCTCCATGCTGGCTGCTGCACCTCCACAGGAGCAGAAGCAGATACTGGGTGAGCGTCTGTTTCCCCTGATCCAGAACATGCAGCCCACCCTTGCAGGGAAGATCACGTGTATGTTCCTGGAACTGGACAACTCGAAGCTACTGCATATGCTGGAGTCACCTGAGTCTCTGCACCCTAAGGTGGATGAGGCAGTCGCTGTGCTCCAGGACCAGTGCGCGCAGGAAGCCGCTCAAAAACTTTAACCAGTGCTGCGCTTCTGGCTATCTAATGGAAGAATAAGCAGTAAAAAAAATTAACATTTTAACTGAAAAAAATAAACATTGAAACTGAAATGCATTGAACATTGAAATATTTTTGCCATGTCTGTAGACATCAAGCCTGTAAGGGTTGGCACCAGGCCGAGGCCCCCTCGACCAGAGGGAGGCGTCGAGTCAACCACGCCACTGATCAGGATCAACACCCAACAGCTGGGCTAGACCTTATATAAGCCCAGTGACCCAGTCATTCAGTGCTGGGTTTTTGATAAAGTTTTGAGCCAAGCTCCTAGCCGGTAACTCTGGGTATTGAGGTCTGTGAGCCCTTGTGCTATGCCTCTTTTCTGTTCTGCGAGGGTGTCAGTGTTTTTACACGTCCCCTCCCTTCTCCAGTTTTCCCCTCTCGAGTCTGTCTCTCTCCTGAGGCTTCCCTTAGCCATTCAAGTTTCTCCCCGTTTTCTGGTTTTGTTTGGGAACTTTTAGTTCGAGTTTTCCCCAGTGCATCGGGGTTGCCATTTCTTTCCGTGGCGTTCTTTGTTCTCCCCTTTTCCACGCTCACCGAGGTGTTTCGTTTTTTCCTCTTGTTTTGCTTGATCCAAGCTCTAACTGTTCTGCACACGAGCCCACCATTGTTAGAGTGTGGCTGCTTACCCAGTAAGCTATTGGTGTCCTCACCTAGCTGACCTGGATTCAAAACCACCTTACAAAGTCCAGGCCTTGGTTATTCTAAGCTTAAAATGAAAACGACAGAAAAAGGTAAAATCATTTCAAGTTTGGTTTATTTGTCGCATACATAGTCATACACAGTATAACTCACAGTGAAATGGTTGAGTGCTCTGTCCAATCTGAGGAAAAAGAAAAACAGGGGTGCATAGAGAAATATATTCTATATATATACAAAAATATATTAATAGTGCATGTACAATATATATATATATATATATTATGTTTATATGTACAATGTATATATGGATATTTATATATGTATGTACAGAATGTACAGTCCCATCTTGCAATTGACATATTTACAGTTATATGTTACATGGTGGTAATTGAACATATTACAGTTATATTGAACATATTACAGTTATTTCTATTACATATTACAGATTTTGACATGAACAGCTGATCATTTTTTTGTTTTTATTCCTCTTAAAGTTTGAATGTTCAGATTGTCAGTTCTTACAGGTCATAGCTGATCATTAGATAAGTGTATTGGGTTGCATTAATATAAATGTAAAGATCAAAAAAACAAAACCCCACAGTGTAGCTTAAAATAGAGAATAATTCTGTAATATTCCTTTATGTACAACACAATTTCAAATGACCTTATTAACAAACCAGTAAAGACAGGACGAGAAGCAAAGGTCACTTACACGTATTAAATCTTGAAGCAAACAAACTGCAGCTGCAAGTGCCACACTGCCATCCAGTTCCACTCTCTGGTCTGGCGACGGTCATATTACAGGAGCAACGAGAGGCTGCCAACAGTTTCTTTTAGCTTGTCTACTGAGACGGTGAAACTGGCCAACCAGGTGAAAAGCATTGTGAAGGAGAAACGACTTCGACTGCCGACGTGGGAAAGTAGCAGTCAGAGCAGGTCTATTGGAGCAGTGCGATGGACTCTGCCCAACAATGGGCTGCAAGCCCACATCTCTGCACATAGCAACAGTATGTGGTTCCTAGGTGCCCAGTCGGCTAGTTTTAAAGTTCAATTCAAATATTAAATAAAAATGCAGACTTCAGAATTGGTTAAATAGCATAACTGTGCACGTACTTTATTGTAGGTTAACATTAACACGCATTATTGAGGCACCCTCTGGAGAGTGTCTAAAAATCAGAGAACCCACATTTTCATACATTTTTCAGTAGTGGTTATGTATTCACCCCACATTCCTTTACATATTTGCGTTTGTCTTCACGTCCATTGCATCCAAACCATACATTTGTCAATATATGCAAAGTAATATAAAACACCCACACCAGTTGGAACCTGTTAACACCACATTCCAAGAGATTTCTCTTGACCTTATCCTAAAGAGATGGTCCTGAGCCTGATGGAAATAATATCTCATACTTGGGAGGACATGGACGACAACAAGCTAAATGAGATCTTCAGCAAGTTCGGCCCAACGCTGAGCCGTCGCGTCATGACAGACGAGAGCGGCAAGTCCAAGGGCTTTGGCTTTGTGAGCTTCGAGAGGCACGAGGATGCCAAAAGGGCTGTGGATGAGATGAACGGGAAGAAGTTGAATGGGAAGCAGCTGTATGTGGCTCGTGCCCAGAAGAAAGGCGAGAGGCAGACAGAGCTCAAACGCAAGTTTGAGCAGATGAAGCAGGACGGCACGACTCGCTACCAGGGAGTGAACCTGTACGTTAAAAACCTAGACGACAGTCTGGACGACGAGCGTCTGCGTAAAGAGTTCTCTCTATTCGGGACAATCACGAGTGCCAAGGTGATGACGGAGGGCGGCCGCTCCAAAGGGTTCGGCTTTGTGTGTTTCTCCTCGCCGGAGGAGGCCACCGAGGCAATGAAGGAGATGAACGGGTGCATCGTAGGCACCAAGCCGCTGTACGTGGCCCTGGCGCAGCGCAAGGAGGAGCGGCAGGCCCACCTCACCCACCAGTACATGCAGCGCATGGCCAGCGTGAGTGCCGTGCGCAACCCAGTGCTCAACCCCTACCAGCCCGCCCCGCCCTCCGGCTACTTCATGATGGCCATTCCACAGGCTCAGAACTGGG
The DNA here is from genome assembly GCF_041902795.1 of Electrophorus electricus. Lineage (NCBI taxonomy): Eukaryota > Metazoa > Chordata > Actinopteri > Gymnotiformes > Gymnotidae > Electrophorus > Electrophorus electricus. Next base: position 184,860 of record NW_027658693.1, on the reverse strand, counting down.
CTACCTGCTACCCGAGCAGGCAACTGGCACAGCTCCACCCCAGCACCCGCTGGGCTACGCACAGCATTCAGCCACAGCATTTCCAATACATGCCGAGTACCATCAGGCCCGCTGCAGACCAATCTCTGGGCCAGGAACCTCTCACTGCCTCCGTGCTGGATCTGGAACCTCCGCAGCAGCAGAAGCAGATGTTGGGTGATGGATGGTCTGTTTCCCGTGATCCAGAACATGCACCCCAACCTTGCAGGGACGGGTTTGCTCCTGGAGATCGACAACTTGGAGCTTCTGCTTATGCTGGAGTCTCCTGAGTCTCATTGAAACATTGAAACTGAAAAAATAAAAACGCATTAAACATTGAAATATTTTTGCCTGGTCCATAGACTCCAGTTTCAGGCCTTGATTACAGTAAACTAAAACAACATGTAAAAAGGCTAAATGATTGACACGTGTACAGTCGGTGACTCCTTTCTTTTTGTTCCTCTTACTGTTCGAATGCTCAGAATGTCAGTTTTTGCAGTTGACAGCTGAGCATTAGGCATGTGTATTGGATTGTATTAATAATACAATTGAGGATTCATTGCTGTTCAGGGACCCAGCAGTGGTAACTTGGCAGTGGTAGGGCTTGAACTAGCAACATTCTGATTACTAGTCAAGTAACCTCTGAATAGTATTATTATGATTAATATTATTAATATATCTTACACTGAGGTCTGCTGAAGCTTACCCAGGATCCTTTGCAGCAGCCTGCCATATGCACAAATCATTACGAAAGGACACAGAATCTCTAAACTCCCTTGTTTTATGTTATTAGTTTGTCTAATTCAATGTTAAAGCACTTTCCCCTGTAAACACTCTTTTTATGACCTCATTTCACCGTTTCATGACTTTATGCCACGAACCAACCAACTATTCTTTTATACAACTCTTTTCAAACACTTCAACCATTGTGGGTAACTACACTATTATACACCTGTAATTCTTGTTATGCTATTTATTTTATTGGTACTGTCGATACATCGATGTTAGGAGAAATACCTCATGAATACTTTAAATGAATCCTTAAAATGACACCTATTCCATTTACTAATGCTAAGCTTGCTACAGTCTGAACTTCTAGCAAGTCAAGAGAAGTCTCATGCAGTTTCTGTATTTTCTATAATTGCTTAATATATGGATGGTTTTAAACTCAATAACATACGCACTTGCAAAATATGTGAATATAAAGGAACAAAAATAAATTAACATAACCACATACCTAAACATCATCTGGTACCATCACCCCATCACCCCTCAATGCAGTATGAGGATGGTCAGATTGTTGTATTTACTAATAGTTACCACTAGTATTAAAATAACAGTAAGCCCAAACTGTTCGACTATGTCCTCTTAAACAAACCTGTGATTTTTAAAATATTTGGACCACATCCTCCTGCAGAATAAAACAATCAGGAAATACAGTTGAGTTGGCCCATACCGCCCTCACATCAGTGTGATTTCCATCAATGACGTGTTATGGCTCTGGGTAAGGAACAATGTTATATTGTTCAATAAACTTTTCACAGGATGCATATTTTTCATTGTTTTAGCAAAGTTTTCGCTACCTCTATACAGCAAACACCAGAATCGACAAGGTTTACATTAATTATAGTCAGTAGAATTAAAGGGAAGAGGCCATATAAAAGGCTGGGATCTACGTTTAGCAGACTCGGCACTGTGTTACTAGATATTGCCCACATTCCAGTAATTTTATTAAGTCCTCTTTAAACAGAAAATAAAGATGCAGACTCAAGAATTAATTGAAGAGAGTAGTAGGTCCATTATTTATTTTGAGCTCAGCGTTACATACAAACGAGGCATAGTCCAGAATATGTCTAATAATCACACAAGGAACACACATTTTTATCCAGTTTTCACAACTGATTATGTGATTGCCACACCTTCTCTACATACTGGTGTTTGAAATCTCCACCACTGTGTTCAACCATACATTATTCAATATATGCAAATTGAGATCTATCATTGTACAAATTGAAGCTTGACCCCAGTATATCCTATTGGAAGATTTTCCTGTTTTTTTTTGTTGTTGTTGTTTTTTTTGTTTTTAACAAAGATGATCTCAACTCATACCATCAAACACCTGCAAGATGATGTTGCAGGTCAGTATCACCCTGCTCTTATGGTAAGATAATGAACCTTGCTTAGCCACAGAACTCTCGAAGAGGCTTTCACGTCTTTTAAAAGCCAGGATCTTTCCCAATACTTATGAAGCTATTTCTCACGGGAACAGTCCAGAGTCATCTGCCGTAGACTTCCACAGAGGCCTTGAAACCACCTGCATCAGAGCCTCTGCTCTGCACTTACAGACCCAAAAAGGCCTTAAGATACCCCAGAAACATTATTCCTCTTTATGCTTTCAAACACAGTCTTGCACCACTCTGCACCTGTTGCAGAGAGCTTCAAAGCCTATTATAATTAGATCACAGATCGCCTCATGAAAATACCTTTACCCCAAAACATTTTATTACCTCAGGTGGAACAGTGTGTATAGGCCTAGACCTCTTTAGATGTAACTTAGAACCGCCGGTGACCGCTGTATGCGTTTCTTTGGTTGTACAAGCTCTACTGGAGGACTCGATGAATAGTTGATGATGGAAGAGGGGTATATCAGATTCACCCCTTCTGCCTCCATGTGACAAATTAACACACTGCATAAACTTTTAGAAATAAATCAGTCTTTTAACAAATGGTAAACATTCTCTAGAAAAGATTATCTTGTAACAATTCATTGAGTATATGAACTGTTTTTGTGTCCTTATATCTATAAATGAAAAGTAATAAAACATTATAGATGATAAATAAATTACATAAAATGTATAAAAGTTCACAAATAAGAAAGTACCTGAGTCTGCACTTTTCTCCACAGATTCAAGAAACTCGTGAAAGTTGGAAGCTATAGAAACACATAGTACAGAATTATAGACTGACTGAGGTGTGAGCAGAAAGATCGCCATGATGTCCTTATATCTAAAGCACTCAAAGCATTGATGCTATGTAAATAAACTGTGATCCGATTGGTTCAATCTAAGTAAATAGATTCACCTACTTTGAAGTTAAAGTTTTTCTCAAAAGGTTAGAACTGGTTGACTATACTTTGCCGTGTTCTGTAATAGAAAATGTAAACATTTATATCTAAAATATTGCACGACAGAAATCAATTCAAGACTAACCTCTAATGACCGCTAGATGGGGGAAGATATTAAGTAATAAATGAGTCCAGATCCTCCTGCCCGACAATACGGTGAGACTCTGTTTTTACGTGTGATGGAAAATGATACGAAACTATGTATTATGTGATTCATATAAAATCACACTGATCCTTTTGTTCTTAAATTAATAATGCTGTTTGCACATTTGTATCCGCCTGTTGCTGATTAAGTTGAACATGTATCAGGAACTGTTAACATCAAGGTCAACTTGACACACAACCCACACTGTTTGGAGTCAGTTTGGGTTGGTTTGTGGAAAAAACCAAGCTGAGAGCTGATTGGCTTATAGCCACAGCAACAAAGGAAAGAAGAGCTGCTTAAGAAAAGATGATTGGTTAAAGACAGCACAGGAGTAGTATAACTAGCCACGGTTTTGTATACTCGGGGCTCCCTACCTGAGGAGAGCCAAACATTTATTTTATTCTTTTTCTTATTAAATTACTCTCTTAATCACGTCTGACTTGCTGTTTGTTCAAAATTCCACAACATATGTCATTACTACGCCGCACAAAAAAGACCGCCATATTTGTACTTCTACAATGTGAAAAGGCGTCATTTTCTATGCAAACGAATGAATAAACACCATGCCATGCCTTGCTGTATCCCCTCTTTGCACCGCTGGACAGACACACTCATGACACTGTACTCATCAAAAGCAGCACCAGAGACGCACTGAGTCATATCCCGCTACACACCTCTCAGGCCAGCTTGTTTGCACGTTTTGTCATAAAACTCAAAATGTCATTTGTTGCCATTATATATAAAATTACCTATTTAAAAAAAACAAATAAATCAAAAAGTACTTGTGGCTAGAGAGACACGTGGCTAATCACCTACAAGAAATAATGTCAGTGATGTTTGGGGCAGGTGTTTCAAACTTGCCCAGACTCTTGAGAAGCACCTAAACGCTCACACAAGGGTGTCCGCTTGCCATAGTGCTGCAAATACTGCAGGAAGGGCTTTGGTGAAACAGGCCACATGGAGGAGCAGAAGACAATCCACACAACTGAAGAAGCCCATAGCTGCCCAGTATGTCAGAATCCACACGCGAGAAGAACCCTGTAGCTGCCCAGTATGTCAGAAGCAATTTGTGCAGCTGGGTAATGAACCATATTTGTACCCATTCGTATGTTGGGAGCAAATCAGTTGAAGACTTGAACAGTATGTTAACAATCAGTTAAAATTACTGTTGATGACAAGAAAACAATGGCTAATATGTTCCTTCACAGCTATGTCATTGGTTGATCTATTTTTGTCAGATTTAGTGCTTGTTTGGGCAAGTGTGTTAAAGTCTTCCTTTGTTTTTGGTTTTGTTCCTTTTCATATAGTTGTTTATTCCTTTTTGTCTAGTGATGTCCATTATCCATTTAAAATCTGTCAAATTAAACAAATGTGAAACGAATTCCATAGTATTCAGATTTGATTGCAAAAGAGACCAACCACTCCCCGTATTTTGAATTTTGCATATACAGTATATGTGCAGTTCCAGCCTAGTCCACTGATCCAAAATCTGGCCCAGATGTATCTGTTGACTGCAAATTTGAATGATTTCTGTGCTCTGCAGCAAAGGAGCGTTTGGTTACTATCTGATGGATTAAAATAGGCTTGTTGGTAGCAAAGACATCACTAAAGTGTACAGAGCAAAGGTACTCCAGGACCAGGATGGGTAAGTAGCAGCTTGATCAGTGGAATCTTCTGTGAGACGTAACAGGACGTCGGTCTTAAATGTAATGTTAGATCAAATGAAAAACTTTAGTGGATTGAAATACAGATAAATAAATCCACTAAAAGTGCATCTGCATCATTGGTTAAAAAGTTGTTCTGCTAGTTGTCTGATTTTGTTCCAGTAATCTAATGTTTCCTGGCACTAGGTGGTTCAAGATTATATTGGTGTTTGCTTTATTTCTGTTTTTTTTAACCATAGTCTGCTTGTTTATACTGTCTAACAAATGCAATACTGAGTAGTGAAACACTGACACAATCCCTTTTGGAAGTCAGACATTTGTAATAATTTCAATAATCTACAGTTGTAAGTCAAGAGGGCAGCACCATTTTAAAGTCTAGTTTCCTTTCTCTGTCTCACTTTCTGGAATTTTTCCGTCTGTGTTTTTATTAAAGTTAAAAATGGATAGGGTATTAAAACTCCCTTTCACTGACGTCTCTTCCACTGAACTTGTAGAGAAAGTGATGATATGAAGATGATTATGTTTATCACATTCACTCAGAGATCATTGTCTGAGGGTCATGTTGTACAGTTCACGATGCCCCGGGTTGCAATCAGGAGGTTTAACAGTGATGTGCCAAACAGTTGTCTGTGGTGTTCTATATGATCTAAAAGTCAGACTTACCATTTATCAGTCAAATCAATTAAAGAACATTCATGATCAACAATTTGTGGGTGGCCATGATACTAACAGCGTGGTGGAAATTCCACAAGATATCAAACTCCACACTAACATAAACATAACACTGCTTTCATGTCACTTCCACAAGTAGCCCAAACATAAGATATAGAAAGCAGGTAAGAGCGGAGCAGTCAATGTGCCTAATATGACTGCAAAAGCCTGGCAGGACAGGAGGTATTCCTGCTTCTGCTAATCAGCAAAAGGAAGCTCCTGGCAAAGTGACGTGGACTGCAAAAAAATCACCAGGAAGGTCAAGCTACAAATGCCAGAGAGGAGCAGGGAGCACCAAAAGTTCCATAGCATCCTGCGGAAAGAGTACCACATAAGCATGGAAACAGTACAGCAACCCATGGTATGAGCATGGACAGATGAGGAAGAGCTGCTAGAACAGTACGTCCCCAATAAGCAGGCAGGATGTGGATCCGTCTCACTATTTCATCGGCAGAAATGCAGGAGCAGGTGATAATACTCCTGGGCCCAGCACTCTTCAACCTGGGTACTTTAAGGAGAACACGGCAGCCTCCCAAAAGTGATACAAAGTCCCAAAATGGCTATTACCTGTGCTGAATAACAGTATGAAGGACAAATCTACCCCTGTCCAAAGTTTAATTGATTTAACTGAATGCCAACTATACTACCACCATCAATCTGTGTAAGGTGTACTTGCAAGTGCCTTTAGCACCAAAAGCAAAAGAACTCAGTGTTTTCAACACATTTCATCCAAGCATCATCATGTGAAATGTTGTTCTTTTCGGAAATTCTTCATCTAAATATGGTTGTGTTGCTAATGAGATCATATTATTTGTTACTCTTTAAACCTTATTATTCCTTTAAGATTCAAAGTCTACTGTGTTAGGAAACCTATGTGAGAATATAAAATCAGCAGTTTCTGCATGCTTGTGTGATGAATACAAAAAGTGATCTCTTATACCTGCGGAATTAAGGCTTCAAATGTCTTGGTGTTCAGACGATATGGAGAGGCTCTGGGAATCTGGAAGGATAAACGTTTGTTTCATTTTCAGGGACTGTTGATCATTTATTTGTCCATTCATTTATTACACTATTAAGGGATTATTAATGTGCACTGGGAGAACAGTATAAAGTTATCAGTCTTCTTCATCAGTCTTCTAACTAAATAGCCTGGTCTTGTAAGGTAACCACATCCACACCTTTCCCTCAGTGATGGCAAGGAGTGGTTTAAACTCACCATGTCGTCTGTGATTCTGAGTGTGAGTGCTCCTGCATTTTTCTACACAAAGCCTGCTGAGTTGGCAGTGAAGGCAGAGATGCCCATATACAGCATGTTGCTTTCATCAGGTGGCAGTGAAAATGGTGTCGGGGCAAAAGCGGGTTTCTTGTGCACTCCAATGTTGTAAAACTCCCCCTATATAGAGAGCAATGCAGAGATTAACTTATTCTTTTACAGCTCCTGGGTCTTGATTCTTCGTTCAGATTAAACTGTTTTATCAGTGTAACCTTTGTGTAACCTTTTTTTCCTACAAAAGCCCAACAGTGCTTTCTGGATACACTTAGGCACAGTTTTGCAAGTGCCCCTGTTATTCCCTGTTAATTCAGATCTTTGGCTCAGAAAGGCTTTCTTCTGATCATTATGGTCATTATTCTTATGCTTTGACAACTTGTGCCTTTTTTAACTTGTGCCTGAAAACCCCTTTACCTATGCCAATGATAAAACACTGATGAACTCCTGCAAACAAGTTGTAGTTTATTAATTAGTGCATTAATCTTAGTTTGGGATCTTTAATGGCCATCTTAATCTGTGTATATTATTTGATTGTTGGTTCTTTCCTAGCTGAATGTAACTTCCTCTCACAGTAGTGTACAACTTCCAAGCTTATCAAAGGATAGTGTTGTAGTCAGGACCATTAAAAAATCATTCAAGCAAAGACCAAGATTTTGTAGTGTTTGAATCTGAGACAAGAATGAGACTTATTTAACAATGATTTTACTTTAATTATACCACTCACTGATAATGTATTGTAAATTGTCATTGTCATAAATTGTCATAAATAATTGTCATTATAAAGGCAGCTGAATATAAACAAATATAAAGCAAAAAGGTTCATATGGTCATTTTTATTATTAAATTAAAACATAGTAACACTTAAATAATTGCTATCTGCCCTTGGGTCAATCATGGAAAGGATTAACTAGATGTGTTCTGTAATGTGTTAAATCCTCTTGATAAATGCATAGCTTTAGCTATATCATAAAACATATGATGAGTCCTTTTCTCATTATTACTTGTGTACAACAAAAGTTTGTGTGACAAGCAGCAACATGTATATTTACCAATTTATGAAAACAGGAGTATGCGCAGTGGGAGAGTAAATATCTTTTAAAATGACTCTCAATTAATGGCAATGCATTTACAATAAGTCTCTTGCCACAATAACAACACTGTCTGGATTTGCCATCAGCTGGTTGATTGCAGCATCGTGCAGCCTGCAGCCTAGCATTTGTTTGCAGGGGAACATATACTGCCATAATTATTACCATAATGAATTTTTTAAGGAGAAAGAATAGTCTGTACATTAATGTTAAAAATTCCAGATCCAGATAGCAGTGTTTATGTATGTCAGTGGCTGTGCACCAGTACTTGTGAATGTACACACACAAACCTCACCCTTTGGGTCTTCCCCAAGTCCCCTGTCCTGTTCGCACTACTAGTTAAGAGCAACCAGCTAACTTGATAGCAGTTTGACTCAATAATAATAAAAATAATAAAAATAATAGTAATAATAATAATAATAATAATAATAGTAATAACAATAATAGTAATAATAATAATAGTAATAATAATAATAATAATATGGTGCTTCCATGCACATCAGCAAGCAAATAGGAACACTAGCACTTGCATGAAATTAAGCATATTAGCATTTCAGAAGGCAGATTATTTAGCCTGCTAAAATAGCAGGTGTGGCAGCAAATGTCTGTTCAAAACACTATGTCACAGGTATGAGTATCATGTATTTGCTATAGTATGATTGTTCATGTTTGTAAATTTAAAGCTTACAAATGCTGTATTTACAGTGTATTACAGGTTATTAAAATGTGGCAGTAATTATTAGGATATAGAGAATTGTAGTGTTTAAACAAATGATTATGTCAGAAGTATGTTTAGGGGAGAACACACCCTGACCCACCCAGAGTTGACACACACTTACCTTACATTATTGATCATAAACTTGAATAGCTACAATACTGTCTGCTAATCATGCAGTTTGAAGTTTGCAAAGTGTGTACCCAGACAAAATCTGTGTTAAAACTTTCCTTTAACACCGAGTCATACATGAGTCAGACATGATTCTGAATAAATGAATGAATGAAAAAATGAAAAGCCTTATTTCATTTCAAACTGCACTTCAGGAACACTGAGCTCAAGTTCTGAGGAAACTTCCCTGCATATTTTCAGGGGTTTTCTGCCTCACCATGCCTGAATCACCTCATAATGAGCTTGATAATGAGGAGACAGGGTGACTGAGGCAGTGAACACTCCTCACTGAGCATACTGGCTTCCAAGAGCTGGAGCTGGGAAGACCTATAGGTCTGTGACACACACTCCCACCCAGTCCTGATACTAAGAAGGTGGAACCTACAGGCTAATATGCAGCTGCTTGTGCATCAATAGGCGTCTGGGGTGTCCATCACTCAGGGAGGCGTGGCTGAAGGCGTGGCCTTGCAGACTCTGAGAGCTGGCTGAGGTAATCTCTAAAGGAGAGAGTAGTCACCAATAATCATGGAAATGTAGCCACAACTGTACAGTATATTTCACAGCCATGTATATTACATATCACAGACAGGCTTACCAGAATAAATATTCCACACATACAGCTCATATATATCTGTGTGTGTGTGTGTGTGTGTGTGTGTGTGTGTGTGTGTGTGTGTGTGTGTGTGTGTGTGTGTGTAAAAACATGCTCCTGTTTTAGTCTCAACACAGACAGATATACATGTAGGAGTAGCAAACTGAAGTAAGAGCTCACCTTCACCAGTACATAGTCTCCAGCTTTAACAGTGACAGGTACGAATTGATGTGCGTAGACAACTACACAGGGTGGCCGGAAGCGTGGCCAACAAAACGGGAAGACAGTGCTTCAGTGGTAAAGTTCCTGGTGAACCAGTACATTCCTCACCATGGGTTTCAGAGAAAGGTGAGATCAGATAATGGCACTCATTTTACAGCGCGCAATTTGCAGGAGTTAGAGAAAATGCTGGGTCTGAAACATTCATTTGGGGCAGTGTATCATCCTCAGTCTCAAGGTAAGGTGGAAAGGATGAATCTAAATGCGAAAAACAAAGTGGCCAAAATCTGTGCACAGACAAAATTAAATTGGGTTGATGCCTTACCTTTGGCATTAATGCAAATTAGATGTTCAGTGGTTTTACCCCTTTTGAATTGCAGACAGGTTGAGGATTTCCAGGACCCCAGGGACCCTTAACAATAAATGAGAAAAGAAAAACATCTCACACACACATCATACTTTAATGAATTGCAAAGTATCGTTTCAGCTTTCTCCACGCAGGAGGGGGACCGGACGGGGAGCAGACAAACCCAGACGATACCCGTTACGGACTGGGGGCTGCTGAGAGTCATCAAGAGAAAATGGAGTGAGCCGAGGTGGACAGGTCCATTCCAGGTGACAGAAAGAACCAGCCACGCCGTACGCCTGAAGGGTAAAGGGGAAACGTGGTTTCATCTGAGCCAGTGCGCCGCCGCAGAGTCACCGCAGAGGAGTCTGCAAGAGACAGCGAGGGACCTTGCTGAAACATCACCTAACTCACCTGACCCAGAAGGGGCAGAATAATCCCCAGGAGCAAAAGGGTCAAGGTAGTCCACCCTTAGACCCCGAAGTAAGAAGAACAGAACACCAGTGATGACTTCTGGACAATTGTGTTGTTTGATTATTTGTTGGTGTATTGTGTTGTGTGTTTCCATTTACAGTTTGGTCACGCTTGAGTTCCGGACAGATATAAGTTAGCAGACCAGATAGCAGGGGGATTTGAGAATATTCCGATACTTTCTGCATTATTCCCCATTACTCCAAATAAAAATGTGGATCGGATTAACTATGTACATTATAATGTCCTCAGGCTAGCCAACCTGACTAGGGATGCAGTGGAAGGACTTAGAGATCAGCTGGGACCAACCTCACTGATGGCGGTGCAAAATCGTATGGCATTAGACATGTTGTTGGCGGAAAAGGGGGGTGTCTGCGCTATGCTTGAGGATGTGTGTTGTACATTCATTCCTAATAATACCGCTCCGGATGGGTCGGTTAGTAGAGCATTGGATGGTTTGAAGACCCTATCAGAGGAAATGCATGAGAATTCAGGCATAAACAACCAGTTGGAATCCTGAATGGTGAGCCGGTTCGGTCAGTGGAAAGACTTAATTGTGTCATTGATGGTTTCATTAGCCACATTCACGGGAATTGCTGTGACATGCGGGTGCTGCTGTATTCCATGTATTAGGGCGTTAATGGTTAGACTAATCTCAGCTATGATAGAAAGGAAAGATGTGCATGAGGGTACCACGATGATGCCACTGATACAGGGGGAAAGGGACGTAGAGACAGGAGATGCCAGAATAAAGGAGTGTGATTGGTGATCTCTTTGTAGAGATCAAAAGGGGGAATTGTGGAGTTTCAGAAATTAAATGAATGCTAAGCTTACACTAGTAGAGAATAATGTGCAGAATGGAGTAGGACTAATGCTTGAATAAATAAAATAATTACTGTATGTCCAGACATAACAGGAAATGCCCTAGACGTGCATATGTGTGATTATGCAAGAAGACATGTGTACGAGACGGTCAAACAGAGGTGACGGCTGAGATGGAAAAACACAAAAGCAGAAGTGGCACAAGGCGAGAGAAATATAAGTCTGTCTGTTGCAAAGTTATGCTTTAGATCTCACTCGCACTGTGTTGTGAAGTGACATCTCCAGAGCTCTGCATTAATAAAAGGCCACAGGGTAACGCACCGTTTCCTGTCTCTTCTTTCCTGCATCAACGGACACGACACTAACTAATGATATAACAGAATCTGACCCTTAGCTATTTTATTAGCTTTTTATCAGGGCACGCTTAGTAAAACGTCACATCTCTACATCAACTTTTTAAAAAAATTAACAGGCAATCAAATTATTTTGGCTATACTAAAACCTGTCCTGGAGCAATGCCTAGCTAGCTGGATAGCTAACACTAACATGCAAGACTGGGTTTGTTTTGCAGAAGTAGCAGACGCTAAATAGCTGCCTTGTAAAAGAGGTTTGCATTGGGGACTGTTTGTATTTGATGCATGCACTTTAGGTATTATTGCATAACGCTATTTGTGATGTATTTTTGTTTTTCAATCAGTCACATTCCGAGCCAAACTTCTCTTAGGTATCTTGTATCAGTGGAGAACTACTTTTGAAGGCATTGTTACTAGCTAACTGTTAGCTAGCAAGGTAACAAGGTAACTCTTTTTAAACAACAAAAAGAAAAAACACTTTACTGTGATTAACAACTATGAATTTACTAAGTTGTGATTGTTTCATAGAAGGTCTAATTAGCTAGCCTAGCTAAAGCTATGTTTGATACGTTTTGATACGTCTAACGACACTGGCATTTTTGAACAAGAGTAGCTTTATAGTTGCTTAGCTAATGTCACAGAATTAAAAGTAGAATCAGAGGGAAATGTTGAATATTGTGTCATTGCACCAGCCATGAGGCATTAAAGTGTCTGGACAAGAACATAGCTAGCTAGCTAACTGGCTTAGATCACTACTGCAGCTCTCACACCTCGGTTTATTACATCATAATAGGTAATGTGGAATTTTTAAGGACCATTGTTGCGTCTGATAACCCGTTCAGAAAAGGTGTTCTTCAGCTGAATGAACAGATACTGAAACGAACACTAAAGAGATCATCCAACATTCAAGATATTTCAGTAGACACACTAGTGGAAGAGCTGCTGAGGTTCCTGAGCCATGAATGTCCGGCCTCCAGCATCTACTCTGGACAGGTATGTCACCGCCTTGCACCAGGACGCAGAGATCCATGAGCATGACTGAGATGTAATTATAACTATATATACCTCATTAGTCTGATGCTAATGAGCACACATGCACACCTGCCGTCCAGTTCTTTAACATCCATATCCATCACCTTGATTTATCTTAGTAAGTTGCTGCTGAAGCTCTGTCTCTCTTTCTCTCTTTCCCCATGCCTCCTTCCCTTCCTGTAGGAGTGTGGATACACCACTGGCGTTGTTGCCTGATGCACCTCCTTTGGAAGAGGACACGGTCCATTGTCAGAACTGGCAGGAGACAGTGGAGCCGCACACACTCGCCTCTCTCGGCTCCCGGGAGATCGAACGGCAGGCTGTCATATATGGTAAAACAGCAAATGTGGTGCACAACAACTGACTATAAAAGACAACTCCCAGTACACAGTTAAGATGTAAAATGAAAAAAAATTATTTACTGATCTAACTTAAACTAAATAGCTACTAAATCTTTTGAACATACAGTATTCTATTTATTATGCACATATGATAATTCTATCCTGACTCATGAAAATGTGGAATTCTGAATTGTGTAACGTTTGTAAGAAATTGTAGTGACTTTGCTATATCCTCTTCCTCAGAGCTGTTCACAACGGAAGCATCTCACTTGCGGACTCTCAGGGTTCTCGATCAGGTGTTCTTCCAGAAGATGAGGAACCTTTTGACCGTCGAAGAACTTTCCTGTATCTTCCCCAACCTGCCCCAGGTCTACAGTCTTCATGGTCAGTCTCTCTGTGTGCGAGCGTGTGTGTGTGCGTGCAAATCCGCTCCATTTGTCTTAGTGTGTTTTCAAACCTAAATTTCTGAAGCCTACTTGGTGTCTAAATCATAATCAAGATTAAAGAAGTGTAAAACCCACCCAAACTGAGAATTTAATGACAGAACAATATCAGCTATCGGCACCATGCCATTACTGTGAGCAGGTATGGACTGGAGGCTATACATGTTGTTTCTGCGGTGGCCTTCATGACACAAGTAGAGTTCTGTTGCCCACTGACACAACTTTCTAACAAACCACATATACACTGGCTCGCTTAAACAGATTCTGTTTTGTGGTATTGCATTTGTGTTTCAGCGAATCTGTGTGAGTCCATGAAGAGGCTGAGGGACTCTTCTATAGTTCAAGGCATCGGAGACATCATGGTGTCTAGAGTGAGAGCTGGCTAGTGTTACTCCCTTTCTAGTTCACATCATCTTTTGGTGCTGTCTAAAATGAAGGGGTTGTTCTGTGTAGTGTGGGATATACTTGTTGCTTTACTTGATATGTCAGTAGCTCATGTGTTTGTGTGTGTGCGTGATAGTTTGAAGATGCTGCAGGAGAGGAGTTCCAGGAGCAGGTGTCTCACCTGTGCAGTCAGCAGAGTCAGGCACTGGACCTAATTAAAAATAAATGCAAAGACCCGCGTTTCGCGCACCTTATACAGGTAACACTTTTTAGAGGTATAAAGCCTTTGGACAAACCTACAAACACTAGAGCTTCTGCCATATTTGTTAGTGGGCTGGGTTGTGAATTGGTTGACCCATACTTTGAATTGGAGACTATCCAGTCTTTTATATTTGACTTTTATTGCAGCACATAACTTCTAGTGATGCTGTTTTAGGTATAAATTGGTGTTGCAGTCAACAGAATCCACATTTGGACTTAGATGTCCTTGGCTCATTCGTGTGTGTGTGTGTGTGTGTGTGTGTTAGGAATGTGAAGCCAGCCCTCACTGCCGCCGACTACAATTAAAGGACCTTCTAGTGTCTGAGATGCAGAGACTCACCAAATACCCCTTGCTGCTGGATAACATCATCAGACACACAGAAGGCATGTATAGAAACACTCACACACAATGTATTGAACCATGAAAACACTTCAGTATACACACACATACCAGTTTACCAAGGAGGCAAGCACACAAACCCTTTCTCCTGGATTAACACTAGTATGTGCCCCCACAACAGCTGGTTCTCCAGACCTGCAGACATTGGTGAGGGCACAGGCGTGCTGCCGTGGGATACTACGAGCTGTCAATGAGGTCGTCAGGGAGACGGAGCACCGGCGACTGCTCAGCCGTTATCAGCGCAGGCTAGACTTGTCCCCTCTGGAGAGGCAGGCCAGTCCTGTTGCTGCTCAGTTCAAGGTACGGCCTTACTATGTATCCACCATCTGCCTTCCAAACAGCTTCTCTGGTCTTGGAGCACCTGATCCAGAGTATGAATTATTAACTATATTCTTTTTCTATGTAGAATCTGGACCTGACCACTAAGAAAATGATCCACGAAGGACCGTTGACTTGGAAAGTTAGTAAAGATAAAGCTATAGGTAAGAGATCATCACAGCTGAACAAATCACATTTTTGTTTTTCCTCTTGCAAATGATTACTTGACAGGTCCATTCTCACTCTGTGTGTGTGTGTGTGTGTGTGTGTGTGTGTGTGTGTGTGTGTGTGTTTCAGACATTCATGCTCTGCTTCTCTCAGACCTGTTGGTGCTACTCCAAAGGGGTTCAGGTGACCGTTTGATCTTGCGATGTCCTGCGCGCTCACTGGGTGGGGTTTGGGGTAGGAACACGGACCTCAAAACCCCCTTTTGCCCTGTTGTTCGCTTGGATTCATCTCTTGTCAGATCTGTGGCTACAGGTATATTTGTAGTTATTCTTACAGCTATGAATAGCCAGAATAGATGAATGGGTCTGGAATAACTATGTCTTTATTTTATTTTTAAAAAATTAAGAAGCCAGTTAGAAATTGCATTTGGGTTAGTTTGAATACATTGTTTGACAACCTGCTCTTCTCTATCAGATAACAAGGCCTTGTATGTGATCAGTACATCAGAGAGACAGATATACGAGCTGGTGGCTGGGACTTCCTCTGAGAAAAACACGTGAGTTTGTTTTTTGTCTCTCTCTGACCCACCATCTTCTCATCAAGGTCAACCAGTCAGCACTGCTGTGTCTGTTTTGTGATAACATTTATGGTGTCAGGCCATTTATGTTCAGATGATTTTAACAACATTGTGCTGTTGTAGAAATTGGGACCTGATGGCTTTAGCGATGTTTCCACAGATGGAAGAACCTGTTAGAAAAGACCATCTCCTCGGCCTCTGGAGGCATTGAAGCCACCGAGCAAGGATCAACAGCTCCGTAAGTACTCAGGATTTTGAAAGTTTTCTAATGCTGCTGTAATGCTGTTAAGAGAAGGCAGAATTTCAAAGATGCACTTACAATGATTGGACTCCTGACATCTCCTCTAGGTCTGCGGTTCTACGGTTGCATGGTAATCAAGTCGGTCGTCTAGGTAAGCCCATGTTTGTTTTTGTTTGTATACAATGTCATAGGATTTGCTCTCTGTGGTACTTATGGCTGATGCCTTTGGTCCCTAGATGGCTCCCTAACAGAAGAGTCTGGTTCTATAGAGAGAGATTCACAGAGTGATGATGAAAACGTTCTCACACCTACTATCCCAACTGACCAATCAGAAGCCTACATGCATACTGGTGGGCAGGGTTATGTGGGAGGACAAGCTAAAGTGGCTGATGCTGCTCTTCAAGATGGTAAGAACTTGTTACACTCTGTTACACAGTCATTGTTGCACTATGATAGTTAAACAGTATATTTCTGGTGGTGGTGGTGGTGTTTTTATAAATAGAATTTTAGCAGGCTCAGATATTTACCAACTTTTTTGCACCCTTTGTGTTCTGCCAGTCAGGACACTAAGACTGTTGATCCTTGGATCCTTGGATCCTTTAGAGGCTGCCAGTCAGAAGCAGAAAGTGACATCATTGTCCTCACAGCAAGAAGGGCAAGAGATGCCTTGCCAGTCACCAAAAGGCCGTTCACACCTGGAGATGCTGAGGCATGAAACGAGGCCCTGCCAATCACGAGCAAGGATAAGGCAGCGCATGATAAAAAATGTAGATGGAATCTTTCAAAGAATGGAGGGACTGATGAAAAAGCTGCATCAGCTTAGGGTAAAGTGGATATATTACTCACTCTCTCTCAACACACACACACACACACACACACACACACACACACACACACACACACACTATCATTGCAGCTAGCTAGCACTTTCATGTTATGTTTTAAAAGAATGGCTTTGTGCACTTGTGAGATCCTGGTTAACTCCTTGTTTTCATTTTCATAGGAGATTGAAGCACTGTAGACTGCTCACAATGGTGAGAAAAAGTTACCTGTCAGTCAGTTCAGATGACACCATCCATGGGTCTTCCTCCATTATCAGGACACCATCTATTTATCTTGGGTCGAGCGATGGTAAGTGTGTCAAAGAAGCAATTTTTAAATACTGGGCCTAAATCTGTTTAATGCTGTACCACAATTCTTTTTGATTGTACCAAAAAAAAGATCTAGTCTGGAATCACTGGGATAATTTGGGTTGAGTTTAAATGGAGCCCACTGTTATCACTCATAATCCGGTTTCAGTTGTGAACTGTCTTTTGTGATGTTTCTTTAACCCAGTCCCCCACTGCGAGTAAGCCTGAAAGGCTGGGCCAGGCCAGCACTGAAAGCATGCCTAGACTGCTCATGCAGTCCTCCACCAACGAGCTGCTCACATGCCTGGGTGTGTTCTTGTGCCGGCGTTGCTGCCTGCTGAAGGACCTGACTGCTGACGAGCCTGTGCAGTGGCTGCGCATTGTGGACCGCTACGTGACACTGACAGAATGGCAGGAGAAAAGCTTCCTCATTCCAAGCACCGTGGTCTTTCTCTACATGCTGTGCCGCGACATCATTTCAGCTGAGGTGGCCACCAAGGAGGAGCTGCAGGCCGTGCTGCTCACATGCTTGTATGTGTCTTGCTCCTACATGTGTGAGGAGATCAGCTACCCAGCCAAAGCTTTCCTGGTGGAGGAAAACAAAGGGGCCTTCTGGGCCCGATCCCTGGACATTGCTAACCGCATGAGTGGCAAGATGCTGCAGATTAACAATGACCCGCAGTATTTTTGGCAGGTCTTCACTGACCTGAAGAACATGATGGTTCATTAAAGGATTAAAGAATAAAATATTTTATTAATTAAACATTTTGTTAAAATTTAATTTAATTTTAGTTAAAAAAAACAAACACATAACTGCAAAGTCAGTTGTTATAATGTGTGATGTAATTTCTCCCCACCTAGCGTTATTACATCTCCTAATCTTACCAAAAATGTGCCACTTGATTTAGTTATGTTAACTTGATATCAAAGATGTCAAAAGCAGCTTTTAATGTCAGCTGATGCTTGTTGGCATAAGCATTTATAAATGTTCAAGTATGTTTATGTCAATTGTCATTAAGGGCTTATGTGGGAGTCATCGTTACTCGAATTGTAACGTTAGAAAAAAGTACAATTCTATCAATTTATTTAAGATGCCACACCTTAAACATTTAAAGTTATTGTTATTTACAGTAAATTTATTATAATGCAAAATAATTTTAAAATGTTATTACAGTGACATCTCATGAACTATTACACAATTATTTTACAAGGGACAGACTGATTGACTAAATTTAAAATTAAGAAAAGCTTAAACCAATTTTAAACAATACAGAAACTCTACATATAGAATATAAAAAGTTAATAACAACAATCACAATAATAAGAAGAATAATAGTAATAATGCAAACAAGGATGACAATAACAATCACAATAGTAATAATAAAGTCAGTGTCTTCGGCTTTTCTTCTTAGGCTGTTCAGGCATGGGTTCTCCACTCATGTCCACTTCAAAGTGCGGCACGAAGCTGTTGAAAATTGGAGTAGAGAAGCTCTCAGTCACGTCGAACTGTCCATCAGGCTTCACTTCCTCTCGCAGAGTCAGACAGAAGAGCGCTTCCCACAGGCGCTGCTTGATCCTGCGGCCCAGTACAAGGCTGTAGGGCTTGGCCTGTCTGGAGGGACTTTAAGTTGAAGTTCAAGTTCAAGAGGTTTTATTGTCATTTCAGCTATATACAAGTACACAACAAAAACGAGACAATGTTCCTCCAGGACCATGGTGCAACCTGAAAACAACAGTGCAACAGACAACATGCTACACAAGTGCAAACAGTCCAATATAGTGCAAAATGTCATTAAATAAACATTAAATAAACAATAATAAATACAGGACAGGACAAATACAAAATAGAAAATGAGTAGACAGTGCAATTTAGTCCAGTACACAGTACTGGGCATATGTAAAGCGAGTTGTGCATAGCATTCAGTGATATGCTACCCTGAACATAGCAGTCACCAGTAGCAGCCAGAACAGTTCAGAGTACAGTGCTGGTTTAGTACAGTACTCTAGCAGCAAGTAGGATAATGTGCAAGACTGCAACAGGAGTGCATAGTTTATTTGTGTGACGTTTGACTTCAGCACTAGTCCAATGCAAAACAATGTGTGAGTGTGTGTATAGATATGTATGTATGTATGTATGTATGTACGTGTGTGTGTGTGTGTGTGTGTGTGTGTGTGTGTGTGTGTGTGTGAGTGTGAGTGACTGTCTATAAGCATGTATAAAAGTGCCCATTTTGGAATCTGAATTGGAATTGTTCAGAGTTCAGGAGTCTAATGGCTTCTGGGAAGAAGCTGTTGCACAGTCTGGAGGTGCGGGACTGGATGCTGCGGTACCTTCTTCCAGATGGCAAAAGGGTGAACAGTTCATGTGAGGGGTGTGTGGGGTCTTTCACAATGTTGGTGGCTTTCCGGATGCAGCGTGTTAGGTAGATGTTGGTGATGGAGGGAAGAGAGACCTCAATGATCTTCTCAGCTGTTCTCACTATTCTTTGGAGGGTCTTGCGGTCAAAGGTGGTGCAGTTCCCAAACCAGGTAATGATGCAGCTGCTTTTGGCCAATGTTTTTTTAAAAAGAGATAAGGAGATACCAGAACAAAATAGAAAAGCAAATAATAGCGGGAGATGGCATGGGATGGAGGGATGGAGGGATGATAAAAGACAGGGGTAGTAACGGATAATTTATTCTATTCTCTCAGCTATTCTCTTTAACTAATTCTGAAGTCTGCATCTTTATTTTCTATTTGAATGTTAACTTTACGACTAGCTGATTGGGGATTTAGGAACGACACTAGCGTTGATTTTGATTCTAGCCACAGTTCTAGTAATAAGCAGTGTTACAACTCTACATGCAAAGTCACTGAACAGTTGACTGTTAATTCTGTAGTAAGCATAATGCAAAAAAATACAACAACATATTTTGTTGTGATTGAAAAAATTACGTCCTAAATGCATGCGTTATAAATACATTGACATTAGTATTTTTAATTAATTTCTAACATTCAGAGACATTCAGAGGTGTTTCTATTAAGCCCAGAGTCAGCTAGGTCTCCACTCTCTAATTACTCAATGAACCTCAATGGTCTCCCAATCACATCTTCTCTAACAGTTAAAGATCTTGGAGTTATGGATCCCAGTCTCTCGTTCGAAACTCACGTAAATAAATAATGTTTCTAGGACCGCCTTTCTCCATTTTTAAATTGACTTTATTAAGAAAATTCAATTCAATTCAATACAAACACTCCATCACAAAAATCTCACAAACAATATCTACCAGAGGGAACAGACTACCTTCACTCTATACATTAATAATTAACAACACAATTTACATCTGTAAATTAGGTATACATCATCCATTTATATGTCCAAAAGAGTCCAGGGAATTTTTCCTCTCATATCAAACGTCTTCAACCTTTTTAACTCACACACAATCTGTTTAAAAACTATTTCTGCAGGTATTATACATTGCTCAATAATCATCTTACATCGTGTTTTCCAAATCTTCGAATTTGTCACACAAACAATCATCCAACAAAGATCCTTCACATTCTCAGTCAAATGCTCATTAAACACTCCATACCTAATACTTTTCCTGTTACGATCCCATTTAATCCCAATACGTTTAATTTTCTTCCAAATTTCAATAGTCCTTGTGCACTGCAGTAATAAATGTTCTATCGTTTCATCGGCTATGCAATTATACATCGGACATTCCTTTGTTGTAACAAAACAACTCCATTTGACAATACATCGTACAGGCAGTCTTCCAACAGATATAAGCCATGCAGTATCTCGAACATTTTCCGAGATACTTTTAGACTGCACATTTTTAACACAGGTTTCACATTCTGTCACTGTCAGACCCTTATAATTGACATTCCCCCAAAATCACAGTCTTGTATTGTTTTATCTATCATTGTATTTGGGGACTTATTCCAATCAATATTAAGCTGCCTATATTTAAACAAAAAATCTCCATATAGTAATTTAAAATAAGGAGCATGTTTCCTTGACTTGCCTCTTTTCTTTCCACTGATTTACATCTCCTACCCAAATTGCTTTCCAAAATATAGCTTTCGTTACATTTTTGCAAAAGGCATTTTCTAATTTCCGAGTTAACTCAACTCCCCCTAATCCGCCTTTATCTTTCGACTTGTACATAATTTCCCGTTTTGTCACTTCTCTGTTATTTCCCCAAATAAAACAAACACACATTTTATTCAACCTTTTAATACATTTCTCATCCGGAGGGAAAACCGTAGCCAAAAACAACAATTTCGACAAAACAAAGGTCTTAACCTCCTGTATTCTAGTCTTATAGTTTGACACCCTCCATTTTCCCAATTCTAGTTTAATTTCACACTCCTTTTTCTCCCAATTCCATTCGCTACATCTACCATTTACTACCATCAAACCTAATATTTTAATTTCAGTTTTTATTTCTACATCTATTGGTACAGGTTGCCCATCTCCTATCCATACCCCTTCACTTTTACTTTCATTTAATTTCGCTCCAGCCACAACTTCATACATTTCAAAGTGTCTCTTAACTATATGAAACTCATTTTGATTCTTGACATAAGCCATCACATCATCTGCGTACGCAGATATTTTCCATCTTTCCATAACTAACATTTGAACACCTTGTAATTGCTGATCATTTTTAATTTTATATAATAGTGGGCTAATAGCGATGACATATAATGCAGCACTCAATGGGCATCCTTGTTTAACCCCTCTATGTATTTCAAAATCTTCAGTTAACACACCATTAACATTAATTTGTACTTTTGATTTACTATACAATAATTTAATAATATTTACAAACCTCTCTGGAAAACCATACTGTTCCAATGTACACCATAAGTAGTCTCTAGAAATATAATCTAAGGCCTTTTTCTGATCCTTTACTATTATATTAAAATCCCTCTCAGACCCTTCAGTAACCAAACTCCTTATTACTCTTAAACTATCCTACATGTATCTTCCTCTTATCGCACATATCTGTTCCAACTCTATGATAGCATTCAATATTTCTGACATCCTATTAACAATTATTTTTGCACAAATTTTGTACTCCAAGTTCAATAGGGTTAACCTGTCTCCAATTATCCAACTTACAAGGATCTCCTTTTTTATATATTAATGATATCACACTATGATAAAATGAATCATGCAATTGCCCCCCATCTAATGCTTCATTAAAAACATCAGCTAGAAGATCAGCAATTTCACTAACGCACACCTTATGAAATTTAGCAGGTAAACCATCGGCTCCTGGAGTCTTGCGTATGTTTAATTCCTCTATTGCTCTGATAACTTCTTTTTTCCTAATTAATTCTTCCAACTCCTGCAGCTCCTCCCCTTGAATTCTAAAATAATCACTTGGAATGTAAACCTAGCCGAGGTCCACAACGAGGTGCAATTTGTAAAAGGACTTTTTTATTTCTCTCAGAGATAGAAATCTGGAGAAATAAATATATAAATGTATTACCCCCCATCAGAGGACCTTTAGAGCTTTATTATTAAAAATAAGACAGGCAGATGAACAGACAAACGCAAAATGTATATAGAATATTTTTAAGCATTCGCCATCTGCACCATTACAGGAATGATGTGCGTGTGTGTATGTATGTATGTATATATATATATATATATATATATATATATATATATATATATATATATATATATATATATGTGGCTATGTGCGAGTACATGTATGTTGGATTAGAGTGTGATATTTATCGTTTATTGATTCGCTCTGTATGGATTTTATCAAAGGTGTCCAGTCTAGATTATTGGTTCTGTTATTGATTAATTCTGAGAATTATTCTATAGATATATAGTCTATCAATAGATTTTTCTATTGGGTGACACTAACATTATTTTTTGTTTTCCAGTTCATGAGTATGTTTTTTTTTGTTTGCTGTTTTTTTGCAATAATATTTTTATTATATCAATATAATAATGTTATACATAGTATCCTGTCATATTGGTTGATGATATGTCTCCTAGGAGACATAAAGATGGTGTTGGATGGATATGGTTATTTAAAGCATGGTATATGTTGGTGATGACGACTTGCCAAAATTGCTTGATTGGTGTGCTCTGCCATTGTACGTGAATGTAATCGTCAGCTGTGTTTTGAGTAAAGTATGTACAGATTGCTGAGCTTGTGAAACCAATTTTAAACATCCAATGTGTAGTATAATGTACTCTGTATTATTTTGTACTGAATGCATTGTAGGTTAGTGTTGCTGTCACGTGGTAATTATTATTACACATTTTAATCCAAACTGCAGCGTCGGGGGCTGGTAATAAATCTTCTTCCCATTGTCTCGATGGGAGGGTAACTGTGAGATTTGATTTCACTATTATTTTGTATATCTTAGATAATAGGTTTTTTGTATTAAGAATGTTTGTTTATAAATTCTGATATGGATGTAGGTATCGGAATTGATTTTTGAACACATAGGTGATTTTAGCTGATGGTATTGTAGGAACTGGGTGCTTTCTATTCCGTATTTTGGGGCTAGTTGTGGGCGTGACATGAAAGAAGTCTTATGATAAATATGTTTAAGGTGTGTAATGCCCTTTTCTATCCAAGATGTAAAGTTTAATATTTTTGTTCATGGTAAAGTCTGGATTGTTCCAAATGGGAGAATGACTAGTTTGTGTGAGCGTGGAGTTTGATATCTTGTGGAATTTCCACCAGACTGTTAGTTTCATGGCCACCTTCAAAGTGTCGAAACATGGAAATTTTTTAATATGAGTCTGGGCACATTTGAAAAACCTGCCGCAAACATTACTGACATTATATCTTGTTTATGTGATTGACTGTGTTCGTCTAGCCACAAGTACTTTTTGATTTATTTATTTTTTAATTTGGTAATTTTATATATAACAGCAACAACTGACATCTTAAGTTTTATGACAAAATGTGCAAACAAGCTGGCCTGAGAGGTTTGTAGTGGGATATGACTCAGTGCATCTCTGGTGCTGCTTTTGATGAGTACAGTGTCATAAGTGTGTCTGTCCAGCAGTGCAAAGAGGGGATACAGCTTCTTCTCCCAGAGGTTTCCGATAAATATGTAGATATGTTAGTATGTAATAGAAAGACAGCTGCCCAGCCTCATAGTCTAGGTACATGCCCGCATTCCTGGGCAATTGTGTCAGGGGCAGAGGGGTCTCAGGCTTGGTGCAGGTGTACAACTTCGGGGTGTTCCTCCAGAGCACCCAGATACCCTCACAGTGGCTTTCGCAACTTGCTCAGACTCAAATCTGAATATCGGCGTCCGAAAGGTCTTAGAGAAGAACAAAAAACACAATACATTTGATTAAATCGTTCCAGTATAAATATGGTTATCAAACATGCTTTTAAAAATATACTTCCATGGAGATGGTGCCCTACAGGGTGGTGTTGGAACAGTGTGTACAGGCTTAGTGTCATGTTGTGGCCCCGCCCCCTCCTCAAACATATTGGTGTGTGTGTGTTCGTCTGTGTTGCCACACCCTCTCGTGTCGTTCACCTGTTCTCTGTTATGTGTAATCGGCTTGGGTGTATATATGTCTCGTGTGTCATAGTACGTGTGTTGGTGTTTGAGATGTGCATAGTGTTTGAGCTTTGTTGTATGTTTTGCATGTTTGCAAAAATAAAAGTGTGTTTCATCGTGCCTCGTCCCCGCATCCTGCTTATCCTTGCAACGTCACAACTAGACCACTTTAGATGTAACTTAGAACCTCCAGTGACCTCTGTATGTGTTTCTTTAGTTGTATGAGCTCCACTGGAGGACTCTGAATAGTTGACAATGGAAGAGGGCTATATCAGATTCACCCCTTCTGCCTCGGTGTGACAGATTAACACACTGCATTAACGTTTAGAAATAAAAAACATATGATAAACACAGTTTAGAAAATATTACCTTGTAACAATTCATTCAGTATATGAACTGTTTTCTGTGTCCTTATGTCTATAAATTAAAAGTAATAAAAAATTTAAATGATAAATAAATTACAATAAATGTATAAATGTTCACAAATAAGAAACTACATTGGTCTGCACTTTTCTCCACAGATTCAAGGAACTCATGAAAGTTGGAAGCTATAGAAACACATAATACAGAATTATAGACTGACTGATGTGTGAGCAGAAAGATCACTGTGATGTTCTCATATCTAAAGCACTCAAAGCATTGATGTTATGTAAATGAACTGTGATCTGATTGGTTTAAGGAAATAGATTCACCTACTTTGAAGTTCAAGTTTTTATCAAAAGGTTAGAACTGGTTGACTATACTTTGTCTGTTCTGCAACAGGAAATTTAAACATTTATATCCAAAGTATTACGCGATAGAAATCAATTTAAGACTACCCGTTATTGACCGCTAGATGGGGGAAGATACGAAGAAATAATTGAGTCCAGATGCTCCTGCCCGACTTTACGGTGAGACTCTGCTTTTACGTCATTAAAACGTTAAAGAAAAAAGGCCGCCATATTTGTAGTTCCACAACGTGAAAAGGCGTCATTTTGTATGCCAAAGAATGAATAAACACCATGCCATGCCTTGAAGACGACGAAATTGCAATCTATTTAGCTAGCCATAAGAATAAGAATAGCTGTTTGATTTACATAATCACAAATATATTGCATGTACATACATCTACATTTCAGCCGATCAAAATGTTTCACGTACTTATAACCGCAACTTTGTTACAGCGGTCATATCAGAGATTTACCAATATAAAACGCAACAGGTGTCGTGTTCTGTAATAGAACATTTTAACATTCATATCCATATTACACTGCAGAAATCAATTCAAGACTGTAGAGTCGTCGTACCAAATGACGTAAACTCAATATAAACCGCTGACTTAATTTAATGAACAGTATTAAGATAATGAGTGAGTACAGCGAGTCTTGTCTTACTGATGCCTGTTCTAACTGAACATAGGCAGACTCCTGCATGCTGACTGGTCTAGTCACCAAACACCTGCAGCTATGGCAGCTCGTAGCAGGCAGTTACCCCTGCCATAGAATTTAAAAGATTCAATTTCAGCAAATGTTAGCGCATTTGACAATGAGACAGAGACAGAGCAGGACGAAAATCCACCCTCTGTCGACTGAACATGTGCGGCGGAGGATAAGCAATGACTGGCCCATTAGACCAATCTTGAAGCGTGTCGAATTCTGCATAGAAAGTGACCAAAGCTGGAGGTTCTCTGCACGAAGATCAGGCACTAGCAGGCAAACCGAGCATTGCAAAGGCCATATTTGAAATTCCCACAATGCTTTTCTCACCGGGCGTATGTCGGGGCAATAACATTGTCAGTTGGTCCTAGCAGACAATTATCAGCATGACAAGAGTCTTTCATATCAATAAATTCTGACAAAACTTTGAAAGCGATAAGCAGTGGTTAGCTCGAAAGGTATTCATAAACAAGCATGTTGAAAATTACGAAGCAAGAGACTTAGATCAGCTGTTGTCTCTATCGATGGTCTGAGTGAACCATGTGTTCTTAGCATGCAGGTAGGGTCTAACGCCTTCTGTGCTGAGTTGCTGTTTCCAGATTTTAAAAATAGAACTCATTGTTAAACGGCATCTGTAATAGTTAAGGAAAGTGCGTTATAAGTATAAAGTGTTACAGTAAGTGTTTTGGCCCCTGACTGCCATTAGGACAAGCCAAGACAACCGCTCACTACGTTAGCTTATCTACTTGTTAAATCAGCCTGAAATTAAGATACAGCTAAAAGTGTTGATTTTTATACTAACATTTTAACAACTTCAGCCAAAGTATTCAGAATGTAAATGTTTGGTCTAGCAGGTATGGCCCACAACTGATGCAGAGAGTGCATGACATGGCAGAGGGGATTCATGTTGGCAAAATGCCCTCCTACGAATTAGTCCCAAATACTGAAGCAAAAAAGAGGCCGAATTCATCTGATGGAAGTAAGTCTAAAAGGGCTTCTTGATGATGTTACCCTGGTGACTTGCATTCTTTCCAGATGCTCAACAACCACTAAAAGTAGTGCATTGCTAAAAACTACTACTTGTGCTGGAGGTGTTGAAAATATGGTTTCCTTGTCATTGTCAGTTTGATTTTATAAGGTTCTACGTGGGTATCGATAGGAGCTGAAACTGTGCATGTGTTGCCCCTCTGAGGAGATGAGCCAATGAGGAAGATGCCCGTGTTCAAATTTGGCTCTAGACCACGCTTTGAGCTGGTGCACTTTGTCAGCGGTTGAAGTTGCAGCAGCATTGGCGGAGTGGGACGCAATGGGGAGAAGGAGAGCGAGAAGGATCTCAGGAGTGAGAAGCTGAACAGCGGCAAGCAGCGGGAGGCTGGAGACAAAGCCTCTCCTCTCCCTTCTCTGACACAAACACAGTCACATGTTATATACTCACATAATCCAAAATCCAGCATCTTTTATTTGCTGTTAGCTGGCGAAGAGTAATCAGTATAGTCAGATTCCTTTAATGTAAACACTTGGGAAAATTCCTGCCATGATACCACTTTGGACACAGGGAAGATTTGATAGTAAATATTCTGGCAGGGACAGGCCATGACGACTAAGGAAAGTTTATAATGAAGGTTAATTACACCATTCCATAAAATATAGATTCAGTTAAAATGATCAAACTTTTAAGTCATTCACTTTTATTTTTATGTAGCTAACCCTTTCTTACCGACTTAGTACAATGACAGGAGTTAATCAGAAACGCTCTCATTGGCATTTCTGCTTGAATTGGCTTGACTTGGAAATGGTTGGCTGGAAAATTCCTGCCATGAGATCACTTTGGACACAGGGAAGATCTAATAGTACATATTATGACAGGGTGAGGTCATGACTGCTTAGAAAAGTTTATAATGAAGGTCATGAAAGGTCAGTTTTGACTAATTGCAAAAAACACCATGTAAACATTAGAATGGGAAAGTCAAGCGGTCTGAGCGAAGCGAACTGCGAACGAGGCATGGAACAGACTAGCCAGGACCAATATTTTGAAAGTGATCAGAAGAGGATGACATCAAGAATCATTCTGATGATCAAGTGGCGCACGGTCAAGCAAATTGCAGCCAGATACAATGCTGTTGCTCCAACTAACATGTCTGAAGGCACACCATGGGTCCTCTGAAATCAGTAGATGTTTGAACAGAAGGGCTTACCTATGTATTGTGACCAAGTGCATCCCTTCATGCAGCTGCTTAAACTATGGCAGAAGGACACTTTCAACAAAACAAGAAACCCTGCCGCAAGGGTTGTATAATCACGGATTTGTTCCAGTATCAAGACAGCAAATTTTCAATGTTTCCCTGGCCTTCACAGTCCCCAGATCTTAATCCTATAGAACATCCCTGGGTAAAGGTATAACAGGCAGTTTAGAACATGTCAGTCCCTCCATGTAATTTGAGAGAAAATATCCTAGGAAGATTGGACCAAAAGGAAAAGCACATTTGGTAAATATGGGAAAAAGAAAAACGAAAAGACAAGATCCCTGCCAGAATATTCACGCAGCTTGTGCTATTGTTCACTTGCTGCTGTCAGAAGGGTGTTAAGAGAAGGAACACGACCTCAGAGGATGACTTCTTTAAGGGTAAGTTCTGACCACAGCCACCACTTGGATGAACTGTGTGTGTGTGTGTCTGAGAGAGAGAGATCTACGTAGAAGTGTTCTAAGTATCTATACAACGCTAATAAGACATTTTCTGTTACTTTTTAAACAGATACTAGAAGAAAGTATTTAATGAAGAATTACTTGACTACTGAGGGAACTGAATCAGCCATAGTAAGTAAAGTAGAACCAAGACAAATGATTTAAAGCCAAACTGAGGCAGGGGACAAAAGCCACAAAAAATGGAAAAACGGCTATGGTGAACAGTGATGCTAATTGAATGCTTGTACTTAAGTACACTGAAATGTCTTTGAATATAAATTACAAATGCATTTCAACAAATGTTCGAGAAATTAATTAAAAACACTAATGTAAATGTATTTAGAATATATTTAGGACACATACATTTAGCATATGCAATCTTTGTCAGTTACAGGAAAAAAAAATACTGTTGGTGGGTTTTTTGTTTGTTTGTTTTACATTCTCCTTACTATAGAATTAACAGTCGACTGTTCGGTGACTTTGCATGCTGAGTTGTAACACTGATTATTAGTATAATTGTGGCGAGAATCAAAATCAACACTAGCTAAAATGACTGAGCGCATTGGAATTTATTATTCCAATAGCACAATTTGAATGGGTCTACGGTACCTTAGTGTGTCAGGTCCTGTTATTTCTGTTGAACATTTGATGTTTGGGGGCACATTTTTACATCATTAGGCCTGCAGGCTATGTGATAACGGCTATGCGATAAAAATTGTATTTGTTTCCTTTCCAGTCCAATACAAATTATAAATTACAAATGTATCAAAATGTAATTAAAGTCATATTTCAATTAAATGTATTTAAATACTGTTCAACAATATTTCTACTCATATCTACAGGTGGAACCTAAAGATATGAATTTCAATGAGAGGGATAAATGTATTGAGGACCTGGAAGCCATGTTTGCTAAAGTGAGAAAGTCTGCAGTGGAGCAGAGCAATCCTAACGCTTGTTTTCCATAAATTCTCACAATGCTATGAACTATGGATTTCAAGTAGATGTAATTAAATATTGCTTAACACTGTTTCTCTTCATAGTTGGAGGTGAAACTGAATTCTTTTATAAAGATGGAATATGGTTCCTGTGAACATGATATGGGCCAACTGATTGAGGAGATGGAATCCACAGTTGCTAGAGTGAGAAAGTCTGCAATGCAGCAGAGCAATCCTAACACTTGTTTTCCATAAATACTAACAATGCAATTAAATATGCATTTCAAGTAGATGTAATTAAATATTGCTTACCTTGTCCCTTATTCCCTTATGCAACAGGAATCGAAAAGAAAGGTGTGAGCAAGTACACCCTCCACTGACAAGCTCCTGTTTTTTAAGTGTAAATGGATTCTGTGACTTGAACAAGTCTGCTCCTTCTCTCATCCAATATAGAAATTGCTCACCGAACTACAGTAAGTGAACAAGGTGTAATGAACTTGCTGTGAGAATGATCTCAGTAATTAACTCAAAAATGATAGGCCCAGAAGTGTTGATTTTTTTTTAAGTAGGAAGGATTTTGATATTTCAAGCTTGCCAGCAGAACTAGCTAGCCTAACCTGGGATGACAGCCAATGCACAGCATCACAGCTGGGGGAAACGGATGTGAAATGTCAGTTTAATTGGCAAGGCTCAAGGAAACAGGGTCCTGTCCCTTGACTGAGGTTGATCTAGAGGTATTTCAAGAAACTTCTCAAGCACACTTTAGTGGCAAAGAACAATATTTTCACTTGAACAGGGACCTCAGATTAAAAGTCTGATGCTCTACTGACTGAGCTATTCAGGATAGAAGCAATATCAGAAACATTACAAGTGTAATGTACATGTATGCAAAGAAAATTGAGTTCATGTGTATCGCATTAAGATGTCAATCTGCCTATGGAACATAACACCTCTTACGAGGCTCGATTTTTGCTCTCAAGCTGCGATGGTTTTGTCATGTTGTCTAAGAGAAGAGGCTTTGGTCGGTGGAGTGAGTCTTTGATAACTAAGATTGTAACTAAGATTGAAACTGCTCACCGCACTACATCGAGTACACAAGGTGTAATGAACTTGCTATGAGAATGATCTCAGTAAGTAACTCAAAAAGGATAGGCTCATCATGATGCATTAGCTAACAGTCGGCACTCATACACAAGTGTGAATGTTCAACATTCATTCAAGCATCTCGAGGTCACAGTCTGTAGTGTGTACAAAAGGAATCTAAAGGAAAGGTTTGAGCAAGTGCATCCTCCACTGATAAGAGATATAACTTTAGACTCCAATTGTAACATTAGAAAAAAGATGTACATACAGTCCATTTGTTTAAAATGTTCTTTGATGTGAAGCTCATATTATTTTGCCCCCACTTACGCAGAACTTGATTGTTGGAAGAATACAACAGGGGAACTTTCAGTTGTACTTCACATGACTGACACTGTGTAGACTTTAACTAATGTACAGTTGTGTAGCTTTAGAGTTGTGTACAATTAGAGCAAGTGACCTAAGCAACATGTATTGCATACACAGTTTGCCTTAACAAATCCATCACTTCATCATGGTCAGAATATTTGTTATAGATACATGTAATGCTTCAGCATTGCTACTAGTTCTAATACACTCAAACTAGTGCACCAGAGTGGGTGATGGTAATGGTACTGTTAGAAGCAAACCTATATGACTGGGGTTGGGCTTCCACACACTGTCCCTTTCTCCCAATTCACAGAGCGGAAACGACTCGTTTTCAGCCTGTTTTTTTTTTTTTTTTACACAACCAATTTCCAACCTCTATAGATATTGCTTGGAATTCAACAGGCACCTGTTGCTACTGCACCTTTAAGACGGATGTAAGATAAATGAGCTCCTTTATGATTGGCTGCCCTGTATTGTGCTTCATTCAAAAGGTACTCAGAGCTGAAATGCCTGAGAAAGGCAATTTAAGTGGGTGTGCTAAACCTCTATAGGCTGAATAGGCAGAGATAGGTAAATAAAGTGTTCTTGTGACATTAGAAATACAAATTTCAAAAGGGGCATTTTTGGCAGCTTAACTGACATAGTTAAGAATTTTAACATTTAAAATATATATATTAAAAGGAGAATGTTACTTATTTCACTCTGACTGTAAAACAGTGCATATTGTGTTAAATGGGATTTCCATCCCATGTTTTTAAGGCTGCCTTATGTATAAATAAATATGCAAGAATGCAGAGCATGAATAGGTCGGTCTTCCATTCTGTATCACATACCTACCCTTGATAACACCGTGGTAACTGGAAAAAAAACCAACCCTTTTTACTCAGTTGTCACTACTTCCAATAGACTTCACGCTAATCTCATAGAAGTCCACCCCTTTCCGTGTCCTCCGGAAACAGCACTTCCGTTGTGTTGTGACAGGATTTGTTCCTGAAGTTGTATGCGTTTTCTAAATTTGCACCGCATTTCTAAAGTGTGTTACCACTTTGATGAATATGCTTTGTGTATTTGCAGCACGATGGGTTTTCCAGGACACCGTAATTTATGCATGTTTAATTCCATCTTTTATTCACGTACTAAGCCCAACTCTATAGGCTAATATTTATAAAACCGAGATAACCATAGAAACGTCTTCATCTGTGCTTGATACTTTCACGGAAAAACGGAACTGCTGCTTGTCAAGCTTGTTTCATCAGGTTTTATATCATCGTCATGACGTGTTTGAATTGATCCCAGACATATGCAGTCCTCATCAAAATCCATTCAAGTCCTAGGCTGTGAGTAAGGTAGCTAGCTATGTTCTCTCTCTGGTCACAGTTGGCAAATAAATTATGCATATAGATTGTGGGGAAAACACTTTAGCACGTGTTCTCCAAAGAAGTGTCTTAATATGAGCTATCTAGCTAGTTCCAATGTCAACTGTAATCATAACACTGGGTTTCTCTCTGTGCTCAGGTGTCTTATTTGCATGCCAGTAACATGTTAGCGATATTGAAGTAGTGTGATTTTTTATGTTGCCCGTGATGAAAGGTGACAGCGAATAAAAATCCAAACATTTTTTTTGTTCAGGTCTTTTTAACGGTCATAACCCACACATATTTATCTAACAAAAAAATCAGGTTCCCTAAACTATCCCACATGTCATACTGAAGGAAAAAAAATCACTTGTTGCTAAGAGATAGTAGAAGCACAGTAATCCGCTACCTGTAAAAATAACTGAACGTTACAACTCTGGCTTTGAATACATTCTTATGGATTCTATTTACAGTGTGGTTATACAATAAAATAAGTTGTACATTAAAATAATTGTAATTATTTACAGGTGCACACGTTTGCCAGAGCGCAAGACTAATTGCGTTTTAAAGTAACAATGCTTATAGATGTATGTCTAGAGAAATTAGGGCGCAAATGTAACTTTGTAGCCAGTTATCTATGATAAAACGTAACCTGTCATATTTGGAACATTTCTCCTTACCACAGGGCGAGACAGTGAGGATTTTAGGAAAAACATTACGCTACCTGAATTTACCAAACTATACTGCGGAAGTTAAAGAATCTTACGTTTGAAACGCACACACACACACACGTAAATAATATTTATTTTCAAGAGGGTGACAACGTATGAGAACTGAGAACTTGCATCAGTAATGACGAAATAATACATATTCATAACATCTAAGAGTCAAAACTCCGTTTTAAAACAAAACAATGAGGTGCGCTGTATCGCCAATATCAGTTAAAGGACCTGTAAAAACCATATTTGATATTTTACTTAATTCTCTAATCGAGTAGATCACAGATTCGAACAGGATGGGCTGTGTTTGCTCGTGTATGAAGGTATGTATGTTTTTTCCTACACTTTGGGAACGATTTTAAATACGATAATCTGAAAAGGATTAAGATTTATTGTGCATGTCACGGAACGCTTCCACTGGTCACGTGGTATGGCCCGCCGCGTTGACTGTCTCTTGTGTAACCTTGCCTATGTTGTTCAGCACACACCTGCATCGGTTTACTCTTGTCATGTTTGTATGTATTTAAACCCTTGTTAGTGTGTGCCTTATTGTCAGTCGTTGATCATTGTCACGGTCACAGTTTGTGTTATACGTGAGTGCCGGTGTCTGTATCGTATGTTAATAATCCTTAATAAACGTCTCCGTGGAGCGAGTCTGTACGTCCTGTTCCTTGACCAGCGGCACTCGGGCCGTTACAGTGCGTAACTAATTAGCATTTTCCTGTAAAAAAAAAATAGCGCAAATGCAGATGATTAAAAAGTTTTGTTTTGTTTTTTTTAAATCAAAATGAGATTCTTGTAAGAATACCGAGATATCGCTAAGTCGCGATAATACTGCATATACAAATCAATACGTTTCTACAATGCTTTTCTACAGAAAAAGAAGAAGGAGAAAACGAATAGAAGTTGGTGGAGACACATAATCTCATCCTCCAAAGTGTCTGACTCCTGCGTGGCATTAGACGGTCACGCCGCGAATGTGACCACCTCCACTTCTTGCCCCTCTTCCTCTGAGGGGTCCCTGATCTTCAGTACTGCTTCTTCCTTTTCACCTGTGGACATATCCCACAATGCCTCTTCTACCCAGTCGTGCCTTCCTGGTCAAGCCTCCTCCTCCTCCTCCTCCTCCTCATATGAGTCGCTCAGGACTACAGCAGTGATTGTTCCTGGTTAGAGCTCAGCAGATTTGATCATGTTGTTCAAATGCATAGTCTGTTTTTGGTTAAGGACATTTACTCCAAGTTTCTGTTCTCTATACAGAGGCTGCAGATAAAGATGTGGACTCCGTGCGCATTGAGAGGTGGGTACATTATCAAAATTCATCTTCGTGGCAGAGAAAAGTGTGGCATGGTGGTTACCCAATGGCACTGCCATTGTAACTTCCTTAGGGCATAAAACGAGAAAAAACATCATTGTATTTTTCATTCTTCACACCTTTATCTGTCTAAGGGTTGTTATGTGAACATTTTGTGCATAACTGGCCACTCTGTATTCATCTCTCCCTTCTTTTCTGTCTCTCAGGTTTCCGGCTGTTCTGATGCAGGCAGACACTCGTGTTCAGCCGCGGAATTTATTGCGACAGCTGCTGCACGTCCTCAGGAGTAAAAGGATGCGTCAGATTGGTCAGGGTGAGGGCCAAGGCCACACCCCCATCCATTCCGCTGTCGAACACCTCAACATTCGGCAGCTCGGGTAAAGACGAGAATACACACCGCGTTTTACTACACAGCCTATTAAGAGTAGATGATTTTACAGTTTACACAGGTGAAGCTCAGTCTTTTTCTCCTATACAAATACAAACATATTGTAATTAAATGAGCAGTAAGTCATTTAGCAGTTCTTCTTCACATTATGAAACAGCCATTATACTGACATGTAGTGGCCTGGATGTTTCAGAGCTTGTGCACTAAATCTATTTTTAACATGGATGACCTGTTAGGTTTCCCAACATTGGGAACAGCTGCTATATGAACGCCACTCTGCAGTGCCTACTGAGTATCTCCTGCTTCTGGAGACCCATCAGAGCTCAGTCATCCTGCTTGACGGATCCTTCTAGTTGCCAGATGCTCAGGTACCCGTTCAGAACCAGAGGCTTCACATGGGTCTAAATGAACTGTTTAATCATGAGTGCTTAAGGAGGTGCTGTGATGCTCAGAGATATAAACCACTTGGTCTCCCTGTTGCTGTGTGTAGATGTTTTTCAGATCTGCAGCAGGCCCAGCTCACCACTCGCAGCACAAAGCAGAAGGTGCAGCTCCTGGGAGCCCTGCTTGAGTGTGTTTCAGCCCGCTGCCCTGCATTCGAAGAGGACTATGAACAGGTCCAGCTAAATGGCCCCCTCAGCCATTCAGAACACATCAGAACCTCACGCAGTACCCTGCAGGAACTGCACACGGCCACCTTTGTTTTCTCACCGTGCTGCTGTTGAAGTCCAGGAGCAAATCCTCCTCTGATGTTCTCCTGTGCTGTCCTCCACAGGATGCTCATGAGTTCCTGATGCTCTGCTTACTGCAGCTGAAAGAGGAGGGAGAGAGACTCAGGGCCTCTTTCTTCTCTTACATCTGCCCTGTGGCAAACTTTGAGTTTCATATCAAGTCTGTGCTCACATGTACCAGGTAATTAGGTATCACTGTTGCATATCTCCTTTGTGTTAATGGACTGGTCTTAACCAGTCTTAACGTGTTTGTTTAAAGTACATTTTCTCACCGAGAGTAGGCGCTTTCTCCGGACATCTCTGTTTAAAGTATTCATGAAAGTTTCATAACATACATAACTTAAATATGAACATTTAAAATGCTCACAAGTTCAGCTTGTATTCATTACATAGCTTTCAAATCTCAGAGTGTGTGTGAGTTTGGGAAAACAACAGACATGGACTGAGCATTCTAAATGTTTTCTGCTCTGATGCTTCACATTAGATAAGATGTTATCTACTTGTAAAACTGAGCAAATTAGCATGTGATAACTCACACACTGTATAAGGGATGCAGGAGATTATTTCTGTGCAAATGTTGTAACATTTCTGTTCTCCATTTTGTGAAAGCTGTGGAAAGCAGAGCTGCAGAGTGGATGTCTACAACCACCTCTCTGTAAATCTGAGCCCTGCTACGACCGACAGCCTACACACTTACTTTAAGGTTGGTCACCTCACACACCCTCTTTGGATAAGGCTTCATTACTGTGTTGTAAAGGAGAGAATACAGTTATGACATGCTACCATTTTGATTTTATCACTCTCAATGAAAGGGTCTCTTTCTTTTTTCAGCCAACACTACTGGAGCGTTTTTGTGAGTGTGAAGCAGGCTGCGAGGCAACTGAAGAGGTGGAGTTTTTCACACTGCCACGGTGAGTCTCGTCTGACGTAGATGACCTTAAAGAATGAGTTTTAAACCAGTCCAACACACACACCCTCCTCCACTCACACACACTTCCAGTCCTTAAGTCACTTTTCCTCTTGGAACAGTATTTTCGTCCTCCACCTTAAGCGGTTTGACATGCTGGGCCAAAAGCTCTCAGACGTGATGGACGTCCCGTCCGAGCTGGATCTCTCTGCCCTTCCTGGGGTGGCTTCTCTCAGGCAGCAGTCGAGGTGAGCTCGTACCATCAACCCGTGCCCACATACTTCTCTGTCCACCCATTCCCATTTAGCTACAAAATGCCGACTGAATGGCTTTGTGGTTTGTCCTCAGTGGAGCAGCGGGAACCCAGGACAAACCGCAAGAAATGCAAAATGATAAACTGGGGGAAAACTCCAGTCCCCAGCCAGGTAGAGTTGTGCCATTTTCTTACAGTGGAGTGATAATACGGCTGTGTATAAGTATCTGCCATAATGACTAAGTTCTTTTAACCCATCAGTAGTAAATGAGAGAGGAGAAGGACAGGGAGCTAGAGGACAGCAAGTAAGCCTACCGGTGAGGAGAGAGAGAGACCAAAAAGAAGAGAGATACAGGCTGAGAGAGACACAGAGACAGAATGAGAGAGAATGAAAGAGGCCTGTTAATACAGAGATGGCGTTCGATCCGTGATGCGTTTTCAGTTAATCGTATGAAAAAAAAGATGTATTTGTTTGTTGCAGGAATGTGCACCCACTGGCACCTACAGACTCCAGGCGGTGGTTTCTCATTTAGGTGACAGCATGGACCATGGTGAGTAATCTGACATTATTTATACACGTGCAGTAGAAACTATTAAATGACTAAGGACCACCGACTACTCCGACAGGCCACTATATCAGTGACACAGCTGAGGGAGAAGGACAGAGCTGGTTGTCATTCAGTGACTTAAAAGTATCAAGAAGCACTGAGCCAGCCATCCTAAAGAGCAGGACAAAAACAGCCTACCTGATTTTCTACGTGCACAGGTAGAATCTCACCTTTCAGACTTGGGAATGTAGGTACCTCAGTCTAGGAGCACTCTAACAGAAACAAGTTTTACAAGCTTTTATATGTAGGGAGTAAATTAGCCTTTACTGTGCCCTGGGACTGCAGGTCTCTTGTGCATGACAGGTGAGTGAGGCCTACTCCCAGCACCGGTGGGCAGGTGCTAACCTTCTTTCTCAGTCCTTTCACCCTTCCCTCTCTGCAAAAGAATTTAAAAAATTTTAACACATTAAAATGAGCCATTTTTTATTCTCCACAAAATAGTAAATGCCCCCTCTGGCGTTCTTGTTAAAACACTTTTTCCATATTTTTAACCCATAGATGTATAACATGAATAATACTGTACTTGTCAAGTCAACATATTTAGATGAGGTGTCCTAGTGTCAGTTATTGTCTTCTAATCGCTATTGGAGATGTACAAGTCCCCATTCTTTATCCCCAACATTGTTCATACTAAAAGATTAATTTCTTTTCCAAGTAGCACATGGCAGGGATTAAACACCTATTTACATGGACGTCACTTCCATCGCCACATATGAGAACACTACCAGGGTGCTTCACTGACGGAGGAAGAGCTTCAGTCCTTTTTGAGAAATAACCAACTTGTATTTTAATTTGCAGATGTTAGGAGTGAACCAGCATCTGTCTATAGTTCTTTTAATTGTGAGCACACATATTTAAACCCTTATTTTGTTGTTGTTTGTCAGTGTTTGACCCCATGTATGCTGCTTTGTTGTGTTTTAAGACTGCCTGTTATGTTCTAAGTAGTGTTAATGCTTAATGTTCTTCGTGTTTGGTTTTGTCTTGTTCTGTATGATAATAAACGTCTGTGGCATCTGAACCGCAGCTCATCTTTGCATCCGGCTTCACGTCACAGGAACACCGACCGTTGAAGGTTGCCTCGAGCCAAGGGAAAGAAGAAAAAGGGGAAACCCAACCCATGCAGGAGAATCCTCCATACTTGTGGGAACACTCCCTGTCATCACATCGGGGGAGAGTATCTCTGGAGGATTTTGGGGGGGCCCTGGTGGTGGTCCAGGATCAGATGCTGCAGAGTCCTGCCTACCTTCACTGGATTACCGGGACCCGTACGATTACGACTACCAATATCCAGGGTCAGACTCTGCAGGGTCCTACTATCCCCCCACGGACTACCAGGAGGACTATGAGGATTACAGCAGGAGTGAGGAGTATGTTGACGTCGGCCTCAGGTCAGACACCGAATCCGACCGCTCTGAGGATCCATCAGTGGAGGTGGAGGAGGCCCGCCATGAGGATCCTTCCTGTGGTTTATAGACCGGGTCAGAGGACTCTGAAAGCGACGAGCCTCCGATGTTAGTGCTTAATGTTCTTCGTGTTTGGTTTCATTTTGTTTTGTGTGTTAATAAACATGTGTCTCATGTGAACCACGGCTCGTCTTTGCATCCTGCCTTGTCTCCCACGTCACAGAACAGCAATTCATCTACACTTCTCACAGATAAAGCTATCGCTAACGGCGAAGAATAAACATGTTGCAAAAAAGCAGTAAGAGCTAGTATGCAGAAACAGTGGTGTTAGCGCGAAACAGATTCAAAAACAGGAGTCTCCTTATGAAGGAAGGAGGTTCTTATGAACCTCTGTATTTTGACAGCAAGTATTGACCATGTGCCATTAAAACCATGCCAGGTATGGTATTAATCCACAAAATAGCACATCAAATCTAATTATTTGGCTAGTACAGGGTTATGCAATATTCCCTCAACTCAGCAAAATGCAACAGCTTGAATTACTTAACTGATTAATAATAATAAAAAATCTTTCCTGACTATAAAAATATAGCTGACCCATTCGAAAGATTAAACATCCAGTGAGTGTGTATCCTGGCATGTTAAGGTAAAAGGCATCTCCGACTGGAATACATTTAAGCGGTTTCGGGCGCCATCTGGTGGCGACTTGGAGTCCTTATCACGCTCTCATTTCTTTTGTATGTCGGGACAAATGTTTTGTTATCCTACCTATCGAGCAGTCCTACCTAGATTTAATGCACTTATGTACATTAGCATTAGTCCAGGCTTCTGGTGTTTATTTTGGATGCATATATTATAATTAGGCTACTGTGGACATTTGTATTTTGTATAGCTACAGCACCTGTACTTCACACACGTGTAGTAATCGGATCTAGAAAGTTGCCAGCCCTATTAAAATATTAGGTTTATAGTATAACAGTTTAATTAAACAGACAAAGTGTTAATCACAATCATTTGCATGATGATTAATCTTGAACCAAAAATCTCACCGGGTGCTGTAGTTCTCTTTCCAGACACACACCCAATAAAACTGTGCTTGATCATTTCTTATTGATAGCCACTGACTATAGGATCAATAGAATAGTACAACCAAATAACCTTTAATGTTTTGCTTTACTGTAATACAATTTAGAATTGCGATGTTACCCTTTTAAGAAGAACTGAACACATTGTGACAAGAGCAACTGGATGAAGCTTTATTGACATGCTGGTCAAGGACTCACATCCAATATGTTTAAAATACATTAATTGAGGCCAAGTGCAGCATAAAAAAATATTTTAACTTCACACAGAACCAAAACAATCAACATTAAAATATATAAAATATATAATGTATAAAAATATGGGTATTGTTTAAAAAAAAAACAAAAAAAAACTAACCCTAACCCTAACCAAACCCTAATCCTAACCCTAAACTAGTAGCACAGACGTGTGTCCCAATTTGTCTGGGACAGCAAGAGAGAGGGAGAATGATAGATAGATAGATAGATAGATAGATAGATAGATAGATAGATAGATAGATAGATAGATAGATAGATAGATAGATAGATAGATAGATAGATAGATAGATAGATAGATAGATAGATAGATAGATAGATAGAGAGAGAGATAGAGAGAGAGAGAGAGAGAGAGCTACTTGAAAAGAAATGTGAGCTATGTCCTATTTTCCTTTCTTTACTGCAAC
The DNA here is from genome assembly GCF_041902795.1 of Electrophorus electricus. Classification (NCBI taxonomy): domain Eukaryota; kingdom Metazoa; phylum Chordata; class Actinopteri; order Gymnotiformes; family Gymnotidae; genus Electrophorus; species Electrophorus electricus. The sequence continues at coordinate 144,402 of NW_027658693.1, read as the reverse complement.
ACTGTCATGGGACCCAACGTTAAGTCCTTTCTTTGGTTCCACTTTCTCACTGTTCACTTTACTATGTTATGAGATGCTATGAAGCGAAAAATAAAACATGCCACGACTACTGTACGCATAATGAAGCACAAATAGAACATGAAAGTCCAAGCTAATGTGATCTTTGGCGTCATCTGCTGCTGCCTCTTGCCGTAGTTGTGACAAGTCACCACAAGAGGTCTCTGTTAAAGCGAACACAAAAACACAAGACAGGTCTTCTGTGCCCTACGCCCTTAATTCTACTTACTCTAGACACAAAAGCAAATGTTAGAAACCGGTTCAAAGTGACCAGTCCTTCAGGTTCAATCTTCTCCAAGTAACCCACTGCCATCCATCCTCTGTAGTCGGATCCGGGGAAGTCAAGAGACACTGACACCAAGGTAGTGAATCAAGAGCGCTCCACTTTATCGAGGAAAGCACAGAGTATATATGTGTCCTAAATCTACTATCTAAATATACAGGATGACGGGGAAAAGTGAGGCATGTTCTAAGGGTCTATGTAGAAAGGAAAGAAACAAGGTTAGTAAAGATTAGATGTTCTCTGCATGAACGAGCCACTAGCTGTTCCCGTGCCCGTCATGAGCCACTGCTGTCCTTAAAGAGAGACAGGGAGAGAGAGAAAGAGAAAGGGAGCGGTAAAGAAGACAAGAAGAGGGAGCGGATGACCTCGGGCGACCAGCTCGCGGTCAAACCGCCATGTCATGGCTGATAGGCAGAGACCTTGCGTTGAGTGCCTGAAGACATAAAGGCTCCAGTATCTAACACGCCCCTCTTTGATTCCAAAGGAATCACATATCAGTATATAGACCTTTCTCATACGCAGGCACCAAGGCAACATTAGCATGATTAATCACGGAGGTAGAAATGAGAGTTATGAAAGAAGACAGGAGTGACAATAAACAGGGTCCACAAACAAGAATCAACACAATAATCAGGAGTATGGGAAAACATATGTTTATGAGCCAAGATCCCCAAGGGCCGACAAGCTCAGTTAACCAACTGAACCAAGAATCATCGGCGGGTGGAGGCTCAGCAATAGCGGTCTTCATGTGCAAAATGATGTCAGTAATGCTGTTATAGTAACTAGGGATGTCAAAGCAACACGTTTCATTAATGACCTTGCAGATGCCTCCCTCCTTTGCCAAGAGGAGATCTAGGGCTAGGCGGTTCTGCATGACAGCGGTACGGATCTTATTTACCTTATCATTGAGTAATGCCATGGCGTTTTCACTCCTATTGGCTAAATTAAGTACCTGCCATGCCAAACCGTTAATTTTATTAAGGGCTGCAGTAGTTCCTCCTCCCAGGAACAAACTCCCACCCGCGTTCATTCCAGGATTAGTCCATGAGTTGGCCAGTACATACCCACCATACCTATTAGGGGTGCCATTAATTACAGACCTTTTAGCTCTGTCAGATGTCAACTGCGAACATGTATATATGACCAGAGATGGGATAGTTAATGCTGGGGTACAACATCCTTTCCAGGGAAATTGATGACGGGTATGACTAACAATCAAAGTGGGTAGGCTGGAGTATTCCATCCTACCGCATACCCACATGATAGCTGCAGATATGCCAGTGCCCAGGATCGCAGGGCAAAGAGACGGTGTGCCTGTTATATTATTTATTGTGCATCTGCCCAGTCCCCGTGCCTAATGTCCATACCTCATTTATACACAGCGTGTGACCAAAAAATGGACAATCAGGCAAGCCTGCAGAACATAGACAGGTGCTACCGTTCACAGGTAATACTGCTAGGGTCATATTTCTGAAATGGGGGTAATACCATTTACTAATGCCAATGTCACAGTCTGTCCTGTGGTTTGGCCATGAACGACCAAACAAGGCCCATGCGGGGAGATTACCACTGGCAGCTGCTGCCTTAGATACATTTCGTATAAACCGTACTCCCATATTGATCTGACAGTCGGATGAATTATGATTAAGTGCTGCTGCCATAACATCATCTACCAGGACTGGTACCCAGGGTGTATGGAATGCTTGACAAACCAAACAGTCCTTCCCTGGCTCCACCTCTCCTACCGCTACCAGGGAGACCACACAAGCTAATTTACATTGTTGTTGATGACTCTGAAAGCCCACTATCCCCCATTTTGTACTTTTTGAGACTGAAAATAATGCCAATATTATCAAATGAATGGGGCCCATTATTCCTATAGTAAGGTTTTGCAAGAACCTTTCAGGAAAGGACCAAAGAGTCAGCAAAAGGATGTTAATAGGCAGAAAGGATATCTATCAAGTTATAATACCAATGCTAAAGTGTATTGACATACAGGGACAAGGAGTACTTCCTTGGTGTGTGGTGCAGCCAAGGGCCAGTCCCTCAGCATGAAATCATATAACAAATTTTGTACTATATGTGAATGTGTTTAGGTGCATTTTGCTTGTCGGACGCGTCAGCTACTGGTGATTTCTTCAGCCGGCTGGTGTGTATCCACTGTGCTGATCCCGATGTAAGCACAGCGGTTCGGGTCACTGCGATCACGGTTGTTGGGGGTCCATACGCAGCTTTACCAGCTTTCCAAGGGTTCAGTGATTTGACCAAAACAGTGTCACCTGGAATAAATGCATGAGTAGGCTTGTTTGCGGGAAGAGGGAGAGAGCAAGCGACATTACCATGCACACTGTTCAATTTCTCAGTCAACATTTGGGTGTAGTCCACCAAGATCACGTCCATGTCACCTGAATGAGAAACACCTGGGTTACATCTGACCCATGGGATGGTAAATGGTCTACCAAAAGTTACATCAAACGGTGACAATTTATTGGTGGCACTGGGCGTCATTCTGATCTCACATAACACCGCTGGCAGTAGATGTATCCACTTCTTTCCTGTTTCCATCATAGCCTTTGTTAACCTTTCTTTCAAGGTATGTTTCATTCTCTCAACAATGCCAGATGACTGAGGATGATAAGGGATGTGAAATTTCCAGTCAATAGTTAGGTAGGTGCATAGTTTCTGAGTTACCTTGGAAATGAAACAGGGTCCCTAACCTGAATCTATTACCCAAGGCACACAGTACCTCCGTATTATCTCCTTGGCTAGGATTTTAACCTAAGAACAAGGAAATGCCTCAGTCCACTTGGAAAACCTGTCTACAATCACCAGCAGGTACTTCAACTGACTACAAGGTGGCATGTGCGTAGTCTATCTGTAGATACTGAAAGGGATATTCAGGAGCCGGCAAGGCATCATGTTTGGTTTGTGTTTTACCCTGGAGGCTTCTAGCACAGGTTAAAACACAAGCCAAACATGATCTAATGGCAAATGTACAATTTTGCAAAAGGTGCGGTATCAGAATTCTGTCTTGTATGTGAGATTTGTTTATAGATCTGGGAAATGTCAAAGTATATATGTCCATACCATGCCTGTTCAAACACAGAAAATATGTGTAAATATAATAGATAAATGCATTTATTATAAGAATTTTAACAGAGTTCAGTACTTAGATTTTGCATTTCTGATGAGAGAATCATTATCAAATAAAACCAAGACGAACAGCTGGGAAAGAATCGTGAGGATCCCTGTTTTCTGTGCACACTGTTTGCACAGAGCAGTGCGAGCCACTGCAATCGAGACTGATTCTCCTTCTCCAGAAAGTTGATTATTTCAATGATCAGCAGCATATCATTTTCTAATTTAAGGCATATGTTTTGAACAGTTTGCATACTTTTAAGGCATGCACACTGGATTTGAAAATTAAGTGAACTGTCTTTGATGTAGTGTGAATGAGAAATAAAATGGATCATTAAGAATACATTGGTCAAGGAATGTGCACTGATGGAACCCACAGTCCCTCGCTCACCCTTGGCCAAAACGAGTCGAGGAAGAGCAAACCCATTCCTGGTTCGGTACGTCCACTTAACAGATAATTTAGTGGTTTTACTTTTTGGCTACTCTACCCACCTCTGTCTGTATTGCAGTTTGGGTTGTTTGTCTGTCTAAATGTCCGCTTAGCTACTATAGCTAGAGCTTTTCTAATTTTATGATGAACGGTCTGTCTGCTGTAGTTTTATATAGTTATGGAATGCATTGACGTTCCACCTGTTTTCTCACACAAGGCTTTATGTCAAGCATAAGCGACTGCTTTTCATGCTATTTAGATTTTGCTATTTTAAAGGTACAAGACAAGTAATATAAGTGATTAAACCAAATTTCATCACCATACCCGCCCTTTCTCGTCTGCCCACACTTGGTGACGTATTTCGATGTGGTACGTCCACGCTGCAGATGCGTATAACGTTCCTAAGTGCGGCAGTTTGAGACGAACAGCTCTACTTAGCAGAGAAGAGTCGATCCACAGTAGCGCCCCTCTCTCTGCGTCTACCTCTGTTCACTCACTAGAGAGAATCTGCTTTTGATTTTGATTTTGAACAATTGAATTTGATAATTTTGACCATTAACACTTTGTGCGCTGTGTGAGTGAAAACAATGTATTCTGTGCTTTCTAACTTTCACAGCAGTTGTCGGTTATGTGTTGATTTTGTCAGATGCCGTCACGGTTATAAAATCATTTTAGCGGTGCCGAGCCGCAGGTTGAATATTTGGAAATGACTTGGATAACACGTAAGCTACGTAACACGTAACACGTAAGCTGTTAATGGGTGCGTTTCAGTCCCTGTCATTTTCGTCCCGTTGTGGAAACCAATATATGTAAAAGAATTACCAAAAAAAAGGACTTATTGCTTGAAGCAGTGAAGCGGAGATGGGTTTTATGTTATGAGCAAATTTTTTGGCCCTTAACTCAAAAGAGAGTTCCATTTTTTGATGATAATTTATTGTAACACCATGAAAGGTAGCAGCGACCCTTTTGGTCAGCTGCAACATATAAAATCAAGACATAACCTGTGCATACATATGGGTGTGCTTTCTGTGCCTTCTTGTTATGAGTAAAGTAACCTAAATAGTAAAGAAAACAGGGCTCTCAGCAGACATTAGTGTTTTCTGGAAATTTGCTTGCTACCTTACAGCTTGTTTTCTTAGAAAGAAACATTTGACGGTGGAGTATCAGTTTTTGAAATATGGGTTACCTCTTGAAAAGTAGAGTTTTAAAGTACCTTGTTAATGGCTATAAATGAACAGTTTAAATGCATAAAAAGAGCAGCTGACGTGTTGCTTGCCATATGGGCTAGTTATCTCACCTTCATACGTACTGCTAACCTGACTGGTTACTTATCTTAGTTTGCCTTCTGCAACAGTCACCATTTTGTGGGGTCAGATATTTGTTAGCTAATAAGTTACTTCCATATACCCACCAACACATTCTACAGGTCAACACATTCCTGCTGCCCCTTTTGTGTATGTGTCATGACTGTTTATTTAATGATGTTTAAGTTGTTTGTGACCTAATTATTAACCACTAATAAAATCAGTTTAAACCATTCATAAACTTTTTGTATTCAATGCAGTAAGATTTAGCCTTTGGAACTAATGGTTTAGGGATATGCATACCCAGCTGCTTGCCTGTTGAAATTTACCTGTAAAGGTGTGCTGCCATTCTGATTGCTTTCTTGCCTGTTTTCTGTCCTTCATGAGTGTTGGTCTGCATACTGACAGTCTTTCTGAACTGACTGCCATTCACATGTATAACTGTCTGCCTTCTGATCCTCAAGCCTGCCTGCTTACATGTTAGATTGCTGTCTGTCCACCAAACTGTAAAAATGATTTATGCTTTTGACTTCATATCGCCTTTTCAGAACAAAGTATTCCAGGAGAGTCCTAAGAAAACTTGGACCAGGACAAATGGAGAAACAGAAGCGTCTTTTTGGCAGGAAGATGTAAGGCCTTTGCACTACAATGTTAAAAAATCTTAGAATAACAATATGAATTTTAAATGATTCTTATTTATACAGCATATTCCTTATAGAACCCAAAATCTCAAGGTGCTTTACACTGAAATGAACGAACAGTATTCAGCAATAAAACATTGATCAAATAAAAGTTAAAAGTCACAAAATATAAATGTAGAAAATGAAATTAATTTAAACAGAATTTAAATTAACCCGGCTAAACAAGCTGAACAATTAGACTAAGCTAAACAAGCCACTCTTTAATCTGTATTAAACACCAATAGATACTATAAATACTTTCTGGACTATTCCAAAGTATCGGAACGATGAAACATGAAACAGATTAAACATGTTTCATCAGCCTTGTTATTTTAAAAGATTAGGAAGTAATGTTAAAGGAATTAGTCTTATTTTCCTTATAATGTGCTAAAGTAGAATAAAATCATTTTGATTGTATTGTGCAATTAACAAAATACAACATGGACCTGAGCTCTATGAGTGATTCATCCATTAAATAGAGAATAAGAATAACAATCTATAAACTTAGACACAAGCTCTCTCAAAATAATTTGATCATGGATTTTAGTTCAGGCTGTTGATGTCTGAAGAATGACAAACGAACAACATTTCCTTATATATTTTTGTTGTTTCCATAGTAAAATTCCTTCACCTCCAAAAGTGGCACGGGCTTCTTCAGTATTTAAAAAGGTGAGTTTAAAATGGCCAAATTTGTTATTCATCAGAAAATCGAATTGTTGCTAATAAGTGAGATGTCAGCACAGTTGTTATGTTATCCTGATATTTAATTTCTTTTTATTCAACCTCTTCTATGGTTCTCAAAACAAGAGCAAGTCAAAAAGCACAAGACAAGACGAGAATAAACCTGTGAGGAATGACAGCAAAATGCTCCTTGATAGAGCCAAAAAAATCATCCCAGACTTGGAGAAGCTGGATATTGCACCAATCTTGACCCATTTTGTGATGGATCTGACTCATGAGTATGCCATTTTTAAACCTCTTCTTCTTCTTCTTCTTCTTCTTCTTCTTCTTCTTCTTCTTCTTCTTCTTCTTCTTCTTCTTCTTCTTCTTCTTCTTCTTCTTCTTCTGCTTTTTCAATTTATAATTTTTATTTTTGGTATACTTTTGAATGTATGAGATTTTTAGAATAAATATTAATTATAGTTCTAAAGAATGCTTTTATTCACATTCTTTTAGGCAGTGGACATCTATCCGGAAAGCAATCCCTAGTCCAGTAAGTCATACTACATTGCTTACACATCAACATATTTTAAATGGGATTCATATTAATTCTAAACCAAACAACCAAAACCATTTTGGAGCAATTTTCAATGTTCGCCTTTCTATGTTATCTCTCCTTTCTTTCACAGGAGACAAAGGTCATGATCTCTCATATGGGTTCATTCATTGCCGACATTGTCAGTGAAGTAACTGTGATGGGTCTTCTTTCATCTCTGGAAGAAATGTTAGATGTTGATCTAAGATCAGTGTTGCTTTCAAATTCCAAGAAGGAAACTGCAGATTTGCTGAATGCTTTCCGTACCAGATCTTGTGAGATAAATCATTCAGCTTCAGTCCACGTGAAGGAGGGGACAGCTCATATAGACTCTCTAAGCAGAGATGTTAGGACTGCAGTTATTGATACGCATCGCAGTTGCCTGGATGACCATGAGAGAGACCAAATTGTGATGAAATTCCACTCGACCATGGAAGATACAAATTCAGAAGCAATGAGTGAGCTTCTGATAGGAGATACTGAGAGTTTGACATCGTTATCCTCAGATGTCCATGACGATGGTACATCTAGACCTATAAGTACCATTCCTATAGCTGGCTCTCCGGTTTCGGATATGCTTCAGCGCTTTGATGATGAGATGGAGGAATTTGCTGAACTGTCGCAAGACATCAATCCCCACATAAAAGGAAGGACACATTTTTTGTCCCGTCATTTAATAAATCCTGACCTTGAAGGGGTCTCATCTTGTGAGCTCTGTGGTATGGTCATGCCAATCTACCTAGAGCAGGATGACTTGAAATCATCACAGGCATCATCAGAGCTATGCACAGATAGTATGAACACCTCCTCCGCCGTCATGGCAAGCCAAGTTATGGAGTTGGTTGTCCCACCCTCTGTGAAGAAGGCTCAAGAGTCCCCCAGTGTACACAATGACTGGTCTTCCCTGTTCAGCATCGATATACATAGCTCTCCATCACTACAGTCTGAGATGTCTGCTAGGTCACCATGTACTGAGCCTGCTCTGGACAATCAGAGCAAAACCATGAAAGCCCAGAAGGGGAGATTGCATTTTCTATTCCCCTTCAGTAAGGTCTCAAAGGACTTAAAGGTAAAACATTTGACTTATTTCTTATTTAGATTTTGTTACATTATTCATTTTTAAAGTAGTGCATATTTGAATTTCATTTCACACTGAATGTGTATATATCACTTTGCATAAATGACATAATTTGTTCTAAATTATATTCTGTTGCATTATTACTGGTTTGTATCTGTACTTTTAGTTATAAATGTACTTATGCTCTGATATTTTTCTACTAAATCATTGTTTTGTTTTTGTTAGAAACTCAAAAAGAAAAGCAAGGAGCACCCTAACACTGTAGCTGCTGCTGCAACTACAGGTAAGAACATATTGCTAGAAACACATATGACAATTTAGTTGTTAGACAGAATATCACAGTTATATCCATTTTTTAAAAATCAATAACTTTTTTGTCTTATGATAGGTAGTGAAGATGTTTCCCCCATCTCGTCACGTTTCACGAGGATGTTATCGTTCTTTACAAGGCAACGCTCAAATCATCAATAAAGCCTGAAACATCAATTTGCTGAAAATGTGCAAAAATGGCTGGTTTTTGGTTACATTTACATTTACATTTACAGCATTTAGCAGATGCTCTTATCCAGAGCGTCTTACAAAAGTGCTTTGTCCTTTACTCATAGAATATATCCTAGTACAGTACAGTAGGTTAGAGTCCAACATACCAGTGAACTAGAATACTGTAGAATACAGGGATCAATGCTGATACCTAGAAGTACAAAACACATAAGGTCTATCTTAAACAATGATAAGTGCAATAAACAATAAGTGATAGAGATGTAATGTGGCCATAATTATCATATTTTTACATTTGATATTGTTTTGCAATACAGCAGAAGTTCAAATTTGGTTATGCTGCTGTGTTGGTTACAGATCATCACAGACTGGTCCCAAACAACAAACAACAAATTAGGGCATAGTTCACAACATAATCTACAAATAGTTTTAACGAAAATAAAGCATCTGCAAGTCCTAAAATGTGTTTTATATTTCTGTTGAAACATGAATCATATTAATTGCCAGCCCTTTTAAAGTTTCATATATTTTTTTTCCTATTTTAAACACACAGAATCCCAAAACGATTTCTCTGTAGTAATACAGTTCACTACTGTAGTTGTAGATTTAGCTCCATTTAGCCCACAGTATCCCTTTAAATGAAACAAAGATTCAAAGTCAGAAGTTAAAATCCTATAGGAGTTAAATAAGAGCTTGATGTTGGATGTGAGATGTGTTCTGAACACATACTGCCAGTAAGTGCCAAAGAACCATTTTTAAATACAGTTACACCTCCCATTGAATTCAAAATACGACAGCCATCTTGTTAAACCCAACACTCACACATTGTATTTCAGATACATTTAATAGAGTTTCTCTGCCCAAAAACTACAATAATCAACTTCAATAATCCATCTGATGTTCAATGCAGGAATCCCTCCTGTCTGTCGCTGTTCCTCTTCCTCTCACAGGTAAGGGTACCAGTTGACTTTCCTCCGGCCGAGCGAGTAGGCTGCGGGCCGGTGGTGAAGAACGGAGCCGCTTCCTGACCTATCGTAGGATGACATCACAGACTGCTAGAACTGTGGCAGGAGCCAAGGCAAAAAAAAAATGGCAACAAGATATCGATAGGCATGTCAATATTCCCAGCACCCAGGTGAACTACTGCCTACCATGGGACTGTTGGAAACCTATTAAGATAGTATTGAGATTTTTATTTTTATTTTTTTACAAATCTATAAACTAAAAACAACATTATCTACTGACATACAACAATGTACAAAACAAGACACAACATATAAGAATTTGAATTTTAAAACATGTAATACGTATCGATCTTCTTTCAGCCCTACAAAAGACTTTTTGATGAATCAGAAAAGAAGATCGACGGCCGTGGCCCGACGACGGAGGTGGTCGTAGCAGTGGTGTTGGTTCGGGCGGGCTGAGGACTCACACAGTGGCATGCCCTTGAGGTAATAAGGAGTGTTTACAGGCAAAAGAGACCGAACAATGCATTAGACATATTAATAACATAAAACATAAGGGAGTATAAAGATTCTGTGTCCTTTCAGATTGATTTGCGTACAGGGCAGAGGCATCTGCAGGCTTAAGCAAAGGATCCTAGGTAGGCTTTGGTGGACCTCAGGGTAAGATATATGACCTCTCCACCAGGCTCAAGACCATATAGAAAAACAATCTTCTTTAGGATAAGGTCAAGAGAAGCCTTCTCTTGGAATGTGTTGGAACATATTGATTAATGTATGGTTTGTATATAATAGTGCCGAATGCAAATAACAATATGTAAAAGTAGATTTGGTGAATACATTGTAACATTGGTAGTGGGATGGACAATTCTTTGTGCAAGAATGATGTTATTGGTTCATTTTTCTGCGGTTGCATTTAATATCACTATCTTTATGTATTTATATATCGCTTTTTACTGCAGATGTTGTCACAAAGCAGTTTTACAAATGTCCAAGTCCAAGCCCCCAGTGAGCAAGCCAAGGGCGACAGTGGCGAGGAAGAACTCCCTAGAGCATGAGGAAGAAACCTTGAGAGCAACCAAGACCCAAAGGGGAAGCCCATCCTCCTTTGCCTGGCAACGCTCACCACAATAATATCAATTTTAAGAGAGAAATAAATTAAAAAATGAAAAAATAAGCAGTTAATGTCCAGTCCAATTTGCTAGAGGCCCTAGTCTTGACGCGATGGTGTGCATGTGTCCAAAGCCCATCCCACAAGAGAGCATCCATTAAGGGCAAGGGAGAAGCAGTTGGCTAGGGTGGAGCTGTGGTGGCCTACAGCAGGGCACATCAGGGGGTGGTGGGAAGAGCCATGGCAGCTGAGACGGGTTGAGGCTCAGTAACATCATGACATCAGGAGTAGGTGTACCTCGGCAGAAAGAGAGACTAGATTATTAGGCATGTCCAGGTACAAGGGTGTGTAAATTAGGGAACTATAATGTGCAAAGATGGGCTCCGGCAGAACTAGCTATGGCAGCACAGCTAAAAGGAAAGAGCCAGAAGGAAACACAGGCACGAGGGCACCCTGGAACATCAGCACTCCGCCGCTCTCAGTCAACACACTCGAGTGACAAAAGAGAGGTGAAGTGACAGCATCATAACATCCCAGTTTATCATAACTCTCAAAACCCATGGACCCCCAAGATGGGAAGTAGTTAATAAAATACCTGACTGTACAGATACTAAAAAGAAATCTAGGATTATTTTTGTTATTTTCTATTGGGCTCAAGAGATAAGATGTTCGAGCAGTAATAAGTGTTTTTCTATAGGTGAGTAGGCTCTCCTTCCATGCAAGCTGGAAGACTACGGGCTTAGTGCGGTGCCATTTATGTTCTATTCTTTGAGTGTTTTGTTTTAAATTGCGAATGAGATCATTATACCAAGGTACTACATTTTTGTAGCTAATTTTTTTATTCTTAAATGGAGCAACATCATTAGGTGCACAGCAGAATACTGATTCTAAGCATTCAGTAATTTGATCAAGTTCCGTTGGGTTTGAGGGAATCCTAGGCGCAAATTATTAGTCTGGGAGATTCCCAATAAATCCAGGTGCAGTGGACGATGTGATCGTGTGTCTGGTATGATAGCGAGGCGAGGTTACTATAGTGTGGCTCATGCATAGTTTAAATGAAATTAGGGAATGGCCTGAGATGGCACCTGACTGGGGTAGTATAACTACCTTCTCCATGTCTACACCGTATGGCAGTACTAAGTCAAGCGTATGTTTACATTTACATTTACAGCATTTAGCAGTACGCTGTTATCCAGAGCGACTTACAAAAGTGCTTTGTCATTTACTCATAGAATATATCCTAGTACAGTACAGTAGGTTAGAGTCCAACATACCAGTGAACTAGAATACTGTAGAATACTGGGATCAATGCTGATACCTAGAAGTACAAAACACATAAGGTCTATCTTAAACAATGATAAGTGCAATAAACAATAAGTGATAGAGTTTGTTAATCAACATCATTGTAATAAACAATACCCTACAATAAGTACTAATTTAGTCAGTCAATATGAGAGCAGGGTAAGTATGTCCACCAGAGTGTGTGGGTTCTCTTTGTACATTGAAACCAATTGATTCTAATATAGAACTAAAGGCCAAGTTCAGAGGGTGTTGGGCACTATCAAAGTGAATATTGAAATCACCAACAATAATGGCACTTTCTACTAGAGCAGATCCCTCTCAGTATCTACAGCTAGACAAAACGCACCTGCCACCTTGTGGTCAGTTGAAGTATTTGCTAGTGATTCTAGACAGGTTTTCCAAGTGGACTGAGGCGTTTCCTTGTTCTAAGGAAGATGCCCGCGCTGTGGTTAAAATCCTAGCCAAGGAGATAATACCGAGGTACGGTGCGCCTCGGGTAATAGATTCAGATCAGGGACCCTGTTTCATTTCTATGGTAACTCAGAAACTATGCACCTACCTAACTATTGACTGGAAGTTTCACATCCCTTACCATCCTCAGTCATCTGGCATTGTTGACAAAATGAATTATACATTGAAACAAAGGCCATGATGGAAAACAGGAAAGAAATGGATAGATCTTGTCCTTCCTAGGTCTTCCTAAGTTCAAGACTGTTAACTCAATACACACTTTAAAACACTCAATACACAATTTCATTTTTTAATAATACTTGTTCAGGTTCCACTATTGTTCTCCAAACCATACATTATTCAATGTATGCATATTAATATTCAATACTTACACCAACCGGTTCTTGGTACCATTATGTTCAACCTGAGCTACTTGCATTTTATTTAAAAGGCGATCCTCTTCCATATCACCGGATGCCCATATTGCTTTTATTACCTCAATCTACTGCCAGCAGTGTTGTGTGAGATCAGAATGATGCCCAGTGCCACCACCAAATTGTCACTATTTGAGGTCGTTTTTGGTAGACCATTTACCACCCCATGGGTCAGAGGTAACCCAGGTGTTTCTCAGTCAGGTGACACAGCCATAGCTGATGACTGACAGACAAATCCCCTAAGACTTGGCTTGCGTTGCTTTGGTGTTGCAGGAAAGGTTTGAAGCCCTTGTTTTTGTCTGTCTGGCATTCAGATTTCCTGAGCAGCCATGTTGTGGTTCCTAATTAGGAACATGTTCCAGCCTACTCCATGCAAGCTGGAGCACTGGATCCACTCTTTAAATGTGCCTTTTTAAGGTGACGGCTTATAAAAGTCATCTCTGATTATTTTTTTTGTTGTTAGCTTTTTAATCTGTCAAGTCTGTAATTTTCCAGATTTATATCCATTAAAAAAACAGATGCTCTAAAGGGAGGGGGTGGACTCCTTCAGTGGTACAGCAGAAGTTGATAACTTCAAAATCATTTACAGCAGCTTCAACCTTGTACTAACAGAACAAATACGGACACAGCATTAACTAAACTATGGCCTGAGTGATTTAAGTAATTAGTGAAACTGGCACAGCACCACCAACCGTTTATTAAAGAAAACGTGTATGACACATGATTATCTTAATTCTTTTAATTAAAATAGTCCCTTGCAAGGCATATTATTCAATTATGTTCAAAGAGGTACATAGAGCATGCTGGCAAAACTGAACCGTTGAAGATACTACAGGAAATAAGAAATTTCCATAATGTGAATGAAACATTTATTTAAATGTATTGAATATTGCACATCTCAGAGCCTCCAGAGGTGGAAAAGACCAGGCCAGGTGAGCCATAGGTTGAATTGGACCCTGAATCCGAGGGCCAGGGTGTCCCCACCCGAATCCGAGGGCCAGGGCTCCCGCCAGACGCATGACGCTCGAATTTGATCTTCTTGAAGCAATTAACTAGAGTTAATTGAAAGCGGAAGAGGATGCCTGGAGCTGCGATGCCATACCTTTACGGAAAGATGAAAAAAGGAACACGAATCAAATAAATGAGACTGTTTGTTCTTCGAGGCTGAATGGGATGTGCCATAATAACCTTCAATTACTATATTGGTGTCCAAGCTGAAATTCAACTTGATTACAACAGCCGCAAGCCATGCAGATCTAGTTATGGGCTTTATTCAAAATTAAAACTAAAACAGAAGTAGATTTTAAAAAACACAACCACAATTCTGTGATTTATCTAATGCCAGCTAGTTAACTTCATAACTTATTCTCTGTTGATTTTCCCACCCTTAATCTTGCAGAAAGAAGGCTCAAGAAAATCAAGCGGATGTAAATCACAATCATCCATGTTGTTTTGCCTCCACATCACCCTGAAAGCGCTTTATTTAAATAATCTAGCTGTGCTGTATCGACAGGTATGAGAAGATTCCCACAGAATATCAATTTACTACTCTATGGATTCTTCATGACTTGGCAGTAAGGTAATAATAACAGGCAGGTGTAGCATCTAAAAGTGGAAAGTCCAAGTGCACGTGTTATTAGCTAGCCAGTAGACAAGATCAAATACAAGGTCACAAATTTTAACCTGCCCTTTATATGGAAAATCTGCAATATTTTATATTTGCCACATCGTTAGTGGATAGGTAGCTAGCTATAGTAATTAACCTGCAAAATGTGTTCTTAATCTGTTGATTGCAACTGTCAAACATTTTTTAAAAATGTGTTGAATATTACCCACTCACAGCCTACAGAGGTGGAAAAGACCAGGCCAGGTGAACCATAGAACAAGTTGAACCCTGAATCCGAGGGCCAGGGCGACCCCGCCCGAACCCGAGGGCCAGGGCTCCTGCCAGACGCATGACGCTCGAATTTCACCCTCTTGAAGCAGACGAGCCCACTAGAGGTAACTGAAGCGGAAGAGGATGCCTGGAGCTGCGATGCCATACCTTTCGGGAAAGATGAAAAAAGGAACACGAATCAAATAAATGAGACTGTTTGTTTTTCGAGGCTGAATGGGATGTGCCATAATAACCTTCAATTACTATACTGGTGTCCAAGCTGAAATTCAACTTGATTACAACAGCCCCAAGCCATGCAGATCTAGTTATGGGCTTTATTCAAAATTAAAACTAAAACAGAAGTAGATTTTAAAAAACACAACCACAATTCTGTGATTTATCTAATGCCAGCTAGTTAAATTCATCACTTACTCTCTGTTGATTTTCCCACCCTTAATCTTGCAGAAAGAAGGCTCAAGAAAATCAAGCGGATGTAAATCACAATCTTCCATGTTGTTTTGCTTCCACATCACCCTGAAAGCGCTTTATTTAAATAATTTAGCTCTGCTCAATTTCAGCTTGATTACAATAGCCGCAAGCCATGCAGATCTAGTTATGGGCTTTATTCAAAATTAAAGCTAAAATAGAAGTAGATTTTAAAAAACACAACCACTATAGTAATTAACCTGCAAAATGTGTTCTTAATCTGTTGATTGCAACTGTCAAACATTTTTAAAAATGTGTTGAATATTACCCAAGTCACAGCCTACAGAGGTGGAAAAGACCAGGCCAGGTGAACCATAGAACAAGTTGAACCCTGAATCCGAGGGCCAGGGCGACCCCGCCCGAACCCGAGGGCCAGGGCTCCCGCCGGACGCGTGATTCTCAAATTTGACCTTCTTGGAGAGGGAGATCCCACTGGAAGAAACTGAAGGGGAAGAGAATATAACTTTAGCAAAAGATGAAAACTGACCACTAACCAAACGAATGAGAGAGATTGTTCTTTGAGGCTGAATGTGATGTGTCATAATAACCATCAATTACTATAAAGGTGTCCAAGCTGAAATTCAACTTAATTACAATAGCTAGCCAGCAGCCAAGATAAAAGGTCACATGTCACACAATTTTAAGCTTCCCTTTATACGAAAGAACTGCAGTATTTTAAATTTGCCACATCGTTGGCGGACAGGTACCTAGCCATAGTAGCTAATTATCCTAGCTAGTTCACACTTCATTCTCCCCCAAATGATCCCATTATCGACAGGTATCCGTGCTTAGACATGAAGACAGTTCAGCGACCGAGGACTGACATGCAGCTGTCACAGCTCTTTTAGAGCAATCCGATCGTTAGCGAGCCAATGCTAGATAATAACGTTAATTGCAGCTACAGCAAATAGTTGGCAGTTAATCTGCAAGTTAACTAACGTGCTCCATCGCCATGAAAATTAGAATCTGTTGCCGCAAGAGATGTGCATAAGTAATGTGTGAACTAGCTAAGTTAACCATCTCAAATAGACAGCTTGTCTGTTAGCTAACCTAGCTAGAGAGCCCAATGTTACCTGAGTCGTTGAATTCAAGTCCGACTTGACACTTTAGCCTTTCCCGTTAGGCCTCATCGTCTTTTTAAACAAAATTAACATACTATTCATAAAATCCATATAGAGCAAGTTTTATGGATGATCTGCTCAGTGAAGCTGCATTATTTCTGTTATAATACGGACACGGCAGCATTTTCACGGCATGTTTTCTTAATCTGTTTATTGCAACTGTCAACACATACGAATGATTAATAATTAATGTAAACTGTTATGCAGCGAATTAAAGATACTATATTTTCCTGTTTCCCTAGAAATAATCCAAACTGCAGTGTCTGCTTATTTATGCTGAAGCACACTTAAGTGGGTATATTTTTTGTGGATTCCACATATACATTAAAAGGAAAATGTTGCCCAATCATGTCAGAAATAGCAAAACAAAAAAACACAGGCTCCGAGTTACTGAAAGAGAAGTACGCGATGAGGTCCTGGTAGAGCATAGGCACAGGTTGGTCATACGTGTTTATGAGGAGTTTAATTTAAGCAAAATCCTCATCACACACCCAAGAAGTCAAAGCCTGCAAAATCCCCAAGCAGCAAGACTGCATCAAGTTAGCACTGGCTGAAGCAAAAATAGTGCTGTGTCCTGCTGTGTGGCTCATCCACTCTACCAGTCTCTTAGTATTGGGCTTAGTGTGCTTAATTCATCTTGATGTCCTAACTGACATTCAAAAAGAAATGGATGTGAGAAGACAGTGTAGGAGTTCAAATTTGAATTGGCTTGAAATGTAGGCTGAAGTGCTCTTCTGCAGCTGAGCAGCTCATTTTCTGCTGAGCATCTTCACAGCCCTTACAAGGAGAGCATGAAAATGATGGAGGGGACAAGAAAAATCAGAATAATGCTTTAAGGACTGGACACATTTACAGCTTCTCACACTAAACAAAGTACTCCAAGGTAAAAAGTTCATCAAAGTAAAACATGTTTCATCCATCTTTCTGTGAACTGATATTTTAATGACTGACAGACAAATCCTCCAAGACTTGGCTTGGGATGCTTTGGTGTACAGGAGAGGTTTGAACCCCTTTCATTAAAGAAAACGTGTATGACTCAGGTGCTAGGGTATTATCAGAATGTAATTTATTCCAAATGTAAACACATGATTCTCTTAATTAGAGATTCCCTTATAAGGCATATTATTCAATAATGTTCATAGAGGTACAAAAAACAAAACAAAACAACAAAACCCTACTGAGTCTGGAAAAGAACATCTTTATCAATAAAAAGTATCAAATGACCTGAACACAGTTGTACCACCATTACAAACTCCTTGCTTGAGTCTGCATGTATACATGTATGATAGTAACATATCAGCCAATGAATGATGGACTCGAGTTTGTACTCGAGGAAAGAAAGAAATTTTCATAATGTCATAAAGAATCAAGTGTTTGGAAAACGTCTAGGAAAAGAAAGAAACATTTATTTAAATGTGCTGAATATTGCACAAGTCGCAACCCTTGAAAAACCAAGAAGAGTTCTCGGTCTGCTTAAGTACTGTGTACTGCAAAAACACAAGTAGAATTGAATTTTCCACAAATACACATACAAGAACCATAAGAAAGCATAGTGTTGGTCTTATAGAACGAGAGACACAAAAACCTCAGCTACAATGATCAACAATTACACAATGAAGTTTGGATTCAACGGAATTTCGTTTTGAACTACGGTAGAGGGGCCTCTTTATCGGCTACTCGAATACTAGGCAACAACCTGACATTTGTGGATCACATTTGAGCAGTAACATGATTTGGTAGAACACTTGCATTTGAAACCATTTTTGTCTTCTTTTATAGGTGGAATCGGAGGCCAGTTTGGTGATGTTTTAAATCTACTTGAAGAATAACAAACAAACAAAAAGCCAACCCTAATGTAACATTTAAAAGAAGCACCAAAGTGGGCATCAGATTTACCATCAAACAGGGTCTTGCTGCTGTCGAAGCCTGTGCACTGCCGCTTGCAGATCTCCATGTTCTGCAAGCAAGATTTCACACTGCAGCGAGAGACACACACACACACACACACACACACACACACACACACACACACACACACACACACACACACACACACACAGGTGGGGGGGGGGGTTACAGTACTAGCAGAGAAACTCTGATGCTATTTGGATTTCTAAATTAACACGGTGTTCCTTAAAATGTTTTTGAAACACTGACATGTAGATTGGAAGGCCTGGAGCAACTCACTGTGCACTCTGAGGGAAGTGGAGGAGGTGGGTCATGGTCAGAAACAGGTGGTTCACGGTCTTCACTGGCGTGATCCTTTTGTGAGCGTCTAGCGTGAGCATCTTCTTTAGTAGGTCGATGAACTCCCGCCGGTCGGCCTTCTCCGCCAAGACGTCGGTGCCTTTCAGACTGGTCATATTGACCTGCGAGAGAGACCCATGGGTGAGTCATATTATTCACCAGCAGAGGGCGGCAATGCACCCAATACGAACGAAGTTCTGCAGCAAATTTCTACGCACTGCTCTGCCCTTCGCAGATGCCGTTCTCCAGAGCGACTTACATGCGCTACTCATTATGACAGCAGAAACGCTCGACCTTTCAGCTAGCACCTTGTTCTACCTGCTCTATAATGTGAGCTGCGGGAGCCCTTTGTCACGTTCTTCAATTTCACATCGCAACACTAAAAGAAATGCGTATAGTTACGCGCACAAAAGCCCAAATAACCTGCATCATGTCGTCAAGGCAGTTTAAAATGTACTTCCGAGTCTCTTTGGACTTGATGCCACGCTCCGCCTCATGCTCCGAAGGTGTCTGGAGAAAGGAAAGAAAAAACAAACCATTCAGCTCCACCATTAAGTTACATGAAGTCATTAAGTTACGTCCCTTATAAAAAACACATGGCATTTGGCATTTGAAGACAGGCAAACCTTGAGTCTCCACAGGGGGTAGCAGTAGAAATAGTAGTGCGTCTTGGTCGCTGCGCTCAACATGCACTCTGCTGGTAGGCCCTGCGTCTCGGAGATGTAACGGATCTGCAGAGACACCATACGGCAAAAGGATTATGACTTTATTTTGAGTTAATCCTTTCATTTTCAAAGTGCATGTCTAAAAAAACAGGCCATAGAAACTCATTTATATTAATCCTAAAAATGAGCGGGCCGACAAAGCAGCTAAAAGGTCAAACTACACACACACAAACACACACACACACACACACACACACACACACACACATATCACTACAGCCACAAAACCACTACAGGTCTGCACCACTGATGCTGTACGGGCGTTAAGGCACAGCTCAAAGGACCATGTGCTTACCTGATCATATTCGGAGGCTCCGGGATACAGGGGCCAGCCCAGGAACAGCTCAGCAATGACACAGCCCAGGGACCACATATCGATGGCCTCACAGAATGGGAGACCCAGGATGAGCTCAGGCGATCTGGACCAAAAACACAGAGATCGCCATCATGAAATCAGCCTCGGCTGATAATTCCGTGGGGGGGTGTTTGTGTTCCTAGACATTACACACCCACTATTCTAGTGTAACATGGAACCAACACTACAATGCACCAACACTACAATAATGTTCTGTTTTGCATTAAGTAAATACAGAGTACCAATGCAGTTAAACACCCGTTACTCAGTATATTACACTGTTAATTAACAGTGTAGCTACAATGTAATAGCGGTTTTGTACAGACTCGCTAAATACTGATATTACCAAAGCCTGCAGTTCAGCGCATCCTAACTAATCTCAGACACCGAAGACGGTTCATTAGGTGTTTTTGCTAAATAACAGCACTCACATGACCCAATAAAAATAAACCACTTATAAATCAATCGTGCTCCAGTTAACTGTAATGCTCATCATAGGCTTTTAATGTGTAGCAGGGTTATTACAACTGTCCACAACATGCAGCTCTACTCTAAAGCACACTCGAGTGCAACAAGTGCACACTTATTTCTAACACGCCTCAGCACGTGTCCCTCACCGGTAGTATCTGGACTGCAGGTAGCTGGGGGCCTTGGAGAAGTGGCTAGCTGAGCCGAAGTCGATGACCTTGACGCGGTACGGCTGCCTGATGGGGTCCACCAGCATGATGTTGTCGGGCTTGAGGTCGGTGTGGATCAAGCCCAGGCTCTTCAGTTTCATGAGCGCTTTGGCGACCTGCTGCAGCACGGGCCGGATGCATTTCAGCAGCAGTGGGCTGAACTTGCTGCGCTTGAGGAAGTCGTAGAGGCTCTGCCCCAGCATCTCGAACACCAGGCATATGTGCTTCTTGTGCTGGAAGCACTCGTACGCGCGCACGAAGTTGAACTCGTCGGCGTTCTCCCTGCTCAGCCGGCTCAGGATGCTCACCTGAGGAGGAGCAAAGGAGGGAAGACGGAATACGCGTTAAGCCGAAGCTACGTGGTCACAGCTTCAAAGTTTGATACTGCTGACAAATAGCCTACTTATTTTCAATAGCATCAAGCACTTTGTGTACTTCCCTTCAACCATTTACTTCTACAGGATTTGGGAGATGCAATTATGGAAGTGGTCCCTTGGAAATGAACCCATGAACTTGCTTTTGGTACTCAAACAATGCAGATTAATGCTCTTTCATAACAATAACATTTTTAATGCACATCCAAACAGGTATGGCTTACACAACTGAAGCTAAATCTTCTTTTTAGAGTAAGCTTCAAGCTGTCCGTGTGTTATCCGAACTAGTTCCTACTGAACTAGTGAAAATTAGAACTAGTGTGCCAAACAAGTATTTCTGTGCTACCCTGGCTGTATACAAATTCCACAGTGTGCGTTAGCACATCTGACACCAACAGAACATATGTTGTAAAAACTGAAACAAACAATAACAGAATCAGGGCTACAGCTGATTCTAGGCCATATCAATAGCTCATTTAAAGCAGGCACAACTTTCCCACCTCGTTCTGGCCCTGTCGAGCATAGGACGGATGACTTTTCAGGATCTTGATTGCGACTACTTCACTGGTGCCCCGCTTCCAGCACTTGGCGACCTGGCCAAAGGTTCCACGGCCCAGGGACTCCAAAACCTCGTAGCTGTTGGAGACGGAGCGGAGGATCTCGTTCTGCACCAGTTGGTACTCGCAATCGCTGCCCCTGGCCACACGCTTGGACAACCCAGGGGAGGAGAGCTCCTCCAGGATCTGTACACTGTTGCTGCTGTGTGCCTCCTCTCTCTTCCTCTTGAGGCTGCCCCGCTTCTGATAGCCGTCAGCACGCCGCGAGGTCAATGCCTCGTCTCCGCCCTGCCAGCTGGAAGAGGAGGAAGACGACGACGAAGCCTCGTCCGAGGCTCCAGAGGGGGAAAAGACCATGGCAGGTAAGCCATCGATTGAATTGAACCCCGGATCCGAGGGCCAGGGTGTCCCCGCCCGAATCCGAGGGCCAGGGCTCCCGCCCCGCGCAGGATTCTCAAATTTAACCTTCTTGGAGTGGGAGATCCCACTGAAGGAATCTGAAGGGCAAGAGAATATACCATTATGGAAAGATGAAAACAGGACTACTAACCAAATGAACAAGAGAGATTGTTTGTTCTTTGAGGCTGAATGTGATGTGCCATAATAACCATCAATTAGCTAAATTAGCTAAATCACAGAGCTTTGATTTTTTTTTAAAACATCTACTGCTGTTTTAGTTTTAATTTTGAATATTTCTGTCTGAAGCAGAGCAGAGCCCTGATCGATGCCATTGTTTTTTGGGCAGGCTTTAGCAAGTGATTGCTTTCTCTTTACACGCTTCTCAGAAAAGACAAGTTCTTTGTCTTGCGTTACTCAAAGGTGGTTCTGTGTGCTAAAACAACATCTTGACCTTTCAGCGATGCTGCCACACTGAAAAACAGAAGGCCAAGAAAAAAACAGCTTCTATTCTTAGACTCTCTGGCACTCTAAGTGCTTGCTGATACCTTGCTGACTGCAGTATTTCCTACACCTTTCCAACTGAGAGGCTCCTGAACTTGCAGCACCTCTGTCAATTAATCAATTGCATAACAAGAGTTCATCCGCTCTATAATTGAGGGAGATACCCCCTCTAATCATTAATGCTCATCATTACAAAGACCATTAGTGTAAGCTGATGAAAAATGTTTCAATGTATTTAAAAGGTAAAGAACAGAGTAGCAATGTAAAGATACCATTTATAATGCATTACATTTTAGTCTTTGACACAATCTCTTGCCCTGAAACAGTGTTTAGGGCGATTACAATGCTGTTTCAATATGTTTAAAAGGTAAAGAACAGAGTAGCAATGTAAAGATTCCATTTATAATGCATTACATTTTAGTCTAAAACACAAACTCTTGCCTTGAAACAGTGTTTAGGGCGATTGCAATGCTGTTTCAATGTGTTTAAAAGGTAAAGAACAAAGTAGCAATGTAAAGATACCATTTATAATGCATTACATTTTAGTCTAAAACAAAATCTCTTACCCTGAAACAGTGTTGTTGGGCGATTACAATGCTGTTTCAATGTGTTTAAAAGGTAAAGAACAGAGTAGCAATGTAAAGATACCATTTATAATGCATTACATTTTAGTCTTTAACACAATCTCTTGCCCTGAAACAGTGTTTAGGGCGATTACAATGCTGTTTCAATATGTTTAAAAGGTAAAGAACAGAGTAGCAATGTAAAGATACCATTTATAATGCTTTACATTTTAGTCTAAAACACAATCTCTTGCCGTAAAACAGTGTTTAGGGCGATTAAAATGCTGTTTCAATGTTTAAAAGGTAAAGAACAGAGTAGCAATGTAAAGATTCCATTTATAATGCATTACATTTTAGTCTAAAACACAATCTCTTGCCGTAAAACAGTGTTTAGGGCGATTAAAATGCTGTTTCAATGTTTAAAAGGTAAAGAACAGAGTAGCAATGTAAAGATTCCATTTATAATGCATTACATTTTAGTCTAAAACACAATCTCTTGCCCTGAAACAGTGTTTAGCGCGATTACAATGCTTTGAAACGCTGTTTCAATGTTGTTTAAAGGTAAAGAAGAGAGTTGCAATGTAAAGATTCTACTTATCATGAATTACATTTTAGTCTAAAACACAATCTGGGTTTGTGTGTATATAAATGATGTAATCTTACTGTTGTGGAACAAATTACTTCCATTTCCATTTTTTAAGGCAAAAATATTAAATGTTGGAATTTATCATTACATATTCATATGAATATGACTTTAATTTGTATACATATTTGTTGACATTAGCTATTTTGATCAGTCATTTTTGTGTCTGGTTGTTCTAGCTCATATTTAGCACGTTGTCCTTGACCATGTCCCTCTGTCCACAGGGTGGTGGTGTTGGACCGTGTTACAGACACGCTGCTGTTTTCCTGCAAGGTGCTAGTGGTCGGATTTGTAGGTGAGAAATATAGAGTGAAGTCATGTGTATATTACCCATACTACACTTCATCACATTCTGACCATGATGGCACATGGCAACACACTTTAATAGGTAACTCTGAGGGTTTTTCTACATTCCCTGTAAGGTCTGCTGGCTTTCTTCTTCTTCTCTGGGAGAATCAGGCTGCCATCTGACAATTTCCAGCTTCAGCTGCTGCATTATTACTGGTTGCCCGTTATTGTACGTATTGTAACCTCAGAAAAGCTCAAGTGGTGACACTTGCTTCTGTGTGAGAACAAAACATCAGCATATTCAGTACACTGAAGAAATGGTTCTTTCTTTTTTAGATTCCAAAATGCTTATTGACAGTGATTGTAAAGTCACTTTGTTTGTAAATAACCATGATTTACACATTTATTCTGGACAGCAGTTCCTCTCATAATACTGAAGGCCCAGCATGTATATCTACTACTGCTGTTTTTTTAGACGGTGATTGTGGGAGCTTATTTCATCGCGCAGGGCTTATTTAGTGTACAGCATGTGTGTGGACACCCTTTTCCTATGCTTCTGTAAGCTACACACACACACACACACACACACACACACACACACACACACACACACACACACACACACACTCTCTCTCTCTCTCTCTCTCTCTCTCTTCATTCCAGCAGTTCATAATGACATTGGGCACACACAGTCGAAAGCTTGTATGGTCTCGTCCCTTTACTTCAGGGAGAATAGAATTATAAAAAACATTATTAGCTCACATTTCACTCTCAAGCTACTACACATATGCCAATCATGAGGACTATATTGGTTTTATTTCCACTATGATGTTTCTGTCTCCTCTAGTGGAGGATCTGGAGCGTAACGACGGCACCGTGCAGAGACCATACCTCCGATTTACTCCTCCACATCAGCTGACTTTAAAAAAACATTTAAAGCTCTACACATCATGGATCACAGAATGTCTGTTATTAACGCTATACAAGAACTATACTAAAGCCATAGATCTAGACTAAGACTATAAAGTCATTTCACTTAGCTAAATAACTTTAATACATAATTTAAATCATGCAATGTGTAATAATATTTCTTGTTTTTGTTCAGGAGATGTGCAGACATTATCTGCTGTATTATTTTTGTGGCTGCCATTGTCACCTATATTCTTATTCGCTCCCTGGGTAAGAAACATTTCCAACTACACTTTCATGGGGAAAAAAAATCATTATAATTGTGGGCTCAAGCGGAAGGTCTTTTACCCATGTATGGCTTGTGAGATATCCTTCTAACGGAGGTTCTAACACAGCGTGGCTGCTTGGAGACTCTCGTCATGTCGTGTTGCCCCAGAACTCCACTGGGATGTTTTGTGGAGCTGGAGTCAATGTGTAAGTCCCTCACATACTGGATTAGTATTTATATCTTCACAGGAATACCAAAACAGCACACCCAGTATGTAAGGAACACCGTCAGTATTCTTTCGAATGGACTTTAGTGAGTCGGACTAGGGTTACAATGGAGCTGTGCAGGTGCAAATTATGTGGAAACATAAAACATCAACAAGACAAGATGGGTTAGACTTTAGCTTTAAGATTTTCATGATTGGCACTGCACAGCAACAAGTGGAACCAATCAAATCACTTGTGTTTAATGATTGTCTCTAAACCAAGGGGTCCAAACTCAGGTCTAGGAGTGTCACAACACTGCAGAGTTTATTGGTTACCCCAGTCAAATTCACCCTCGAAGAAAGAACACTTAGCTGGGTAGTGGTGTGACTCTCCAGCACTGAATCCTGATACACATACTCAAAAAATTGAATAAAAATTGTTTATTTAATTGGTTAATATTCATGTGTCAAGCTGCATTTGTTTCCTGCATCCTCTCGTGTTTCAGTGACAAACCAAACGTCCTCTACTTTGACCTTCTGAAGTGTGCCAGAGCAACGACAGAAATGGACGCCACTCTAGAGGGTCTCCAGTGTCCAACCACTCAAGTGAGATTTCCACACAAATGTCCTGTTGACATTGTACAGAAACCAAACACGTATGTCAGTAGCCTTTTAGAAATATGCACATGAGACTCATTTATTACAAAACAGTTTAGCATGTAGTATGTGAATGCCAGTTTGTAATTCTGGGGGCTTGGGTCTCTTTTCGCTGCTTGGTTTGGGAGCCTTTTGCTGTATCATGCAATGAACAATGTGTAAATAGTGTAGATAGAAATATAAAAAGCAACACTGTGTTTAGCTACTCAAATAAGATCTCCTTCACTCTGTGTGTTTGTGCGTTGGTTTGCAGGTCTGTGTTAAAAAATGCCCTTCAGAGTTCTGGAAGTTGCCCCCAGAGGCGTATGCCCCAAATGCCCTGCCTAAAGACTTCTATCAGCAGCAGTATTGTGACCCTAGACTTGACCTCGCCCAAACCACATTGGTAAAACCTCACACTGCAAATAAGCAATGTAACCAGCTTCATCTCTGAGAAATAAACCCTCACCTCACTCTTGACAGAACAGAATTTGTCGTATCAAAAGTCTTTGCAATATGCAACTCTTTGTACATGTAATTCATGCATTGGCTTAGCCACTCACGCATACATAGCATTTGTGCATACATAGCATTCTGCATGTTAATGACATTTTCACATGCATTTCCACTACAGAGTGTCCAAGACATCCTCAATCAAGAGCTTTGTCCATATTTCTACACCCCAAGTAAACCAGGTACAGACAGCAGGATTACACAACTACCTGTCTATTTGTCCATTCTGTTTTGTAACAGTTTGACTATGCTATGTACCAAAACATAACCAAACCACCAGGAAAGTACTTACACCTGCAGTGATAAGTCAGCAGGTTTAATTGTTAGTCATATTATTTTCTGTCTCTCCCTCCACCCAGAACTAGGGAGATGTCTGCCTAGCTTTGACTGGCAGGACGTTCCTCCAGACTTCTCTCTCCCTGGATTCGCTTCCGTTTATGAAACAGTCGAGCACATAAAGGGATATATTGAGTAATCCTTCACACACACTCACACACACATTTCACTCTCAAGCTACTACACATATGCCAATCATCAGGACTATATTGTTTTTATTTCCACTGTGATGTTTCTGTCTCCTCTAGTGGAGGGTCTGGAGCGTAACGACGGCACCGTGCAGAGACCATACCACATGCCCAGGTCTCTGTGGCAAATCCTCCACAAGAGAGACAGCTTTCTCCCTTAATGAATAAACCATCCAGCATATATTTGAGTCTTTTTTCTGTTGTTGTAACTGTAAAACTGTTCTCAACAGCATTTCGACCACTGTTTTGTTCAAAAGACATCTGACGGGGCAGCCTCTGGACTGATCCAGTTTTGACCGAACGGCAGACACACACTGGATGTTCTGGCAAACATTTACATATCTGGCTGGACCTTAACCATGTTGCTCTGTTTATTTGATACGCCTCTCTTTCCATATACCGCACTGCTTATTGTGTAGGAGTAGGCTTGTTCCTAAATGTGGAGTATATGAGAGGCTTAAGGGGAAGTTGATATATTTAATTGAGTTTTAGTTCTTTGCCAACTGCTCTCATTATGTGTGAAAGATCACATTTCATGGGATGCTACAATATATTTTTTTAATTCATGAGTGTAATAATGTCACGATTGGCCACCCTCCTGGACTCCCTGTTTCCGTGGTTTCACGTCTTGCGCTGCAGGCCGCTCCCCCCTGCAGCGTTGGTCAAGACGGGTAGACGCTTACCTGGGATCTCGTCATTATCAAAATAAACGTGAGCCTGCTTCTTCCGGGAACGATGAGATGCCCGTGTACAGGCAGCCACGACCAAGGCACACAGCAGGGTTTAAATACATGACCTAGAAACGAGGGACAGGTGTACGCAATCAGTGTGAGGACAAAATGAAACCGTGGAACGGAACTAAACACAAGACATGGAAAACACGGAACATGGAAGGGACTGATCGTGACAATCAGCATAGATTATTTAACACAAAGATTCAGAACTGCTGGTGCTGTGTATTTAATCATCTAATATAGACACCAGTACCTCCACTAAAGCCTGCCATAATGATATCAACATCAAATGCAAAAAAAGTAATTTTGTTTCCAATAGTGAATCTAACACCAAAAAAAATGCCAAACAAATAAAACGTGATGATGGACATGCGCCTCTTTAAAGGATTTTCTCAATAAATATATGTAGAATTTATGACTATAACAGAAAACAGCAAAGAGAAAAATGCAAGAATGCATATGGCAAAGGACGTATGGCAAGTATGGCAAATTCCTCCTAAATGTCTATTTGGTTCCATCAATGCAATATTTGAAGCTCTATGAAATAAACAAACCAAATTGTTATCAGAACACTCCACTATATTCATGAAAAACACTTTCTCATGTACTCATGGTATAACTCATTTTTACTGTAGGAATTTGGAATAATAGGATGGCAAAATCCTGTTCATGCCTATTCTGTTCCATATATGCAATAGTTGAAGCACTATAAAATACACAATTCATATTGTTATCAAATCCTTCCAATATATTCTTGAAATACACTTTCTTGTGTATCCATACTATTACGTTCCAATGTTTTTACTTTAATTTGGAGTAAAAGGATGGCAAAATCCTCATAAACATGTATTCGTTCCACTATATAATCAGTTTTTGAAACTCTAGAAAACAAACTAGTCAAATTGTTATCAGATCCCTCCACAATATTCATGAAATCCACTTTCTCATGTACCCATGGTATGACTTTCAAGTGTTTTACTGTAGGAAGCTTGAGTAATAGGATGGCAAAATCCTCTTAAACATCTGTTCAGTTCAACATATATCACTACTCGAAGATCTATAAAATACACAATTCAAATTGTTATAAAATCACTCCACTACGTACTTGAAATAAACTTCCTCCTGTACCCATGATATGACTTTCAGTCATTTTTACTGCAGGAATTTGGAATAATGGAGTAGCAAAATTCTGTCGAATGTCTATTCAGTTCCATATATGTAATAATTGAAGCTCTATAAATAAATCAAATCAAATTGTTATCAGATCACTCCACTAAATTCTTGATATACACTATCTTATGTACCTGTGGTATGACTTTCAGTCATTTTTACAGTAGGAATTTAGAGTAATAGGATGGCAATATCCTGTGAAATGTCTATTCAGTTCACTATATATCACTACATGAAGCTGAGTGAAATGCACAAATCAAATTGTTATCAAATCACTTCATTAAATTCTTGAAATACAGTTTCTCTTGTACTCATGAATGACTTTCAGTCATTTTTACTGTAGGAATTTGGAGTAATAGGATGGCAAAAGCCTGTTAAATATCTATTTGGTTCACTACATATCACTTTTCCTTGTACCCATAATATAATGTTGAATATATTTACTGTAAAAATTTAAAGTATTGGGATGGCAAACTCATGTAAATTGCCTGTTTGGTTATATACATGCAACTTTAGAAAGTCTTTAAAATAAACAAATCAAATTGTTATCACATATCACTACTATACTCCTGAACTACTATACTATACTACTATTCTCATAGTCAGTGTAGACGTAGTTTAGGTAGGGGACGGGAGACGTTGTCACTTAGCCTCACAGGTTACATCTTGGCGATAAGCCTAAGGTTACATTATTATGTAAAGATTATTTTATTATTTGTGTAGCTTTTTTTGTACGTTAAAAGCACAGTAACCACGGACAGTTTAATCGTATAGGCCTAAATATTCGATACAGGACATGGAAAATTGAGCGCGAGCATCCCACAGCATGGAAAGCAGGTGCTCGTGACCAAGCTGCCTTTGTTGATGAGCTAAGAACGAGAACGTGCTGTGACTTCCAACGTCACAATGTGTCAATAACCTGGAATGATGCGTCATAAGAATAGATTATCGAATGCAAGATTATTTTTTACTGAAACATTACACATTGCGGACTCTGTGTGATGGCGCTTATTGAAAGTGCAAGGGAGTGTACTGTAGTCAGCATGCCAGATTATTGCGGTGAGTTTTGTTGTTGTTGTTTTTTCCAGATATAGCCATATGCCAAAGATTTTATGAGAACCCATACGTCAAATACAATGGTTAAAAAAGAAAAAAAATGTACAAAACTAGCTTGTACATTTCATGTTAAAATAATAAATGTTCTTACGTACTTGGTAGGTCTACCTTATATTAAAAACATTTATATAGTGTACGATCTGTAACTGTGTATCAGATCGAAAGCGTATGTGTGCAGAAGGTGTCATAAAAAAAAAAGAAAAGTGTTGTAACGGCCCTAGTGTCGCTGGACAAGGAGCAGGACGGACAGACGTGTATTAACACACGATAAAGACACCGGCGCTCATATGCAACATAAACAGTGAACATAAAACACGAATACAGATAACGAACTATGTGAACACGAACATGGGCATTGACCGACTAAGATGCACACTCCCACAGCGGTTTAAACACACAGACGTTACAAGACTAAACCATGTGCAGTTGCGCGTTAATTACACAGGCGTGGTTACAAACAACACTATGAACTCCCACTGCACGCGGCGGGCCGTACCACATGGCTAGTGTGAAGGGGAGCGTTCCATGACAACTGTATATAAAATGTGTTAGACAAAATATAGCGTACCGGTCAAAGGTTCAGACACGCGTGACTGAATATATGTTTTTCATAGGTTTAAATTCATTCTAATGTAATGGTATATACTTAGAATTTATAGAATATATATATTCTTCATTTCTGTCTTCTCAGGGGAACCTCCTCCGTATGAGCCCATTTTCAGGCGACCAGTTAACAAGAGGCGAGTCCGGCAATCTCTCAGTGCTTCTCCGATTTACTCCTCCACATCAGCTGACTTTAAAAAACCATTTAAAGCTCTACACATCATGGATCACAGAATGTCTGTTATTAACGCTATACAAGAACTATACTAAGGCCATAGATCTAGACTAAGACTATAAAGTTATTTCACTTAGCTAAATAACTTTAATACATAATTTAAATCATGCAATGTGTAATAATATTTCTTGTTTTTGTTCAGGAGATGTGCAGACATTATCTGCTGTATTATTTTTGTGGCTGCCATTGTCACCTATATTCTTATTCGCTCCCTGGGTAAGAAACATTTCCAACTACACTTTCATGGGGGAAAAAAAATCATTATTATTGTGGGCTCAAGCGGAAGGTCTTTTACCCATGTATGGCTTGTGAGATATCCTTCTAACGGAGGTTCTAACACAGCGTGGCTGCTTGGAGACTCTCGTCATGTCGTGTTGCCCCAGAACTCCACTGGGATGTTTTGTGGAGCTGGAGTCAATGTGTAAGTCCCTCACATACTGGATAAGTATTTATATCTTCACAGGAATACCAAAACAGCACACCCAGTATGTAAGGAACACCGTCAGTATTCTTTCGAATGGACTTTAGTGAGTCGGACTAGGGTTACAATGGAGCTGTGCAGGTGCAAATCATGTGGAAACATGAAACATCAACAAGACAAGATGGGTTAGACTTTAGCTTTAAGATTTTCATGATTGGCACTGCACAGCAACAAGTGGAACCAATCAAATCACTTGTGTTTAATGATTGTCTCTAAACCAAGGGGTCCAAACTCAGGTCTAGGAGTGTCACAACACTGCAGAGTTTATTGGTTACCCCAGTCCAATTCACCCTCGAAGAAAGAACACTTAGCTGGGTAGTGGTGTGACTCTCCAGCACTGAATCCTGATACACATACTCAAAAAATTGAATAAAAATTGTTTATTTAATTGGCTAATATTCATGTGTCAAGCTGCATTTGTTTCCTGCATCCTCTCGTGTTTCAGTGACAAACCAAACGTCCTCTACTTTGACCTTCTGAAGTGTGCCAGAGCAACGACAGAAATGGACGCCATTCTAGAGGGTCTCCAGTGTCCAACCACTCAAGTGAGATTTCCACACAAATGTCCTGTTGACATTGTACAGAAACCAAACACGTATGTCAGTAGCCTTTTAGAAATATGCACATGAGACTCATTTATTACAAAACAGTTTAGCATGTAGTATGTGAATGCCAGTTTGTAAGTCTGGGGGCTTGGGTCTCCTTTTGCTGCTTGGTTTGGGAGCCTTTTGCTCTATCATGCAATGAACAATGTGTAAATAGTGTAGATAGAAATATAAAAAGCAACACTGTGTTTAGCTACTCAAATAAGATCTCCTTCACTCTGTGTGTTTGTGCGTTGGTTTGCAGGTCTGTGTTAAAAAATGCCCTTCAGAGTTCTGGAAGTTGCCCCCAGAGGCGTATGCCCCAAATGCCCTGCCTAAAGACTTCTTTCAGCAGCAGTATTGTGACCCTAGACTTGACCTCGCCCAAACCACATTGGTAAAACCTCACACTGCAAATAAGCAATGTAACCAGCTTCATCTCTGAGAAATAAACCCTCACCTCACTCTTGACAGAACAGAATTTGTCGTATCAAAAGTCTTTGCAATATGCAACTCTTTGTACATGTAATTCATGCATTGGCTTAGCCACTCACGCATACACAGCATTTGTGCATACATAGCATTCTGCATGTTAATGAGATTTTCACATGCATTTCCACTACAGAGTGTCCAAGACATCCTCAATCAAGAGCTTTGTCCATATTTCTACACGCCAAGTAAACCAGGTAAAGACAGCAGGATTACACAACTACCTGTTAATTTGTCCATTCTGTTTTGTAACAGTTTGACTATGCTATGTACCAAAACATAACCAAACCACCAGGAAAGTACTTATACCTGCAGTGATAAGTCAGCAGGTTTAATTGTTAGTCATATTATTTTCTGTCTCTCCCTCCACCCAGAACTAGGGAGATGTCTGCCTAGCTTTGACTGGCAGGACGTTCCTCCAGACTTCTCTCTCCCTGGATTCGCTTCCGTTAATGAAACAGTCGAGCACATAAAGGGATATATGGAGTAATCCTTCACACACACTCACACACACATTTCACTCTCAAGCTACTACACATATGCCAATCATCAGGACTATATTGTTTTTATTTCCACTGTGATGTTTCTGTCTCCTCTAGTGGAGGGTCTGGAGCGTAATGACGGCACCGTGCAGAGACCATACCACATGCCCAGGTCTCTGTGGCAAATCCTCCACAAGAGAGACAGCTTTCTCCCTTAATGAATAAACCATCCAGCATATATTTGAGTCTTTTTTCTGTTGTTGTAACTGTAAAACTGTTCTCAACAGCATTTCGACCACTGTTTTGTTCAAAAGAGATCTGACGGGGCGGCCTCTGGACTGATCCAGTTTTGACCGAACGGCAGACACACACTGGATGTTCTGGCAAACATTTACATATCTGGCTGGACCTTAACCATGTTGCTCTGTTTATTTGATACGCCTACTCTTTTCATATACCGCACTGCTTATTGTGTAGGAGTAGGCTTGCTCCTAAATGTGGAGTATATGAGAGGCTTAAGGGGAAGTTGATATATTTAATTGAGTTTTAGTTCTTTGCCAACCTCTCTCATTATGTGTGAAAGATCACATTTCATGGGATGCTACAATATATTTTTTTTAATTCCTGAGTGTAATAATGTCAAGATTGGCCACCCTCCTGGACTCCCTCTTTCCGTGGTTTCACG
Organism: Electrophorus electricus; assembly: GCF_041902795.1. NCBI lineage: Eukaryota > Metazoa > Chordata > Actinopteri > Gymnotiformes > Gymnotidae > Electrophorus > Electrophorus electricus. The sequence goes on along the minus strand of NW_027658693.1, from coordinate 110,974 downwards.
GCTTGCGCTGCAGGCCGCTCCCCCCTGCAGCGTTGGTCAAGACGGGTAGACGCTTACCTGGGATCTCGTCGTTATCAAAATAAACGTGAGCCTGCTTCTTCCAGGAACGACGAGATGCCCGTGTACAGGCGGCCACGACCAAGGCACACAGCAGGGTTTAAATACATGAACTAGAAACGAGGGACAGGTGTACGCAATCAGTGTGAGGACAAAATGAAACCGTGGAACGGAACAAAACACAAGACATGGAAAACACGGAACATGGAAGGGACTGATCGTGACAATCAGCATAGATTATTTAACACAAAGATTCAGAACTGCTGGTGCTGTGTATTTAATCATCTAATATAGACACCAGTACCTCCACTAAAGCCTGCCATAATGATATCAACATCAAATGCAAAAAAAGTAATTTTGTTTCCAATAGTAAAACCAAAAAAAAAAAGCCAAACAAATAAAACGTGATGATGGACATGCGCCTCTTTAAAGGATTTTCTCAATAAATATATGTAGAATTTATGACTATAACAGAATACAGCAAAGAGAAAAATGCAAGAATGCATATGGCGAAGGACGTATGGCAAGTATGGCAAATTCCTCCTAAATGTCTATATGGTTCCATCAATGCAATATTTGAAGCTCTATGAAATAAACAAACCAAATTGTTATCAGAACACTCCACTATATTCATGAAAAACACTTTCTCATGTACTCATGGTATAACTCATTTTTACTGTAGGAATTTGGAATAATAGGATGGCAAAATCCTGTTCATGCCTATTCTGTTCCATATATGCAATAGTTGAAGCACTATAAAATACACAATTCATATTGTTATCAAATCCTTCCAATATATTCTTGAAATACACTTTCTTGTGTATCCATACTATTACGTTCCAATGTTTTTACTTTAATTTGGAGTAAAAGGATGGCAAAATCCTCATAAACATGTATTCGTTCCACTATATAATCAGTTTTTGAAACTCTAGAAAACAAACTAGTCAAATTGTTATCAGATCCCTCCACAATATTCATGAAATCCACTTTCTCATGTACCCATGGTATGACTTTCAAGTGTTTTACTGTAGGAAGCTTGAGTAATAGGATGGCAAAATCCTCTTAAACATCTGTTCAGTTCAACATATATCACTACTCGAAGATCTATAAAATACACAATTCAAATTGTTATAAAATCACTCCACTACGTACTTGAAATAAACTTCCTCCTGTACCCATGATATGACTTTCAGTCATTTTTACTGCAGGAATTTGGAATAATGGAGTAGCAAAATTCTGTCGAATGTCTATTCAGTTCCATATATGTAATAATTGAAGCTCTATAAATAAATCAAATCAAATTGTTATCAGATCACTCCACTAAATTCTTGATATACACTATCTTATGTACCAGTGGTATGACTTTCAGTCATTTTTACAGTAGGAATTTAGAGTAATAGGATGGCAATATCCTGTGAAATGTCTATTCAGTTCACTATATATCACTACATGAAGCTGAGTGAAATGCACAAATCAAATTGTTATCAAATCACTTCATTAAATTCTTGAAATACAGTTTCTCTTGTACTCATGAATGACTTTCAGTCATTTTTACTGTAGGAATTTGGAGTAATAGGATGGCAAAAGCCTGTTAAATATCTATTTGGTTCACTACATATCACTTTTCCTTGTACCCATAATATAATGTTGAATATATTTACTGTAAAAATTTAAAGTATTGGGATGGCAAACTCATGTAAATTGCCTGTTTGGTTATATACATGCAACTTTAGAAAGTCTTTAAAATAAACAAATCAAATTGTTATCACATATCACTACTATACTCTTGAACTACTATACTATACTACTATTCTCATAGTCAGTGTAGACGTAGTTTAGGTAGGGGACGGGAGACGTTGTCACTTAGCCTCACAGGTTACATCTTGGCGATAAGCCTAAGGTTACATTATTATGTAAAGATTATTTTATTATTTGTGTAGCTTTTTTTGTACGTTAAAAGCACAGTAACCACGGACAGTTTAATCGTATAGGCCTAAATATTCGATACAGGACATGGAAAATTGAGCGCGAGCATCCCATAGCATGGAAAGCAGGTGCTCGTGACCAAGCTGCCTTTGTTGAAGAGCTAAGAACGAGAACGTGCTGTGACTTCCAACGTCACAATGTGTCAATAACCTGGAATGATGCGTCATAAGAATAGATTATCGAATGCAAGATTATTTTTTACTGAAACATTACACATTGCGGACTCTGTGTGATGGCGCTTATCGAAAGTGCAAGGGAGTGTACTGTAGTCAGCATGCCAGATTATTGCGGTGAGTTTTGTTGTTGTTGTTTTTTCCAGATATAGCCATATGCCAAAGATTTTATGAGAACCCATACGTCAAATACAATGGTTAAAAAAGAAAAAAAATGTACAAAACTAGCTTGTACATTTCATGTTAAAATAATAAATGTTCTTACGTACTTGGTAGGTCTACCTTATATTAAAAACATTTATATAGTGTACGATCTGTAACTGTGTATCAGATCGAAAGCGTATGTGTGCAGAAGGTGTCATAAAAAAAAAAGAAAAGTGTTGTAACGGCCCTAGTGTCGCTGGACAAGGAGCAGGACGGACAGACGTGTATTAACACACGATAAAGACACCGGCGCTCATATGCAACATAAACAGTGAACATAAAACACGAATACAGATAACGAACTATGTGAACACGAACATGGGCATTGACCGACTAAGATGCACACTCCCACAGCGGTTTAAACACACAGACGTTACAAGACTAAACCATGTGCAGTTGCGCGTTAATTACTCAGGCGTGGTTACAAACAAGACTATGAACTCCCACTGCACGCGGCGGGCCGTACCACATGGCTAGTGTGAAGGGGAGCGTTCCATGACAACTGTATATAAAATGTGTTAGACAAAATATAGCGTACCGGTCAAAGGTTCAGACACGCGTGACTGAATATATGTTTTTCATAGGTTTAAATTCATTCTAATGTAATGGTATATACTTAGAATTTATAGAATATATATATTCTTCATTTCTATCTTCTCAGGGGAACCTCCTCCGTATGAGCCCATTTTCAGGCGACCAGTTAACAAGAGGCGAGTCCGGCAATCTCTCAGTGCTTCTCCGATTTACTCCTCCACATCAGCTGACTTTAAAAAACCATTTAAAGCTCTACACATCATGGATCACAGAATGTCTGTTATTAACGCTATACAAGAACTATACTAAGGCCATAGATCTAGACTAAGACTATAAAGTTATTTCACTTAGCTAAATAACTTTAATACATAATTTAAATCATGCAATGTGTAATAATATTTCTTGTTTTTGTTCAGGAGATGTGCAGACATTATCTGCTGTATTATTTTTGTGGCTGCCATTGTCACCTATATTCTTATTCGCTCCCTGGGTAAGAAACATTTCCAACTACACTTTCATGGGGGAAAAAAAATCATTATTATTGTGGGCTCAAGCGGAAGGTCTTTTACCCATGTATGGCTTGTGAGATATCCTTCTAACGGAGGTTCTAACACAGCGTGGCTGCTTGGAGACTCTCGTCATGTCGTGTTGCCCCAGAACTCCACTGGGATGTTTTGTGGAGCTGGAGTCAATGTGTAAGTCCCTCACATACTGGATAAGTATTTATATCTTCACAGGAATACCAAAACAGCACACCCAGTATGTAAGGAACACCGTCAGTATTCTTTCGAATGGACTTTAGTGAGTCGGACTAGGGTTACAATGGAGCTGTGCAGGTGCAAATCATGTGGAAACATGAAACATCAACAAGACAAGATGGGTTAGACTTTAGCTTTAAGATTTTCATGATTGGCACTGCACAGCAACAAGTGGAACCAATCAAATCACTTGTGTTTAATGATTGTCTCTAAACCAAGGGGTCCAAACTCAGGTCTAGGAGTGTCACAACACTGCAGAGTTTATTGGTTACCCCAGTCCAATTCACCCTCGAAGAAAGAACACTTAGCTGGGTAGTGGTGTGACTCTCCAGCACTGAATCCTGATACACATACTCAAAAAATTGAATAAAAATTGTTTATTTAATTGGCTAATATTCATGTGTCAAGCTGCATTTGTTTCCTGCATCCTCTCGTGTTTCAGTGACAAACCAAACGTCCTCTACTTTGACCTTCTGAAGTGTGCCAGAGCAACGACAGAAATGGACGCCATTCTAGAGGGTCTCCAGTGTCCAACCACTCAAGTGAGATTTCCACACAAATGTCCTGTTGACATTGTACAGAAACCAAACACGCATGTCAGTAGCCTTTTAGAAATATGCACATGAGACTCATTTATTACAAAACAGTTTAGCATGTAGTATGTGAATGCCAGTTTGTAAGTCTGGGGGCTTGGGTCTCCTTTTGCTGCTTGGTTTGGGAGCCTTTTGCTCTATCATGCAATGAACAATGTGTAAATAGTGTAGATAGAAATATAAAAAGCAACACTGTGTTTAGCTACTCAAATAAGATCTCCTTCACTCTGTGTGTTTGTGCGTTGGTTTGCAGGTCTGTGTTAAAAAATGCCCTTCAGAGTTCTGGAAGTTGCCCCCAGAGGCGTATGCCCCAAATGCCCTGCCTAAAGACTTCTTTCAGCAGCAGTATTGTGACCCTAGACTTGACCTCGCCCAAACCACATTGGTAAAACCTCACACTGCAAATAAGCAATGTAACCAGCTTCATCTCTGAGAAATAAACCCTCACCTCACTCTTGACAGAACAGAATTTGTCGTATCAAAAGTCTTTGCAATATGCAACTCTTTGTACATGTAATTCATGCATTGGCTTAGCCACTCACGCATACATAGCATTTGTGCATACATAGCATTCTGCATGTTAATGAGATTTTCACATGCATTTCCACTACAGAGTGTCCAAGACATCCTCAATCAAGAGCTTTGTCCATATTTCTACACGCCAAGTAAACCAGGTAAAGACAGCAGGATTACACAACTACCTGTTAATTTGTCCATTCTGTTTTGTAACAGTTTGACTATGCTATGTACCAAAACATAACCAAACCACCAGGAAAGTACTTATACCTGCAGTGATAAGTCAGCAGGTTTAATTGTTAGTCATATTATTTTCTGTCTCTCCCTCCACCCAGAACTAGGGAGATGTCTGCCTAGCTTTGACTGGCAGGACGTTCCTCCAGACTTCTCTCTCCCTGGATTCGCTTCCGTTAATGAAACAGTCGAGCACATAAAGGGATATATGGAGTAATCCTTCACACACACTCACACACACATTTCACTCTCAAGCTACTACACATATGCCAATCATCAGGACTATATTGTTTTTATTTCCACTGTGATGTTTCTGTCTCCTCTAGTGGAGGGTCTGGAGCGTAATGACGGCACCGTGCAGAGACCATACCACATGCCCAGGTCTCTGTGGCAAATCCTCCACAAGAGAGACAGCTTTCTCCCTTAATGAATAAACCATCCAGCATATATTTGAGTCTTTTTTCTGTTGTTGTAACTGTAAAACTGTTCTCAACAGCATTTCGACCACTGTTTTGTTCAAAAGAGATCTGACGGGGCGGCCTCTGGACTGATCCAGTTTTGACCGAACGGCAGACACACACTGGATGTTCTGGCAAACATTTACATATCTGGCTGGACCTTAACCATGTTGCTCTGTTTATTTGATACGCCTACTCTTTTCATATACCGCACTGCTTATTGTGTAGGAGTAGGCTTGCTCCTAAATGTGGAGTATATGAGAGGCTTAAGGGGAAGTTGATATATTTAATTGAGTTTTAGTTCTTTGCCAACCTCTCTCATTATGTGTGAAAGATCACATTTCATGGGATGCTACAAAATATATAGTTTTTAATTCCTGAGTGTAATAATGTCAAGATTGGCCACCCTCCTGGACTCCCTCTTTCCGTGGTTTCACGTCTTGCGCTGCAGGCCGCTCCCCCCTGCAGCGTTGGTCAAGACGGGTAGACGCTTACCTGGGATCTCGTCGTTATCAAAATAAACGTGAGCCTGCTTCTTCCGGGAACGACGAGATGCCCGTGTACAGGCAGCCACGACCAAGGCACACAGCAGGGTTTAAATACATGAACTAGAAACGAGGGACAGGTGTACGCAATCAGTGTGAGGACAAAATGAAACCGTGGAACGGAACAAAACACAAGACATGGAAAACATGGAACATGGAAGGGACTGATCGTGACAATCAGCATAGATTATTTAACACAAAGATTCAGAACTGCTGGTGCTGTGTATTTAATCATCTAATATAGACACCAGTACCTCCACTAAAGCCTGCCATAATGATATCAACATCAAATGCAAAAAAAGTAATTTTGTTTCCAATAGTAAAACCAAAAAAAAAAGCCAAACAAATAAAACGTGATGATGGACATGCGCCTCTTTAAAGGATTTTCTCAATAAATATATGTAGAATTTATGACTATAACAGAAAACAGCAAAGAGAAAAATGCAAGAATGCATATGGCGAAGGACGTATGGCAAGTATGGCAAATTCCTCCTAAATGTCTATATGGTTCCATCAATGCAATATTTGAAGCTCTATGAAATAAACAAACCAAATTGTTATCAGAACACTCCACTATATTCATGAAAAACACTTTCTCATGTACTCATGGTATAACTCATTTTTACTGTAGGAATTTGGAATAATAGGATGGCAAAATCCTGTTCATGCCTATTCTGTTCCATATATGCAATAGTTGAAGCACTATAAAATACACAATTCATATTGTTATCAAATCCTTCCAATATATTCTTGAAATACACTTTCTTGTGTATCCATACTATTACGTTCCAATGTTTTTACTTTAATTTGGAGTAAAAGGATGGCAAAATCCTCATAAACATGTATTCGTTCCACTATATAATCAGTTTTTGAAACTCTAGAAAACAAACTAGTCAAATTGTTATCAGATCCCTCCACAATATTCATGAAATCCACTTTCTCATGTACCCATGGTATGACTTTCAAGTGTTTTACTGTAGGAAGCTTGAGTAATAGGATGGCAAAATCCTCTTAAACATCTGTTCAGTTCAACATATATCACTACTCGAAGATCTATAAAATACACAATTCAAATTGTTATAAAATCACTCCACTACGTACTTGAAATAAACTTCCTCCTGTACCCATGATATGACTTTCAGTCATTTTTACTGCAGGAATTTGGAATAATGGAGTAGCAAAATTCTGTCGAATGTCTATTCAGTTCCATATATGTAATAATTGAAGCTCTATAAATAAATCAAATCAAATTGTTATCAGATCACTCCACTAAATTCTTGATATACACTATCTTATGTACCTGTGGTATGACTTTCAGTCATTTTTACAGTAGGAATTTAGAGTAATAGGATGGCAATATCCTGTGAAATGTCTATTCAGTTCACTATATATCACTACATGAAGCTGAGTGAAATGCACAAATCAAATTGTTATCAAATCACTTCATTAAATTCTTGAAATACAGTTTCTCTTGTACTCATGAATGACTTTCAGTCATTTTTACTGTAGGAATTTGGAGTAATAGGATGGCAAAAGCCTGTTAAATATCTATTTGGTTCACTACATATCACTTTTCCTTGTACCCATAATATAATGTTGAATATATTTACTGTAAAAATTTAAAGTATTGGGATGGCAAACTCATGTAAATTGCCTGTTTGGTTATATACATGCAACTTTAGAAAGTCTTTAAAATAAACAAATCAAATTGTTATCACATATCACTACTATACTCTTGAACTACTATACTATACTACTATTCTCATAGTCAGTGTAGACGTAGTTTAGGTAGGGGACGGGAGACGTTGTCACTTAGCCTCACAGGTTACATCTTGGCGATAAGCCTAAGGTTACATTATTATGTAAAGATTATTTTATTATTTGTGTAGCTTTTTTTGTACGTTAAAAGCACAGTAACCACGGACAGTTTAATCGTATAGGCCTAAATATTCGATACAGGACATGGAAAATTGAGCGCGAGCATCCCATAGCATGGAAAGCAGGTGCTCGTGACCAAGCTGCCTTTGTTGATGAGCTAAGAACGAGAACGTGCTGTGACTTCCAACATCACAATGTGTCAATAACCTGGAATGATGCGTCATAAGAATAGATTATCGAATGCAAGATTATTTTTTACTGAAACATTACACATTGCGGACTCTGTGTGATGGCGCTTATCGAAAGTGCAAGGGAGTGTACTGTAGTCAGCATGCCAGATTATTGCGGTGAGTTTTGTTGTTGTTGTTTTTTCCAGATATAGCCATATGCCAAAGATTTTATGAGAACCCATACGTCAAATACAATGGTTAAAAAAGAAAAAAAATGTACAAAACTAGCTTGTACATTTCATGTTAAAATAATAAATGTTCTTACGTACTTGGTAGGTCTACCTTATATTAAAAACATTTATATAGTGTACGATCTGTAACTGTGTATCAGATCGAAAGCGTATGTGTGCAGAAGGTGTCATAAAAAAAAAAGAAAAGTGTTGTAACGGCCCTAGTGTCGCTGGACAAGGAGCAGGACGGACAGACGTGTATTAACACACGATAAAGACACCGGCGCTCATATGCAACATAAACAGTGAACATAAAACACGAATACAGATAACGAACTATGTGAACACGAACATGGGCATTGACCGACTAAGATGCACACTCCCACAGCGGTTTAAACACACAGACGTTACAAGACTAAACCATGTGCAGTTGCGCGTTAATTACACAGGCGTGGTTACAAACAAGACTATGAACTCCCACTGCACGCGGCGGGCCGTACCACATGGCTAGTGTGAAGGGGAGCGTTCCTTGACAACTGTATATAAAATGTGTTAGACAAAATATAGCGTACCGGTCAAAGGTTCAGACACGCGTGACTGAATATATGTTTTTCAAAGGTTTAAATTCATTCTAATGTAATGGTATATACTTAGAATTTATAGAATATATATATTCTTCAATTCTATCTTCTCAGGGGAACCTCCTCCGTATGAGCCCATTTTCAGGCGACCAGTTAACAAGAGGCGAGTCCGGCAATCTCTCAGTGCTTCTCCGATTTACTCCTCCACATCAGCTGACTTTAAAAAACCATTTAAAGCTCTACACATCATGGATCACAGAATGTCTGTTATTAACGCTATACAAGAACTATACTAAGGCCATAGATCTAGACTAAGACTATAAAGTTATTTCACTTAGCTAAATAACTTTAATACATAATTTAAATCATGCAATGTGTAATAATATTTCTTGTTTTTGTTCAGGAGATGTGCAGACATTATCTGCTGTATTATTTTTGTGGCTGCCATTGTCACCTATATTCTTATTCGCTCCCTGGGTAAGAAACATTTCCAACTACACTTTCATGGGGGAAAAAAAATCATTATTATTGTGGGCTCAAGCGGAAGGTCTTTTACCCATGTATGGCTTGTGAGATATCCTTCTAACGGAGGTTCTAACACAGCGTGGCTGCTTGGAGACTCTCGTCATGTCGTGTTGCCCCAGAACTCCACTGGGATGTTTTGTGGAGCTGGAGTCAATGTGTAAGTCCCTCACATACTGGATAAGTATTTATATCTTCACAGGAATACCAAAACAGCACACCCAGTATGTAAGGAACACCGTCAGTATTCTTTCGAATGGACTTTAGTGAGTCGGACTAGGGTTACAATGGAGCTGTGCAGGTGCAAATCATGTGGAAACATGAAACATCAACAAGACAAGATGGGTTAGACTTTAGCTTTAAGATTTTCATGATTGGCACTGCACAGCAACAAGTGGAACCAATCAAATCACTTGTGTTTAATGATTGTCTCTAAACCAAGGGGTCCAAACTCAGGTCTAGGAGTGTCACAACACTGCAGAGTTTATTGGTTACCCCAGTCCAATTCACCCTCGAAGAAAGAACACTTAGCTGGGTAGTGGTGTGACTCTCCAGCACTGAATCCTGATACACATACTCAAAAAATTGAATAAAAATTGTTTATTTAATTGGCTAATATTCATGTGTCAAGCTGCATTTGTTTCCTGCATCCTCTCGTGTTTCAGTGACAAACCAAACGTCCTCTACTTTGACCTTCTGAAGTGTGCCAGAGCAACGACAGAAATGGACGCCATTCTAGAGGGTCTCCAGTGTCCAACCACTCAAGTGAGATTTCCACACAAATGTCCTGTTGACATTGTACAGAAACCAAACACGTATGTCAGTAGCCTTTTAGAAATATGCACATGAGACTCATTTATTACAAAACAGTTTAGCATGTAGTATGTGAATGCCAGTTTGTAAGTCTGGGGGCTTGGGTCTCCTTTTGCTGCTTGGTTTGGGAGCCTTTTGCTCTATCATGCAATGAACAATGTGTAAATAGTGTAGATAGAAATATAAAAAGCAACACTGTGTTTAGCTACTCAAATAAGATCTCCTTCACTCTGTGTGTTTGTGCGTTGGTTTGCAGGTCTGTGTTAAAAAATGCCCTTCAGAGTTCTGGAAGTTGCCCCCAGAGGCGTATGCCCCAAATGCCCTGCCTAAAGACTTCTTTCAGCAGCAGTATTGTGACCCTAGACTTGACCTCGCCCAAACCACATTGGTAAAACCTCACACTGCAAATAAGCAATGTAACCAGCTTCATCTCTGAGAAATAAACCCTCACCTCACTCTTGACAGAACAGAATTTGTCGTATCAAAAGTCTTTGCAATATGCAACTCTTTGTACATGTAATTCATGCATTGGCTTAGCCACTCACGCATACATAGCATTTGTGCATACATAGCATTCTGCATGTTAATGAGATTTTCACATGCATTTCCACTACAGAGTGTCCAAGACATCCTCAATCAAGAGCTTTGTCCATATTTCTACACGCCAAGTAAACCAGGTAAAGACAGCAGGATTACACAACTACCTGTTAATTTGTCCATTCTGTTTTGTAACAGTTTGACTATGCTATGTACCAAAACATAACCAAACCACCAGGAAAGTACTTATACCTGCAGTGATAAGTCAGCAGGTTTAATTGTTAGTCATATTATTTTCTGTCTCTCCCTCCACCCAGAACTAGGGAGATGTCTGCCTAGCTTTGACTGGCAGGACGTTCCTCCAGACTTCTCTCTCCCTGGATTCGCTTCCGTTAATGAAACAGTCGAGCACATAAAGGGATATATGGAGTAATCCTTCACACACACTCACACACACATTTCACTCTCAAGCTACTACACATATGCCAATCATCAGGACTATATTGTTTTTATTTCCACTGTGATGTTTCTGTCTCCTCTAGTGGAGGGTCTGGAGCGTAATGACGGCACCGTGCAGAGACCATACCACATGCCCAGGTCTCTGTGGCAAATCCTCCACAAGAGAGACAGCTTTCTCCCTTAATGAATAAACCATCCAGCATATATTTGAGTCTTTTTTCTGTTGTTGTAACTGTAAAACTGTTCTCAACAGCATTTCGACCACTGTTTTGTTCAAAAGAGATCTGACGGGGCGGCCTCTGGACTGATCCAGTTTTGACCGAACGGCAGACACACACTGGATGTTCTGGCAAACATTTACATATCTGGCTGGACCTTAACCATGTTGCTCTGTTTATTTGATACGCCTACTCTTTTCATATACCGCACTGCTTATTGTGTAGGAGTAGGCTTGCTCCTAAATGTGGAGTATATGAGAGGCTTAAGGGGAAGTTGATATATTTAATTGAGTTTTAGTTCTTTGCCAACCTCTCTCATTATGTGTGAAAGATCACATTTCATGGGATGCTACAAAATATATAGTTTTTAATTCCTGAGTGTAATAATGTCAAGATTGGCCACCCTCCTGGACTCCCTCTTTCCGTGGTTTCACGTCTTGCGCTGCAGGCCGCTCCCCCCTGCAGCGTTGGTCAAGACGGGTAGACGCTTACCTGGGATCTCGTCGTTATCAAAATAAACGTGAGCCTGCTTCTTCCGGGAACGACGAGATGCCCGTGTACAGGCAGCCACGACCAAGGCACACAGCAGGGTTTAAATACATGAACTAGAAACGAGGGACAGGTGTACGCAATCAGTGTGAGGACAAAATGAAACCGTGGAACGGAACAAAACACAAGACATGGAAAACACGGAACATGGAAGGGACTGATCGTGACAATCAGCATAGATTATTTAACACAAAGATTCAGAACTGCTGGTGCTGTGTATTTAATCATCTAATATAGACACCAGTACCTCCACTAAAGCCTGCCATAATGATATCAACATCAAATGCAAAAAAAGTAATTTTGTTTCCAATAGTAAAACCAAAAAAAAAAAGCCAAACAAATAAAACGTGATGATGGACATGCGCCTCTTTAAAGGATTTTCTCAATAAATATATGTAGAATTTATGACTATAACAGAAAACAGCAAAGAGAAAAATGCAAGAATGCATATGGCGAAGGACCTATGGCAAGTATGGCTAATTCCTCCTAAATGTCTATTTGGTTCCATCAATGCAATATTTGAAGCTCTATGAAATAAACAAACCAAATTGTTATCAGAACACTCCACTATATTCATGAAAAACACTTTCTCATGTACTCTTGTTTTCTGTATGGCTTTAGCCACTCCTGCTGCATGTTGGGTGTCTTTTTTCCATGTTGTCTAGCTGTGTGCTCACATGCATGAGTACTTGTCTCTCTCCCCCTTTCTTAGCTCACAATCTGATTCCAGTTTTCGAGTGCAAAATACAATCCTTGCTGTCACGTAGGAACCCAAACCAGGCGAAACTCTCTCTCTTGGGGGCTACGTGTTGACATACAAGCTGACAGCAGGGCCCAAACTTCGGGAATTAAACCTTAACAAGCTTGCCTCTCTAGGTAACTCAATTAGCGAGTAGGCTTAGTTAAAATAACAGCTTTAGTGAGCAAGGCTCCGATGAATAACGCAAGTTATGATGGCCATTCACACTCCAGACACATTTTTTCGTAACTCAACAATGACTCATAAGTTCTTTCAAACTTCTCAGTAAGGAATTCAAATCTGAAAAAGGACGTTCAAGAATAGTTTTGAGATGTCATTCACCTGGTTCTGAAAACTTGACTTGTAGAGTAACATACCATGCTGATGAGGTTACAGTGTCAAGCGTGAATGTGTGGAAGCTTGACTTGGAAAAAAGACAATGAATTGGCCATCAAGTCTACAACAAAAGCATGCCAGTTAACATTGGTACTCACCCCAACCTGCCTTTGCACTGTGCAATTCCAGCAGTCTTAAACATTGTTTTGCATTTCAAACTGTACAAGACGATGCATCTGAAACCTTGACCAAACTCCATGGCACAGTGCTCCATCGATAGTTGTTCTCAATATTGGACTACAGATTTTCTGGAAACTATCATGCTAGATCATTAAGATATTGTGCTTTTGTCACAACAAATGTGAAATCAAAAAGGCATTCTATCTGCTGCCACAACTGCACAAAATATTTTTGTGTCCCACATACTTCATGCTCATTTCGCTATACCGCTGTTATTTGTAGTTGGCATGTGAGCTATGGCAGGCTGTTTCCTATTGGTTGTTTTTATACGCGTGTTGCGTATATGTGTACTGCGAGATTTTAGAGCAAAATTTCTGACACTGCATGAGGAGACATGAGATGCTCAGTCCAACATTTCAGTAAAAAAAAAAAAAAAAAAAAGTCAATCATTCATATTTTGAAGCACTATAGACTTTTTATGGTCTGAAGCTATAGTGGAATGGTTTTCCAGGCTGGACGAGGTATGAAGTGAAAACACGGACTCGATCATCTCCACGTGTGGACTTTGTGTCCAGCAGGGCCTCTCCAGGAGCCTGGATAGTGACCGATTTGTCCCCTCTGCTGTCCCTGCTCTTAGAGCGGTGCCTGTCTCTCCGATCCCTGAAACACCACCACACACGCACGCGCACACAGATGTATATAAACATTTATATACACAGTATACTCCAAGTTGGTACATAAAGCAACATAAAATGGATAATCGTTAAATAACGATACGGTGGTACCCTCAGTGTTTGCAGTAGTGTACATTCACATTTGTATGTTCTAGACAAAACATCAATGCCCGCCCACATTTAGGCAAAAGGGAAGAATGTCGGGAAATGGCATACGCACCTGTGCTTGCGAGAGCTACGGGAATGGGAGGACTTGTAGGAGTAGCCTGAGTACTGTGACTCGTTGTCCATGTCTGGGGCCAGTGCCTGGGGTTTGTGGACCTCAGCTCCGCCCCTGGAACGTTCTGTTGCTCTGCGCAGTTGAGTTTTGCGCTCTGAGATAGATTTAGAGGATAGAGCCAGCGGCAGCTGCAGCAGTTCAACCTTACTCCTGAGAGAATCTATTTTGAAGGCTGAAGAGGAGGAGGACTAACCTGAGGGAGGAAGAGAAATAAGTATACCTTTAAAGCAAATACCATAATCCAGAGCAACACATCTCAGAGTGAACACGCTCCCTGTTAATCAAACCAAAGACTGGTGGTGTCAGCACAAAGCTCTATCTGCTCTTAAAGGTGAGCTACAAGTGCCCACAATTTCATTACAATCTGTTCTCATTCAGAATGAACAAGTGCATATAAAATCAGAGCAACACCATAATATGTAGAGATCTATAAAGATCTCTTTTTATATATTTCAATGAATCCATTAATGTCCCGGAACAGTGATAGTATAAAATTAAGTCACATTTTGAAAATGAACATCTTGAATACACACTGAAAATTCAAACAAAGGTTGTAGTCTTCATCTATTAATTGAACTGTGCAAGAATAATGAACAAACCAGAAAATAGCATTACACACTACTTCACCTTCAAGGTATTAAATGTGTTTCACCCTAAGGAAGCAATTTACAAAAACAGGCCCATCATTCAACAACTTTGTGAATCAGTGCTTTCACAATTCTCACACTCACCACAAGGTCTCATCACACACACACACACACACACACACACACACACACACACACACACACACACACACACACACACACACACACACACACACACACACACATTCCCCAGCCATCTCCCATCATCTCCAGGGTTACCAAGCTTGGCTCTTACCAAGGCAATGAATAAGGGGGTACAGGAGCAGTGAACAGTGTGGGGGCTACGTTTCTATGGTTACATGACCTTTAACCACACAACCCTATTTCTGGGGAGAGCAAAAATATGTCAGTGAGCTGTTTGTATGTTTACCTGGGTCTGTGTGTGTGTGGTCAGCTCTAAAATAACAGCAGCAACTGTCATTGAAGGAGCTGTTGTGTGTGCCTGAGTAGGTACTAAACACATTCTTAAGAATAGTGACTCTTAATCCAATTCCTTTAATGAAGAACCACAACTTTCCTCACTTTCTATTTCTAAATGTCTGTCCCCTTCTCTCTGATTGGCTGTATATGAAGGGAACGCAAACTTGATTAGGAAGCCAAAAACACAGACCTCCTCTTTCTGCTGTGTCTATGTGCATGCATTTCTCACTCACCCACTTGTCAGGGATTGTTTACAAAACTGATAATACAGTCAAGGATACTATTTGTCGAGGGCAGACTCCCAACACATGCCACTCATCAATCTCAAATAGGGGCTCTTGGATTCTCTCTCACACACACACACACACACACACACACACACACACACACACACACACACACACGCTTCTCACAGGAATTGTAAAAACAGTAGGCCTACATTTGAACAGAATAGAATGGGACCATAACCCCATACATTTTATGATAAAGTTTAAAATAAAAACTCATATATAAAAACATAACTCTCGAAGAAAATTAAGAGATCAGTCCAAATTAGTATCTCTGCGTTTGGCAATGATTTCAATTCCACAGTCTGTTGAATTCCACCACATGTACAGCTCTTTGTATTTAATGAGATTCTGATTAGGTAATCAAAGCTTATTTAACAAGCAATGTGAAAGACTGGTGGAGAACACCTCAAGATGCATGAACAAGCTGCAATCAAAATCTGAGATATTCCACCAAATACTGATTTCTTCACTAATCCTAAATTAAAACATTAGTACCATAATCCTTAGTCCTTAACACTGATCTTAGACTATTTCATTCTTTTTTGAACCATAACATTAGCCATTATACAACAAAGGCCAAACTGGAGTCAGTGTAAAGGAGCCACTTCTACCAACATCTTAACAGATCAAAGTATAAATCCTTTCATATGTCAAAAACCAACCCTGGCATCACTGAGCCATTTCAAGAGGTGAGGGACGAGCTTCACAGTATTTACACTACACAGAATGTGCCTCTTCATCGATAATGACATGATATCAGACAACAAATATGTTCCTTTTTGTCCCCTGCAATGTTGACAGGAGTCAGTCCAGAACAGGGCTGCACAAATAAGTATACAGTAATGAGCAGTGAAGATGATGTCTTGCCACAACACAATGGCAATCCCAGTAAGCCCTGCCTTATCCATTGTGCGTAAAGAGAGGCCAAACCTTTATTTTCTATTCTGTAGAACGCTTAAAGAAATAAAATAAACTCCTTCCACACTCTTTATTCTTTGCTCTCGCATAGTGTTAATTTATAAAATAAAGGATACAACATAGACATATGATGATATTAATGCAAAATACCCTCTTGGAGCCCATGTGTCTTGCAGGGGTCCCAGTGCAAAAGAACCTGAATTTGTTTAAGTCACCCATCCACACATTCCATAAGGCGAAGAGAGATGAAGACCACCATCTTGCCTCAAGTTGACATGGGCACATTATGGGTTCTCGAGCAAAATGGCACCTGTTGGATTGCCAGTTTGTCACTGATGGCGTGAGTGAGTATTAACATACATGTATTGGGCAAAGTGCTTGGGGGGGGGGGTCCCTTTAGTGGGCAGATTCATTTCCTCAGCCATACATTTTCAGTCTCATTTTAGTTCCATTTCTTCATCTTCACTGACTAATTTTTTTTTTAAACTGTCACCTCAGTTCCCTTGTTCCAACTTTAGCTTTACCTGATAAAAAAAAACACCTCACATATCTGGACTTTCATTTGAATGCTTTTTATTCCAACTCGGTGCATGTGCTGAAGGTTCGTCTGTCCTGTCTCTCTCTTCTCAGTTGCAGACAATACAATATTTGCAGGTTTCTCCCAGGAGAAAGGCATGCTGGGATTCTAGTAAAGAGCTACACCGGATGTATGAAATGGCAGGAATGCCACACCCTTATTGTGTGTGTTCATGTTTCAAATGTGTAAGTAAAACTCTTTACAATGTCTCGTGTAATAAATCAGAATCCTGTAGAATGGATCTCGGGCTGAGCTGGTTCTGTTGGCCCTTCTTTGTTACCTAAACAGGTTGGAAAGATGACCATACAATTGTCACAGTCTGCAGGGGTAGTACACCATAAGCAACATAATTACATCAACTCCAAAATCAATACTAAACATTATTCAAATACATACATAAAATTCTTAAAGTTGAAATTAGGAATTGCTACAGGTTTGAAGGCCAGTTTTCAGTCTGGCAATAGCAAAACCCAAGCTCTGCGGTGATGTTTTAATATTCAACTGTGTGCTCCATTTAAACTCAACCCCAAATTATCCCAGTGATTCCAGATTAGTTCTTTTTGTTTGGTACAATCAAAAAGAATTATGCTACAGCATTAAACAGGTTTAGCCCCAGTATTTATAAATTGCTTCTTTGACACACTTACCATCGCTGGACCCAAGATAAATAGATGGTGTCCTGATAATGGAGGAAGACCCATGGATGGTGTCATCTGAACTGACTGACAGGTGACTTTTTTCTCACCATTGTGAGCAGTCTACACTGGTCTGCTTCAATCTCCTATGAAAATGAAAACAAGGAGTTAACCAGGATCTCACAAGTGCACAAAGCCATTCTTTTAAAACATAACATGAAAGTGCTAGCTAGCTGCAATGATAGTGTGTGTGTTTGTGTGTGTGTGTGTGTGTGTGTGTGTGTTTGAGAGAGAGTGAGTAATATATCCACTTTACCCTAAGCTGATGCAGGTTTTTCATCAGTCCCTCCATTCTTTGGAAGATTCCATCCACATTTTTTATCATGCGCTGCCGTATGCTTGCTCGTGATTGGCAGGGCCTCGTTTCATGCCTCAGCATCTCCAGGTGTGAACGGCCTTTTGGTGACTTGCAAGGCATCTCCTGCCCTTCTTGCTGTGAGGACAATGATGTCACTTTCTGCTTCTGACTGGCAGCCTCTAAAGGATCCAAGGATCCAAGGATCAACAGTCTTAGTGTCCTGACTGGCAGAACACAAAGGGTGCAAAAAAGTTGGTAAATATCTGAGCCTGCTAAAATTCTATTTATAAAAACACCACCACCACCAGAAATATACTGTTTAACGATCATAGTGCAACAATGACTGTGTAACGGAGTGTAACAAATTCTTACCATCTTGAAAAGCAGCATCAGCCACTTTAGCTTGTCCTCCCACATAACCCTGCCCACCAGTATGCATGTAGGCTTCTGATTGGTCAATTGGGATAGTAGGTGTGAGAACATTTTCATCATCACTCTGTGAATCTCTCTCTATAGAACCAGACTCTTCTGTTAGGGAGCCATCTAGGGACCAAAGGCATCAGCCATAAGTACCACAGAGAGCAAATCCTATGACATTGTATACAAACAAAAACAAACATGGGCTTACCTAGACGACCGACATGATTACCATGCAACCGTAGAACCGCAGACCTAGAGGAGATGTCAGGAGTCCAATCATTGTAAGTGCATCTTTGAAATTCTGCCTTCTCTTAACAGCATTACAGCAGCATTAGAAAACTTTCAAAATCCTGAGTACTTACGGAGCTGTTGATCCTTGCTCGGTGGCTTCAATGCCTCCAGAGGCCGAGGAGATGGTCTTTTCTAACAGGTTCTTCCATCTGTGGAAACATCGCTAAAGCCATCAGGTCCCAATTTCTACAACAGCACAATGTTGTTAAAATCATCTGAACATATGGGCATAGTATTCAAAGAAATACTTGCCATATTTCTGAGCTGATTTTGCGGAAAATTCAAATGGTTATCCATTCATGCACAATATCTACTTCACTTAAGGCTTGGTTTCTATACTTCTGGGTGCCTGGTTTGTCATTTAAACCATAAATGGCCCGACACCATAAATGTAATCACAATACAGACACAGCAGTGCTGACTGGTTGACCTTGATGACAAGATGGTGGGTCAGAGAGAGGAAAAAAAACAAACTCACGTGTTTTTCTCAGAGGAAGTCCCAGCCACCAGCTCGTATATCTGTCTCTCTGATGTACTGATCACATACAAGGCCTTGTTATCTGATAGAGAAGAGCAGGTTGTCAAACAATGTATTCAAAGTAACCCACATGCAATTTCTAACTGGCTTCTTAATTTTTTAAAAATAAAATAAAGACATAGTTATTCCAGACCCATTCATCTATTCTGGCTATTCATAGCTGTAAGAATAACTACAAATATACCTGTAGCCACAGATCTGACAAGAGATGAATCCAAGCGAACAACGGGGCAAAAGGTGGTTTTGAGGTGCGTGTTCCCACCCCAAACCCCACCCAGTGAGCGCGCTGGACATCGCAAGATCAAACGGTCACCTGGACCCCTTTGGAGTAGCACCAACAGGTCTGAGAGAAGCAGAGCATGAATGTCTGGAACACACACACACACACAGAGTGAGAATGGACCTGTCAAGTAATCATTTGCAAGAGGAAAAACAAAAATGTATGCAAGCTTGTACACAGATCACTGAAAGCATCCATTCACATTAAAAGTCCTTGAAACATGTGCATACACACGTATGAGCATACAGGCAGATGCAGGTGCACACACACACACACACACACACAGTTATTCAGACCATGTCATGTGTGAGGTAGCAGGGAACCAAATAACTCCAAGTCAGCATAGCACCATGCTCTCAATAGCTGCATTCCCCAGAGTGAACAGTGATTTGTTCAGCTGTGATGATCTCTTACCTATAGCTTTATCTTTACTAACTTTCCAAGTCAACGGTCCTTCGTGGATCATTTTCTTAGTGGTCAGGTCCAGATTCTACATAGAAAAAGAATATAGTTAATAATTCATACTCTGGATCAGGTGCTCCAAGACCAGAGAAGCTGTTTGGAAGGCAGATGGTGGATACATAGTAAGGCCGTACCTTGAACTGAGCAGCGACAGGACTGGCCTGCCTCTCCAGAGGGGACAAGTCTAGCCTGCGCTGATAACGGCTGAGCAGTCGCCGGTGCTCCGTCTCCCTGACGACCTCATTGACAGCTCGTAGTATCCCACGGCAGCACGCCTGTGCCCTCACCAATGTCTGCAGGTCTGGAGAACCAGCTGTTGTGGGGGCACATACTAGTGTTAATCCAGGAGAAAGGGTGTGTGTGCTTGCCTCCTTGGTAAACTGGTATGTGTGTGTATACTGAAGTGTTTTCATGGTTCAATACATTGTGTGTGAGTGTTTCTATACATGCCTTCTGTGTGTCTGATGATGTTATCCAGCAGCAAGGGGTATTTGGTGAGTCTCTGCATCTCAGACACTAGAAGGTCCTTTAATTGTAGTCGGCGGCAGTGAGGGCTGGCTTCACATTCCTAACACACACACACACACACACACACACGAATGAGCCAAGGACATCTAAGTCCAAATGTGGATTCTGTTGACTGCAACACCAATTTATACCTAAAACAGCATCACTAGAAGTTATGTGCTGCAATAAAAGTCAAATATAAAAGACTGGATAGTCTCCAATTCAAAGTATGGGTCAACCAATTCACAACCCAGCCCACTAACAAATATGGCAGAAGCTCTAGTGTTTGTAGGTTTGTCCAAAGGCTTTATACCTCTAAAAAGTGTTACCTGTATAAGGTGCGCGAAACGCGGGTCTTTGCATTTATTTTTAATGAGCTCCAGTGCCTGACTCTGCTGACTGCACAGGTGAGACACCTGCTCCTGGAACTCCTCTCCTGCAGCGTCTTCAAACTATCACGCACACACACAAACACATGAGCTACTGACATATCAAGTAAAGCAACAAGTATATCCCACACTACACAGAACAACCCCTTCATTTTAGACAGCACCAAAAGATGATGTGAACTAGAAAGGGAGTAACACTAGCCAGCTCTCACTCTAGACACCATGATGTCTCCGATGCCTTGAACTATAGAAGAGTCCCTCAGCCTCTTCATGGACTCACACAGATTCGCTGAAACACAAATGCAACACCACAAAACAGAATCTGTTTAAGCGAGCCAGTGTATATGTGGTTTGTTAGAAAGTTGTGTCAGTGGGCAACAGAACTCTACTTGTGTCATGAAGGCCACCGCAGAAACAACATGTACAGCCTCCAGTCCATACCTGCTCACAGTAATGGCATGGTGCCGATAGCTGATATTGTTCTGTCATTAAATTCTCAGTTTGGGTGGGTTTTACACTTCTTTAATCTTGATTATGATTTAGACACCAAGTAGGCTTCAGAAATTTAGGTTTGAAAACACACTAAGACAAATGGAGCGGATTTGCACGCACACACACACGCTCGCACACAGAGAGACTGACCATGAAGACTGTAGACCTGGGGCAGGTTGGGGAAGATACAGGAAAGTTCTTCGACGGTCAAAAGGTTCCTCATCTTCTGGAAGAACACCTGATCGAGAACCCTGAGAGTCCGCAAGTGAGATGCTTCCGTTGTGAACAGCTCTGAGGAAGAGGATATAGCAAAGTCACTACAATTTCTTACAAACGTTACACAATTCAGAATTCCACATTTTCATGAGTCAGGATAGAATTATCATATGTGCATAATAAATAGAATACTGTATGTTCAAAAGATTTAGTAGCTATTTAGTTTAAGTTAGATCAGTAAATAATTGTTTTCATTTTACATGTTAACTGTGTACTGGGAGTTGTCTTTTATAGTCAGTTGCTGTGCACCACATTTGCTGTTTTACCATATATGACAGCCTGCCGTTCGATCTCCCGGGAGCCGAGAGAGGCGAGTGTGTGCGGCTCCACTGTCTCCTGCCAGTTCTGACAGTGGACCGTGTCCTCTTCCAAAGGAGGTGCATCAGGCAACAACGCCAGTGGTGTATCCACACTCCTACAGGAAGGGAAGGAGGCATGGGGAAAGAGAGAAAGAGAGACAGAGCTTCAGCAGCAACTTACTAAGATAAATCAAGGTGATGGATATGGATGTTAAAGAACTGGACGGCAGGTGTGCATGTGTGCTCATTAGCATCAGACTAATGAGGTGTATATAGTTATAATTACATCTCAGTCATGCTCACGGATCTCTGCGTCCTGGTGCAAGGCGGTGACATACCTGTCCAGAGTAGATGCTGGAGGCCGGACATTCATGGCTCAGGAACCTCAGCAGCTCTTCCACTAGTGTGTCTACTGAAATATCTTGAATGTTGGATGATCTTTTTAGTGTTCGTTTCAGTATCTGTTCATTCAGCTGAAGAACACCTTTTCTGAACGGGTTATCAGACGCAACAATGGTCCTTAAAAATTCCACATTACCTATTATGATGTAATAAACCGAGGTGTGAGAGCTGCAGTAGTGATCTAAGCCAGTTAGCTAGCTAGCTATGTTCTTGTCCAGACACTTTAATGCCTCATGGCTGGTGCAATGACACAATATTCAACATTTCCCTCTGATTCTACTTTTAATTATGTGACATTAGCTAAGCAACTATAAAGCTACTCTTGTCCAAAAATGCTAGTGTCGTTAGACATATCAAAACGTATCAAACATAGCTTTAGCTAGGCTAGCTAATCAGACCTTCTATGAAACAATCACAACTTAGTAAATTCATAGTTGTTAATCACATTAAAGTGTTTTTTCTTTTTGTTGTTTAAAAAGAGTTACCTTGTTACCTTGCTAGCTAACAGTTAGCTAGTAACAATGCCTTCAAAAGTAGTTCTCCACTGATACAAGATACCTAAGAGAAGTTTGGCTCGGAATGTGACTGATTGAAAAACAAAAATACATCACAAATAGCGTTATGCAATAATACCTAAAGTGCATGCATCAAATACAAACAGTCCCCAATGCAAACCTCTTTTACAAGGCAGCTATTTAGCATCTGCTACTTCTGCAAAACAAACCCAGTCTTGCATGTTAGTGTTAGCTATCCAGCTAGCTAGGCATTGCTCCAGGACAGGTTTTAGTATAGCCAAAATAATTTGATTGCCTGTTAATTTTTTTAAAAAGTTGATGTAGAGATGTGACATTTTACTAAGCGTGCCCTGATAAAAAGCTAATAAAATAGCTAAGGGCCAGATTCTGTTATATCATTAGTTAGTGTCATGTCCGTTGATGCAGGAAAGAAGAGACAGGAAACAGTGTGTTACCCTGTGGCCTTTTATTAATGCAGAGCTCTGGAGATATCACTTCACAACACAGTGCGAGTGAGATCTAAAGCATAACTTTGCAACAGACAGACATATTTCTCTCGCCTTGTGCCACTTCTGCTTTTGTGTTTTTCCATCTCAGCCGTCACCTCTGTTTGACCGTCTCGTACACATGTCTTCTTGCATAATCACACATATGCACGTCTAGGGCATTTCCTGTTATGTCTGGACATACAGTAATTATTTTATTTATTCAAGCATTAGTCCTATTCCATTCTGCACATTATTCTCTACTAGTGTAAGCTTAGCATTCATTTAATTTCTGAAACTCCACAATTCCCCCTTTTGATCTCTACAAAGAGATCACCAATCACACTCCTTTATTCTGGCATCTCCTGTCTCTACGTCCCTTTCCCCCTGTATCAGTGGCATCATCGTGGTACCCTCATGCACATCTTTCCTTTCTATCATAGCTGAAATTAGTCTAACCATTAACGCCCTAATACATGGAATACAGCAGCACCCGCATGTCACAGCAATTCCCGTGAATGTGGCTAATGAAACCATCAATGACACAATTAAGTCTTTCCACTGACCGAACCGGCTCACCATTCAGGATTCCAACTGGTTGTTTATGCCTGAATTCTCATGCATTTCCTCTGATAGGGTCTTCAAACCATCCAATGCTCTACTAACTGACCCATCCGGAGCGGTATTATTAGGAATGAATGTACAACACACATCCTCAAGCATAGCGCAGACACCCCCCTTTTCCGCCAACAACATGTCTAATGCCATACGATTTTGCACCGCCATCAGTGAGGTTGGTCCCAGCTGATCTCTAAGTCCTTCCACTGCATCCCTAGTCAGGTTGGCTAGCCTGAGGACATTATAATGTACATAGTTAATCCGATCCACATTTTTATTTGGAGTAATGGGGAATAATGCAGAAAGTATCGGAATATTCTCAAATCCCCCTGCTATCTGGTCTACTAACTTATATCTGTCCGGAACTCCGCGAGGTATTCCTATTGCATCTATGTATGTGGGGGTATTCCTTGTTAAATCAAAATGGTATGCCTCTCGCTACTGTCTTGCTGCATCAGTTACCGGGTCCCTGTGTAGTTTTTTGCCTATCAGTAATAAAGGAGCTGCTAACCTGACCATGGCGCATGTCGCCTCCGAATTCTCTGGCATGTTAACAACCAAAGTCATCCTTCCACAATAATCATACAATCCTGCTCGTGCCCATGAACCCACAGACTCGTTCCCAGTGACCGTGCGGTTACACCATTCCGCCGGGATGTGCGCCAAGCGTACTTGAGGTGTGCTTGAACTTCTAACGAAGCACGTGTAGTTCCCCTCCCCCTTTTCGGGTGAAAATAGTCCTGTCCTGGTTCTGTTACTGATGGGGGGGAAAATAACGCTCAAAGTGTCACAATTCTTAGGGTTTCTTTCCTTAGTCAGGCCAATCATGTACGCATAACCCTTGGGGTCTTTTTGTGGGAATAGGGGTGCCGGGGTGGTTATAAGTCTGGGTCTTGCGGCTGCACATGCTACACATCCACCAATCTCTACCCCCATTCTTCTTCACCGTCTTGTTGTTAATGTTTTAATCCTTTCCTACTGCCATGCTATTATTTAACCCAAGCGTGACCAAACTGTAAATGGAAACACACAACACAATACACCAACAAATAATCAAACAACACAATTGTCCAGAAGTCATCACTGGTGTTCTGTTCTTCTTACTTCGGGGTCTAAGGGTGGACTACCTTGACCCTTTTGCTCCCGGGGATTATTCTGCCCCTTCCGGGTCAGGTGAGTTAGGTGATGTTTCAGCAAGGTCCCTCGCTGTCTCTTGCAGACTCCTCTGCGGTGACTCTGCGGCGGCGCACTGGCTCAGATGAAACCACGTTTCCCCTTTACCCTTCAGGCGTACGGCGTGGCTGGTTCTTTCTGTCACCTGGAATGGACCTGTCCACCTCGGCTCACTCCATTTTCTCTTGATGACTCTCAGCAGCCCCCAGTCCGTAACGGGTATCGTCTGGGTTTGTCTGCTCCCCGTCCGGTCCCCCTCCTGCGTGGAGAAAGCTGAAACGATACTTTGCAATTCATTAAAGTATGATGTGTGTGTGAGATGTTTTTCTTTTCTCATTTATTGTTAAGGGTCCCTGGGGTCCTGGAAATCCTCAACCTGTCTGCAATTCAAAAGGGGTAAAAGCAGTTGTTGCATTTACTGAACATCTAATTTGCATTAATGCCAAAGGTAAGGCATCAACCCAATTTAATTTTGTCTGTGCACAGATTTTGGCCACTTTGTTTTTCGCATTTAGATTCATCCTTTCCACCTTACCTTGAGACTGAGGATGATACACTGCCCCAAATGAATGTTTCAGACCCAGCATTTTCTCTAACTCCTGCAAATTGCGCGCTGTAAAATGAGTGCCATTATCTGATCTCACCTTTCTCTGAAACCCATGGTGAGGAATGTACTGGTTCACCAGGAACTTTACCACTGAAGCACTGTCTTCCCGTTTTGTTGGCCACGCTTCCGGCCACCCTGTGTAGTTGTCTACGCACATCAATTCGTACCTGTCACTGTTAAAGCTGGAGACTATGTACTGGTGAAGGTGAGCTCTTACTTCAGTTTGCTACTCCTACATGTATATCTGTCTGTGTTGAGACTAAAACAGGAGCATGTTTTTACACACACACACACACACACACACACACACACACACACACACACACACACACACAGATATATATGAGCTGTATGTGTGGAATATTTATTCTGGTAAGCCTGGTCTGTGATATGTAATATACATGGCTGTGAAATATACTGTACAGTTGTGGCTACATTTCCATGATTATTGGTGACTACTCTCTCCTTTAGAGATTACCTCAGCCAGCTCTCAGAGTCTGCAAGGCCACGCCTTCAGCCACGCCTCCCTGAGTGATGGACACCCCAGACGCCTATTGATGCACAAGCAGCTGCATATTAGCCTGTAGGTTCCACCTTCTTAGTATCAGGACTGGGTGGGAGTGTGTGTCACAGACCTATAGGTCTTCCCAGCTCCAGCTCTTGGAAGCCAGTATGCTCAGTGAGGAGTGTTCACTGCCTCAGTCACCCTGTCTCCTCATTATCAAGCTCCTTATGAGGTGATTCAGGCATGGTGAGGCAGAAAACCCCTGAAAATATGCAGGGAAGTTTCCTCAGAACTTGAGCTCAGTGTTCCTGAAGTGCAGTTTGAAATGAAATAAGGCTTTTCATTTTTTCATTCATTCATTTATTCAGAATCATGTCTGACTCATGTATGACTCGGTGTTAAAGGAAAGTTTTAACACAGATTTTGTCTGGGTACACACTTTGCAAACTTCAAACTGCATGATTAGCAGACAGTATTGTAGCTATTCAAGTTTATGATCAATAATGTAAGGTAAGTGTGTGTCAACTCTGGGTGGGTCAGGGTGTGTTCTCCCCTAAACATACTTCTGACATAATGATTTGTTTAAACACTACAATTCTCTATATCCTAATAATTACTGCCACATTTTAATAACCTGTAATACACTCTAAATACAGCATTTGTAAGCTTTAAATTTACAAACATGAACAATCATACTATAGCAGATATATGATACTCATACCTGTGACATAGTGTTTTGAACAGACATTTGCTGCCACACCTGCTATTTTAGCAGGCTAAATAATCTGCCTTCTGAAATGCTAATATGCTTAATTTCATGCAAGTGCTAGTGTTCCTATTTGCTTGCTGATGTGCATGGAAGCACCATATTATTATTATTATTACTATTATTATTATTACTATTATTGTTATTACTATTATTATTATTATTATTATTATTATTATTATTACTATTATTTTGATTATTTTTATTATTATTGAGTCAAACTGCTATCAAGTTAGCTGGTTGCTCTTAACTAGTAGTGCGAACAGGACAGGGGACTTGGGGAAGACCCAAAGGGTGAGGTTTGTGTGTGTACATTCACAAGTCCTGGTGCACAGCCACTGACATACATAAACACTGCTATCTGGATCTGGAATTTTTAACATTAATGTACAGACTATTCTTTCTCCTTAAAAAATTCATTATGGTAATAATTATGGCAGTATATGCTCCCCTGCAAACAAATGCTAGGCTGCAGGCTGCACGATGCTGCAATCAACCAGCTGATGGCAAATCCAGACAGTGTTGTTATTGTGGCAAGAGACTTATTGTAAATGCATTGCCATTAATTGAGAGTCATTTTAAAAGATATTTACTCTCCCACTGCGCATACTCCCGTTTTCATAAATTGGTAAATATACATGTTGCTGCTTGTCACACAAACTTTTGTTGTACACAAGTAATAATGAGAAAAGGACTCATCATATGTTTTATGATATAGCTAAAGCTATGCATTTATCAAGAGGATTTAACACATTACAGAACACATCTAGTAAATCCTTTCCATGATTGACCCAAGGGCAGATAGCAATTATTTAAGTGGTACTATGTTTTAATTTAATAATAAAAATGACCATATGAACCTTTTTGCTTTATATTTGTTTATATTCAGCTGCCTTTATAATGACAATTATTTATGACAATTTATGACAATGACAATTTACAATACATTATCAGTGAGTGGTATAATTAAAGTAAAATCATTGTTAAATAAGTCTCATTCTTGTCTCAGATTCAAACACTACAAAATATTGGTCTTTGCTTGAATGATTTTTTAATGGTCCTGACTACAACACTATCCTTTGATAAGCTTGGAAGTTGTACACTACTGTGAGAGGAAGTTACATTCAGCTAGGAAAGAACCAACAATCAAATAATATACACAGATTAAGATGGTCATTAAAGATCCCAAACTAAGATTAATGCACTAATTAATAAACTACAACTTGTTTGCAGGAGTTCATCAGTGTTTTATCATTGGCATAGGTAAAGGGGTTTTCAGGCACAAGTTAAAAAAGGCACAAGTTGTCAAAGCATAAGAATAATGACCATAATGATCATAAGAAAGCCTTTCTGAGCCAAAGATCTGAATTAACAGGGAATAACAGGAGCACTTGCAAAACTGTGCCTAAGTGTATCCAGAAAGCACTGTTGGGCTTTTGTAGGAAAAAAAGGTTACACAAAGGTTACACTGATAAAACAGTTTAATCTGAACGAAGAATCAAGACCCAGGAGCTGTAAAAGAATAAGTTCATCTCTGCATTGCTCTCTATATAGGGGGAGTTTTACAACATTGGAGTGCACAAGAAACCCGCTTTTGCCCCGACACCATTTTCACTGCCACCTGATGAAAGCAACATGCTGTATATGGGCATCTCTGCCTTCACTGCCAACTCAGCAGGCTTTGTGTAGAAAAATGCAGGAGCACTCACACTCAGAATCACAGATGACATGGTGAGTTTAAACCACTCCTTGCCATCACTGAGGGAAAGGTGTGCATGTGGTTACCTTACAAGACCAGGCTGTTTAGTTAGAAGACTGATAAAGAAGACTGATAACTTTATACTGTTCTCCCAGTGCACATTAATAATCCCTTAATAGTGTAATAAATGAATGGACAAATAAATGATCAACAGTCCCTGAAAATGAAACAAACGTTTATCCTTCCAGATTCCCAGAGCCTCTCCATATCGTCTGAACACCAAGACATTTGAAGCCTTAATTCCGCAGGTATAAGAGATCACTTTCTGTATTCATCACACAAGCATGCAGAAACTGCTGATTTTATATTCTCACATAGGTTTCCTAACACAGTAGACTTTGAATCTTAAAGGAATAATAAGGTTTAAAGAGTAACAAATAATATGATCTCATTAGCAACACAACCATATTTAGATGAAGAATTTCCGAAAAGAACAACATTTCACATGATGATGCTTGGATGAAATGTGTTGAAAACACTGAGTTCTTTTGCTTTTGGTGCTAAAGGCACTTGCAAGTACACCTTACACAGATTGATGGTGGTAGTATAGTTGGCATTCAGTTAAATCAATTAAACTTTGGACAGGGGTAGATTTGTCCTTCATACTGTTATTCAGCACAGGTAATAGCCATTTTGGGACTTTGTATCACTTTTGGGAGGCTGCCGTGTTCTCCTTAAAGTACCCAGGTTGAAGAGTGCTGGGCCCAGGAGTATTATCACCTGCTCCTGCATTTCTGCCGATGAAATAGTGAGACGGATCCACATCCTGCCTGCTTATTGGGGACGTACTGTTCTAGCAGCTCTTCCTCATCTGTCCATGCTCATACCATGGGTTGCTGTACTGTTTCCATGCTTATGTGGTACTCTTTCCGCAGGATGCTATGGAACTTTTGGTGCTCCCTGCTCCTCTCTGGCATTTGTAGCTTGACCTTCCTGGTGATTTTTTTGCAGTCCACGTCACTTTGCCAGGAGCTTCCTTTTGCTGATTAGCAGAAGCAGGAATACCTCCTGTCCTGCCAGGCTTTTGCAGTCATATTAGGCACATTGACTGCTCCGCTCTTACCTGCTTTCTATATCTTATGTTTGGGCTACTTGTGGAAGTGACATGAAAGCAGTGTTATGTTTATGTTAGTGTGGAGTTTGATATCTTGTGGAATTTCCACCACGCTGTTAGTATCATGGCCACCCACAAATTGTTGATCATGAATGTTCTTTAATTGATTTGACTGATAAATGGTAAGTCTGACTTTTAGATCATATAGAACACCACAGACAACTGTTTGGCACATCACTGTTAAACCTCCTGATTGCAACCCGGGGCATCGTGAACTGTACAACATGACCCTCAGACAATGATCTCTGAGTGAAAGCGATAAACATAATCATCTTCATATCATCACTTTCTCTACAAGTTCAGTGGAAGAGATGTCAGTGAAAGGGAGTTTTAATACCCTTTCCATTTTTAACTTTAATAAAAACACAGACGGAAAAATTCCAGAAAGTGATACAGAGAAAGGAAACTAGACTTTAAAATGGTGCTGCCCTCTTGATTTACAAGTGTAGATTATTGAAATTATTACAAATGTCTGACGCCAAAAGGGATTGTGTCAGTGTTTCACTACTCAGTATTGCATTTGGTAGACAGTTTAAACAATTAGACTATGGTTAAAAAAATCACAGAAATAAAGCAAACACCAATATAATCTTGAACCACCTAGTCCCAGGAAACATTAGATTACTGGAACAAAATCAGACAACTAGCAGAACAACTTTTTAACCAATGATGCAGATGCACTTTTAGTGGATTTATTTATCTGTATTTCAATCCACTAAAGTTTTTCACTTGATCTAACATTACATTTAAGACCGAAATCCTGTTACGTCTCACAGAAGATTCCACTGATCAAGCTGCTACTTACCCATCCTGGTCCTGGAGTACCTTTGCTCTGTACACTTTAGTGATGTCTTTGCTACCAACAAGCCTATTTTAATCCATCAGATAGTAACCAAACGCTTCAAGGACACTTGCATAACCATTTTTATTTTTTCATAATACTTGTCCAGGTTTCCACTATTATGTTCAAACCATACATTATTCAATATATGCTAATTGATATTTAATAGTTACACCAACAAGTTCTTGGTACTATTATGTTCAACCTGAACTACTTCTATTTTTTTAAAAGACGATCCTATTCTATATCACCGGATGCCCATATTGTTTCTTTTGGTGATCTCCATATTGTTTCTTCCAGTGCTTGGCCGGGATGTCCCATCCTTGAACCAAGGCTCTCCCTTCAACGGAATCCCCTAGAGGCTTTTTCAAAGAGGCCTCCTGAAGATTTATGCTGAAGCCTACACTGGTCTTTCCTGCATGAAACCAGTTTATTCGGGACCATCCATACTTTTCTGCTTACAATATCATTTTATTACCTCAGCATTTTTATTACTAATTTAAAAATCAATCACTTTATACTTCTAAAGCTTTCACAGACACATTTAGACTTTTCAGCACTCTCAATGTCCAATGCTAAATGCTACAAACCACTCATACCCAAACAGAAGAAATAGCCCAAATATAGCCACACATATTCCTCCAACCTCTACATACTTCTAAGCTATATATAACGTTTAAAGAATGAATTCCCTTTTTTGTTAAAATCTCCTCACCTTTTCTACAGCGCTTTCTCTCTCTCTAATTTCACAGGTAATTGTCTCTTTCCTCCAAGGGTCTGCATCTCACCTGGACCTTTTCCTCTTTGCTACTTCAACTCCTGTCGTAGCTGAACATCAATAGTTTAATAGTTATTAGGAAATATTACTTAAAACAAAACAACAAGAAAACAGCAAAGAAGGTATATGCAAGTATATGTTCACTGTATTGTGCAACTGTCATGTCAGCAGGTGGACAATTTTAGCTAAAGTTAGCATTTCAAACATATATTTTGATATTCTAAAATAATGTTTATTAACTCAATATTTCATCACAATGGGGTGGACATTTTTAGCTTTAACTCATCTGAGTATGGAGACAAAGTGAGAAATTCAAATGAACTGATATACTATAGGAGCATGCAGTTTATGCCTTTAGTCGAATGAAGATAGACCTTTTTTAAAGTTGTGAGGTCACTGATGTCAAAGGTCGCATTTTTACCAAGATGGTTATCCAAAGATGAGAGAGTGGACAGCAATTCTTGGACATGTTTAAATAACTTGATTTTTAATTTTATTTATTTATTTATTTTTAATCAAAATTGCAAAATGAATAATCAAAATACCTAAAATATTAATGAACGTATTTACAACCTTACGGTAATATTTAAAAGTTTAAAAGGTTAAAACATGTTTAAAAGGTTAAAACATCCAAAATACCCATTTCCTCATCAAAGACAATGTAATAAGGTTAACATTCCTATATATTCGTAAAATGTGTTCATTCAGAGTAAAACTTTAATCAGTTAATTAAAAACATTAATTGTTTCACAATCTTTGTATCAGCACATTTAAACGAGTATGTTGTATTGACCCTTAGGTAACAGAACGAAGTGTGAAGTCCACTTATAAAATAAATTACGCATTCGTCATTAGATCAGAGTAGGTGAGGGACAGAGAGCCATGTGTGAAAACGAACAATCATCTCACAAAACACTACTTATGACTAACAAGTAAACACTTGCAAAATAAAAGTAGCCGTTTATGTTAAATATAAGATTTCACAAAACTATTAATTAAAAAAATATTAATTAAAAAATATTAATTACAAAAATATGAATTAAAAAACGTAAATCGATATTTTTGCGATTGATCTCCCTCCCAAGTTACACCGTTTACTTGTCTTAGAACTGAAACACGAGTATCACTGTTACGTTTTAATGAAACCGTTATTTTGAAAATTACAAAACTGCATGTCAATGTTAACCGTGTGGGGTCATACGTGAGTGTATGTTACAGCTGAATTATTAGGTTACCTAACTAAGCTACAGATATTTTTATATTTATTGGCTGCTTGTACAGATTTGTTAGCTCGCTGATAATATACTTTTGTATATAAAATTGTTCTGCGCAAACCACAGCACCATTGCTAAGTTAGCACTTAGCCTTAGCTAACGTTACTTTTAAAGTTAAATTGAGTTTCTTGTCTTGTTCATGGCTTTGTAGCCGAATCTCCCGTTTAGACATGATGTCTGCCCGCAGGCTTAGACTTCTAGTGTTTTCTGTTCAAAAGTGTTTATCTCGACTCGCCGACAAATGCAGAGGTTATTGCTCAGTGTCTCTATCTAGCACTCCTACTAATGAGACTGATGAGACGAGAGTGAGCACATTTAAGACCAAGCTGTCGTCATTAAGAGTTCTTCAGGCAAAAGTTCAACTGAGACGCAACAGGAACATGAGGAATCGTATCTTCCTGAAGAAAGTGGTCTGGCGCAGCTACGGAAAGGTATGTAACTGCATTTGTTGCCATGATAGTTC
This sequence comes from Electrophorus electricus, assembly GCF_041902795.1. Taxonomy (NCBI): domain Eukaryota; kingdom Metazoa; phylum Chordata; class Actinopteri; order Gymnotiformes; family Gymnotidae; genus Electrophorus; species Electrophorus electricus. The sequence continues at coordinate 77,651 of NW_027658693.1, read as the reverse complement.
AGGCTTTAGGATTTTAATTCCCATGTGTCAGTATGCCGGTAGTCGTTGCCAATTTTATTTTGGTGTTTACATCTTGCAGTGTATTTCGAAACATACGGCTGTCAGATGAACGTCAACGACACTGAAATTGCGTGGTCCATTCTTCAGAAGGGTGGATATGTTCGGACCCACGAACTATCAGAGGTAAGTGTCAATGCCTTGACCTTTGACCCTTGATAAACACAGCGCTTCCTTTATTTGAAAGCTTTCATTCTCATCTTTCCTAATTTTTTTTTTTTATACAGGCAGATATGGTGCTTCTTGTCACATGCTCCATAAGGTAGGAAAAGCCTATTTCTGTTTGTATTTTACACAGTGAATCTATACGTTGCCAATCTTGTGCAACTTGACAGCAGTCCTTGACTTCAGTGACATTTTTTGCTTGGATGTAATGCTATTTTCTGTTGGAAAAAATAAAAATCATTGTGACAGGGAAAAGGCAGAGCAGACCATCTGCAACAGACTCAAACATCCAGCAGTTCTGAAAAAGAAGCATCTAAAGAGCAGCACTCCATTAAAGATAGGAGTCCTGGGTAACTTCTCACTTCACCATAGTTCTTCATTCACGTTCAAATGTATCTCTCAGTCTGAAATGTTCGTGTGTGCGCATGTATGTTTGTGTGTGGGTTCACGCGCCCGTATACGCATATGTGTGCTTGCTCTCTTGTAGGTTGCTTGGCAGAGAGACTGAAGACTGAGTTGCTGGAGAAGGAGAGGGTGGTGGATGTTGTAGCAGGGCCAGATGCCTACAGAGATCTTCTCCGACTCCTTGCACTGGCCCATGGGGGTCAGAGGACCAGCAATGTCCTGCTCTCCCTGGAAGAGGCATATGCTGATGTCATGCCCATTCACCATTCAGGACACAGTGCCTTTGTGTGAGTGCCATAATAATACCTGGCTGATTTATAAGGGAGGAGTTCCTACTAAACACTAACTCTTAAATTAACTTTGCACTGTGTGATTTTGTAAAGATGGTAAAGAGTAAAATAACAGTCTCACATGTACAGTTCAATTTTTAAGTTAACATGTATAGACAGTTTTTGGTGTTTTCATATTCAACTCTAATACACTGAATTTAATCTGAACAGCAACTGTTAGATTAAAATACAGAAAAGTCAGCTATAATTTAAAGGCATTTGCTACCATATTGGATGAAACATGGGACTTGCATCCACAATAAAGCCAAAAACAGCAAATGCTCATAGTTCAGTTGTTTATTATTATCATTTTACTGAACACTTGTCAATCTGCATTTTTTGGTTAAATATTTATACATGACTGACCCTCCTACACTTATGAAGGGATATAAAACTTCAAACACCGTGGTGGCTCATCTTCAGCTCCTTCATGCTTTTAGATGTAGCACTTCAAACAATGGTTTGATATCAGGGGGTCGATACTTTTAAAGTCCTTTCACGCTGTTGACAGTACAGACCTTGTGTACTGCAAGCCTTGTTGGTGGCACCTTGTCTTACAGTGGGATTATCCAGTATATTTTGTCCCTCTTTGACTGCTGTAGGTCTATCACGCGGGGCTGTGACAACATGTGCAGCTACTGCATTGTGCCGTTTACCTGGGGGAAGGATAGGAGCAGACCTGTGTCCTCCATACTTGAAGAAGTGCGCATGCTGTCTGACCAGGTTTCTTCCCTTCAGCGACTATGTGTGCAGTCTGGCTTTACTAGTTTCTGTGTGTGAAACTTGGCCAGATGTGAACACTAAGTATATGAAATGATCATGGCCATAGGGGGTGAAGGAAGTGACCCTGCTGGGTCAAAACGTGAACAGCTACAGAGACGTGTCTGGGGACGGGGCCAGCAACTCGGAGCTTGGTTCGCACCTCAGCCGTGGTTTCAGCACCGTGTTCCCGTGATGAGCAAGGAGGCCTACGATTCTCTGACCTGCTACACCACGTCTCCCTCGTAAACCCTGACAAGGATTCGCTTCACCTGGCCACATCCTAAAGACTTTCCTGATGAGGTAGAAACCCCAGAGTCATGGATGTGAGCATGTGGTTTTTGGTTGGGATACCCATGACTAGTGTGGGGAAGGTACTTTTAAAATGTATTTCATTGCAGGTGACAAAATACAGAACACAGAATACATGCTGTTAAATGTAATTTAAATGTAATTAAAGTGAGTTATATTTGAAATAGTCTTGGACAATGTTGACGTATTCCAAAGTTTTTAAAGTATGTTCCTCGTTTGAGTAATGTAATGGAATATGTTACCAATTACATTTAGGGGCATGTACATGTACACTGCCTACAGTGGCAGATTAAACCCTGTGGAGGCCCCTAGGCAGTCATAATCTTGGGGCCTCCCTTGCAAATTATCTCCTAATATGTTTGTTTTTTTTAATTCCTTGTTGCATGGCCTCTAAAAGGTGTGGGGCCTACAGGTCACTGCCTGCTCTGGTAATCTATTGGTAATCCGGCCCTGACTGTTTATGGCTTGTGTGGTGTAGTGGATGTTCAAAGAGTTTAAGTATTTAGTTGAACGGTTTCTTATAGTCTGAATTCATGTGCAGATATTGCTCATAGGCCATTTTAAGCAGCAGATTGGATAATAATTTAGGATTCGCAAATTTGGATGTGAGCAGTAGAAGAGATCATTAATAGATTATCAGATTGAAAAAGCCTTATGCTTATCAGATATGTGAAATAAGGTTTGACTGCCATAGTCAATTTGTGCTGTTTTCGTTTGACCTGTGCTGGGGTGGGTGAGTATGTTTCCTGAAGGTGTTATAGCTAATCCAAGAGCGGAGGAACATCTGTAAGCAGATCCACTTGCCAGCTCAGAGCGGCAGCAGCAGAGTCTTACAGACCATGAGGCGTGGGTGAGAAACGCTCCTAGAACGACAGCACTCACCACAAGCACAGTAGAGATTAGCCTGCTTATCTCAAATCTCTTGATGTCTCATGTGTTAAAACTTAGTTCTCACTTTAAGTCATCATGCTCTGGGATGTTTTCATAGGTATACTAGGGAAGCCTACCTTGAGCTTGTGGAAAACATTCGAAAGATAATACCAGGTGTCCTATCATTACCAAACATTCAGTATGTAATTATAAAATTATTGTAGCTATAATAGGTCTTGTGTGAATAAATATCTATGTATAATTTCTTTTTACAGGGGTCAGTCTGAGCAGTGACTTCATCACAGGCTTCTGTGGGGAAACAGAGGAGGACCACCAGCAGTCGGTCTCTTTGATCAGGGAAGTGGGCTATAATGTAGCCTTCCTGTTTGCCTACAGCATGAGGAAGGTGAGATCCTATTTTGTCATTGTGTTTAACACTATCAAAAAACAGACATTCTCCCTGGTTCATGTGATGGTTCTATCAAGAAATTCACCATTGTCTATTATCATTTGGAGAATTGAAAGGGTCTTGTGGCTGCCAGTTGGGCTTTACCTTCTGACATGAAGATGTGTGTACCACACCCACAGAAAACTCAGGCATACCACCGTCTCGGGGACGATATCCCAGCTGAGGTGAAGAAGCTGTCGCCTGGAGGAGCTTATCTTTACATTCTGAGAAGATGCGGCTAAGGTCAACACCAGTTTCATCGACAGCAAACAGCTTGTCCTAGTGGAGGGAGTGAGTACTGCAGTGGGTTGAAGCCATGCTGTGTTACAACTGTGTTTGGAGCACTTCTGCTGTTAATAATTTGGGATTGCTGCATCTGTGTGTCTTGGTCATCATGTTTTGCATATCGATTTAACTAGATTTCTGCAAGAAAATAAATAGTTGCAGTAAATTCTCCTCCCTTATCTTATTTAGACCTGCTGGATCAACATCATGAGGTCTGTCTGACAACGATGATGAACAATGGCATTGTCTATCAGCTCAGCCCTAGCACCTTTTGGCATTTCATTTTGGTTTTGGCTTTGTTCTTTTCTGGAGGGCAAATAGAGTTTATGTGTTTATGTATTTAGGGCATTGTTTGGTCTATTTTAGTCTATTTGAGTTGTATGGTCACTTTCCCGTTTGTGGTGTTAGTTTGCGATTGCCGCATGGGTTTCTGTGGCCCTTTCATTTGAAACCCTTCCCTGGTTAGGCATAGCATTGTGTCTGTTTTGGATGCTTTGAGCTTTTTGTTATTTTTGAAGTGTTGAGAGCAGTTCACATCTTTGGTACCGGGAAATCCCAATGACTGGTTTCCCTGTGCTTGTGGTCTTTAGTGTATTACCTGCCATCAATAACTGTTTGAAGATTGGGGTCTTAGTTAATTTTGATTCTTGTTAGTGTCCTTCTTTTGAGGACATGCCTGGCGAATGCACAGAAAACTACCACAAGGTGTTTGCCACTTGTGTGTTAATATGCGCTACCAGTCATGCTGAGATTGGATCTACCGATATACACACTGATAACAGAATTTTATGACCATCTACATAACAGTGGGAATAACCACCCTTGGTTTGGATAACACTAGTGAGACGTTGTGGCATGGTATCTGGAGGCAATGTAAGAGCAGGAGAGAATTTCTGTCTGCTACAGTGCTTAGTCAAGCCTTTTATATTGTACAAATGTTATCTGCTGTTTTTGCTTGACTGAGTCTGTTTTCTGCAGGAAAGTAAGAAGTCATCTCAAGATCTTTGTGGTCGGAATGATGGGAATGTGAAGGTTATTTTTCCAAGAAAGGATTTGCTTTCTTATCCCACGGATACCAACCCTGTCACTGTTAAAGCTGGAGACTATGTACTGGTGAAGGTGAGCTCTTACTTCAGTTTGCTACTCCTACATGTATATCTGTCTGTGTTGAGACTAAAACAGGAGCATGTTTTTACACACACACACACACACACACACACACACACACAGAGAGATATATATGAGCTGTATGTGTGGAATATTTATTCTGGTAAGCCTGGTCTGTGATATGTAATATACATGGCTGTGAAATATACTGTACAGTTATGGCTACATTTCCATGATTATTGGTGACTACTCTCTCCTTTAGAGATTACCTCAGCCAGCTCTCAGAGTCTGCAAGGCCACGCCTTCAGCCACGCCTCCCTGAGTGATGGACACCCCAGACGCCTATTGATGCACAGGCAGCTGCATATTAGCCTGTAGGTTCCACCTTCTTAGTATCAGGACTGGGTGGGAGTGTGTGTCACAGACCTATAGGTCTTCCCAGCTCCAGCTCTTGGAAGCCAGTATGCTCAGTGAGGAGTGTTCACTGCCTCAGTCACCCTGTCTCCTCATTATCAAGCTCCTTATGAGGTGATTCAGGCATGGTGAGGCAGAAAACCCCTGAAAATATGCAGGGAAGTTTCCTCAGAACTTGAGCTCAGTGTTCCTGAAGTGCAGTTTGAAATGAAATAAGGCTTTTCATTTTTTCATTCATTCATTTATTCAGAATCATGTCTGACTCATGTATGACTCAGTGTTAAAGGAAAGTTTTAACACAGATTTTGTCTGGGTACACACTTTGCAAACTTCAAACTGCATGATTAGCAGACAGTATTGTAGCTATTCAAGTTTATGATCAATAATGTAAGGTAAGTGTGTGTTAACTCTGGGTGGGTCAGGGTGTATTCTCCCCTAAACATACTTCTGACATAATGATTTGTTTAAACACTACAATTCTCTATATCCTAATAATTACTGCCACATTTTAATAACCTGCAATACACTGTAAATACAGCATTTGTAAGCTTTAAATTTACAAACATGAACAATCATACTATATCAAATACATGATACTCATACCTGTGACAGTGTTTTGAACAGACATTTGCTGCCACACCTGCTATTTTAGCAGGCTAAATAATCTGCCTTCTGAAATGCTAATATGCTTAATTTCATGCAAGTGCTAGTGTTCCTATTTGCTTGCTGATGTGCATGGAAGCGCCATATTATTATATGTTTTGGTCTTAGTGGACTCTCACTGTCACGGAACGCTCGCCTCCCCCGAGTCACGTGGTTTGGCCCGCCACGTGCAGTGGGAGGGTGGTTTTGTTTGTAACCACACCTGCACACACCTGCACCTTGTTCGTCCTTCCTCTCGTCCTGCGGCACCCGGGCCACCGCACGCTACACTCAGGAAATAAACGCAGATTCCAGATATTCTTGGATTATAATGTCAAGATAGGCCACCTGTGACAAAGAAATCGTCTGTTTGCAAATCATATCAACAATATCTTTAAGCTGGAGAGTTAATTTACACACATCATCATCTGGATTTTGCACTTTGTCACCAATTAATAAAGGCAGCAACATTAGGAAATTCCAATTCTGGATAGCTTGACCTGAAAGCTTGGACACCCCAGAGTTAACAGAACATAGCTTTGTAAAAGCATCAGATCCTTTGCACTTGAACTGCTTGATGTGCCAGTTCAATAATGAATATGTAAGGCATTTTTTTTTCTTAATGAAATGCTTCAAGTACAGTGCAACGTCATAGAACAACACACACTCAAATATGTCAAGGCCTAAACAAGGTGGGAGACCAGGCTGACAAACATGAAAAGATATCAGAGTATTGAAAACAGTTTACCTTTATGCCTTTGATATCTCGACTGTCCACAGCTTCAATGTCTAGATCACCAACAGCATAATTAGAACTTTCAGGGGTGCCCTGGGGACCACGTACATTTGGATCATCACTCTGAAACTCACTTCGTATGATTTCACAGTACCTGCAAAATTAAAGTAAGTTTTCAGTAAACCCGCCAATGCTGTGTAAACCCAAATTATAACCAGCAATACAACAAAGAGCCCCGTGGATCGTTTCACCACCTACAATAATTCCATTTACATCCAAATCTTTTAAATTCACTAACATCTCTGAGAAAACCTTAGCACTTCCAATTTTCCAATTAAGTCATTTAATTTTCCAATTAAGTCATTTTCTCCACACAGTAAGACAAGGGACGTGATCGATATCGGACCGTACACGAACAGGTAAATTTGCCAAAAAAAGACAGACTGCGACAACGTTGTCTTTTTTCTTAGCAGAGCTGAAGGGATTTACAATTTCAAAAGCATTCTGGTACAGAATTAGCATCAGGCATCATGGATTTTCAATGAAGAACTGGTTGGACTTCACAAGACTGAAGACACAAGACACTGAATTCGTCCATAATTCTGATTCTAATAAACTACTTCATGTTTGTAACACAGGTATGTATTTGAACATCTTTTTGAATACTTGAGCTCTTGAATATGTTGTCCTTAGTGGTCCCGGATGACAGACAGAACAGATCTGAATCCTTAACACAATCACAGATTTTAGCAATAGCATTATCTGTTAGACACATGTCAAAACATGTTTTTTCAAAGTGAATGTAGTTTACCCAAAGTATATTCCTGTCTCTACTTATGCACATTTTACATCTCTTCAACAACAGTCTGTATTGTTGAAGCTGGAAGAAGGTGATGCCCTTCTAACTGTAGGTAGAATAGACGTACATTCCCAAGAAAGGTCTCCTTCAAATTCGGTGGCAACTGAATGCTTTCATTTGTTGTTGCATCATTTGAGCTCTGGGAAGCATCCTCAAGTACAAATGAGAGAAATTGTTTTCTTGTACATGTCACATAGGTTATGCTAGCAGTCGAACATTCTTGATGTTTCCTAGACATATGAGCAGTAAATGATGATTTCACGGTGAACGTATTTTTACAACCAGTTACTGGACATGCCACAGGTCGTCCCTCCACTATATGTTCTTTTAAGTCACAAGTTCTTCGCTGTGTGAATTTGACGCTCACAGCGAAATTGCACATTTCAAATCTGTAACAACGGCTCTAGCAGTAACAGAGGGTGCAGGCACACTGTGAACACAATAGAAATGAGCTTTAAAAGCTGCATAAGTACAAAACGTCTGCTTGCAGTCAATGCTAACACATTTGAAAAAACAAGTGGCTTCGTTTCTATGAACTTTACAGTGCAGCACACAACCCTTCAAAGCATCAAGTTCTTTGCTACAAAAACGGCAGGTAATCATTGTTTGGCAAACAAACTAACAAAACAACCCGTTAGGGTTTTAGCCTCCTCGACTGATACTACAAAACTACCGCAGCACAACAGTATGAAAAAAAAACGAACTGAAAAGCTTTAACACGAAACCCACCTTTCGGCGTTATAACTATGACTGAAAAATATACCCTCGATCGAAAGGAGAAGCTAGTATATTTCTGACAACAAACGTTAGCATTATCGTATTTCCAGTCTGAAGAAATTAAATTGCTAGCGTACAAGTGCTGCATGCGGTGAGTCTACCGTATCTTCAAGCGCGAGCAGCTCGGCCGCGCACTCACCGACTTCGCCTAAACGGTCGCTCTCGCGACAATGAACCAGTCCAATAAAAGAACGGAAACAAACTCTACTGCTCCGTAATTTGACCATTCGGAGCTCATATGTTTAAACATTGAAAATACAGACCTTTATTTTTGCAGGAATGCAAATTTACGCTGAAAATCCATTACTGTTAAATTTGAAATGGCCTTAAGGCACTATAAATATGACCAAATGACATTATTTCGTAATGAAAACGCAGAAACTTTTTTTATCATTAGCAAATTATTAACAATTAATATGATGCAAAAATAAAGAACATGCTGTCATCTATCTAAATATTGACAACATATTCCTTGTTCACTGCAGTCACATGCACTTATTTTATTTTATACAGCGAACATAAATAGGAAAGTGTTAACATTTCAGCTTAACCCTCAAATGTTTTTTCAGAGGCTGTAAAAATAGTGCATATAATACATTTTTAGAAACCTATTACTACAGTATTACTACTATCCTACTGATATGCTGTTAAATATAGGTCCGGTTGCAGAGGTCTTTTTTTAGCAGCCGTACTAATACGTGTAGTAAGACAGGTAAGCGTGGTCGGGTCGGTCCGGGGTCGTACACGGGGTGGCGTTCAGGAGGTGACGGAGGGTCAGGCAGGAGACGAGGTCTAGAAAGCAGGCAGGAGTCAATAACCGGGAAACCACACAGGATGAGGAAACGCTCGTACGCCGTATAGGAAAGCAATACTTCGCGACTAGTATGCGATGAGGAGAAGCTTATTAAAGGGGTTGGTAATGAGGGGAATAGGACTCAGGTGTGGGCAATATTTGAGACAGGGATAGATGCGGTGATCAGGATAGGTATGTGATCAGGACTACATAAAGAATTACTAAACAGTCCAGGGAAGTTATCATCAGGAGCTCCAGCCAGTCTTCCTTTAAGGAATTACTAAACAGTCCAGGGAAGTTATCATCAGGAGCTCCAGCCAGTCTTCCTATCTTCGGCTGGGTTGGACCGGCTGGGCGGGATCTTCCCTTGATGACTTGGGTGGAGGCGGCTGCTCACGATTTGTCGCCCGCAGGTCCGGAAGCGCACCAGCTGATTTGTCCGTTTCAGGGGTGGGCACTGGTGACGTTGCCTCCTTGTCTTTACGAGGCTTAGGCGTAGGCGCTTTAAGTTCTGGGGCTGCGAGACTTCACGGAGGGAGTGTCCTCATAGGACAACGACGCTTCTCTGAAAGCCCCCCCAAGGGAGAATCCCCATGGAGGACCAGCTCCACCTGCCTCTCAAAGGCATTCAGGTCCAGGACACTGCAGTCGCTTACTCACCTAACTGACACACACACATACAAGCAAGGAGACGTTTGGAAGCAGGGGCCGTATCGTGACAGTATGTAAGTAGGATTGCTGAGCTTGTGAAACAATTACATTTACATTTACGGCATTTAGCAGACGCTCTTATCCAGAGCGACTTACAAAAGTGCTTTGTCATTTACTCATAGAATATGTCCAAGTACAGTATAGTAGGTTAGAATTAAACATACCAATGAACAAGAATACTGTAGAATACAGGGATAAATGCTAATACTTAGAAGTGCAAAATACATAAGGTCTGTCTTAAACAATGATAAATGCTATAAACAATAAGTGCTAGAGTTTGTTAAAAAGCATAAATGCCCTACAATAAGTATTAAATTGGTCAGTCAATAAGGGAGCAGTGTCAGTTGTCCTTTAAATATTCTGCAAATAAATGGGTCTTCAGTCTGGGTTTGAAGACTGCAAAGGACTCTGCTGTCCGGACAGCAAGCGGGAGTTCATTCCACAATCTTGGAGCCAGGACAGAAAATAGTCTCGATGCTTGTCGTCCATGAGACCCGAAGCAAGGTATTTCAAGCCGAGCCGTACTTGAGGTTCGAAGTACTCGAGGTACAGATCGGGCTTTGACCATTGACCTCATGTATGAAGGGGCTGGTCCATGAAACCAATTTTAAACATCTTATGTGTAGTATAATGTACTCCATGCATTATTTTGTAGTGAATGCATTGTAGATTAGTGTTGCTGGTCATTTGGGTGCTTACTATATCATACTTTTGGGATACTTGTGGAAGTGACATGAAAGTAGTGTTATGAGGAATATGTTTGCCTTTTTCTATCCAAGGTGTAAAGTTTAATAATTTTTGTTGTTGTTGAAGGTAAAGTCTTGATTGTTCCAAATACGAGAATGAATAGTTCTTTGTTATCTTGTGGAATTTCCACCAGGCTGTTAGAGTTATGGCCTCTGTCAAACAGTTGAAACATGGATGTTTTTAATTGATTTGCTTGATGGTAAGTCTGACTTTTATATCTCTGCATAATGTTTGTTCTATGTCTATCCATATTCTGTCTGATATACTGGGTTTAATCCATTGTATTACATATTGTAGTTTATTTGCAATAATCAACTACAGTTCTGTATCATTGTGAGTTTGATTCTTTGTGATTTATTTTTCCAGTTATGATGGTGTCCAAAGGTTTAAACCAGGTTGCTGGAGCTGGATAGCAATAATTGAAAACAAACCGTTTATCTTAGGCATTATCACTTTAATTGTTGCAATTCTTCCAAAGAGTATAAGGGGCAAATTTGTCCATCAATGAAGTTTGTCACTTATTGTTTTAAAAACTGGAATGATATTAAATTTGAATAACTGACAACTGCAGAGAGAATCTAATACCCAGATATGTAATGTGATTGGCATTCAGAGGGATGGGGAATGTTTTTTAATTGCATCATAAAGTTATGCTGCTGCAATAGTATAATATACAAATATACTAATTGAGATACAATTTTACCAGTTATGTGTGATGCTCTGTGATGGTCATAGAGAACACCACAGACAACTGTGTGGCACATCACTGTTAAACATGCTGATTGCAACCCTGGGCATCATGAACTGTACAATATTAACCTCAGACAACGTTCTCGGAGTGAAATCTATAAACATATTCATCTAACTATCATTACTTTCTCTAACAGCTCATTGGATGAGAGGCCATTAAGTGAAAGGGAGTTTTAATATCCTTTCTATTTTTAAGTTTAAAAAAACACAGACATAAAAATTTCAGAAAGTGAGACAGAGAAAGGAAACCAGACTTTAAAATGGTGCTTCGCTCTTGAGTTACAACAGTAGCGTAACGAGGGGTGGCCCGAGTGCCGCAGGGTGAGGGGCAGGACGCACAGACTCCAACGTCTGGGACGTACATTTATTAACATTTAACACAGAACACTAACGGCACTCACAAGAATCACACGCGATTAATACAAACAAGAAACGGTTAACTGCAAATGCACTGTATATGCAAAATGAAAGATGCAGGGAGTGGTTGGTCTCTTTTTCAATCAAATCTGAACAGAGTGAAATCTTCACATTTGATTAATTTGACAGACTTTAAAGGGATAATAGACAACATATAAAATGGAACAGAACACGATATAAAAAGGAACTAAATGAAAAACAAACGAAAAAATACTTTTTATCACACTTGCCCAGACAAGCACCAAATCAGACCAAAATCGATCAAGCAAAGGCATAACTGGGAAGAAGCATATTAGCCATTTATTACTCTATTGTTAACAACCTAACAACAGTAATCTGATTGTTAACTGATTGTTAACATACTTTTCAAGTCTTTAACCGTTTTGCTCCCAACATCCTATATGAATGGGTACGAATGCGGCTCATTACCCGCCTGCACAAACTGCTTCTGAAATACTGGGCAGCTAAAGGGTTCTTCACCTGTGTGGATTCTCATATGCTGCTTTCTGTGGCCTGTTTCGCCAAAGCCCTTCCTTACAGTACTATGACAAGCAGACAACCCTGTGTGAGGGTTTAGGTGCTCCTCAAGAGCCTGTGCATGTTAGAAACACATGTTGCAAATATCAGTGACGTTATTTCTCATTTTTGTGATTAGCCATGTTTTTCTGTAGCTACAAATACTTTGATTTTGAAAAAAAGTTTTTGGTAATTTAATAAAACAGACATCTTAAGTTTTACGACAAAATGTGCAAATAAGCTGGCCTGAGAGGTGCGTTCGGGAATATGACTCAGTGCGTCTCTGGTGCTGCTTTTGATGAGTGCAGTGTCATGAGAGTGCGGCCATCTAGCAGTACAAAGAGGGGTTACAGCTTCTCCCGGACGTTTCCAATAAATGTCTAGATTTGTGAGTTATAGAAAGACAGCTGGAAGAGAAGTCCTCCCAGCCCAGCACACAGGGCCAAGTGTCAAAGCGCTGGGAGGTGAACTGAACTTTCATCTTAGTCAGGTACTCCTGAACCCTCTTACAGTCATCAGACAGCAGCAGCCACGCATGTTTGGTCATGGGGTCCAATGTGACCTCATCCACAGCACTGCAGATCCAGTTCCACAATGAATTTGGAATGGATTTTGAAGTTCTCCAGGATCGCTGTTTACTGAGGACCCAAAGCTGTGAAACTACATCCTGGTTATGTTTGAGTAGAGACCATGCGATGAAGTCCAGGACAGGCAGCATGGGTTCCAGCTTCTTCTTAAGCTCCAGCTGCCTGAAATTCTGTGCCAACTCTGCCCTCATCATGCCGCACCGCTCTGAGACTGTCTGGAGTTCTTTAGCCCATTCAGTGTTTCTCTGCTTGGTCTCCTTCACTGCCTAGGTCCTCTCTTCACTTCCTCTCTCCTGCTGCCCTTCACGTGGACTGAACAATGTATCAACAGCTTTGAGACGGCTGGCCCACTGAAAAATGTGCTGGCAACAGTGTGGGGGTGTACGGTTCCACCGCAGTCATTACTGCTACTGGATGCAGCTGCAGCGCCCTCGTCAGGCTTACAGACACGCTCCACCTCTTGTTTCCACTGAGCGATAAACTTCACGCACTCCTTGAGACCGTGCAAATTCCTCAGGTCTGGTGCTTGAGGTAATAAAAAGAGAACAGAGGTTTAACATTGAATTAGACATATTAATAACATAATCACAGAATGGTATGTGTCCTTTCAGAATGATTTGTGTACAGGGCAGAGGCCTCTGTAAAGGCCTCTGCAGGCTTCTGCAAAGGATGGTGGATAGGCTCCAGCACACTTACAAGTATGAGATATTATTTCCATCAGGCTCAGGACCATCTCTTTAGGATAAGGTCAAGAGAAATCTCTTGGAATGTGGTGTTAACAGGTTCCAACTGGTGTGGGTGTTTTATATTACTTTGCATATATTGACAAATGTATGGTTTGGATGCAATGGACGTGAAGACAAACGCAAATATGTAAAGGAATGTGGGGTGAATACATAACCACTACTGAAAAATGTATGAAAATGTGGGTTCTCTGATTTTTAGACATTCTCCAGAGGGTGCCTCAATAATGCGTGTTAATGTTAACCTACAATAAAGTACGTGCACAGTTATGCTCTTTAACCAATTCTGAAGTCTGCATTTTTATTTAATATTTGAATTGAACTTTAAAACAAGCCGACTGGGCACCTAGGAACCACATACTGTTGCTATGTGCAGAGATGTGGGCTTGCAGCCCATTGTTGGGCAGAGTCCATCGCACTGCTCCAATAGACCTGCTCTGACTGCTACTTTCCCACGTCGGCAGTCGAAGTCGTTTCTCCTTCACAATGCTTTTCACCTGGTTGGCCAGTTTCACCGTCTCAGTAGACAAGCTAAAAGAAACTGTTGGCAGCCTCTCGTTGCTCCTGTAATATGACCGTCGCCAGACCAGAGAGTGGAACTGGATGGCAGTGTGGCACTTGCAGCTGCAGTTTGTTTGCTTCAAGATTTAATACGTGTAAGTGACCTTTGCTTCTCGTCCTGTCTTTACTGGTTTGTTAATAAGGTCATTTGAAATTGTGTTGTACATAAAGGAATATTACAGAATTATTCTCTATTTTAAGCTACACTGTGGGGTTTTGTTTTTTTGATCTTTACATTTATATTAATGCAACCCAATACACTTATCTAATGATCAGCTATGACCTGTAAGAACTGACAATCTGAACATTCAAACTTTAAGAGGAATAAAAACAAAAAAATGATCAGCTGTTCATGTCAAAATCTGTAATATGTAATAGAAATAACTGTAATATGTTCAATATAACTGTAATATGTTCAATTACCACCATGTAACATATAACTGTAAATATGTCAATTGCAAGATGGGACTGTACATTCTGTACATACATATATAAATATCCATATATACATTGTACATATAAACATAATATATATATATATATATTGTACATGCACTATTAATATATTTTTGTATATATATAGAATATATTTCTCTATGCACCCCTGTTTTTCTTTTTCCTCAGATTGGACAGAGCACTCAACCATTTCACTGTGAGTTATACTGTGTATGACTATGTATGCGACAAATAAACCAAACTTGAAATGATTTTACCTTTTTCTGTCGTTTTCATTTTAAGCTTAGAATAACCAAGGCCTGGACTTTGTAAGGTGGTTTTGAATCCAGGTCAGCTAGGTGAGGACACCAATAGCTTACTGGGTAAGCAGCCACACTCTAACAATGGTGGGCTCGTGTGCAGAACAGTTAGAGCTTGGATCAAGCAAAACAAGAGGAAAAAACGAAACACCTCGGTGAGCGTGGAAAAGGGGAGAACAAAGAACGCCACGGAAAGAAATGGCAACCCCGATGCACTGGGGAAAACTCGAACTAAAAGTTCCCAAACAAAACCAGAAAACGGGGAGAAACTTGAATGGCTAAGGGAAGCCTCAGGAGAGAGACAGACTCGAGAGGGGAAAACTGGAGAAGGGAGGGGACGTGTAAAAACACTGACACCCTCGCAGAACAGAAAAGAGGCATAGCACAAGGGCTCACAGACCTCAATACCCAGAGTTACCGGCTAGGAGCTTGGCTCAAAACTTTATCAAAAACCCAGCACTGAATGACCGGGTCACTGGGCTTATATAAGGTCTAGCCCAGCTGTTGGGTGTTGATCCTGATCAGTGGCGTGGTTGACTCGACGCCTCCCTCTGGTCGAGGGGGCCTCGGCCTGGTGCCAACCCTTACAGGCTTGATGTCTACAGACATGGCAAAAATATTTCAATGTTCAATGCATTTCAGTTTCAATGTTTATTTTTTTCAGTTAAAATGTTAATTTTTTTTACTGCTTATTCTTCCATTAGACAGCCAGAAGCGCAGCACTGGTTAAAGTTTTTGAGCGGCTTCCTGCGCGCACTGGTCCTGGAGCACAGCGACTGCCTCATCCACCTTAGGGTGCAGAGACTCAGGAGACTCCAGCATATGCAGTAGCTTCGAGTTGTTCAGTTCCAGGAACATACACGTGATCTTCCCTGCAAGGGTGGGCTGCATGTTCTGGATCAGGGGAAACAGACGCTCACCCAGTATCTGCTTCTGCTCCTGTGGAGGTGCAGCAGCCAGCATGGAGGCACTGAGAGGTTCCTGACCCTGCACATGGACCGCAGCCAGCTGCACGGGCACCTGGAGCTCTGCCCCCAGGTGCTGCTGTGGGTTGAGAAACATAAATGTTTTATAATTGATTTGACTGATAAATGGTAAGTTCGACATTTATATCTAAGGGCTGTGTGCCCAGGTGTTGCTGTGGGCTGTGAACGCCTGAGGTGGTTTTGTACTGTGGTACTGCTCTCACCAGCGACGCCTTGTTGGCAGCTTCCGCGCTGGCCATCCCTGTCCCCGGAGCCTCAGATGCCATGGTCTGATAGGCCATCGTGCGTGGGACCTGGCAGGCGGTGGTTGGTCGGATGGCGCTGAAGGCCTGCGGGCAGGATGCGGCTGGACCGATGGCACTCGGCATATCCTGGACTTGCTGTGGGTGGACGCACTGCATGGCCCAGCAAGGGCTGGGGAGGAGTTGTGCCAGCTTGCTGCTTGCGCAGTAGGCAGGCCAGTTCTGAGCTTGTGGAATGGCTTCCATGTTGTAGCCGGAGGGCGGGGCAGGCTGGTAGGGGTTGAGCACGAGGTTGGGCAAGGCACTCACGCTGGCCGTGCGCTTCATGTACTTGTTGGAGAGGTGGGCCTGCCGCTCCTCCTTGCGCTGCGCCAGAGCCACGTACAGCGGCTTGGTGCCTACAACGCGCCCATTCATCTCCGTCATGGCCGTGGCGGCCTCCTCCGGCGAGGAGAAACACACGAAGCCGAACCCTTTGGAGCGGCCGCCCTCCATCATCACCTTGGCACTTGTGATGGTCCCGAACGGAGAGAACTCCTTACGTAGACGCGCGTCGTCCAGACCGTCGTCTAGGTTCTTGACGTACAGGTTGTCTCCCTGGTAGTGAGTCATACCGTCCTGCTTCATCTGCTCAAACTTTCGTTTCAGCCCTGTCTGCCTCTCGCCTTTCTTCTGGGCATAACCCACATACACCTTCTTCCCATTCAGCTCCTTCCCATTTATCTCATCCACAGCCCTCTGGGCATCCTCGTGCCTCTCGAAGTTCACAAAGCCAAAGCCCTTGGACTTGCCGCTCTCGTCGGTCATGACGCGAGTGCTCAGCGTTTGGCCAAACTTGCTGAAGATCTCCTTCAGCTTGTCGTCGTCCATGTCCTCTCCAAAGTTCTTGACGTACACATTGGTGAACTTTTTGGCCCTGGCCCCCATCTCAGCCTCTCGCTCCTTGCGAGACTTGAAGTGGCCAATGAACACTTTGCGGTCATTGAGCAACATGCCATTAAGTCTCTCAATTGCTCTCTCCGCAGCCTCACGGGTCTCAAAGTGCACAAAGCCGTAGCCCTTAGAGCCATTCTCGTCACACACCACCTTGCTGGAAAGGATGTTCCCAAAGGCAGAGAATGTGTCGTAAAGAGCTTCGCTGTCAATAGACTTGTCAAGGTTCTTGATGAAGATGTTGCCAACTCCACTCTTCCTCAGAGAGGGGTCACTCTGGGACCACATAATTCGCACAGGTCTGCCTTTGATGATGTTAAAGTTCATAGTGTCCAAAGCACGCTCAGCATCTGCCTGCTGCTGAAAGTTCACGTATGCGTATCCAAGTGAGCGGAGGGTCATCGCGTCCCTGCAAATCCGTACGGAGACTATTGCGCCAGCAGGACTGAATTTCTCGTATAGCATGGCCTCGGTAACGTCTGGATGAAGGTCACCCACGTACAACGAAGTCATCGGCGAACTTGGAGCACTTGGATTCATTTTCGTGAGGATCGTCGGTCAACCTTTCTGGAAATCGTAGTCGAAAGTAGTAAATGAATAAAATAAAATCGTAAATGATTTAACCAAATGATCTAACTGCACGAATTATAAAACAGTTTGAAACAGCAATTCAACAGAGCCAGGCAAGTGTCGACCGACCAAAGCGATCATAGCAACACTTTAGCTTTAGATTCAAATACATGACAACTTGGTTGTTACGTAAGAGTGCTTTTACGTAAATGTTTATTTTTAAATATTATACAAACGCTATTTATTTATTTATGAATTATTCAATTATTTTAACTTATAACGTTAATAGCGTGAATGAGAGGCTTTAACAACGCCTTATATTTCAAAATATTACCTAGTCACAGCATTTTCCAAAAATCGTCCATATGCTGCTCACACTGAATCATTTACCGCATGGCTCAGAATAAATACTTTTAGTTTGATAAACGCAACAACATTCATTTTCTTTAGCCTAATGCTCGGCAAAAAACATCGCATTAAAGTTAATTAATGGGATGAAATCAGTTTGCCTTGGAGCAGGCCTATGTTCTTTGAGGTTAAAAATAATCGCCTGGATTGTAAACCTTAGTAAAGTTCCACAACGAGGTGCGATTTGTAAAAGGACGTCTTTTTCTCTCCGAGTTAGAAATCTGGAGAAATAAATATATCAATTGATTTCCGCCCATCGGAGGACCTTTAGAACTTTATTATTTATTCATTATTTATTTCTAACTTCTCACTGTGTCCAACTATATCGGGTGTATAAAACGTATGAACAGACATAAATAACGTGGGGGAAACGGGAATAGGGGAGAGAGGAAAAATAAGACGAACAGAGACGAAACAGACAAACGGGAAATGCAGATAGAGTATTTTAAGTATTAGCCACCTGCACCATTATGGGAATGTGTGTGTGTGTGTGTGTGTGTGTGTGTGTGTGTGTGTGTGTGTGTGTGTGTGTGTGTGTGTGTGTGTGTGTGTGTGTGCGTCTGCGTGTGTGTGTGTGTGTGTGTGTGTGTGTGTGAGAGAGAGAGAGGCTATGTGCGAGTGCACTGTATATGTACACGTACTAGATTGGGATATTTATCATTTATGGATTAGCTCTGTAAACTTTTTATCAAAGTAGTCCAGTCTAGGTTATTGGTTCTTATTGATTCATTCTGAGATTTTTTTCCATTGATATGTAGTCTATCAATAGATTTTTCCATTCGGTGACACTAATATTATTTTTTGTTTTCCAATTCATGAGTATGTTTGTATTTGCAATTAATAATGTTATATATATATATTATCCTGTTTTTTTTATATTGACACATTGGTTGATGACATGTCTCCGAGGAGACATAAAGATGGTGTTGGATGGATAGGGTTATTTAAATCATGGTACATGTGTGTGATGACCTATTGCCAAAATTACTTGATAGGTGTGCTCTGCCACACGATGTGAATGTAATCGTCAGCTGTCTTTGGCGTAAAGTATGTACAGATTGCTGAGCTTGTGAAACCAATTTTAAACATCCAATGTGTAGTATAATGTAATCTATGTATTATTTTGTACTGAATGCATTGTAGGTTAGTGTTGCTGTCATGTGGTAATTATTATTATACATTTTAATCCAGACTGTGGCGTCGGGGGCTAGTAATAAATCTTCCTCCCATTGTCTCGATGGGAGAGTAATTATGCGATTTGATTTCATTATTATTTTGTATATCTTATGTGATAGTTTTTTTGTATTAGGAATGTTTATAATACTGATATGGATGCAGGTGAGTTTAATGTCTCTGAACTGATAGTTGCTCTTACCTGCTTTCTATATCTTATGTTTGGGCTACTTGTGGAAGTGACATGAAAGCAGTGTTATGTTTATGTTAGTGTGGAGTTTGATATCTTGTGGAATTTCCACCAGGCTGTTAGTATCATGGCCACCCACAAATTGTTGATCATGAATGTTCTTTAATTGATTTGACTGATAAATGGTAAGTCTGACTTTTAGATCTTTGCATAATGTTTGCTCTATGTCTATCCATATTCTGTCTGATATACTAGGTTTTATCCATTTTATTCCATATTGTAGTTGATTTGCAATAATCAACTACAGTTCTGTAATGTTGTGAGTTTGATTCTATGTGATTTATTTTTCCAGTAGAATCAAGTTATGATGTTGTCCAAAGATTTTAGACAGGTTGGTGGCACTGGAATAATTGAAAACAAACAATTTCGTTTAGGTAATATTCTCATTTTAATTATTGCAGTTTGTCCGAAGAGCATAAGGGGCAAATTTGTCCATCAATGAAGTTCGTCGCTTATTGTTTTAATAATTGGATGACTATTTATTTTGAATAACAGACAACTGGGAAGAGAATTTAGTACCCAGATATGTAATATGATTGGTATTCAGGGGGATGGGGAATGTTTTTAATTGCATCATAAAGATATGCTGCTAATATATAGTATAATACACAAATATACTACTCGAGATACAATTTGACCAGTTATGTGTGATGTTCTGTGATGATCATATAGAACACCACAGACAACTGTGGCACATCACTGTCAAACCTCCTGATTGCAACCCGGGGCATCGTGAACTGTACAACATGACCCTCAGACAATGATCTCTGAGTGAAAGCGATAAACATAATCATCTTCATATCATCACTTTCTCTACAAGTTCAGTGGAAGAGATGTCAGTGAAAGGGAGTTTTAATACCCTTTCCATTTTTAACTTTAATAAAAACACAGACAAAATCAGACAACTAGCAGAACAACTTTTTACCAATGATGCAGGTGCACTTTTGGTGGATTTATTTATCTGTATTTCAATCCACTAAAGTTTTTCACTTGATCTAACATTACATTTAAGACCGACGCCCTGTTACGTCTCACAGAAGAGTCCATTGATCAAGCTGCTACTTACCCATCCTGGTCCTGGAGTACCTTTGCTCTGTACACTTTAGTGATGTCTTTGCTACCAACAAACCTATTTTAATCCATCAGATAGTAACCAAACGCTTCAAGGACACTTGCATAACCATTTTTATTTTTTCATAATACTTGTCCAGGTTTCCACTATTATGTTCAAACCATACATTATTCAATATATGCTAATTGATATTTAATAGTTACACCAACAAGTTCTTGGTACTATTATGTTCAACCTGAACTACTTCTATTTTTTTAAAAGACGATCCTATTCTATATCACCGGATGCCCATATTGTTTCTTTTGGTGATCTCCATATTGTTTCTTCCAGTGCTTGGCCGGGATGTCCCATCCTTGAACCAAGGCTCTCCCTTCAACGGAATCCCCTAGAGGCTTTTTCAAAGAGGCCTCCTGAAGATTCATGCTGAAGCCTACACTGGTCTTTCCTGCATGAAACCAGTTTATTCGGGACCATCCATACTTTTCTGCTTACAATATCATTTTATTACCTCAGCATTTTCATTACTAATTTAAAAATCAATCACTTTATACTTCTAAAGCTTTCACAGACACATTTAGACTTTTCAGCACTCTCAATGTCCAAGGCTAAATGCTACAAACCACTCATACCCAAACAGAAGAAATAGCCCAAATATAGCCACACATATTCCTCCAACCTCTACATACTTCTAAGCTATATATAACGTTTAAAGCCATTAAAAGCAAAGTTATGAACATTTAAAATACACCTTGATAACACAGTTTATAGCTCTTCAAGAATGTTTAGTTGTCATGGCAACTATTCCTTTCTCGACTGTTTTGTTTTGGGTTTTTTTTGGCATACCTTTCTTTTTCAGTCATGAATTCCCTTTTTTGTTAAAATCTCCTCACCTTTTCTACAGCGCTTTCTCTCTCTCTAATTTCACAGGTAATTGTCTCTTTCCTCCAAGGGTCTGCATCTCACCTGGACCTTTTCCTCTTTGCTACTTCAGCTCCTGTCGTAGCTGAACATCAATAGTTTAATAGTTATTAGGAAATATTACTTAAAACAAAACAACAAGAAAACAGCAAAGAAGGTATATGCAAGTATATGTTCACTGTATTGTGCAACTGTCATGTCAGCAGGTGGACAATTTTAGCTAAAGTTAGCATTTCAAACATATATTTTGATATTCTAAAATAATGTTTATTAACTCAATATTTCATCACAATGGGGTGGACATTTTTAGCTTTAACTCATCTGAGTATGGAGACAAAGTGAGAAATTCAAATGAACTGATATACTATAGGAGCATGCAGTTTATGCCTTTAGTCGAATGAAGATAGACCTTTTTTAAAGTTGTGAGGTCACTGATGTCAAAGGTCGCATTTTTACCAAGATGGTTATCCAAAGATGAGAGAGTGGACAGCAATTCTTGGACATGTTTAAATAACTTGATTTTTTATTTTTATTTATTTATTTATTTTTAATCAAAATTGCAAAATGAATAATCAAAATACCTAAAATATTAATGAACGTATTTACAACCTTACGGTAATATTTAAAAGTTTAAAAGGTTAAAACATGTTTAAAAGGTTAAAACATCCAAAATACCCATTTCCTCATCAAAGACAATGTAATAAGGTTAACATTCCTATATATTCGTAAAATGTGTTCATTCAGAGTAAAACTTTAATCAGTTAATTAAAAACATTAATTGTTTCACAATCTTTGTATCAGCACATTTAAACGAGTATGTTGTATTGACCCTTAGGTAACAGAACGAAGTGTGAAGTCCACTTATAAAATAAATTACGCATTCGTCATTAGATCAGAGTTGGTGAGGGACAGAGAGCCATGTGTGAAAACGAACAATCATCTCACAAAACACTACTTATGACTAACAAGTAAACACTTGCAAAATAAAAGTAGCCGTTTATGTTAAATATAAGATTTCACAAAACTATTAATTAAAAAACTATTAATTACAAAACTATTAATTACAAAAATATGAATTAAAAAACGTAAATCGATATTTTTGCGATTGATCTCCCTCCCAAGTTACACCGTTTACTTGTCTTAGAACTGAAACACGAGTATCACTGTTACGTTTTAATGAAACCGTTATTTTGAAAATTACAAAACTGCATGTCAATGTTAACCGTGTGGGGTCATACCTGAGTGTATGTTACAGCTGAATTATTAGGTTACCTAACTAAGCTACAGATATTTTTATATTTATTGGCTGCTTGTACAGATTTGTTAGCTCGCTGATAATATACTTTTGTATGTAAAATTGTTCTGCGCAAACCACAGCACCATTGCTAAGTTAGCACTTAGCCTTAGCTAACGTTACTTTTAAAGTTAAATTGAGTTTCTTGTCTTGTTCATGGCTTTGTAGCCGAATCTCCCGTTTAGACATGATGTCTGCCCGCAGGCTTAGACTTCTAGTGTTTTCTGTTCAAAAGTGTTTATCTCGACTCGCCGACAAATGCAGAGGTTATTGCTCAGTGTCTCTATCTAGCACTCCTACTAATGAGACTGATGAGACGAGAGTGAGCACATTTAAGACCAAGCTGTCGTCATTAAGAGTTCTTCAGGCAAAAGTTCAACTGAGACGCAACAGGAACATGAGGAATCGTATCTTCCTGAAGAAAGTGGTCTGGCGCAGCTACGGAAAGGTATGTAACAAACTGCATTTGTTGCCATGATAGTTCAGGCTTTAGGATTTTAATTCCCATGTGTCAGTATGCCGGTAGTCGTTGCCAATTTTATTTTGATGTTTACATCTTGCAGTGTATTTCGAAACATACGGCTGTCAGATGAACGTCAACGACACTGAAATTGCGTGGTCCATTCTTCAGAAGGGTGGATATGTTCGGACCCACGAACTATCAGAGGTAAGTGTCAATGCCTTGACCTTTGACCCTTGATAAACACAGCGCTTCCTTTATTTGAAAGCTTTCATTCTCATCTTTCCTAATTTTTTTTTTTTTTTATACAGGCAGATGTGGTGCTTCTTGTCACATGCTCCATAAGGTAGGAAAAGCCTATTTCTGTTTGTATTTTACACAGTGAATCTATACGTTGCCAATCTTGTGCAACTTGACAGCAGTCCTTGACTTCAGTGACATTTTTTGCTTGGATGTAATGCTATTTTCTGTTGGAAAAAATAAAAATCATTGTGACAGGGAAAAGGCAGAGCAGACCATCTGGAACAGACTCAAACATCCAGCAGTTCTGAAAAAGAAGCATCTAAAGAGCAGCACTCCATTAAAGATAGGAGTCCTGGGTAACTTCTCACTTCACCATAGTTCTTCATTCACGTTCAAATGTATCTCTCAGTCTGAAATGTTCGTGTGTGCGCATGTATGTTTGTGTGTGGGTTCACGCGCCCGTATACGCATATGTGTGCTTGCTCTCTTGTAGGTTGCATGGCAGAGAGACTGAAGACTGAGTTGCTGGAGAAGGAGAGGGTGGTGGATGTTGTAGCAGGGCCAGATGCCTACAGAGATCTTCTCCGACTCCTTGCACTGGCCCATGGGGGTCAGAGGACCAGCAATGTCCTGCTCTCCCTGGAAGAGGCATATGCTGATGTCATGCCCATTCACCATTCAGGACACAGTGCCTTTGTGTGAGTGCCATAATAATATCTGGCTGATTTATACGGGAGGAGTTCCTGCTAAACACTAACTCTTAAATTAACTTTGCACTGTGTGATTTTGTAAAGATGGTACAGTTCAATTTTTAAGTTAACATGTATAGACAGTTTTTGGTGTTTTCATATTCAACTCTAATACACTGAATTTAATCTGAACAGCAACTGTTAGATTAAAATACAGAAAAGTCAGCTATAATTTAAAGGCATTTGCTACCATATTGCATGAAACATGGGACTTGCATCCACAATAAAGCCAAAAACAGCAAATGCTCATAGTTCAGTTGTTTATTATTATCATTTTACTGAACACTTGTCAATCTGCATTTTTTGGTTAAATATTTATACATGACTGACCCTCCTACACTTATGAAGGGATATAAAACTTCAAACACCGTGGTGGCTCATCTTCAGCTCCTTCATGCTTTTAGATGTAGCACTTCAAATAATGGTTTGATATCAGGGGTGTCGATACTTTTAAAGTCCTTTCACGCTGTTGACAGTACAGACCTTGTGTACTGCAAGCCTTGTTGGTGGCACCTTGTCTTACAGTGGGATTATCCAGTATATTTTGTCCCTCTTTGACTGCTGTAGGTCTATCATGCGGGGCTGTGACAACATGTTCAGCTACTGCATTGTGCCGTTTACCTGGGGGAGGGAAAGGAGCAGACCTGTGTCCTCCATACTTGAAGAAGTGCGCATGCTGTCTGACCAGGTCTCTTCCCTTCAGCGACTATGTGTGCAGTCTGGCTTTACTAGTTTCTGTGTGTGAAACTTGGCCAGATGTGAACACTAAGTATATGAAATGATCATGGCCATAGGGGGTGAAGGAAGTGACCCTGCTGGGTCAAAACGTGAACAGCTACAGAGACGTGTCTGGGGACGGGGCCAGCAACTCGGAGCTTGGTTCGCACCTCAGCCGTGGTTTCAGCACCGTGTTCCCGTGATGAGCAAGGAGGCCTACGATTCGCTGACCTGCTACACCACGTCTCCCTCGTAAACCCTGACAAGGATTCGCTTCACCTGGCCACATCCTAAAGACTTTCCTGATGAGGTAGAAACCCCAGAGTCATGGATGTGAGCATGTGGTTTTTGGTTGGGATACCCATGACTAGTGTGGGGAAGGTACTTTTAAAATGTATTTCATTGCAGGTGACAAAATACAGAACACAGAATACATGCTGTTAAATGTAATTTAAATGTAATTAAAGTGAGTTATATTTGAAATAGTCTTGGACAATGTTGAAGTATTCCAAAGTTTTTAAAGTATGTTCCTCGCTTGAGTAATGTAATGGAATATGTTACCAATTACATTTAGGGGCATGTACATGTACACTGCCTACAGTGGCAGATTAAACCCTGTGGAGGCCCCTAGGCAGTCATAATCTTGGGGCCTCCCTTGCAAATTATCTCCTAATATGTTTGTTTTTTTTAATTCCTTGTTGCATGGCCCCTAAAAGGTGTGGGACCTACAGGTCACTGCCTGCTCTGGTAATCTATTGGTAATCCGGCCCTGACTGTTTATGGCTTGTGTGGTGTAGTGGATGTTCAAAGAGTTTAAGTATTTAGTTGAACAGTTTCTTATAGTCTGAATTCATGTGCAGATATTGCTCATAGGCCATTTTAAGCAGCAGATTGGATAATAATTTAGGATTCGCAAATTTGGATGTGAGCAGTAGAAAAGATCATTAATAGATTATCAGATTGAAAAAGCCTTATGCTTATCAGATATGTGAAATAAGGTTTGACTGCCATAGTCAATTTGTGCTGTTTTCGTTTGACCTGTGCTGGGGTGGGTGAGTATGTTTCCTGAAGGTGTTATAGCTAATCCAAGAGCGGAGGAACATCTGTAAGCAGATCCACTTGCCAGCTCAGAGCGGCAGCAGCAGAGTCTTACAGACCATGAGGCGTGGGTGAGAAACGCTCCTAGAACGACAGCACTCACCACAAGCACAGTAGAGATTAGCCTGCTTATCTCAAATTTCTTGATGTCTCATGTGTTAAAACTTAGTTCTCACTTTAAGTCATCATGCTCTGGGATGTTTTCATAGGTATACTAGGGAAGCCTACCTTGAGCTTGTGGAAAACATTTGAAAGATAATACCAGGTGTCCTATCATTACCAAACATTCAATATGTAATTATAAAATTATTGTAGCTATAATAGGTCTTGTGTGAATATATATCTATGTATAATTTCTTTTTACAGGGGTCAGTCTGAGCAGTGACTTCATCACAGGCTTCTGTGGGGAAACCGAGGAGGACCACCAGCAGTCAGTCTCTTTGATCAGGGAAGTGGGCTATAATGTAGCCTTCCTGTTTGCCTACAGCATGAGGAAGGTGAGATCCTATTTTGTCATTGTGTTTAACACTATCAAAAAACAGACATTCTCCCTGGTTCATGTGATGGTTCTATCAAGAAATTCACCATTGTCTATTATCATTTGGAGAATTGAAAGGGTCTTGTGGCTGCCAGTTGGGCTTTACCTTCTGACATGAACATGTGTATACCACACCCACAGAAAACTCAGGCATACCACCGTCTCGGGGACGATATCCCAGCTGAGGTGAAGAAGCTGTCGCCTGGAGGAGCTTATCTTTACATTCCGAGAAGATGCGGCTAAGGTCAACACCAGTTTCATCGACAGCAAACAGCTTGTCCTAGTGGAGGGAGTGAGTACTGCAGTGGGTTGAAGCCATGCTGTGTTACAACTGTGTTTGGAGCACTTCTGCTGTTAATAATTTGGGATTGCTGCATCTGTGTGTCTTGGTCATCATGTTTTGCATATCGATTTAACTAGATTTCTGCAAGAAAATAAATAGTTGCAGCAAATTCTCCTCCCTTATCTTATTTAGACCTGCTGGATCAACATCATGAGGTCTGTCTGACAACGATGATGAACAATGGCATTGTCTATCAGCTCAGCCCTAGCACCTTTTGGCATTTCATTTTGGTTTTGGCCTTGTTCTTTTCTGGAGGGCAAATAGAGTTTATGTGTTTATGTATTTAGGGCATTGTTTGGTCTATTTTAGTCTATTTGAGTTGTATGGTCACTTTCCCGTTTGTGGTGTTAGTTTGCGATTGCCGCATGGGTTTCTGTGGCCCTTTCATTTGAAACCCTTCCCTGGTTAGGCATAGCATTGTGTCTGTTTTGGATGCTTTGAGCTTTTTGTTATTTTTGAAGTGTTGAGAGCAGTTCACATCTTTGGTACCGGGAAATCCCAATGACTGGTTTCCCTGTGCTTGTGGTCTTTAGTGTATTACCTGCCATCAATAACTGTTTGAAGATTGGGGTCTTAGTTAATTTTGATTCTTGTTAGTGTCCTTCTTTTGAGAACATGCCTGGCGAATGCACAGAAAACTACCCCAAGGTGTTTGCCACTTGTGTGTTAATATGCGCTACCAGTCATGCTGAGATTGGACCTACCGATATACACACTGATAACAGAATTTTATGACCATCTACATAACAGTGGGAATAACCACCCTAGTGAGACGTTGTGGCATGGTATCTGGAGGCAATGTAAGAGCAGGAGAGAATTTCTGTCTGCTACAGTGCTTAGTCAAGCCTTTTATATTGTACAAATGTTATCTGCTGTTTTTGCTTGACTGAGTCTGTTTTCTGCAGTAAAGTAAGAAGTCATCTCAAGATCATTGTGGTCGGAAAGATGGGAATGTGAAGGTTATTTTTCCAAGAAAGGATTTGCTTTCTTATCCCACGGATACCAACCCTGTCACTGTTAAAGCTGGAGACTATGTACTGGTGAAGGTGAGCTCTTGCTTCAGTTTGCTACTCCTACATGTATATCTGTTTGTGTTGAGACTAAAACAGGAGCATGTTTTTACACACACACACACACACACACACACACACACACACACACACACACACACACACACACACACACACACACACACACACAGATATATATGAGCTGTATGTGTGGAATATTTATTCTGGTAAGCCTGGTCTGTGATATGTAATATACATGGCTGTGAAATATACTGTACAGTTGTGGCTACATTTCCATGATTATTGGTGACTACTCTCTCCTTTACAGATTACCTCAGCCAGCTCTCAGTCTGCAAGGCCACGCCTTCAGCCACGCCTCCCTGAGTGATGGACACCCCAGACGCCTATTGATGCACAGGCAGCTGCATATTAGCCTGTAGGTTCCACCTTCTTAGTATCAGGACTGGGTGGGAGTGTGTGTCACAGACCTATAGGTCTTCCCAGCTCCAGCTCTTGGAAGCCAGTATGCTCAGTGAGGAGTGTTCACTGCCTCAGTCACCCTGTCTCCTCATTATCAAGCTCCTTATGAGGTGATTCAGGCATGGTGAGGCAGAAAACCCCTGAAAATATGCAGGGAAGTTTCCTCAGAACTTGAGCTCAGTGTTCCTGAAGTGCAGTTTGAAATGAAATAAGGCTTTTCATTTTTTCATTCATTCATTTATTCAGAATCATGTCTGACTCATGTATGACCTGGTGTTAAAGGAAAGTTTTAACACAGATTTTGTCTGGGTACACACTTTGCAAACTTCAAACTGCATGATTAGCAGACAGTATTGTAGCTATTCAAGTTTATGATCAATAATGTAAGGTAAGTGGGTGACTCTGGGTGGGTCAGGGTGTATTCTTCCCTAAACATACTTCTAACATAATGATTTGTTTAAACGCTACAATTCTCTATATCCTAATAATTACTGCCACATTTTAATAACCTGCAATACACTGTAAATACAGCATTTGTAAGCTTTAAATTTACAAACATGAACAATCATACTATAGCAAATACATGATACTCATACCTGTGACATAGTGTTTTGAACAGACATTTGCTGCCACACCTGCTATTTTAGCAGGCTAAATAATCTGCCCTCTGAAATGCTAATATGCTTAATTTCATGCAAGTGCTAGTGTTCCTATTTGCTTGCTGATGTGCATGGAAGCGCCATATTATTATTATTATTATTATTATTATTACTATTATTATTATTACTATTATTACTATTATTATTATCATTACTATTATTATTATTATTATTATTATTATTATTATTATTATTATTATTGAGTCACACTGCTATCAAGTTAGCTGGTTGCTCTTAGCTAGTAGTGCGAACAGGACAGGGGACTTGGGGAAGACCCAAACGGTGAGGTTTGTGTGTGTACATTCACAAGTACTGGTGCATAAGAGACTTATTGGAAATGCATTGCCATTAATTGAGAGTCATTTTAAAAGATATTTACTCTCCCACTGCGCATACTCCCATTTTCATAAATTGGTAAATATACATGTTGCTGCTTGTCACACAAACTTTTGTTGTACACAAGTAATAATGAGAAAAAGACTCATCATATATTTTATGATATAGCTAAAGCTATGCATTTATCAAGAGGATTTAACACATTACAGAACACATCTAGTTAATCCTTTCCATGATTGACCCAAGGGCAGATAGCAATTATTTAAGTATTACTATGTTTTAATTTAATAATAAAAATGGCCATATGAACCTTTTTGCTTTATATTTGTTTATATTCAACTGCCTTTATAATGACAATTATTTATGACAATTTATGACAATGACAATTTACAATACATTATCAGTGAGTGGTATAATTAAAGTAAAATCATTGTTAAATAAGTCTCATTCTTGTCTCAGATTCCAACACTACAAAATCTTGGTCTTTGCTTGAATGTTTTTTTAATGGTCCTGACTACAACACTATCCTTTGATAAGCTTGGAAGTTGTACACTACTGTGAGAGGAAGTTACATTCAGCTAGGAAAGAACCAACAATCAAATAATATACACAGATTAAGATGGTCATTAAAGATCCCAAACTAAGATTAATGCACTAATTAAAAAACTACAACTTGTTTGCAGGAGTTCATCAGTGTTTTATCATTGGCATAGGTAAAGGGGTTTTCAGGCACAAGTTAAAAAAGGCACAAGTTGTCAAAGCATAAGAATAATGACCATAATGATCATAAGAAAGCCTTTCTGAGCCAAAGAGCTGAATTAACAGGGAATAACAGGAGCACTTGCAAAACTGTGCCTAAGTGTATCCAGAAAGCACTGTTGGGCTTTTGTAGGAAAAAAAGGTTACACAAAGGTTACACTGATAGAACAGTTTAATCTGAACGAAGAATCAAGACCCAGGAGCTGTAAAAGAATAAGTTCATCTCTGCATTGCTCTCTATATAGGGGGAGTTTTACAACATTGGAGTGCACAAGAAACCCGCTTTTGCCCCGACACCATTTTCACTGCCACCTGATGAAAGCAACATGCTGTATATGGGCATCTCTGCCTTCACTGCCAACTCAGCAGGCTTTGTGTACAAAAATGCAGGAGTACTCACACTCAGAATCACAGATGACATGGTGAGTTTAAACCACTCCTTGCCATCACTGAGGGAAAGGTGTGCATGTGGTTACCTTACAAGACCAGGCTATTTAGTTAGAAGACTGATAACTTTATACTGTTCTCCCAGTGCACATTAATAATCCCTTAATAGTGTAATAAATGAATGGACAAATAAATGATCAACAGTCCCTGAAAATGAAACAAACGTTTATCCTTCCAGATTCCCAGAGCCTCTCCATATCGTCTGAACACCAAGACATTTGAAGCCTTAATTCCGCAGGTATAAGAGATCACTTTCTGTATTCATCACACAAGCATGCAGAAACTGCTGATTTTATATTCTCACATAGGTTTCCTAACACAGTAGACTTTGAATCTTAAAGGAATAATAAGGTTTAAAGAGTAACAAATAATATGATCTCATTAGCAACACAACCATATTTAGATGAAGAATTTCCGAAAAGAACAACATTTCACATGATGATGCTTGGATGAAATGTGTTGAAAACACTGAGTTCTTTTGCTTTTGGTGCTAAAGGCACTTGCAAGTACACCTTACACAGATTGATGGTGGTAGTATAGTTGGCATTCAGTTAAATCAATTAAACTTTGGACAGGGGTAGATTTGTCCTTCATACTGTTATTCAGCACAGGTAATAGCCATTTTGGGACTTTGTATCACTTTTGGGAGGCTGCCGTGTTCTCCTTAAAGTACCCAGGTTGAAGAGTGCTGGGCCCAGGAGTATTATCACCTGCTCCTGCATTTCTGCCGATGAAATAGTGAGACGGATCCACATCCTGCCTGCTTATTGGGGACGTACTGTTCTAGCAGCTCTTCCTCATCTGTCCATGCTCATACCATGGGTTGCTGTACTGTTTCCATGCTTATGTGGTACTCTTTCCGCAGGATGCTATGGAACTTTTGGTGCTCCCTGCTCCTCTCTGGCATTTGTAGCTTGACCTTCCTGGTGATTTTTTTGCAGTCCACGTCACTTTGCCAGGAGCTTCCTTTTGCTGATTAGCAGAAGCAGGAATACCTCCTGTCCTGCCAGGCTTTTGCAGTCATATTAGGCACATTGACTGCTCCGCTCTTACCTGCTTTCTATATCTTATGTTTGGGCTACTTGTGGAAGTGACATGAAAGCAGTGTTATGTTTATGTTAGTGTGGAGTTTGATATCTTGTGGAATTTCCACCACGCTGTTAGTATCATGGCCACCCACAAATTGTTGATCATGAATGTTCTTTAATTGATTTGACTGATAAATGGTAAGTCTGACTTTTAGATCATATAGAACACCACAGACAACTGTGTGGCACATCACTGTTAAACCTCCTGATTGCAACCCGGGGCATCGTGAACTGTACAACATGACCCTCAGACAATGATCTCTGAGTGAATGTGATAAACATAATCATCTTCATATCATCACTTTCTCTACAAGTTCAGTGGAAGAGACGTCAGTGAAAGGGAGTTTTAATACCCTATCCATTTTTAACTTTAATAAAAACACAGACGGAAAAATTCCAGAAAGTGAGACAGAGAAAGGAAACTAGACTTTAAAATGGTGCTGCCCTCTTGACTTACAACTGTAGATTATTGAAATTATTACAAATGTCTGACGCCAAAAGGGATTGTGTCAGTGTTTCACTACTCAGTATTGCATTTGGTAGACAGTATAAACAAGCAGACTATGGTTAAAAAGATCACAGAAATAAAGCAAACACCAATATAATCTTGAACCACCTAGTGCCAGGAAACATTAGATTACTGGAACAAAATCAGACAACTAGCAGAACAACTTTTTAACCAATGATGCAGATGCACTTTTAGTGGATTTATTTATCTGTATTTCAATCCACTAAAGTTTTTCATTTGATCTAACATTACATTTAAGACCGACGTCCTGTTACGTCTCACAGAAGATTCCACTGATCAAGCTGCTACTTACCCATCCTGGTCCTGGAGTACCTTTGCTCTGTACACTTTAGTGATGTCTTTGCTACCAACAAGCCTATTTTAATCCATCAGATAGTAACCAAACGCTCCTTTGCTGCAGAGCACAGAAATCATTCAAATTTGCAGTCAACAGATACATCTGGGCCAGATTTTGGATCAGTGGACTAGGCTGGAACTGCACATATACTGTATATGCAAAATTCAAAATACGGGGAGTGGTTGGTCTCTTTTGCAATCAAATCTGAATACTATGGAATTCGTTTCACATTTGTTTAATTTGACAGATTTTAAATGGATAATGGACATCACTAGACAAAAAGGAATAAACAACTATATGAAAAGGAACAAAACCAAAAACAAAGGAAGACTTTAACACACTTGCCCAAACAAGCACTAAATCTGACAAAAATAGATCAACCAATGACATAGCTGTGAAGGAACATATTAGCCATTGTTTTCTTGTCATCAACAGTAATTTTAACTGATTGTTAACATACTGTTCAAGTCTTCAACTGATTTGCTCCCTACATACGAATGGGTACAAATATGGTTCATTACCCACCTGCACAAATTGCTTCTGACATACTGGGCAGCTACAGGGTTCTTCTCCCATGTGGATTCTGACATACTGGGCAGCTACGGGCTTCTTCAGTTGTGTGGATTGTCTTCTGCTCCTCCATGTGGCCTGTTTCACCAAAGCCCTTCCTGCAGTATTTGCAGCACTATGGGAAGCGGACACCCTTGTGTGAGCGTTTAGGTGCTTCTCAAGAGTCTGGGCAAGTTTGAAACACCTGCCCCAAACATCACTGACATTATTTCTTGTAGGTGATTAGCCACGTGTTTCTCTAGCCACAAGTACTTTTTGATTTATTTGTTTTTTTAAATAGGTAATTTTATATATAATGGCAACAAATGACATTTTAAGTTTTATGACAAAACGTGCAAACAAGCTGGCCTGAGAGGTGTGTAGCGGGATATGACTCAGTGCGTCTCTGGTGCTGCTTTTGATGAGTACAGTGTCATGAGTGTGTCTGTCCAGCGGTGCAAAGAGGGGATACAGCAAGGCATGGCATGGTGTTTATTCATTCGTTTGCATAGAAAATGACGCCTTTTCACATTGTGGAACTACAAATATGGCGGTCTTTTTTGTGCGGCGTAGTAATGACATATGTTGTGGAATTTTGAACAAACAGCAAGTCAGACGTGATTAAGAGAGTAATTTAATAAGAAAAAGAATAAAATAAATGTTTGGCTCTCCTCAGGTAGGGAGCCCCGAGTATACAAAACCGTGGCTAGTTATACTACTCCTGTGCTGTCTTTAACCAATCATCTTTTCTTAAGCAGCTCTTCTTTCCTTTGTTGCTGTGGCTATAAGCCAATCAGCTCTCAGCTTGTTTTTTTCCACAAACCAACCCAAACTGACTCCAAACAGTGTGGGTTGTGTGTCAAGTTGACCTTGATGTTAACAGTTCCTGATACATGTTCAACTTAATCAGCAACAGGCGGATATAAATGTGCAAACGGCATTATTAATTTAAGAACAAAAGGATCAGTGTGATTTTATATGAATCACATAATACATAGTTTCGTATCATTTTCCATCACACGTAAAAACAGAGTCTCACCGTATTGTCGGGCAGGAGGATCTGGACTCATTTATTACTTAATATCTTCCCCCATCTAGCGGTCATTAGAGGTTAGTCTTGAATTGATTTCTGTCGTGCAATATTTTAGATATAAATGTTTACATTTTCTATTACAGAACACGGCAAAGTATAGTCAACCAGTTCTAACCTTTTGAGAAAAACTTTAACTTCAAAGTAGGTGAATCTATTTACTTAGATTGAACCAATCGGATCACAGTTTATTTACATAGCATCAATGCTTTGAGTGCTTTAGATATAAGGACATCATGGCGATCTTTCTGCTCACACCTCAGTCAGTCTATAATTCTGTACTATGTGTTTCTATAGCTTCCAACTTTCACGAGTTTCTTGAATCTGTGGAGAAAAGTGCAGACTCAGGTACTTTCTTATTTGTGAACTTTTATACATTTTATGTAATTTATTTATCATCTATAATGTTTTATTACTTTTCATTTATAGATATAAGGACACAAAAACAGTTCATATACTCAATGAATTGTTACAAGATAATCTTTTCTAGAGAATGTTTACCATTTGTTAAAAGACTGATTTATTTCTAAAAGTTTATGTAGTGTGTTAATTTGTCACATGGAGGCAGAAGGGGTGAATCTGATATACCCCTCTTCCATCATCAACTATTCATCGAGTCCTCCAGTGGAGCTTGTACAACCAAAGAAACGCATACAGCGGTCACCGGCGGTTCTAAGTTACATCTAAAGAGGTCTAGGCCTATACACACTGTTCCACCTGAGGTAATAAAATGTTTTGGGGTAAAGGTATTTTCATGAGGCGATCTGTGATCTTATTATAATAGGCTTTGAAGCTCTCTGCAACAGGTGCAGAGTGGTGCAAGACTGTGTTTGAAAGCATAAAGAGGAATAATGTTTCTGGGGTATCTTAAGGCCTTTGTGGGTCTGTAAGTGCAGAGCAGAGGCTCTGATGCAGGTGGTTTCAAGGCCTCTGTGGAAGTCTACGGCAGATGACTCTGGACTGTTCCCGTGAGAAATAGCTTCCTAAGTATTGGGAAAGATCCCGGCTTTTAAAAGACGTGAAAGCCTCTTCGAGAGTTCTGTGGCTAAGCAAGGTTCATTATCTTACCATAAGAGCAGGGTGATACTGACCTGCAACATCATCTTGCAGGTGTTTGATGGTATGAGTTGAGATCATCTTTGTTAAAAACAAAAAAAACAACAACAACAAAAAAACCCAGGAAAATCTTCCATTAGGATATACTGGGGTCAAGCTTCAATTTGTACAATGATAGATCTCAATTTGCATATATTGAATAATGTATGGTTGAACACAGTGGTTGAGATTTCAAACACCAGTATGTAGAGAAGGTGTGGCAATCACATAATCAGTTGTGAAAACTGGATAAAAATGTGTGTTCCTTGTGTGATTATTAGACATATTCTGGACTATGCCTCGTTTGTATGTAACGCTGAGCTCAAAATAAATAATGGACCTACTACTCTCTTCAATTAATTCTTGAGTCTGCATCTTTATTTTCTGTTTAAAGAGGACTTAATAAAATTAATGGAATGTGGGCAATATCTAGTAACACAGTGCCGAGTCTGCTAAATGTAGATCCCAGCCTTTTATATGGCCTCTTCCCTTTAATTCTACTGACTATAATTAATGTAAACCTTGTCGATTCTGGTGTTTGCTGTATAGAGGTAGCGAAAACTTTGCTAAAACAATGAAAAATATGCATCCTGTGAAAAGTTTATTGAACAATATAACATTGTTCCTTACCCAGAGCCATAACACGTCATTGATGGAAATCACACTGATGTGAGGGCGGTATGGGCCAACTCAACTGTATTTCCTGATTGTTTTATTCTGCAGGAGGATGTGGTCCAAATATTTAAAAAATCACAGGTTTGTTTAAGAGGACATAGTTGAACAGTTTGGGCTTACTGTTATTTTAATACTAGTGGTAACTATTAGTAAATACAACAATCTGACCATCCTCATACTGCATTGAGGGGTGATGGGGTGATGGTACCAGATGATGTTTAGGTATGTGGTTATGTTAATTTATTTTTGTTCCTTTATATTCACATATTTTGCAAGTGCGTATGTTATTGAGTTTAAAACCATCCATATATTAAGCAATTATAGAAAATACAGAAACTGCATGAGACTTCTCTTGACTTGCTAGAAGTTCAGACTGTAGCAAGCTTAGCATTAGTAAATGGAATAGGTGTCATTTTAAGGATTCATTTAAAGTATTCATGAGGTATTTCTCCTAACATCGATGTATCGACAGTACCAATAAAATAAATAGCATAACAAGAATTACAGGTGTATAATAGTGTAGTTACCCACAATGGTTGAAGTGTTTGAAAAGAGTTGTATAAAAGAATAGTTGGTTGGTTCGTGGCATAAAGTCATGAAACGGTGAAATGAGGTCATAAAAAGAGTGTTTACAGGGGAAAGTGCTTTAACATTGAATTAGACAAACTAATAACATAAAACAAGGGAGTTTAGAGATTCTGTGTCCTTTCGTAATGATTTGTGCATATGGCAGGCTGCTGCAAAGGATCCTGGGTAAGCTTCAGCAGACCTCAGTGTAAGATATATTAATAATATTAATCATAATAATACTATTCAGAGGTTACTTGACTAGTAATCAGAATGTTGCTAGTTCAAGCCCTACCACTGCCAAGTTACCACTGCTGGGTCCCTGAACAGCAATGAATCCTCAATTGTATTATTAATACAGTCCAATACACATGCCTAATGCTCAGCTGTCAACTGCAAAAACTGACATTCTGAGCATTCGAACAGTAAGAGGAACAAAAAGAAAGGAGTCACCGACTGTACACGTGTCAATCATTTAGCCTTTTTACATGTTGTTTTAGTTTACTGTAATCAAGGCCTGAAACTGGAGTCTATGGACCAGGCAAAAATATTTCAATTTTTAATGCGTTTTTATTTTTTCAGTTTCAATGTTTCAATGAGACTCAGGAGACTCCAGCATAAGCAGAAGCTCCAAGTTGTCGATCTCCAGGAGCAAACCCGTCCCTGCAAGGTTGGGGTGCATGTTCTGGATCACGGGAAACAGACCATCGATCACCCAACATCTGCTTCTGCTCCTGCGGAGGTTCCAGATCCAGCACGGAGGCAGTGAGAGGTTCCTGGCCCAGAGATTGGTCTGCAGCGGGCCTGATGGTACTCGGCATGTATTGGAAATGCTGTGGCTGAATGCTGTGCGTAGCCCAGCGGGTGCTGGGGTGGAGCTGTGCCAGTTGCCTGCTCGGGTAGCAGGTAGCCCAGTTCTGAGCCTGTGGAATGGCCATCATGAAGTAGCCGGAGGGCGGGGCGGGCTGGTAGGGGTTGAGCACTGGGTTGCGCACGGCACTCACGCTGGCCATGCGCTGCATGTACTGGTGGGTGAGGTGGGCCTGCCGCTCCTCCTTGCGCTGCGCCAGGGCCACGTACAGCGGCTTGGTGCCTACGATGCACCCGTTCATCTCCTTCATTGCCTCGGTGGCCTCCTCCGGCGAGGAGAAACACACAAAGCCGAACCCTTTGGAGCGGCCGCCCTCCGTCATCACCTTGGCACTCGTGATTGTCCCGAATAGAGAGAACTCTTTACGCAGACGCTCGTCGTCCAGACTGTCGTCTAGGTTTTTAACGTACAGGTTCACTCCCTGGTAGCGAGTCGTGCCGTCCTGCTTCATCTGCTCAAACTTGCGTTTGAGCTCTGTCTGCCTCTCGCCTTTCTTCTGGGCACGAGCCACATACAGCTGCTTCCCATTCAACTTCTTCCCGTTCATCTCATCCACAGCCCTTTTGGCATCCTCGTGCCTCTCGAAGCTCACAAAGCCAAAGCCCTTGGACTTGCCGCTCTCGTCTGTCATGACGCGACGGCTCAGCGTTGGGCCGAACTTGCTGAAGATCTCATTTAGCTTGTTGTCGTCCATGTCCTCCCAAGTATGAGATATTATTTCCATCAGGCTCAGGACCATCTCTTTAGGATAAGGTCAAGAGAAATCTCTTGGAATGTGGTGTTAACAGGTTCCAACTGGTGTGGGTGTTTTATATTACTTTGCATATATTGACAAATGTATGGTTTGGATGCAATGGACGTGAAGACAAACGCAAATATGTAAAGGAATGTGGGGTGAATACATAACCACTACTGAAAAATGTATGAAAATGTGGGTTCTCTGATTTTTAGACATTCTCCAGAGGGTGCCTCAATAATGCGTGTTAATGTTAACCTACAATAAAGTACGTGCACAGTTATGCTATTTAACCAATTCTGAAGTCTGCATTTTTATTTAATATTTGAATTGAACTTTAAAACTAGCCGACTGGGCACCTAGGAACCACATACTGTTGCTATGTGCAGAGATGTGGGCTTGCAGCCCATTGTTGGGCAGAGTCCATCGCACTGCTCCAATAGACCTGCTCTGACTGCTACTTTCCCACGTCGGCAGTCGAAGTCGTTTCTCCTTCACAATGCTTTTCACCTGGTTGGCCAGTTTCACCGTCTCAGTAGACAAGCTAAAAGAAACTGTTGGCAGCCTCTCGTTGCTCCTGTAATATGACCGTCGCCAGACCAGAGAGTGGAACTGGATGGCAGTGTGGCACTTGCAGCTGCAGTTTGTTTGCTTCAAGATTTAATACGTGTAAGTGACCTTTGCTTCTCGTCCTGTCTTTACTGGTTTGTTAATAAGGTCATTTGAAATTGTGTTGTACATAAAGGAATATTACAGAATTATTCTCTATTTTAAGCTACACTGTGGGGTTTTGTTTTTTTGATCTTTACATTTATATTAATGCAACCCAATACACTTATCTAATGATCAGCTATGACCTGTAAGAACTGACAATCTGAACATTCAAACTTTAAGAGGAATAAAAACAAAAAAATGATCAGCTGTTCATGTCAAAATCTGTAATATGTAATAGAAATAACTGTAATATGTTCAATATAACTGTAATATGTTCAATTACCACCAACTGTATTTACAACTGTAAATATGCCAATTGCAAGATGGGACTGTACATTCTGTACATACATATATAAATATCCATATATACATTGTACATATAAACATAATATATATATATATATATATATATATATATATATATATATATATATATATATATTGTACATGCACTATTAATATATTTTTGTATATATATAGAATATATTTCTCTATGCACCCCTGTTTTTCTTTTTCCTCAGATTGGACAGAGCACTCAACCATTTCACTGTGAGTTATACTGTGTATGACTATGTATGCGACAAATAAACCAAACTTGAAATGATTTTACCTTTTTCTGTCGTTTTCATTTTAAGCTTAGAATAACCAAGGCCTGGACTTTGTAAGGTGGTTTTGAATCCAGGTCAGCTAGGTGAGGACACCAATAGCTTACTGGGTAAGCAGCCACACTCTAACAATGGTGGGCTCGTGTGCAGAACAGTTAGAGCTTGGATCAAGCAAAACAAGAGGAAAAAACGAAACACCTCGGTGAGCGTGGAAAAGGGGAGAACAAAGAACGCCACGGAAAGAAATGGCAACCCCGATGCACTGGGGAAAACTCGAACTAAAAGCTCCCAAACAAAACCAGAAAACGGGGAGAAACTTGAATGGCTAAGGGAAGCCTCAGGAGAGAGACAGACTCGAGAGGGGAAAACTGGAGAAGGGAGGGGACGTGTAAAAACACTGACACCCTCGCAGAACAGAAAAGAGGCATAGCACAAGGGCTCACAGACCTCAATACCCAGAGTTACCGGCTAGGAGCTTGGCTCAAAACTTTATCAAAAACCCAGCACTGAATGATTGGGTCACTGGGCTTATATAAGGTCTAGCCCAGCTGTTGGGTGTTGATCCTGATCAGTGGCGTGGTTGACTCGACGCCTCCCTCTGGTCGAGGGGGCCTCGGCCTGGTGCCAACCCTTACAGGCTTGATGTCTACAGACATGGCAAAAATATTTCAATGTTCAATGCATTTCAGTTTCAATGTTTATTTTTTTCAGTTAAAATGTTAATTTTTTTTACTGCTTATTCTTCCATTAGACAGCCAGAAGCGCAGCACTGGTTAAAGTTTTTGAGCGGCTTCCTGCGCGCACTGGTCCTGGAGCACAGCGACTGCCTCATCCACCTTAGGGTGCAGAGACTCAGGAGACTCCAGCATATGCAGTAGCTCCGAGTTGTCCAGTTCCAGGAACAGACCCGTGATCTTCCCTGCAAGGGTGGGCTGCATGTTCTGGATCAGGGGAAACAGACGCTCACCCAGTATCTGCTTCTGCTCCTGTGGAGGTGCAGCAGCCAGCATGGAGGCACTGAGAGGTTCCTGACCCTGCACATGGACCGCAGCCAGCTGCACAGGCACCTGGAGCTCTGCCCCCAGGTGCTGCTGTGGGTTGAGAAACATAAATGTTTTATAATTGATTTGACTGATAAATGGTAAGTTCGACATTTATATCTAAGGGCTGTGTGCCCAGGTGTTGCTGTGGGCTGTGAACGCCTGAGGTGGTTTTGTACTGTGGTACTGCTGTCACCAGCGACGCCTTGTTGGCAGCTTCCGCGCTGGCCATCCCTGTCCCCGGAGCCTCAGATGCCATGGTCTGATAGGCCATCGTGCGTGGGACCTGGCAGGCGGTGGTTGGTCTGATGGCGCTGAAGGCCTGCGGGCAGGATGCGGCTGGACCGATGGCACTCGGCATATCCTGGACTTGCTGTGGGTGGACGCACTGCATGGCCCAGCAAGGGCTGGGGAGGAGTTGTGCCAGCTGGCTGCTTGCGCAGTAGGCAGGCCAGTTCTGAGCTTGTGGAATGGCTTCCATGTTGTAGCCGGAGGGCGGGGCAGGCTGGTAGGGGTTGAGCACGAGGTTGGGCAAGGCACTCACGCTGGCCGTGCGCTTCATGTACTTGTTGGAGAGGTGGGCCTGCCGCTCCTCCTTGCGCTGCGCCAGAGCCACGTACAGCGGCTTGGTGCCTACAACGCGCCCATTCATCTCCGTCATGGCCGTGGCGGCCTCCTCCGGCGAGGAGAAACACACGAAGCCAAACCCTTTGGAGCGGCCGCCCTCCATCATCACCTTGGCACTTGTGATGGTCCCGAACGGAGAGAACTCCTTACGTAGACGCGCGTCGTCCAGACCGTCGTCTAGGTTCTTGACGTACAGGTTGTCTCCCTGGTAGCGAGTCATACCGTCCTGCTTCATCTGCTCAAACTTTCGTTTCAGCCCTGTCTGCCTCTCGCCTTTCTTCTGGGCATAACCCACATACACCTTCTTCCCATTCAGCTCCTTCCCATTTATCTCATCCACAGCCCTCTGGGCATCCTCGTGCCTCTCGAAGTTCACAAAGCCAAAGCCCTTGGACTTGCCGCTCTCGTCGGTCATGACGCGAGTGCTCAGCGTTTGGCCAAACTTGCTGAAGATCTCCTTCAGCTTGTCGTCGTCCATGTCCTCTCCAAAGTTCTTGACGTACACATTGGTGAACTTTTTGGCCCTGGCCGCCATCTCAGCCTCACGCTCCTTGCGAGACTTGAAGTGGCCAATGAACACTTTGCGGTCATTGAGCAACATGCCATTAAGTCTCTCAATTGCTCTCTCCGCAGCCTCACGGGTCTCAAAGTGCACAAAGCCGTAGCCCTTAGAGCCATTCTCGTCACACACCACCTTGCTGGAAAGGATGTTCCCAAAGGCAGAGAATGTGTCGTAAAGAGCTTTGCTGTCAATAGACTTGTCAAGGTTCTTGATGAAGATGTTGCCAACTCCACTCTTCCTCAGAGAGGGGTCTCTCTGGGACCACATAATTTGCACAGGTCTGCCTTTGATGATGTTAAAGTTCATAGTGTCCAAAGCACGCTCAGCATCTGCCTGCTGCTGAAAGTTCACGTATGCGTATCCAAGTGAGCGGAGGGTCATCGCGTCCCTGCAAATCCGTACGGAGACTATTGGGCCAGCAGGACTGAATTTCTCGTATAGCATTTCCTCGGTAATATCTGAAGGTCTCCGACGTACAACGAGGCCATCGGATAACTTGGAGCACATGGATTCATCTTCGTGAGCCAAATGATCTAACTACACGAATTATAAAACAGTTTTTCAAAATGAACCAGCATTCAACAGTGCCAAAATGTTTAATGGAAGAATTTAGCTTCATAATGGAGATCAACCACAACTTGCTTTTTATGTAACAGTGGACGTTCTTTTAAAAAACATTTAACCGAACGCGTTAATAGCGTGAATGCGAGGCTTGGGTCTGTTTTAGTCTATTAACTATACTAGGCTTTAACAACGCCTAATATTTCAATATATTAGCTAGTTAAAGCATTTTTCGAAAATCGTCCATATGCTGGTCACACTGGATCATTAAATAAATACTAATAGTTTGATAAACGCAGCAACCTTCATTTTCATTAGCCTAATGCTAGGCAACATAAATCGCATTAACGTTAGTTATTGAATGTATCAAAAGTAAACATTTAGAAGGCCTAAAAAATCTAATATGTAAATCATAACTAAATATTTTATTTAAAGTACGTGCGAAATATTGAAAATTTATAAATTTGTTTTTGCTTTACCCCCCCGCCCCCGACCATCGGAGGACTTTTATATATATATATAAACTTATCGGAGGAACTTTATATATATATATATATATATATATATATATATATATATATATATATATATATATATATATATATATATATATGTATATATATATATATATATATATATATATATATATATATATATATATATATGTATATATATGTATATATCTTATAGCTAGATAATAAAAGGCCACCACATTAAC
Source organism: Electrophorus electricus (assembly GCF_041902795.1). NCBI lineage: Eukaryota > Metazoa > Chordata > Actinopteri > Gymnotiformes > Gymnotidae > Electrophorus > Electrophorus electricus. The sequence goes on along the minus strand of NW_027658693.1, from coordinate 34,857 downwards.
TTTTCAAATGCAAGCCTTCTTTTACAGTAAAAAAAAAAGATTCAAATATTTTTCTAATTATGCATACTATCCCTTCTATTAGAACAAATTAGAGCTGCATCTAAAGATAATTTTCATTTTTTATTCTGTTGATTTTTAATGCAAATTAAATAATTACTGGCTATTTCACACAGCCCTAGTAGTATGTGTTAAGTGCTAAGATACCTCTTTACTCTGTGCACTTCACTGTTTCCTTCCCTTTATAGGCTTATAGACTACCACACCGCTGTGGAACTCACAATAACTAACGCGCCTTTTATCGGTGCGACTTCCTCTTTAAATTTTACACAATCAATATTCTTATGTGTTTCCCTACTTTGGCACAGGTGTCTGTTCTTGAATGGTGAGTATTGTGTGAGTAATGGTGAGTATTTTGAATTGTGTGTTTTTGCTCTGCATTTTGTTCATCAGGATGTGCAGTTCTTAAACATGCTGTTGAATATTTGCATATAAACATGTCTAGCATGCATATAACTGGCAGTTCATAACGGACTAGACAATGACATTGTATTGTTGTTTTAGCTTTATGCTCTTTAACATTAGAATATAGATGAAACGGTAAATACGAGATCAAGTCTAGAATGTCAGTCTTAATTGGAGTGTATATAGAACTCTCGCTATACTGGGTAAGCCATACAGTCATCAGTCCATTTGTTTAAAATGTTCTTTGATGTGAAGCTCATATTATTTTTCCCCCACTTACGCAGAACTTGACTGTGAAAATGTCTGTTGGAAGAATACAACAGGCGAACTCTCAGTTGTACTTCACATCACTGACACTGTGTAGACTTTAACTAATGTACAGTTGTGTAGATTTACAGTTGTGTACAATTAGAGCAAGTGACCTAAGCAACATGTATTGCATACTCAGTTTGCCTTAACCAACCTATCACTTCATCATGGTCAGAATATTTGCTATAGATATTTGCTATAGATACATGTAATGCTTCAGCAGTGCTACTAGTTCTAATACACTCAAACTAGTGCACCAGAGTGGGTGTTGGTAATGGTACTGTTAGAAGCAAACCTACATGACTGGGGTTGGGCTTCCACACACTGTCCCTTTCTCCCAGTTCACCGAGCGGAAACGACTTGTTCTCAGCCTGGTTGGCTGGGTTAAGAACACAAGCAAGCGGACAGTCGTGGGGCGGGTCCAGGGGCCGTGACATCTTGTCAATGAGAAGTGGCTACTGTATGCTGTGCACCAGGATGCCTTTCCATTGAGGATGTCTTTTGTGATACCTACAGAGTGCATAAGACTAGGTGAGAGGATTCCCTTAGCAGCTGAATACATTTGGTTATTTTCTGGTACCTTGTCCCCCCCGTCTCTCTTTGTGTTTGTACGGCAGGATACGGCAGAGCCTACGCAACAGGACACCTTTCCAGTGAGGACATCTCTCGTGACAGCTGCGGAGTACACGATTGTAGACAAGTGAGAGGATTCTGTTGGCAGCTGAATACATTTGGGGGTTTTTTCTGGTACCTCGTCTCTGTCTCTCTCTGTGTTCGCATGGCAGGGACCGCCACATGCTACGCACCAGGATTGCTTTCCAGTGAGAGCATCTCTTGTGACCCCTAAGAAGTGTGCAGTTGACGACAAGGTGAGAGGATTCCCTTAGTTGCTGGACCTACTTAATTCTTCCTTTCATTCCTTGCCTAATATTCCATGAATTCAACTTTATTTTAATGGATGTGTTCATAATGTATGGTTCAGGTTATGCAGATACTTTGAGAGTTGCTTGAATTAGTCAACCTACTGAATTCCCCACAAACAACAATATGAATAATTAATTGACATTTATAACTTTTAACAAAGTAGCAGCTACTTGTGAGTTATATGAGTTTGTACTTCATTAGCTCTATTTGTATCACATTATTCACGTTACAACTGTAATAGTAATAGTAAACGTTCAATCGTAATAGGGCAAATTGATTTGACACAGGTCCTTGGCTATAAGTACCTAAGGTCCTGCTTTGAAAATAATATAGTACAACACTGGATGATTTTACTACACTTTTATTCATATATTCAATGTATTTACATTATTTTAGAGAATACTATATTAAAGAAGTAAGTTATATAGCTCCAATATCATCATGTAGTTTCATATTAATTACAGTCCATAACTGTCTGTGGTTATATTTCAACTGGCCTTTTTACAGTAACAGCAAAGCTATATAGTGGGCTTCATGGGCTTCCCCACATCTGTGTTTTTAAACCTTTTTGGCAGTACTTTGTGTGACTAATATCCTGCCTTTTTATCCCTCACTCATGTCTTGCTCAGGTGTCAATATGTCAAACAACTAAATTAGTGTTCTATTATTTTCTTAGTTTGTACAAGAAGTATAAATATGTAGCTACCTAACATTTATAATGTGTATTGTTCTTATTTTGTGAACAAAACCAGGTTAAAACATTTAAATGTAAAAACAGGTTTGACACTGCTTTGGATCTAGTGAAAAACCTAGAAGCTGTCAACACCATCATCTGAGCAGGCTCCATTTAACACAAAGAGAGACAGAGGCGATGTACCAGACAAAAACCAAATGTATGCAAATCCTAAGGGAATCCTTTTACCTTGTCTTCAATTATGCACTCCATAGCTGTCGTGAGAGACAGCCCCACAAGAAAGGCGGCCTGGTGCATGGCATGCAGTGGTGCCTATCATACGAACACAGAGAGAGACAGAGACGAGGTAGCAGACAACAACCAAAGGTATTCAACTGCTGTCAGGTCTTTCTCAGTAAACTGCAGAGAATGAAGTACAGGGCAAGGACTTGAACATGCACATGTCCTTGCCTGAATACAGACACTTTGCCTGAAAGACAATTGCCTCACAGGTTTGTTCCGAAATGACTTCCCTTATGCATTAGCTAATAGCCGGCACACGTGCACAAGTGTTAATGTTCAACTTTCATTCAAGTGTAAATGGATTCTGTGACTTGAACAAGTCTACTCTAATAGAGAAACTGCTCACCGCACTACAATAAGTGCACAAAGTGTAATGAACTTGCTATGAGAATGATCTCAGTAATGAACTCAAAAAGAATAGGCTCAGAAGTGTTGATTTTTTAAAGTAGGAAGGATTTTGAGTTTTCATCCTTGCCAGGAGAACTAGCTAGCCTAACCTGGGATAACAGCCAATGCACAGAATCACAGCTGGGGGAAACAGATGTGACATGTCAGTTTAATTGGCAAGGCTCAAGGCAACAGGGTCCTGTCCCTTGACTTAGGTTGATCTAGAGGTATTTCAAGAAACTTCTCAAGCACATGTTAGTGGCAAAGTAACAATATTTTCACTTGAACAGGGACCTCAGATTAAAAGTCTGATGCTCTACTAACTGAGCGATTCAGGATAGAAGCAAAGCTTCTTAGCTACTTCAGGAAGGATTCAGGACACAAAAAATAAGTCTCAAGCTTTCATATGGTATCTGTGTGCGAGTCTTCTCAAGCGACACAAAGGCCCACATGGTTTGGTTTGTTCATCCTCCCCAATCCAGGGCATCGTAACTGACATGACATGTTAAGAGCTTTCTAACAGTGAACTCTTTCAGTGAACTATCGAATGGGGAATGATGAAACATCTGTCAGCTAACTCCTTTGGCAGTGTAGTGTTAAAGCATGTAGTATATAAAGTTTGCATATTATGAATGCTCTTCTTCTCCTCTTAAAACTCTGTAGCTCTGATGGCAAAGGAGAGGCAGAGGCACTTTGCCCGAGCCCATGCTAATGGGCAGCTTCCAAGGCAGATGAATCCAGTCTACCTCCAGCCTGCGGGTGGGTTCTTCATCCATAACTGTCTATTTTCATAGATTGCAGAATGTATTTGAAACAATGTACATCCGTTTCTGGCATTTAAGTTCAACTTTAATATTTTGTCTTCCTTATAATGTAAATTTGCTCTTTTCATTCATTTTTAACATTTCATTGTTTCATTTGTTTACTGTTTAAATCAACCATATTTGACTTGATTTAATTGTTTTGTGTCGTCTCCCGCGCCCCCCACGAAACAGTGATGTGTGTGGACTCCTATGGGCCGGCACCCTTCCCTTGCGGAATCGCTGTGGCACCCTCGCATGTGGTCGGCCATGTTAGTGGTGCTGTAGAGGCACCGCCCATAAAGATCTTCCAGCATCCCACAGGTGTGCTCCTTACCAATTTGCTATGTATGATAAAAAGGGGAAAAAAGAAAAAGCTAATTAAATGGATGTTTTTAAGGCCTGGTGGAGGTACACAGCCATCAGCCTTCTCCACATGTGCTGACTGCCAATCCATCCATACGTAAGATACTCTAGATTTTTAGTACTCTTTGTAGCTGGGAAAATCATAAACAAGTCATTATCATCCCTGGTGTACAGTAATGGAAGCAAGCAGTCTTCAGTTTCATGCCATATGTGTCCAGAGCAGGTGCAAGCCACTGGCACTCTACGCCGATGCCCTTCTGTATGCGGAATGCCGGTCTCCATACCAGCGAGTCTCCTCAGCTGCCTGGCAACATTGGAGCATATTATACCAACCAGGAGCTCTACTGGCAGCAGGTCTACTGGGAGTGGTACATGCAGACCTACTACTCTCACCTCTCCAGCCTGCAGCAATGGCATATGGCCTGCCACCAGAACCACATGCAGAACATGGCCAAGCAAAAGAGGACGACTCCACCACCGTAGCTGTGGAAGAGAAAGAGGAAGGCCTTCTCTGGAGATGAGGGATCATTCTCTCACTCCAGCTCAGAGTCGGAGGCACATGCTGATGAGGGCCAACCTCCCAGCAAAAGGCCACTCGAGAACCTTTTTGTTGAGAAGCCACTGGTGTGTGATGCAGTTGTTAATAAAGAAGGAGAAGTGTTCTTCTCCGACCAAATCCTAGGCCTGCTGGAGGGGATTCTTGGCATTCTGGATCTCGCTGCAGAGATGGGCTTCTCGGTCTGAAGTGCTGTGGACCCTGGACTGTAATTTTGTATATATTTTCCCCTGTTTTGTAATTGTTTTGTAAATTGTAAATCTCTGTTTTGTAAATTTTTTTTTTTGGTGTTGGAAGTTGTATTAAAGTTTATTTTTAATGTAATTGTTTTTCAGATCTTATTTATTTAGTCATAGTTCATTAAATATACTTTGTTTATTACCTTATTTAAAATATACACGCAACCCAATGACCTTGTTTGCAAAGTCTACACGTATATTGCAGTCCCCTAGTTTTACATCGGGTTTTACTCTTTCTGCTTTTTATCTTCAGAAAAAAACGAACCACATGTCCTGTACTATGCAATTTTTGAATGTACTCCTTGCATAATTTGTACATTAAGAACTAATTCTTATTTGCAAGTAAATGGCATAAATATAAATGTAAGTACCAGAAGACACTTGTAGAAAATGGGGAAAGGAAGAAAAAAAAGCTTACAGTAATGGGCCATCGAATCCAAAATGTTTGACACCATTTTCAACAAATAGCATTCAGGCAGACGAAAATCTCGACAGCTCATTTGCCATGAATGGTCACTACAGAGACGGGGCGGGCCACGCGGAACACATTAACGAGCCCTGTTGCGCGCGTGCTGTTTACCTGTTGCTATTGCAGAGTGCACTTCAGTTGCTCGGTTTTTGGGCAGTTTACTTCGTGATTTTGTTTTTGCTTTTGATAAAACGTTTTAGTGGATATCTTTATCACAACCATGGAATGGAAACGACTTACACTGGCTGAAGTTGATGAGAACTTCGTTTAGATTTAGTGATGAGGAAAGTGAGAGTGATGACGCTTCCATGGCTGCAAGCATGGACTCAGAGGGCGAAGTCGCGTTTGTCCATGGAATCGACGCCGTGCTCGATATGCCGTAAGTATATCATTCACTTTTGCGAGATTGTTGGGTTGGCTTGAGAGAATGCATACTATATATTTACCCCAACATAATCTTTTAGCCTATTGGCACTGAATCTAATATCGTTTAGCAAGTAATTATGGTGCGTAGCATAATATTGTAGCCTGTTACGCCAATATGATTTAGCCAGTGTACTATAGTTGTAAGTAATATGCAATAAATAGTAATGTAAGTGTAACTACTACATATAATAATTTAGCCTTATTTCTCATGACAATTTGATGTTTGTGTTTATTTTCATGGTACATATTGTACTCATTTGGCTATGTTATGCTGTCTTTGTCTTGCAGTGAAGCAGATCAATCCTAGCCTACCCCACATGGAATGTTTCACACCTTTTCTAACCCACTCCCAGAGCAACAATCAACTTCTACCGTCCCGCAATCTATGGTCTGCTGGAAGACTGGCTAGTCACAAAGGCAGCAGAAGCACGAGCCAACCCCAAGCAAAGAAAGGAGTGTCCATACCGTCACCTCCGACACCCGGCAACACCTTCCACACCTTAGCTGGGCAACAACCGCATGCCAGAGCAAGGAAGACAAGATCAGCTCCGGGGGAAAGAGCACAGCGTCACCACCAGCTACTGCACAGGAGGACAGATGGTGCGACACCTGGGAGGAAGATGAGCAGCCTGCCCCATTGAATTTTTATCCCAGGAGTTCACATGGATTTTCAGACAGTCTACAGCCCTTCTAACATCTTCCAGCTGTTCTTCATTCAAGAGGTGATCCAAACCCTATGCAGCAATACCAACCGATTTGCAGCTCGGAGAAAAGGGGATGACATGAAGAGGCCATGGATGGATGAAATGCTGATGAAATGCTTCTTCATCTCAGCATAAAGATCTATCTTGGACTGGCGAAGCCTTCGGCTATTGGGGACCTGTGGAGGAAGGATCACTTGCGTAGCCACGTGTTTCCTCCTTCTGTGGCTGAGGAGCGGTATGAAGCCATCAGTGCATACCACTGACGTGCGACATAAAGCCTCACATGGGAGGAGGACATGTTTGCACTGCAAGATGAGAACAATGTTCATGTGCAGATTTTGCAGTGTTCCACTCTGCATAGATGCATGATCAGAAGTGCGCTTAGGGACATTACATATTGGCACAGATTTGTAAATACTTTGAGGTTGTTGTTTTTTTATAGGTTTGCTGTGTTCTATTTTTGCCTCCTAAAATCCAACCCCTCGTCCACATCGTAGGAGGTGCTAACAGCACATTGCATGCATAGTGTTTGCAATTGTGCTGGCTAACGGGCGCACTGCTGTGGACGTGTTTAAAGCATTTATGAACTGTTTCCTCTATAAGACTTTGAAGTCCAGTGTAGTGCTGGAAAGGTTTTGTGTACGTTTTTACATTTTGGATGTATTATTTGCGTTTTGTTTTACAAGACCCTGGTGAATCAGGAAATGTATTGAATTACTGATTTTGCATCCCCAGCATCCACATCCACGTTGGATAACCCCAAAATAAAAGGCATTTTTGTTAGCTTTTTTCCCCGTATGCTTCATGTTACCAATTGGAGCCTAAATGATGGAAAGAAAAGCCTGGATGTAAATGAGTGCCTTTTCCCAAGTGTCTACATTAATTTACATCCTGAAGGGTCTTTGTGCTATATGTAAAACTTTAGATAACTAGTGTTATCACGGGACGCTGCCCCCCACAAGTCACGTGGTCCGGCCTGCCGCGTGCAGGGGTGTTTACTTTTGTTTGTGGCCACACCCCCGTGAGGGCACGCACCTGTACAGGGTTTAGCGTCAGTGTTCGTTGGGCTATTTAAACCCCTGTCGGTGCTCCCCTCACTGTTGGTCATTGTTTGTTAGCGCCTGTGCTTAATGTCAATGTCCACGTTCATGTAGCCCTTGTTAATGTTTGTTTAGCTGTTCTGTCTATGTATATTGTCTTCGGTTACGTGTGACTTGTCCGTGTTAACTGTAGAAGTCATGTTATCCGTTACTGTTATATGTGAGTGCCACAGTTACGTTGCGTGTTAATAAATGAATTTCACAGTCACGGGAGTCTGTGCGTCCTGCTCCAGGCCCTTCGGCACTCAGGCATTCGTCACAGGTGGTAAGGTGGAGGTGTACAAATAGATTCGAAAGGATCTTAAAATTGGAAAGTAAGAACTAATTCTTATTTGTAACTACCTGAAGACACTTGTAGAGAAGGGGGAGAGGAAGAAAAATGAGAAAGAAATAACAAAATCCAAAAACAAGAAGCGTTATATAACAAGAGTTAACAAACAGAAGCTACGTGACTTGAACAGAAGTAAAACATTTACAGGTATTATTAAAATTGTCTTTAAGTAAGCCCTTAATAGCAGTAACACATGCGGATGTATCCAGCCTTTGGGTGCAGCCGAATGAAGTGACAACAGGCCAAAGGATGAGTTGGATTTACTGTGGGCTTTACTGTGATGCAAAGGGAGGATGTCTTACTTGTCCACAGAAACTGCAATAACTGACTTAAAAAGGGGCGTGAGTATACAAGAAGAGTTTCATAAAGATGTATAAGAGAGTGGGTGTTTCCCTTTTCACATTCACACATGCTATTGGTGATGGCAGGATGGATGGCTCAGAATAAGGCCTCCATGATCTGCACTGCATTCACATACTATCTGTCTTGTGTTTTTATTGAGAAGACATAGTGTCTAGAATCCTGAGTGTATAGTCAAAAATACTGCAAAAAACATCCAGAGTTAATGACATTTGTATTATTTCAATCTAGACAAACTAAACAAAGAAGAATGACTCCAACCAAACCAGTCTCTATGGAGCAAGCTGATGGAGGTTATTGAAGCAGCCTGTTTAATGTAGTGTTTTTGTTCAAAAATGAAGAAATGGTGACATCACGTGTGTACTAAGCAACTGCGGAATGTTTGGTTTCGAATGTTTGGAGCTCAGTTTGAGTCTTGAAAAGCACAGATCTGGTCAAACCTTGATTTTGCTCTGCAATTTACTTTTAAGAAGCTGTCAATTTTTCATATTAACTATGAACACAGGACACATTTATGCTTCCTCTGGGCACCCGTTTTGCGGTTTTCATTCAGGCCATGGCCAGGAGAGGCAGAGGCACTTTGCCCGAGCCCATGCTAATGGGCAGCTTCCAAGGCAGATGAATCCAGTCTACCTCCAGCCTGCGGGTGGGTTCTTCATCCATAACTGTCTATTTTCATAGATTGCAGAATGTATTTGAAACAGTGTACATCCGTTTCTGTCATTTTAGTTCAACTTTAATATTTTGTCTTCCTTATAATGTAAATTTGCTCCTTTCATTCATTTTTAACATTTCATTGTTTCATTTGTTTACTGTTTAAATCAACCATATTTGACTCGAATTAATTGTTTTGTGTCGTCTCCCGCGCCCCCCACGAGACAGTGATGTGTGTGGACTCCTATGGGCCGGCACCCTTCCCTTGCGGAATCGCTGTGGCACCCTCGCATGTGGTCGGCCATGTTAGTGGTGCTGTAGAGGCACCGCCCATAAAGATCTTTCAGCATCCCACAGGTGTGCTCCTTACCAATTTGCTATGTATGATAAAGAGGGGAAAAAAGAAAAAGCTAATTAAATTGATGTTTTTAAGGCCTGGTGGAGGTACACAGCCATCAGCCTTCTCCACATGTGCTGACTGCCAGTCCATCCATACGTAAGATACTCTAGATTTTTAGTACTCTATGTAGCTGGGGAAATCATAAACAGATCATTATCATCCCTGGTGTACAGTAATGGAAGCAAGCAGTCTTCAGTTTCATGCCATATGTGTCCACAGCAGGTGCAAGCCACTGGCACTCGACGCCGATGCCCTTCTGTATGCAGAATGACGGTCTCCATACCAGCGAGTCCCCTCGGCTGCCTGGAAACATTGGAGCATATTATACCAACCAGGAGCTCTACTGGCAGCAGGTCTACTGGGAGTGGTACAGGCAGACGTACTATTCTCACCTGTCCAGCCTGCAGCAATGGCATATGGCCTGCCACCAGAACCACCTGCAGAACATAGCCAAGCAAAAGCCGCCGACTCCACCACCGCAGCTGCGGAAGAGAAAGAGGAAGGCCTTCTCTGGAGATGACGGATCATTCTCTCACTCCAGCTCAGAGTCGGAGGCATATGCTGATGAGGGCCAACCTCCAAGCAAAAGGCCACGCGAGAACCTTTTCGGTGAGGAGCCACTGGTGTGTGATGCAGTTGTTAATAAAGAAGGAGAAGTGTTCTTCTCCGACCAAATTCTAGGCCTGCTGGAGGGGATTCCTGGCATTCTGGATCTGGCTGCAGAGATGGGTTTCTCGGTCTGAAGTGCTGTGGACCCTGGACTGTAATTTTGTATATATTTTTCCCTGTTTTGTAATTGTTTTGTAAATTGTAAATCTCTGTTTTGTAAATTATTTTTTTTTTGGTGTTGGAAGTTGTATTAAAGTTAATTTTTAATGTAATTGTTTTTCAGATCTTATTTATTTAGGAACGAGTCACAGTTCATTAAATATACTTTGTTTATTACCTTATTTAAAATATAGACACAACCCAATGACCTTGTTTGCAAAGTCTACATGTATATAGTAGTCCCCTAGTTTTACATCGGGTTTTACGTTTTCTGCTTTTTATTTTCTGAAAAAAGCCCAACCCCAGTCATATAGGTTTGCTTCTAACAGTACCATTAACATCACCCACTCTGGTGCACTAGTTTGAGTGTATTAGAACTAGTAGCACTGCTGAAGCATTACATGTATCTATAGCAAATATTCTGACCATAATGAAGTGATAGGTTGGTTAAAGCAAACTGAGTATGCAATACATGTTGCTTAGGTCACTTGCTCTAATTGTACACAACTGTAAATCTACACAACTGTACATTAGTTAAAGTCTACAGAGTGTCAGTGATGTGAAGTACAACTGAGAGTTCCCCTGTTGTATTCTTCCAACAGACATTTTCACAGTCAAGTTCTGCCTAAGTGGGAGAAAAATAATATGAGCTTCACATCAAAGAACAATTTAAACAAATGGACTGATGACTGTATGGTTTACCCAGTATAGCGAGAGTTCTATATACACTCCAATTAAGACTGACATTCTAGACTTGATCTCGTATTTACCGTTTCATCTATATTCTAATGTTAAAGAGCATAAAGCTAAAACAACAATACAATGTCATTGTCTAGTCCGTTATGAACTGCCAGTTATATGCATGCTAGACATGTTTATATGCAAATATTCAACGGCATGTTTAAGAAATGCACATCCTGATGAACAAAATGCAGAGCAAAAACACACAATTCAAAATACTCACCATTACTCACACAATACTCACCATTCAAGAACAGACACCTGTGCCAAAGTAGGGAAACACATAAGAATATTGATTGTGTAAAATTTAAAGAGGAAGTCGCACCGATAAAAGGCGCGTTAGTTATTGTGAGTTCCACAGCGGTGTGGTAGTCTATAAGCCTATAAAGGGAAGGAAACAGTGAAGTGCACAGAGTAAAGAGGTATCTTAGCACTTAACACATACTACTAGTGCTGTGTGAAATAGCCAGTAATGATTTAATTTGCATTAAAAATCAACAGAATAAAAAATGAAAATTATCTTTAGATGCAGCTCTAATTTGTTCTAATAGAAGGGATAGTATGCATAATTAGAAAAATATTTGAATCTTTTTTTTTTTACTGTAAAAGAAGGCTTGCATTTGAAAAGTTAATGTGGTAGCCTTTTATTATCTAGCTATAAGATATATATATATATATATATATATATACATATATATATATATATATATATATATATATATATATATATATATATAAAGTTCCTCCGATAAGTTTATATATATATAAAAGTCCTCCGATGGTCGGGGGCGGGGGGGTAAAGCAAAAACAAATTTATAAATTTTCAATATTTCGCACGTACTTTAAATAAAATATTTAGTTATGATTTACATATTAGATTTTTTAGGCCTTCTAAATGTTTACTTTTGATACATTCAATAACTAACGTTAATGCGATTTATGTTGCCTAGCATTAGGCTAATGAAAATGAAGGTTGCTGCGTTTATAAAACTATTAGTATTTATTTAATGATCCAGTGTGACCAGCATATGGACGATTTTCGAAAAATGCTTTAACTAGCTAATATATTTAAATGTTAGGCGTTGTTAAAGCCTAGTATAGTTAATAGACTAAAACAGACCCAAGCCTCGCATTCACGCTATTAACGCGTTCGGTTAATTGTTTTTTAAAATAACGTCCACTGTTACATAAAAAGCAAGTTGTGGTTGATCTCCATTATGAAGCTAAATTCTTCCATTAAACATTTTGGCACTGTTGAATGCTGGTTCATTTTGAAAAACTGTTTTATAATTCGTGTAGTTAGATCATTTGGCTCACGAAGATGAATCCATGTGCTCCAAGTTATCCGATGGCCTCGTTGTACGTCGGAGACCTTCAGATATTACCGAGGAAATGCTATACGAGAAATTCAGTCCTGCTGGCGCAATAGTCTCCGTACGGATTTGCAGGGACGCGATGACCCTCCGCTCACTTGGATACGCATACGTGAACTTTCAGCAGCAGGCAGATGCTGAGCGTGCTTTGGACACTATGAACTTTAACATCATCAAAGGCAGACCTGTGCGAATTATGTGGTCCAAGAGAGACCCCTCTCTGAGGAAGAGTGGAGTTGGCAACATCTTCATCAAGAACCTTGACAAGTCTATTGACAGCAAAGCTCTTTACGACACATTCTCTGCCTTTGGGAACATCCTTTCCAGCAAGGTGGTGTGTGACGAGAATGGCTCTAAGGGCTACGGCTTTGTGCACTTTGAGACCCGTGAGGCTGCGGAGAGAGCAATTGAGAGACTTAATGGCATGTTGCTCAATGACCGCAAAGTGTTCATTGGCCACTTCAAGTCTCGCAAGGAGCGAGAGGCTGAGATGGGGGCCAGGGCCAAAAAGTTCACCAATGTGTACGTCAAGAACTTTGGAGAGGACATGGACGACGACAAGCTGAAGGAGATCTTCAGCAAGTTTGGCCAAACGCTGAGCACTCGCGTCATGACCGACGAGAGCGGCAAGTCCAAGGGCTTTGGCTTTGTGAACTTCGAGAGGCACGAGGATGCCCAGAGGGCTGTGGATGAGATAAATGGGAAGGAGCTGAATGGGAAGAAGGTGTATGTGGGTTATGCCCAGAAGAAAGGCGAGAGGCAGACAGGGCTGAAACGAAAGTTTGAGCAGATGAAGCAGGACGGTATGACTCTCTACCAGGGAGACAACCTGTACGTCAAGAACCTAGACGACGGTCTGGACGACGCGCGTCTACGTAAGGAGTTCTCTCCGTTCGGGACCATCACAAGTGCCAAGGTGATGATGGAGGGCGGCCGCTCCAAAGGGTTCGGCTTCGTGTGTTTCTCCTCGCCGGAGGAGGCCGCCACGGCCATGACGGAGATGAATGGGCGCGTTGTAGGCACCAAGCCGCTGTACGTGGCTCTGGCGCAGCGCAAGGAGGAGCGGCAGGCCCACCTCTCCAACAAGTACATGAAGCGCACGGCCAGCGTGAGTGCCTTGCCCAACCTCGTGCTCAACCCCTACCAGCCTGCCCCGCCCTCCGGCTACAACATGGAAGCCATTCCACAAGCTCAGAACTGGCCTGCCTACTGCGCAAGCAGCCAGCTGGCACAACTCCTCCCCAGCCCTTGCTGGGCCATGCAGTGCGTCCACCCACAGCAAGTCCAGGATATGCCGAGTGCCATCGGTCCAGCCGCATCCTGCCCGCAGGCCTTCAGCGCCATCAGACCAACCACCGCCTGCCAGGTCCCACGCACGATGGCCTATCAGACCATGGCATCTGAGGCTCCGGGGACAGGGATGGCCAGCGCGGAAGCTGCCAACAAGGCGTCGCTGGTGACAGCAGTACCACAGTACAAAACCACCTCAGGCGTTCACAGCCCACAGCAACACCTGGGCACACAGCCCTTAGATATAAATGTCGAACTTACCATTTATCAGTCAAATCAATTATAAAACATTTATGTTTCTCAACCCACAGCAGCACCTGGGGGCAGAGCTCCAGGTGCCCGTGCAGCTGGCTGCGGTCCATGTGCAGGGTCAGGAACCTCTCAGTGCCTCCATGCTGGCTGCTGCACCTCCACAGGAGCAGAAGCAGATACTGGGTGAGCGTCTGTTTCCCCTGATCCAGAACATGCAGCCCACCCTTGCAGGGAAGATCACGGGTCTGTTCCTGGAACTGGACAACTCGGAGCTACTGCATATGCTGGAGTCTCCTGAGTCTCTGCACCCTAAGGTGGATGAGGCAGTCGCTGTGCTCCAGGACTAGTGCGCGCAGGAAGCCGCTCAAAAACTTTAACCAGTGCTGCGCTTCTGGCTGTCTAATGGAAGAATAAGCAGTAAAAAAAATTAACATTTTAACTGAAAAAAATAAACATTGAAACTGAAATGCATTGAACATTGAAATATTTTTGCCATGTCTGTAGACATCAAGCCTGTAAGGGTTGGCACCAGGCCGAGGCCCCCTCGACCAGAGGGAGGCGTCGAGTCAACCACGCCACTGATCAGGATCAATACCCAACAGCTGGGCTAGACCTTATATAAGCCCAGTGACCCAATCATTCAGTGCTGGGTTTTTGATAAAGTTTTGAGCCAAGCTCCTAGCCGGTAACTCTGGGTATTGAGGTCTGTGAGCCCTTGTGCTATGCCTCTTTTCTGTTCTGCGAGGGTGTCAGTGTTTTTACACGTCCCCTCCCTTCTCCAGTTTTCCCCTCTCGAGTCTGTCTCTCTCCTGAGGCTTCCCTTAGCCATTCAAGTTTCTCCCCGTTTTCTGGTTTTGTTTGGGAGCTTTTAGTTCGAGTTTTCCCCAGTGCATCGGGGTTGCCATTTCTTTCCGTGGCGTTCTTTGTTCTCCCCTTTTCCACGCTCACCGAGGTGTTTCGTTTTTTCCTCTTGTTTTGCTTGATCCAAGCTCTAACTGTTCTGCACACGAGCCCACCATTGTTAGAGTGTGGCTGCTTACCCAGTAAGCTATTGGTGTCCTCACCTAGCTCACCTGGATTCAAAACCACCTTACAAAGTCCAGGCCTTGGTTATTCTAAGCTTAAAATGAAAACGACAGAAAAAGGTAAAATCATTTCAAGTTTGGTTTATTTGTCGCATACATAGTCATACACAGTATAACTCACAGTGAAATGGTTGAGTGCTCTGTCCAATCTGAGGAAAAAGAAAAACAGGGGTGCATAGAGAAATATATTCTATATATATACAAAAATATATTAATAGTGCATGTACAATATATATATATATATATATATATATATATATATATATTATGTTTATATGTACAATGTATATATGGATATTTATATATGTATGTACAGAATGTACAGTCCCATCTTGCAATTGACATATTTACAGTTATATGTTACATATTACAGTTATATTGAACATATTACAGTTATTTCTATTACATATTACAGATTTTGACATGAACAGCTGATCATTTTTTTGTTTTTATTCCTCTTAAAGTTTGAATGTTCAGATTGTCAGTTCTTACAGGTCATAGCTGATCATTAGATAAGTGTATTGGGTTGCATTAATATAAATGTAAAGATCAAAAAAACAAAACCCCACAGTGTAGCTTAAAATAGAGAATAATTCTGTAATATTCCTTTATGTACAACACAATTTCAAATGACCTTATTAACAAACCAGTAAAGACAGGACGAGAAGCAAAGGTCACTTACACGTATTAAATCTTGAAGCAAACAAACTGCAGCTGCAAGTGCCACACTGCCATCCAGTTCCACTCTCTGGTCTGGCGACGGTCATATTACAGGAGCAACGAGAGGCTGCCAACAGTTTCTTTTAGCTTGTCTACTGAGACGGTGAAACTGGCCAACCAGGTGAAAAGCATTGTGAAGGAGAAACGACTTCGACTGCCGACGTGGGAAAGTAGCAGTCAGAGCAGGTCTATTGGAGCAGTGCGATGGACTCTGCCCAACAATGGGCTGCAAGCCCACATCTCTGCACATAGCAACAGTATGTGGTTCCTAGGTGCCCAGTCGGCTAGTTTTAAAGTTCAATTCAAATATTAAATAAAAATGCAGACTTCAGAATTGGTTAAATAGCATAACTGTGCACGTACTTTATTGTAGGTTAACATTAACACGCATTATTGAGGCACCCTCTGGAGAATGTCTAAAAATCAGAGAACCCACATTTTCATACATTTTTCAGTAGTGGTTATGTATTCACCCCACATTCCTTTACATATTTGCGTTTGTCTTCACGTCCATTGCATCCAAACCATACATTTGTCAATATATGCAAAGTAATATAAAACACCCACACCAGTTGGAACCTGTTAACACCACATTCCAAGAGATTTCTCTTGACCTTATCCTAAAGAGATGGTCCTGAGCCTGATGGAAATAATATCTCATACTTGGGAGGACATGGACGACAACAAGCTAAATGAGATCTTCAGCAAGTTCGGCCCAACGCTGAGCCGTCGCGTCATGACAGACGAGAGCGGCAAGTCCAAGGGCTTTGGCTTTGTGAGCTTCGAGAGGCACGAGGATGCCAAAAGGGCTGTGGATGAGATGAACGGGAAGAAGTTGAATGGGAAGCAGCTGTATGTGGCTCGTGCCCAGAAGAAAGGCGAGAGGCAGACAGAGCTCAAACGCAAGTTTGAGCAGATGAAGCAGGACGGCACGACTCGCTACCAGGGAGTGAACCTGTACGTTAAAAACCTAGACGACAGTCTGGACGACGAGCGTCTGCGTAAAGAGTTCTCTCTATTCGGGACAATCACGAGTGCCAAGGTGATGACGGAGGGCGGCCGCTCCAAAGGGTTCGGCTTTGTGTGTTTCTCCTCGCCGGAGGAGGCCACCGAGGCAATGAAGGAGATGAACGGGTGCATCGTAGGCACCAAGCCGCTGTACGTGGCCCTGGCGCAGCGCAAGGAGGAGCGGCAGGCCCACCTCACCCACCAGTACATGCAGCGCATGGCCAGCGTGAGTGCCGTGCGCAACCCAGTGCTCAACCCCTACCAGCCCGCCCCGCCCTCCGGCTACTTCATGATGGCCATTCCACAGGCTCAGAACTGGGCTACCTGCTACCCGAGCAGGCAACTGGCACAGCTCCACCCCAGCACCCGCTGGGCTACGCACAGCATTCAGCCACAGCATTTCCAATACATGCCGAGTACCATCAGGCCCGCTGCAGACCAATCTCTGGGCCAGGAACCTCTCACTGCCTCCGTGCTGGATCTGGAACCTCCGCAGGAGCAGAAGCAGATGTTGGGTGATCGATGGTCTGTTTCCCGTGATCCAGAACATGCACCCCAACCTTGCAGGGACGGGTTTGCTCCTGGAGATCGACAACTTGGAGCTTCTGCTTATGCTGGAGTCTCCTGAGTCTCATTGAAACAGTGAAACTGAAAAAATAAATACGCATTAAAAATTGAAATATTTTTGCCTGGTCCATAGACTCCAGTTTCAGGCCTTGATTACAGTAAACTAAAACAACATGTAAAAAGGCTAAATGATTGACACGTGTACAGTCGGTGACTCCTTTCTTTTTGTTCCTCTTACTGTTCGAATGCTCAGAATGTCAGTTTTTGCAGTTGACAGCTGAGCATTAGGCATGTGTATTGGATTGTATTAATAATACAATTGAGGATTCATTGCTGTTCAGGGACCCAGCAGTGGTAACTTGGCAGTGGTAGGGCTTGAACTAGCAACATTCTGATTACTAGTCAAGTAACCTCTGAATAGTATTATTATGATTAATATTATTAATATATCTTACACTGAGGTCTGCTGAAGCTTACCCAGGATCCTTTGCAGCAGCCTGCCATATGCACAAATCATTACGAAAGGACACAGAATCTCTAAACTCCCTTGTTTTATGTTATTAGTTTGTCTAATTCAATGTTACCGCCGGTGACCGCTGTATGCGTTTCTTTGGTTGTACAAGCTCTACTGGAGGACTCGATGAATAGTTGATGATGGAAGAGGGGTATATCAGATTCACCCCTTCTGCCTCCATGTGACAAATTAACACACTGCATAAACTTTTAGAAATAAATCAGTCTTTTAACAAATGGTAAACATTCTCTAGAAAAGATTATCTTGTAACAATTCATTGAGTATATGAACTGTTTTTGTGTCCTTATATCTATAAATGAAAAGTAATAAAACATTATAGATGATAAATAAATTACATAAAATGTATAAAAGTTCACAAATTAGAAAGTACCTGAGTCTGCACTTTTCTCCACAGATTCAAGAAACTCGTGAAAGTTGGAAGCTATAGAAACACATAGTACAGAATTATAGACTGACTGAGGTGTGAGCAGAAAGATCGCCATGATGTCCTTATATCTAAAGCACTCAAAGCATTGATGTTATGTAAATAAACTGTGATCCGATTGGTTCAATCTAAGTAAATAGATTCACCTACTTTGAAGTTAAAGTTTTTCTCAAAAGGTTAGAACTGGTTGACTATACTTTGCCGTGTTCTGTAATAGAAAATGTAAACATTTATATCTAAAATATTGCACGACAGAAATCAATTCAAGACTAACCTCTAATGACCGCTAGATGGGGGAAGATATTAAGTAATAAATGAGTCCAGATCCTCCTGCCCGACAATACGGTGAGACTCTGTTTTTACGTGTGATGGAAAATGATACGAAACTATGTATTATGTGATTCATATAAAATCACACTGATCCTTTTGTTCTTAAATTAATAATGCTGTTTGCACATTTGTATCCGCCTGTTGCTGATTAAGTTGAACATGTATCAGGAACTGTTAACATCAAGGTCAACTTGACACACAACCCACACTGTTTGGAGACAGTTTGGGTTGGTTTGTGGAAAAAACCAAGCTGAGAGCTGATTGGCTTATAGCCACAGCAACAAAGGAAAGAAGAGCTGCTTAAGAAAAGATGATTGGTTAAAGACAGCACAGGAGTAGTATAACTAGCCACGGTTTTGTATACTCGGGGCTCCCTACCTGAGGAGAGCCAAACATTTATTTTATTCTTTTTCTTATTAAATTACTCTCTTAATCACGTCTGACTTGCTGTTTGTTCAAAATTCCACAACATATGTCATTACTACGCCGCACAAAAAAGACCGCCATATTTGTAGTTCCACAATGTGAAAAGGCGTCATTTTCTATGCAAACGAATGAATAAACACCATGCCATGCCTTGCTGTATCCCCTCTTTGCACCGCTGGACAGACACACTCATGACACTGTACTCATCAAAAGCAGCACCAGAGACGCACTGAGTCATATCCCCCTACACACCTCTCAGGCCAGCTTGTTTGCACGTTTTGTCATAAAACTCAAAATGTCATTTGTTGCCATTATATATAAAATTACCTATTTAAAAAAAACAAATAAATCAAAAAGTACTTGTGGCTAGAGAGACACGTGGCTAATCACCTACAAGAAATAATGTCAGTGATGTTTGGGGCAGGTGTTTCAAACTTGCCCAGACTCTTGAGAAGCACCTAAACGCTCACACAAGGGTGTCCGCTTGCCATAGTGCTGCAAATACTGCAGGAAGGGCTTTGGTGAAACAGGCCACATGGAGGAGCAGAAGACAATCCACACAACTGAAGAAGCCCATAGCTGCCCAGTATGTCAGAATCCACACGCGAGAAGAACCCTGTAGCTGCCCAGTATGTCAGAAGCAATTTGTGCAGCTGGGTAATGAACCATATTTGTACCCATTCGTATGTTGGGAGCAAATCAGTTGAAGACTTGAACAGTATGTTAACAATCAGTTAAAATTACTGTTGATGACAAGAAAACAATGGCTAATATGTTCCTTCACAGCTATGTCATTGGTTGATCTATTTTTGTCAGATTTAGTGCTTGTTTGGGCAAGTGTGTTAAAGTCTTCCTTTGTTTTTGGTTTTGTTCCTTTTCATATAGTTGTTTATTCCTTTTTGTCTAGTGATGTCCATTATCCATTTAAAATCTGTCAAATTAAACAAATGTGAAACGAATTCCATAGTATTCAGATTTGATTGCAAAAGAGACCAACCACTCCCCGTATTTTGAATTTTGCATATACAGTATATGTGCAGTTCCAGCCTAGTCCACTGATCCAAAATCTGGCCCAGATGTATCTGTTGACTGCAAATTTGAATGATTTCTGTGCTCTGCAGCAAAGGAGCGTTTGGTTACTATCTGATGGATTAAAATAGGCTTGTTGGTAGCAAAGACATCACTAAAGTGTACAGAGCAAAGGTACTCCAGGACCAGGATGGGTAAGTAGCAGCTTGATCAGTGGAATCTTCTGTGAGACGTAACAGGACGTCGGTCTTAAATGTAATGTCAGATCAAATGAAAAACTTTAGTGGATTGAAATACAGATAAATAAATCCACTAAAAGTGCATCTGCATCATTGGTTAAAAAGTTGTTCTGCTAGTTGTCTGATTTTGTTCCAGTAATCTAATGTTTCCTGGCACTAGGTGGTTCAAGATTATATTGGTGTTTGCTTTATTTCTGTGTTTTTTTTAACCATAGTCTGCTTGTTTATACTGTCTAACAAATGCAATACTGAGTAGTGAAACACTGACACAATCCCTTTTGGAAGTCAGACATTTGTAATAATTTCAATAATCTACAGTTGTAAGTCAAGAGGGCAGCACCATTTTAAAGTCTAGTTTCCTTTCTGTCTCACTTTTTGGAATTTTTCCGTCTGTGTTTTTATTAAAGTTAAAAATGGATAGGGTATTAAAACTCCCTTTCACTGACGTCTCTTCCACTGAACTTGTAGAGAAAGTGATGATATGAAGATGATTATGTTTATCACATTCACTCAGAGATCATTGTCTGAGGGTCATGTTGTACAGTTCACGATGCCCCGGGTTGCAATCAGGAGGTTTAACAGTGATGTGCCAAACAGTTGTCTGTGGTGTTCTATATGATCTAAAAGTCAGACTTACCATTTATCAGTCAAATCAATTAAAGAACATTCATGATCAACAATTTGTGGGTGGCCATGATACTAACAGCGTGGTGGAAATTCCACAAGATATCAAACTCCACACTAACATAAACATAACACTGCTTTCATGTCACTTCCACAAGTAGCCCAAACATAAGATATAGAAAGCAGGTAAGAGCGGAGCAGTCAATGTGCCTAATATGACTGCAAAAGCCTGGCAGGACAGGAGGTATTCCTGCTTCTGCTAATCAGCAAAAGGAAGCTCCTGGCAAAGTGACGTGGACTGCAAAAAAATCACCAGGAAGGTCAAGCTACAAATTCCAGAGAGGAGCAGGGAGCACCAAAAGTTCCATAGCATCCTGCGGAAAGAGTACCACATAAGCATGGAAACAGTACAGCAACCCATGGTATGAGCATGGACAGATGAGGAAGAGCTGCTAGAACAGTACGTCCCCAATAAGCAGGCAGGATGTGGATCCGTCTCACTATTTCATTGGCAGAAATGCAGGAGCAGGTGATAATACTCCTGGGCCCAGCACTCTTCAACCTGGGTACTTTAAGGAGAACACGGCAGCCTCCCAAAAGTGATACAAAGTCCCAAAATGGCTATTACCTGTGCTGAATAACAGTATGAAGGACAAATCTACCCCTGTCCAAAGTTTAATTGATTTAACTGAATGCCAACTATACTACCACCATCAATCTGTGTAAGGTGTACTTGCAAGTGCCTTTAGCACCAAAAGCAAAAGAACTCAGTGTTTTCAACACATTTCATCCAAGCATCATCATGTGAAATGTTGTTCTTTTCGGAAATTCTTCATCTAAATATGGTTGTGTTGCTAATGAGATCATATTATTTGTTACTCTTTAAACCTTATTATTCCTTTAAGATTCAAAGTCTACTGTGTTAGGAAACCTATGTGAGAATATAAAATCAGCAGTTTCTGCATGCTTGTGTGATGAATACAGAAAGTGATCTCTTATACCTGCGGAATTAAGGCTTCAAATGTCTTGGTGTTCAGACGATATGGAGAGGCTCTGGGAATCTGGAAGGATAAACGTTTGTTTCATTTTCAGGGACTGTTGATCATTTATTTGTCCATTCATTTATTACACTATTAAGGGATTATTAATGTGCACTGGGAGAACAGTATAAAGTTATCAGTCTTCTTTATCAGTCTTCTAACTAAACAGCCTGGTCTTGTAAGGTAA
This sequence comes from Electrophorus electricus, assembly GCF_041902795.1. Taxonomy (NCBI): domain Eukaryota; kingdom Metazoa; phylum Chordata; class Actinopteri; order Gymnotiformes; family Gymnotidae; genus Electrophorus; species Electrophorus electricus. The sequence continues at coordinate 12,756 of NW_027658693.1, read as the reverse complement.
CCACATGCACACCTTTCCCTCAGTGATGGCAAGGAGTGGTTTAAACTCACCATGTCATCTGTGATTCTGAGTGTGAGTGCTCCTGCATTTTTCTACACAAAGCCTGCTGAGTTGGCAGTGAAGGCAGAGATGCCCATATACTGCATGTTGCTTTCATCAGGTGGCAGTGAAAATGGTGTCGGGGCAAAAGCGGGTTTCTTGTGCACTCCAATGTTGTAAAACTCCCCCTATATAGAGAGCAATGCAGAGATTAACTTATTCTTTTACAGCTCCTGGGTCTTGATTCTTCGTTCAGATTAAACTGTTTTATCAGTGTAACCTTTGTGTAACCTTTTTTTCCTACAAAAGCCCAACAGTGCTTTCTGGATACACTTAGGCACAGTTTTGCAAGTGCTCCTGTTATTCCCTGTTAATTCAGATCTTTGGCTCAGAAAGGCTTTCTTATGATCATTATGGTCATTATTCTTATGCTTTGACAACTTGTGCCTTTTTTAACTTGTGCCTGAAAACCCCTTTACCTATGCCAATGATAAAACACTGATGAACTCCTGCAAACAAGTTGTAGTTTATTAATTAGTGCATTAATCTTAGTTTGGGATCTTTAATGACCATCTTAATCTGTGTATATTATTTGATTGTTGGTTCTTTCCTAGCTGAATGTAACTTCCTCTCACAGTAGTGTACAACTTCCAAGCTTATCAAAGGATAGTGTTGTAGTCAGGACCATTAAAAAATCATTCAAGCAAAGACCAAGATTTTGTAGTGTTTGAATCTGAGACAAGAATGAGACTTATTTAACAATGATTTTACTTTAATTATACCACTCACTGATAATGTATTGTAAATTGTCATTGTCATAAATAATTGTCATTATAAAGGCAGCTGAATATAAACAAATATAAAGCAAAAAGGTTCATATGGTCATTTTTATTATTAAATTAAAACATAGTAATACTTAAATAATTGCTATCTGCCCTTGGGTCAATCATGGAAAGGATTAATTAGATGTGTTCTGTAATGTGTTAAATCCTCTCGATAAATGCATAGCTTTAGCTATATCATAAAACATATGATGAGTCCTTTTCTCATTATTACTTGTGTACAACAAAAGTTTGTGTGACAAGCAGCAACATGTATATTTGCCAATTTATGAAAACGGGAGTATGCGCAGTGGGAGAGTAAATATCTTTTAAAATGACTCTCAATTAATGGCAATGCATTTACAATAAGTCTCTTGCCACAATAACAACACTGTCTGGATTTGCCATCAGCTGGTTGATTGCAGCATCGTGCAGCCTGCAGCCTAGCATTTGTTTGCAGGGGAACATACACTGCCATAATTATTACCATAATGAATTTTTTAAGGAGAAAGAATAGTCTGTACATTAATGTTAAAAATTCCAGATCCAGATAGCAGTGTTTATGTATGTCAGTGGCTGTGCACCAGTACTTGTGAATGTACACACACAAACCTCACCCTTTGGATCTTCCCCAAGTCCCCTGTCCTGTTCACACTACTAGCTAAGAGCAACCAGCTAACTTGATAGCAGTGTGACTCAATAATAATAATAATAATAATAATAATAATAGTAATAATAATAATAATAATATGGCGCTTCCATGCACATCAGCAAGCAAATAGGAACACTAGCACTTGCATGAAATTAAGCATATTAGCATTTCAGAAGGCAGATTATTTAGCCTGCTAAAATAGCAGGTGTGGCAGCAAATGTCTGTTCAAAACACTATGTCACAGGTATGAGTATCATGTATTTGATATAGTATGATTGTTCATGTTTGTAAATTTAAAGCTTACAAATGCTGTATTTACAGTGTATTGCAGGTTATTAAAATGTGGCAGTAATTATTAGGATATAGAGAATTGTAGTGTTTAAACAAATCATTATGTCAGAAGTATGTTTAGGGGAGAATACACCCTGACCCACCCAGAGTTAACACACACTTACCTTACATTATTGATTATAAACTTGAATAGCTACAATACTGTCTGCTAATCATGCAGTTTGAAGTTTGCAAAGTGTGTACCCAGACAAAATCTGTGTTAAAACTTTCCTTTAACACTGAGTCATACATGAGTCAGACATGATTCTGAATAAATGAATGAATGAAAAAATGAAAAGCCTTATTTCATTTCAAACTGCACTTCAGGAACACTGAGCTCAAGTTCTGAGGAAACTTCCCTGCATATTTTCAGGGGTTTTCTGCCTCACCATGCCTGAATCACCTCATAAGGAGCTTGATAATGAGGAGACAGGGTGACTGAGGCAGTGAACACTCCTCACTGAGCATACTGGCTTCCAAGAGCTGGAGCTGGGAAGACCTATAGGTCTGTGACACACACTCCCACCCAGTCCTGATACTAAGAAGGTGGAACCTACAGGCTAATATGCAGCTGCCTGTGCATCAATAGGCGTCTGGGGTGTCCATCACTCAGGGAGGCGTGGCTGAAGGCGTGGCCTTGCAGACTCTGAGAGCTGGCTGAGGTAATCTCTAAAGGAGAGAGTAGTCACCAATAATCATGGAAATGTAGCCATAACTGTACAGTATATTTCACAGCCATGTATATTACATATCACAGACCAGGCTTACCAGAATAAATATTCCACACATACAGCTCATATATATCTCTGTGTGTGTGTGTGTGTGTGTGTGTGTGTGTGTGTGTGTGTGTGTGTAAAAACATGCTCCTGTTTTAGTCTCAACACAGACAGATATACATGTAGGAGTAGCAAACTGAAGTAAGAGCTCACCTTCACCAGTACATAGTCTCCAGCTTTAACAGTGACAGGGTTGGTATCCGTGGGATAAGAAAGCAAATCCTTTCTTGGAAAAATAACCTTCACATTCCCATCATTCCGACCACAAAGATCTTGAGATGACTTCTTACTTTCCTGCAGAAAACAGACTCAGTCAAGCAAAAACAGCAGATAACATTTGTACAATATAAAAGGCTTGACTAAGCACTGTAGCAGACAGAAATTCTCTCCTGCTCTTACATTGCCTCCAGATACCATGCCACAACGTCTCACTAGTGTTATCCAAACCAAGGGTGGTTATTCCCACTGTTATGTAGATGGTCATAAAATTCTGTTATCAGTGTGTATATCGGTAGATCCAATCTCAGCATGACTGGTAGCGCATATTAACACACAAGTGGCAAACACCTTGTGGTAGTTTTCTGTGCATTCGCCAGGCATGTCCTCAAAAGAAGGACACTAACAAGAATCAAAATTAACTAAGACCCCAATCTTCAAACAGTTATTGATGGCAGGTAATACACTAAAGACCACAAGCACAGGGAAACCAGTCATTGGGATTTCCCGGTACCAAAGATGTGAACTGCTCTCAACACTTCAAAAATAACAAAAAACTCAAAGCATCCAAAACAGACACAATGCTATGCCTAACCAGGGAAGGGTTTCAAATGAAAGGGCCACAGAAACCCATGCGGCAATCGCAAACTAACACCACAAACGGGAAAGTGACCATACAACTCAAATAGACTAAAATAGACCAAACAATGCCCTAAATACATAAACACATAAACTCTATTTGCCCTCCAGAAAAGAACAAAGCCAAAACCAAAATGAAATGCCAAAAGGTGCTAGGGCTGAGCTGATAGACAATGCCATTGTTCATCATCGTTGTCAGACAGACCTCATGATGTTGATCCAGCAGGTCTAAATAAGATAAGGGAGGAGAATTTACTGCAACTATTTATTTTCTTGCAGAAATCTAGTTAAATCGATATGCAAAACATGATGACCAAGACACACAGATGCAGCAATCCCAAATTATTAACAGCAGAAGTGCTCCAAACACAGTTGTAACACAGCATGGCTTCAACCCACTGCAGTACTCACTCCCTCCACTAGGACAAGCTGTTTGCTGTCGATGAAACTGGTGTTGACCTTAGCCGCATCTTCTCGGAATGTAAAGATAAGCTCCTCCAGGCGACAGCTTCTTCACCTCAGCTGGGATATCGTCCCCGAGACGGTGGTATGCCTGAGTTTTCTGTGGGTGTGGTACACACATCTTCATGTCAGAAGGTAAAGCCCAACTGGCAGCCACAAGACCCTTTCAATTCTCCAAATGATAATAGACAATGGTGAATTTCTTGATAGAACCATCACATGAACCAGGGAGAATGTCTGTTTTTTGATAGTGTTAAACACAATGACAAAATAGGATCTCACCTTCCTCATGCTGTAGGCAAACAGGAAGGCTACATTATAGCCCACTTCCCTGATCAAAGAGACCGACTGCTGGTGGTCCTCCTCTGTTTCCCCACAGAAGCCTGTGATGAAGTCACTGCTCAGACTGACCCCTGTAAAAAGAAATTATACATAGATATTTATTCACACAAGACCTATTATAGCTACAATAATTTTATAATTACATACTGAATGTTTGGTAATGATAGGACACCTGGTATTATCTTTCGAATGTTTTCCACAAGCTCAAGGTAGGCTTCCCTAGTATACCTATGAAAACATCCCAGAGCATGATGACTTAAAGTGAGAACTAAGTTTTAACACATGAGACATCAAGAGATTTGAGATAAGCAGGCTAATCTCTACTGTGCTTGTGGTGAGTGCTGTCGTTCTAGGAGCGTTTCTCACCCACGCCTCATGGTCTGTAAGACTCTGCTGCTGCCGCTCTGAGCTGGCAAGTGGATCTGCTTACAGATGTTCCTCCGCTCTTGGATTAGCTATAACACCTTCAGGAAACATACTCACCCACCCCAGCACAGGTCAAACGAAAACAGCACAAATTGACTATGGCAGTCAAACCTTATTTCACATATCTGATAAGCATAAGGCTTTTTCAATCTGATAATCTATTAATGATCTCTTCTACTGCTCACATTCAAATTTGCGAATCCTAAATTATTATCCAATCTGCTGCTTAAAATGGCCTATGAGCAATATCTGCACATGAATTCAGACTATAAGAAACCGTTCAACTAAATACTTAAACTCTTTGAACATCCACTACACCACACAAGCCATAAACAGTCAGGGCCGGATTACCAATAGATTACCAGAGTAGGCAATGACCTGTAGGCCCCACACCTTTTAGGGGCCATGCAACAAGGAATTAAAAAAAACAAACATATTAGGAGATAATTTGCAAGGGAGGCCCCAAGATTATGACTGCCTAGGGGCCTCCACAGGGTTTAATCTGCCACTGTAGGCAGTGTACATGTACATGCCCCTAAATGTAATTGGTAACATATTCCATTACATTACTCAAACGAGGAACATACTTTAAAAACTTTGGAATACGTCAACATTGTCCAAGACTATTTCAAATATAACTCACTTTAATTACATTTAAATTACATTTAACAGCATGTATTCTGTGTTCTGTATTTTGTCACCTGCAATGAAATACATTTTAAAAGTACCTTCCCCACACTAGTCATGGGTATCCCAACCAAAAACCACATGCTCACATCCATGACTCTGGGGTTTCTACCTCATCAGGAAAGTCTTTAGGATGTGGCCAGGTGAAGCGAATCCTTGTCAGGGTTTACGAGGGAGACGTGGTGTAGCAGGTCAGAGAATCGTAGGCCTCCTTGCTCATCACGGGAACACGGTGCTGAAACCACGGCTGAGGTGCGAACCAAGCTCCGAGTTGCTGGCCCCGTCCCCAGACACGTCTCTGTAGCTGTTCACGTTTTGACCCAGCAGGGTCACTTCCTTCACCCCCTATGGCCATGATCATTTCATATACTTAGTGTTCACATCTGGCCAAGTTTCACACACAGAAACTAGTAAAGCCAGACTGCACACATAGTCGCTGAAGGGAAGAAACCTGGTCAGACAGCATGCGCACTTCTTCAAGTATGGAGGACACAGGTCTGCTCCTATCCTTCCCCCAGGTAAACGGCACAATGCAGTAGCTGCACATGTTGTCACAGCCCCGCGTGATAGACCTACAGCAGTCAAAGAGGGACAAAATATACTGGATAATCCCACTGTAAGACAAGGTGCCACCAACAAGGCTTGCAGTACACAAGGTCTGTACTGTCAACAGCGTGAAAGGACTTTAAAAGTATCGACCCCCTGATATCAAACCATTGTTTGAAGTGCTACATCTAAAAGCATGAAGGAGCTGAAGATGAGCCACCACGGTGTTTGAAGTTTTATATCCCTTCATAAGTGTAGGAGGGTCAGTCATGTATAAATATTTAACCAAAAAATGCAGATTGACAAGTGTTCAGTAAAATGATAATAATAAACAACTGAACTATGAGCATTTGCTGTTTTTGGCTTTATTGTGGATGCAAGTCCCATGTTTCATCCAATATGGTAGCAAATGCCTTTAAATTATAGCTGACTTTTCTGTATTTTAATCTAACAGTTGCTGTTCAGATTAAATTCAGTGTATTAGAGTTGAATATGAAAACACCAAAAACTGTCTATACATGTTAACTTAAAAATTGAACTGTACATGTGAGACTGTTATTTTACTCTTTACCATCTTTACAAAATCACACAGTGCAAAGTTAATTTAAGAGTTAGTGTTTAGTAGGAACTCCTCCCTTATAAATCAGCCAGATATTATTATGGCACTCACACAAAGGCACTGTGTCCTGAATGGTGAATGGGCATGACATCAGCATATGCCTCTTCCAGGGAGAGCAGGACATTGCTGGTCCTCTGACCCCCATGGGCCAGTGCAAGGAGTCGGAGAAGATCTCTGTAGGCATCTGGCCCTGCTACAACATCCACCACCCTCTCCTTCTCCAGCAACTCAGTCTTCAGTCTCTCTGCCAAGCAACCTACAAGAGAGCAAGCACACATATGCGTATACGGGCACGTGAACCCACACACAAACATACATGCGCACATACGAACATTTCAGACTGAGAGATACATTTGAACGTGAATGAAGAACTATGGTGAAGTGAGAAGTTACCCAGGACTCCTATCTTTAATGGAGTGCTGCTCTTTAGACACTTCTTTTTCAGAACTGCTGGATGTTTGAGTCTGTTCCAGATGGTCTGCTCTGCCTTTTCCCTGTCACAATGATTTTTATTTTTTCCAACAGAAAATAGCATTACATCCAAGCAAAAAATGTCACTGAAGTCAAGGACTGCTGTCAAGTTGCACAAGATTGGCAACGTATAGATTCACTGTGTAAAATACAAACAGAAATAGGCTTTTCCTACCTTATGGAGCATGTGACAAGAAGCACCATATCTGCCTGTATAAAAAAAAAAAATTAGGAAAGATGAGAATGAAAGCTTTCAAATAAAGGAAGCGCTGTGTTTATCAAGGGTCAAAGGTCAAGGCATTGACACTTACCTCTGATAGTTCGTGGGTCCGAACATATCCACCCTTCTGAAGAATGGACCACGCAATTTCAGTGTCGTTGACGTTCATCTGACAGCCGTATGTTTCGAAATACACTGCAAGATGTAAACACCAAAATAAAATTGGCAACGACTACCGGCATACTGACACATGGGAATTAAAATCCTAAAGCCTGAACTATCATGGCAACAAATGCAGTTACATACCTTTCCGTAGCTGCGCCAGACCACTTTCTTCAGGAAGATACGATTCCTCATGTTCCTGTTGCGTCTCAGTTGAACTTTTGCCTGAAGAACTCTTAATGACGACAGCTTGGTCTTAAATGTGCTCACTCTCGTCTCATCAGTCTCATTAGTAGGAGTGCTAGATAGAGACACTGAGCAATAACCTCTGCATTTGTCGGCGAGTCGAGATAAACACTTTTGAACAGAAAACACTAGAAGTCTAAGCCTGCGGGCAGACATCATGTCTAAACGGGAGATTCGGCTACAAAGCCATGAACAAGACAAGAAACTCAATTTAACTTTAAAAGTAACGTTAGCTAAGGCTAAGTGCTAACTTAGCAATGGTGCTGTGGTTTGCGCAGAACAATTTTATATACAAAAGTATATTATCAGCGAGCTAACAAATCTGTACAAGCAGCCAATAAATATAAAAATATCTGTAGCTTAGTTAGGTAACCTAATAATTCAGCTGTAACATACACTCACGTATGACCCCACACGGTTAACATTGACATGCAGTTTTGTAATTTTCAAAATAACGGTTTCATTAAAACGTAACAGTGATACTCGTGTTTCAGTTCTAAGACAAGTAAACGGTGTAACTTGGGAGGGAGATCAATCGCAAAAATATCGATTTACGTTTTTTAATTCATATTTTTGTAATTAATATTTTTAATTAATATTTTTTTAATTAATAGTTTTGTGAAATCTTATATTTAACATAAACGGCTACTTTTATTTTGCAAGTGTTTACTTGTTAGTCATAAGTAGTGTTTTGTGAGATGATTGTTCGTTTTCACACATGGCTCTCTGTCCCTCACCTACTCTGATCTAATGACGAATGCGTAATTTATTTTATAAGTGGACTTCACACTTCGTTCTGTTACCTAAGGGTCAGTACAACATACTCGTTTAAATGTGCTGATACAAAGATTGTGAAACAATTAATGTTTTTAATTAACTGATTAAAGTTTTACTCTGAATGAACACATTTTACGAATATATAGGAATGTTAACCTTATTACATTGTCTTTGATGAGGAAATGGGTATTTTGGATGTTTTAACCTTTTAAACATGTTTTAACCTTTTAAACTTTTAAATATTACCGTAAGGTTGTAAATACGTTCATTAATATTTTAGGTATTTTGATTATTCATTTTGCAATTTTGATTAAAAATAAATAAATAAATAAAATTAAAAATCAAGTTATTTAAACATGTCCAAGAATTGCTGTCCACTCTCTCATCTTTGGATAACCATCTTGGTAAAAATGCGACCTTTGACATCAGTGACCTCACAACTTTAAAAAAGGTCTATCTTCATTCGCCTAAAGGCATAAACTGCATGCTCCTATAGTATGTCAGTTCATTTGAATTTCTCACTTTGTCCCCATACTCAGATGAGTTAAAGCTAAAAATGTCCACCCCATTGTGATGAAATATTGAGTTAATAAACATTATTTTAGAATATCAAAATATATGTTTGAAATGCTAACTTTAGCTAAAATTGTCCACCTGCTGACATGACAGTTGCACAATACAGTGAACATATACTTGCATATACCTTCTTTGCTGTTTTCTTGTTGTTTTGTTTTAAGTAATATTTCCTAATAACTATTAAGCTATTGATGTTCAGCTACGACAGGAGCTGAAGTAGCAAAGAGGAAAAGGTCCAGGTGAGATGCAGACCCTTGGAGGAAAGAGACAATTACCTGTGAAATTAGAGAGAGAGAAAGCGCTGTAGAAAAGGTGAGGAGATTTTAACAAAAAAGGGAATTCATGACTGAAAAAGAAAGGTATGCCAAAAAAAAACCCCAAAACAAAACAGTCGAGAAAGGAATAGTTGCCATGACAACTAAACATTCTTGAAGAGCTATAAACTGTGTTATCAAGGTGTATTTTAAATGTTCATAACTTTGCTTTTAATGGCTTTAAACATTATATATAGCTTAGAAATATGTAGAGGTTGGAGGAATATGTGTGGCTATATTTGGGCTATTTCTTCTGTTTGGGTATGAGTGGTTTGTAGCATTTAGCATTGGACATTGAGAGTGCTGAAAAGTCTAAATGTGTCTGTGAAAGCTTTAGAAGTATAAAGTGATTGATTTTTAAATTAGTAATGAAAATGCTGAGGTAATAAAATGATATTGTAAGCAGAAAAGTATGGATGGTCCCGAATAAACTGGTTTCATGCAGGAAAGACCAGTGTAGGCTTCAGCATAAATCTTCAGGAGGCCTCTTTGAAAAAGCCTCTAGGGGATTCCGTTGAAGGGAGAGCCTTGGTTCAAGGATGGGACATCCCGGCCAAGCACTGGAAGAAACAATATGGAGATCACCAAAAGAAACAATATGGGCATCCGGTGATATAGAATAGGATCGTCTTTTAAAAAAATAGAAGTAGTTCAGGTTGAACATAATAGTACCAAGAACTTGTTGGTGTAACTATTAAATATCAATTAGCATATATTGAATAATGTATGGTTTGAACATAATAGTGGAAACCTGGACAAGTATTATGAAAAAATAAAAATGGTTATGCAAGTGTCCTTGAAGCGTTTGGTTACTATCTGATGGATTAAAATAGGTTTGTTGGTAGCAAAGACATCACTAAAGTGTACAGAGCAAAGGTACTCCAGGACCAGGATGGGTAAGTAGCAGCTTGATCAATGGACTCTTCTGTGAGACGTAACAGGGCGTCGGTCTTAAATGTAATGTTAGATCAAGTGAAAAACTTTAGTGGATTGAAATACAGATAAATAAATCCACCAAAAGTGCACCTGCATCATTGGTAAAAAGTTGTTCTGCTAGTTGTCTGATTTTGTTCCAGTAATCTAATGTTTCCTGTGGACTAGGTGGTTCAAGATTATATTGGTGTTTGCTTTATTTCTGTGATCTTTTTAACCATAGTCTGCTTGTTTATACTGTCTACCAAATATTGAGTAGTGAAACACTGACACAATCCCTTTTGGCGTCAGACATTTGTAATAATTTCAATAATCTACACTTGTAAATCAAGAGGGCAGCACCATTTTAAAGTCTAGTTTCCTTTCTCTGTATCACTTTCTGGAATTTTTCCGTCTGTGTTTTTATTAAAGTTAAAAATGGAAAGGGTATTAAAACTCCCTTTCACTGACATCTCTTCCACTGAACTTGTAGAGAAAGTGATGATATGAAGATGATTATGTTTATCGCTTTCACTCAGAGATCATTGTCTGAGGGTCATGTTGTACAGTTCACGATGCCCCGGGTTGCAATCAGGAGGTTTGACAGTGATGTGCCACAGTTGTCTGTGGTGTTCTATATGATCATCACAGAACATCACACATAACTGGTCAAATTGTATCTCGAGTAGTATATTTGTGTATTATACTATATATTAGCAGCATATCTTTATGATGCAATTAAAAACATTCCCCATCCCCCTGAATACCAATCATATTACATATCTGGGTACTAAATTCTCTTCCCAGTTGTCTGTTATTCAAAATAAATAGTCATCCAATTATTAAAACAATAAGCGACAAACTTCATTGATGGACAAATTTGCCCCTTATGTTCTTCGGACAAACTGCAATAATTAAAATGAGAATATTACCTAAACGAAATTGTTTGTTTTCAATTATTCCAGTGCCACCAACCTGTCTAAAATCTTTGGACAACATCATAACTTGATTCTACTGGAAAAATAAATCACATAGAATCAAACTCACAACATTACAGAACTGTAGTTGATTATTGCAAATCAACTACAATATGGAATAAAATGGATAAAACCTAGTATATCAGACAGAATATGGATAGACATAGAGCAAACATTATGCAAAGATCTAAAAGTGAGCCCTTGTGCTATGCCTCTTTTCTGTTCTGCGAGGGTGTCAGTGTTTTTACACGTCCCCTCCCTTCTCCAGTTTTCCCCTCTCGAGTCTGTCTCTCTCCTGAGGCTTCCCTTAGCCATTCAAGTTTCTCCCCGTTTTCTGGTTTTGTTTGGGAGCTTTTAGTTCGAGTTTTCCCCAGTGCATCGGGGTTGCCATTTCTTTCCGTGGCGTTCTTTGTTCTCCCCTTTTCCACGCTCACCGAGGTGTTTCGTTTTTTCCTCTTGTTTTGCTTGATCCAAGCTCTAACTGTTCTGCACACGAGCCCACCATTGTTAGAGTGTGGCTGCTTACCCAGTAAGCTATTGGTGTCCTCACCTAGCTGACCTGGATTCAAAACCACCTTACAAAGTCCAGGCCTTGGTTATTCTAAGCTTAAAATGAAAACGACAGAAAAAGGTAAAATCATTTCAAGTTTGGTTTATTTGTTGCATACATAGTCATACACAGTATAACTCACAGTGAAATGGTTGAGTGCTCTGTCCAATCTGAGGAAAAAGAAAAACAGGGGTGCATAGAGAAATATATTCTATATATATACAAAAATATATTAATAGTGCATGTACAATATATATATATATATATATATATATATATATATATATATATATATATATATATATATATATATATATGTACAATGTATATATGGATATTTATATATGTATGTACAGAATGTACAGTCCCATCTTGCAATTGGCATATTTACAGTTATATGTTACATGGTGGTAATTGAACATATTACAGTTATATTGAACATATTACAGTTATTTCTATTACATATTACAGATTTTGACATGAACAGCTGATCATTTTTTTGTTTTTATTCCTCTTAAAGTTTAAATGTTCAGATTGTCAGTTCTTACAGGTCATAGCTGATCATTAGATAAGTGTATTGGGTTGCATTAATATAAATGTAAAGATCAAAAAAACAAAACCCCACAGTGTAGCTTAAAATAGAGAATAATTCTGTAATATTCCTTTATGTACAACACAATTTCAAATGACCTTATTAACAAACCAGTAAAGACAGGACGAGAAGCAAAGGTCACTTACACGTATTAAATCTTGAAGCAAACAAACTGCAGCTGCAAGTGCCACACTGCCATCCAGTTCCACTCTCTGGTCTGGCGACGGTCATATTACAGGAGCAACGAGAGGCTGCCAACAGTTTCTTTTAGCTTGTCTACTGAGACGGTGAAACTGGCCAACCAGGTGAAAAGCATTGTGAAGGAGAAACGACTTCGACTGCCGACGTGGGAAAGTAGCAGTCAGAGCAGGTCTATTGGAGCAGTGCGATGGACTCTGCCCAAC